>NC_073624.1:265458032-266708032 GCF_029407905.1 Bubalus kerabau | reverse complement strand
AGGAAGAGAGGAAGAACAATGATGAAAACTAAGGAAAATCACAGTCAGAAAGAAAGTAGATAACTTTTAAAAGGAAGGCAAAGATAAGAACAGAACAAACAGAAATTAGAGAAAAGATAGGGACTAAGAACAAAGTATTATAACCTGTACTGGAAAAAAAAAAAAAAAAGAAAGCATAGAATAAAAAGAAAATGATCTCTGATGACAGTCCAGCCAATCCAACATTTTTCCATGAATATCAACTAAAGAACCAGACTGAAATAAGATTATGACTGTCACCAGTGAAAAATTGTCATACTGATGTCTCCTTGTAATGCATGCATTGGTTTATGGACCCAAACTCCTTGAGTCAGCACCACAAATCTGGCTAATGTTCTTTAGAACAGCATTTGCTGTTTAGGGTTCTGATTTAGCTGACAGATGTGTAAAATCCCTTGTAGCCAGTTACCTTACTATTGATTACACATCTGTGAGACTCGTAGATCCATACTTTTTCTAGCTAAGGTCAGCGTTACTCTAAGACCTATGCCCTGATACTGAGCTGTCTGTTTTAAAGCGCATGGCACAAACTCAAGCTATGCCTTGGCTATTTCCACCTTTTACCCCCGGTGGTTCTGTAGATGAATATGGAAGATATTGATCTAAAGTCCTCTGCTGGGAAATGAATGTGTGTTGGTGAATTTTAGGTTAAGGACAAAGTCTGATGCCCTTTATTTCTTATACATAAGTAAAGCTGAGGCTTGAAGTTGTCAAAGGACACTCCCAAGTGAATTCAGGTAACAAATACGCAGCTGTCAATGAAACCTACCCTAATGTTCAGTCGCTAAGTCATCTCCGACTCTTTGCAACCCCATGGACCGCAGCACACTAGGCTCCTCTGTCCTTCACCATCTCCCAGAGTTTTCTCAGATTCATTCATTAGCCTACACTAATAGCCTTATCTAAAATTGCAAATTTACTCTTTCTGCCACATTCCCAATTCCTCTTAATATGTTCTACTTCTTTTATTGCCCTTCTCCCCCCACCAACATACATCCATGACTTGAGTCATTTGTTTATTTCCTCTTCCTCCTACTAGAATATAAGTAAATGTATTGGGGATATCATCTATTTTGTGCAGAAATGTATTGTATTTTGTTAAATGATGACTAAATGAATGAAAAAATGAGTGAAGGTAAGTATTCTACACTGTGGGAAGTGAGGAAACAAGTAACATTTGGATCTTTGCCTCTGCAGAGCTTATGATTTCATTGGAAAAACAATCATATACACAGGAAATTAGATAATAGCTCCTATGAGATAGCAAACATTAATAAATATAATTATAGATGTTAATAAATAACATTGAACCATAAGGAGAAGAGCTTCCTGTAGTGGTAATAACACTGCATTTGGAAAGCAGGGGTTGAATCCTGCCTCAACCATTCACCAACTATAACTTTAACACTTATTAACTATGACTCAGACAAGTCACTTAAACAATCTGAGTATCAGATTCCTTATTAATATGAATGAATAAGAATAGCTTCCTCATGGGATTCTTGTGAGGATAAAGTGAGATTACAACTGTGAAAACAATTGGCTAATAATATTTACTCAAGATATGTCAGTTGAATAGATGGCCGTTCTCATTTACAAATGAGACAAGCAGAGTGCTTAGCTGCTTCTCTAAGGTCATCCAGTTTAAATGTCAGATTAGGAGTTCCAAGTCTCCTGGTTCCCATCCCAGTATTAATGAAAATAGAATATACTGCCTTCCCTGTCGCTTAACTTTATTACTATGAGCAATTCTGTTTCTCACACATAACAAAAATTTATCATTTGTTCTAGAAAAGGAGCATCATTTCCCTGAAACACCCTCATTAGGCTCCAAGATGTCTAAGCTCTGTCTCCCTTTAATCGGTTTACTTGTGAAGGAGCAATTTGCTTTACGACCTCTTTGCAGAGTCTGAAGGGTTTATGACCATGTGGTGTCAACAAGGAGCTCTAAGATGCTTTCAGTTCCATTTACTAGCTTCAGGGTCTTGTAAGAATTGTAGGAACCTATTTGTTCTGAAAAGACTGGAGTTTGAACATCATATCTGAGTGGTGCTCATGCTTTTTCCTCTTACTGTCAAATGGAACAGTCACTTCTCATGGTCCATTCAACAACCAGAGAAGCATTCCTTAGGAAAATATGATCAGTACCAATATGATGTGTTTTGAATAACACATCAACTTAAAACAATACTTCCTCTTGTCCTTTCACAAGCCTTCTGAAAGGCTGGGTGAATCTGTTTTAGTCAGTCTTATAACTTCTTTGTAAATGGAAATAAAGATTTCCAAGAAGCCAAGAAACAGATTACCGCAACCTGGAGTTCTGAAATCTATAATAATGGAAAGGTCATGCTCTTTCCTTACTTTTAAATGCATAAGTTGAGACATGAAAACAAGGGGATAAAATAGTTAAAGGCTCAGAGGCCTTAAACCTATTCATCATGCAATCCTGTTAGCACCACGTGAATCTTAAATTAAGCAGTTAATGGATAGGGAAGGAGATACACTAATAAGCTAAAGGAAATCTCACCCTAACTTGCTCAAGTACAAAAAATATGGTTGTCATGCAGTTATTACTATGTTTGGTAATTTAAGAGGAGGCTGTGAAACAGAATCGAGCCACATTTTGTCTCTCAAATGCTACACTGACTCTAGTCTCTGCCATAATCTGTAAATTTGCTTCAATTTCCTCTCTCTGATAAACAGTTGTTTAATTTTGTCTTGCTTTTTCTTCTTACTTATCAATAGTTATACAATTTTTCAGACCAAATTCCCAATTGTCACTGATCCAATATTTTGGTGTCTCAATTCCTACATTTCTTCTTTCCTCTGATGGTATCAATTCTTAGTTTGGTTCCCTAGCACCAGAGTAATTGAAGGGACTTGGAATTGGCCTGCTGAATGGCTATTTAGATATACAGATTGTCAGAGATACACTTCTGAGTCCTTAAGTCCCCACTGTCCTGCTAATAAAACCAGAAAATTAGTCTTCAACTGAAAGTGTAACCCTACCTTCTAAATAAATGGCCCAGCAATACATCCCCATACAACTCCTTCAAGGTCACTTGCTGAAAAAAGCTGACCTTGCTCAGACTAGGAAAGAAACCTGATACCTCACAGCATTTAAAAAAAAGAAAAAAAAAAGAAGTTAGATTTTCTTCTTTATGTCTGCCAAATGGAGCTGCTAATAGCTTTTTACTATGTTTAGCTGCTTCTTGTAGTTTGGGGATCATCTGGTAGACCCCATATAGACCTACAGGTAGGGTTCCCTATAGTCTTCATGTCCACAAGTAACCCCCACCCCCATGCCAAACACACCTGACACATTGAAACCTAGCCACAGGATCGGTGGATTTCATTAAAGTTTGGCAAGAAGACAAAAAGCTGTTTAACTTTTTAGCTACCCAGAAAGACAACCTGAATTAGATGAGTGGAGGTTTAGTAGTTTATGAAACAAGGGTCCAACCAGCTCTTATATCTCGGTTTTCTCTCCTTGTTGTGCCTAAGCTTCCCAGAAAAGCATCCATTTAGCCTTTACCTCATATCACCTCATTGCAATTCCTCAGCTAGATTTCATGTATAGACACAGCTCCTACCAGCAGAAGCAACTTGTCTTAGTTGAGTATTTGAATGCTATCCATGCTAAAAATCAGATTAAGGATTCTATCTTATTTTTAAGCTGAAGTTTCCAACTCTGAATTTATCTTTTTCCTTTTCTAAAAACATTTTTTAATTAAATGTCTTAAAAACAAACCTACACTGTCTTCATCAGGTAACATTTCACTAAATCCTGACAAGAATAATTTTTCCTGAAACAGCATCCATCTGCCTCAGCATTTCTCTCATTTCAGGATCAGTTCTATGTACACATTTCATGTATACACATGGCAGTACAGCAAGTGCCATAAATGATTATGTAGCAACAAACTGGCTTGCACATGGCACCTAATACTCTTGTCTGGGGCAAAAGTGCCAACACTGGGTTGTGAGATCAGCCCTGGGATTTCTTTGGAAGGAAGGATGCTAAAGCTGAAACTCCAGTACTTTGGCCACCTCATGCAAAGAGTTGACTCATTGGAAAAGACTCTGATGCTGGGAGGGATTGGGGGCAGGAGGAGAAGGGGACGACAGAGGATGAGATGGCTGGATGACATCACTGACTCGATGGACGTGAGTCTGAGTGAACTCCGGGAGTTGGTGATGGACAGGGAGGCCTGGCGTGCTGCGATTCATGGGGTTGCAAAGAGTCGGACACGACTGAGGGACTGAACTGAACCGAACTGATATTCTCTAAGAAGAGGGCTTTGTCCTGGATGAGTAATCTCATCCCAGTCCTATTTATTAGCTTCAAGATTCCTATACTAACACCAGACTTTTGCCTTAGCATTGAGCAAAATGTTAACTTACATCGAATCTATGTGGAAAGATACTAACAAAAGAAGAAAATGCATTCATTTTGTTTCAGTGCAGAAGAGTATGTTTTCCTTTCTCAGACCTTCTGGCCAAGCAGCAGTTTTAGAATCAAATAGTTTTGTAGTTTGTGTTTGGATAACCTGACCACAGTCTCCAGGCAATTTCGTATGGTTCTGATCCATCATTTACAATGATAGCCTTGTCCATAGACTATCACTTAGATTAAATTGATAAAAATTCATGAATTTTGGCCTGAGTAAACAAATGCAGCCTTACTACATACATTACAGTTCCATCCAGAAACAAGTACTCAGTCAACCAAAGATATAATTTGCGTTGAATCTTTTGGAAAAATCTTCACATTCCCCACCTCTAAGAGGCTGTGTTCTACTTTTCATCACTCTATAGATTCATGCTCTTAAAAAAATATTGCTCTACAAATGACCATTTTCTATACCTCTTCTTCTAAGCTCTGCTGAAAATTCAGTGAATGTTACCATAATTTTCTTTTTGAAACACTCCACCTTCTAAGCATCTGAACTCTGAAATAAATGTGTCTTGTTTTATCTGACTACTCTCTTATCTTCTGTAACTTCCTTCCTTGGACATGGACTGGGTATTGTTCAAGGTTCCTTTCCTAGCCCCGGGCCTTTTTTTCTCTTCTCTCTCTCTCTCCTTTTTTCTTTTTTTCCTCCACTTTGTTTCCTCTTCAGTGACCACTGTTACTCTGGTGGATATCAGTTTAAGAACTTTCTCAGACTCATGACTCCCATTCCTAACAGTCTGCATTCAGAATCATTTGAGTTGTTCCATGAAAACATCAAATTCAATGTGTTAAGGAATAAACTCATTTTGTGCTCTTCAAGTCTGTCATTAAACTAGTATTTCCCATATTACTTTTTACACCACTGATCTCTTGGTTACTCCAACTTAAGATCAGTTCAGTTCAGTTCAGTCACTCAGTCATGTCCAACTCTTTGCAATCCCATGGACTGCAGCACGCCAGGCCTCCCTGTCCATCACCAACTCCCAGAGTTTACCCAAACTAATGTCCATTGAGTTAGTATGCCATCCAACCATCTCATCTTCTGTCGTCCCCTTCTCCTCCTGCCCTCAATCTTTCCCAGCATCAGGGTCTTGAAAGGTTGTTGTTGAATCACACGAATACACCGGGATTCTTGGCCCCCGGAGGAGAAGAATTCAATCCGGGGCCAGAGACGAGGCTTGATCGCTCAGAGCTTTTGTGTAACAAAGTTTTATTAAAGTATAAAGGAGATAGAGAAAGCTTCTGACATAGGCATCAGAAGGGGGCAGAAAGAGTGCCCCCCTGCTAGTCTTCAGCTGGATGTTATATAGTCACTAGCAGTCTGTTAATGAAAGAAAGGAATGTCTTATAATTCAGAATAGCAACAGGCCCCTCGCCCATAAGATGCATTTTGGGATAATCTTGGGCCATAAAATAATTAACTTGAATCTTAAAGAAGGGCAGACCACCATACAAATAGTTTCATTTACATAGATTAGGGGAACAATATCTGAGTATAACATACTGGTTTGTCAAGTAGGTTTTGGGCCCAGAGGTGGAACCGACTTGGAGACCGAGTTTGGGGTAAAGGCGTAGTACATTAGCATAGCTTAAGACAAACATTTCCATAAGAAAAAGGCATTGGTTATCTCTAGGCTCAAGAATAGCTAACTTCAGGTGAAACCAGGTGTCATTATGGCAACACAGTATTTTAAGAGAAACCTCTCTTTAAATTTGTATAGAGAAGGAAAAAAATATTGCTAGTTTGTTTCCTCCTGCAGCTTAAGAGAGAGAAAAATGTCTGACACTTGCAGGCTATTTCCTCCATTTGGAGACCCCTGGCCTTCCTGTCTGTTACCCTCTCAGTCTTTTCAAATGAGTCAGCTCTTCTCATCAGGTGGCCAAAGTATTGGAGCTTCAACATCAGTCCTTACAACGAACACCCAGGACTCATCTCCTTTAGGATGGACTGGTTGGATCTCTTTGCTGTCAAAGGGACTCTCAAGAGTCTTCTCCAACACCACTGTTGAAAAGCATCAATTCTCCGGTGCTCAGCTTTCTTTAGAGTCCAACTCGCACATCCATATATGACTACTGGAAAAACTATAGCCTTGACTAGACAGACCTTTGTTGGCAAAGTATGTCTCTGCTTTTTACTATGCTGTCTAGGTGGGTCATAACTTTCCTTCCAAGGAGTAAGCATCTTTTAATTTCATGGCTGCAGTTACCATCTGCAGTGATTTTGGACCCCCCAAAAATTAACTCAGCCACTGTTTCCACTGTTTCCCCATCTATTTCCCATGAAGTGATGGGACCAGGTGCCATAATCTTAGTTATCTGAATGTTGAGCTTTAAGCCAACTTTTTCACTCTCCTCTTTCAGTTTCATCAAGAGGCTCTTTAGTTCTTCTTCAGTTTCTGCCATAAAGGTGGTGCCATCTGCATATCTGAGGTTATTGGTATTTCTCCCAGCAATCTTGATTCCGGCTTGTAATTCATCCAGCCCAACATTTCTCAATATGTACTCTGCATAGAAGTTAAATAAGCAGGGTGACAATATACAGCCTTGACGTACTCCTTTTCCTATTTGGAACCAGTCTGTTGTTCCATGTCCAGTTCTAACTGTTGCTTCCTGACCTGCCTACAGATTTCTCAAGAGGCAGATCAGGTGGTCTGGTATTCCCATCTCTTTCAGAATTTTTCAAGTTTATTATGAGCCATACAGTCAAAGTCTTTGGCATAGTCAATAAAGCAGAAATAGATGTTTTTCTGGAACTTTCTTGCTTCTTCGATGATGCAGCAGATGTTGGCAATTTGATGTCTGGTTCCTCTGCCTTTTCTAAATCCAGCTTGAAAATCTGGAAGTTCACAGTTCATGTACTGATGAAGCCTGGCTTGGAGAATTTTGAGCATTACTTTGCTAGCCAGTGAGATGGGTGCAATTGTATAGTAGTTTGAACCTTCTTTGGCATTCCCTTTCTTTGGGGTTGGAATGAAAACTGACCTTTTCCAGTCCTGTGGCCACTGCTGTTTTCCAAATTGGCTGGCATATTGAGTGCAGCCGCTTTCACAGCATCCTCTTTCAGGATTTGAAACAGCTCAGCTGGAATCCCATCATCTCCACTAGCTTTGTTCATTGTGATGCTTCCTAAGGCCCACTTGACTTCACATTCCAGGATGTCTGGCTCTCGGTGTGTGATCACACCATGATTATCTGGGTCATGAATACCCTTTTTGTACAGTTCTTCTGTGTCTTCTTGCCACCTTTTCTTAATATCTTCTGCTTCTGTTAGGTCCATACCATTTCTGTCCTTTATTGAGCCCATCTTTGCATGAAATGTTCCCTTGGTATCCCTAATTTTCTTGAAGAGATCTCTAGTCTTTCCCATTCTACTGTTTTCCTCTATTTCTTTGCATTGATCACTGAGAAAGGCTTTCTTATCTCTCCTTGCTATTCTTTGGAACTCTGCATTCAGATGCTTATATCTTTCCTTTTCTCCTTTGCCTTTCACTTCTCTTTTCATAGCTATTTGTAAGGCCTCCTCAGACAACCATTTTGCCTTTTTGCATTTCTTTTTCTTGGAGATGGTCTCGATCCTTGCTTCCTGTACAATGTCATGAACCTCCATCCATAGTTCTTCAGGCACTCTATCAGATCTAATCCCTTGAATCTATTTCTCACTTCCACTGTATAGTCATAAGGGATTTGGTTTATGTCATGCCTGAATGGTCTAGTGGTTTTCTCTTCTTTCTTCAATTTAAGTCTGAATTTGGCAATAAGGAGTTCATGATTTGAGCCACAGTCAGCTACTGGTCTTGTTTTTGCTGACTATATAGAGCTTCTCCATCTTTGTCTGCAATATGATTTTAATATTGACCATCTGGTGATGTCCATGTGTAGAGTCTTCTCTTGTATTCTTGGAAGAGGGTGTTTGCTATGACCATTGCCTTCTCTTGGCAAAACTCTGCTAGCCTTTGCCAGACTTCATTCTGTACTCCAAGACCAAATTTACTTCTTACTCCAGGTATTTCTTGACTTTCTACTTTTGCATTCCAGTCCCCTATAATGAAAAGGACATCTTTTTTGGGTGTTAGTTCTAGAAGATCTTGTAGGTCTTCATAAAACCATTCAACTCAGCTTCTTCAGCATTGCTGGTAAGGGCATAGACTTGGATTATTGTGATACTGAATGATTTGCCTTTAAAATGAGTCAGTCTCTCCCAGCAGGAAGCTTCCATAAGCCTCTTATCCTTATCCATCAGAAGGCAGACAGACTGAAAACCACAATCACAGAAAATAAACCAATCTGATCACGTGGACCACAGCCTTGTCTAACTCAATAAAACTATGAGCCATGCCGTGTAGGATCACCCAAAATGGACAGATCATGGTGGAGAGTTTTGACAAAATGTGGTCCACTGGAGAAGGGAATGGCAAACCACTTCAGTATTCCTGCCTTGAGAACCCCATGAACAGTATGAAAAGGCAAAAGGATAGGACACTGAAAGATGAACTCCCCAGGTCAGTAGGTGCCCAATATGCTACTAGAGATCAGTGGAGAACTAACTCCAGAAAGAATGAAGAGCCAGAGCCAAATCAAAAACAACACTCAGTTGTGGATGTGACTGGTGATGGAAGCAAGGTCCGATGCTGTAAAGAGCAATATTGCATAGGAACCTGGAATGTTAGGTCCATGAATCAAGGCAAATTGGAAGTGGTCAAACAGGAGATGTCAAGAGTGAGCATTAACATTTTAGGAATCAGCAAACTAAAGTGGACTGGAATGGGTGAATTTAACTCAAATGACTATTATATCTACTACTGAGGGCAAGAATCCCTTAGAAGGAATGGAGTAGCCATCATGGTCAACAAAAGAGTCTGAAATGCAGTACTGGGATGCAATCTCTAAAATGACAGAATGATCTCTGTTTTTTGCCCTGGAAATGAACACAGACCTTTCCTACAAAATAGGCTTAAATAATATTATCATGGCATATCAAACTCTACTAGCCTGTGTTCCTTTTCCAAGCTTGCATTTTGCTATCCATGAACACCATGCCCCCACAAAAACATTATGTACTATTCTATTATTTTTCCCAGACACATCTTTGCCAATGTTATTTTTCCATGTGTAACAGCCTTTACCCTACCTATTGAACCATTCCTGACACAAAATTTCCACAGGCCAACATGAAAAGGGCCCAGTAATATATGCACACACAATAGGCTGCATATAGAAGAGAACCCTGAGTTTGGGGAAATTGGATCTTTTATATTGAACACTGTTTTGCATTTTTGCTTGACAGAGAGACGTATTTCTATCTTCCAAAGCTGTTTGCTATACAAATCTCCTTGAAAAGACAGTCTTGAGAAATGGTAGCTAGTGCCCTAGCTGACAGTAGGCACACAAGAGACATAGAAATGGCCTCCCAATAGTACTAGTTCTGAACATCCTCCAGATAGAAAAAAAATTAAATAAAACACATTTTACATAGTGTCATGATCTCCCATCTTCCAAACATAAGCCAGTTATGCTTGTAAGCAATATGTTTCTCTTTTGAATGTTTATGATATTCTCCATACATTGTTCTTTTTAAGCACAAGTTTTATTGTACAATAGTTACTTTTGCTCATAACTTTCTCCATTATAAGACTGTAGGTTCTTGAGTTCAGTGTCCTCCAAAACACAGAGAAAATATGTATCGTGCTTTTAAAGAGGGAGCAAATTAGAATACCATGCAAAATGGAAAGATTCTCAGAAAAATAAAAATTACTGAAACTGCCTCTATAAGAAATAGAAAAATCTAAATAGATCTAAAGTAGAGAGACTGAATCAGTAATTTAGAAACTTCTCACAGAGAAAACTCCAGATCAAGATGGCTTCATTGGTGAATTCCACCAAACATTTAAAGGAAAAATCAACACTAATTCTTGACAAACCATTTTAGAAGATGAAAGAGGAAATGAACACTTCTCAACTCCATCTATGAGACTGATATTCTCTGATATTAAAATGAGACAAAGATAACACATGAAAAGAAAACTAAAGGCCAATATCCCTTATAAACATAGATGCAAAAATCTTCAATGAAATACTAGCAAAGCAAATCCAACAACATATAAAACAGATCATACACTATGATCAACTGGGATTTATCCAACAAATGCAAGGTTGTGTTACCATATAAGAATCACACCATGGACATGTACACACTATTGTATTTAAAATGGATAACCAACAAGGACCTACTGTATAGAACATGGAACTCTGCTCAGTGTTATTTGGCAGCCTGCATGGAATGGTAGTTTTTGGGAAAATGAATACATACATATTTATGGCTGATACCCTTCACTCTTCAACTGAAATTATCATAACATTGTTAATTGGCTATACTCCAATACAAAATAAAAAGTTTAAAAAATTTAAAAATAAAAATCAAGCTGTTTAATGCTTTATATTAATGATGAAAGAAAGTGAAAGTGAAGTCGCTCAGTCGTGTCTGATTCTTTGTGACCCCATGGACTGTAGCCTACCAGGCTCCTCCGTCCATGGGATTTTCAAGGCAAGAGTACTGGAATGGGTTGCCATTTCCTTCTCCAGGGGATCTTCCCAACCCAGGGATCAAACCCAGGTCTCCTGAGTTATAGGCAGACGCTTTACCATCTGAGTCACCAGGGAAGTATATTAATGATGAAAATGACACAAAGTATATGGTCATTTCAATAGATGTAGAAAAAGCATTTCACAAAATCCAGCATTATTTCCCTGTTGCCTCAGATGGTAAGAATCTGCCTGCAATGCGAGAGATCTGAGTTCAGTCCCTAGGTCAGGAAGATCCTTTGGAGAAGGGAATGGCAATCCACTCCAATATTCTTACCTGGAGAATCCCAAGGACTGAGAAGCCTGGCGGACTACAGTCCGTGGGGCCACAAAGAGTCAGATATGACTGAGTGACTAACAAAACACAACACAACACAACAACAGCATTCTTTTATGAAAGAAAAAAATAAAAACACTCAACAAACTAGGACTAGAATGGAACTTCCTCAAGCTGATAAAAGACATCCACAAGAAACAAACCTATAGCTAGCATCATAATCAATGGCAAAACATTAAATGCTTTCCTTCTAAGTCTGGAGGGATGACAAAGATATCTCCTCTTGACAGTTACAGTCAACATTGCACTAGAGAATCTATACAGCAAAATTAAGTAATAAAGAATTAATAAAAAGTATCTGGATTAGAAACAAAGAAGTAAAAACACCTCTATTGGAAGATAACATGACCTGGAATAAAGAAAATTCTGAAGACTGCAACAACAAAAGCGTTAGAACTAAAAGACGAATTCAAGCAAAGTTTCAGGATATAAGCTCAATACACAAAAAATCAAGTTGTTTCTCTAAATACTAGTATAAACAACCGAAACTAAAATGTAATTTCACTTGCAATAGTACCAAAAAGATTAAAACTTAGGAATAAGCTTAACAAAATAAGCATAAGATGTTTCCACTGAAAATTATAAACCATAGTTGAGAAAATGAAAGATCTAAACAACTGGAAAAACAGCCCATGATCATGAATTGAAAGAATTACTGTTGTTAAAATGCAATATTCTCTGAATTGATTTACAGCTTCAAAATAATCTCTATCAAAAGTCAAGTAGCTTTCATGCAGAAATTGGCAAGCTGTTACTAAAGTTTATACAGAAATGTAAGAGACCCTGAATAGCCAAAATGATACTAAAATGAACAAAGTTGGAGCACATACACTTTCTGATTTCAAAAATGTCTACAATGGCACAGTAATCAAGAGAGTGTGATACTAGCCTAAAGACAGACATAGATCAATTGATTAGCCTTGAGAGTTCTGAATGAAATTCTCACATTTATAGTCAATTGATCTTTGACGAAGACGTCAAGGCAATCCAGAGGGGGAAAGAATAATTAGTACTGAGGTAATTGAATAATCACATGCAAAACTATGAATAAAAGTCTACACAAGCATAGATCGCTGAGACCTAGGCTAGTCAAAGAATACTTTGAGATGACCTAAAAAGCACATGTGATAAAAGAGAAGATGGGAAAGTTTCGTTTCATCAAAATCAAAGCTTAAGTACCCCATGGACTATACAGTTCATGAAATTCTCCAGGTCAGAACACTGGAGTAGGTTGCCTTTCCCTTCTCCAAGGGATCTTCCCAACCTGGGCATCAAACCCAGGTCTCCCACATTGCAGGCATATTCTTTACCAGCTGAGTCACCAGGGAAGCCCAAGAATACTGCAGTGGGTAGCCTATCGCTTCTCCAGCAGATATTCTCAACCCAGGAATTGAACTGGGGTCTCCTGCATTACAGACGGATTCTTTACCAGCTGAGCTAACAGGAAAGTTCTTTAAATAATTAGTACTGAGGTAATTGGATAATCACACGCAAAACTATGACTAAAGGTCACTATTCATATTATACAAAAAAATTATTCAAACTATATCATAGATTTAAATGTAAGAGCTAAAACTATAAAGGTTTTCAGAGAAAACACAAGAGTAGATCACTGAGACTTAGGTTAGTCAAAAAGTACTTCAACATGAGATGAAAATTATGTGATAAAAGAGAAGATGGAAAAGTTGTGTCTCATCAAAATTAAAACTTAAGTACATCAAATGTATCATCAAGAAAGAAAAGAGACAAATTGGAGAAAATATTTTCAAATCATATATCTTATAGGTACTTTCCCATAATATATAAAACTCTTACAATTTAATAATAAAAGACAGCCCAATTTAAAAATGGGCAAAGTATTTGAATGGAGAGTAATATTATATGCATAATTATATGCATGGCTATTAAGTACAGAAAAGATGCTCAAAAACATTGGTTATTAGGAAACTGTCAATCAAAACATATTGCATCAGACTCTACCTACTGCATCAGTCCAGCTCTCTCGCACCCTAGTTTCTGCTTGGATTGAGCCAAATGGGGGTATAAACAAAAGAATCAAGAATGGGAGAAAGACAGAAATTTGAGTATTTACTCCCCTGTCTACCTTCCTCTGGTATTTTGTGTGAAGAGAAAATACATTCTTCTATATGGCATAGCTCTTACACACCCCTTGGAAAGGGGTGAAGCTCTTTAAGGTATATAGCTTTAGTGACAGATCCCAGTAATAATTTGCTCCACTTACAGCTTTAAGCTCCCTTACTCAGGAGCACTTCATCATTCCTTCTCAATTTTCCCAACTCTTTGGGATCCCATGAACAGTCCAACTCTTCGTAATCCCATGGACTATAGCCGGCCAAGCTCCTCTATCCATGGACTTCTCCAGGCAAGAATACTGGAATGCATAGCCATGCCCTTCTCTAGGGGATCTTCCCAAACCAGAGATTGAACCCAAATCTCCCACATTGAAGGGAGATTCTTTACAGTCTGAGCTACCAGGGAAGCCCCTAACCTTGCTCACAACTATGTAAAATAATCCCTTCATAAGCCTCTCTTGAAATCACCCCTTTTGACTGGGCCTTTTGTTTAGGAGAAGTTGGGACTTATGTATCCATTCCCCATGGAAATTCCCCCATGTACCCCACATCACCAAGTATTTGCTGATTAATTAGAACAAATACTATTTTTATTTCTTATTTTTATTTTTTGAGGGGGCTCCAAAATCACTGCAGATGGTGACTGCAGCCATTAAATTAAAAGATGCTTGCTCCTTGAAAGAAAACTTATGACCAACCTAGACAAGTTACTAAAAAGCAGAGACTTTACTTTGCCAACAAAGGTCCATCTAGTCAAAGCTATGGCTTTTCCAGAGTGCCGGAGAATTGATGCTTTTGAACTGTGGTGTCGGAGAAGACTCTGGAGAGTCCCTTGGGCTTCAAGGAGATCCAACCAGTTCATTCTAAAGGAAATCAGTCCTAAATATTCATTGGAAGGACTGATGCTGAAGCTGAAACTCCAATACTTTGGCTATCTGATGCAAAGAACTGACTCATTGGAAATAAGACCCTGATGCTGGGAAGATTGAAGGCAGGAGGCGAACGGGATGACAGAGGATGAGATGGTTGGATGGCATCACTGTCTTAGTGAATATGAGCTTGAGTAAACTCCAGGAGTTGGTGATGGGACAGAGAGGCCTGGCGTGCTGCATTCCATGGGGTCACAAAGAGTCGGACACCACTGAGCAACTGAACTGAACTAAACTGAGAACAAATACTAGCCACAAACAGTTGGCACCTCTGAACGGATGAGTCCTAGTGAACATTAGCTCAGCCTATATATCACCTTATTTCTTCACTATTACCTCACATGGAATTGGAAGTCAATAAATATTTGTAGAATGAATTAATAAATCATTGCAGATATAATTTAACCTTGGCAGAAAATCATATCTGTCCTCTTCACCTCTGTTTTCCCTGCAATTAAACCAATGTCAAATATATAGAGGGTATATGAAAATATTTATAGAATAAACTAAAAAAATACTTTTAGGGATTGCATATTTCCTACATGCCAGACATAATATTCAGATACATTTACTGTACTATTTCAATTCAGTTCAATGACACTGAGAAGGCCTTATTACCACATTGCAGTTGCAACTAAGACATGCAGAGGTTAAACCATCTTGGGGTTAATATAACATTAGAAAGAGATTCAGACCAGAGACGTGTAACGACTTAGATCTGTTGCTCATAAGACACTCTACCAAGTAGTCAGTGATAGTAGACATTTATCCACAAGTCAAGCAGAGGAATGGGTTGGGACACTTGTATACACAAAAGTTATTCAAAGAAAGTATGAGAAAGTGATCCTAGCCCTTTAATGTTAGACTTTGTCTTTTTCTTTTCTAAATAGCTTGTGGATAAAAGTTTGTGGTAGTTGTGATCCCATGCTCTATTTCTAGTGGTAAGAAAAACAGATTCATACATGAACCTAAAGTGGGAGATTTAGTTCACACATAGAACAGAAAACCTACAACTTTCAATGAGTGGAAAAAAAATATGACCTTAAAAACATCTCACCCCCACATCTTCCAGAACATGTTGTGGTGCTTTTGTGCTGGTTAAAAATCACTGTGGACAAACACCAGTCAGCTTCCACTGCCAGTGACTGCCTAGTACACCACGAGTACACACTGGGGCCGTGGGTATGCATGCCTCCACAACATTATTCCCTTTCAACATCTTCTTTCAGAATTTAAGAACATAAAACCTTCCAAAACAAAGTGAGCACTCACAGAAGCAGAGCCATTGAGTGCACCTTTAAGACCACAAAAACCGTCTGGTGCTTTTTGGGTTTTTTTTTTTTTAAACTTGATCTTTTTATGAGTTTTGTCTTGTAGGATGGCTGTATATTACGTGAGATTTAATCAAGCAGCTACTTTTGTGTCATTAAATGAAAACCCAAGCATCTGCTTTATCAGTGACCTTTGACCAACCCTGGCTTACTGTAGTCAGGTGTACAAAAAGCTTAAAAATTTATCTCAGAAGCTAAGCGAAGAAGTTATGGGTTTTCCAGTTACATTTTTTTGTTACTTAGATACCAAACCTTGTTCCTTTCCCACCGTAAAATGGGAAAATCCCCTATGAAATTATTTTTTTTATGTCACTTTCCCATAAATTAAAGACCTAGGAGAGCTGGCGTTGCAGCTCCAGTTTTGAGTCTGAAAGCCTGAGAACAAGGAAGACTGACGGTGTAAGTTCCAGTCCAAGTGCAGGAGAAAACAATGTCCCAGCTTGAAAATAGGGAAAACAAATTCCCTGTTACTCTTTTTTTTTTTTTTTTTTTTTTGCTTTATTCAGGCCTTGGATAAGCCTCATTCACATGGGGCAGGATAATCGGTTTTATTCACTCTATTGATTGAAATGTTAATCTCATCCAGAAACACCTTCATGGACAAATCCAGAATAATCTATAACCAAATTTGGGGCACCCCAGATCTGAATTGCGTTGACACATAAAAGTTACCATCAAAATTTTATAGTCCTCAGCTCTGAAATTCAAGAAAATGTAAGCTAAATGATGATTAATCTAGTCATAATGTAGTCTTAGATCACCAACAAGAGACTGTGCTTTCCTTGAGAAAGTTGCCCATATCTCAATAATCTCTATATCCCCAGGACAGAGGACAATTTCTGACACATTTAGCCACCTACTAATATGATGGGGAAACAATGGAAACAGTGACAGACTTTATTTTGGGGGTCTCCAAAATCACTGCAGATGGTGATTGCAGCCATGAAATTAAAAGACACTACTCCTTGGAAGGAAAGTTATGACCAACCTAGATAGCATATTAAAAAGCAGAGATATTACTTTGCCAACAAAGGTCCATCTAGTCAAGGCTATGGTTTTTCCAGTGGTCATGTATGGATATGAAAGTTGGACTGTGAAGAAAGCTGATCACTGAAGAATTGATGCTTTTGAACTGTGATTTTGGAGAAGACTCTTGAGGGTCCCTTGGACTGCAAGGAGATCCAACCAGTCCATCCTAAAGGAAACCAGTCCTGGGTGTTCATTGGAAGGACTGATGCTGAGGCTGAAACTGCAATACTCATGCGAAGAGTTGACTCATTGGAAAAGACTCTGATACTGAGAGGGATTGGGGGCAGGAGGAGAAGGGGACGACAGAGGATGAGATGGCTGGATGGCATCACTGACTCGATGAACGTGAGTCTCAGTGAACTCCGGGAGCTGGTGATGGACAGGGAGGCCTGGCGTACTGCGATTCATGGGGTCGCAAAGAGTCGGACACGACTGAGTGACTGAACTGAACTGAAACCTGCTTGAATTCTGCAGGTTTTAATTCTGAACTGAATTAATGTCTCTGTGCTATGTAAAGTTCAAGAGAAGATTTGTTTTTATTATTTTGTATTAACAAGGTAAGACTACCCACGTTACCTTTTGTCATCTCTGTAGCTCTCCAAAAACCAGCATCTATTGCAAATGGATTAATTTCTATATGTAATTCTACAGAAGGAGCCCAAGATACCAGGAATCTTTACAATACTTATTTTCCTTGTAGCACCTATTTAGATATGTTCAGAGCAAAATAGGTTCCACATATAGCCTTCAACAGATGTCTCCCTAAGCTATACGTGACCTCCTGCATTTCCTGCTTGCCAATTTGCTTCTAGTTTAATAGAAAGTCAATACTATGGAATCTTGTGGTTTTGTTTCCTTACTCTTCTCCCTTGGCAGGAAAACTGCTCTCTCGTTAAAGGTGAACTCAGAGATCCAAAAAAGACAGCATTTGTACCCAGCTGTTTTCTAAGCTCTTACAAAGAAATTAAAGAAAATACAAGTGAATACAGACCTGCGTTGGAATGTAAGTTCACTCTATTATCTGAAACTGCTTTTCCCATAGTCTCTAAAGAATAATCATATTCATCATGTTTTAAAAAATGTATGCAAAAATGATCCCTGGGTTTATCTTGGTTCCAGACTGAATTTTTTGACCTGTCAGAGCCAAATGAGTTATCTCTACAAAGCCTTCTACCAAAGCTTTCTCAAGCACCAAGGTTAAGGAAGAGACCCCAAGGAACTTAAAAATGTATAAGTAATATAAGTGGCCCAAACTAGACAAGTTAAATCTTCCAAATGTAGCCCCCAGGAACTCTAAACTAGCTGCTGATTCTTTTATGGCACAGTTGGGAAGCCATGTGGTTAGTCTAGCCCATAAGGGTTATATTATCAACTGCAGGAGTCATATTAGTAAAATGGAGTGGTTTGATATGAAAGCCATAAAATTTACTGGCAGAAAATAATGCAGCCCCAACATGTCTATATATGTATAGACAACATGAATACAGGACTTCCCACGTGGTGCAGTGGTAAAGAATCCTCCTGCCAAGGCAGGAAACACAAGAGACACAGGTTCAATCCCTGGGTGGGGAATATGCCCTGGAGTAGGAAATGGCAACCCACTCTAGTATTATTGCCTGGGAAATTCCATGGACAGAGGAGCCTAGTGGGCTACAGTGCATGGGGTCGCAAAGAGTTAGAAATGACTGACAACACACAGCACACAACACACATGCACACAAACACTCAGCTCATAATTCTACACATCATCATCATTTGGGGGGTAAGAGGGCTTCCCTGACAGCTCACTTGGTAAAGAATCTGCCTGCAACACAGGAGACCCCAGTTCGATTCCTGGGTCCAGAAGATCCGCTGGAGAAGGTATAGGCTCCCCACGCCAGTATTCTTGGGCTTTCCTTGTGGCTCAGCTGGTAAAAGATCCACCTGCAGTATGGGAGACCTGGGTTCGATCCCTGGGTTGGGAAGATCCGTTGGAGAAGGGAAAGGCTACCCACTCCATATGGACTTCCCTGATAGCTCACTTGGTAAAGAATCTGCCTGCAATGTGGAATACCTGGGTTCAATCCCTGGGTTGGGAAGATTCCCTGGAGAAGGGAAAGGCTAACCACCCCAGCATTCTGGCCTGGAGAATTCTATGGACTGTATAGTCCATGGGGTCCCAAAGAGCTGGACATGACTGAATGACTAAAAAAAATGGGGGGGGGGTGTAAGATTTATTTTAACCTCAAACCAATCCATGTTCATTACTCATCTCCAGTTTTCAAAAATAGTTTATTAAAGAAGTATGATTATTTTCCCAGTTTAGTTCCTCTGGTTGACTTAATATAGCTGTCAGACTTAAAACATCTGACAAGACAATTAACAAAAAGGCAGTCCAAAACAAAGAAAATAACACAGAATCCTAAAAACTTTTTAAAAAGCAACTTTTCTTACTAACTTGCCCCAAACGTGTTTTCATAGGCTCAGTTGAAGTGTTGATTATCTGAACCAGCCTGTCAGTCCCAATGGGAAGCTGTAATATTATAAGTAATCAGTTCGTCAGTCCATTCAATCACTTAGTCGTGTCTGACTCTTTACAACCCCATGGACTGCAGCATGCCAGGCCTCCCTGTCTGTTACCAACTCCCAGAGTTTACTCAAACTCATGTCCATTGAGTCGGTGATGCCATCCAGCCATCTCATCCTCTGTTGTCCCCTTCTCCTCACGCCTTCAACCTTTCCCAGCATCAGGGTCTTTTCAAATGAGTCAGTTCTTCACATCAGGTGGCCAGTATTGGAGTTAATGGAGAAGCTATCATCAGAGGGCTACAGTGTAGTGTCATTTAGTAGCTCAGTTAAAAATTATTGAAAAGAAAACAAGAGTCTTATATATGACCATCATAAACAGTAATATTAAACTAGAGAAAATGAAATTCAACTTGATTAAAAAACAAAAAACATAGAATACTGAGCCTAAAGTGCAACCTACTTCACCAATTTTAGCAGTGACTCACCCATGGATCTTTACTCAACTTCTCTGGGGTGGGCCTGGGTATCACCGTTAAATATCCCCAGTATTCTATGTTTTTTGTTTTTTAATCAAGTTGAATTTCATTTTTCTCTAGATGTCTCTTTTTTCTTTTGTTCTTTTCTCCTGTCTTCTTACTTAGGTGATTTTAAAATCCATTTCCAATGTTTTATGCATCTGTATGCAGGTGATTCCCCAATTTAAATCTCAAGCCAAGTCCCCTTCTCCTGATTCCAGACTTGTTTATCATTCTGCTTTCCCAGCATTTCCTCTTCTATGTGTAAGATGACTCTTACAGCTAGTATGGTCAAAATAGGCAATATGAATCCCTGATCTTTCCAGTACTGCTTCTCCCTGCTGCTACTGCTGTTGCTAAGTCGCTTCAGTTGTGTCCGACTCTATGTGACCCAATAGACGGCAGCCCACCAGGCTCCCCCATCCCTGGGATTCTCCAGGCAAGAACACTGGAGTGGGCTGCCATTTCCTTCTCCAATGCATGAAAGTGAAAAGTGAAAGTGAAGTCATTCAGTCATCTCTGATTTCGCAACCCCATGGACTGCAGCCTACCAGGCTCCTCTGACCACGGGATTTTCCAGGCAAGAGTACTGGAATGGGGTGCCATTGCCTTCTCCCTAGATTTCCCATTTTCAGTTATATTACATTCACCAGGATGATTATGCAAAGACCCAGAAGTCATCTTTGATAACATTCTTTTACATACAATACAACAAGAAACCCTAAGAACTCTACTATCAAACTAGACCCTGAAGCTATCATCACACCATATCTATCACAACTATCCTAGTCTGCCGCAATAGCATTCTTCTCCTAGACTCCTTCAATATCCTTTTAACTCGAACCCATGTTTCCAACCTATCCCTCTATGATTTAGCATTCACAGAAAAAATCACAGCAATATTTTCCACCAGAAAGTAAGTTCTAGTGGCATATGAACCTGTTCACAAGGACAAAATTAGGTCAACTAGCAGATGACACTGGAGAAGGCAATGGCACCCCACTCCAGTACTCTTGCCTGGAAAATCCCATGGATGGGGGAGCCGGGCAGGCTGCAGTCCATGGGGTCGCGAAGAGTCGGACACGACTGAGCGACTTCACTTTCACTTTTCACTTTCATGCATTGGAGAAGGAAATGGCAACCCACTCCAGTGTTCTTGCCTGGAGAATCCCAGGGACGGGGGAGCCTGGTGGGCTGCCGTCTCTGGGGTCTCACAGAGTCGGACACGACTGAAGTGACTTAGCAGCAGCAGCAGCAGATGACACTGCATAGGATCCTACCTCCGTATTGACCTATAGCAACTAGTCAAGATTCTGAGCTTAGCGAAATAGAACACAAGAGTTTAATCCACCTAAAATTAATGCAATATGGAAAAGTACCCTTGTTTCCTTTCTTCGCCAGTCTTCAGTGGCTCTGCCTAGTCCTGTTTTCCTTTTCAGCACGTGGTCTACTCTTCCGCATTGTTCTCACACGTCATTTTTCCCTGGCCCACTAGCTATTAAATGTTACCTGTGGAAGTCATTCCAAGCTCTTCTGAGGGGGTGTGAATGTGCCCACAGGACATCCAATATGTCTGGAAGAGTATTTGCGCTCACTCACTTGGACCAGATCTAGGTTTGGTGCCCTCTGCTTTGCCCTGAACTCTCCTCTTCCTTCACTACTGCTCTATGCAGAATTATGTAAATTGTGCAAATAAGGCATAATTCAACAATGAATATTTCTGGTAAAGTGGGATCCTAAGTGAAAGTATTCAAAAATTTCAATTAAAGCATTTATCAGTTATCTAAGTGTTGTGAAGCCTGGTTTTGTTAGGGCCAGTTGGACGAACACTAACACATAAGTAGATATGCAGAGTGTCTCTAGTCCATGGTTCTCAAATTTCACTGTACTTCAGAATCACCTAAATACCTTGCTGCTGCTGCTTCTAAGTCGCTTCAGTCGTGTCCAACTCTGTGTGACCCCATAGACGGCAGCTCACCAGGCTCCACCATCTCTGGGAGTCTCCAGGCAAGAGTACCAGAGTGGGGTGCCATTGCCTTCTCCCTGGATGCCTTATTAAGACAAAAATTACTGGACCGCACCTCCAGAGTTTTTAATTCAATATGTAAGGGGTTATCTAACATTTTGCATTTCTAACACGTTCCCAGGTGATGCTGATACTGCTGAGGCTCAGAAATCTCACTTTAAGAATTCCTGATCTAGTCTAAATGCCAGAAAGTGGCTGCAAGTGAAATGAACTGTCTTGACTTCACCTGAACTTATTCTTGCCCATCAGAGACTTCCTACAGACAGTTTAATCTTTGTCATACTTGTAGCCCCTTTGCACCACAGGAAACCCGTGCCTCACAGAGGCAGCTCTGAACTCCTAAAAGAGATAAATTCAAAGAGAACCCTATAAAAAGGACACCTTGTATCCTTGTCCCCAAAGGCAACATGTCAAATTTAAGGGGCAACCTACTTCATCAATTTTAGCAGTGACTCACCCACGGATCTTTATTCAACTTCTCTGGGGCGGGCCTGGGTATCAGGAGTTATTAAATATCCCTGATGTGTTGAATGCATAGTCATGATTGAGAATCACTATAGTCTGGGTAGGTATGATTTCTTAACTCTTCTATGTTTTCCTTTTTGGTTATTAGTGTGTCAAATTAGTTCTATTTGTATCACCTAAAATGCACAGTAAATCTCAAGCTAAGGCAGTGGCTCTCAAAGAGGGGTGATTCCTCACCTGTAAACCCTCCCCTCTGAAGACACTTGGCAATAACGTCCAGATATTTTTGATAATTGCAACTTGCAATGCTACTGGCGTCTAGAGGGAGCAGGCCAAGAGTGCTTCTAAACACTCTACGATATGTAACAGAGTTCTCCACAACAAGGAATTGCCCAGCCCAAAATACCACACGTGACAAAGTTGAGGAACCATGGTTGAAGCATGGAGTGTGAGGTCCCCATGTTTCGCCTAGAAGGGTTTGTTTTGAACAATATATAAAACATCAGCAAACTTTTTTCTTTATGGTGTTGAAAGATGGAAGAGAAGAAACTCAGATTAAGCGAAGTGAAAGCTTGATAACTTCAAACAAACAATGAAAATGTATCACCTTTCTCATGATTCTCCCAAAAACCAAGACCTGAGCATGAATATTAAAACTAATAGAGTTTTAATATTTCACTTGTTTCCTGGTTTTCTGCAACTTTTATTGCAAAAAAAAAAATCATTTTAAATTCTGCTCGTTGAAAAAACTGGAAAGGCATAAATGGCTGCAAAACTTTGTAGTATACTCTAGAGAAACTGGAAAAGCTTGATATAGTTTTAAAAGGTCAAAATAGTTTACAGTCTATTTATGGCACACTGTTTGGGATTAAGAATATCATTTCTCAATCACTTGGTTAAGCTGATGTATAAAGAAAGGCCTGATATAAAAAACAGAAGCCTCATCTGGGCTTTACTTTATTGATGTTTGCCATTGATTCTTCCATCACTGTTTCTCATCAAGCTGTTCCTGCTAATTACTGCTGGCACAAAATCACATTCTACATTTTCTCTCAAGATTGGATTTTTTCCCCAAGTATGAAAAGGGATGGGTATATCCAATGTAATCATGCATTTTATTACTTTTCTGCTTGTTTTTTTAATTACCACTGACACTGGAAGCATTTTGTTATTCCTATTGTTTTTATATCAATAAAATTAAATTAAATGTGGAAATAAGATATATAATTTATTTGATCTGAAGACTGATTACAGATAGATCCAGTCAATCAGTTGACAGCATTTTCACTAAACAAGGTTACAAAGAAAATGCTTCTGTGCAAACAAAACAGAATGCAATAAATATGAGGTTTATTATATGTGCTAAACAGCACATATCCTGAATATACATACCCTTTGCTGCCTACTTGGAAAGAAAGAGCCCTGATATATTGCATAACCAGATCCTCCCAAATAGTACACATCTGGAGAACTGAGGAGAAAGATGAAAACAAGAACAAGTACTTGCTTAGTAGCAACTGTGAGCTCAGAAAAAGGAAATATTTTGACATATGAAATCTCTTTTGAGAAAAAAATAACATGAGCACTGTCAACAAGTCAGAAATAGGTAAAATGAGATTGTGTGTGCATGCGTGCATGCGTGCGTGTGTGCTCAGCTGTGTTCCACTCTTGGCGACCCTACTGACGGTAGCCCGCCACTTCCGACTCTCTCTCACTGCCGACAGGCAATGAATAAGGCAACATATCTGATCTTTTAAGATCATTACAGCTTGCAAATTCCAAATTACACCCCATATTATCTCATAATTACCGCATATTCTGATCAAGAAAGACAGTATTATCACATTTATAGGGATTAGAAGGCTGAAACCAATGGCATTAAGCCACAGTCTCAGGATCAACCAGCCAATAAGTGGCAGAACCTGGAGACAGAAAATATCTTCCTTCTACCATTCTATGCTGCCTTTACAAACACTGCTATGGCCTGAATTAGCATTGCAATATTATGCTATGTGGAAGGAATTCTAAAGTGTTTATAAAATTGAGCTTGCAATGACTCTTCTCAGGGCTGGAATCAGAGAGTATCTAGTTATCAAATGAGTACTGCTCATTTCAAGAAGTGGGCAGGGATGAACTATATTTACTTACACTGGAATTTGGCTTAGCATGGATTTAGCTGACAAACAAATTTAAAATTTTTTATTATTACCCTATACTGGACATGTTTATTAATAAGGGGAGCCTCTTATTTGAATTTTAACTGACTGAGGGAGCTTTTTGCTATCTGAGAGTAAGTATAGTCTCTGTCCTTACATTTAACCATGTGAAGTGATGGATATGTTAGTTATCTTATTTTGATAATCTTTCCACAAAGTATATACATATATACATATACCTTAAATATATACAATTATATTTGCCAATTATTCCTCAATAAAGCTGGGGGAAATTATCTTCATAATAATAAATTAACAAATCCATAGTGCAATAAATACATACATATATAGAATTTCTAAGCATTAACTCCTCCAAAGTATTGCTAATTATATATAAACAGAAGTAAGTACCAGCATCACATCAACTGTGTGAGGTTATTGTTACTACCCACATGTCATAGGTGAGAAAACCACATTTCCAAAAGCCACATGGGCCAACTACTATGGCCACTAAATAGTAGGGTCAAAATTCCAAATCTTTCCCGCTGGCCTGGAGATTGATTTAAGGAGGATTTACATATGAGGTCAGAGAAGGCAATGGCACCCCACTCCAGTACTCTTGCCTGGAAAATCCCATGGACGGAGGAGCCTGGTAGGCAGCAGGGGTCGCGAAGAGTCAGACACGACTGAGCGACTTCACTTTCACTTTTCACTTTCATGCATTGGAGGAAATGGCAACCCACGCCACTATTCTTGCCTGGAGAATCCCAGGGACGGGGGAGCCTGGTGGGCTGCCGTCTATAGGGTCTCACAGAGTCGGACACGACTGAAGCGACTTAGCAGCAGCAGCAGCAGCAGCACATATGAGGTGAATAGAATCAGCTGAATTGGGATAGTCTTTCTAAATCTCTAAATCTAACATGTTGTCAGTCTTTCATGACACTGGATTTAAAAAAAAAAAAAAGAAGCAAATTCATTTCTGTAAAGGAAAGAAAGAATATCTGAAAAGGAAATGTTTGTCTTAACTGCATTTACATAGTTTGCCTAATGCTTGCATATAGCACTTTAAGTATGTTATGCCATTCCCTTCTGTCCTCAAAGTATTAACTGAAAAACAAGCTGATGGTCTTATGAGAGTTTCCTTGCATCCTACCATTTGTTTTTCTCCTGCTGCCCTTAAAGTTCTTCTTTTCCATCTTTACCTTTTGCTATTTTAATTACAACCTGACTCAGTGTGGAATTCTTTGAGTTCATCTTGTCTGGGACTCTCTGTACTTCCTTCCCCAGATTAGGAAAATTTTCAACTATTATTTCTTCAAATAAGTTTTCTGACCCTTTATCCCTTGCTTCTCCTCCTGGGACTCTTATAATATAAATATTAGTATGCCTGATGTTGTCCCAGAAGCTCCTTAAGCTATCTTCATGTTTTTAAGTTTCCAGTTGCTGAATTAACATTAGAACTTAAGGTCAAGAGAGTACAAATACAAAAATACAGAATAGGGGAGAGGGAGACAGAAGATCAAATTCGAAAGGATGGAAATAAAATTCAAAAGGTGGTTGAGTGAAGAATGAGGAGCTGGAGAGAAAAATGGGGAAAGAAAAGCATTCTGGCGACAAAAATTCTCCTGCTTATATTACTAAAGTGGAAATTTGTAAATCGAAAGAAATAGATTTTACTGATGACTTGCCATTTTCAGTGGAAGTTTCTCCTGTAGTTAGAGAATAATTTGGAGAAATTTTAAGTATCTGATTCAGTTCAGTTGCTCAATCATGTCCGAGTCTTTGCAACCCCATGGACTGCAGCACGCCAGGCCTCCCTGTCCATCACCAACTCCCAGAGTTTACTCAAACTCATGTCCATCAAGTCGGTGATGCCATCGAACTTTCTCATCCTCTGTCATCCACTTTTCCTCCTGTCTTCAATCTTTCCCAGCATCAGGGTCTTTTCAAATGAGTCAGTTCTTTGCATCAGGTAGCCAAGGTATGGAGAAGGCAATGGCACCCCACTCCAGTACTCTTGCCTGGAAAATCCCATGGACGGAGGAGCCTGGTAGGCTGCAGTCCATGAGGTCGCAGAGTCGGACACAACTGAGCGACTTCACTTTCACTTTTCACTTTCATGCATTGGAGAAGAAAATAGCAACCCACTCCAGTGTTCTTGCCTGGAGAATCCCAGGGATGGGGGAGCCTGGTGGGCTGCCGTCTATGGGGTTGCACAGAGTTGGACATGACTGAAGCGACTTAGCAGCAGCAGCAGCAGCAGCAGCCAAAGTACTGAAGTTTCAGCTTCAGCATCAGTCCTTTCAATGAATATTCAGGCCTGATTTCCTTTAGATGGACTGCTTGGATCTCCTTGCAGTCCAAGGGACTCTCAAGAGTCTTCTCCAACACCACAGTTCAAAAGCATCAATTCTTTGGCACTCAGCTTTCTTTATAGTCCAACTCTCACATTCATCCATGACTACTGGAAAAACCATAGCTTTGACTAAATGGATCTTTGTTGGCAAAGTAATGTCTTGGATTTTTAACATGCTGTCTAGGTTAGTCATAGCTTTTCTTCCAAGGAGCAAGTGTCTTTTAATTTCATGGCTGCAGTCACCATCCTCTGTGATTTTGGAGCCCAAGAAAATAAAGTCTGTCACTGTTTCCATTGTTTCCCCATCTATTTGTCATGAAGTGATGGGACCAGACGCCATGATCTTAGTTTTTTGAATGTTGAGTTGTAAGCCAGTTTTTCACTCTCCTCTTTCACCTTCATCAAGAGGCTCTTTAGTTCCTCTTCACTTTCTGCCATAAGGTATGTCATCTGCATATCTGAGGTTATTGATGCTTCTGACAAAACATGGTTCACTGGAGAAGGCAATGACAAACTACTTCAGTATTCTTGCCTTGAGAACCCCATGAACAGTATGAAAAAGCACAAAGATAGGACACTGAAAGCATCTGATTGCATCTGGTCTATTGTCTGATCTCTTGGACCCTGATTCTAATGTAAGCTCCACCCTGTCTCTTCATTACCACCCACTCGCTCCATGCACAATCTGTCACGGTTCCATATGACTAAAAAATAAATGTTATAAAGTAATCCACCCTATAAACTGCTTTTATCTTTCTTTTCATTTTTTTGTGGCAAGTACTTTATATGAGTCTACTGTTATTTTATAACTATCCCATTTCATAGTAGTATTAGCTGACTGTAACTTGCATTATAGTGTTCTTTTAAAAAAAATTTATGCAGTTTTTATTATTGAAGTATAGTTGATTTACAATGCTGGTTTTAGTTTCAGTGTTAGTTCAATGTTAGTTTCAGGTGTACAGCTCTTTTTCTTTTATTTTGTATATTTCCACTGAGTGTTTTACTTTTGAGACTCCATCACCTCACATTAAAGCCCTTGGCTCTTTATACTGCATCCTCTGTTCTATTACAATGGAGAAGGCAATGGCAACCCACTCCAGTACTCTTGCCTGGAAAGTCCCATGAACAGAGGAGCCTGGTGGGCTGCAGTCCATGGGGTCGCAAAGAGTCGGACACGACTGAGCAACTTCCCTTTCACTTCACTTTCATGCATTGGAGAAGGAAATGGCAACCCACTCCAGTGTTCTTGCCTGGAGAATCCCAAGGATGGGGGAGCCTGGTGGGCTGCCGTCTATGGGGTCGCACAGAGTTGGACACGACTGGAGCGACTTAGCAGCAGCTGTTCTGTTACAAATGAAGAATCTCCCAGAAATGCAAATTAATCCATTAAAATCACTTTTGATTGTTATTCCATTTTGTAAATCCAAAGGGCAAAACATCTTATGTTAGAATATAACATCTTATATTAGAAATTACTGAGCTCTCTGAATGAAGGCACTGGCAGAAAATCATTAAAAGCATTATAGATAGAATGAGCTTTCCGTAAGAGAAAAAAAGACTCCAAACTCTACCCCTACAGTGATATTCTGAATCATCGGGATTTATTATAGTATCCTATCTATGTCCTTAACTCTAAATACTGATTCTCTTCCCCTGCAAAAAAATCTTCACATCTGACTTCAAAGATGTTTTATACGTTCTTTCATGGAAATGGCAACCCATTCCAGTATTCTTGCCTGGAAAATCCCATGAACAGAGGAGCCCGGTGGGATACAGTTCAGGGCGTGGCAAAGAGTAGGACGTGACTGAGAACACAGACACGTAGTGTTTGAGATGGTCTTTTCCTCAACTGTATCATTTGTCCCTTAATAAAAACTCATCCACTGTTAAGCAGTCTTCATGCCTGGCACCTGTTCCCTGGGAAGGTCTCAGTTCACAGTGGGCACATTTGAATAGCATGGAAGTATTTTTGTCTCACCCTTCCTAATTTCAATATAAAGGCACTGACGATACCTTAACTAACATAGCCATGTGTTGAAATCAGAGCCATGTTCCACATGTAGGAAAAACACATTTATGGAACATGAGAAATTTTTAAGGTGGTATCTTCCACTCACAGTTCCACAAGTGATATAAATGAGACAGAAAAATCAATATAAAACAATCATTTATAATAGAAATCCTTTGGCGTTTCTTCAAACAAGACAGAGCAAAAATGTTAATATTCTTTGTATTTCTAAATCTGCAGTTTTATTTCTAGCCTGATCATTTTTAATTAATTTTTTCCCTTTCCATTTAAAATATTTAAAGAAAAAATCCCACTGGAAATGCCTTGAAAATTAGATCTTGATAGAAAATTATGTTACTTCAGTGAAACAATTTTTTCTGCTAAAGCATAAGATTAATTATTTAAGAGCATTAAAGTACTGGAACATGTACATAAATTGCTTCTAAGATCATCATGGAGTATGTGGGGATATCAGAAAGGAAGGAAAAGACTAGAAGAATTTAGGAGAGTAATTCTGAAGCTGCTTTCATCACAGCATTCTTCCCTTCAGAAGCACAAGTGACTAAAATCACTTTTGGGTTCTATGCGATCTGTTCCCAGTTGTGCACTCAACATTTTGGAGATAAATGAGGAGGCTGACCTGGCTGCTCTCCTCACTGACTCTAAAATATGTCATCATGAAGTACCCTCCACCTTTCGTGCATGTTTTATTATGACCTAGGGTGTTCTCTCTTTGTCTTCAAGCACAGCCTACCAAGCTTACAGAAGGCAGCTTTAGTCTTTCCTCCTCCACAAGGACATTCCTGAGTCTCTCAGCCCATAATGAGGCCTCCTTTCTCTGATATGCTTACTGTTTAAAACTCGGAAATGTAGAACTTATACCACCTATGATTCCACTACTTAGACAGACTACTACTTCCACTACTACAAGTACTATAGAGTAAACAGTCTAAGTGCTAAGGAGAAAAATAATGCAAGATAGGAGGAGAGGCAGCGTAGGGGTATGTTGCATTTTCAGCTGGGAAAGTTCTCACTAGGGAGGGACCTGGGAGATGACCCAGACTCCTCTTCTTCCCAAAGAAAAGTTCCAGGCAGAGTCAACGTGCCAGGACCATTCACAAACTAGCAAAGAAACTAGTGTTACTGGTTTAATTGAGTATTAATACAAGTTAAGAGGTAGGGGCTTTCCTGGTGGCTCAGACAGTAAAATCATCTGCTTGCAATGCTGGAGACCCAGGTTCAGTTCCTGGGTTGGGAAGATCCCATGGAGGAGGAAATGGCAAGCCACTCCAGTACTCTTGCCTGGAAAATTCCATGGATGGAGGAGCCTGATAGGCTATAGTCCATGGGGTCACAAAGTGTCAGACAAGACTGAGCAACTTTGCTTTAAGAGGTAGGGGCAGGGAATCAATTGCATAGGGCCTTATAGAGGATTGTAAGGACGGCAACTTGTACTCTGATTAGGAAACTAACAGAGGAGTGGCGGAGCCTGACACACCCTGACTCATATTTTGACTGGACCACACTGGCTGCTGAATGGAGTAAGGACAAACAGAGGGATGCCAGTTAGGAAGCTATTGCAGTAATCCAGGTGAGAGACGACGGAGGCTCTCACCAGAGTGATGGCGGTGGCAGTGCTGGGAAGTAGCTGTATCCTGGACATATTTCAGAGAGCTGATAGTTGAATGAATATGAAATGTAAGATAAAAAGTGCCATCAAGGCTGAGGCTCTAGGTTTGGACCCAGGAAAACAGAAGACTGCCATTGTCATCAACCTAGATAAGTGGGCTATGAGAAGAATATTTTATTGGCAGGGAGGAGACTAGGAGATGGTTTGGGACATATCAAGGTCCAAAGGACTTTTATACATCTGAAAATCAGGAAGGACTGATGCTGAAGCTGAAACCAATACTTTGGCCACCTCACATGAAGAGTTGACTCATTGGAAAAGACCCTGATGCTGGGAAAGATTGAAGGCGTGAGGAGAAGGGGATGACAGAGGATGAGATGGCTGGATGGCATCACCAACTCGATGCACATGAGTTTGGGTAAACTCTGGGAGTTGGAGATGGACAGGGAGGCCTGGTGTGCTGCAATTCATGGGGTCGCAAAAAGTCGGACACGACTGAGCGACTGAACTGAACTGAACCGAACTGAACTGAAAAATCAGTCATTGTGGCATACTTCTTAGACAAACAAAACTTAGCTGGTTCTAAAAAATAAGGGGCACTTGGAAAAAAAATGAAAGCCAACCTTTACATTTAGAAGGGGCTTATAAGACAAACCTTGCTCTCTCTTTTTCATTCATATTGAAGGAAAGAATTATAAGTGATTATGTATAACTTGTGTAGAAAATTTATGAATCCAGATACTTTGGGAGGAAGAAATTGGAGAGGGGGGGGTGGCTTAAGACGGTAAAGAATCTGCCTGCAATACAGAAGACCCAGGTTAGATCCCTGCGTCGGGAAGATCCCCTGGAGAAGGGAATGGCTACCCACTCCAGTATTCTTGCCTTGGAGAATTTCACAGACAGAGGAGCCTGGCAGGGCTACAGTCCATGGGGTCACAAAGAGTCAGACAGGAATGAGAAACACCTTTCACTTTCATTTTGATTGAATAGTAGTGCTACTGCTCACTAATCTTCCTTTCTCTTCCCTGTGGATCGAGCTTGCTCCTGACGTTTTTCCTCAGGACCTATACATGAACCAGTCAGCCATGACTAATCTCGCAGGGTCATCTGACACAGAGTACAATGACCTGTGCCTTAGGGACCTCTCTGAGGTGGGCGTGAGCCTTACAGGCATTCCGAGACTTCCCAGAAGGGAGCCATCAACCTGACAAGCCCTCGGTCTGACGCACCACCTCATCATCATAGAAACGAGATTTGATGTTGTGTGTCCAGGCTTCCAGGGACACTCTTCTAGCTATTGCTATATAGAAAAAAAATTATGTTAATAGCTTGCCAATATTCAGGTAGAGTGAACTGTTGTTACACATTTTAACTATTATTTCTATAATTTCATCCTTGGATTCCTTTAACTCTTGGGAGAATGCCAGCTTGTCAAAAAGATTTATGAACATTCAACTCATTGTTTCTATGCTATTAAAAAGGTAGAGCCTCTAATACCAGTTATTCTGACTTCTATCTTCAAAAAGATCACTTTATAATATGCCCATAATTATTCTTGTTTTTCCATAAATTATGAAATTTGCACTAAAACCCAAAAAGTATTTGTGAGATATTTATTTTAAGTGCTGAAACCTTAGCTATGGTATCAATACCCAGAGGCTATGAGAAGTACAATGTTTATAGCCCTTGGCAAGTCTATCTATTCTCATGTTCCCTGTTGTCTGATGTATGATTATGTTATGATCAGACATAGGTCCTTGTGATGGGATGTTCTGAATGCTTGGCCCAAAGAGACAAAGTAATGCATGTAATACAAATGTACCACCTTTAGTGTAAAGAACCCAAGCTCCATACTCATTCCTGATGGGACCAAATTCCTGCTCTGTCACTTTCTATCTGTGTAACTAGGCAAGTTACTGAATCTTGGTTAATTTCAGTCAACATCTTCATCTATTAAGTTACCATCTATCAAAAAAGTTTTGCATAATTATTACAAACCTCATAGAATACTTAGGATTGAAGAGATGAATGGTGCTTGGCATGGCAACAAATACCCAGCTTGTGTTTATAAACATTACCTGTTGTTATTATTATTAAAGAGTACTTCAATCTGAGATTAACTGTAGCATGCCAGGTTATTAGTTTTCTAGTTTCCAACCAAACTATACTGTGTTATCAACAAATGTGATTGATCTGTTGTTGTTCAGTCACCCAGTCGTGTCCAGCTCTTTGCAACACCCTGGACTGCAGCACGCCAGGTCTCCCTGTCCCTTACCATCTCCTGAAACTTGCCAAGTTTATGTCCATTGCATCAGTGATGCCATCCAGCCATCTCCTCCTCTGATGCCCTCTTTTCCTTCTGCCCTTAATCTTTCCCTGACAAATCTGATAAAGTTAGAAATAATCATATTGATCTGATTTAATTAGTTTTGATTAAAAAACATATTTCAATTATGAGTTATCTATAACTAAATAATGAGGGTTCTTTCTGAATGTGACATGAAGGCTAAAGCTTTGAATTTTGATCTGAGGTTTATTTTCCTTGTTAAGTCTCGGCCTCCAAAAGCTCATTCTACAAATAAATACATTAGGAACCAACCTTTATTTTGAAAACTAACATGGCTATGACTGCCAGAAAATAATCCTGAAGAGGAAAGAACTATTAACTATGAAAAAATTATTCAAATAGAGAACTATGTAGACAACCTGTAGCAAACACCTATAGCCTAGAGCCAGGTGGTACCTAGTTTGTGACATTCAGTCATACAAATGCAATATGTATTTTCTTTCATTAACAGCCTTGGTGCTTCCTCATTAACCTCTCATTTCTTTAGCCATTTACACCTCAAGTTTTCAATGGCTATTCTGGGCTCTTTAACACTCAAATGTTGTTTTCTAGAGTTTGGTCCTTGATTGTCTTTTAGTTTATTTCACCCAGTCACCTTATGAGATGTCATAAATGGCATAGTTTTACATATCTTCCCTATATTTATGATTCCTCAATGAAGGTCCACATCATTTCTTACCTGTAACATTGCAACATGTTTCTAACTAGTCATGGCTACCATCCTACTCACTGCCAACTATGCTTCATAAATGACCTTGCTGCTGCTGCTGCTAAGTCACTTCAGTCGTGTCCAACTCTGTGTGACCCCATACACAGCAGCCCACCAGGCTCCGCCATCCCTGGGATTCTCCAGGCAAGAACACTGGAGTGGGTGCCATTTCCTTCTCCAATGCAGGAAAGTGAAGTCGCTCAGTCGTGTCCGACTCTTCACAACCCCATGGACTGCAGCCTACCAGGCTCCTCTATCCATGGGATTCTCCAGGCAAGAGTACTGGAGTAGGGTGCCATTGCCTTCTCCATAAATGACCTTACTTATATGTAAATCTAATTACGCTACTTCATTGCTTAAATGTTGCCAATGCCAGACACTCTACTATTTGCGATTTTTAAAAATAACTTGTTTAAGAATTCTCAAGAATACACAAAAGTAAAGACAAATGTGACAAGTCCTCATACACCCATTACAGCACTACAATTACCAACACTTTGCCACATTTCTTCTGTATAGACTTTATTCTTTAAAAAAAAAGTCTTCTTTTTGTTGAAATAGTCTTAATCTAGTGCCAAAGTACTCCAAAATGTACCTTTAAAAAATATAAGAATATTTCTTCATATGTGTGTACATTTACAAAATATACAAATGTGAATAATGAAGTTTCTCTAGTTGAAACTACCTGATCACCAAAATTACTAAAATCCTGCCAGCTTTTATAAAAATAAAATCCAGCGTAAATCATAAATGTTCTCAAAGTTTAGCCTTTATCTAAATATATGTCCTGACTGCCTATTACTCTTCCTTGTATGTCCTATACCACATTTCCAATGACTTACTCTGTATCATACTCTCTTTCACTTATGAAACTTTTTACAAAAGTTTTCTTTGCCTGGAATGCCCCTGGGCTTTTGTTCATCTGACAAATTTCTGCTAATCCTTAAAAGTATGCCTTTACTATAATACATCACACCATAATATTTAATGAGATATCAATCAAAAAGTCCAAAAGAATTAAAACAACGAGATGCTACTACAAATCTGTTTGAATGGCTAAAATCCGAAACACTAAAACAGCAAATGTTGGCACAGATGTGAAGCAACAGATGTGGAACATTCATTGTGGGCGGGAATGTAAAATGGTGCAGTCATTGGAAGATAGCTTCTGTTTCTTACAAAACAAGGCATTCTTTTACCATACAGCTGAACAATCATGCTCCTTGTTATTTACCCAAAGGAGTGGAAATCTTACATCCATATAAAACCTACACATGGGTATTTATCACATCTTCATGCATAATTGCCAAAACTTGGAAACAACTAAGCTATCTTGTAGTAGGTGAATGGCTAAATTGTAGTACTTCCAGATAAGAACATTTTATTCAGCAATAAAAATAAATGAGCTCTCAAGACATGAAATCAACCCTGAATATTCATTGGAAAGACTGAAGCTGAGATCCAATACTTTGGCCACCTGGTGCTAAGAGCTGATTCATTGGAAAATACCCTGATGCTGGGAAAGATTGAAGGAAAAAGGAGAGGGGGGGGTGGCAGAGGATGAGATGGTTGGATAGCATCACCGACTCAGTGGCCATAAATTTGAGCAAACTCTGGGAGATAGAGGAGGACAGAGGGGCCTGGTGTGCTGCAGTCCATGGGGGTGCAAAAAATTGGACAGGACTTAGCAACTGAACAACAAGAGGACATTAAAACACACAGAGGAAACTTAAATGCATATTACTAAGAAAAAGAAGCCAAACTGAAAAGTCTACATGCTGTATGATTCCAACTACATGACATTCTAGAAAAAGCAAAACTACGCACAGAGTAAAAAGATCAGTGGTAGCCCAGAGTTTGGAGAGAAAGAAGAATAAATAGTTGGACCACAGGAGATTTTTAGGATATTGATGGTGGAGGAAGTCATGCATGAGTGGATGCATTGTGTATGAGAACTATATGCTTTCCACTCAGTTTTGCTCTGAGCCTAAAATCACCCTATAAAATAAAGTCTATCTATTTTTTTAAAGTGCAAATTAAAGTCTATGCCTTGTTAGAACATATAAGATATATTTCAAGAACATTTAATATTCATATCAAAATACATGGACTCATTAACTGATACCATTAGAAAATGAATTTACAGAGATCAGAAGCCATATCATTCTATTATCTTTGATTCTTAAGGGCCTACAACATTCTCAGGTACATGGATTATGCTCAGTAGATATTAGGGAAATATATAATTCTTGATGAGACAAAGTCTTTAACACAAGCAAATCCTGTGAAAGTGTGTATGTAAATGGAAACAAATGCTATTTGTTTACAACTAATTTACCCTGCCTCTAGATTTTTGTTATGTTATACTTGCATAATCAAATACATAAAATAAGAATATAATATAATAGTAAAATTACAAGGGAGACTGAAGGATTTAATTTCCACATTGACACTTTTTATTTATTATTAAATTCATCAACTTCTTGGAAATATGTGTAACCAACATGTAGACCACAGCTCAAATGCCTTACAGATATTGTTATGTATCTAAAACTGCCATTTTCTCATAGAAGTGAGAGTAGATGCTATTTCAGGCAAGAAACTGGCTCTTTGTGACTGCAATTGACTTGCCCAAAGTCATTAATGTCAATGGTAGGCTAGCATTCAAACAATTCTCTTCATTCTCTTTTGGTCTTCTATTTGCTAAGCAATGCAACCTCATATTTGTAGCTGGCAAAATTGAAATAAATAATGATTAAGTGATTTCCTCCAGGTCAGAGCAGAAGACCAAAAGGGGCATGTAAACTTCAGGGTACTAACATGAGTGCTTTTCTGTAGGTATCAACCATTGTGTAAGGCAATAATCAGAAATAAAATCACTTCCATTTTAACCATGACATGGTTTACAAATGGAACAATAGCAAGCAACTTCTTCATAAGAGAGATATCTAATACCAGTTGGCAATCTCTGTCAAAATCTTTTAAAAATTCTATTTTTCAGCTGTGATTTGTCTTCTTCCATGTAAATGTACACCAGTAGGAAGAAGAATTTGAAAATTAATTCACATAGCCAACAAGTCCCTGCTCAAGGATAAACAGAATCAAGAAACAACAGGAAATAGAAGATAGGTGTTTCCTTTCTTCCAAAATTATACTCAAAGAAAATGAATAGGTTGACATCAGTTTTAAATGATTTAAGTCCAGGACTCAAATATAGTTTCCTGAGAGTCAGGAATCCTAGCTCTGGATATAAAGAGCCAACCTGTATAATGCTGAAAAGCTATATAGGAATAAATGCCCATCACTTGATACCAAGAACAGAGCCCTAACTAATTCTTGGAGAACAGTACAATATTCCCCGGGACCTTGGAAAGTCTCAGAATTATTTTGTGCTAGAGTTGGTCACAGCTGAGCGACTGAATAACAACAACAATAGAATTACAATATTTAAGGTTAGCAGTAAACAAGAACTCATTCCTACTTCTACTCTTCAGTGTAAAGTCCACCCTGACTTTGCTTGCTTCTTCTAGAACTATTGATCCTACTTTCAACTCTTTTCACTGTATCTGTGGGATTTCTCCTACTGCTACAGTCCTATTATCTAAATGCTTTTTCTACCTTCTATATTTATTTGAACTTCTTCCTATACTCATTCTTGCTCACAAATTCTTGACCTCCTAAAATTCACTTCAGCTACCCACTCCCAGAACTACACCAAGGATTATGTCATAATACATTTCAACTCAATATTTTATCAAAAACTTCAAACTCTGGGATATTTTCTTTCCTATCCTTTTCTATCCAACATGGACACTAAGGTAAGTCATCTGAGCCACTCCACACTGTTTATAATCTCATTAAATCCATCCTTTTCCTTTTCCTTTCGTTTCTCTACCTGGTGAAACCTTGCTTCTGGATCAATGTTATAAATAGTATTCTCTCCTCTTATAACGTAAAGGCTGAACACTTAAGGAGAAAATCATCCACGAGTACAGATCCGTGCCACTACACATTCTCCAGCCTCAACTCCCCTCCTCTAACATCGTCGGTCTTTATCTCACACTCCTTCCATTCACATTCAGCTCCAAGTGAACCCTTGCTCTACACACTGTCTAAATATAACGTTGCATCATATTAAAGCCCTCTGATTAGATCTCTGTTAAGTTACTCTTACTGGTACCTATTATGTCCATAGTCACAGCCATTATATCAGCTTCTCTGTAACCTCAAAAAGATTTTCCTCCTTCTGTTTAAGGTCAACCCTTTACCTGTGCCTTGAACTACAGACCTCTTGCCTTTTATTTAATTTTTGCCAAATGATCTTTTATCTCTGAAGTTTTCTCTTCATTGCTCTTTCCCTTCAGCCTAAAAATATGTCCAAACCTCCTCCAAGCCAGAACGAGATTCTCTTGGTACTATCTACTTCTCTCCTTTTTAAGGACCCGAACTTCACAGATTCTGACTCTACTTACTCAGGGACCACTAAAACACAGGAATCCAGATTCTGCTACCATTATTCTACTGGAATTTCTCTTGCTTAAGTCACTGGTAACTTCATGTAGCCAAATAAATGCTTTCTTTCTGGCTCTTATAGATGCGTTTAACACTATTGATCAATCACATCTTTCTTGAAACTCTCTTTAATGTTTTCTTTGATACACACTGTTCCCTGCTGTCTCTATCTCTTTTCTATAAAACACATGTGTGCTATAAAACACATTAGACACCCACAAGTTGTTGGCTTTGTTTTTACCACATGACTCTGTTTCTATCTGGCACTTTAGACAAATGGCTGGCCCACAGCCTTCCTTTTATAAACCAGCCAAAAAAGAAAATTCTGAATGATGAAAACAAAATGTAATGGCAAGCGGAGAAACTGACAGAAGTGGGTGGCAGGCATCTATTCCAACACAAATTCCAAGTACTTCAGAATCAATTAATTTAGCAAGTGACTTTTAAGATGCAGACACTCTCCAGAGTTGTAAAATAGAGCAATTATTTTTCATTGCACTTACAACTCCAAAATATTTATTTATTCACATACTTACTTATTTTTTCTTAACTTGTTCCTGAGTCTCCTCACTAAAACTTAAGTTTCATGAGCTCAGAAACTTCATTTGTCTTTTTCACAGCTGTATTAGCAATACAAATATTCAATATATAATTTTGAATGACTGAATGAATTCTTAACTTTTGGAGAGTATTTTAAGGAATGTCTTTTATTTTCTTGTATAAAAGTCTTAGTATTAATAAAAAGGATGGCAGGTAAGAGTTGATTTTTAAAAACAGAGCATGTGAAAGAAGGGGCACCTTTGGATTATGCAGTTGCTAATATTGTTCATAGTGATGGGGATCAGTGTAGGAAGGGGTGTTGATGAGTTCTCCATTAGACTTTAGTGTCAGACAGTTGGCAATACAAGAGCTTAACCAAAACTAAAGGTGTGTGGCACAAATACAATGGAAAGTTTTTTAGACAGGTTTTTACTGTCAAAGAACAGCATGCAAGGTATGTGTGTGTGTGTGCATGCGTGTGTGCATGTGTGTGCACAAGCATGTGTCCACATGCTTTGTCTACTTTGATAAATTTCCTAATATCTTATTGGCGACTATGCAACTGAAAATCATCCTGGTTCCATGGTACTAGACTGCTAGGAGTTTGAAAGCAAACAAACATATTATTAAAAGATAACATGAAATAATAATGAAAATGAAAACTCTGGACATATGCTAACATCTTGGTCCAGGAAACTCAATGCATTTCCAACCCCCACACTTGGAAGTCCAAAAAACAACAAGTGGAATTCACTAAGAAAGTCTGTGTCTGAAAGTTTTAAATTGCCTGAAAATAACCTTTGTTTGGGAAGAATCTCAATTCAAAAGTGAATAGAGGCTTAGTGTAAAATTTTGCACCTGGAATGAGTGGTAAAGCCAAACTTTGCAGGGTTTAAATCATGTGGGATGCTGCAGCCAAGCAAATACGGGTCCAAGAAAGTAAATGACAGTACTGTGTTGAATCCAGAAAGAGATAACTAATGTAACAGCTGTTTCTTCTTCAAGACTGTTAATTTGAAGATAGAATGTTTGCACTTTCTCATTTTAAATATTGATTCTTGTTCACCTTATTACTCAGGATACCAGAGTCATTTGCTGTTAGATGTACTTTGCACTGTTGGAAGTATGTCTGCTTCAATAAATTATATGACTTCTGATTAACTCTCCTAGGTACCACACAATGAGACTGTTTGAATGACTTGCCAGCTTCTCCCACTCTTTGCCCGTTAAATATATGACGTTACAACAGGAAGCACACAGCACCAGCCCCCGTAATGTCCTTCTGTTTTGGAAATTCAGAATGACTGTAACATATGTGTTAAGTTCTCTTTCCACTCTGGCCAAATCAGAAAAGACATTACTCGGGGCATTTCCAGTTACACAAATTAACAGATGCATTGTTCAACCAAGGTGAATAAAATGTTTTTGATCATTAGTTACAAAATAAGAGAATTATTTTCCTCTGTAATTTACTGATATTAAAATTGCACTTAAGAATAAAAAAGAAAAATCTAGAAAATTCTTTAGATTTTAGGGAAAAAAAGTAAAAGTTTAGTTAAAGCATCTGTAACTATGCACCATATCAACATAGCATATTGAAGTATTTTGTGGTGGTCACTGATTATTCAGTGCTGCTTTCCCTCCCTCCTTCTAGAAGTAGAATCCATATTCCTGGCCACAGCAAGCAAATGGCCCACCCTTGGTATGACTCAGCTGGTAAAGAATCCGCCTACAATGCAATGCAGGAGACCTGGGTTCAATCCCTGGGTTGGGAAGATTCCCTGGAGAACGGAACTGTTACCCACTCCAGGATTCTGGCCTGGAGAATTCCATGGACTGTATAGTCCATGGGATCACAAAGAGCTGTACACAACTGAGTGACTTTCACTTTCACACTTTCACTTGGTAAAATCTTAGTAAACAGCGGGGCTTGGCCGCAACGTTTGGACAAGAACTATCATGTGATATAAGGCAGGCCACTTAGAGTTTTCCCTAGGGTCTACCTGGCTGAAACTTTTGCGGAAAACATTCTTCTCTATCAGAGCTTGTAAAGACATATCCCCAGAAATATCAGACAGTTTTTTTCCTCACCACATGGAGAATCCCAAAAAAGACTTAGCCTAGAGACCAGCAATGATAATGGACTGATGATAAGTGCTAATGTCATCAAAGTCCTTGTTCCTCACCCTTGACCAAAGACCAGAAGGGCATATATGGGCATGCAGTTACCCCATTTACCATCATTTACTATCTGATCATTCTTCCTGTTTGTTTTAGATGGTTTGAATTGGGCTTCAAATCACTTTTCACAAAAGAAGTCCTAACTAAAAGGCATGTGTTTGTGCTCAGTCGCTGAGTCATGTCCCCCAACTTTTATATACATATATACACACTATATATTTATATACAGTTACAACCTGAAAGCAGAGAGTGATTTTATTTGGTGGCAACGTTTAGGACTGGAGCTCAGGAGACAGCAACTTAGTAGCTCTGAGAAAACTGCTCCAAGGAGTTGGGAGAGGGAGTCAGGTTATAAACAAGCTTGCAACAAAGGGAGCAGGCAGTCTGAACATCAAAGATTATTGTGAAGTAAGAAAAATCAGATATCAAGTTAAGGAATTTAGAGTTCTATTCATGGAAAGATGCAAACCTCTGGGCTCACTGAATTCATTCCTTTCATATACACCTCAGCTTGTTGTGGTTCAGTTCCCCAGTCGTGTCCGACTCTTTGGGACCCCCATGGACTGCAGCACGCAAGGCCTCCCTGTCTCTCCCCACCTCCTGGAGTTTGCCTAAGTCCATGTTCATTGCACTGGTAATGCCGTCCAGCCATCTCATCCCCTGACGCCCTGGGGTCAAATCCTGTTCCTTGTTCATCTTAAGGAGCAGCAGATGGCTGCCTCCTGCATCCCCCACCCCAACCCCTGCCAGCTCCTCATGGAAGGTGGTGGCATCTGCTGGGTCACAGGCATTGTGTTTCATTTTGGAAGCCCTCATTCACCCTTGAAGGCCAGAAATCACTGATGGCTGTGAGAGTTCTTGCCCATCGATATGGCAGGAAATATTTTCATTTCACATGTCTGACTCTCTGCGATCCCTTGGAATGTTGCCTGCCAGGCTCCTCTGTCCATGGAATTTTCCAGGCAAGAATACTGGAGTAGGTTGTCATTTCCTTCTCTAGAGGATTTACCCAACCCAGAGATGAACCTGCATCTCCTGTGTCTTCTACATTGACAGGTGGATTCTTAACCACTGCACCACCAGGGTAGCCTCTAACTAGAATATATTGGCAAATAATTTCATCAAGGATGTATACATCAAAATTATTTTTCTTAAAAAGAGGTATTCACACTGTAAAGCAGAGTTGAGACAAGGGCTTTGGAGAGAGACAGACATGAATTCAAACTAGTTCTTCCATTTACAAGCTGCATAACAAGTTACTTAAAAATCGTTAGCCTCTGCTTTCTCCTCTAAAGTGAAGATAAAAATAACACTGACTTCAACAATTCTGTGAGGCTTAAATAATATATGTATTTATAGTCCATGAAAACTAAATTAATGTTTGCTATTCTAATGATGAGGATCCGGGGACTCAGAGAGGTCCAGTAACTTACTCAGTATGACAAAAATAAAGTGGCAGGGTCAGAATTATAACCCAGCCCTACGTGTCTTCCAAATCCCTACTCTTTTGAGCACACTCGGCTGCCTAGGGACTAACAAAGAAAGAAGAGATAATAGATTTCTAACCAAGATAACATGCTTAATTCACTCCATTGGAATTAAGACACATCTGGTACGTTTTGCTTATAAATTAAGGAGTTATACTGAAACAAGCCTTCCACTTGGGTAAATGCTATAAGATGACTATTATCCATAACAAAGTTTGAACCAGAACCTTAATAACATCAAGGGCAAAACAAATATAGACAGCTTTCCTGGCATTTCCATGCTTAGCTACTGGTATAAATAAAATGATTTCTATTCACATCAGGCACTGCATTGTACACTATGCCTCTTCTCTACTTTTCCATATAAATGTGATAGCTTTCTATTACGGTACTGAAGCCTTCAAGGGAAGAACTTCCAGCCTGGCTCTCTGAATGAAGTTTGACTGCAGCAGGAGCTCAACCCCAAACTCATCCCTTATTCCTGTATATTTGTGTGTGTGTGAATTTCACACATAAGATGTCAAATAGTTTGCAGAATTCATTCATCAAATTAAAATTCCATTTGAAGTGTTATATTCTACCATGCCTACTCTCAGCCTTCTGCTTGTCTTCTTTATGCTCTTCTGCTGTCCTTATCACAAGCCCATGGACCCTGGTTTACTTCACAGAATTCAGAAACTAGCTAGAGACAGTCTCATCAGGAGCTCAATAAAAACATCAGGAAAACAACGGAACAGAACTATCTGAATCAGAATTGTCGATTGACAAACACAACATTTCTGTTAATCACACCTTTGCCACAAGCAAATTTACAGATTGCTAAGGAGTCAACTGCCAATGTTTGCCTTAATTGATACCAGAATGTGAAAAGTCGTATTAGGAGTTATTAATTTATGAAATAGTATAATAAAGATGGTTTTTCAATAGTTGCACTCCATAAGAATCCTAGAATTCCAATTGATAGATCTGGCTTTTATGACAGTAAAAATGGTTTTAAAACATATAGTATGGAAATCACTTGATTGGCATTATAAAGGAGCGTTTTCCAGGTGAGGATATCTTTTGATAAAATAAGGTCCAGTTCTTCAGTAGAAAAGCTCTGGGGAAGAGCTCTAACTCTCTAAATGGGGAAAGGTGGTTACAAATGTAGCCCAGTCTAACATCCCAGAGTGGCCCATTTCTTTTGAGGTTTCATGTTAATACAAGCTGGAATCAAGATTGCCGGGAGAAAGATCAATAACCTCAAATATGCAGATGACACCACCCTTATGGCAGAAAGTGAAGAGGAACTCAAAAGCCTCTTGATGAAAGTGAAAGTGGAGAGTGAAAAAAGTTGGCTTAAAGCTCAACATTCAGAAAACGAAGATCATGGCATCCAGTCCCATCACTTCATGGGAAATAGATGGGGAAACAGTGTCAGACTTTATTTTTCTGGGCTCCAAAATCACTGCAGATGGTGACTGCAGCCATGAAATTGAAAGACACTTACTCCTTGGAAGGAAAGTTATGACCAACCTAGATAGCATATTCAAAAGCAGGGACTACTTTGCCAACAAAGGTCTGTCTAGTCAAGGCTATGGTTTTTCCTGTGGTCATGTATGGATGTGAGAGTTGGACTGTGAAGAAAGCTGAGCGCTGAAGAATTGATGCTTTTGAACTGTGGTGTTGGAGAAGACTCTTGAGAATCCCTTGGACTGCAAGATCCAACCAGTCCATTCTGAAGGAGATCAGCCCTGGGATTTCTTTTGAAGGAATGATGCTAAAGCTGAAACTCCAGTACTTTGGCCACCTCATGCGAAGAGTTGACTCATTGGAAAAGACTCTGATGCTGCGAGGGATTGGGGGCAGGAGGAGAAGGGGACGACAGAGGATGAGATGGCTGGATGGCATCACTGACTCGATGGACGTGAGTCTGGGTGAACTCCGGGAGTTGGTGATGGACAGGGAGGCCTGCCGTGCTGCACTTCATGGGGTCACAAAGGGTCGGACACGACTGAGCAACTGAACTGAACTGAACTGAACTGAATATTGCCTTTATCACGGTTGGCTCCCCGCAAGATGATACTCCACTTCAAAAAAAACCTAGCCTTTTATTAGCTCCCATAATCTCAGGAAGATAGGCTAGAACTGGCAAGGTGAAAATCATATAACATTAAGACAAAAAATACACTAGAAAAATATAAAAAGCATTTGCAATGGAAATGCGAATTTGTTCTCACAAATTTAACCAAAACTTCAACACTGAGAGCAATAAATGATGCTTCTATTTGCTGAAAAAATATTCTAGAAAGCTTCCAGACACTTCCTATCTCTTCAATCAATTGCTATGAGGTAGCAGAATTAGTCCTTCTACCCTTACTTCCATTCAGGGGATTCTTTTAAAAGCAGTGCTATGCCCTTCTCCCTCAGCTTGCTATGGATCTGTTTTTTCGCACACCCATAACTCCACCAGATAAAAGGAGAGCCTCTAAGAAAAAAATACAGACTACACTGTATCACTACAGGCTTTGGACTTGCCAAAAGAAGAGTGGTGACTCAGTCCCCCTGGTGGACATTTGCTCAACCATGACGCTCACTCACTAGGTTCATCCTGGTGCCTCCTGGAGAGCAGGTAGGAGAAATTGTCACATTTCCTCCAGAGTTTGGGAGTATATTTGAAACAAGAGTCCAGGTTGTATTTCTGACATGAATAATTCCAAATGCCAGAGAATACCTGGCTCCCCCATGATTGCAGAGCAGGGAGAAAGGGGAAGACTAAGATGAGTCTCCTTGTACGGTAAAGGTGCACAAGTTTCCTGATGACAAAAAGGATGCCACAAAAAAATAACAGATTTGAGCTCTTTTGAAGGTATCCCACACAAGAAGGAAATCTACTAAGTTAAGATAGCCAAGAGTGGAAGACTGGGTGGGAACAAAACGTTCCTAAAAGAGCACATCACCCATATTCACCATGTTATGAGGCTGCAGAGGGGCAGTCTGTGCAGGGGCTCTGGTGAATGCACATCTGGGTCCACAGGATATCCAGAGATACATCATTAGCCTCACAGAAGACACTGAGCAAACAGAAAATTATAAGAGCGGCTTAGTGAATGACTACCATGAAAAGTGAAAGTGACTCAGTCGTGTCGGACTCTTTGTAACCCCATGGACTACACAGCCCATGGAATTCTCCAGGCCAGAATACTGGAGTGGGTAGCCTTTCCCTTCTCCAGGGGATCTTCCCAACTCAGGGATCAAACCCAGGTCTCCTGCATTGCAGGTAGATTCTTTACCAGCTGAACCACAAGTTAAACCCAAGGATACTGGAGTGGGTAGCCTATCCCTTCTCCAGCAGATCATCCTGACTGAGGAATCTAACTGATGTCTCCTGCATTGAAGGCGGAATTCCTCCTCCCAATGCTAAAATCCTGAAGAATCCAAAACATAGAAAAACAAAGAGTGAAAGAACCAAACACACCTCCATCCCCAAGCAAGTTTCCCAATTCATGGGTCAGGCTTAATGGCGGTCAGGGAAGATGTTTTAAAGTTGATATTGGAATTGAAGTTTTAGTTAAAATTGAAATAAACTTTTATTACTTTAAAAGTGGCCTTAATGATCAAAATGACGCTGTCCTTATAGTTGATCATGGCTGAAAGTTTTGACATCTGCATGAATCCCAAGTTTCCAAGAAAAGGGAATGGGGTATTTTTTAAATATATATATTTTTAAAAGTTGAAATACTGAAGAAAAATAAATTCACTCACTGCTTATATCCCATTAGTTAATTGATGCATATAAATATGCAAACTTGCCTGTCCCTCTGGTATTTCATGACATATTTTGTATGAACAAAAAAACTGCAGCCTATTTAGAATGCTCCTAAGTTTTCCTCAGTAGAGCCAGCTTTGAAAACAGACTCATCAAACAAATTAATACCATTGACCTAGACCCAGAAAATCTTCAATTCAAGCTCCTTGTGTTAATGATAAAAGCTAGAATTTACTAATGAACCATACAAGGATCTAGCTAATCCATTTGCTCTCCTTTCTGATCTGCTCTCACTCACCTTGGACACTGACCCTATAAGTTTGATCTTAAAAGAACTCTTTATTTCTTTTGCCCTTCGCAGCACAATGCTCTTCCTCATCTCCATATCACTGCACTCACTGCTTTCTTTTCAAAGTCCTTCTCTGTTCTACCTCTCTAACCCCTGGTGACCCCAGACAAATGTCTCCTCCACTGCAAGCCTTAATTAAATCTTATGGGCAGACTCAATTGTACCCTGGCCTTTCTCTCTCTGCACCTTCCTCAGACTGCTAGTGAGTATAACACTTATCCCACTGGAATTCTTCTAGTTACTTTAACAATATCTCCTCAGCCAGACCACGAAGAGAGACTTATCTCATTCAGCTCTATATCCCTGACTTACTAAGCACAGTTTCTACACACATAGAAGATACACAGTCCACATTTATTAAATGTATGGATGAATAAATGACCACAGACAAAAAGAGTACTGGATTCACAAATCCCATGTATTCCTTTAAGGTAAGGACTAGTGCTAAGCACTCGCTAAGCATCACACTACCAGATGCATTATCAGGACACCAATGTTAAAAAAAAAAAAAAAAAAGATACTCTCAATCAGCCTACAGAAAACATCATTTTGTCTGCCTCTTTCGTATTACAAACAAGAAATGAAGTCCATAGACGCCTGAGATTAGGTCAAAGCCACACAACAACTCTATAAGTATCAACACTGAAACTCAATTCTCCTGATCACTAACTGTAAACAAGCTTTTGGACTTCTCTAAAGTTTCTCTACAAAATGTAAGTGCATGAGAGAATAAACCTTTGTTGATATTGTTTATGGCTGCACCTTCAGCACCTGGAAGGCGTTTGACAGGCATTTGACGTATACTTGTCTCATACCTAAACCAATGAACAACAAAATCATGACTGGTAGAACTCTAAGAATCCAGTTTTAAACAAGACAAAAGAATGAATCGCCTTTTCCTCTCTAAAAAAATCACTGGAGTTTCTAAATGGGAATAAAGCAGAAGTCACCTGGAATTCCAGTTGCAAGGTGTTGGAAAGTCTCAGACATATTCATAAAGAAACCTCTTCCTTCTTAGTTCTTATTTTAGGGTGTGCGTGCATCATGTATGTTTGTGTGTATGTGTGTGTGTTTAATTTTGCTGTCAAAAAACAAAGAACTTGAGATCAGTTAATCCTAAGAAATGTGTACCTCAAGGAATCAGAGAAAGCAGAGTTTATATTTAAGTGGCAGTGCTAGTAATGCATCACTTTAGACATGTTTTTCATAAATATCACCTGTAAGAAGTATAAGAGTGACTGACAGAAAACAAACAAACAAACAAACAGAACAAGTTTGCAAACTTCCAATCTTCAGTACAGAGTGAATTAGCACCTGAATCCAAAATGCCCACAGGCGACTAGAGTGGTTCTTGCGGCAGCATCAGACCTGGAGCAATTGTCAGCATCGTTTGCTCTGGGGCCTGGACCATCTGCCCTGCCGTTTAGAGGATCAGGAAATTATGAGAAATAGTCATGAGTTAAAGGAATGTGTGGGGGTGGCATCCTCGGAAGGATCCGAAGCGACAGCATTGGTGGCTATAGCACTACGATCTGGCATTTCTAGTGAGGACAGAGATGAAATCCATCTGCCTTGCCAGAAAGTGGAGGCGGCAAATAAAACAGGTATAGTTCATGAAGTGAAAATTTTGGAATGCGTTAAACCAGACTTTAAAGAGTGAGGAAGGGTTATTTTTCAATACTGCAAATAAATTACCTTGTTGATACGTGCTCTGACGTCCATCAACCTTGAAAAGGCAAGCTGAGTGTTGGTTAAGCAGTAGAACTTGCCCTCAGCATGTGCCTGAACAAATTCATTGCTATTGTTTTTGCTTGATTTTTGTACTCCCATGATTGATTCATTTTGCAGGCCATTTTCAGGTTTTTTTCACCCAAGAATATACAATGTTCAATTTAAACCAGAAAGACAAAAGGCCTCTGGGATGGCATCTGAGGACTTCTCACTTAGGAAACTGCATTAAATTCTTAATCTACTTCTGGAACAATGCCCCAGGACTGTGTTTTCTCAAATGTATTTCAATAGAGAGAAAGTGGATGCTGGGTTGTCTCCCTGATGAACATCTCACATCGCAATAGATGCGCATTTTCTGTATGGTAATTGTTGGTCTCAGTCTCCAAAGAAACAAAGGCCAGAGCTAGCTTGGGGACTTAGTAACCTGTTATTATACACACCTCCAATATGGGATTTGTGATCTCTCAACTTAAGTAAAATGAAATCTGTGTTTTCTCATTGTGATTTGGGGATTTATTAATAGGAAGGGAAGAAAGGCAGTACTACAAGGGGCATGGAAGTACAAAGGGGACTGAGAGAGATATAACCAATAGCAACAGGGTGGTGGAATTAACTTAATAAGAAAAAGCAATTGCTTGGATTGTTCACTTTTTATTTTTTCTTCTGACACTCGTTGTTCCTATAAAACAAAGGATAAGAGACAACTTCAGGAAAGAAAGAGAGTTGGAACATGGATAATGTGACAGCAGCCGGCTCACTGCTGTTCAGATACCTGCTAGATGAATGATCGTTGCAGACTCTTGCCTGACATGGTGTTCAGAGATTGCCTTAACAGGATTATAAAGAGCACTCCAAAATGCACATTTTTGTAATTGAATTTGCTTTATGTCATTTCCCTCACTTTTGATCAAATGTAAGTGAATATTTCCATAGAGAATTCCTAATGTTGAGTAAAATAAAGTGTAAAAATCTTCCAATCAAATAAGCATATGACTCTTAGAGACTGACAAACTCATCTTTTAGTTCAAAGATTTAGATTGAATGTAATGATTTCTCTCTGAAGCTGGAAGTCAAAGGCAACATCAAAAGTGAAGGAGTTTCTATTAAATATAATTAGTTTTTACAGAGCCCATGAGTCAAATTAAAATGTGGATTCTAAGTGTGGACTTTCCAAGAATTATGTTTGTATTTATCTTCACCTGTTCTCCCAACATCTTTGTGAGTCAGGTTAAAAAAGAAGCTTGGCTTGTAAGAATCCTCAGTTGCTAGCTCCTATCTCCCTTTCCTGATTCAGCCTCTGGTAACCTCTGTTCCTCCTAACCTCCTTCTCATCTCCTTGGACCATTTGTTCCAGCCTGGCAAACCCTTGGTCCTCTCTGATTGATCAGAGTCTTTTGCACGTGTGAATTCCTCGGCTTTGAATTGCAGTTATCCCTGCTCCATTGCAAAATTCCTGCTTCTCCTGGAGTCTTCCCAGTTTGCCTCAGACAATTAGTGCCTATCTTCTTCTTGCAATTGCAAAATTTTGTTCTTATCTCAGATTTCTCATACATATGCATTTGTTTTCCCGCCGTTACACCACAAGAGAATTCAAGTTGGGAGTGAGGTTCACGTGGGGAACATCCTGTATCTAAATCAAGTCTGTATCTCCATTGCTTGGAGACTATTAACACAAAAGATCCCTACCAATGTCTCCATGATTCTGTGATGCTGGGCAAGTCACTTTAGCTCTCTGAGCCTAAATTTTCCCAATTGCAAATTCAACACAATAAAAATCACTAAATTGTGAGGTTGTTTCCAAGAATAAAATAATGTGTATAAATGCACTTCATTCACTCAAAAGTGTCATATGAACAAGAGAAAGGGAAGACTAGAAAACTATTCCCACATTGTTACTTCTAAAATATGTTTTGGGCATAACATTTTAGTTGTTTGAAAACCATGCTTACTTTCTCATTAACATTCTCCTGTTTAATAAAGTAGGGAGTCTAAGTTTAAAAAGTTTTCTCCCCAGTACTACCCTCCTCTCTCTTGAGATTCTTAAGATTATTTCTATTTTTGATATTTATAAATAGCACTTATAAATATTTCTACTTATCCCTGAAACTTCCGAAATATTATCCACCCTTATTTAAAACTTTTTTTTAACTATATTAAATATATTTTATATTAAAGACAGTGAAATATATTAAATTCTACTCAGTAGACTGAACACTGGGTTAATAAGCAATACTGACGTGATTTAATTTTTGTGATTTAATCAGTATTTTAGTGATGCTGTAGTTATAGAGGTTGTCAGACCTTTATTGTAACATTTGAGTCTCAAAAGAATGAGCAGTATACAACCCAAAGATTTTAAGTGTTTTCTGTTTTCCAATGTTGGCCTCTTTGCCTGTAAGTCATGAGGGTGTGTGTGTGTGTGTGTGTGTGTTTATGTAAAGATGAGTTTACTTTTATTTTATTTTTTGAGTTTACTTTTAAATACACTGTACTTTATATCATGGCAGGACAGTAAGATGAGGACTTTTGAAGGCAATCAGGATCTTCATTGTGGAAAAGAGAGTGATGCAGAAAAAATAAGCCTTAGACAGCTCAGAAAACCCTCTCAAAGTACATCTCTCCATTTTGCATCTTACATAGTTACTAGGCAAGTACCACAGATTCACTCACATCAACAAGTTATTTGTCAAGGAGTAGAATGCCTACTGATTATAGAAGGATACATTTAATTCTGGATGCTGGTCTTAAACATGGCATCAGTGTCTTCATATCCAAGACCCTTTAAGGGTTTTAGATAGAAATAAAGGTCATGCCCTAAGCAATTTATTTGCCTTTGGAAAGACTGGGTTGCTTTGAGAAGATTTATGCAACATTTTCTCTTCAGTGTAGATGTCCTAAGGTCTTGGCTGCTCTTAATATTGTTCTATTAGTTCTGTGAATTTTACTCTTACTGGAACACAGGAAAACACCATTTGGTACTAATTATAAGTCTCCTGTTTTAAAGAAAAAGTGTGCCATAAAGTTTGCTGCTGTTTGTTTCTTTCCTATTAGCTTTGCCTATATGAACATTGTGAAAAGGACAATGAACAAAGAAGGTAATATCTTTCCATCTGGAGGAAGACTCATGAGTATTCTACAGACACTCTATTTAATAGTATGGAATAAATCTCTAAAGAGTCTTAGTCCCATGTACTCCAGTACAGGTTTTATCTTAAAAAAAAGATAAAAAGATTACTTCATCTTTAAAACCATGTTTTCTGGAATTTTCAGAACAGATACATGTATATGATAACTGAATCACTTTGCTGTACACCTGAAATTAAGACAGTGTTGTTAATCAACTCTGCTCCAATATAAAATTAAAATTTAAGAATTTCTGATTCAGAAATAAAATACAAGATAAAACAATGGCAGTGTGGAGACACAGGGTTTTCGGAAAGTACCAGTTCAGTTCAGTTCAGTTCAGTCACTCAGCCATGTCTTGACTCTGCAACCTCATGAACTTCAGTATGCCAGGCCTCCCTGTCCATCACCTGAGTCGGAGCTTGCTCAAATTCACATCCATCAAGTCAGCGATGCTATCCTACCATCTCATCCTCTGTCTTTCCCTTATCCTCCTGCCTTCAATCTTTCCCAGCATCAAGGTCTTTTCAAAGGAGTCAGTTCTTCACATCAAGTGGCCAAGGTATTGGAGTTTCCGCTTCAGCATCAGTCCTTTCAATGAATATTCAGAACTGATTTCCTTTAGGATTAACTGCTTGGGTCTCCCTTCTGTTCAAAGGACTTTCAAGAATCTTCTCCAACACCATAGTTCAAAAGCATCAGTTCTTCAGCACTCAGCTTTCTTTATAGTCCAACTCTCACATCCATACATGACTGCTGGAAAAACCATAGCTTTGACTAGACAGATCTTTGTTGGCAAACTAATGTCTTTGCTTTTTAATAAGCTGTCTACTTTGGTCCTAACTTTTCTTCCAAGGAACAACCATCTTTTAATTTCAAGGCTGAAGTCACCATCTCCAGTGATTTTGGAGCCCCCCAAAATCAAGTCTCTCACTGTTTCCCCATCTATTTGCCATGAAGTGATGGGACCAGATGCCACGATCTTAGTTTTCTGAATGCTGAGCTTTAAGCCAACTTTTTCACTCTCCACTTTCACTTTCATCAAGAGGCTCTTTAGTTCTTCACTTTCTGCCATGAGGGCAGTGTCATCTCCATATCTGAGGTTATTGATATTTCTCCCAGCAATCTTGATTCCAGCTTGAGCTTCATCCAGCCTGGCATTTCACATGATGTACACTGCATGTAAGTTAAATAAGGAAGGTGACAATATGCAGCCTTGACGTACTCCTTTCCTGATTTGGAACCAGTCTGTTGTTCCATGTCTGGTCCTAATTGTTGCTTCTTGACCTGCATACAGATTTCTCAGGAGGCAGGTCAGGTGGCCTGGTATTCCCATCTCTTTCAGAACTTTCCACAGTTTTTTTGTGATCACACAGTCAAAGACTTTGGCCTAGTCAATAAAGCAGAAGTAGATACATCTCTGGAACTCTCTTGCTTTTTCAATGATCCAACAGATGTTGGCAATTTGATCTCTGGTTCCTCTGTCCTTTCTAAATCCAGCTTGAAGATCTGAAAGTTCATGGTTCACATTCTGTTGAGGTCTGGCTTGGAGAGTTTTGAACATTATTTTGCTACTGTGTGAGATGAGTGCGATTGTGTGGTAGTTTGAACGTCCTTTGGCATTTCCTTTCTTTGGGATTGGAATGAAAACTGACTTTTTCCAGTCCCGTGGCCACTGGTGAGTTTTCCAAATTTGCTGGCATATTGAGTGCAGCACTTTCACAGCATCCTCTTTCAGGATTTGAAATAGCTCAACTGGAATTCCATCACCTCCACTAGCTTTGTTCATAGTGATGCTTCCTAAGGCCCACTTGAGTTCACATTCCAGGATGTCTGACTCTAGGTGAGTGATCACACCATCATGGTTATCGGGGTCATGAAGATCTTTTTTGTATAGTTCTTCTGTGTATTTTAGGGCTTCCTTGATATCTCAGTGGGTAAAGAATCCACCTGCAGCACAGGAACCCCGGTTCAATTCCTGAGTCGGGAAGATCCCCTGGAGAAGGAACAGACTACCCACTCTGGTATTCTTGGGCTTCCCTTGTGGCTAAACTGGTGAAGAATTTGCCTGCAGTGTGGGAGACCTAGGTTCAATCTCCCGTTTGAGAAGATCCCCTGCAGAAGGGAAGGGCTACCCACTCCAGTATTCTAGCCTAGAGAATTCCATAGACTATATAGTCCATGGGTTTGCAAAGACTGAGCCACTTTCATTTTATTCTGTGTATTTTTGTCACCTCTTCTTAATATCTTCTGCTTCTGTTAGCTCCACACCATTTCTGTCCTTTATTGTGCCCATCATTGCATGAAATGTTCCCTTGGTATCTCTAATTTTCTTGAAGAGATCTCTAGTCTTTTCCATTCTATTGTTTTCCTCTAGTTCTTTGCATTGATCACTAAGGAAGGCTTTTTTATCTTTCCTTGCTATTCTTTGGAACTCTGCATTCAAATGGGTATATCTTTCTTTTTTTCCTTTGCCTTTTGCTTCTCTTCTTTTCTCAGCTATTTGTAAGGCCTCCATAGACAAGCATTTTGCCTTTTTGCATTTCTTTTTCTGGGGATGGTCTTGGTCACTGCTTTCTGTACAATGTCATAAACCTCTGTCCATAGTTCTTTAGGCACTTTATCAGACCTAATCCCTTGAATCCATTTGTCACTTCCACTGTAAAATTGTAGGGATTTTATTTAGGTCATACCTCAGTGGTCTAGTGGTTTTCCCTCCTTTCTTCAATTTAAGTCTGAATTTGCAATAAAGAGTTCATGATCTGAGCCACAGTCAGCTCCCAGTCTTGTTTTTGCTGACTGTATAGGGTTTCTCCATCTTTGGCTGCAAAGAATATCATCAATCTGATTTCAGTATTGACCATTCGGTGATGTTCATGTGCAGTCTTCTCTTGGGTTGTTGGAGAAGGGTGTTTATGGTGCCTATCATGTGTTAATCCTGTGCTGAGTGTCATGAATACAAAGACAGATAAAGCAGGACTCTGAAGTCAAGGAACTTAACTAGTGAGGAAGACAGGAAACCACCACAATTTATAACACAGAGTATGATGAATGCTATCAGTTAGAATTTAGTTTAGACTGTGTACAATATAAAACAGAGATAACAGTGGCTTAACAAAATAAGCTTCATTTTCTTCTAACATAATAAGAAATGGGATGAAATCAATCCAAGGTTACTGGTGTAACTCAACAATGTCAAGATAGAGGTCTATGGTATTGTTTTCAGTCTTTCATGGCCGTTCGTTTTTGGCTACATTTCCAGTGACTGGATCCACATTTCAGGCAGAAAGGAGGGAGAAATTAAAAGGAAAATGCAATACATTCCATCTGAATCTATGTCCATGTTAAGCTTCCTTAGAAAGTCCACCTAATAGTACTCTTATCTCATTGATCAGATTTGTTAACTCTATCATGGTCACCTCTACTTCATGGAAGACAGGGAAATAAAATTTTATCAGAACATGTTGTTGCTAAAATTCTGTTGTAAAGAGGGGGGAAAAGATAATTATCGCTGGGTGGGCAATTAGAAACTTATTTTATAATATAAACAAAAACTATGCCTACCATCATGTCATGAAGGAAGGGCATTTAAATCAAACCTGGTAGTATGGTGTAAAAGAAAGAAAGAAAGTGAAGTCTCTCAGTCCTGTCTTGACTCTTTGCAACCCTGTGGCTCCTCCATCCCCCTCCATCCATGGAATTTTCCAGGCAAGACTACTGGAGTGGGTTGCCATTTCCTTCTCCAGGGGATCTTCCCAACCTGGGAATCAAACCCTGGTCTCCTGCATCATAGGCAGACACTTTACCGTCTGAGCCACCAGGTATGGTGTAGATGTGGATATTAATTTCACACCAAAAATACATATAAATCTTACTACCTTACCTAGACTTCCTTACACATGTAAACAGCCCCACCATCCCACCTTCAATTCCATTATCAAACCCATAAATATAAGAATTATTTTTAATTTTCCCTGTTTCATAAAAGTCATTTTATTAATCTATTTTTACATATTATCAATGTGTCTGTTTTTCTGTCCCATGGCCACCATTTCCATTCTAAAACTCTGTATCTCTCATTTGCATGGGGCTTCCCTCATAGCTCAGTTGGTAAAGAATTCAGTTTGCAACGTTGAGACCCTGGTTCGATTCCTGGATTGGAAGATCCCCTGGAGAAGGGATAGGCTCCCCACTCCAGTATTCTTGGGCTTCCCAGGTGGCTCAGCTGGTAAAGAATCTACCTGCAATGCAGGAGACCTGGGTTTGATCTCTGGGTGGGGAAGATCTCCCAGAGAAGGGAAAGGCTACCCACTCCAGTATTCTGGCTTGGAGAATACAATGGCCTGGATAGTCCATGGAGTCACAAAGAGTCAGACACAACTGAGTGACTTTCACTTTCACTCATTTGCATATTATAGGAGCATTCTAATTTGTTACCCTACTTCCACTCCCACTCCCGCTTCTGTCCAGCCCATCTCCTGCTCATTCAGTAACAAGAATGGTTTCTTGTTGCTGTTGTTTAGTTGCTAAGTTGTGTCCAAATCTTCTGCGACCCCATGAACTATAACACATCAGGCTCCTCTGTCCATGGGATTTCCCAGGCAAGAATACTAGAGTGGCTGGCCGTTTCTTTCTCCAGGGAATCTTCCTGACCCAGGCATCAACCCACATCTCTTGTGTCTCCTGCATTGCAGGCAGATTCTTTACTGTTGAGTCTCTGAGGAACTTCTAAAAATGTAAATTAAACCATATCACTCTTCTATTTAAAAATCCTCCAAAGATTTTCCATTGCACTTAGAATAAAATGCAAATTCATCTCAGTGTAACAGTACTGGGCTAGAGGACTACAAATACCAAATCCTGACACTATTTCTAACTGCAGAGAAGATGTCAAAATGGTTCCAGTTGCCAAAAAGATAAATTTTACTATTTAGCAGCTGTGAGCCCAAGAATGAATTCCCTATCCTGCATTTAGTTTTCTTATGTATGATAAGAAAGTTACTTTGATTAATACTAGTAACATCCTATGAAGAGCAAAAGTTGTGTATGTCTGCTGTTAATTGACTTTTAGTGCTTTTAGCTGTGTGCCTGTCTATTCCTTCACAAACTAAAAATTAATGATAAAAGGTCAGAGTTTCATCTGTAGGTGATTTTGATTCATCCAGCTTTTCACCGGAGTAAGCAGACAGTGGTTAGCTCTGGAAACATGCTGTAGTATTGTTATATAGCTCGATCCTGAAAGTGATACTGGATCTTGAGTTTAAATATTCTTAATGATGCTCATTCCAGGCATATGAGGTGCCAAACAAGTCAGTAAATTTTATTATGTTCTGAAATTCAAACTGCACCCTCTTGAAAAAGTTTATCTCTCTTCATTACTCAGAAAATAAGTTAATACAAACTGGCTAAATTATCAAAGAAACGGAAGTTGGTAAACTGCTCCTCCATATCTTCTATGAAGAAATTAGAAGATATTTCAGAATCACTGATTAATTGTTACAAGATTTTGAAAAATTAGCAAGTAAAATGGTGTATCTACTTTATCCATCCAACATATATTTATTTGGTGTTTGTATGCTTTGTATATAAAATATTCATAATATGCAACTTTGTGCAATTTATTTTCAATATTCTTATACATTTCAATCGGTGTAAAACACATTGTGCCCCCAAAATCCATATGTATAAAATTCTTCAGGCTCTAAGAATGGCATGTTATCTCAATAACTCTCATTGGTTCTTTCCTGACTTTTAGTCTTGTCATCCAATAAAACACGGCCTTGTCTCCAAAATCCTTCCCATCCGTAAAGTTCCTATTTGCCATCTTTGGAGATGTAATCGGCAAAGCTGGCTGTACCTAACAAACCTTTATATCAAGTCCTGTCACTGCTCCAAAAAAGCCATTACAGTGAATAATTTTATGAGTAGGTTGGCTCCAAAGAAGCTAAAAGACACATTATAGTTTATTGTGTCAAAAAGACTAGCGAAAAAGAGGCCCCCCAATTTGACTTTCAAATGTAGAGTGAAATCACTCCCCCAGGATTGGTAGTGCTCAAGTTAAGAGTCTTCCAAAACACTAAGATATGAGTCATTTTATTCTAGTTTGTCAGTGACTCATCTTATCCAAAAGTGCCTGAATCAGAGCCAGGAAGAATCCCTCATTGATTGATACAACCACTCTCCCTTCAGCCTTTGAAAATGCAAAACTTCTTTTTTAAGGTTCAGTCATTTGTCACAAATTATGTAATTTGTGGCAGCCCAAAGATACTCCCTGATAATATTCCATGGAGTTGGCTTTATTTACTATGTCTGAATTGCTCTAGTTTTCTAGTACAATAAAAGCAGCCTATTAACCACAAAGGGCCATATATTTTCTTGTGAATGCCCTCAATGAAACACCTTAGTTTATCATGTTAACAAAATTGTTACCTTAGAAATCTTGAGGGGATTATACAAAAGAATATGATAATGAGAGAAACACAAATGATTCTCAGTGGCAAAGGCAACTGTTAGAAGATCATCTTTTTCATCCCTCTCCTTTTATACAGGAGCTAGGTGGGACTTCTGTGATGGTCCAGTGGCTAAGATTTCAGGGGACCCAGGTTTGATCCCTGGTCAGGGAATCAGATCCCACCTGCTACAACTAAAAATTCCATGTGTCACGACTAAAATCGGGTGCAGCCAAATAAAAATAAATAAATATTCTTTTTAAAAAGAAGAAGCTAGGTGATTGAGAAAAATTGACCCCACTTCAAGTCCAAGTGACCTCTGAGGGATCTAAGCCATTTAGGTCATTTTTTGATTCAAGTATGAAAATATAACTAAAACCTAAGCTAAAGAGAACATGGGATTCTACTCATATAGTTTACAGTTTAGGAGTGAGCATGGAACCAAATTACTCTTGCCAAAGTAAGGCTCAGGATATTTATTTCATGGCTAGGAGAAGAAAATTCCTGCCTTCCCCCAGACTTATGCAAAATCTGGGGGTGATATATGGAGAAGGCGATGGCACCCCACTCCAGTACTCTTGCCTAGAAAATCTCATGGACGGAGGAGCCTGGTTGGCTGCAGTCCAGAGGGTCACTAAGAGTCGGACACGACTGAGCGACTTCCCTTTCACTTTTCACTTTCATGCATTGGAGAAGGAAATGGCAACCCACTCCAGTGTTCCTGCCTGGAGAATCCCAGGGACGGGGGAGCCTGGTGGGCTGCCGTCTATGGGGTCGCACAGAGTCGGACACGACTGAAGTGACTTAACAGCAGCAGGGGGTCATATATACCATAGCTGGCAGCCTTGATGCAATCATGGGGTAAACCAGCCTAAGGACAATCTGAATTTGCAAAGGCATGCAATGAAAGCCTGCAGAGACATAGGACAGGCACCTCAGTGACGTGATGTATTAATAACTGGGTTAAACTTACCCTAAAGCTCACATTTTCACAGAATTTTCTAGCTATATAAGTGAATAAATCTCTTACTGCTTGAGTCAAGTTTTAGAGCACTAAATTTTTGATAAGCACAAGTCACTGAGATATCTAGACAAAGGCTTTAAAAAAGGAACAAAAAGTAAACAAAATATGGGAAGAATGAATGAGAGCTAAAGAAGCTTTACTGATGTTTTAATGTTACCTAGTACCCCTATGAGGTTACATCTTAAACTCTGAAGATTTCTTGAAAATGTAAAGGGACAAAATGGTTAAGTCATTATACTTAATTGTGTGAGCAACAAAAATTAACTTTACAAAGTAATATAGTTTATTCTGAGCCCCCATTCTGCCTCATGGCAGAAAACTTAATTCCAAATAAACTTAGCCATTGTAGGAAGCTACTGAGTGAGTCAACTCAAGTTTTTCCTTCCCATTCCCTCCAGAGGGGCATTAAGATTCTGGAGAGCTTACATAGCCTCTCAGCATTGATGGAAGGCATTTGGTGCCTGATCATCATCATTTGTCCATGCTGACAGCTACTTGACAAACACCAAGCATCCTATCTGTCTTCACAGCGGTCATACCTCCCAACTGGCACACAGGTCTCAGATCACTGGCCATAGTACTCTGTTCTCTATGCTCTAATCATGAGATCCACTTAGTTTATCCTTTCTCTGCCCTCTCTAACCATTCCTGTGTCACAGAGAATTCAGAGATGCTTTCCTCTGCTACCCTATGGATACTGGAGAATCAAGAGTGCTAATGCTGCCTATATAACTACACCTAAAATACAAATTCCTCCCTATAAATCTTCTAGTGTTACACCAACCTAGTGCAGGAAATCTTGTTTGCTTCCATGGACTCCTCTCTAAAAATGTGGAAAAAAAAAAAATATGTCCTCTTTTCTCAGATTGCCAAGGTTGCCTAGGATATTCTCATAACTAATTTGAAGTGGGAAGGGAGTAGAGAGTTTTATTGGAGACTTACCCTAAAGCCAAAAACTCTTAAGCTCCCATAGATGCTCCTTTCTTTACCAGCCCAAAGATTTTATCTATGGTAGATGAGGTAAACAAAATAATGGCTCCCCAAATATGTCAATATATTAGACCATAGTAAAGTAAAAGTAAGGTCGCTCAGTCATGCCCTACTCTTTGCGACCCCGTGGACTGTAGCCCACCAGGCTCCTCTGTCCATGGGATTCTCCAGGCAAGAATACTGGAGCGGGTTGCCATTTCTTTCTCCAGGGGATCTTCCCGACCCAGGGATCGAACCCAGGTCTCCTGCATTGCAGGCAGACGCTTTAACCTCTGAGCCACCAGGGAAGACCATGGAACCTATGAATATGTTACCTTACAAGGCAAAGGGGATTTTTCAAATGTGTTTAAGTTAAGAACCTTGAGATGAAAAGATTAACCAGGATTTCTGGATGGGCCAGTGTGATCACAAGGGTCCTTATAAGAGGAAGATAAGAATCAGAGAGAGATTTAAAGATGCTATTCTGCTGCAGGTTTCGAAGATAGAGGAAGAGACCATGAGTGAGAGGAAAAGGCTCTGGACACTTGAAATGGCAAGGAAAGATCCTCCCCTAGAGATTCCAAATGAAATGCAGCCCTGCCAACCCATTTTGGACTTCCACCCTTTATTGTAAGACAGTAAATTTGTTTTGTTCTAAGTCACCAAGTTTGTAGTAATTTGTTACAGCAGAAAGAGTAGGGCAATGAGTCCTCAAAAATTCTTCTGAACTTTTCTGATTTATGACCAAAATTTATGCCTTCTGGTTGTCCTGTGATAGCAGTTCCTGGCAGTAACGAGGCTTAGTATCAGGTAGCCAAATGAGGACAGCTCCCACTGACTACCGTGAATGTGGCCATAGAGGAGGAAAGACAGTGCAAATTGGCTGATATCTCACCAGCGTCTCTTCACGCGGGGTAACTTAGTGAATAAACTCACACAAGACAGGTATCAGTGACAGGGACTGTATATGCTTGTTACAATCCACAACTGCATTTCTGTATCATTTTCTACTTATTTAAGGCAAATCCATGCCTTCTCAGTTCTTGGAAAGACAGGAAATGGGGTGCTAAATATTTCTGGATTTTTAGCTGCTTGAGAACAAGTAAAACCATGGAGAGTTATAAGGTTGTCTAATTAACAACCTCAGAAAGCAAGACCAAAATTTTCATATAGATATTTCATATATTTGGACTATAAAGAAAGCTGAGCGCCAAAGAATTGAAGCTTTTGAACTGTGGTGTTGGAGAAGACTCTTGAGAGTCCATTGGACTGCAAGGAGATCCAACCAGTCCATCCTAAAGGAAGTCAGTCCTGAATATTTATTGGAAGGACTGGTGTTGAAGCTGAAACTCCAATACTTTGGCCACCCGATGCAAAGAAGTAACATTTGAAAAGACCCTGAAGCTGGGAAAGATTGAAGGCAGGAGGAGAAGGGGACAACGGAGGATGAGATGGTTGGATGGCATCACTGACTCAATGGACATGAGTTTGAATAAACTCCAGGAGGTGGCAATGGACAGGGAGGCCTGGCGTGCTGCTGTCCATGGGGTCACAAAGAGTCGGACATAACTGAGCAACTGAACTGAACTGATTTTATATGTTTACACTTTGACTTCCATGGATAACAGTATTTGTAACTTCAAACATTTAATTATCAGTGGAGTCATGGTTTCCAAAAGCAATAAGAGATATTTGGTCTACGTATTCCCAGTCAACATCAGTTAGTCCTAAAAAGCCAGTGCCTCATCCAAATTAACATTCTATTTTAAGCTATCAAGCAGATGTTTTATTCTAAAATATTGTTACTTAAAGCTATAGTTCAAGACCTTCTGCATCAAGGTGATTGTTTAAAAAGCACATTTATGGTTCCCATTAAAGATCTACCGACTATACAAAGACCCAGGAATCTGTATGTTAGTGAGTTCTCTAAGTGATACTTCAATACATCCCAACTTTGAAAGCCCGTGGCCAAAATCACAGACAGGCTTGTGTCCCTTGTTCAAAGGATGAGACAGTGTTTCCCTCAGACACTGGAGAGAAAAATAAAGTTGAATGCCTGACTTAATCTGATGAAATTTATGAGTCCTAAAAGCACCGTTACTTTTATGGGTAGGTTTAACTGTTTTCACATCTAGATTAATCTCTAAAAAATGTGTGTATTGCATTCCTCACTTGATTAAATTACAAAATGCTCTTTCTCTTCCAGAGTTTATGAAAAGGATAAAGCTAAGCTAGGATTGCCGGGTTTGCTTTTCCCTCTCTTAGAATTTCAAGTATAAAATGTCCACGTTTTTCTCAGTTTGTCCCCATTACAGAGCCAGCCTTAGCAGTGGGATTCCTCGCACTAGCAGAGTGGGCCTCCTTTTTCAGAGAACGGTGTGCCCTGGCTCTGGGGAGAGTTCTGGCTTTGTCTGGAGTCAGCCTGGGCACAGGCTGCTTGTGATGCAAGCCCTTCCATCAATACAACACTAGCAAAACCATGGAAAGTTTTGAGGTCTCAATCACTCACAGGAAATGAAGCTAAACTGTTCATCCTTCCATCATGGCAAGTAGTGGGCAGAACTCATCAGCAGTTCTTGAAAATGCCAGGCCTAGCAAATCATCCCTTGAGGTGAACATTTCCCAGCTTGCCAGGATTTCATTTGCCTCCTTTCTGAGGAAAGGAACAATTATGAGTGCAATTAATTTGTTTTTTAAAAATATCTCTTTCTACTAGCATAAGCACATCGAGGCATGGCAGACCACAGAAGAATCCTTTCAGATTTAAACTTTCTAATTGACTTACTTTACCTTTCTTGTCTCCACTCTTCCATCTCTCATGATACTTTTCATTGATTAACTGTAGATTAAATTCTTTACCTTGTATATGTATGAGGGGAGAAAATCACTTAGTCTTCTGAATTCATCTTCTGAAATTGGGTCTTTAACAATACAGCATTCATTAAACAAAGCAATGAGCTGTTGTGGTGGTTTGATTTTGTGTTGTTTCTGCTAATACCTTCTCTAGAATTGTATCTCAAGGTCTTTAAAATGCAAAGATGAAAGTCATGCTCAACCTGGCATAACTCAGGCTGGTCCTCTGCTCCTAGCTGTCCTCAGCAGACCCTTCCTCCCTAGATGTTACTCACATTCCTGTCTTCACAACTTAGCCTCACAAACACTGCTGTGTGAAAGCTCTGTGAGCTGTCTTGTTTCTGTTCTACCAACTCCAATCCCGTATTTTCTACTCATTATTCTACCAGGTAGCAAAGCCAATATCACCCAAACACAACAATCTAAACCCTCACTATCCCCTCAACACTCCCAAATAGTCATTGCTTCCATGTAAAATTCTAGACTTCAACATTCAACAGAAAGATGAGGGTCAGGAATACAAGCCACATATGTGAGCAAGTATGTAATTTTAAATATTATATTGAATATATACACATTGAAGTAAAAATAAATGAGTGAAATTAATTTTCATAATATATGTGTAATAATATATATTAATAATACATCTTTTTTAACTGCATCAAAAGCATTGTTGTTATTTTAATATGTCATCACTATAAAATTATTAACGAGATGCTTTACATTGTTTTGTTCATATTAAGTCTTCAAAATCTGACATGTATTTTATGCTTAGAGAATATCTTATTGTGACTAGTGGCTATCATATTGGACAGCACAGTTGTAGACTCATTAAACTGTGATTAAAGGTTATTCTCTTCTTGAGGCTCATTCAAAGCAGCCTATCTTTCCAGTTTTAGTACCTGTTCCTACCCAAACATCCAGCACTTCACTTAGAGTTCTGCCATCAACACTTCCCGATCATTCTCACTTTTTGTCTTTGTTGGTACCACTCTATATACGTAGAATTCCATTCCTCTTCTCTGCCTTTCAAAGTCTTACTCATATTTAATGGTCTCTCTGCTTCCAAAATGTGTATTTCTGTTAAGTAATATGAAATTCATGTTCTTATAAATAGCCCTTCAAGTTTCTATTTTCCTCTATGTTTCCTGCAAACTGTCATTCTTACCTATTCCTTCAGTTCAGTTCAGTTCTGTTGAGTCACTCAGTTGTGTCTGACTCTTTGCAACCCCATGGACTGCAGCATGCCAGGCCTCCCTATCCATCACCAATTCCCAGAGTTCACTCAAACTCATGTCCATCATGTGGGTGATGCTATCCAATCATCTCATCCTCTGTCGTCCCCTTCTCCTCCTGCCTTCAATCTTTCCCAGCATCAGGTTCTTTTCTAATGAGTCAGTTCTTCACATCAGGTGGCCAAATACTTATCCTTTATACTTTGGCAACTAGAAGCTTCCTTAGCATGATAGATAGTTCTGCACAGGTGGGAGATCAATCTGGTCCTGTTTATATTTTAGTGGCTGAAACACAGAAACAAACCCAGTAGCTACTGCAAGAAAATAATTCAGGGATCAGAAGCTCTATTACTGTTAGAGAGCAGTCATTTATAACACTGGCATCTTCTGACTCCTTGACAGATGATTTGTTGGCCACTGAGTCTTTCAATCATGAACTCAACCACCTATTCTATCAGTAATTCATTATTGAGGCCTTTTTCTCTTTGATGCACCATGAGCTTCATCATCTGGGTATTGAATAAACATTCACATTTGCTATGAACATCTAATTGTTTCCTCCCTCTGTTCCAAAATCCCCCAAATCCCCCAAATGTCTTAAAATATTTGATCAAAAGTTTTTATCCAAAAATTTTAAAAATAATTTTAAAAGCAACTTTTTCCAAAGATTGAAAGACCATGCCAGATTATTTCTTAACCAATTGAATAACAACTCTTTACTTGAAGAAAAAAGCACAGAAAATAGGCATTTTAAAATAAGTGAGCTTCATATTAAATAATCATATTCTCTTTTATGAAATCACAAGACATAAGTATGTGACTTGTTAATATAAACATTGAAGCCTTTTATTTCCCCTGCTGCTGCTGCTGCTAAGTCGCTTCAGTCGTGTATGACTCTGTGCGACCCCATAGATGGCAGCCCACCAGGCTCCCCCATCCCTGGGATTCTCCAGGCAAGAATACTGGAGTGGGATGCCATTTCCTTCTCCAATGCGTGAAAGTGAAAAGTGAAAGTGAAGTAGCTCAGTCGTGTCCAACTCTTAGAGATCCCACTGCAGCCCACCAGGCTCCTCCATCCATGGGATTTTCCAGGCAAGAATACCGGAGTGGGTTGCCATTGCCTTCTCTGTTTATTTCCCCTAAAGCAACACAAATATACTCTGTCAATATCACAATATTAAAACATTGTTCAATTTCCTTATGTTTAAATTTTGGTCAAATTTAATCTGTGTACACTAATAGAATGCAATACCAAAAAAAAAAGTATAAATTATGTGGACAATATTTTCTTTGAGAATTTATAATAGTTATACAGTAGAATTCCATGTCTCAATATGATTTATCTTAAGAAATATAGAACTACAGGACAAATAATATAGATGATCATGTCTGTTTGTGTGTGTGTGTGTGTGTGTGTCGCTTACTCATGTCCAACTCTTTGCAATCCCACAGACTACCAGAGGTCAAATGAAGATCCACTACAATGAAATATATCCAAAGCTTTAGATATTATGACTATACAATAAGGAAAGTTCTTGTCACAGTTTCCAATCTGTAAAAGACCTCTCAAAATATTAAAATATAGCTCATTTAAAGTTAAGCAAATGTAGAAAATTATAGCCAGATGATTACAAAGCCATATTTGGTTTGTAATGGCACAGAAAGAATCCTGCCCAGAATTGTATAAAAGAAAACATGACATGGAAACAGATTAAATGACCGACACTGGCGAATGGTTAGACAAATATACAGTGGACACTATATGTTCATTGAAAAGGATGTTGAATACCTATGTGGCCTGACATGAAGAAATTGCTACTACATATGACTGAGTAGGAAAAAATTAGAAAACAACATATCAGCATAAACAAACTTCACAGTCAAAAGCATAAGCTATATAAGTATATCATGTTTTTTTCTTTATTTCTGAGTTTTCAAAGCCCCATTTCCTCTCAGTAGTATAAAACTTTAATTTGCCAATTCACGTTAAACTCAGTTATTTTCCATTTAAAATTTATTTGGGGAGGGGTACAATAAACAAAGCTAGTGGAGGTGATGGAATTCCAGTTGAGCTATTTCAAATCCTGAAAGATGATGCTGTGAAAGTGCTGCACTCGACATGCCAGCAAATTTGGAAAACTCAGCAGTGGCCACGGGACTGGAAAAGGTCAGTTTTCATTCAAATCCCAAAGAAAGGCAATGCCAAAGAATGCTCAAACTACCGCACAATTGCACTCATCTCACACGCTAGTAACGTAAGGCTCAAAATTCTCCAAACCAGGCTTCAGCAATACGTGAACTGTGAACTTCCAGATATTCAAGCTGGTTTTAGAAAAGGCAGAGGAATCAGAGATCAAATTGCCAACACCCTCTGGATGATCATGGAAAAAGCAAGAGAGTTCCAGAAAAACATCTATTTCTGCTTTGTTGAGTATGCCAAAGCCTTTGACTGTGTGGATCACAATAAACTGTGGAAAATTCTTCAAGAGATGGGAATACCAGACCACCTGACATGCCTCTTGAGAAACCTATATACAGGTCAGGAAGCAACAGTTAGAACTGGACATGGAACAACAGACTGGTTCCAAATAGGAAAAGGAGTACGTCAAGGCTGTATATTGTCACCCTGCTTATTTAACTTCTATGCAAAGTACATCATGAGAAACACTGGGCTGGAAGAAGCACAAGCTGGAACCAAGATTGCCAGAAGAAATATCAATAACCTCAGATATGCAGATGATACCACCCTTATGGCAGAAAATGAAGAGGAACTAAAAAGCCTCTTGATGCAGGTGAAAGAGGAGAGTGAAAAAGTTGGCTTAAATCTCAACATTCAGAAAATGAAGATCATGGCATCGGGTCCCATCACTTCTTGGGAAATAGATGGGGAAATAGTTGAAACAGTGTCAGACTTTATTTTTCTGGGCTCCAAAATCACTGCAGATGGTGATTGCAGCCATGAAATTAAAAGATGCTTACTCCTTGGAAGGAAAGTTATGACCAACCTAGACAGCATATTAAAAAGCAAAGATATTACTTTGCCAGCAAAGGTCCGTCTAGTCAAGGCTATGGCTTTTCCAGTGGTCATGCATGGATGTGAGAGTTGGACTGTGAAGAAAGTTGAGTGCCGAAGAATTGATGCTTTTGAACTGTGGTGTTGGAGAAGACTCTTGAGAGTCCCTTGGATTGCAAGGAGATCCAACAAGTCCATCCTAAAGGAGATCAGTCCTGGGTGTTCATTGGAAGGACTGATGCTAAAGCTGAAACTCCAATACTTGGCCACCTCATGCGAAGAGTTCTCATTGGAAAAGACCATGATACTGGGAGGGATTGGGAGCAGGAGGAGAAGGGGACGACAGAGGATGAGATGGCTGGATGGCATCACTGACTCGATGGATGTGAGTCTCAGTGAACTCCAGGCATTGGTGATGGACAGGGAGGCCTGGTGTGCTGTGATTTATGGGGTCACAAAGAGTCGGACATGACTGAACGACTGAACTGAACCTAATATATTCAATTGCTTCAGCAATCAAAAATTCCTACTTCCCCTCTCCTGCCCACCACTCCATCTTTACCTTCTGTTCTGCTGTGGGTGATCTAAGCTCTCAGAGAGCTTCTTTGCCATCCTCAGATTAGAGGGAGTTGTGTGTGCCATCAGGATAAGCATCTGTCTATGCTGGCTTCTACTGATGTGCACAGCCCACACCAGCCTTCACTCTTCCACACATCGTCCTGCCTCATCATTCTCTCTGCCTTCCAGGCACCAGGCCTGCCCCTTCCTCATTCTTATCATAAGATCTTCCAGGACTGTGGAATCCTGGTCACTTCCACATGCCTTTTGGGAACACATGATACATTTGATTTCCTCCCATATTTGGGTGGGTGGAAGGGTAGAGGGCTCTTGAAATAGCTCTCAAGCCACTGACAAGACACCTCATTCAGTCACTGATACTAGTTACCATGCTGGACGCAAAGATGGTGCACAAAACTTGCAGGTTCCACTAGTTTCATAAAAAGCTAGATAATTGTTTCTCTGCTATCGTATCTCCCCTCTCTGCTACCACGCAGAGCACCTTCCCCATAGTACTCAGCTGTGGGTGGACAAGTTGCTAGGTCTCTGCTCAGGGAACCAATGCCATCTTAATTCTCTGCTTTTTACTACAGCTTATTCCTTCATCTCCTATAGGAGAGGATATAGATAAAATACTCTTTTTTCTCTTTGTAATAAGCTGAGAACCTGGGTTTAAGGCTGAGAAGCTGGCTTTTGAGTGATATTCAAAACTCTTTAAGAAGCCAGCATCTGAAGATGGGCCACGCCACCAAATGAAGTTTCAAATGTAAATATTTTTCAAAAATATCACGATCCTTGTACATACACTCTGCTATGTTTGAAATGGATAACCAACAAGATCCTACTGTATAGCACTGGGAACTCTGCTCAATGTTATGGGACAGCCTAGATGTGAGGGGAGTTTGGGAGAGAATGGATACATGTATATGTTTGGCTGAGTCCCTTTGCTGTCTACCTAAAACCATCACAACATTGTTAATTGGCTATACTCTAATATAAAATAAAAAGTTCTTTAAAATTTATGATCTTTATCTATCACTGCCATATACACAAAAGGAGGAAAGAAGCATTTAGCTAACTCTTCTCCTATGTTCATCTAAGAATGAATATTCAGATTCTGTAGGCTGTTGAGATTATTTGAAATCTCACTCAATTAAATCATTGTGGGGTTTTATGGTTTTCCACTTCATATTATTGAAGTACCAGAAGTCACAGAACTTTGTGGCTACAAGTCAAAACATTGGCAACAGAGAGATGTAGGTGTTAATGTTGTCTGTACCAAATATAATAATGGCTTGATCTTGTACAAACACCCTCCAAATCATTTTAAAATTCTATAATAAAATAAATGTAAAGCACCAAATATGCAGAAAATAGAAGATTCTCAATAAAAATTAGCTACTAGGCTGAGAACTCTAAGACCAACAACTACTTGCTCCCATCAGCTCTCCTCTGAGTATCATGTGGCTACTTTCTACCAGAATTGTGATGTTTCTTGAAAATAGCAAAGGGCCCTTTTATATCTTACCCTTGCAGGAAACCATGGAAATAAATCCCTAACACTACCTGGCCAGATGGATTTGGTCTGGTCCTGATTTGAGCAAATTACATAGCATTTTTGAAACTTATCAGCAAGATAGGAATACAATTACCTGTATTCAAGAGTATACCAGAAACAACGTATAAATAGTACAATACTAACCTATAGAAAATGCACCATATGCGACAGTTATTTCTTTGTGAGTATTATGAAATGTGGGTCTCTTAATTCTCTGATCTTAGTGATACTGTTTCTAAATTTTCTAGGTATTATAATAAATATCAAGTATTTTATATATACTCAATCATATGGGGGAATATATTCCCCAGCTAAACATCTAATGACAGTTCAGTTCAGTTCAGTCGCTCAGTCGTGTCCGACTCTTTGTGACCCCATGAAACACAGCACACCAGGCCTCCCTGTCCATCACCAGCTCCCGGAGTTCACTCAGACTCACGTCCATCGAGTCAGTGATGCCATCCAGCCATCTCTGGCGCCCCCTTCTCCTCCTGCCCCCAATCCCTCCCAGCATCAGAGTCTTTTCCAATGAGACAACTCTTCGCATGAGGTGCCCAAAGAACTGGAGTTTCAGCTTTAGCATCATTCCCTCCAAAGAATACTCAGGGCCGATCTCCTTCAGAATGGACTGGTTGGATCTCCTTGCAATCCAAGGGACTCTCAAGAGTCTTCTCCAACACCACAGTTCAAAAGCATCAATTCTTCGGCACTCAGCTTTCTTCACAGTCCAACTCTCACATCCATACATGACCACTGGAAAAACCATAGCCTTGACTAGACGAACCTTTGTTGGCAAAGTAATGTCTCTGCTTTTGAATATGCTATCTAGGTTGGTCATAACTTTCCTTCCAAGGAGTAAGCGTCTTTTAATTTCATGGCCACAGTCACCATCTGCATTGATTTTTGAGCCAAAAAAAAATAAAGTCTGGCATTGTTTCCACTGTTTCCTCATCTATTTCCCATGAAGTGGTGGGACCAGATGCCATGATCTTCGTTTTCTGAATATTGAGCTTTAAGCCAACTTTTTCACTCTCCACTTTCGCTTTCATCAACAGGCTTTTGAGTTCGTCTTCACTTTCTGCCATAAGGGTGGTGTCATCTGCATATCTGAGGTTATTGATCTTTCTCCCTGCAATCTTGATTCCAGCTTGTGTTTCTTCCAGTCCAGCGTTTCTCATGATGTACTCGGCATATAAGTTAAATAAACAGGGTGACAATGTACAGCCTTGATGTACTCCTTTTCCTATTTGGAACCAGTCTGTTGTTCCATGTCCGGTTCTAACTGTTGCTTCCTGACCTGCATACAGATTTCTCAAGAGGCAGGTCAGGTGGTCTGGTATTCCCATCTCTTTCAGGATTTTCCAAAGTTTATTGTGATCCACACAGTCAAAGGCTTTGGCATACTCAACAAAGCAGAAATAGATGTTTTTCTGGAACTCTCATGCTTTTTCAATGATCCAGCGAATGTTGGCAATTTGGTCTCTGGTTCCTCTGCCTTTTCTAAAACCAGCTTGAATATCTGGAAGTTCACAGTTCACGTATTGCTGAAGCCTGGTTTGGAGAATTTTGAGCCTTACGTTACTAGTGTGTGAGATGAGTGCAATTGTGCGGTAGTTTGAGCATTCTTTGGCATTGCCTTTCTTGGGGATTGGAATGAAAACTGACCTTTTCCAGTCCTGTGGCCACTGCTGAGTTTTCCAAATTTGCTGGCATGTCGAGTGCAGCACTTTCACAGCATCATCTTTCAGGATTTGAAATAGCTCAACTGGAATTCCATCACCTCCACTAGCTTTGTTCTTAGTGATGCTTTCTAAGGCCCACCTGACTTCACATTCCAGGATCTGGCTCTAGGTCAGTGATCACACCATCGTGAGTATCTGGGTCATGAAGTTGTTTTTTGTATAGTTCTTCTGTGTATTCTTGCCACCTCTTCTTAATATCTTCTGCTTCTGTTAGGTCCATACCATTTCTGTCCTTTATCGAGCCCATCTTTGCATGAAATGTTCCCTTGGTATCTCTAATTTTCTTGAAGAGATCTCTAGTCTTTCCCATTCTGTTGTTTTCCTCTATTTCTTTGCATTGATCGCTGAGGAAGGCTTTCTTATCTCTCCTTGCTATTCTTTGGAACTCTGCATTCAGATGCTTGTATCTTTCTTTTTCTCCTTTGCTTTTTGCTTCTCTTCTTTTCACAGCTATTTGTAAGGCCTCCCCAGACAGCCATTTTGCTTTTTTGCATTTATTTTCCATGGGGATGGTCTTGATCCCTGTCTCCTGAACAATGTCATGAACCTCAGTCCATAGTTCATCAGGCACTCTATCTATCAGATCTAGTCCCTTGAATCTATTTCTCACTTCCACTGTATAATCATAAGGGATTTGATTTAGGTCATATCTGAATGATCTAGTGGTTTCCCTACTTTATTCAATTTAAGTCTGAATTTGGCAATAAGGAGTTCATGATCTGAGCCACAGTCATCTCCTGGTCTCGTTTTTGTTGACTGTATAGAGCTTCTCCATCTTTGGCTGCAAAGAATATAATCAATCAGATTTCGGTGTTGATCATCGGGTGATGTCCATGTGTAGAGTCTTCTCTTGTGTTATTGGAAGAGGGTGTTTGCTATGACCAGTGCATTTTCTTGGCAAAACTCTATTAGTCTTTGCCCTGCTTCATTCCATATTCCAAGGCCAAATTTGCCTGTTACTCCAGGTGTTTCTTGACTTCCTACTTTTGCATTCCAGTCCCCTATAATGAAAAGGACATATTTTTGGGGTGTTATTTCTAAAAGGTCTTGTAGATCTTCATAGAACTGTTCAACTTCAGCTTCTTCAGTGTTACTGGTTGGGGCATAGACTCGAATTACTGTGATATTGAGTGGTTTGCCTTGGGAAAAAACAGAGATCATTCTGTCGTTTTTGAGATTGCATCCAAGTACTGCATTTCAAACTCTTTTGTTGACCATGATGGCTACTCCATTTCTTCTGAGGGATTCCTGCCCACAGTAGTAGATATAATGGTCATCTGAGTTAAATATACCCATTCCAGTCCATTTTAGTTCGCTGATTCCTAGAATGTCCACGTTCACTCTTGCCATCTCTTGTGTGACCACTTCCAATTTGCCTTGTTTCATGGACCTGACATTCCAGGTTCCTATGCAATATTGTTCTTTACATCATCGGACCTTGCTTCTATCACCAGTCACCAGTGATAGCACAGTGGCTGCTACTGCGCATTTAGCGCAGGCGGCTACCCCACGTCTGAGGTCAGGGGCAGAAGCCGTAGGATCCCATGCCCGAGAGGAGCGACCAGCGGGCAGAGTGTGCGGCGGGCATTTTAGTGCGGGCGGCTGCGATGGCTACCCCACGGCCGAGGTCAGGTGCAGAAGCTGGAGGACCCTATGCCCAAGAGGAGGTGGCCAAGAGGAGTTACCCCACATCCGAGGTCAGGGGCAAGCGGCAGAGAGTACCAGGCTGTGATGGCGCAGGAACTGCCGAGAGGAGCTCCCTGACGTCCGAGGCCAGGGGCTGCAGCTGGGAGGGCCTACCCCACACCAGAGGCCAAGGGCAGTGGCCGGAAGGAGCAACCCCACCTCCAAGGAGCAGTGGCTGCGCGGGTGCAGGAGAGCCTAGAGGAGCTATTCCATGTTCAAGGTCAGAAGGTATAGCGGTGAGAAGATACCCCTCATCCAAGGTAAGAAGCAGCTACTGCACTTTGCTGGAGCAGCCGTGAAGAGATACCCCACGTCCAAGATAAGAGAATCCCAAGTAAGATGGTAGGTGTTGCAAGAGGGCATCAGAGGGCAAACACACTGAAACCATACTCACAGGAAACTAGTCAATCTAATCACACTAGGACCACAGCCTTGTCTAACTCAATGAAACTAAGCCACGCCTGTGGGACAACCCAAGATGGGCGGGTCATGGTGGAGAGATCTGACAGAATGTGGTCCACTGGAGAAGGGAATGGCAAACTACTTCAGTATTCTTGCCTTGAGAACCCCATGAACAGTATGAAAAGGCAAAATGATAGGATACTGAAAGAGGAACTCCCCAGGTCAGTAGGTGCCCAATATGTTACTGGAAATCTACTGACATATAGTACGGAATAGAGCAACCACACACACACACACACACACAAATAGTCTAAAAATCAAGGAAACATGAGACACAATTCATATGTCAAAACTCATCAACTGCTTTTAAAATATTCAAATAATATAAGTTCTTAAGTGCTTTCCATAGTATTTTTCTTGGGTTTTAAGATAGCATTAAATAGAAGTTGTTCATTATTTCCATCTGAAACAATAATAAAGAAGACAATTATTAACTTTCTATAGCATGAAATACTATCTTAAAGTAGCAAAGACTGTAAAGGGTTGCTCTTCACCTTTTCAACATAAACATTGTCTTATAAAATCAACATAACAATGAAATAATTGCATTTTTAAGATCACTAAGTAAACCATTATTTCAACCAATGCTAAGTGTATTTTATGAATACACTTTAGGTAAACTGGCAGCCTCAAAGAGCAGTTTATGACAACCAGCCAATTCAATTCCTTTTTTAAGGCAGCTGTGTATTTTCTCTAATACAAAGTGGGCTGTTTCAACCTTTTAATTTATTCTGAATCTTGGCTTTAATGAAGGTTTATACTGGCAGAAAACCAAATTGCATTTTTAAGATGTATTTTAATGTATCTATTCTCTATCTTTAATCAGAAATATAGTTGCTATGGCAAGAAAAATGGTACAACCTCCACTTTTTTTTTTTTAATCTTTTTGATACTTGCTCTTACTGGAAAATCTTAGTTAAAATATTCAGCATCAGGAAGTATTATAATCTAATTTACTTCTCAATTCAGTTCAGTCGCTCAGTAGTGTCCGACTCTGTGACCCCATGGACTGCAGTATGCCAGGCTTCCCTGTCCATCACCAACTCCTGGAGTTTACTCAAACTCATGTCTATCAAGTCAGTGATGCCATCCAACCATCTCATCCTCTGTTCCCCCTTCTCCTTCTGCTCCCAATGCTTCCCAACATCAGGGTCTTTTCAAATGAGTCAGTTCTTCGCATCAGGTGTCCAAAGTATTGGAGCTTCAGCTTCAACATGAGTCCTTCCAATGAATATTCAGGACTGATGTCCTTTAGGATGGACTGGTTGGATCTCCTTGTAGTCCAAGGGACTCTCAAGAGTCTTCTCCAACACCACAGTTCGAAAGCATCAAGTTTTCAGTGCTCAGCTCTCTTTATAAGGATGGTAAAATATCAAATAATTCAGTCCCTAAGAACTTACATTTTCTATCAAAGATAAGTACTATCAAGAAAGGAGGGCAGCAATCTTAGAATCCTTTAAGTGCCAGAGACTTTGGTTTGCTGGGCTGCAGGGTTTCAGTCCCAGCTACTAAGCTCTGCCATAGGAATACGAAAGCAGCCACAGATAATATGCAAATAAATGGGTGTCCCTGTGCTCCAATCAAACTTTGTTTACAAAAATGAGGATGACCAGGATTTGGGATACAGCTAGCAGATTCTTAATATAGAAGATGTATCATATTCAAAATACACAAAATACAACTCACTGTACAGAATACACAGTGTGGAATTTGAGATTTAATTATACTAAGTTCCAAACACCTATGAAGTATATTCTGTATCCAAGATTCATTGTTAGGTGTTACAAAGGTATAACAGTAAAGTACGACCAAATTCTTAACTTCAAGAAGCCCACTATTTTCCTGGGAAGACAAGATTTGAATTGAATAAATTGAGAGTAATACTGGACATTATCTAATGAAGTCCTAGATGGATAGGCTTAAATTAAGCTCAGGTCTTTTAGACTCCACTGGGGATACACATTTATTTAATAAATTCTATCTAAATAAATTAAGAGTGAATAACCCTATTATCTTTAGACAAGAAATTTGGTACTTTAATAGTTAGCTTGATATGCAGAATTACATTTTATTCTATATATCTATTTCTTGATATTTTGCAATAACATAAATATTTAAAAGTCTATATTTATTCTATGGGCCCAACAAAGAAGCATGCAAAAAATTTAAAATTGACTTTGAAGTTGTTAGGAAAAGATAGAAATTTTAACATTTAAACTCGGGAAATTCCTACCAACTTTTCAGAAATTTGTAATTCATCCTTGCAAATTAGCTAGTCCAGGGCCCTAAACATGAGAGATAACCATTAGCAAGTAAGGAGAATAAGATATATTTTTTAGAGAAGAAGTAAAAGGAAATCTGAAGATATATTCATTGAGCCTGCTATCAGAGTCCTTGTTAATTTGCAAGCAAATTTTTAGTTAAATATTTTGGGTTTGAAAAAAGCATTTTTTTAAAAAGGGTCCAAGATCATATGAATTTTTAAACTGCTGGTCTTTGATAAAAATCACTGCTTTTAAGAAGAGTATTTAAAGCTATATCTCAAGGGAAGTATTGCTGCCAGGGACTTTTGTACAGAAGCTGACAAACCCTTTCTCTCAAGCACAAGGTTGGCATGGCCCATCAAAACAAGAAAAATCCCTAGTGATCTGTTCTCCATTTTCATCTTCAAAGTACTCGCTATACATAGCCTGTCCTATCTCATGCAAAAATGTTTTGAATTTACTTCCTAAAGTCAGACTTAGGGAACTATAGAGAACTATATCATAGACTTAAAAAAGGTACTTCTAGGCAGCAGAGCATTGAACAGTTTAAATAATCATTTGAAGATAACCAATGAAAGAGGTGTCAGTGTCAAATGACCTTTTGATGTTTGCTTAATGAACACCTATGCCACCACTCATTTCCCCATTGGTTCCTGACAGCTCTGAACAGTCTTGTTAAGATATTTGCTTGCTTATTTCTTCTGGATACCCTTCTCAGGATTTTCTGTTCACCCTCCTAACTTGCTGACCTCCATGGAGGAAACTCACTTGCTCGTGGTTGATTATGCAACACAGGCCATCACATACTTGTAGATGGCAGGTATAGCAATACATAGAAAGTCCTAAAGATGCTACCCTAAAAATACTAGAGCTTATCAATTAATTTTTATATTAAAAAATTAATAAATAGAAATCTCTTGCATTTCTACACACTAACAGCAAAAAATCAGAAAGAGAAGTTAAGGAAACAGTCGCATTTGCTATTGCATCAAAAAGAATAAAATACTTGGAATAAGCCTACCTAAGAAGGAAAAGACCTGTACTCTGAAAACTATAAGACACTGATGAAAGAAATCGAAAGTAACATAAACAGGTTGGAAAGATATAGCATGTGTTAGGATTGGGAGAATCAACCATCAATACCCAAGGCAATTCACAGATTCAATGCAATCTTCATCAAATTACCAACAGCATTTTTCATTGTACAAGGACAAAGACTTAAAATTTGTATAGAAACACAAAAGACATCAAATAGCCAAATTGATCTTGAGCAAAGAAAATGAAACTACAGGAATCAGGCTCCCTGACTTCAGACTACACTAGCTTTTCCTGTTTACATTTAAAACAGTTCTGGAAAAGATATGAACCATCAATTTTTAACAACAGAAAAAAATAAAAGCTAAATAATCAAGGTGTGTCAAGTATTCTGTGTCTGCTTTACTTTCTCAGAGTCTATGAAAAATGGTAGCTACCTTGGGTCTGCCGTTTGAGCTTCTGTCCCCAGAAGTACACAATAGAATCCTTGTGTGCTGTAGCAATATAAGTTTGGTTATCTTTTTCCAAAACAAAAAAAAAGAATCAATTTTTGGACACGGGGAGAGGGGAGGAGAGAGCAAGATGTATGGAGAGAGTAATATGGAAACTTACATTACCATATGTAAAATAGATAACCAAGGTGAATTTGCTGTATGTCTCAGGAAACACAAACAGGGTCTCTGAATCAACCTAGAGGGGTGGGATGGGGAGGGAGAGGGGAGGAGCTTCAAGAGGGAGGGGATATATGTATTCCGATTCATGAGGTTTAACAGAAAACAGCAAAATTCTGTAAAGCAAATATCCTTCAATTATTGTAAAGTAATTAGCCTTCAATTAAAATAAATTTATATTAAAAAATAAAACCAATGAACATTTGTGCAGAAAAAAAATAATAAATAAATAAATAAATTTTTTTAAAAAGAATCAGCTTTCCTTTTTTAAAGCTGATTCTTATTAGTGACTGATTGCTTTTCAAGATATTTTGTTTTTCCAAATAATATTGAGACAATCCTGAAAACAGCCCCAATACTTACCAACTACAAGTGCACCTCAGAGACACTGCAGGTTCGTTTCTGACCACTGCAATAAAGGGAGTCACCTGAGTTGTTTGGCTTCCCATTGCATATAAAAGTTATATTTACACTCTAGTATAGTCTATTAAATGTGCAATAACACTGCCTAAAAAAAAAACAATGTACATACTTTAAAAATATTTTATTGCTAAAAAAATGCTAGCCACTCTCTGAGCCTTCAGCAAGTCTTAATCTTTTTGAATTATTAACATTAAAGATTCATGATCATAGATAACTATAACAAATATAATAATAATGAAAACATTTGAAATATTGTGAGAATTATCAAAATGCGACACAGAGACATAAAATGAACAAATGCTTTGGGGAAAAAATGATGCCAAGAGACTTGCTCAACTCAGGGTTGACCAGAAATCAATTTGGGACAAAAAAAAAAACTGGTACCTTTGAAGTAAAATAAAGTAAAGTGCAACATAATGAGGTGTGCCTGTAGACTTTTTTTATATACCCTTAAATTTATAACTAATTTGAACAAAGTGAAATATCTTTCATTTGTGTTTTTTGGAATCCAAGTGTCCATGGAAAGCAATTGCTCTTTCATGGAATATCAGAGTAGCAGAGTTAGGCTTTGAGTGGCTCTCTGATAATATAGGCATTTTTACGTATTTCATACTTCTAAATTTGTATCTTTTCTCTCTTTATGACTCCAAATATGTCATTTTCAATCTTCAAGAGAATCTTTTTAGGTACAGTGATAGAGAACAAGGACAAAATATGAATAATGGACATTGCTTCCTAAATAAGCTAATACAATTTTTTGAGAAGAAAAATTCACAACATAAAAATATGGAAAAATAAGATCTGACAGAAGTCTTGATTTTCAATGTCTTATTAGAGGCAGTGTGATATAGAGAAAGGAAGGGGGCTGTGGAAGCGTAGATAAAATTTTGAAAAGTAGATTTCTTCATTGGTAACCATAACCTTTGGCAAATTAACAAACCTATTTAACCTCAATCTTCTCACTTGTAAATTTGGAATAAAAATAATCTACCTGAGAGGATTGTCTCGGGGATGAGTAATTTTGGCTAGTGTTTTTGATCCCTGGATCAGCAAGTTCCCCTGCAGTAGGAAATGGCAAACCAATCCAGAATTCTTGCCTGGAATATTCCATGGACAGAGGAGCCTGGCAGGCTACAGTCCATTGGGTCGCAAAGAGTCAGACACAACTGAGCAACTGAGCACACACACACATTACACATAGTCCCCAAAACTGCTACTAATACTATTAGCGACATCCGAAAAGTAAAACGTGGCCTCTGCCACTCTAGCTGCGTAAAGACATCTCCAAAGCAACCCTCTCTAGGCTTCTGAGGATTAACTGCAAGTGACTCTTGAAAGCAAAGTGGTCTCCTTCTCCAAAACTCCTCAAAACCATCCTCCAAAATATACTAACGAAACTCTTTTTACTTAAGTGTGCTACAAATTTCTAAAGGTCAACCAGAATGATATACAGCTCCTGGTTCCAGCTATGAGGCAAGCCAAAATAATAACATCATAGCCAGCTGTGTATATCTAAATTCTGAAGAAGTGTTAGTTATATATACTTTTGTAGTGACAATTTTAATGTCGAGATAAATTATTTGTTCTAACTGTTCTGAAGAAAACTTGGTACTGTTGTAGCACGAGGGGCTTTGTTATTAATTTATAGAATAAGTTGTTAAATCTCAGCATAATTTCTTGTCAACAGCTAAGCTATTTTTTTCTATGCACATTTTGAACCCTCTTTATGTAAATACCTATTCAGCCAAATATAATAATTGGGATGGATTTTTAGGCTTAAAACGATTACTGCCACTCTGCAAGACAAGGCTTTTGGCCTCCTTCTATATTACTTGTCACACATCCTGATATTTCACTCTTAAAAGGTCATCCTAGGAGGAAGGAAGCCTGAACTGTGTGTTGCCTAAGATAGGTAGAGCTGCTGCTGCTGCTGCTGCTGCTGCTAAGTCGCTTCAGTTGTGTCCGACTCTGTGCGACCCCATAGACGGCAGCCCACCAGGCTCCCCCGTTCCTGGGATTCTCCAGGCAAGAACACTGGAGTGGGTTGCCATTTCCTTCTCCAATGCATGAAAGTAGAAAGTGAAAGTGAAGTCGCTCAGTCGTATCTGACTCTTAGCGACCCCATGGACTGCAGCCCACCAGGCTCCTCCATCCATGGGATTTTCCAGGCAAGAGTACTGGAGTGGGGTGCCATTGCCTTCTCCGAAGATAGGTAGAGAGACGCTTGCAAAGAGTCAACATGGGAAGCCTATTGATAACTTACAACCTCAGTAAGTGAGCAGTTGCTGCCTCATCTGGAAGGCATTACCTTAACAAGTTGCTCCTTTAATTTACCTTTTTCTTTTTTCCTTTTCACAATTCATTATGCCTGACAATGAGAACATAAATAAAGAGTCAAACTCTGTAGGGAGACAACATCACAATCAAAAATGTAAACACAATGAACCTGGGAAATGCAAATGTAATGTACAACCATAATGTAAATTAAAGAGTGTTTTGCAAACTGATAAATATAAATGCAGAACTTAATTCCACACGGAAACGAAAGCAAATGTATATTGCATATACATTTTATGTCATAAATCATAAGCTAAATAGGACATCAAACTAGATGATCACAATACATGGCACATCTGATTCATGAGCTAAAAGTTCTTAAGTGTCTTTCATTATTTTAATATGTAAACAACAACAATTAAGATTTATTTTATGCTTACTATCTGTGGCATGCTGGAGCTGGGTCACATAGGTGAGTGAACACCAATCGTGCATGTCTCTTTCCAACTGAGCATCTAGTGATGTCATCTTGAGGGTATTTATTCCATGATGGAAATATTTACATTATAGAAATTGACAAACACTACATCAGAACTTCTTTTTGCAGAGCCAGTTGTTAACATTTCTCAGCACACCACTACCTACTAGGAGCTATTCTAAACACTTTAACTCTCAAAATGGCGATGTGACAGATTCTATTATTTATCCCTAATATGCAGTGAGAAACAATAGAGAGATTAGATTTTTCCCAACTTCAGACAACCTACAAATAACAGAGTCATGATCTAAATGAATGCTATTTCACAGCCAAAACTCAATCATTTCTCTCTGTTAACTTATTTGTCTACATCAAGTTCAACTTAATGTTTTCATACTTTGAGGGATTTCAGTATTATCCATGTGTTACTCAACTGGAATGTTCACCCCTCAGCATTTTGAGTTCGTTTCATTGTAATAAAATTATTGAATGTTAAGAACAGATATTTACCTTCCCCATGTGTTATTCTGCTATTAAACAAATTTCATTTCATTAAACCTTTCTTATTTTACAGAAATTGTAATTGTATTATAAAAAGCAAAGTAGTTATGGTATGAGTTGACCTCCACTCAGTTTCAAATCAGTAGATGAAGGAACCATTTACATGCTCAGATCAGATCAGATCAGTCGCTCAGTCGTGTCCGACTCCTTGCGACCCCATGAATCGCAGCACGCCAGGCCTCCCTGTCCATCACCAACTCCCGGAGTTCACTCAGACTCACGTCCATCGAGTCAGTAATGCCATCCAGCCATCTCATCCTCCGTTGTCCCCTTCTTATCCTGCCCCCAATCCTTCCCAGAATCAGGGTCTTTTCCAATGAATCAACTCTTTGCATGAGGTGGCCAAAGTACTGGAGTTTCAGCTTTAGCATCATTCCTTCCAATGAACACCCAGGGCTGATCTCCTTCAGAATGGACTGGTTGGATCTCCTTGCAGTCCAAGGGACTCTCAAGAGTCTTCTCCAACACCACAGTTCAAAAGCATCAATTCTTCAGTGCTCAGCCTTCTTCACAGTCCAACTCTCACATCCATACATGACCACAGGAAAAACCATAGCCTTGACTAGACGAACCTTTGTTGGCAAAGTAATGTCTCTGCTTTTCAATATGCTATCTAGGTTGGTCATAACTTTCCTTCCAAGGAGTAAGTGTCTTTTAATTTCATGGCTGCAGTCACCATCTGCAGTGATTTTGGAGCACAGAAAAATAAAGTCTGACACTGTTTCCACTGTTTCCTCATCTATTTTCCATGAAGTGGTGGGACCAGATGCCAAGATCTTCGTTTTCTGAATGTTGAGCTTTAAGCCAACTTCTTCACTCTCCACTTTCACTTTCATCAAGAGGCTTTTGAGTTCCTCTTCACTTTCTGCCATAAGGGTGGTGTCATCTGCATATCTGAGGTTATTGATCTTTCTCCCTGCAATCTTGATTCCAGCTTGTGTTTCTTCCAGTCCAGCGTTTCTCATGATGTACTCTGCATATAAGTTAAATAAACAGGGTGACAATATACAGCCTTGATGAACTCCTTTTCCTATTTGGAACCAGTCTATTTTTCCATGTCCAGTTCTAACTGTTGCTTCCTGACCTGCATACAAATTTCTCAAGAGGCATGTCAGGTGGTCTGGTATTCCCATCTCTTTCAGAATTTTCCACAGTTGATTGTGGTCCACACAGTCAAAGACTTTGGCATAGTCAATAAAGCAGAAATAGATATTTTTCTGGAACTCTCTTGCTTTTTCCATGATCCAGTGGATGTTTACATACTAATGAACTGCAAAAGGAGAGTGAAAAAGTTGGCTTAAAACTCAACAATCAGAAAACAAAGATTATGACATCTGATCCCATCACTTTATGGAAAATAGATGGGGAAACAGTGGCAGACTTCATTTGGAGGGGCTCCAGAATCACTGCAGATGGTGACTGCAGCCATGAAATTAAAAGACTCCTACTCCTTGGAAGAAAAGTTATGACCAACATAGACAGCATATTAAAAAGCAGAGACATTACTTTGCCAACAAAGGTCCATCTAGTTAAGGCTATGGTTTTTCCAGTGGTCATGCATGAATGTGAGAGTTGGACTATAAAGAAAGCTGAGTGCAGAAGAATTGATGCTTTTGAACTGTGGTATTGGAGAAGACTCTTGAGAGTCCCTTGGACTGCAAGGAGATCTAACAAGTCTATCCTAAAGGAAATCACTCCTGAATATTCATTGGAAAGACTAATGTTGAAGCTGAAACTCCAATACTTTGGCTACCTGATGCTAAGAACTGACTCATTTGAAAAGACCCTGATGCTGGGAAAGATTGAAGGCGAGAGAAGAAGGGGACGACAGAGGATGAGGTGGTTGGATGCCATCACCGACTCAATGGACATGAGTTTGAGTAAACTCCAGGAGTTGGTGATGGACATGGAGGCCTGGTGTGCTGCAGTCCATGGGGTCACAAAGAGTCGGACACAACTGAGAGACTGAACTGAACTGAACTGCATGTGGAACCAGAAGAACAAAGTAACATCCTTGATGATACCCTCCATCAAAAGACCAACATTGTCAGAGAATGAGTTTCTATTTGTGAATAAGATGGACAGTTTACTTCCCTGCTAAAGATAGTATTATCAACTCTTAAATACTGATGGCTTTTAGCCAATAATTTCAATAGCCATTCTAATTCTGTCATTTTCCTTTGGACATCTACTTCATCTGTAACTTCTCAAAGGAATCAAGGTCAAGGCTCACAGAACAGGTCATTAATTTTCATTACTGCATCACAGTATTTTTCCATAATCTCTATGAAAAGACATTTTCAAGGATGGCTCTCAATGTTGGACAATAAATTCATAGTAGAAAATCTGTATAAAGGATGTGAGGGGAATTAGGAAAACAGGATATAAATAGTTTGGGTTTGAAAGACTGGTTACAAAATTATTACAAATGTTGATCTCATACCTAACTCCTGAACTATGGATTTCTCTATTTAAATAAAAAAGAAAATAAACCATTCATAAAAAATCTAATAACATGTTTGATTCTTTGAAGAAGTGGAAGAAAAAGAATTGTTTTTATATGTCCTTAAAGAAAGGAATAAGACAAACGGCATACACATCTATATATATACACACATATATATGACATGTGTTTCCTCTTTCTTTGGTTAAAAATAAACAGCAGTTTACATCTCACAAAGCCCTTTACTCTCATTAAAAGTTAATGTATATAAAACAAACAACCCAATCAAAAAGCGGGCAAAAGACCTAACAGACAGTTCTCCAAAGACGGCTAATAAAAACATGTAAAGATGCTCAACATCACTCATTATTACAGAAATGCAAATCAAAACTATAATGAGGTATCATCTCATGCTGCTCAGAATAGCCACCATCAAAAAGTCCACAAACAATAAATGCTGGAGAGGGTGTGAAGAAAAGGGAACCCTCTGACACTGTTGGTGGGAATGCAAACTAGCACAGCCACTATGGAGAACAGTGTAGGAATAGAACTGGGAATAGAACTGCCCTAGGACCCAGCAATCTCACTGCTGGGCATACACCCAGAAGAAACCAGAATTGAAAGAAACAAATGAACCTCAATGTTCATTGCAGCACTGTTTACAATATCTAGGAGATGGAAGCAAACTAGATGTCCATCAGCAGATGAATGGATAAGGAAGCTGTGGTACGTAATTACTCAATTATAGAAAGGAGTGATTTGAGTCAGTTCTAATGAGGTGGATGAATCTGGAGCCTATTACACAGACTGAAATGTCAGGAAGAAAAAGACAAATACTGCATATTAACACATATATATATAGAACTTAGAAAGATGGTACCAGTGATCCTACATGCAGGGCCGCAAAGGAGACACAGATGTAAAGAACAGACTTTTGTACTTGGTGGGAGAAGGAGAGAGTGGGATGATTTGAGAGAATAGCACTGAAACGTGTACATTACCATATGTGAAAGAGATGACCAGTGCAAGTTCAAGGCATGAAGCAGGGCACCCAAAGCCAGTGCTCTGGGACAACCCAGAGGGATGGGGTAAGAGGGAGGCGTGAAGAGGTTCAGGATAGGGGGACACGTGTATACCTTTAGCCAATCCATGTTGGTAAATGGCAAAAACCATCACAATGTTATAAAGGAATTATCCTTCAATTTAAATAAATTAATTAAAAAAACAGAAAAGTTAATGTATAGTAAAGAGGATGTGCATAAATCAAAATTATCACAAACTAGATAAGAAAAAAATATCTAACTTATTCTAGTTGAATGAATGTATATTGTCATCTTACTTATTTAACTTATAAGCAGAGTACATCATGTAAAATGCTGGGCTGGATTAAGCACAAGCTGGAATCAAGATTACAGGGAGAAATATCCATAAACTCAGATATGCAGATGACAGCACCCTTATGGCAGAAAGTGAAGAGGAACTAAAGAGCCTTTTGATGAAAGTGAAAGAGGAGAGTGAAAGAGTTGGCTTAAAGCTCAACATTGAAAAAACTAAGATCATGGCATCCAGTCCCATCACTTCATGGCAAAGATGGGGAAACAATGGAAACAGTGAGAGACTATTTTCCTGGGTTCCAAAATCACTGCAGATGGGACTGCAGCTAAGAAATTAAAAGACGCTTGCTTCTTGGAAGAAAAGCTATGACCAACCTCGACAGCATATTAAAAAGCAGAAACATTACTTTACCAACAAAGGTCTGTCTAGTCAAAGCTATGGTTTTTCCAGTAGTCATGTATGGATGTGAGAGTTGGACTATAAAGAAAGCTGAGCGCCGAAGAATTGATGCTTGTGAACTGTGGTGTTGGAGAAGACTCTTGAGAGTCCCTTTGACTGCAAGGAGATCCAACCAGTCCATCCTAAAGGAGATCAGTCCTGGGTGCTCATTGAAAGGACTGATATTGAAGCTGAAACTCCAATACTTTGGCCACCTGATGCGAAGTGTTGACTCATTGGAAAGCCCCTGATGCTGCGAAAGATTGGGGGCAGGAGGAAAAGGGGACGACAGAGGATAAGATGGCTGGATGGCATCACCAACTCAATGGCCATGAGTTTGAGCAAGCTCTGGGAGTTGGTGATGGACAGGTAGGCCTGGTGTGCTGCAGTCTGTGGGGTTTCAAAGTGTTGGACACACTGTGTGACTGAACTGAACTGAGCTGAATGAATTGCATATTCTGGCCTAACACCTGGACTTTGCCACACTGAGATATTTCTAAATTTATTTGCAAATGTGGATTCTAACTACTTTCTGGATTACAAGTGCCTAATAGCATTTTGTCTCCTGTATGCTAACTCCTAATATGACCACCTGGATGCATGCTCCATGTTGCTCTGCATAGATTGCACATAATAGGTCTTCAATAAACACATGTTAAATTTAATTAAGTTTATAATTAGACTTTGGAAACCATTTGATATATAGTACATAAAAAAAAAAACTTTTGATAAACACTGACACTTGCTTTGGTTCTACCCTATTCAGAATTAATTTATTCACCTTTTAATTACTGCTCCAGAGAGTAATTTCCTTTTCATCTGTGAAGGTGAGCTTTCTAAGGGTGAAGAACATGCGTGTCATTCTAGTCACTGTATGCTGCTTCCCTGAGCCTTCCACTTAGTACCTCATTCATTCATTCATTTACTCATTTATCCCTCTATACATCCATTCAATAAGTCCAAGAAGCTTGAAAATATTTGAGGACAATTTATGCATTCCTTCTAAGTCTTCTGTCCATCCAACTGAATATTCCCACTCTTTTTTTTTTTTTTTTTGTCATTTTTCTTGTGACATGTGTTTTAGCCAATAAAAAGTAGAGGGTCACTGGGAGCACAAGCCAGAGAAAGGGAATAAGAACAACTAGTCTCTCTCTTGTTCAAAGCCCATGCTTCTGTTACTGAAGTATAGACACCCATTTAAAATAAGTAGATAAATAATTGAGCCAGTTCTGGGAATAGAGTCATAGATAAAAACATGTCTAATAATCTAGTATGGTAAATTATGGTTAAAAAAAATCACAGTGTTACTGAAAAATGTGTTAGTGGATGTGCAATACAACACCATGTGAGACAACACTTTACCTAAAGTACTGATCCACTTTTCTTAACTTTAAAAATTTATCAACATCAAAACTCCAAAGACCATGTTTTCCTGTTACCTGTTTTCTGGAGATGAAAATAATACTCATGTAAAGGCAATGTATCTAAGCTCCTCCTTAGCATTTCAGTATAACATTATGATAATCCTTAAAATGCACAACAGAATACTAACTTGATAATTAGTCTTGATCTTTTAACTCCTCTGCACATAACGAATTCAGGGAGCCTAGTGCTTTTCCAATAAAATATCCCTCAATTTTAAAAATAATAGTAATATGATTGAGGATAAATATTGCAGCTATGCCCTAAAGAGTATTTCATGGTTCACATTGTGGGGAGGAATCAAAAGAAGGGAGTCTGTTCCCTCTACTCAGAGCTCTGTGGTGATTTAACTTGAAAGGAAATCCAAAAATAGAGGGGGTGTCTATATACGAATCGCTGATTCACTTTGCCGACATAGAAACTAACAACATTGTAAAGGAACTATGCTACAATAAAAATCACTTGTAATAAATAAATAAAAAGCAAAGACATATATATGCGTTAGTATACTGTATTGGTGTTTTTCTTTCTGGCTTACTTCACTCTGAAAGATGGTAACAATAACCCTGTGTACGAGACAGCAAAAGAGACACTGATGTATAGAACAGTCTTATGGACTCTGTGAGAGAGGGAGAGGGTGGGAAGATTTGGGAGAATGGCATTGAAACATGTAAAATATCATGTATGAAACGAGTTGCCAGTCCAGGTTCGATGCACGATACTGGATGCTTGGGGCTGGTGCACTGGGATGACCCAGAGGGATGGAATGGGGAGGGAGGAGGGAGGAGGGTTCAGGATGGGGAACACATGTATACCAGTGGCGGATTCATTTTGATATTTGGCAAAACTAATACAATTATGTAAAGTTTAAAAATAAAATAAAATTAAAAAAAAAAAGCAAAGACAGAGAGAGAGTGAGAAAGGAGTCCATGACTCACATCTCAGGTAAAAATGATCTTTAAAATGCCAACCCTGCACTGAGGACTGGAGCCACCAGCCCCAAACTATGTTGAGTGCTGCTCTCTGGATATCAACAGCGACCTTAATTGTTGTTCAACTTTACCTCTCATTAGTCAAACAATTAGTATTCACACCATCTATCTTGGATTTGTAGAAATAATCCCTCAAACACTAGACAGGTTTTCAGCTGAATCTCTAATGTGAATAGTTTCACTTAGAGTTAATGAAAGGGGATTTTATGTTATACAACCAGCTCATGTCAAGTTATTTCAGTAGCTAAAATCTATGAACTTTGAGATGCATTTTTTAAAAGCTCTGTGACTGACAAGCCCTTGCTTGAGCAAAGTTCTCTCCAGATCAGGTCTTCCCATTAATGCCTGAAGTCTCCTCTTTCTTCTTTGGTCTACATTACCTGGGGGACCAATTGCAAGCAAAAAGGAATTCACTTTAGCAAACCTTGTGACTTCTCTGAATTCACAGAGCCTCTCAGAAATGGAGTCTTTATGCCAGCTCCTTATTACCCTAGCCATGTGGATCCTCCATTGAGCAATTAGGAAATAAGAATTTTATTATCCCAGGGAAGAGAGGAATGCAATGAAATACTCCATGGGAAGAAAGAACATGAAAGTCAGAACTTCGTGGCACTTTAGGCTAGCCGGTGATAAAATCTTGTATTCACGGCAAATATATAAAAAGATAGTTGTGGAACTGAACCAGAAATAAGCCTGGAAACTTTTTTGCCTCTCTGCTCTTCTCCTGCATTCACTCACATTATTCACAGCCGTTTGCTTTACCCTTTCAGATACGGGGTCATGCTTTCTGCTTAGAAGCTATTGTCCAAGGCTTAATCTGTTAGAAGTCACTGAAGTGTTTTTGTTGTTTTTTTTTTTTTTTCTGTGCATCATTCAGTACTGGGCTGAATTCCACATAAGGTGTTTTAAAGTCAGGGAAGACACTGAGAGAGAGAAAATAGATAGAACTTTAAAACAACATAAGGCAATGGAGCAAAACATAATCATTGCCTTCAAGAAATGTTGGGGTCTAATTTGTAATGGCATCTTTCTTTAGGGTCTAATTCATAATGGCATCTTTCTTGATTTGACATTAATTATTATAATTTAATTGTAAGCCTATATCCCTAATAAAAATCTCCTAAAAAAAAGATTTGTATTTATTTTACACTTAATTAATTCTAGTTTTTACCTTTCCAGTTATTAGACAAATCAACATTTAGGTAAACTGATTCTTTTTTAATTGCTTTATTTCTGTTGGCTTTACTTTTCTATGAAATATTTTAAAACTTATGGGTGGGGACAATGTCAAACTAGATCATCATATTCCTGCATTCTTGTGCATATGTTCATGCACAAATAAACACACACCTCATCCACCTTGATAATGCGAGAAATCCCATCCTCAAAATATTGAAGAGCAGGTCACACGGTATATCTTTCTACCTCAAACTGTCCTAAAACTATAGGAAGAGGCTACAGGAAGACTGACTGGGGAGGGAAATTTTAATTTGTTACACAAAGGACAAGTGGACAACTGACTAAAGATCTGAATTTATTCATCCTTAGGGTGATTGATTATACACCAAATTTACTTGAAATGATCCCAGTTTTTGGCCCTGGCATAATTTTTCAGAACATCAGCCTTCTCAAAATTATTCCAATTTGACTAACAAATGATATGGTTACCTTACTTGTCATGAAGGGAATTTGGGGGGTTCTAACACTGGAGAAGGCAATGGCACCCCACTCCAGTACTCTTGCCTGGAAAATCCCATGGATGGAGGAGCCTGGTAGGCTGCAGTCCATGGGGTCGCTAAGAGTGGGACACGACTGAGCGACTTCACTTTCACTTTTCACTTTCATGCATTGGAGAAGGAAATGGCAACCCACTCCAGTGTTCTTGCCTGGAGAATCCCAGGGACAGGGGAGCCTGGTGGGCTGCCGTCTATGGGGCCCCAAAGAGTCGGACACGACTGACGCGCCTTAGCAGCAGCAGCAGCAACACTGGGTCACTGTGAAATGTATGATGCACCATGAGAGAGATCAATTCAAAGTTTCCAAGTTTGGATATTTTTTTCTCTTTAGATTTATGTGGAAACTGAAGGTATAAAGATAATCTATTAAAATATAAAAATGTGAGAATTTTGGAATATCTTGGGGGCTCAGAGAAGAATTATCAAATAGGATAAATAGCAGATATGATACATTCGATCTTATATATTTAAATTCCCATACATAGCAGTACCTTATGCGTAGCTCCTCAACTGCTTTACCTTTTATCCCACTGTTACACTGAGCTTTCTTTTGCACTTGAGCAGCTGCGGTGTTCCTACCAGAGCTGGTCCCTCTCAATGTTGAGTTGCTCAGAACAGATATGTAAATGACCTATTGGGCTACTAAGTCCAAAGAGTAATGAACACTTTGCTAAGAACTGTAATAAGTGTTTCCATCAACAAAATCTGGATGCAATTCGAACAGAGCTTTCAACTTTTTAAGTAATAGATAATAACAAATTTTATTTGATGTATAGTAAATATTTCTTGAAAAAAGGGAATGGATAAGCTAATGAACATACAGAGTCAATTCCTTTTTGTAATAACCCCCAACACTATTTCAAATCAATAAGATGCACCATCTTTATACCAGCAAAATAACATGAAAAATGTAGAATAATGAGCTATTATCCATCTCAACTTTTCTACTTTGAAACTTGTGTCTATAACAGAAAAATCAATTTGAGACTGTAATTGAAAAACAGGTATGGACATATTTTGCTTACTTTTTCAACTGCTGAAGAAAGTCACCCATTAAAAAATCCTATCTTTAGATTTCTCTTAAGCTTGTTGCTAATAAAAAGACACATTAACAGAACAAATTATTCATAGATAATTGGTATGCATTATTAAAAAGCCTTAAGACATCTATCTGTCTTTTTTATTTTAAAGTATTTTAATAAAACATCAGTGTAAATATTCATACTCCTAAAATGAGTGTGCTTTTAGGGGGTCTGGATATCATCAAAGAGTGACCTTGAAACATACAAGAGTTTGTGAAACTAAATTCGTGCACACAGGAGTCTTACAGTAACAGAACATGGTAATAGCCTGCATTCTCCAAATGTGTTTAATTCAAAATTGAATGGTGCTATTGATAAAGGGTGAGGGATAGGTGTCTCCGGAGCAGCTTGGTGCAACTTACTTGGCAGAACTTACTTGGTGCTAGCTGGATCAGTTCAAAGGGTTCCAGACCTGGAGCAAGACATGTCTGCTGGATAGACATGGGTCCTTGAAGTGAACCAAAATTCAGAGCACAAATGCAACTGAATCAGAGAGGCAAGCCTGCCTCTTCTCTGTAGGCAGAAACAGAGGAGCAGACAGTTGGCATTCTTTTCCTAGTTTATTCATTTATTAATAAGTATCTATTGAATGGACTTCCCGGATGGCTCAGTGGTAAAGAATCCACCTGCTAATCCAGGAGATGCAGGTTCTATCCCTGAGTCAAGAAGATCCCCTAGAGAAGAAAATGGCAGCCCACTCCCATATTCTTGCCTGAAAAATTCCATGGACAGAGGAGCCACGGGGTCACAGAGTTGGACACAACTAAGCAACTGAGCATGTATGCACCTGTTGAATATCAACAATATATCAGCACTGTACTGGGTACAGTAGTGGGTGAAGCAAACACAATTCCAGTCATCACGGAATTTACAGTCCAAAAGAGTAGCGTGTGTGCTTGCTTGGTCATTCAGTCATGTCCTACTATTTGTGACTCCACAGACTATAACCGCCAGGCTCCTCTGTCCATGCAATTTTCCCAAAAAAGTATTCTGGATTGCCATTTCCTCTTCGAGGGGATCTTCCCAACCCAGGGATCAAACCTGTGTCTCTTACATCTCCTGCATTGGCAGGCAGATTCTTTACCATTGAGTCACCTGGGAATCCTGCAGAACAGGAGACAGGCATTAATTAAACAATCCCACCAAAGTATACATAAACACGAAATAGATAGGAGCTCTGAAGGAGAGATTGCTAGCCGCTCAATCATGTCCAACTCTTTGCAACACCATGGACGTAGCTCGCCAGGGTCCTCCATCCATGGAATTCTCCAGGCAAGAATACTGAAGTGGGTAGCATTCCCTTCTCCAGGCGATGTGCCCCACCCAGGGACTGAACCCAGGTTTCTCTCATTGTAGGCAGATTCTTTACCATCTGAGACGCTGGGAAAGTCCTCTGAAGGAGAAAGATGTAGTTAAATGAGAATCTATAGCAAAAATCCCTGGCCTAGACAAGATAGGAAAAGGAATCAATGAAGTCTGATCAATAAGATCAGGAGGATCATGAAGAGGTAACTAAGTACATAGTTGAGGGTGACGAGGTGTTAGCATGAATCACATTTCAGCTAGAGGGACCGGCGTGTGCAAAGATCCTGTGGCAGAAGGGAGCGTGGTACACTCACAAAACAAACACGGATCACTGGGAATGAGGGGAAGCACGGCCAGCCTGCAGAGAGAAGCAGACATCAGGAAGGGTGAAGAATGTAGTCGTCCCCGTCCCCAAAATGGGAAAGGAGTTGACATGTAGGAGCTGCTACTGCAACTGAGATATGGGAAAATGTTTTCCTAAAAGGTACAAATTTCAGTTTCCATAGACTAGTGGCAATTTAATCACCACCTAGACAATTTTTTTTTCTATGGAGAAATGAGAAATAAATCACAGCCAATTTTGTTGTTTACTTGTCTATTTTTAAAAAAACATTGCTCACTGCAGCCATGCTGTAGAGAGAGAGAGTAGCTTCTCTTTACCTCAAAATTAGACTGAATGTGTCCAAATCGTGGCTCTGCCACTTCTCTGATGTGTCATCTTGATCTGTTCACTTAGTTTGTGCTTTAGTTTTATTTAATTTCAAATGGAGAAATATTGCTAACTCCCTCATATAATTAATACAATTTATATATATGTAAAACATCTGTCAGAGTGCTGGACCCTTAAACATTAAGCCTGCAATAAACATCAGTCATTGTTGTACCAGGTCCATGCATCCATCCATCCTCGAGTGGCTGTCACGGTGAGCTGCAAATAGTTCACAGCTATGCCTCTCCAGAAAACTGCCTTCAGGGGACAGGAGCCAACTCACCAAGAAATGCTATATCCTGCAGCCAATTTTGACTCGTATGGTTTACACAAGCCTGACCCACCCCAACGCATGATAACTCAGCAGTGTCAATCATGCCCCAGAGGTCTCTGCGGGAAGAGACCTGGCTTCTTCCCCTGCCCCTTCCTGCTTCCCTCATCTACCTTCCAGGTTTCTTCCAAGGGCACTCTCAATAAATCAGCCTGCCCAGGCTCTGCTTCTTAGAAACCTAACCCAAGACAGTTATAATAATTACTGTGTTGATCTACTGGCTTTCTGATATGTCACCTTCTTTTTATTTTTTTGCCAGACTAAGACCTCAGCTTAATGGACTTCCAAAAAACAGGTCTTTGTTATCTAACAATTCCACACTTAGTGCTCAATTAGCACCTTTTACAGGCTTCTCTTGATTGTAGGTTTATTGGTTCACTCTTTTGAAAATAAGCCTCACTGGGCCATAAACTTCACATGAGCAAATATCATGTATTACTCAGAATATACAAATATACAATATTATATATTACTCAGAATATGTAAATATTATATGTTACTGGTAAAATATTATGTATTTTACCCCATAAGTTACATATAGTAAGGACTAAGCAATTCAGCTTCATGCACTTGATTATAAACTGCAGGGTTGTAGAATCACAATTTATGACATTACAGTCAGAAGCAAATCTCCCATGGAAAGAAATGACCTGGGTGCACTTTCACTTTGGAGAGTAACTCAGGCTAACCCAACTTGACACTTTTCCTATTCTAAGCTCCTGGCTCATCCATTCACTTACACACAAAGTTCACTACTGCTTCCTTTCAGTTGTCTCTCCCTAATTCCTATACGTTCCTCTTTATAACACACTTTAAACGCCTTGAGCATGATGGGAACTTTAAACGCTGTAGCATGATGGGAATGAATCAGGCAAGAAACCGACCAGCTTTTGGTATGAAGAAAATGACTCTCAGCACAAAAACCTCTTTATCATTGCATTCTTGAAATTTTCACTTAAAACACCGTCTGACACACTAATCCGTTTGACACCGCTGCCCAACAGAGGCAAAAATATTCAGAAGGTAATTTTGGAGCAGACAACTGACACCTCATTATTTCACTGTGTATGTCCAACAAAGATTAGCAGGGGATTGTAAATGAAGAGGTATTTGCAGATGAAGCAGTTGCCTGATGGAGTCCTTTATCTGATGAAATGACTAGAGAAGCCTAAACACAGAAAATTCAGTCAGCTCCTAGACGATTGGGAATAGACTGCATACACGCAGTCCTGTTTACATACAGCATTCTCCAGCTGCAAAAGCAAGACATGAATCTATAATACTCATCTACTCTATCCACATGTGTGTGCAAATGGAATATCTGATGCAAGAAAAGAAAAACTCCTGATTCCTTCATTGTCATAATCAACACATTTATATTCAAGCTTCTTTTTATTCATCCCAAGTACTAGTCACCAGGAGCACTGGGCAGGACTCTCAACATCCTAAGTCTTGTTTTTCTCTGTAAAATAGGGATAAAATCCATTTCATCACCAAGTCTAAATATTCTGCAGATCATCACTGAATGAGGAGAAAAATACGCCAAATTGAGTATTTTTCTTTTCTAACTTCAAGACTCAGAGAAAAATGATCAGCACCCTCAAACCCAAAGAGAACAGACTGGTAAGAATTTAGGTTGAAAGTTGACTTAAGCAAATCATTTAAATTGGAATATCTAATCTACAAAATCTGAATAAAAAAAGATAAACAAGGCCATATTTTCCTCTCCAAGAAATAGGAAAAAAAATGAGCAAATGATATGGCTTTATTTTTAGCAAATAAGGAAACAGTGGATCATCCATAGATAAGACATTCCTTAATTTGCTATTTATACATGCATATATATTGACAGGAATCTGGAGAATACATAAATTTGTCTCTGCCAGAGGAATCTACAGGACACATTTGAGTAGATAATTTTAAATGTAATTTGAACAATGTTCCATTTTTCTCCCTGCTAAAAATGTCATAATGAAGCAGTGAAGAGCACTTTTCCCTCCTAATTAGGGAGCACACGCTGTCTCTGCAGGGATCGCAGGTCTCATTAGCGCCCGATGAGGTTTTGCTATCAATCACTTTAAGCAGAGACTGAGGACGGTCCCGTGTGCTTCATGTGTTTGCATCTTTTAGAGCTGTTGCAATTAAAGTCTTTGTCTGCAATCTGCTTTGTAGAAATTTGTGTTAGCACTTGGAATGTGATTTCTTTTTTTCCTTAAGGTGTCGGGGGTGAGAACAAGGATAAGATGTGTTAGGCAGAGGTGTGCTAAAATAAGGAAGCAAGACATCCTATTTTTGATACATGGTATAATACATTTTTTATAGACAATCCACCGTGAAAAACTCAGTGTGATACTAAAGCATTCACAAATAACTATGAAGAATCTTCAACATGCTTTCTGCATTAATGGTCTTCCTGTTCCTGAAGGAGAAAATAAACAAAGATTTTAATAATCTATGATGTGTTAGCTGCTCAGTGGTGCCCAACTCTTTGCAACCTCATGGACTATAGCCCCTCAGGCTCCTCTGTCCATGAGATGTTGATAACCTATTCTGTGCCTGGCATTGATTGTTTTCTTTTTGATTTTATATCATACTTATACTTAAGTGAAGTAGAGAATGAAAGGCATTATCTTTGTCTTTGTTCTACAACAATCATCAAATTCATTTCGCTGGTAAACTGAGAGCTAAGCAAAAGAACCAAATATATTTGAACACTTTGTTGAAACTTTTAGTCCACTATCAGAAATAAATACAGTCTCAGTCAGTTCAGTTCAGTCGCTCAGTTGTGTATGACTCTTTGCTACCCCCAAGGACTGCAGCACGCCAGGCCTCCCTGTCCATCACCAACTCCCGGAGTTTACTCAAACTCATGCCCATTGAGTTGGTGATGCCGTCCAACCATCTCATCTCCTGTCATCCCCTTCTCCTCCCACCTTCAATCTTTCCCAGCATAGGAGTCTTTTCACCAATACAGTAAACTAATGCATATATATGGAATTTAGAAAGATGGTAACGACAACCCTGTATGCGAGACAGCAAAAGAGACACAGATGTATAGAACAGTCTTTTGGACTCAGTGGGGGGGGGGGATGATTTGGGAGAATGGCATTAAAACATAAATAATATCATATAAGAAACGAATCACCAGTCCAGATTTGATGCAGGATACAGGAAGCTTGGGGCTGGTGCACTGGGACGACCCATAGGGATGGTATGGGGAGGGAGGTGGGAGGAGGGTTCAGGATGGGGAACACGTGTACACCCGTGGCGGATGCATGTTGATGTATGGCAAAACCAATACAATATTGTAAAGTAAATAATAATAATAATAATAGTAAAAGGAGTCTTTTCAAATGAGTCAGTTCTTCACATCAGATGGCCAAAGTATTAGAGTTTCAGCTTCAGCTTCAGTCCTTCCAATGTATATTCAGAACTGATCTCCTTTAGGATGGACTGGCTGGATCTTCTTGCAGTTCAAGAGACTCTTAAGAGTCTTATCCAACACCACAGTTCAAAAGCATCAAAAATACAGTCAAAATGAACATATTTTAATCCAAGACACTCTCAGAGGCACATTATGAACACATTTTAAGTGTTTTTTAGGGTATAAGTAGAATTATATGGTTGTGGTTTAGTCACTAAGTCATGTCTGACTCTTATGACCCCATGGACTATAGCCTGCACATTTCCTCTGTCCATGGGATTTCCCAGGTGAGAATATTAAAGTGGGTTGCTATTTCCTTCTTGAGGGGATCTTCCTGACGCAGGAATTGAATCCAGGTCTTCTGCATTGCAGGCAGCCTCCTCCATTACAGGTGGATTCTTTACAGATTGAGCCATCCAGAGAAGATCTAAATAGAATTATAATGTATTGATTTGACTTTCACATTAAATGTAATTTTCTAGAAAGCAGGAGCTTTATCTTTTTCAACCTTGTATTTTTCAAAGTACTTATCACTATAGTTTTCTTTTGCATTTAGTGAATGAAGGCTATATGTGGTAAATGCTGAATAAATGTTTACTGAAGTAAAAAATATTTCCTCATATGTGGCAGAAATATCCTAGTGTGACTTCAGTGATTCCCATGTCCTAATGCACCATCCCCTTGAGAGCTAGTAGATCCTGAGACCTGCTTTTAATCAAAAGATAATGCAAAGGTAATACATGTTTTCCCATGATTAGGTTAAATGCTCTAAGACATCATTGAGCAAACTAGAGCGAGAGCGTTCTTGCTGGTTTGGTGTGTTTAGCAGCTATTTTGAAATCCATGGAGCAAGAAACTACAGGTAGGCTCTGGGACCTGGGCAGACTCCAGCCCATGCAGCAGAATGTCAGCCTCCGTCATATATGGTTACTGCAAAAATCACCAAACATAACATGCCTTTTAGTAGTTTAAAAAACAGCTCAGGCATTAACAAAATGTCTTGCTGTAAAGCTAAATTATTCCTGACCCTTCTCAAGAAATAAATTACAGGACTTTTAGAGTTTAGGCTCCAGAGGTTGCAAACACATGCTCGCAAGATAGGGAATATAAATGAGCAAAGCAGGGCAGCTGTAGGAAAACATGCTACTGCAAGGGCTGCCTAAACAGCAGCTGTTATTAAGCCTCAGTGTTAGAGGAATCACAAGAACGGGGGCACACTGAGCGCCGCACCACCATCTAAAGCGTTCAGCAGCTTCTTGCCTTCAGATGTTGGTTGGTCCCAGGGTCTTGGTCACTGAATCTCGTAATTTTTTTTTTTTTTTTCAAAAGACACCGAAAACATGAATTATTATTAGGAAAAACATCATCTGTTCTTTAAACATCGAAAAATTAATTATTATAAGTTTTTAAGTCCTGCCTAGATAAAGAGGCACTGGTCAAATAACACATGCCCTCTGTTTTAACCCAAGCCTTTATTATAGAACTGAGGAAAGAAAGATCCAGCATGGGTAAATTAGATAAAAGATCCTACAATTAGGAAATAGAATATTTGGTAATTATAACTCCAACTCATGCACCTAGAAACTACAATATAAAATTAGAAATTAAGAATTCACATGCAATCCTTTTTTAGTATAAATTATACGTTTTTGTCAGTTGACTGAGTGAAGCAAGGTACAGATGGTTTTAGAGTGAAAATGACATGCTTATGAGGTTAAAGGACTCTTTTTTTTTTCTTTATTTAGACATTCAAAAGACAAAGACAAAAATAAGTGCAAAATCCATTCAGTCTAGGCATAGCAAATCACTATTTACCAGTCATGTGCAATGTTAACATAAGTTTTAAATATTCATACACACTCCAAAGTGAGGCTGTCAGCTTCTCCTTTGTCTGAATCACACAGCCTTCCACTGACAGAATGAATGTCAAATCATAGCTGGGCTGCTTGGGATACAGCCAATGAGAGGATTCACAGGAAAGGTATTCCTCCCCAGGGTTCCTAAGAAGTAATGGGGCAAAAGAAACTTCACAGCCAGTCTCAGTGGACAGAGCCACTCAAGCTTTCACTGAGCTCTAGCTTTGATTTATGAGTTGGTGGCATATGGCTCAGATTTCAGAAGGTCTGATCATTTCAGGGATAATTGCCTAGGTGTGAAAGTGTGGATGATCAATAACATTATTTTGTCCTGGGTGGTCAATGGGTATACACATTCATATGATTTACAGCTCACACAAATGGACTGGCAAATACACTCAGAATGCCTAATAATGTGCAAGATTAAAAAGAGTAAGAGCTGTATCAGGAGCAGCTTTTCTTTCTCAGGGAATCAGAGGATTTTCAGATGTATATTATATAACTGTGTTTATTTAGTATAATATTAAAATGTTTTAAAATGTAACTTAAGTCATTATTTATATGAACTGAGGGAGTAGTAACATAGTTTAAATAGTGACTAAAAAGGCATTTGGGTTTTGCTCTGGGGTGCATTACCAAATTTTTCACTCATCACATGTACTCAGCTAAATTCTTACTGCAGGGGTGAGTGACTGAGCAGCTCTAGAGAGAAAGGGGAGCATTGGGAAAGTAGCCAAACATATCTTAATTTGATTGGTTTACCTTCATTCATTAAAAAAAAAAGGGGGGGGGAGGAGCCAAGATGGCGGAGGAGTAGGACGGGGAGAACACTTTCTCCCCCACAAATTCATCAAAAGAGCATCTAAACGTCCGGTAAATTCCACAAAACAACTTCTGACTGCCGGCAGAGGACATCAGGCACCCAGAAAAGCAACCCAACTCTTCCAAAGGAGGTAGGAAAAAATATAAAAGACAAAAAAAGAGACAAAAGAGGGAGGGATGGAGTTCCATCCCGGGAAGGGAGTCTTAAAAAGAGAGAAGTTTCCAAACACCAGGAAATCTTCTCACTGCCGAATCTGTGCCGAGCTTTGGAAGCACAGAGGGCAACATAAAAGTGAGAAAAAAAATAAATAAACAATTAAAAATGGCTGATTGTGAGCCCTACGGTAACTCCCCCAGCGGAGAAGCAGCGCAGACGCCTGCACACGGCATTAGCAAGCAGGGGCTGGGCAGGGAAGCGCGGCGCGGGCTGTGTCCCTTAGAGTAAGAATCAGCCCGAATGTCCTGAGCGCTATCTGAGCGAAATAATTTGGGCTAGCAAACCAGACTGTGGGATATCTACCACGCGAAAAGCCAGCCCTAACCTAAGACACTGCCAGGCCCCCACACAGAACAAAGGACTGAACAGAGATAGCCGGCTGCAGACCTTCCCCCTCCAGTGACAGGCAGCCAGAGCCGGAACAGGGCAATCGCAGCCCAAGAAAGACACTGTCTATAAAACTGTAAGCAGGCTTCTTTGCTAACTAAAACTTCTTGGGGGTCTGGACGGTCAACATCTGCCTGAGAAGGTGCGCCGGTTTTACACCCAGATAACCGAGTGGCGGGGAGGCGATAAGTCGCAGCATCGGCGCCCGCCAAACACATCACCTGAGCTGCTCGGATCTGGGAAGAGCACAAAACGCAGGCCCAACCGAGTCTGCGCCTCTGAGGACTACTCGAGTGCCTGAACCTGAGCGGCTTGGACCTGGGAGCTCAGCCCAGGGCCGGCCTCTGATTGTTCCGGGCGGAACAACCTAGAGCCCGAGCAGTGTGGGCAGGGAGGCTACACGCGCCGTGAGCAGGGGCAGACCCAGTGTGGCTGAGGCACTGCGAGCGCACGCCAGTGTTATCTGTTTGCAGCATCCCTCCCTCCCTCCCCACAGCGCGGCTGAACAAGTGAGCCTAAATAAAATAAAAAAAAATAGTGTCCTCCACCGTCCCCTTTGTGTCAGGGCGGGAACCAGATACTGAAGAGACCAGCAAACAGAAGAAACTATAACAGAGGGAAACGCCTTGGAAGCTACAGGCCATAGATTAAAACCCTGTGGTTAACTACGAACTACATAGGAAGGGGCCTATAGATCTTGAGAAATATAAGTCAGACCAAGGAACTAGCCAAAAATGAACTGAACCCACAATACTCACAACAAAACCAGAGAAAGACCTAGATATATTTTTACTATTTTTACGATCAATCTTTCTTTCTTTCTTTTTTTTTAATTAAAAAAAAAATTTTTAAGTCCTCTATTGTCCTTTAATTTTCACTTTTATAACTATTACTTTGCAAAAAAAAAGACCCTATTTTTTTTTCTTCAGCAAACTTCATATATATATTTTATAATTTTTTGACTGTGTTTTGTTTTGTTTTGTTTTGTTCTTTTTCTTCTTTTCTTTAACATTGTATTTTTGAAATTCCAAACTCTACTCTAGATTTTTAATTTTAGCCTTTTGGTATATGTTATCAATTTTGTACCTATAGTTTTTTTCATAATTTCTGTGACTTTTTTTCCCCTCTATTTCTTTCTCTTCTTCTTTTGTATAACATCGTATATCTGCAATTCCAAACTCTACTCAAGATTTTTAATTTATGCTTTTTGGTATTTGATAGCAATTTTGTGCCTGTATTTTCTTTATAATTTTTGCGACATTGTTTTTGTTGGCTTGTTTGTTTTCTCTCTTTATTTTTCTTCTTCTTTTTTTTAACATTGTATTTTTGAAATTCCAAACTCTACTCTAGATTTTTAACTTTTGCTTTTTGGTATTAGTTATCAATTTTGTACCTGTAGTTTCTTTATAATTTTCGCGACCTGTTTGTTTTTCTTTGTTCATTTTTTCTCTCTTTCTTTTCCTTCTTCTTTTCTTTAACATCGTATTTTTGAAATTCCAAACTCTACTCTAGATTTTTAATTTTAGCCTTTTGGTATATGTTATCAATTTTGTACATATAGTTTTTTTTTATAATTTCTGTGACTTTTTTTTTCCCCCTCTGTTTCTTTCTCTTCTTCTTTTATATAACATCGTATATCTGCAATTCCAAACTCTACTCAAGATTTTTAATTTATGCTTTTTGGTATTTGATATCAATTTTGTACCTGTATATTCTTTATAATTTTTGCGACATTGTTTATGTTGGTTGGTTTGTTTTCTCTCTTTATTTTTCTTCTTCTTCTTTTTTTTTTTTTTAACATTGTATTTTTGAAATTCCAAACTCTACTCTAGATTTTTAATTTTTGCTTTTTGGTATTAGTTATCAATTTTGTACCTGTAGTTTCTTTATAATTTTCGCAACCTTGTTTGTTTTTCTTTGTTTGTTTTCTCTCTCTTTCTTTTCCTTCTTCTTTTCATTAACATCGCATTTTTGAAATTCCAAACTCTACTCTAGATTTTTAATTTTTGCTTTTATGTATTTGTTACCAATTTTGTACCTTTAAGAACCCAATCTTCAGGACCCATTTTTCACTAGGGAACAAGATTACTGGCTTGACTGCTGTCTCTCCCTTTGGACTCTCCGTTTTCTCCACCAGGTTGCCTGTATCTCCTCCCTAACCCCTCTCTATTCTACCCAACTCTGTGAATTTCTGTGTGTTCCAGGCGGTGGAGAACACTTAGGGAACTGATTACTGGCTGGATCTGTCTCCCTCCTTTTCATTTCCCCCTTTTATCCTTCTGGCCACCTCTGTCTCCTGCCTCCTTCTTCTCTTCTCTGTATAACTCCGTGAACATCTCTGAGCGGTCCAGTTGTGGACTGCACATAAGGAAGTGACTACTGGCTAGCCCACTCTCCACTATTGATTCCACCTCATCTCATTTGGGTCACCTAACTCCCTCCTCCCACTTCTCTTCTCCATGTAACGCTGTGAACCTCTCCAAGTGACCCTCACAGTAGAGAAACTTTTCATCTTTAACGTAGATGTTTTATCAATGGTGCTGTATAGAACGAGAAGTTTTGAAACTACTGTAAAAATTAGACTGATAACTGGAAGTAGGAGGCTTAAGTCCAAACCCTGACTCCAGGGAACTCCTGACTCCAAGGAACATTAATTGACAGGAGCTCATCAAATGCCTCCATACCAACACTGAAACCAAGCACCACACAAGGGCCAACAAGTTCCAGGGCAAGACATACCAAGCAAATTCTCCAGCAACAAAGGAACACAGCCCTGAGCTTCAAGATACAGGCTGCCCAAAGTCACCCCAAAACCATAGACATCTCATAACACATTACTGGACATTTCATTACACCCCAGAGAGAAGAAATACAGCTCCATCCACCAGAACATCGACACAAGCTTCCCTAACCAGGAAACCGTGACAAGCCACCTGTACAAACCCACACACAGCGAGGAAACACCACAATAAAGAGAACTCCACAAACTGCCAGAATACAGAAAGGACACCCCAAACTCAGCAATTTAAACAAGATGAAGAGACAGAGGAATAGCCAGCAGATAAAGGAACAGGATAAATGCCCACCAAACCAAACAAAAGAGGAAGAGATAGGGAATCTACCTGATAAAGAATTCCGAATAATGATAGTGAAATTGATCCAAAATCTTGAAATTAAAATGGAATCACAGATAAATAGCCTGGAGGCAAGGATTGAGAAGATGCAAGAAAGGTTTAACAAGGACTTAGAAGAAATAAAAAAGAGTCAATGTATAATGAATAATGCAATAAGTGAAATTAAAAACACTCTGGAGGCAACAAATAGTAGAATAACAGAGGCAGAAGATAGGATTAGTGAATTAGAAGATAGAATGGTAGAAATAAATGAATCAGAGAGGACAAAAGAAAAACGAATTAAAAGAAATGAGGACAATCTCAGAGACCTCCAGGACAATATTAAACGCTACAACATTCGAATCATAGGGGTCCCAGAAGAAGAAGACAAAAAGAAAGACCATGAGAAAATACTTGAGGAGATAATAGTTGAAAACTTCCCTAAAATGGGGAAGGAAATAATCACCCAAGTCCAAGAAACCCAGAGAGTCCCAAACAGGATAAACCCAAGGCGAAACACCCCAAGACACAGTAATCAAATTAACAAAGATCAAACACAAAGAACAAATATTAAAAGCAGCAAGGGAAAAACAACAAATAACACACAAGGGAATACCCGTAAGGATAACAGCTGATCTTTCAATAGAAACTCTTCAAGCCAGGAGGGAATGGCAAGACATACTTAAAATGATGAAAGAAAATAACCTACAGCCCAGATTATTGTACCCAGCAAGGATCTCATTCAAGTATGAAGGAGAAATCAAAAGCTTTTCAGACAAGCAAAAGCTGAGAGAATTCTGCACCACCAAACCAGCTCTCCAACAAATACTAAAGGATATTCTCTAGACAGGAAACACAAAAACGGTGTATAAATTTGAACCCAAAACAATAAAGTAAATGGCAATGGGATCATACTTATCAGTAATTACCTTAAACATAAATGGGTTGAATGCCCCAACCAAAAGACAAAGACTGGCTGAATGGATACAAAAACAAGACCCCTACATATGTTGTCTACAAGAGACCCACCTCAAAACAGGGGACACATACAGAATGAAAGTGAAGGGCTGGAAAAAGATTTTCCATGCAAATAGGGATCAAAAGAAAGCAGGAATAGCAATACTCACATCAGATAAAATAGACTTTAAAACAAAGACTGTGAAAAGAGACAAAGATGGTCACTACATAATGATCAAAGGATCAATCCAAGAAGAAGATATAACAATTATAAATATATATGCACCCAACACGGGAGCACCGCAGTATGTAAGACAAATGCTAACAAGTATGAAAGGAGAAATTAACAATAACACAATAATAGTGGGAGACTTTAATACCCCACTCACACCTATGGATAGATCAACTAAACAGAAAATTAACAAGGAAACACAAACTTTAAATGATACAATAGACCAGTTAGACCTAATTGATATCTATAGGACATTTCATCCCAAAACAATGAATTTCACCTTTTTCTCAAGTGCACATGGAACCTTCTCCAGGATAGATCACATCCTGGGCCATAAAGCTAGCCTTGGTAAATTCAAAAAAATAGAAATCATTCCAAGCATCTTTTCTGACCACAATGCAGTAAGATTAGATCTCAATTATAGGAGAAAAACTATTAGAAATTCCAACATATGGAGGCTGAACAACACGCTGCTGAATAACCAACAAATCACAGAAGAAATCAAAAAAGAAATTAAAATTTGCATAGAAACGAATGAAAATGAAAACACAACAACCCAAAACCTGTGGGACACGGTAAAAGCAGTCCTAAGGGGAAAGTTCATAGCAATACAGGCACACCTCAAGAAACAAGAAAAAAGTCAAATAAATAACCTAACTCTACACCTAAAGCAACTAGAAAAGGAAGAAATTAAGAGCCCCAGGGTTAGTAGAAGGAAAGAAATCTTAAAACTTAGAGCAGAAATAAATGCAAAAGAAACAAAAGAGATCATAGCAAAAATCAACAAAACCAAAAGCTGGTTTTTTGAAAGGATAAATAAAATTGACAAACCATTAGCCAGACTCATCAAGAAACAAAGGGAGAAAAATCAAATCAATAAAATTAGAAATGAAAATGGAGAGATCACAACAGACAACACAGAAATACAAAGGATCATAAGAGACTACTATCAACAATTATATGCCAATAAAATGGACAACGTGGAAGAAATGGACAAATTCTTAGAAAAGTACAACTTTCCAAAACTCAATCAGGAAGAAATAGAAAATCTTAACAGACCCATCACAAGCACGGAAATTGAAACTGTCATCAAAAATCTTCCAGCAAACAAAAGCCCAGGTCCAGACGGCTTCACAGCTGAATTCTACCAAAAATTTAGAGAAGAGCTAACACCTATCCTGCTCAAACTCTTCCAGAAAATTGCAGAGGATGGTAAACTTCCAAACCCATTCTATGAGGCCACCATCACCCTAATACCAAAACCTGACAAAGATCCCACAAAAAAAGAAAACTACAGGCCAATATCACTGATGAACATAGATGCAAAAATCCTTAACAAAATCCTAGCAATCAGAATCCAACAACACATTAAAAAGATCATACACCATGACCAAGTGGGCTTTATCCCAGGGATGCAAGGATTCTTCAATATCTGCAAATCAATCAATGTAATACACCACATTAACAAATTGAAAAATAAAAACCCTATGATTATCTCAATAGATGCAGAGAAAGCCTTTGACAAAATTCAACATCCATTTATGATCAAAACTCTCCAGAAAGCAGGAATAGAAGGAACATACCTCAACATAATAAAAGCTATATATGACAAACCCACAGCAAACATTATCCTCAATGGTGAAAAATTGAAAGCATTTCCTCTAAAGTCAGGAACAAGACAAGGGTGCCCACTCTCACCATTACTATTCAACATAGTTTTGGAAGTCTTGGCCACAGCAATCAGAGCAGAAAAAGAAATAAAAGGAATCCAAATTGGAAAAGAAGAAGTAAAGCTCTCACTGTTTGCAGATGACATGATCCTCTACATAGAAAACCCTAAAGACTCCACCAGAAAATTACTAGAACTAATCAATGACTATAGTAAAGTTGCAGGATATAAAATCAACACACAGAAATCCCTTGCATTCCTATACACTAATAATGAGAAAACAGAAAGAGAAATTAAGGAAACAATTCCATTCACCATTGCAACAGAAAGAATAAAATACTTAGGAATATATCTACCTAAAGAAACTAAAGACCTATATATAGAAAACTATAAAACACTGGTGAAAGAAATCAAAGAGGACACTAACAGATGGAGAAATATACCATGTTCATGGATTGGAAGAATCAATATAGTGAAAATGAGTATACTACCCAAAGCAATCTATAGATTCAATGCAATCCCTATCAAGCTACCAACAGCATTCTTCACAGAGCTAGAACAAATAATTTCACAATTTGTATGGAAATACAAAAAACCTCGAATAGCCAAAGCGATCTTGAGAAAGAAGAATGGAACTGGAGGAATCAACCTACCTGACTTCAGGCTCTACTACAAAGCCACACTCATCAAGACAGTATGGTACTGGCACAAAGACAGAAATATAGATCAATGGAACAAAATAGAAAGCCCAGAGATAAATCCACGCACATATGGACACCTTATCTTTGACAAAGGAGGCAAGAATATACAATGGATTAAAGACAATCTCTTTAACAAGTGGTGCTGGGAAATCTGGTCAACCACTTGTAAAAGAATGAAACTAGAACACTTTCTAACACCACACACAAAAATAAACTCAAAATGGATTAAAGATCTAAACGTAAGACCAGAAACTATAAAACTCCTAGAGGAGAACATAGGCAAAACACTCTCTGACATACATCACAGCAGGATCCTCTATGACCCACCTCCCAGAATATTGGAAATAAAAGCAAAAATAAACAAATGGGACCTAATTAACCTTAAAAGCTTCTGCACATCAAAGGACACTATTAGCAAGGTGAAAAGACAGCCTTCAGAATGGGAGAAGATAATAGCAAATGAAGCAACTGACAAACAATTAATCTCGAGAATATACAAGCAACTCCTACAGCTCAACTCCAGAAAAATACATGACCCAATCAAAAAATGGGCCAAAGAACTAAATAGACATTTCTCCAAAGAAGACATACAGATGGCTAACAAACACATGAAAAGATGCTCCACATCACTCATTATCAGAGAAATGCAAATCAAAACCACTATGAGGTACCATTTCACGCCAGTCAGAATGGCTGCGATCCAAAAGTCTACAAGCAATAAATGCTGGAGAGGGTGTGGAGAAAAGGGAACCCTCTTACACTGTTGGTGGGAATGCAAACTAGTACAGCCACTATGGAGAACAGTGTGGAGATTCCTTAAAAAACTGGAAATAGAACTGCCTTATGATCTAGCAATCCCACTGCTGGGCATACACACTGAGGAATCCAGAAGGGAAAGAGACACGTGTACCCCAATGTTCATCACAGCACTGTTTATAATAGCCAGGACATGGAAGCAACCTAGATGTCCATCAGCAGATGAATGGATAAGAAAGCTGTGGTACTTATACACAATGGAGTGTTACTCAGCCATTAAAAAGAATACATTTGAATCAGTTCTAATGAGGTGGATGAAACTGGAGCCTATTATACAGAGTGAAGTAAGCCAGAAAGAAAAACACCAATACAGTATACTAACGCATATATATGGAATTTAGAAAGATGGTAACAATAACCCTGTGTACGAGACAGCAAAAGAGACACTGATGTATAGAACAGTCTTTTGGACTCTGTGGGAGAGGGAGAGGGTGGGAAGATTTGGGAGAATGGCATTGAAACATGTAAAATATAATGTATGAAACGAGTCGCCAGTCCAGGTTCGATGCACGATACTGGATGCTTGGGGCTGGTGCACTGGGACGACCCAGAGGGATGGAATGGGGAGGGAGGAGGGAGGAGGGTTCAGGATGGGGAACACATGTATACCTGTGGCGGATTCATTTTGATATTTGGCAAAACTAATACAATTATGTAAAGTTTAAAAATTAAATAAAATTTAAAAAAAAAAAAAAAGATTGGGGGCTATTGACATGTCTGTCCTTTGAAGACCATTTCATTCAAATGCAGGGCACCCCCCACAGCCCTACAGCCTCATAATAAATAAATAACACTTTCCTTTATATTAAAATTTTTTTAAAGTAATGTATACACAAGTCTCAAAACAAACATGAAAACTAAAAAAGAAAGCCTTCCTTTGAAAAGCAATGAATAATTGTCCTACTTTTACGATCCAGTATTTCTGCTGGCAAAAGATAAACAATTCTAACTCTGGTAATTTTTTCTGTTTCACTTGTAATGTTGAGAAATCTACAAATATTCAAGGAAAATCCTACACCATTATTTCCAGGTGTATTAATTGTCACATATAACTTACTGACTTTGTGCTATAATAAATGAGAATAGAACTGACTCTGTAGCAGGACCACTCAGCTTCATAATTGGGTAGGTGTGTTCAACCGTCATTCTAGTTCTCTTTGTGGGGTAACATTTAAAAGCTTAGAGGTACCAGATTCAAAGAGTAGCATAATTTTCTTCACGGGATGTCTTTTATTTCACTGCCAAGGACTCTGCTACTCCAGACATCAGGATCTGGGATTCTACAGAGGTATTTGGATGTTGAAACCAAAAAATACGATTGAAGACATGGGCTGAAAACACAATATTGACTATTACAATCTCTTTCCTTCTGTTTGTCCTAGTTTGAACACCAAGCAACCCATTCTGGAGATGTTTTAAGGATTGTATGATCTATAATTTTAAGTGATGCATTTTCGTTACAGACTTCCATGATCTCTATAACTTCTTGATTTCTTCCTTTCTTATTGTTTCATCTTCACTCTTTCCCTGCCCATGGTTTAGGTTACCCTTTTAGTTCCTGTACCTGTAAGACAAACTTGCTCTGTCTCATTATTTAGCCTTTCGGTTACTATCAACCAGATTACTCTGTCTACTATAACCTCACTTCATTTCTCTCCAGACATTTAGATATGATGTAGCAGAGAGCACTGGCTACCAAGAACTGACAACCTGATTTCCACTTCTTGATTTGAATGCATGCTGTGGGACACACCTAGAAAAAGAAGGGGCTGAATTAAATGAACCCTGAGCTCTAAGCATGTGCCTACTTGATTCACACAGTGATTAGTGTCATGGCTCTGAGAGCTGACATTTAGTCCATATGCACCCACCGTGGCCATGCCAGTTATTTAGGCCAGCTTCTGTTCTGTTCTTGAACTTCCCTGGTGGCTCAAATGGTAAAGCATCTGCCTACAATGCGGGAGACCCAGGTTTGATCCCTGGGTCAGGAAAATCCTCTGGAGAAGGAAATGTCAACCCACACCAGTACTCTTGCCTGGAAAGTCCTATGGACAGAAGAGCCTGGTAGGCTACAGTCCATGGGGTCGCAAAGAGTCGGACACGACTGAGGAACTTCACTTTCACTTTTCTGTTCTGATTAAGAAGTGCCTAATAAGAATAATTTATTCACCCAATAAATATTCATTGAGTTGTTATCCAGAGTAAGGTAACTGGTAGGCCTGAAAGTGAAAGTGAAAGTCACTCAGTCGTGTCCGACTCATTGCAACCCCATGGACTATACAGTCCATGGAATTCTCCAGGCCAGAATACTGGAGTGGGTAGCCTTTCCCTTCTCCAGGGGATCTTCCCAGCCCAGGTATCAAACCCAGGTCTCCCGCATTGCTGGCAGATTCTTTACCAGCTGAGCCACAAGGAAAGCCCTTTGCTAGGCCTGATTCTTTATCAAATAAAACATATATTCTAAGTCAGAGTGCTGACTCTGCTGGCAGTCTAATGTGTGACTTTGGCCCAACCATTTAAAATAGCTGGCTTTCAGTTTCCTCATTTGCAAAATGGAGGATATTCAAAGCTCCTTCTGTTCAATTGATCTATGAGTCATTTATGATTACATGAATTAGTAGGGTAAACTTTTTATAGTTACAAGTAAAGGAAGTAAGTGACATTTTTATAAAAGCATATAAGTTAGTTTAAATTATACATAAAGATGAATAAAGCCAATTTCATGGGTGCAAGCCAGTACAGCTGTTTACTCTCTGAATGAATGTCTATCTATATAATCTCATTTTCCAGTTTCTAGCTATATTTACATTCTCAGCTGTGATTATACTTTTGGTCTTGAGAAGAGATTTTGCTTTGACAGAGCAAAATATAAATTATAATCTAGGAAATAAATAATTCCCTTGAACTCTGCCAACAACAATTCCACTCATTCTTCAAAGCTCTAGTTAGATTCTAACTCCTTAGCAAACAAATGAGCATATACTCTGGGCCAGGTCTGTGTGAGCTACCTGGCACGCCAAAATGTGTCAAAAATTATCCCCAGCTTCAAGTAGTTTAGAATACAGCCAGGTGACAAGTACAAAATTCTAACATAACTATAAATGGACGTGGTCTGGGGAGTCCCTCCGTCAGTGGCCTTGAAGGAGCCACCACTGTGGGGTTTCACAAAGGGCTGTCAAAGGAGATGGGATATAAATGTGCTTGATTTAAAAAAAAAAATCAGAAGAGAATATATACCCAGACGGTAATAAATACATATATACATACATATATTATTTTAATTAAAATCAAAAGCTAATATGTATATAGACTGGATCCAAATAGGAAAAGGAGTATGTCAAGGCTGTATATTGTCACCCTGTTTATTTAACTTATATGCAGAGTACATCATGAGAAACGCTGGACTGGAAGAAACACAAGCTGGAATCAAGATTGCCGGGAGAAAGATCAATAACCTCAGATATGCAGATGACACCACCCTTATGGAAGAAAGTGAAGAGGAACTAAAAAGCCTCTTGATGAAAGTGAAAGTGGAGAGTGAAAAAGTTGGCTTAAAGCTCAACATTCAGAAAATGAAGATCATGGCATCTGGTCCCATCACTTCATAGGAAATAGATGGGGAAACAGTGGAAACATTGTCAGACTTTATTTTTCTTTTGGGCTCCAAAATCACTGCAGATGGTGACTGCAGCCATGAAATTAAAAGACGCTTACTCCTTGGAAGGAAAGTTATGACCAACCTAGATAGCATATTCAAAAGCAGAGACATTACTTTGCCAACAAAGGTTCGTCTAGTCAAGGCTATGGTTTTTCCTGTGGTCATGTATGGATGTGAGAGTTGGACTGTGAGGAAGGCTGAGCACCGAAGAATTGATGCTTTTGACCTGTGGTGTTGGAGAAGACTGTTAAGAGTCCCTTGGATTGCAAGGAGATCCAACCAGTCCATTCTGAAGGAGATCAGCCCTGGGATTTCTTTGGAGGGAATGATGCTAAAGCTGAAACTCCAGTACTTTGGCCACCTCATAGGAAGAGTTGACTCATTGGAAAAGACTCTGATGCTGGGAGGGAATGGGGGCAGGAGGAGAAGGGGACGCCAGAGGATGAGATGGCTGGATGGCATCACTGACTCGATGGACGTGAGTCTGAGTGAACTCCAGGAGTTGGTGATGGACAGGGAGGCCTGCCGTGCTGCAATTCATGGGGTCGCAAAGAGACACGACTGAGCGACTGATCTGATCTGATATAATACTTATGTAAATATGTATTGATAAGTGTATGTATGTAGGGTGAGTGAAAAGAAATGAGGACCCATTCTTATCATTAAATTTAAAAAGCTATAAAGTGTTTAGAACACATCTAGCATATGTAAAGGGCAATAATGGATGAAGTGAAGTCACTCAATCGTGTCCAACTCTTTGCAACCCCGTGGACTGTAGCCTACCAGGTTTCTCTGTCCATGGGATTCTTCAGGCAAGAATACTGGAGTGGCTTGCCATTTCCTTCTCCAGGGGATCCTCCTGACCCAGGGATCAAACCCAGGTCTCCCACATTGGAGGCAGACGCTTTAACTGATGAGCTATCAGGTTATAGGAACGTTCTAATGCTGAGAAAGTCCAGTTTGGCTGTGAGAGTAAGGGGTGATTACTCAGCTTCCTAAGACTCCCAAGCCCCGACTCTCTTGCCCCTCTTGCCTGGCACATTTGCCTGGTTGACCCTCACTGGATAAGGCTGAACACGGGTGAGCATACGACATGGCTAGGCCGATCAGAGTGCTTCACCCGCTTTACCATTTTTGTTGATCCCTCAAGTGGCTAATGGCCTTCACTTGTGGCTCAGCTGGTAAAGAATTCGCCTGCAATGGGGGAGACCTGGGTTCCACCCCTGGGTTGGGAAGATCCCCTGGAGAAGGGAAAGGCTCCCCACTCCAGTGTTCTGGCCTGGAGAATTCCATGGACCGTATAGTCCATGGGGGTGCAAAGAGTCAGACACAACTGAGCGACTTTCACTTTCACTTTGCTTTCACTTTCAAATGGCTAGTAACATTGACTGTGCCAGAACTTGCCTCTGGATTTTTCTCAAGTCTGTCACTTCCTTACTTCTGCCACCAGTACAAAAGTAACAGTTTCTCATGCAAAAAAAGAAAAAAAGATCATTTATGGGAAGAGATGTTGTTGCCTCTCAGGAAATAGTATCTTTGAACATACTAAGTGAGCACCAGAGAATAGCGCAACAAAGAATATATAGGACTTTAAAATACTTTAACCTCAGAAAATATCTATAATCATGCTGTTAACATAAAACCTATAGAATGGATTTTGAAATCTATGAATAGTATTTATTTTTTCCTGTGAAAATTTTCTTAGAATTCTAATAGTATACAGTTTCTGGCTCGTGTTTTTTAAAAGCTAGTTGCAATGCCATTCTCCCAAATCATCCCACCCTCTCCCTCTCCCACAGAGTCCAAAAGACTGTTCTATACATCAGTGTCTCTTTTGCTGTCTCAATGGCATTAAAACATGTATAACATCATATATGAAATGAGTCACCAGTCCAGGTTCGATGCATGATACTGGTTGCTTGGGGCTGGTGCACTGGGACAACCCAGAGGGATGGTATGGGGAGGGAGGAGGGAGGAGGGTTCAGGATGGGGAACACGTGTATACCTGTGGCAGATTCATGTTGATATATGGCAAAACCAATACAATATTGTAAAGTTAAAAAATAAAAAAAAAAATTTGTTGAAATAAAAAATAAAAGCTAGTTGCAGATGTAATGTCACTGTCATGCGAAAACCTGGCATTTGCTTAATTTAAATGTATATATTCTTTGCAAACTCTCAACAAACTCTTTTATAGCATGTGTCTCTTAAGAAAGTGCAGTAATACTTGCTAGAAGATAAAACCCTCTTGTTCTGTTCTTTGTTTTCTCAGTCATCGATATAGGGAATTAGTAATCGTGTTTAAATTTTTTTTTTCTGAAAGAAAATGATGCTTTTTATAATCCTGAATCTGATAATAGCATAAAAATCCTTTCTTAATTTGTAAGGAAAGACAAAAGGAGGAGTATTTTTACATTGTAAAGAACAAAACCTCAGACATACTGTCTTTCATAGGACAAATCTCAAAACCTTTCAAGAAGCAATTAAGCAAGGTATTCTTGAATACACTGTGCCATGAAAATGCTGAATTAAAAATCCATGGCATATCCCCATTTCACTGCAGGTGAAGGCTGCTACTTCGCTTCTAATAAAGTATCCTCTATCAGAAGGCTTTCAGCCAAAAGTAATAGTCCTTTCTCTAGCTGCAGATGTTCAGCAATAGGCATTATCTGAGTCAGTAGGGAAGCTGTTCACCATATTTTAGAGAGAGATGAATATTCTAATAAAGACCTGTCACTCTTGCAGTCACAGTTTCAATTCAGCCCTGACCCAGAAGCAGGAAATCCACCTGCAGTGCCTTGGTTCCCCTCTGGCTTCCTTCGCAGACTTGGGACTATTTTTGTATACCATTTCTGCTACAATTTCCATTAACCAGTTCATTTCTGGGGAAGAAGCATCCTTAATGCTAGCAGTCCCTTCATGTTTGGTCTCTGTCTTCACTTGCTTGATTGTATAGCCATACTAGTATCTGTATTGTTAATTATGTAGATTTTATTAAGTAATATGTATTAGCAATGAACTTGATAAGCTTATTATTAGTTTTTGCAGCCATGTACCTGAGAAGACTCTTGAGAGTCCCTTGGACTGCAAGGAGATCCAACCAGCCCATTCTAAAGGAGATCAGCCCTGGGTGTTCATTGGAAGGAATGATGCTAAAGCTGAAACTCCAGTACTTTGGCCACCTCGTGCGAAGAGTTGACTCATTGGAAAAGACTTTGATGCTGGGAGGGATTGGGGGCAGGAGGAAAAGGGGACGCCAGAGGATGAGATGGCTGGATGGCATCACTCACTCAACGGACTTGAGTTTGAGTGAACTCCGGGAGTTGGTGATGGACAGGGAGGCCTGGCGTGCTGCAATTCATGGGGTCGCAAAGAGTTGGACACGACTGAGCGACTGAACTGAACTAACCCATGCCTTTCGATTTGCAGAGGTGGAAATAAAGACAAAGGAGGATGAACACATCAAAAGAATGAAAAATAGATATAGAATTATACCCTTGAATTAGGAGATTTGCTGACTAGACCAGAACAAAACCTTTGGTAAAATGAAAGGATATGGTAGGACCTTGTTGTAGTTACTGCTATGAAAAGATTACTGAAAAAAATCAGAGAATATCCAAAGTGATATGAGTAAGCCAGCAATGACCCATGGCAAGCCCACCAACCAAAAAAAGGAAAAAGGAAAAATAAGCCAGAACAGTCAAGTCCTACTAGTTAAAGTGCTCTTTAGCCCTCACCAGCTAAGACACCAGCCTCAGTTCCCAAAGAAAAGCAAGGATCCTGATGTTTACAATGTTATAATTACTCATCAAAGCGTAGATAAACTGTGGCCTTATGCTGAATGCCTTTCAGTTGGTAAAAATCTGGGGAGCTGTCTGGAGGAGGTGTTATCACCAGATATGAGAAGGTGCTGCTTTTCTGCATTTCCTTCCCAGTTTTTGTGAATTTGTAAAAGTCATTCACCCTCTGTTTCTCCAACTGCACATCAGGGAAATAGCAGCAGCTACTAACTTAATTCATGGGGATAGATGAGTTTTTAATGAGACAATATTTATATAGTGCTTTGAGCTTCTAGGGAAACTGCTATATAAATACTAACTATTCTCAGGGTAGTATTAACACAGTCTATTGAATAAAATGAGGGCTTTTATTAAAGATAGCTAGCAAGAAAAATGGTCCTTCTGCAAAAGAGAAAAAGGCTATCAGAGGATTATCCCTGAAAACATCAATCTGTCCTCTTTCTCATATTTCTGTCAGTATGGATGACAAGCGGGGAGTAGGTAAGAACAGATGCAGTTCAGAGACGGCTCACCAGACCTAGGAATACAGTTACATCTAGGAATTTATTAATACATTGGATTTGACTTCTCAACAAGGAAAGGGACATTTCAGGCTTCTTATTTAAAATATAATTTAGTAAATCAATAAATAAACACAAAAATACAATGGGAAAAATAACTGAATTACTTTGATTTAAATCACCTGTCTTTGGAATTCATGCTGTTTCTTTGGGATTCACGCTGTTCATTAAGGGCAATGTTGAAGAGTGAGATGAGACAGGGAGACAGACTGTGTGCTACAGATAGAAAAGCAAGTTTTAGTGGCCACAGCAGTAACTCACAGGGTTTCCCAGGTGCCCTGTGGTAAAGAACCTGCTTGCCAATGCAAAAGACACAAGACATGTGGGTTCGATCGCTGGGTCGGGAAGATCCTCTGGAGAAGGGCATGTCAGCCCACTCCAGTATTCATGCCTAGAGAATCCCATGAGCAGAGGAGCCTGGCAGGCTACAGTCCGTAGGCTCCCAAAGAGTCTGACATGACTGAAACAACTTAGTATGCACGTACACGGTAACTAACACACACATTCCACTTCACAGTTAAGTAGCAGCCCAATAGCATTTATTCCACCAAACAATCTCTGAAGTCAGCACTAATTATCCCTTGCATTACTTTGCTAGGGCTGCCATAACAAAGTACCATAGACCACGTGGCTAAAGCAACATAAATTATATCTTCACAATGCCGGAGACTAGAAGTCAAATATCAAGGTGTCAGTAGGGTGATTTCATCTGAGTCTATTTTCCCTAGTTAGTAGATGTCCGTCTTCTCTTTCAGCCTCCACATGGTCTTTCTGGGTCCCTATTTCCTAATCTCCTCCTTAGAACCCATCATAATGCCTTCACTGAATCTGAATTATTGCTTTAAAGGCCACATTTCGAAATATACAATAATCCTCCCTTATCTGCAGGTGAAACGTTCTAAGACTCCCAGCTGATGCCTGAAACCACAGATAGTACTGAATGCTAAATATTGTATGTTGCCTGTTTTCCTATACATACATAGATATGATAAATTTTTATTTACAAATTAGGCACAGTAAGAGATTAACATCAACTAATAACAAAATAGAACAATTATAACAACATACTGTAATTAAAGCTATGTGAATGTGGTCTTTTTCTCTCTCAAAATATCTTATTGCACAAATTTAAAATTTAACACATGTTCTATCTTAACTAAGCACTTTTAAGTGTCCATAACTCTTGCATCTTAAGGTGTGACAGCAAAAGTAGCATGAATTTCTTCTTCCTTCTTCACAATTTCACAGAAGAATCATTCTTACCATATATCTTAGCAACCACAGCAAAAAAAATTTTTTTACATTAAGTTGAATACTTTCACCTTTTCCCTTAAGAAAGCACTTTGTGGTTTTTCTTTGGCATATCCAAATTGCCAGCATCACTAATCTTGTGCTTTGGGACCATCATGAAGCAAAATAAGGATTTTTTTTAACACAAGCACTGTGATGCCACAATGCTTATCTGATAACTAAGATAACAGCTAAAGTGTCTAACAGGCAGGATATGCTGGACCAAGAGATGACTGATGTCTCGGGGGAACAGAGTGAGACTAAGATTTCATCAGGCTACTCAAAACTTCACACAATTTTAAACTCATGAATTGTTTATTTCTCGAATTTTCCTTTTAATATTTTCAGATCCCAGTTGAATGTGAGTAACTGAAACCTCAGGAAGTAAAAGTGCAGATAAGGGAAGACTACTCTAGTTACATTCTGAGCTGCTAGGGGGCTAGGATCTCAACACAGAAACCTGGGAGAGAGGTGGGCACAACTCAGACTATAATGTTTGCTTTTAATGATGGAGAAGGTAAAGGAGGATAAATGATTTTTTAAAGGCCATAGACCGTTTAACGCAACTACTTGGTGGTTTGGGTTTGAGTTCTGAGTTCTGACTCCTGAATCATCACTCTTATGGAATGGGAGGAGTACAAGAGTCCAAGTGTGGGAGAGGAGCACAAGGAAGAAACGATCTTGCATGTCTTCCAGAAACAGACTAATTCAGATGAAGTCATTTGTAAAAACCTAATCACTGCAGATGATGATTGCAGCCATGAAATTAAAAAATGCTTACTCCTTGGAAGGGAAGTTATGACCAACCTAGACAGCATATTAAAAAGCAGAGACATTACTCTGCCAACAAAGGTCTGTCCAGTCAAGGCTATGGTTTTTCCAGTGGTCATGTATGGATGTGAGAGTTGGACTGTGAAGAAAGCTGAGTGCCAAAGAATTGATGCTTTTGAACTGTGGTGTTGGAGAAGACTCTTGAGAGTCCCTTGGACTGCAAGGAGATCCAACCAGTGCATCCTAAAGGAGATCAGTCCTGGGTGTTCATTGGAAAGACTGATGCTGGAGCTGAAACTCCAATACTTTGGCCACCTAATGTTTAGAGCTAACTCATTTGAAGAGACCCTGATGCTGGGAAAGATTGACGGCAGGAGAAGAAGGGGACAACAGAGGATGAGATGGTCGGATGGCATTATCGACTCGATGGACATGAGTTTCAGTGGACTCCGGGAGTTGGTGATGAACAGGGAGGCCTGGCATGCTGCGGTTCATGAGGTCGCAAAGAGTCAGACACAACTGAGCAACTGAACTGAACTGAAACCACTTTAAGAAAAAAAGAAGTTATGTATTATTCCTTGCCATTCCACAAATATCCCTAAACAATTAAGAAGGGAAACTTCATAAGTACCAGAATTGAACAGAAATTATACCCACATTATTAGATACTTGATAATATATCTTATTGATTATGACTTATCTCAAGTCTTTGAAGTTAGCTGTAGAATAGTCTATAAGAATAATTAGGGGAAATAGTGGGGGATGGGAGGAAAGATTAACTGGAGATGGTAGTGGTAAGTTTTTATTATCCTTGCTTGGTTCTACAACACAGAGAATTGAGAATTATGTCTTTTGTTTTCCAACTTCATGCTTACTTCATAGTTCTGTCATATTTACATGTGTTGTTATAAGCTTTTACCCCAATAAAACGAGTTGACATTTCCATCTCTTTCTTCTACCACTCCTGACACAAGACTTATGAAGGTATCTATTGGAGGGATCCACAGGTCTAGACAGAGTTTATTAGCCACATATCTCAGAAAAAAGAGCAGAGATGTCCAAAAAGAGAGTGAAGACAACAAGCAGTTTTAATAGCAGTTAATTGGACTTCATTCTCTCAAAATAAACATTCTTTACTCATTTTGAAAAAAGGCTTCCCTGGTGGCTCAGCTGGTAAAGATTCCACCTGCAGTGTGGGAGACCTGGGTTCGATCCCTGGGTTGCAAAGATCCCCTGGAGAAGGGAACAGCTACACAGCTACTTGCTCCAGTATTCTGACCTGGAGAATTCCATGGACACTATGGTCCATGGGGTCACAAAGAGTCAGGACCAACTGAGTGACTTTCACTTTCATTTTACTTATTTTGAAAGATGAGCCCTCATTATATATATATATTTTTTCAAATGTTCTCAGTAAGCTTTCTGCAGGTAGTCTAGACTTCCCTGGTGGGTCAGATGGTAAAGCATCTGCCTACGATGCAGGAGACCCGGGTTCAATCCCTGGGTCAGGAAGATCTCCTGCAGAAGGCAATGGCAGCCCACTCCAGTACTCTTGCCTGGAAAATCCCATGGACGGAGGAGCCTGGTGGGCTACAGTCCAAGGGGTCACAAAGAGTCGGACACGACTGAGTGACTTTCCTTTCACTTTTACTTTATATCATATTTATTCATTTTATCTTAGAAAATCTTGGGGGGAAAAAAGACATGTCTACCCTCTAGGCCAGAAAGGCAAACCAGGCATTATCAGACCAGTCTCTACTTTTAAGCTGACCCCTACCAAGTTGCTGAGACTTACTTATTCACTCTAACTTGCAAATAACATTAATAACACCGGCAGGGGCAGGCCAGCCTCATGGGGATATAATCACACAGGGCTCCACTTTTAGAGACACCTGTGCTTGGTTTAATGCTCTGTTATCATGGTCTTAAAATACTTAATTGTTTTAAAATAAGGAGACTTGATTTTTTTTTTAATTGGAGGGTTATCGCTTTGCAGTGCTGTTGATTTCTGCCATACAACAGTGTGAATCAGGCATAAGTATATATAACCCCCTCCTTCTTGAGCCCCCTTCTACCCCACCCACCCCCCATTTTCATTTTGCACTGGATTCCACAGATTTTGTAGCTGGCCCTACATACCTGCTCTACCTATCTTACAAAACCTGAAAAACTGCTTTGTAAACAAAAAAGTGTTCCAAATATGTAGGTTAAATCAAAGTTCATTTTCACAGTATGAGGTTGGAGTAGTGAGGAAGTACCTTCAAGTAAGATTGGTTGGGAAGACAAAGTCCAGAGCAGGAATCAGCAGACTTGGCATCACAGGCTGGCTTCCCTCTCACCTGCAGGTGATTTAGGCAAAGCATTTCATCCCCTCATATCCCAGTCACCTCATCTGAATACTGATGATTTTCAGTTCTCTTCTCTGGTACACATTAGTGCCATCTGGGGAGATTTTTAAAAATACAAGTTCTTGGGTCTGACCCCCAGGAACTCTGATTAAACTGCTCTGGGTGGAATCCCAGGTAGACCTTAAATATTGACATATTTTTCATCTCTCCCCACCCCCAAAGGTACTGACATTTTTAAAGTATCTAGATGGGTATGAATGTGGAGCAACTAGACAATGAGTGTATATTAGTAAAAAAAAAAAAACTTTGGAAAATGAATAGTGCATATGCTAAATTGAATATACACATATCCCATGGTTCAGCAATTCCATTCCTGGATACATGGCCAACAAAACGCTTACATGTGTTCCACCAAAACATTCAAAAAGTCATATTTATGACTGCACTGTTTGCAATAGCCAAAAACTGAGGCCAACTCATATGTCCATCAAAGTAGAAAAAAGTAAATAAATGGCTGCATATACAAAAATGGAGCACTAGGTAACAGTGAGAACGAACATACGTACTGACTCCTGCAAACACTATCGACCAGGAAAAAGGAAAACCAGACAGATACAAAATAATAATAATAACAATAATAATACACTATTATTCCCTGGATGGAAACTTCAAAAATAATTATAAAAAGTTTAGAGTATTCAAAGTCAGGACAGGGTTTCATTCCATAGGGAGGTAATGATTAAGTGAAGAAGATGGGGGCTTCTGAGAGTTAGGAATGTTCTATTTCTCACCCTAGTAGTGGTTACATGGGTATATATACCTTGAAAAAATTAATCGAGCTGCACATTAACGATTTGTACATTCTGTTTCTAAAACCATGTTAGTAAAATAATGCTCAAAACGCTCCAAACCAGGCTTCAGCAATACGTGAACCGTGAACTTCCAGATGTTCAAGCTGGTTTTAGAAAAGGCAGAGGAACCAGAGATCAAACTGCCAACATCCGCTGAATCATCAAAAAAGCTAGAGAGTTCCAGAAAAACATCTATTTCTGCTTTATTGACTATGCCAAAGCCTTTGACTGTGTGCATCACAATAAACTGTGGAAAATTCTGAAAGAGATGGGAATACAAGACCACCTGACCTGCCTCTTGAGAAACCTATATTCAGGTCAGGAAGCAACAGTTAGAACTGGACATGGAACAACAGACTGGTTCCAAATAGGAACTGTATATTGTCACCCTCCTTATTTAACTTCTATGCAGAGTACATCATGAGAAACGCTGGGCTGGAAGAAGCACAAGCTGGAATCAAGATTGCTGGGAGAAATATCAATAACCTCAGATATGCAGATGACACCACACTTATGGCAGAGTGAAGAGGAACTAAAGGCCCTCTTCATGAAAGTGAAAGAGGAGAGTGAAAAAGTTGGCTTAAAACTCAACATTCAGAAAATGAAGATCATGGCATCTGGTCCCATCACTTCATAGGAAATAGATGGGGAAACAGTGGAAACAGTGTCAAACTTTATTTGTGGGGGCTCCAAAATCACTGCAGATCGTAACTGCAGCCATGAAATTAAAATACGCTTACTCCTTGGAAGAAAAGTTACGACCAACCTAGATAGCATATTGAAAAGCAGAGACATTACTCTGCCAACAAAGGTCTGTCTAGTCAAGGCTATGGTTTTTCCAGTGGTCATGTATGGATGCGAGAGTTGGACTGTGAAGAAAGCTGAGTGCCAAAGAATTGATGCTTTTGAACTGTGGTGTTGCAGAAGACTCTTGAGAGTCCCTTGGACTGCAAGGAGATCCAACCAGTCCATTCTAAAGGAGATCAGCCCTGGATGTTCTTTGGAAGGAATGATGCTAAAGCTGAAACTCCAGTACTTTGGCCACCTCATGCAAAAAGTTGACTCATTGGAAAAGACTCTGATGCTGGGAGGGATTGGGGGCAGGAGGAGAAGGGGACGACAGAGAATGAGATGGCTGGATGGCATCACAGACTCCATGGACGTGAGTTTGAGTGAACTCCAGGAGATGGTGATGGACAGGGAGGCCTGGCATGTTGCAATTCATGGGGTCACAAAGAGTCGGACATGACTGAGCAACTGAACTGAACTAACTGATTATATTTCAACAATAAGTTAAAATGAAAAACGCCTAATATAATTTTAATGTACAGGCAAGATGGAGAACCACAAGACTAGACATCTATGCACCCCTTAACAACACTGAACATTTTCGTTAGACTTTTCTCAGACCTTCATCCCTGTTAAGGGCACTAGTAATGCCCTTCATGCTTTGCCGATATGTTATTTTTTCCCTATTGCACAAATTCACCTTCAACATGAAAAGGTCTGTCTAGTTGCTTGTACTACAAGCTGTTTAATCTGGTGGTCAAAAGGTCAGTGATTCAATATTGCACAAACTATTTGATCATGGAACAAATATTTCTTTATACCCAGGTGTTTATTCTCCCATTTTTTTCATTTTACATTTAATAGATAATCAATAAAGAGAGAGAAGGAGGTCTTGGAAGCAATAACTGATGCCCTGGGCTTCTGCAAGCACTGTGATGAAGAGAGCAGTGTGTGTTCTCCATCTCAGCCAGTTATCCTGGAGATTGACTGTCTCTTCAGCATCTCAAGACAGCAAATAACAGGCAGCCTCTTTACTCTCTGACAGGAAACAGCATGTTGGAGAAACCTATTCTTCAACCCAGCAAAAACACCTAATAGAATTCGGACCTGATTTATCAACAAAGCATTTATCCTGCTTACTCCATGCCCTGTGGCTTCAAGCATCCAGTCTACACGTGCAAGTCAGGTAATAGTACATTGCTGACATCATACCCGTTCAGCCCTTTGTACATTAGAACGATGAGTACAAAAGAGGTACATGGAGACAATCACGACCATAAAGTCTCCACTTTCCCAGAAAGCAATCAGAACCCCAGAGCCCTCAGCTGAACTGCCTCTCATACCATTGGGTCTCAGGGAGACCCAGTTCCACCCCAATCCTTCCTGAGATCCGTAGACCCAGAGGCAATTTGGAGCAACCACACTCATGACCACAGTGCGAGTTTTATGTATTTTCTTCAGAACAAAGGATGCTAGTAAAAGTGCATCCACTGTGGCACACCGTTAGCGACGTAAAGTAATCGTTTACAGACTCAAAGGCATGGGAGTAAGAAACGAGGCTTGTGGGTGGTTACCTCTTACACTTCACCCTGTTCAGTAGCAGGATAGCAGACGTGGTATTTACATGGTATTTAAAAAAAAGGGGGGCTTCCCTGGTGGCTCAGTCGGTTAAGAGTCTGCCTGCAGTGCGGGAGACCTGGCTTCGATCCTTGGGTTGGGAAGATCCCCTGCAGAAGGCAACGGCAACCCACTCCAGCACTCTTCCCTGGAAAATCCCACGGATTGACTAGCCTGGTAGGCTACAGTCCATGGGGTCGCAAAGAGTCGGACACGACCAAGAGGCTTCACTTTCACTTTCACTTAAAGAAAAGGGAATTGCCTCTAAGGCAGTAGTGTTCAGAGTCCTATGCCCATTCAAGAGGAAAAAGAAACCCATATTTACATACTCAAGGCGCTAAGATTAACTGAAAGCAGTAAGGGGTGTAATAAAAATAATTTACAAAATGCCATTTTTTTTTTTTCAAATAAATTAGGTTGAAGTCTCAAAATGTGATAAGACTTCTTGGAGAAATTGTCTACAAAGTTTATAAACTTTGTATACACTTTTCTAACCAAACTTTCAATTGAACAATCTTTCAACCAATAAAATAAAGTTCTTATTTCTTAAAATTGTTAATAATTATAATAAAAATGAACATAGGTTAAATATAGATTAAATAAAGGAAAATTCTCTTTCCCTCACTCTTTCTCGCTTAAAATATATATATTCCAAAACAAGTAAAAGAAATTTCAATGTTGCTTATTTTTTCATTTGTATTTATGAACTTATAATTCTACTTAACGATGGACAGGGAGGCCTGGTGTGCTGCAGTTCATGGGGTCGCAAAGAGTCAGACATGACTGAGTGACTGAACTAAACTGAACTGAAAGTCTATTGCACTGATTTAAAATAATTTTTTTAATCAGATTCAATATCACTGGATCACATTGTTCTTCTTCATGGATTAAATAGTCACTGAACAGCTACTATTTACTAATAGGAGATAGTAAAAAGTCTAACCAAAGTCCTTGCTTTCAGGGTTCTTAGAGTCTCTAATGGGTAAAACAGCAAAGCAATGATACGATACACACAATGAATGCTGCGATAGTTCAACCTTAACGTGACTCTAGGCAGTTAGGGATAGATTTGTCAACTAGATTTTAAAGAGAGGTCAGCTCAGGTAATCGGAGGGTGTTGCAGAGACGGAGAAGAGCAGGAACAAAGCCACAGAAGAGCGTTTCACAAAGAAGTGGTCTATGAACAACCTGCATCACAATCCCTTAAGAAAATGAAACTGTTAGCCACACCCCTAACTTCAAGGTCACATCGAGTAAACCTCCTCTAAGGCTAAGGATGAACATTTTTAAGAGCATATCAAACAAACTAGTATCAAGAATAGAACGCAAATAATACATTCACATTAAAGACTAATACAGAGAAAGATGGGCTTCCCAGGTGGCTCAGTGAATAAAGAATCTGCCTGCAGTGTGGGAGATGCGAGTCCCATCCCTGGGTCAGGAAGATCCTACGGAGGAGGAAATGGCAACCCACTCCAGCATTCTTGCCTGGAGAATCCCATGGACAGAGGAGCCTGGCGGGCTATAGTCAAGAGGGTGTCAAAGAGTTGGACACTGACTGAAGCGACTTAGCACACATGCACGCACACAGAAAAATAGAAGAGGCCTGGGAAAGTGGCTTGAAATGGTAGACTGGGAAAAGAATGTGCACTTCTTTGAATAAAGAGTGTGGACTTTTTTTTTGTAAACAAGGAAACCTATTAAAATATTTGAGCACTAACAAGGTCACAGTAGTGTTCACTGATTCAGCAGTGCGGTAAAGGACGGAGTGGAATGGGCAGAGTGAGAGAGTCAGGGGATAAATGAGATGGCTACTCCAATTGTCTAGATACCAGGGAATACGTTCAGAGGTGGATGAGGGGGAGGGAAGAAAGGGAAATAAATAGATACGGAGAACATGAAAAACGGACTGCAACATTCACAGCAGAAAACAAAAAATTCTCAGCTCATTCCATCACCATGTTCAGAGCAAGACCCAGGTCATTCTCTGGCAACAAAATGGGTATGTTTCCTCTTATCTGACTAAAATAACCTTTCTCCAAGCTGATTCTTCATCAGTGGTAACTCCAGAATAGCTTAATTCCCCCTATATTTTAGATTAAATTTATTAAGAATCCCAGTCACTAAGAATTTCTGCTTCTTTAAAAAAAAATCGAGTTGGTTGAATTTTAAAGTATACAGTGACTTAATTGATACATTTATATATTGCAATATCACCACTGCTAGGGCATTAAGCCCTTTCAAATCCTGAAAGATGGTGCTGTGAAAGTGCTGCACTCTATATGCCAGCAGATTTGGAAACTCAGCAGTGGCCACAGGACTGGAAAAGGTCAGTTTTCATTCCAACCCCAAAGAAAGGCAATGCCAAAGAATGCTCAAACTATCGCACAGCTGCACTCATCTCACATGCTACTAAAGTAATGCTCAAAATTCTCCAAGCCGGGCTTCAGCAATACGTGAACCGTGAACTTCCAGATGTTCGAGCTGGTTTTAGAAAAGGCAGAGGAACCAGAGATCAAATTGCCAACATCTGTTGGATCATGGAAAAAGCAAGAGAGTTCCAGAAAAACATCTATTTCTGCTTTATTGACTACTATGCCAAAGCCTTTGACTGTGTGGATCACAATAAACTGTGGAAAATTCTGAAAAAGATGGGAATACCAGACCACCTGACATGCCTCTTGAGAAATCTGTATGCAGGTCAGGAAGCAACAGTTAGAACTGGACATGGAACAGCAGACTGGTTCCAAATAGGAAAAGGAGTACGTCAAGGCTGTATATTGTCACCCTGTTTATTTAATTTATATGCAGAGTACTCATGAGAAACGCTGGGCTGGAAGAAGCACAAGCTGGAATCAAGATTGCCGGGAGAAATATCAATCACCTCAGATATGCAGATGACACCACCCTTATGGCAGAAAGTGAAGAGGAACTCAAAAGCCTCTTGATGAAAGTGAAAGTGAAGAGTGAAAAAGTTGGCTTAAAGCTCAACATTCAGAAAACTAAGATCATGGCATCTGGTCCCATCACTTCATGGGAAATAGATGGGGAAACAGTGGAAACAGTGTCAGACTTTATTTTTGGGGTGGCCCCAAAATCACTGCAGATGGTGATTGCAGCCATGAAATTAAAAGACACTTACTCCTTGGAAGGAAAGTTATGACCAACCTAGATAGCATATTCAAAAGCAGAGACATTACTTTGCCAACAAAGGTCCATCTAGTCAAGACTACAGTTTTTCCAGTGGTCATATATGGATGTGAGAGTTGGGCTATAAAGAAAGCTGAGCACCAAAGAATTGATGCTTTTGAACTGTGGTGTTGGAGAAGACTCTTGAGGGTCCTTTGGAACGCACGGAGATCCAACCAGTCCATCCTAAAGGAGATTAGTCCTGGGTGTTCTGATGCTGGAGCTGAAACTCCAATACTTTGGCCACCTGATGCAAAGAGTTGACTCATTGGAAAAGACTCTGATGCTGGGAGGGTTTGGGGGCAGGAGGAGAAGGGGACGACAGAAGTTGAGATGGCTGAATGGCATCACCAACTCAATGCACATGAGTTTGAGTGAACTCCAGGAGTTGGTGATGGACAGGGAGGCCTGGCATGCTGCAGTTCATGGGGTCACAAAGAGTCGGACATGACTGAGCGACTGAACTGAACTGAGCACATTAAGCTAACACATCTATCACATGCCATAATTATCATTTCTTTCTTGTGCTGAGAACAATTAAGATGTAGTTTCTAAGTAACTGTAAACTTTTTAGTATGTAGTGTTTGCTATTATCACTATGCTGTGCATCAGATCTCCAGAATGTGCTCATCTTCTAGTTGCAAGCATGTATTCTTAAACATCTCCCCAGTTCCCCCACCCCCAAACCCCTGGTAACCATCATTCTAGTCTCCATTTCTATGCATTCAGCTTCTTTAGATTCCACATATGAGTGATATCATACAGTGTCTGTCTTTGTCTGACTTATCTCACTTTAATAAGTCCTCTACTTCCCTAAATCCTCCTCAAAATCATCCACAATAAATTCAAATCCAATAAAAAGCCCCTCCCAACTTCTCTCACTGAAATGCTTGTGAGGTTTTTCCTAGAATGTTTTCTCCTTTCTATAGCAAGCTAAATAGACCCAGCTTTGTTCTGACCACAAGTGTGCTCCCACTAACAGTACCACTGAAAGAGAAAGAAGAGTTAATAGTATGGCCTGTTTTTAGACTTCTTGAACTTCAAGAGACAGCATGATATTCAAGAGAAAAACAGAGACACACAACATGTTTATGCACCTCCAGCAGTGGAGGAGACATAAAGAGAGTTGGACCATAAAGAAGGCTGAGCACTGGAAATTTGATGCTTTTAAATTATGCCGGAGAAGAATCTTGAGAGTCCCTTGGACTGCAAGGAGATCAAACCAGTCAATCCTAAAGGAAATCAGCCCTGAATACTCATTGCAAGAACTGATGATGAAACTAAAGTTCCAGTATTTGGCCACCTAATGTGAAGAGATGACTCACTGGAAAAGATCCTGATGCTGGGAAAGATTGAAGGCAAAAGGAGAAGGGGGTGGCAGAGGAGGAGATAGTTAGGTAGCATCACTGACTCAATGAACATGAATTTGGGCAAACTCCTGCAGATAACGGAGGACAGAGGAGCCTGGCACGCTGTAGTCCGAGGGGTCACAAAGTGTCAGACATGACTTATCAACTGAACAACAACAAAACAAGCTACTTATTAAGATGGTTACTAGCAAAAATAGCAAGTGTGGATGAAGACGTGGAGATATCGGAACCTTTGTGCATTGTTAACGAGAGTGTAAAATGGTGTGGCCACTATGGAAAACAATATGGCCATTCCTAAAAATATTAAAAATAGAAGAAATACATGATCTAGGAATTCCACTTCTAGGTACATACACAAAGGAATTTAAAGCAGAGTCTCAAAGACATATCTATTCCACATTCACAGAAGTTTTATTTACAATATCAAAGAGGTGGAAGCAACCCAAGTGTCAACTGACAGATGAATGGATAAAGAAAATGTGGTATATACATAAAATTGAATATTATTTAGCCTTAAAAAGAAAACAAATTCTGACATGACATAACATAGATGAATGTTGCACACATTATGCTAAGTGAAATTGTCCGATCACAAAAAAGACAAATATTGTAGGATTCCACTTAGATGACGTACCTTGAGTAGTCAAATTCATAGAGACAGAAAGTAGAATGACAATTTCCAACGGCTGAAGTGGGGACTAAGGGGGTTTGTGTTTAATTGATAGAGAGTTTCAGTTTAATATGATGAAGAGTTCTGCAGATTGGTTGCTCAGCAACGTGAATGTACTTAACACTACTGACCTGTACTCTTAAAAACAGTTAAGCTGGTAAATTTTATGTCATGTAATACTTTTCCACAATTAAAATTCACACATACACACACACACACACACACACCAAAACCACAATAGTGCATTACAAGAGAAAAAAATGAGTTGTGTCCACCAGAGGTCACCCTTACTCAGAGCTGAGCCAGCATCCAAAAAAAATGGCCCAGTAGTAGGCACGTCTCTTCAGAGCAGCTATGGTTTTGTTTAGGGTAGTCAGTGAGGGTCAGACTAAATAAAGACAGCGACCAACTAATGAGGGAGAAACTTGAACGGAAAAGCTGATGTTCCCAGAATGATTCCCCACATAAAAGAAGCATCCAGTTTAGGAGTCTAAAACATGAAGACCAGGGAGCTGAGGTTTCTATATTGAAGCAGTTAGAAAGCTGAGCGGGTATCAAAGAGAAAACACGGTACAAGAAAAAAGCCAAACATCAGAAGGAAGACTGTGAAGTTTAGAGCATTCCAAACCTCTGGAAGAAGAAAAATGAATGATCAGGAAAGCAAGACACAAGTCTATGAGTGGAAGAGTATGTGATGATTAAGATCCCAGGACCAAGTTATATCTGACGGGGACTGTCAGCTGGGTTCTCCACTCTGAACTAGCCCGTGGGCCTCTCTCCTTCCCCTCTGCTATGGGAGCTAGGTATCTTCCTGTTAGTTTTTCAGGCATATTCTGATGCATGGAGGGAAAAGATCAACACGTTTGGTGATTAGACGGTCCATGTTGGGCTTGGAGAGAACCACATTCAGTATGTTGGCAGAATCTGAAGCTTTTAATTACAAGAGATCAAAGAGTGGGAGTGAAATGAAAAGTGGAAGGAACAGATAGTAATCAGAGTTTTAAGAAAGCTGTTTTGAAAGGAAGGAGAGAAATAAAATGCTAATCTCTGAGGTTACCAGGTACAAGCATGAAAGATAGTGATGTCTTCTTTTCTTCTGTGGTAGAATGGAAGAAAACTCCACTCCCCAAGATATCTACACCATAAGCTATGGATATGTGGCCTCATATGGCAAAAGGGACTTTGAGGATGTGATTAAGGTTAAGGGACTTTAGATGGGGGTATTATCTAGATGGACCAAATCTAATCACCTGAATCCTTAAAAGTGGAGAATTCTTCCTGGATGGGTCAGAAATGCCATCTTGCTGACCCCTAGATGGCAAAATGGAGATGAATCAGAAAGCCTCATGTCAAGATCTTATGCCATTTTTAAGACTTCAGCTTTACTCTAAGTCATGAAGCTATTGGAAATAAGTTTTTGAACAAAGCCATAACATGCTCCAAGTTAAATATGAAAAAATCACTGTGCATAGTATGTTGAAACTAATTGAGAGGAGGCAGTGAGGCAACATACAAGAAGCACTGAGAACTGGCAATAATGAGTGAACTTGGAGGAAGTGATGAGGTTCTGGAGCTGACAGGTTTACTAATTGGTTGTAGTTTATGAAAATGATAAAGGCATCAACAACAATTACAAGATTTGGGGCCTGAAGACCTGGAAGATAGAATTGATGACATGGGGAGGTCCTCACTAGATGATTTGTGGTCAGCTACCATTTAAGTCTAGGAAAACATTCCAAATCAGCTTGCCAAAGTCGAGGTTACTAGCCACACTCTCCCACTGCCCTCTCCATCGGCTCTGCCTTTGTGGCCGGCTTTCAGCCAGCATTCTGCTCCAGCCTTTCCATCATCTGAGCCCCACAAACTCCAAGGATGCAATCAAATCTTCTTAGTATTGCCTTCATTCAGCTTAAAGATTGGAAGAAGGAAGAGAAACTACACAGTTTTCTCTACTCCCTGCAAACCCCTTTCAAAGTATTCTTATCTAATAAATCAAAAATTAGTCTCTGGCTGCTTTGGTGGTAATGAGTCTCTGAAAAACTCAGATCGTGGAGGGTGTATAGGTGTATCCAGTTCCTCTGTTAAAAATATGATGGTACTTTTCCCCATCATTCTCATCTTTGATGGCTTAACCAAAATTTGGAGGCAACAGAAAGTTCCTTTCTGCATTATGCTAAATATATATAAATCATGTATCCAATAAGGTAACAATTAATAAGCTTTAAATTTTAATTTATGAACTTAATTTAATTTAAAATTACTGAAAACAGTTAATTTAAAAAGTAACATCCCCTAACATAAAAATGGAAAAATAAAAAATATTCACATATAAATATGCAAAACTATATGAAAATATCAATTCTCATTAATATAAGAGAAATACAAATGAAAACAAGGAGATAACATCTGCGTATTAAATTAAATATAATTAAATAATCATCCCATTACCATCACATGCAACATGAAAATGGCACAAATTCTACTAGTGGCATAAACTTATAGGTTTTTAAAAAATATTTTTAAAAAGTAACCAGGGAATGATGAAATATTCATAGGGATTTTTGTTACAGTGTTATATGTAAAAGTGAACATTTGGAAGCAATATGAAAGTCCAGTGCTGGAGGACTGGTTAAATCAATTATAGAATACCCAATTAAGGAAATACTGCATATTTGTTTAAAATAATGTGTTTATACATATGTGTATGTATATATACACGTGAAAAGATATTCATAATGTATTGCTAAGTAATAAAAGCATATTGCAAAATAAATAATTGTAATGTGATCACATACTTGGTATACATGAAGAGATCACAGAATTAATGTTAATGTATACACACAAATACACACAACCAACAGCATTAGTAGCTTATATTGCCATTCTCTAAATTTGTCTATAAGTGTATATTTTGCTGATTAAAAAAAAAAAAACATCTAAAAAGCTGTATAGATGTTTTTGGAAGATCTGTATTGACAAGAAAATGTTTATGATATAATGCTTAAAAAAGAATACAAAGTTATACACACACAATGATAGCAAGTTGATAGAAAAAAATATTTTGAGATAGAGAAAGGCTGTTAGGAAATATACTGAAATATTCACAATGGCGGTCTCTAGGTAATTTTTTCCTTAAGATTTATAAAAATCCTATGTCAAGCATATATTATCTTTAGCATAAAAAAGCTATTTTAAGGCTTTTCATCTGTATTGTTCTACCTATCCCCCTAGCTGAATTGGTTCATAAACTCAAAGCTGGTAAGACAATTGATTTTTTGGTTTTTGTTTCCCCTTTTCACATCCTCCACTGCTATCATTGTGAAAAAGCTTGCAGCTAATTGATTTCCCACTTCGTCTTTGCCTGTCTCCAAAGCCCACAGTCTTATCTTCACCCCAGCCCTTGTTACCACTTGTTTCTCTGTCTCCTCTGTTTCACCCTGGGATGGTTGTTATAAAATATGATTTATTATCCTGAAATATGAGCACTAATCACAACAGAGAAAACACGATGCGGGCAGAAGTAGAAAAGTCTGGACTTCAATAATGCAATGTCGAATACTGATATACCAAAGGGATTTCTATGTAGAAAGGATATTACCCAACAAAAAAGGCAAAGATGCTGTCTTTGACTTTCTGATGGGAGGGGGTGGGGAACAGGAGCCATGATTATTAAGACCTGGCAGGAGGGAGATACAGTTCTGAGTCACAAAACTAGATTAGGTCCTCAAGGAAATCTGTAAAATTAAGTCTATAAAAGCTGGCCCAGCTGGTTAATTAGCACACTGTACAGCAGATTATGTTTTATAGTTTGATTTTTATATTCTAAGCTACAACCTAACAAGTCAAGCCAATTACATTACCTGTGACTTGACTTCTTTCTCTTATGAGCTCACTACCAATCGCTAAACTTGCATTTATTTACAATTAGGGCCACCTTTGTTATACGCGTAGCTCCTCAAACCTCTGTGTTGAAAAGCATCAGCAGACAAGGAAATGCTTCTAGAATGGCTAACCCACAAATGCTATGGTCAGAACTCCACTAGTGCCAGCCAAAGGAAATGATTCATTTATTAAGGTTGTAATTACAGCTATGAAACAGCTTGTTATGGGTTCTTTCTGCTGGCCTGAGCTACTTTCTAACATCTGCTAGTATGAGCGAGAAAGGCACTGACTTATTTGTTTCACTATCCTTCGACTGGAAAAATGTTATATTTCAGAGGGTTTAGGATATTTGTTCAGAATAAACAAGAGATCAAATGTTGGGGGAAGGGCAAGATTTGACCAGTATGAGAACTTGAACAGGACTATACTTAAGATCTTGTGACATATTTTGATTAAGACCAAAAAATCCATGTCATGCATGCCATTCTAGAACAGGCTCCATTGCCCACGAGTTCCAAGCTGATGATGATGATGGTGGTGGTGGTCTCTAATCGCTTTGGCTTTCCAGTTCCATTTGATTATAGAATCTATTTTAGTGTTTCACTTTATAGAATTCATCTCTCTCTCTGTCTCTCTCTGCCTCTCTCTATCTCACACACACACATACATGTATAGATAAACTTTTCACTTTTTCCTGAATATGTTCTCTATATTTCCATTTTATTGTATTTTCCTGTTTTGCTTCATTAGCTCAAAATGTCTCTTTATTTTACCCTGCCAACTCCTTTTTTAGAATCTTATTCATCCTTACTTATAATCCAAACAAGTTTTTTTCATGAACATTTCTCACTTGTTTCCAGCTGGATGTTAATGTGAGATGAATCAGCGTAGTATAGATGTCAAGAAAGCTTGTTGGCTCCATTCTGCTTAAGTTCATCTCTCACTTTGGCATTTCTTACCTGTAAGAGGTAGCACAAGTTGCTTAACCTCTTTTCCAGTTTCCTTATCAGTAAAATCAGGACAGTAAATAGTATATTCTATAAGAATAAAATTAAGAGAACATGTAAATTTCCTAACATGGTGACTGGTAGGTAACAAATGCCCCAAAGCTGTATTTATTAACTTCTGCAACACAAAACTCTCTCTATCCAAAGCATTATTTGTGGAGAAAATATTTGAAGCCTGAGACTACAAAAAGAAAAAATAATCACTTTTATGATAATCTCCACCAAATAGAATTAATAAAGAGATACAACATTCCATTCAGTAGCTTCCAGTCTCAACATAAATATTCACCCTCTTGTTCCTGACACAAAGTCACAAAGTGGTAATTTGGTATACTCTGGGTGACTTAGATTGGGTAAAAGTGGTTTTTTGTTTCGTTGTTTGGTTGGTTGGTTTTTGTGTTTGTTTGTTTTAGCTGTTTTGTCACTCTGCTAACCCTGTTATTAGCTAATATCTCATTGCACAAAGCTCTCCCTCATATTTCCTGAGTATAACTTCTAAGCAAATACTTAATATATACACTCCTGACATTATTCACATGGTAAGATGTACAATAATAGAAATTAATCAGATGTAGATAATATTATTAGTACAATTAGCAACAATCATTAGCGTTATACAAATCCCTTCCACAACTAACACCCCAAAAGAATGTCCTTTTCATTATAGAGGACTGGAATACAAAAGTAGGAAATCAAGAAATACCTGGAGAAACAGGCACATTTGGCCTTGGAGTACAGAATGAAGCAGGGCAAAGTCAAACAGAGTTTTGCCAAGAGAACACACTGGTCATAGCAAACACCCTCTTCCAACAACACAAGAGAAGACTCTGCACATGGACATCACCAGATGGTCAATACCAAAATCAGATTAATTATATTCTTTGCAGCCAAAGATGGAGAAGCTCTATACCGTCAGCAAAAACAAGACTGGGAGCTGACTGTGGCTCAGATCATGAACCTCTTGTCACCAAATTCAGACTTAAATTGAATAAAGTAGAGAAAACCACTAGACCATTCAGGTATGAACTAAATAAAATCTCCTACGACTATACAGTGGAAGTGAGAAATAGATTCAAGGGATAAGATCTGATAGCATGCCTAAAGAACAATGGGCAGAGGTCTGTGACATTGTACAGGAGGCAATAATCAAGATTATCCCCCAAAAAAGAAATGCAAAATGGTTGTGTGAAGAGAGCTTACAAATAGCTATGAGAGGAAGAGGAATGAAAGACAAAGGAGAAAAGATACACCCATTTGAATGCAGAGTTCCAAAGAATAGCAGGGAGAGACAAGAAAGACTTCCTCAGTGATCAATGCAAAGAAATACAGGAAAACAATAGAATGGGAAAGACTAGAGATCTCTTCAAGAAAATTAGAGCTACCAAGGGAACATTTCATGCAAAGATGGGCTCAATAAAGGACAGAAATGGTATGGACCTAACAGAAGCAAAAGATATTAAGAAGAGGTGGCAAGAATACACAGAAGAACTGTACAAAAAATATCTTCATGATCCAGATAATCATGATGGTGTGATCACTCACCTAGAGCCAGGCATCCTGGAATGAAAAGTCAAGTGGACCTTAGGAAGCATCACTATGAACAAAGCTAGTGGAGGTGATAGAATTCCAGTTGAGCTCTTTCAAATCCTAAAAGATGATGCTGCGAAAGGGCTGCACTCAATATGCCAGCAAATTTGGAAAACTCAGCAGTGGCCACAGGACTAGAAAAGGTCAGTTTTCATTCCAATTCCAAAGAAAGGCAATACCAAAGAATGCTCAAATGACCGCACAATTGCACTCATCTCACACGCTAGTAAAATAATGCTCAAAATTCCCCAAGCCAAGTGAACCATGAACCTCCAGATGTTCAAGCTGGATTTAGAAAAGGCAGAGGAGCCAGAGATCAAAGTGTCAACATCTGTTGGATCATCAAAAAAGCAAGGGAGTTCCAGGAAAATATCTACTTCTTCTTTATTGACTATGCCAAAGCCTTTGTGTGGATAACAACAAACCGGAAAATTCTTCAAGAGGTGGGAATACCAGACCACCTGACCTGTCTCCTGAGAAATCTGTATGCAGTTCAAGAAGTAACAGTTAGAACCGGACATGGAACAACAGACTGTTTCCAAATTGGGAAGGGAGTATGTCAAGGCTGTATATTGTCACCCTGATTATTTAACTTATATTCAGAGTACATCAGAGAAGGCGATGGCACCCCACTCCAGTACTCTTGCCTGGAGAATCCCATGGACGGAAGAGCCTGGTAGGCTGCAGTCCAAGGGGTCGCAAAGAGTAGGACACGACTGAGCAACTTCACTTTCACTTTTCACTTTCATGCATTGGAGAAGGAAATGGCAACCCACTCCAGTGTTCTTGCCTGGAGAATCCCAGGGACCAGGGAGCCTGCCATCTATGGGGTCGCACAGAGTAGGACACAACTGAAACAACTTAACAGCAGCAGCAGCAGCAGAGTACATCATGTGAAATGCTGGGCTAGATGAAGCACAAACTGGAATCAAGATTGCCAGGAGAAATATCAATAACCTCAGATATGCAGATGGCACCACCCTTATGGTAGAAAGCAAAGAAGAACTAAAAAGCCTCTTGATGAAAGTAAAAGAGGAGAGTGGAAAAGTTGGCTTAAAACTCAGCATTCAGAAAACAAAGATCATGGCATCTGGTCCCATCACTTCACAGCAAATAGATGGGGAAGCAATGGAAACAGTGTCAGACTTTATTTTTCTGGGCTCCAAAATCACTGCAGATGGTGACTGCAGCTATGAAATTAAAAGACACTTGCTCCTTGGAAGAAAAGTTATGACCAACCTAGACAGCATATTAAAAAGCAGAGACATTACTTTGCCAACAAAGGTCCATCTAGTCAAAGCTATGTTTTTCCAGTGGTCATGTATGGATGTGAGAGTTGGACTCTAAAGAAAGCTGAGTGCCAAAGAATTGATGCTTTTGAACTGTGGTGTTGGAGAAGACTCTTGAGAGTCCCTTGGACTGCAAGGCAATCCAACCAGTCCATTCTAAAGGAGATCAGTCCTGGGTGTTCCAACCAGTCCATCCTGAAAGAATTCACTCCTAAATATTCATTGGAAGGACCGATGCTGAAACTGAAGCTCCAATTCTTTGGCCACATGATGCAACAAACTGACTCATTGGAAAAGACCCTGATGATGTAAAAGATTGAGGCAGAAGGAGATGACAGGATGAGATGGTTGGATGACATCACCAACTTAATGGACATGAGTTTGAGTAAACTCTGGGAGTTGGTGATGGACAGAGAGGCCTGGCGTGCTGCAGTCCATGAGGTCGCAAAGAGTCGGAGACAACTGAGCAACTGAACTGAACTGAACTGAATGGAAGGAGATACGTGTTGGGCTTCTAGGTGGCGCTAGTGGTCAGGAACTCACCAGCCAGTGCAGGAGACTTAAGAGACACTGGTTCAATAGGAGAGCTTGACAACCCAGTCCAGTATTCTTGCCTGGAGAGTCCCTGTGACAGAGGAGCCTGGTGGGCAATAGTCTACAGGGTCGCAAAGAGTGGGACATGACTGAAGCGACTTAGCAGGCAAGGATATTTAAAATGAATACTAAGCATAATATTTTGAACTTAATGAATTATTTTGAAGATGCTAAGCAAGGACCAGGATTTAGTACTTCCATTTTAGATTATCTCATGAGAAAAGCACAGTTGAGAATTTTGTTCTTCAGAGCCTTGCATTATGATACACAGTGAATTGCCTCATCTTTTAAGATCGATAAACCACTGCAAGCTTCAGAACGAGATGCCTCTTTCACCCCAGGACTATAATGAGATGACATAGTAAATTGCCTAAGGAAGAAGATAACCCTAAGAAAAAGAAAGTCATTCCAACTGAATGTCAATACTATTAGCATTTGTTAGGGATAAAAGCAGTCGCTATAGCAACATGGAAGATGCATTCAATAAGTGAATTCTTATATATTCTTACCTTGCAAGTGTTCTACTCTGGGGAGTAAGTGAGTTAAAGGAAAAGTATTAAAGGCAGAGATTTGGCAGACTATTATTTACTTACTCTAGAAAAGATATTTACTACCCAGTTCTGAAAATATTTGCTACATTTCTAGATTTCAGGCATGTGCTTGTTGCTGAAAATTGCATTTTGTTGTTGTGTTGTTTTTTTGCTACTATAACCGTTTGAGAATTAAAGCACTTGTTACTTTAGTTGTTAGGGTCAGTACAGAGATACAGGCAAGACTCTCCAATACCTAGTAATAACTCCTCCTTCCTGATAAAATTGAGCAATTAACCAGTTGAAAAGGAAACAGCTGGACTATGTCTGTAACTATTAAGTATTATCCTTATTCAGTTCAGTTCAGTCGCTCAGTCGTATCCAACTCTTTGCAACCCCATGGACTGCAGCATGCCAGGCTTCCCTGTCCATCACCAACTCCCGGAGTTTACTCAAATTAGTGGGACCAAATGAACAGGACTGAACTATTTCCTCTTCCTGACTCCTTGAAGTAGATGACTATGACTATTCTTCACCTTCAGGACTGTCCACCAGGCAGAGTCATTGAGAAGGCAATACTGGTCTGGGAGAAAAGGCTTTGTCCTTTTTCATTTGCATGCACTGCATCATCAGTGAGGAAAGAGGATTTGTGTGAGCAGCTGGGGATATAGGCGTAGTCTGAAATTGCATCATAGTCTATAGCCACTAAGTCAAGTTTACAAACTCATTTTGAAACTTAAATGTTAACCTTGATACTCATTCTCCCTCCCAGCCAATTTCTATCAATTTTATCCTCTAAATAAGCCATGAATCCATCCTTCCTTTCCACTCCCTCTGCCACTGTGGCAATCTTAATTTATTTCTGTCTAGGTAGAGGAGATGAAAGCTTTTGGAGGACGGGTGGTTATGTTGTCATTTGTAAAAGAGGACACAAGCCATCATTCATAGGCATGAATTATGTAACATTCAATGCCTTTGATAGAAGAAAGTCATTAAATTCTAAGAGCCTATTTTTCTGAAATTTTAGATTCAGTTACTCTGCTGAACTGACTTAATAGGTTAACCCACAGAGGCCTGAGGAATTACATGTTGGGAACCCCAGACCACAGGGGTATGGGGGGGGAAACGATGAAAAGATCACACTTAATCACATGCTTTTAAAAATACAACAATAGTTTTACAGAAGATATAACTTCGAGGTAAGTCTTAGGAAAAGCCTTTAGAAAACAGACATCTGAAGAGCAGCGTTAACTTGCAGTGAAGGGTCTGTTCTGTAGGTGGGAGAACCTGAATTTTCCTTCTACTTTCAGGGCTGCAGACCAGCCTTGCACACGGGCTACAGGTCTCCCCTGACCAACTGTAACCTCCCGGGAGCCTCCCAGCAACGGGTATCTCCACAGCAGGATAAGGCTCAGGTCCAAGAAGATCTCACCAAGGCATCGCTGTTTCCAGCATTTGGTATATCAGAATCTCCAAATTAAAATCCAGATGCCTGGTCTCCCTTCCAGAAGATTCTGAATCACACCTTGTATTGGTGAACACCAGTGGGTTCAACTTTGGTGCCAGCTGTGACTGATACAGATGAAGTAAATAATAATAAATGCAACCTCTAATTGGATACCTTCTTCATGTCAAATGGGGCTTCCCTGGTGGCTCAGACAGTAATGAATCTGTCTGCAATACAGGACACCTGAGGTTTGATCTCTGGGTCAGAAAGATCCCCTGGATGTACATGTACAATCCCATGTACAGAGGATCCTGGCATGCTATAATTCATGGGGGTCCTGAAGAGCTGGACTTGACTAACACTTTCACTTTTGAGTTAAGTACTTTACTCAGTGTTATATATATAGTCCCATTTAATATTTAATCTTCAAAATAATATGAAATAGGTGTTTTCACTCCATTTTAACAACAAGGAATCTGAAGCTCAGAAAGCAACTTGTGAAGGACAGAGCCAGATTTCAAACCTAGCTGGAGTTTATGCCAAATCCTATCCCTCTACCTACCACAACGTAATACATCCTCTTCAAGATGTATTTGTAGTTGTAACATAGTTGTAACACCCATATAGATACTTCCTGTATAAGCTTGAGTCACTGTCTGGGGAGTCAGGAAGCAGGTGGGCCAGCGTACCTTACTTCCTTTGACTTCTTATTGGAAAACTGATGTTTCACTTTCTAAGATCTCTTCAAGATAGGATAGCATTAAGTAAAATGAGTTGATGGCAACATAACACATCTTTTTACCTGCAGTTTGCTAATAGAAACTTTAGAAAATACTGAGATTGGTTTCCATAGCTTTTCCAGTGGTTGGTAAATGAACAAGTTTCTTGGACTAGCCATGTGCCCTGAAACCTGTTTAGGGACTCTAATTTCTCCATCTAAGTCTTCTACACCTGTTTTTATGCCCTCCAAATCCCAAATCTGAGGTTTTTCCCCTTTGTCCTGATGCCAGCCATTTACTTTTATTTGACTTGATTGATTAGGGCCACACATAACTTTCTTTTTTCTCTCTCTTTTTTTTTTTTTTTTTGCCATTTATTTCCCATAAAGTGAAAAATGAGGTTCATCACTACTAAGATCATAAAGTAAAATCCCATCAGCATAATTCTGTTAAAAATCTTAGCATTATTTATTTGGTGGCCCTTTTCTTAACTACTCAGAACTCCACATGTTTTGGTATATGTTACATCATAATCTAGGTACCAATTTTTAAATGAAAATTCTCATTAAAAATAGGGATTATATCATAAAATCAATAACATTCTTAATACACCAGCCTTTTTCAGATAAACTGGTGTTACTATTGCATTTAAAGTGCTAGTTAATTGACCAAGTCAAAGCGGAAGGAATCAGGATGTTATATAAGAATTAAAACAAAACAAAACATGAATCACAAACAAATACACTGACAGGGTAACAAGATTGTCTCCCTAAAAGCCAGCTCCTCATTAAAAAAAAAAAAATGATACAAAATGTTCTTCTTTGTGGAGCTTAAGAGCTTACAGTTAGTTTATTTGACATGGTGAAGAACCACACACAGTAACCTAAACTTAATAAACAGAAAGCTCAAACTTCTTTTCCCAATCCTATCTAGCTTTCACAAAATTTTGTTTGCAAATCTTGAACCAGTGATGTTACTTTTAACACCATACAGGATAACGGTTCATAACATACATCACCTACAGAGAATGAAGACTTTTCAGGTCAATTTAATATTTACTGTTTTCTTCAAAACGATGCCAAATTTACCATTGTTCTTCAGATGTTCAACATATTTTGTTTCTAGCACCAGAAAATTCTGTTATGTTTTAAGGTTTCTATTCAACTTCCAAATCGCATTCCTTACAGTAGCTATGTTCTATAAAGTTGCCACAAACTCTGAATTAGTGAACACTGAATCATGCTCCTCAGAGACATACAGGGTTAGGTTTCTGTGAGCCTCTCGTCACATCATGTTTGCCAACATCTTATCTTTGAACAGAAACACACGTAAAAGAGGGCTATGATTAACACAGCTCTGTATGTTTCTGTGTAAACACTCCTCATTTAATACATACTGTTGATTCATTAACATTGAACTACTCATGCCTGAAGGAAGCTTACCTAACACACATATTTTCTCCATAACACACGTCACAATTTTCCTTGTTTAGGAGCATCAGCATAGAGCTCTTCAGCACTATGCACTATTTCAGAAAAATCACCAACAAAAGTAGCAAAATGCTAAGTGTGCCACTCCACAGACCACAAAAGTACACTTGTTAATAGTATGAGAGCTGAAACCAGGAGGCAGAGCACTGCCTTGTTTAACCTTTGCTGGGAACATGCATGTTGGGATTCAAATATTTTGTTGTTCTGCGTATGTCTACAAATGACTGAAAAAGCATGGCAAGGATTGAGAACTGAGTAATGATTATGGGCTACAGGGACTTCCCTGGTGGTTCAGCTGGTAAAGAATCTGCCTGCAATGGGGGAGACCTGGGTTTGATCCCAGGGTTGGGAAGATCCTCTGGAGGATGGAAAGGCTATCCACTGAAGTATTCTGGCCTGAAGAATTCCATGGACTATACAGTCTGCAACTTTCACTTCACTTCAGTTCAGTTCAGTTCAGTCGTTCAGTCGTGTCCAACTCTTTGCCAGCCCATGGACTGCAGCACACCAGGCCTCCCTGTCTATCACCAATTCCCGAAGCTTACTCAAACTCATGTCCATTGAGTCAGTGATGCCCTCCAACCATCTCATCCTCTGTTGTCCCCTTCTCCTCCTGCCTTCAATCTTTCCCAGTATCAGGGTCTATTCAAATGAGTCAGTTCTTCGCATCAGGTGGCCAAAGTATTGGAATTTCAGCCTCAGCAACAGTCCTTCCAGTGAATATTCAGGACTGATTTCCATTGGGATGGACTGGTTGGATTTCCTTTTCACTTAGGGGCTACAAATAAATTTGGGTGAATAGATGAATTTGCAAATACAGAATCTGTGAATAGTGACAAATAACTGTATAAAATAAATACATAGATCATTTCAATGGGAAGAGCTAACAAAACAGTACTGAGAGAATGGTGCAAATTTTAACTGTTTCAATTGGTCCAGCACTTCTGTTACACTCAAACATCATTAAAAGGTGTTTCATTTAAATAATTAATAAAAGATAGAATTGATCCCATCATATAAAAAAAGAAAGCTCTTCCATATAAATGAAGTAATGCTTGATTTATTACTAGTCTGCTTGTTTCAGTAAGTACAGTTTTATACTTGAAGAATTCAGAGACCCATTTATTTCACAGCCCAGAAATACTGAGCCACAGGCACATGACTTTCTTTAACTTATGGAATATGAGAAAAGGTAACAATTATCTTTTCTAGGTGAAAGCATTCAATAGTGCTTAACCAAGCCACTGTTCCTTTGTCCACTGTGACCCACAACTTTCCCAAGAGTGAATTCTCCATGAGATTCAGTCACAATGAGAGGATGATATAAAATAGAACTTTTCACTGCATCCTCAATAGTGACATGCAGTAGACATACAGTGTGAGTAAGAAAACTTTGCTGAAGCTGATGTTTTGAAGAAATTTGGAAGTTATTTAAATTGAAGTATAAGCTAGTTTGTCATAACTCACACAGACACCTAAAATAAGATTCTCTTTGCTTCTGAGGAAATAGTGACAAGATTCACTGAATAATGATATTGAGGAAATTTAGTTGTGTGTGTTGTTGTACGATTTTACTAAAATTTCTAAATTTTAGTGCAGTTCAGTTCAGTTCAGTTGCTCAGTTGTGTCCAACTCTTTGAGACCCCATGGACTGCAGCACACCAGGCCTCCTGGTCCATCACCAACTCCTAGACCTTGCTCAAACTCATGTTCATCAAGTTGGTGATGCCATCCAGCCATCTCATCCTCTGTCGTCCCCTTCTCCTCCCAACTTCAATCTTTCCCAGCATCAGGGTCTTTTCAAATGAGTCATTTCTTCACATCAGGTGGCCAAAGTATTGGCATTTAAGCTTCAGGATCAGTCCTTCCAAAGAATATTCAGGATGGATTTCCTTGAAGATTGTCTGATTTGATTTCCTTGCAATCCAAGGAACTCTCAAGAGTCTTTTCTAATACCAAAATTCAAAATCATCATCCTTCGGCCCTCAGATTTCTTTAGAGTCCAACTCTCATATCCATACATGAGTAGTGGAAAAACCATAGCTTTGACTAAACAGACCTTTGTTGGCAAAGTAATGTTTCTGTTTTTTAATATGCTGTCTAGGTTGGTCATAACTTTTCTTCCAAAGAGCAAGCATCTTTTAATTTCATGACTTCAGTCACCATCTATCTGCAGTGATTTTGGAGCCCAAGAAAATAAAGTATCTTAATATTTCCATTGTTTCCCCATCTATTTGCCATGAAGTGATGGGAACAGATACCATGATCTTAGTTTTCTGAATGTTGAGTTTTAAGCCAACTTTTTCACTATTCTCTTTCACCTTCATCAGGAGACTCTTTAGTTCCTCTTCACTTTCTGCCTTAAGGGTGGTGTCATTTGTGTATCTGAGGTTATTGATATTTCTTCCAGCAATCTTGATTCCAGCTTGTACTTCTTCCAATACAGCATTTTGCATGATGTACTCTGCATATAAGTTAAATAACCAGGGTGATGATATACAACCTTGATGTACTCCTTTCTTTATTTGGAACCAGTCTGTTGTTCCATGTCCAATTCTAACAGTTGCTTCCTGACATGCATACAGATTTCTCAGCTGACAGGTAAGGTCATCTGGTATTCCCAATTCTTGAAGAATTTTCCACAGTTTATTGTGATTCACACAGTCAACGGCTTTGGAATAGTCAATAAAGCAGAAATAGATGTTTTTCTGGAAATCCCTTGCTTTTTTGATGATCCACCGGATGTTGGCAATTTGATCCCTGGTTCTTCTGCCTTTTCTAAAACCAGCTTGAACATCTGGAATTCATGGTTCACATAATGCTGAAGCCTGGCTTGGAGAATTTTGAGCATTACTTTGCTAGCATGTGAGATGAGTGCAATTGTGCAAAAGTTTGAGCATTCTTTGGTATTGCCTTTCTTTGGGATTAGAATGAAAACTGACCTTTTCCAGTCCTGTGGCCACTGCTGAGTTTTCCACATTTGCTGGCATATTGAGTGCAGCACTTTCACAGCATCATCTTTCAGGATTTGAAATAGTTTAACTAGAATTCCATCACCTCCATTAGCTTTGTTCATAGTGATGCTTGCTAAGGCCACTTGACTTCGCATTCCAGGCTCTAGGTCAGTGGTCACACCATCGTGATTATCCGGGTCATGAAGATCTTTTTTTGTATAGTTTCTGTGTATTCTTGCCACCTCTTCTTAATATCTTCTGCTTCTGTTAGGTCCATACCATTTCTGTCCTTTATTGTGCCTGTCATTGCATGAAATGTTCCCTGGGTATCTCTAATTTTCTTGAAAAGATCTCTAGTCTTTCCTATTCTTTTGTTTTCCTCTATTTTTTTGCATTGATCACTGAGGAAGGCTTTCTTATCTCTCCTTGCTGTTCTTTGGAACTCTGCATTCAAATGAATATATCTTTCCTTTTCTCCTTTGGCTTTAGCTTCTCTTCTTTTCTCAGCTATTGTAAGGCCTCCTCAGACAACCATTTTGCCTTTTTGCATTTCCTTTTCTTAGGGATGGTCTTAGTCACTGCCTCCTGTACAATATCACCAACCTCTGTCCATAGTTCCTCAGGGACTCTGTCCATCAGATCTAATCCCTTGAATCCATTTGTCACTTCCACTATATAATCATAAGGGATTTGATTTAGGTCATACCTGAATGGTCTAGTGTTTTCCTCTACTTTCTTCAATTTAAGTCTGAGTTTGGCAATAAGGATTTTGTGATCTGAGCCACAGTCAGCTCCCGGTCTTGTTTTTGCTGACTGTATAGAGCTTCCCCATCGTTGGCTGCAAAGAATATAATCAGTCTGATTTCAGTATTGACTGTCTGGTGATGTCCATGTGCAGAGTCTTCTCTTGAGCTGTTGGAAGAGGGTGTTTGCTGTGACCAGTGTGCTCTCTTGCCAAAACTCTGTTAGCTTTGACCAGCTTTGTGTTCTACTCCAAGGCCAAATTTGCCTGCTACTCCAGGTATTTCTTGACTTCCTACTTTTGCATTCCAGTCCCCTATAATGAAAAGGGAAACTTTTGGGGGTGTTATTCTAGAAAGTCTTATAGGTCTTCATAGAACTGTTGAACTTTAGCTTCTTCAGCATTATTGGTTGGGTCTAGACTTAGGTTACTGTGATATTGAATGGATTGTCTTGGAAATGAATAGAGATCATTCTGTCATTTTTGAGATTGCACTCAAGTACCGCATTTCGGACTCTTTTGTTGACTATAATGGCTACTCCATTTATTATTCTTGCACACAATAATAGTTATGATGGTCATCTGAATTAAATTCACTCATTCCAGTACTCAATTACCAAAATTAATATTTGCAATTTATTAAATACTTATGTTCTAGTCATTGTTCAAAACCCTTTACATATATTATCTCAGTTAACATTAACAAAAATACAATGAACATTTTAATTTTACACAATTTAATTTTACACAATTAAATTTTAATTTTACAATGAGAGAACTGACAGATCATTTAACTCAGAAGACCAGGTCCATACACATGCTTAAGTGATAGGTCTGGGATAAGAACTTGCATCTGTCTAAGGTCAAAGCCATGCTTTTAAACACCATGAAGCTTCCTGAGTGTTTTATTTTTAACACAATACATCTGCATAAATATGGAGACTTCATTTGCTCAATCCAGCTCTTTGAGACCCCATGGACTGCAGCACTCCAGGTCTCCCTGTCCATCACCAACTCCCGGAGCCTGCTCAAATTCATGTTCATTGAGTCAGTGATGCCATCCAACCGTCTCATCCTCTGTCATCCTTTTCTCCTCCTGTCTTCAATCTTTCCCAGCATCAGGGTCTTTTCCAATGAGTGTTCTTCGCATCAGGTGACCAAAGTATTGGAATTTCAGCTTCAGCATCAGTCCTTCCAATGAATATTCAGGACTGATTTCCTTTAGAATTGACTGGTTTGATCTCCTTGCAGTCCAAGGGACTCTCAAGAGTCTTCTCCAATCCTACAGTTCAAAAAAGATCAATTCTTTGGCATTCAGTTTTCTTTAGAGTCCAACTCTCACATCCATACATAACTACTGGAAAAACCATAGCTTTGACTAGATGGACCTTTGTTGGCAATGTAATGGAAAGATGGCAAAGAATGAAGTAAAGACTTTATTCTAAAAGTAAATAATTAAGTACAGATTGTTGCCTGGGTCTAAAGTGTTTAGATCATCTTGTAGCTTGGATCCACAGCAAGAGCTATGAGCTTGGACTTTGGTGCAATGTGATGGAGCAAAATTTAACATTTCTATATATACACATGTTCTGTTTAGATTAATAACCAAATTTTCTCAACTGGTTTTGCAAGATAATTAAAACCCCCAATCTTAGGGTACCAACTATTTTATGCAATAAATTAACTTCTTTCTTAACTAGTGCTATGTTAAAATAGCACTAGTTATGCAACATCCTTGAGAGAATTGAGAAAATAATCATTCAAATAACTTTGGTTCAAATGAGAAATCCTAGTTGACAAAGGCTACTAGCAGCTTCACTTTGAACTACAATTTTATCTCATCACTCCAGAAATATTTCCAGTTTTGTTTCCAGATATAGTTACTGAGTACAGATATGACATTCTGATGTAATGACTGTGATGCATTGAGGTTTATCTATCTATCTATCTATCTATCCATCTGTCTATCTATATACACACAAGTATGGGCTTCCCCTGTGGCTTAGCAGTAAAGAATCCACCTGCAATGCAGGAGATGTGTGTTCCATCCCTGGGTTGGGAAGATCCCTTGGAGAAGGGTATGGCAACCCAGTTCAGCATTCTTGCCTGGAGAATCCCATGGATGGAGGAGCCTGGCAGGCTATAGCTCATACGGTCACAAAGAGTTGAACAGGATGGAAGCAACTGAGCATGCATGCATGCAAATACATGTATACTATATATTTATGTATAAATATTAATATATACACAAACTCATGTACATTTTATATGCATGTGTATATATGTATCTATGTGTTTACACACATATAAATACACATGTATATTTTACATATATAATATTTGGTACATAGTTAATCCTAATATCAAGCTTAAATAGATTTGTGCTACACATTTTTTTCACATGAAGAAAGAATAACTTAATACTCTTTCTGTTCTCTCTTCTGACTTTCAGGATATAAACATGCTTAAACTTGCTTATATATTAAGCTTCTTCCTACAACTCTAACCTGAAATTTGGTTAGTCTTCCACCATTAAGCTTTTAACAACAGTAATCCATGTTTATCACCTCTAATTAGGAGTGGCAAAATCAGGACTCACACCACATGTACATTCACAGATTTATATCTTTACATTTTTTCTGGGCCCAGGTGCATAGAATGTGGGTCTGTGGGCACAAGATAGAGCTCAGACTACGACAGTAGGGTTTCTGCTGTAAGAGAAACGAATGAAAATGAAAACACAACAACCTAAAACCTGTGGGACACTGTAAAAGCAGTCCTAAGGGGAAAGGTCATAGCAATACAGGCACACCTCAAGAAACAAGAAAAAATTCAAATAAATAACCTAACTCTACACCTAAAGCAACTAGAAAAGAAAGAAATGAAGAACCCCAGGGTTAGTAGAAGGAAAGAAATCTTAAAAATTAGAGCAGAAATAAATGCAAAAGAAACAAAAGAGACCAGAGCAAAAATCAACAAAGCCAAAAGCTGGTTCTTTGAAAGGATAAATAAAATTGACAAACCATTAGCCAGACTCATCAAGAAACAAAGGGAGAAAAATCAAATCAATAAAATTAGAAATGAAAATGGAGAGATCACAACAGACAACACAGAAATACAAAGGATCATAAGAGACTACTATCAACAATTATATGCCAATAAAATGGACAACGAGGAAGAAATGGACAAATTCTTAGAAAAGTACAGCTTTCCAAAACTCGATCAGGAAGAAATAGAAAATCTTAACAGACCCATCACAAGCACGGAAATTGAAACTGTCATCAAAAATCTTCCAGCAAACAAAAGCCCAGGTCCAGACGGCTTCACAGCTGAATTCTACCAAAAATTTAGAGAAGAGCTAACACCTATCCTGCTCAAACTCTTCCAGAAAATTGCAGAGGATGGTAAACTTCCAAACTCATTCTATGAGGCCACCCTATACCACCTAATCACCCTATATCACCCTAATACCAAAACCTGACAAAGATCCCACAAAAAAAGAAAACTACAGGCCAATATCACTGATGAACATAGATGCAAAAATCCTTAACAAAATCCTAGCAATCAGAATCCAACAACACATTAAAAAGATCATACACCATGGCCAAGTGGGCTTTATCCCAGGGATGCAAGGATTCTTCAATATCTGCAAATCAATCAATGTAATACACCACATTAACAAATTGAAAAATAAAAACCATATGATTATCTCAATAGATGCAGAGAAAGCCTTTGACAAAATTCAACATCCATTTATGATCAAAACTCTCCAGAAAGCAGGAATAGAAGGAACATACCTCAACATAATCAAAGCTATATATGACAAACCCACAGCAAACATTATCCTCAATGGTGAAAAATTGAAAGCATTTCCTCTAAAGTCAGGAACAAGACAAGGGTGCCCACTCTCACCATTACTATTCAACATAGTTTTGGAAGTTTTGGCCACAGCAATCAGAGCAGAAAAAGAAATAAAAGGAATCCAAATTGGAAAAGAAGAAGTAAAGCTCTCACTCTTTGCAGATGACATGATCCTCTACATAGAAAACCCTAAAGACTCCACCAGAAAATTACTAGAACTAATCAATGACTATAGTAAAGTTGCAGGATATAAAATCAACACCCAGAAATCCCTTGCATTCCTATACACTAATAATGAGAAAACAGAAAGAGAAATTAAGGAAACAATTCCATTCACCATTGCAACGGAAAGAATAAAATACTTAGGAATATATCTACCTAAAGAAACTAAAGACCTATATATAGAAAACTATAAAACACTGGTGAAAGAAATCAAAGAGGACACTAATAGATGGAGAAATATACCATGTTCATGGATTGGAAGAATCAATATAGTGAAAATGAGTATACTACCCAAAGCAATCTATAGATTCAATGCAATCCCTATCAAGCTACCAACAGCATTCTTCACAGAGCTAGAACAAATAATTTCACAATTTGCATGGAAATACAAAAAACCTCGAATAGCCAAAGCGATCTTGAGAAAGAAGAATGGAACTGGAGGAATCAACCTACCTGACTTCAGGCTCTACTACAAAGCCACAGTTCTCAAGACAGTATGGTACTGGCACAAAGACAGAAATATAGATCAATGGAACAAAATAGAAAGCCCAGAGATAAATCCACGCACATATGGACACCTTATCTTTGACAAAGGAGGCAAGAATATACAATGGATTAAAGACAATCTCTTTAACAAGTGGTGCTAGGAAATCTGGTCAACCACTTGTAAAAGAATGAAACTAGAACACTTTCTAACACCATACACAAAAATAAACTCAAAATGGATTAAAGATCTCAACGTAAGACCAGAAACTATAAAACTCCTAGAGGAGAACCTAGGCAAAACACTCTCTGACATACATCACAGCAGGATCCTCTATGACCCACCTCCCAGAATATTGGAAATAAAAGCAAAAATAAACAAATGGGACCTAATTAACCTTAAAAGCTTCTGCACATCAAAGGAAACTATTAGCAAGGTGAAAAGACAGCCTTCAGAATGGGAGAAGATAATAGCAAATGAAGCAACTGACAAACAACTCATCTCGAGAATATACAAGCAACTCCTACAGCTCAACTCCAGAAAAATAAATGACCCAATCAAAAAATGGGCCAAAGAACTAAACAGACATTTATCCAAAGAAGACATACAGATGGCTAACAAACACATGAAAAGATGCTCAACATCACTCATTATCAGAGAGATGCAAATCAAAACCACTATGAGGTACCATTTCACACCAGTCAGAATGGCTGCAATCCAAAAGTCTACAAGCAATAAATGCTGGAGAGGGTGTGGAGAAAAGGGAACCCTCTTACACTGTTGGTGGGAATGCAAACTAGTACAGCCACTATGGAGAACAGTGTGGAGATTCCTTAAAAAACTGGAAATAGACCTGCCTTATGATCCAGCAATCCCACTGCTGGGCATACACACTGAGGAAACCAGAATTGAAAGAGACACGTGTACCCCAATGTTCATCGCAGCACTGTTTATAATAGCCAGGACATGGAAGCAACCTAGATGTCCATCAGCAGATGAATGGATAAGAAAGCTGTGGTACATATACACAATGGAGTATTATTCAGCCATTAAAAAGAATACATTTGAATCAGTTCTAATGAGGTGGATGAAACTGGAGCCTATTATACAGAGTGAAGTAAGCCAGAAAGAAAAACACCAATACAGTATACTAACGCATATATATGGAATTTAGAAAGATGGTAACAATAACCCTGTGTACGAGACAGCAAAAGAGACACAGATGTATAGAACAGTCTTATGGATTCTGTGAGAGAGGGAGAGGGTGGGAAGATTTGGGAGAATGGCATTGAAACATGTAAAATATCATGTATGAAACGAGTTGCCAGTCCAGGTTCGATGCTCGATACTGGATGCTTGGGGCTGGTGCACTGGGACGACCCAGAGGGATGGAATGGGGAGGGAGGAGGGAGTGGGGTTCGGGATGGGGAACACATGTATACCTGTGGCGGATTCATTTTGATATTTGGCAAAACTAATACAGTTATGTAAAGTCTAAAAATAAAATAAAATTAAAAAAAAAAAAAAGAATTTGCTGTATAAGTCTGTGAAGCCAGTGGTCACAAACTCGCCCTTCCTTCCCTAGACTGCTGTTACAAAATCATTTTTACTTCGCTTCAACAACATCTCCCACTACTCATTTCTCATGTTTCACAAAGGTAAAGACAGATATCAGTTTAGAGCACTTCCCACCACCAGTCTTGTTCTTGGAGGGAAAAGGGGAGAGAAAAACAAAAATTGTTTGTTTTTTAATTCAGTTTTTCTGCTTACCTCAAGCAAAATTGCTTTTGTTTTAAACAAAGATATCATTTATATATAAATCTCATCACAGCACAGAGTGCTTACTAAACTCAGTATTCCAAATTTTCCAGATCAGAATTCTCTAAGCCATTTAGTGAGACAGATGCTCCCAATCTATTTTCTATGTCTGTGAGTCTTGTTTTTATTTTGTATGGACATCTACTTGTACTTGTTCTAGGTTCTACTTATAAGTGATATCTTTGTCTGACATTTCATTAAGCTTAATATTCTCTAGGTTCATCCATGTTGCTGCAAATGGCAGTATTTCATTATTTTTTATGGCTGAGTAATATTATGCTGTGTATATGCATACATATATGTATGTATATGTGTGTGTATATATATATATCACATCTTCTTAATCCTATCATCAATAGAAGCAACATGAGTTGCTTTCATGGGTTGGCTATTGTAAATAATGTTACTATGAACAATGAGATGCATGTATGTTTTCCAATTAGTGTTTTAGTTATTTTCATGTGTATATATATATATATATATATACATATAGTTTTTTCATATGTGTACGTGCACATACACACACACACACACAGACAACCCAGGAGTAGAATTGCTGGATAGTATGGTAGTTCTATTTTTAGACTTTTAAGGATGTTTCATACTGTTTTTCACAATGCCTGCCCCAATTCGCATTCCCACCAACAATGTATAAGGGTTCTCTTTTCTTCACATCCTCTCCAGCACTTATAATTTATAGAATTTTTAAAATTTTGTTTTATTAGGTCCATTTAGTCAAGGCTATGGTTTTTCCAGTGGTCATGCATGGATGTGAGAGTTGGACTGTGAAGAAAGCTGAGCACCAAAGAATTGATGCTTTTGAACTGTGGTGTTGGAGAAGACTCTTGAGAGTCCCTTGGACTGCAAGGAGATCCAACCAGTCCATCCTAAAGGAGATCAGTCCTGGGTATTCATTGGAAGGACTGATGCTAAAGCTGAAACTCCAGTACTTTGGACACCTCATTCGAAGAGTTGACTCATTGGAAAAGACTCTGATGCTGGGAGGGATTGGGAGCAGGAGAAGAAGGGGACGACAGAGGATGAGATGGCTGGATGATATCACCGACTCAATGGACATGAGTTTGAGTGAACTCTGAGAGTTGGTGATGGACAACTCAGATGGTGAGGCCTGGCGTGCTGCGATTCATGGGGTTGCAAAGAGTCGGACATGACCGAGTGACTGAACTGGAATTGGAATGATACAAATAGTGTTCCTATTCTTAATAAAAATTACAGATAATGATATTTTAACATGAGAGTAATGTGACTGAATATGCTCTCATAGGTTGGAACACAGTGATTGCACACACATTTTCAGATTCTTTTCCATTATAGGTTTCCATTATACTATTTGTAGACTTTTTGATGATAGCCATTCTGACTGGTGTGAGGTGATAACTCATTGTGGTTTTTTCATGTCTATACTAGTGATGTTGAGCTTCTTTTCATGTTCCTATTGGCCATTTATATGTCTTCTTTGTGGAAAACTATCTAGTTAGGTTTTCTGCCCACTTTTTGATTAGGTTGTTAGTGCGTTGTTTTTTTTTTTTCATATTGAGTTGTTTGAGCTGTTTATATATTTTCTATATTAACCCCTTGTTCATCACTATGTTTGCAAATATTTTCTCCCATTTATTAAGTTGTCTTCTTCTTCTGAAGACATATCAATACATAGATCATCTACTATCTGTTTTCTTTCTTACCATGGATAAAAAAAAAAAATTGCAATCAGATTTTTTTATTAATTAATTAATTTTAATTAGAGGCTAATTCCTTTACAATATTGTATTGGTTTTGCCATACATCAACATGAATCTGCCACAGGTGTACACGTGTTCCCAATCCTGAACCCCCCTCCCACCTCCCTCCCCATACCATCCCTCTGGGTCATCCAAGTGCACCAGCCCCAAGCTTCCTGTATCCTGCATCGAACCTGGACTGGCAATTCGTTTCTTATATGATATTGTACATGTTTCAATGCCATTCTCCTAAATCATCCCCTCCCCCTCCCACAGAGTCCAAAAGACTGTTCTATACATCTGTGTCTCTTTTGCTATCTCCCATACTTCTTTCTAAATTCCATATATATGCATTAGTATACTGTATTGGTGTTTTTCTTTCTGGCTTACTTCACTCTGTATAATAGGCTCCAGTTTCATCCACCTCATTAGAACTGATTCAAATGTATTCTTTTTAATGGCTGAGTAATATTCCATTGTGTATATGTACCACAGCTTTCTTATCCATTCATCTGCTGATGGACATCTAGGTTGCTTCCATGTCCTGGCTATTATAAACAGTGCTGCGATGAACATTGGGGTACACGTGTCTCTTTCAATTCTGGTTTCCTCAGTGTGTATGCCCAGCAGTGGGATGGCTGGGTCATATGGCAGTTCTATTTCCAGGGAACCCTCTTACACTGTTGGTGGGAATGCAAACTAGTACAGCCACTATGGAGAACAGTGTGGAGATTCCTTAAAAAACTGCAATCAGATTTTTTTTAAAAACAAATAGATCTCACATAAGTTCTATTTGTGGTCCTGTCTTGACCACACAGGACCTGTCTATCAACACATAAATCATCTACTATCTGTTTTCTTTCTTATCATGGATAAAAAAAAATTGCAATCAGATTTTATTAAAAAACAAATAGATCTCACATAAGTAAGTTCTATTTGTGGTCCTGTCTTAACTACAGAGAAGTCTTGGATCAAATTCATTGTGTCCCCTAAGGTCCTCTTTCCTCTCTTGTTTCCTACAGTCCTCTTTCCTCTCTTGTCTCCTAAGGTCTTTTCTCTTTTATCTCTAAGGCCCTTTACACTTGTTTACCATTGGCATTGCCAGGGTAACAAACTCTACATGAGCTCCACTCAGCTACCACCCTGGGAGGGACACAAAGTTGCTAGTCTCCTGCCTGTAACACAGGACTCTGACTTTCCTGTTACTGTTGAAGTGTGCAACCTGGAAAAACAAGGGAATTGACACCCATGGGGCAAATCTTTGACCAACGGGAGGGAGGAACCAGTAGAAATTTTTTTATCTCTTCTCCTACCCCTGGGCATACTGCTTTGAAAAACACTCATCCATATTTCTCTCAAACTATGGTTCTGCAAAGTCAAAGAATCAGTGTAACTTGGTACTAATAGGTGGCTACTTGGCTAACACATTCCCTCCTTCACCCTTTTCTCACATCCTGCTTCCCTGGAGTTGCACTCCCTGATAAATTAGTATCACATAAACATTTGCTCCAGGATCTGCTTTCCAGAGAAATTGGAGACATTTGTGTGCATGCATGTGTGCTAAGTCGGTTTAGTCATGTCTGACTCTTTACAGCCTCATGAACTGTAGCCCGCCAGGCTCCTCTGACCATGGGATTCTCCAGGCAAGAATACTGGAATGGGTTGCCATGCCCTCCTCCAGAAGATCTTCCCAACCTGGGGATCTAACCCGGGTCTCCTGCTTTGCAGACTGTTTACCGCGAAGCCCCAGGTGTTCTACAAATCAGATCTTACGTTCAACCAGAGAGCACCCCTGAACTGTGCTCTTTGTTTCCCTTTCCTTCTCAGGTTCAGTGGTTCTTTTTGCAAAAAGACTTGTAATTCTACCCTTGGTTGTGGTATGTCTAGCAGGCATTGAAAACCACTGAAAGAGAAAACAGTGGAAAAAGAAAAGTCATCTTTAAATAATTGTATGATGAAGTAGTGTGAATTGGAAAATGTTTGCAATCAATTAATTTGTTCAGTGAATTATAATTTTCAGACATCACCCCTCTAATATCAACTATTTTCATAGACAAACAATAGGAACAAAACAGAATTATTTTAACTTATGGGTACCAGTTATGGCAAAGGAACTTCTCGGTACTAGATTTATTTTTTTTAAAGAAGCACCTGTTAAGACAACCCCATCTATGTTCCCAATCTTCCTTCTCTTTTAACCTTGAATTGTGGGTCTCTTTCAGCAGTAAGTGGGAAAAATCACAACCAGGCATATTATATTGTAAATTTCTTTCTTAAATTAGATATGACTTTAACTGGCTTATCATCTTGATGTTGAAAGGAATAATTTCAATGTAATTTCATTAGCAATCTCTACATTCTCAATGGGGTTCCTGGTGCAGCCAGCATACCACTTGGGGCTACTCATCATAACTTATTACCAAACCTTCATCCACATTTACTGGATCCCATTTTGGAGGTTGGTGATTGAAAATACACATTTAACAATATCTGTAAGTAGATACTTTTGATAGAATTCAGGACACACCAACCCAAAATATGGTGCCTTGACATTTTGACTCTTTTAAGCTGAAAAAGTTTGACAAAACGGTAGGTGCAGAAAAGACTCTTTCCCTTTTCTTGAAGCAGTTCATAAGGGCCGCATATGAAAGATCCCCTCCCTATATCCAGAGGAAAGAACACTCTTATCTCCAAGGCACAAAGGACACAAAAAAGAATCTGGTTAAACAGACCATGCCAAGCTTCCCCCAGTTCACTAGACTTAGCTCATACTCTTTGCTTTATCACATGTCTTACAAATATCTACAGCTCATCACACCTAGCATGAAAACACTGAAATTTAACCATTTCTTTAGCCTTTATTTACTTATGCAGGCTCCTGTGTCTCAAAAAACTTCTGTTAAATAAATTTGTATGCTTAGTCTGTCTTTGTTAACTATTTTCAGACCCAGCCAGGGATCCTAATAGAACCAAGTGAAACTTTTTATTTCCCCTACATGCTTAGACTTCAAAGTTTGAAGCCCACTGTTTTATTGAAACCTTTCTTCCAGCACACAGGTTTTTATAATCTTCAAACACCCTGAAGTTAAAATTGTAGTTCCTCTTATCAGAGAACCATCTCCATGAGTTGATTTTTGGGTACGGTATGAAGAGGTGCTCCTTAAGCTGGCAACAATTACAATGGATTTTCAAAAGGCTTGGAACCTTGCAGTAGAGAAACTAAGCAGAAGGCATTCTTGGATTCACTTCAGAGGGTTTTGTTGTTGTTTTTTTTTGTTTTTTTTTTCACTAAACCAAAAGCAAACCAGAATGTATTTTATTGTGAAATAGATGCACTGTGCTGGAAAAATTAGTGTTTTCAGAGAGAACAGGTCTTGTGTTAGTCATATTAATTTATTAACTGTTTCCTTCAGATTTTTCTTTCAAAACAAACTTTTACTATCCACTCACATGTTTTCTATATTAAACTTAATTAAATCACAAAGATTTCTAATCATATAAAGAGAGAGAGACACACACACACACAAACACACACACACACATAAATGAGGTAGAAGAAAATTTCAAAGGTCATTTTTTTCCCTGATTAAAATTCATAATAAAATTACAACAGCTATGTTTTTCATCAAGGAAGTATTTAAGCAGCTAATTTCTATATAAATATATTCCATGCTAGTTCAATAAATTAGAAAAAGGAGCATAATCTTGTTAAGATGCAATTCAGAGGGAACTGTGGGTGGATAGCTATTAGCATGTAAAAGCAATGAATGAAGGCATTGAATAAATAAACCCTATAAATTACTCTCAGCTAAACAACAGAATTCAGATGATTTTGCTGAGACCTTAAAATATCTCTAACTTGCCAGGCAAATTTCCTTTTGCGCCTTTCAATGGCAGTCGAGTTTCACAGCCGCTTGGGAATAAGGGCCAAGATCACACACCAGTCAGGAACCTGTGACAAGGCCCTGTCATTATGCCAAAGCCTGATATTCTGATACGCTTGTTAGCGACTCCTTCAGAAACAACCACCAAGGACTGTAGGTTCCTAGGAAGCATCCAAAGTCAGATACGGTAGTAGTTGGTTGGTTTTTTCCCCCTTCTGATTTATTTCTTACACTGCTCCTTTTCCCTCAAAACCAATTTAATTAAATCAGTACAAGTTATAAAATATTGTATTTCTGCTATCGACTTCATAAAGAAATCCTTTCATGCCATTGTTTCCATTTTAGTTTTGCTGCCAGCATTAAAGACAAAGGAAATATACATCTCTCATTTCTCAGCTGGAAGGCTTGTCCTGAGAATTTGGCCTAATAAAGGTACTTAGATAATTTCATCTTTCACATGTGATAGCAAGGCCTTATTAAGTTTAGACTAAATAAACAAAATTACAATGGAGGAAAGAAAGCACTACTTATTGTAAAAGGACACAGCTTTAGAGATATTCTAGGTTTCATGGTTTTTTATGTTCAATTCTTGGTGAATGCCTCTCACTAAAAAGTAGGAAGCATTTGTTGCATTCTTAACTCAATATTCCAATAGCAATTTCCATTTAATAACATTAAGGAAAAAACTACAGTAGCTATTTTTAAAATAGTTTTATTTTTTGAATTCTTTGAATGTTTATTTAATATGTGAATGAGAGAAATAAAGGATTAAAAGGGGGAAATTTTCTTACTTTTGGAAGATAAAATGACCATTTTTTTTTTAATTTTATGTTTGGCTTCTTTTTTTATATATATTTTATTTTCTTTTTTAACTTTACAATATTGTATTGGTTTTGCCATATATCAACATGACCATGTTAATTGCTGATGGTCACAGAATTTTTTTAGTATTATGTGCAAAAGTACTTTGTCAAACTGTGAGAAATGAAAAAATAATTACAGATTTTTAAGCAAAGGGAGTTTGGAAATCAGAGAGTAGCTATGTCATAGATGCTGTTGCAGGTGCTTATATTAGTTTGAGTTTCTTTCAGATAAACCTGCCAGTAAAGGCAGATTTTGCTTTGTTTTGTCTTATTGTGTTTCCTTTAGCAGCTTGAAGAAAAAGATGAGCACAACTAATGCAGTAGTTAAAACCTTATATGAAAAGGAATAATAGCCTTAAAGTAAACAACAATATAATTAAACAAGATTTTGGTTATTCTAAGAATGTTTTGCAGTCATGTATCTCACCAGATGTTTGATTGAGTTTAATGCAAAAAGGTAAAATGAATCCAAATACATCTAGTCTATCTTACTCTGCTGTTGTTGCTGTTTAGGCTCTGAGTCATGTCTGACTCTTTTTGTGACCCCGTAGACCATAGCCTGCCAGGCTCCTCTGCCCATGGAACATCCCCTGGCAAGAATACTGTGTGTGTTGCCATTTCCATCTCCAGAGGATCTTCCTGATCCAGGGACCGAACCCACATTTCCTGCATTAGCAGGCAGATTCTTTACCACCGAGCCAACAGTATTCTAAATATTGCTAATTTGATTTTCTTGGTTGATCATTTCTGAAAGGAAGCAAATCCAATTTATCTGCAAGCTGAAGTGAAAAATATTTTAATGACAATACACAACAGCCTGTATGCTGTAGCTGTCCTTTAGTCTGACATTCCTGTCTGAAGCTATATTATAAATCACTATTGCGAAGAGTTCAAGGAACCTCCTACAATTTGCTATAAAAATAGCTCATTCATTAAAAAAAAAAAAAAGATTCAGCACCTACTATGTGCCAGCACAGTGCTAGGCAATGAGGGCAACGGTGTTAAGGCAGGCGCGCTCCCCGATTTCAAGGAGCTTACATTTTCTGGCGAGAATAGGCATCAATTAAATAAACACATTTTTAGGACAATTCTCTGGGAGGTCCATGCCTGCCACCACAGTCAGGACTGAGATCACAACTGAGAGGTTCCTCTTCAGCCCCAGAACTATCAAGTGCCCTTCAAGGTGGACATGGAAAATGGTAACCTTCTAACTTTTGAGTTATGTCTGGTATCTGCCTATTCCCACATGTAGATAACCATTTCTTGATGAAAGTTGCCATGCAGAACTGAGAATCTTGAGTTCTAAAAACCCTTATTTGGCCAAGTCCCCTGAAGAAAGTGTAGACACAATACTTTCTTCCTCATTTGAGAAGTCTGAGGCAGATTGTTAACACTGTTCCCAAAATAGTATCATTTCTCTTTTAGAGAAGGAAGGCAATAGATTCAAATGACTAGAGTGAGGCACCTAAGGCCACGACAAATGTGAGACTGAAGAAGAGTGAGAAAAAGGACTGCAGTCATCTCTTTCCACTCCAACTTGCTACCTACAGAAAAGCAGAAGAAAATAGGACACTCGGGAGCAATTTTATTTGATGAGTCACATAACAGTAGAATTTAAGGAGTAAAAGATTAACTATATATATCCAAAAGAACTGGAATCAGAATCTCAAAGAGATATCTGCACTTCCATGTTGATGGTAGCACTGTTAATAATAGCCAAGATATGCAACAACCTAAACATTTATCAACATATGAATTGCTAAAGAAAACATGGTGTGTACACACAATGGAATATTATTCAGGCTCAAAAAGAAGGAAATCTTGCTATTTGTAGCCCCATGGATAGACCTAGAGGACATTATGCTAAGTTAAATAAACTAGACATAAAACAGATTACATTTATATAAGGTATCTAAAATAGTCACTCTCAGAGAACAAAGGTGGAGAAGGCACTGGCACCCCACTCCAGTACTCTTGCCTGGAAAATCCCATGGATGGAGGAGCCTGGTGGGCTGCAGTCCATGGGGTTGCAAAGAGTGGGACATGACTGAGCGACTTCACTTTCCCTTTTCCCTTTCATGCATTGGAGAAGGAAATGGCAACCCACTCCAGTGTTCTTGCCTAGAGAATCCCAGGGATGGGGGAGCCTGGTGGGCTGCCGTCTATGGGGTCGCACAGAGTCGGACACGACTGAAGCAACTTAGCAGCAGCAGCAGTAGAAGCCGAGAACAGAGGGTAGAATGGGGACTTCCAGAGCAGGGGAAGGGAAATGGGGAGTTACTATGTGTGCAGCTATATAACTACATACTATGGGTATATAGTTTTAGTTATGCAAGATGAGTAAGTTCTAGAGATTTTCTATGCAGCACTATATCTATAGCTAACAATACTGTATTACACACTTAGAATTTTGTCAGAAGGGTAGATCTTATACTAAGCATAATAAGAAAGAAAAAGCAAAATGGATGAATGGATTAAAGAATGAATGAATAAAACACTTGAGAAAAAAAAAAGATTAACCAGAATCACTAGTCTCACATCACTTCTTCCACTCCCTCTACTAGAAACCAGGTCTGATTGTAGGGGCAGACCAGTAGACAGTTGAGTTTCTTTACCTTTTCTTTGTGAAAGCAAATTTTTATTCCCATTGAACAACTTCCTCTTTTATTATAACTTTTCATCCTTTGCTCTGGCAGTCTAACCAAACAAAATTCTTCTGTTTCAGGATCTCACCTGAGATTTAACTTATCCTGATGGATCTAGCAAAGATAAGTGAACGTGGGTGGTGTAGGACACGCAGTCGATATCTCTACAAGGTTTTCTAAAAATTTTCCCCCTAAGATCAAGGTGGATAGCCAGAAAGTTGAAAGTCTGTATCTCACAGTTAGTTTAGAAATCCTTTCTTCAATTATGACTTAATGTTATGTTTTCATTTTTAAATCATATGATGATGTTGGAAATAACCATCTAAATGAAAACATTTTGTGATTTTTACAACATCACTGTTGAAAACATTGTCCATTGCATTTATCAGTGTTTTTAGAACAAGGTCACACACATGGATACACTAAGGAATATACTGTTCCCTAGAGAAGAACTTAGCAGCAGCAGCAGCAGAGAAGAACTAGTTATGCTGTTCTTGGCTTTTCCTAAAGTCTCAGACAAGGTGCTAAAAGTGACCCAAGCACACTGTATACCGTGTAGAACAACTCTTCCCTGGGCCTTGGCAGTTGAAGGATGAGAAAAATAGAAGAGGGCAGAGTTTGGCCCATGCTCAGCAGCTACTTCTCTCAGCCAATATGCCCTTCTTAAAAGAACGAATGAACTACTCTTTGAGGTGTTAAAAAATATGGGTGGCAGAGATCCTTCTTCAAAGTTCATCTGGTATTCCTAAGACAAATGAAAGTGTTTACTAAACAAAATAATAATACCCACAAGGAATATCCATTAAGCTACTCAGGACTTAATCCTCCAGAATAAACAGTGAATGGATAACAGCAACCCTTCACTTGTAAATAGCCTGGCTTCATAAGCTCTTCTGCTTGTGGCCAGGATTTCTGCCATTGCAGAGAACGGGTCCTCAAAAGGGTGTGTGAGAATACCAAAATAGCAGTTGTACAGGTACTTACCACAAACCAGTTTATTTTTCCTGTTTTTTAAATATATTATCTTAAAAGATACAAATAGACTTTCCTCAATACATAGAGAAGAAGCAAGAAGAAAAGGAGGAGGAGGAAGGGAAATAAGAAAGTAGCAGCAGCATCAAAGGAAGGAATAAAGGAATCTGAGTAACTTAAAAAGATATTAGAATTTATAAGCTCTAAATCAGTTATAAAACAATGCATAATAGCTCTTCTAGTTCCAAAGCTGGAATATAATTTTTTGGAAAAAAAAAAAACTAGAATCCAAGAAATATAAATGTCTGACTAATACAACATTGGCACTATTAGGAGATAGAGGTCTCCAGATGATAAGATTCTGGGAAGTATTTTACTCTTAAAATACAGATGTTAATATATCGTATTTATTACCCAATTTAGGATCATTTAGACCTCAAGAAAACAAACAGTTAAGTATATTACCCAAAATATCCAGGATAAACAAAATGGAAATTTATCTTATGAAAATTTAGGAAGTCCAGGGCTAGATTTACAGTCCTCAAAATCATAAGGAACTCCAGGGTCTTCCTGTCCTGTTATTTCTATCTTGTGGTCCAAGATGTGGTTCAAGTACACTCTTCATGTCCATATTTCACTCAATGAGAAAGAAAGGAGAGATAAGGGAGACCAATCTCATTAAAGGACACTTTCTGCAAGACAAACAGGTATTTATTTCCCATTGTCTGGATTTTAATCAAATAATCCCACCAAATTATAAGGGAGGCTAGCCATCCGTTTCTGGGTGGACATGTGACAAGCTAACACTAAGGATGGGTAAGCTCTATTTCACAGAGAGAAGGGAAGAACAGATAAGACACAACTCAGTCTTCACAATAGGAATTGCTTGTATCTTTAGAAAGCATTCTAAGTATATCAAAGCAAAAATTATCTACAAGGGAATGTAAGCTTGTGAAAATGAAAAAGAAAACACTTTCAAAAGATCACACTGGTAGTAACCTAGCTTTGTGTAAGACATTCTGGGACCATGATAACTTAGGAATAGTTGGGAAAAGTGAAGGGAAGCTGAAACTCAGCAAAATTCTGTTGCCCAAGGCTTACAGGGGAATCTGTGTGTGCAATTATCCCAGCAGCAGAACCTGGTCTGACAAGAAGAGACAATGGAGTCTGCATCAGTGTCTAAAGGATGTGGCAAGATCATGCTGGATTCAGTGGATCACTGCTATTTGGAGATCCAATTTAGCAGCTAGAGCCCAATAGTAACTGGTGGAATGTAGTGATGGAGAAACATCTAAGCTAAAATGGTAGGAGGAATCCATTCGAGGGACTAAGCTTGACGGACAAAATTCTGTTCCCAGGAAGGTGAGATAATGACTGGATACAGTACAAGTCAAAAAGTTAATTCAAGGGAAGTGGGCACAACACAGCCAGTGCTGGTTAATTGTACATAATTCACCATTAGTACCAAGGAAAAAAATATCATTTAGAGTGAATCTGATATTCTACCATCAACTTTGCTGAATTCTTTCTTCCTCCACTGTTAAATGGTCTAATTCTGTAAGGCTGTTATTTGAGATGTCTCGATATTGCTTTCACCAACTTTATGAAATTTTGTATCTTTTGTAATTTTGTCATTTGCTGGGAGAAATATCAATAACCTCAGATATGCAGATGACACCACCCTTATGGCAGAAAGTGAAGAGGAACTAAAAAGCCTCTTGATGAAAGTGAAAGAGGAGAGTGAAAAAGTTGGCTTAAAGCTCAACATTCAGAAAATGAAGATCATGGCATACAGTCCCATCACTTCATGGGAAATAGATGGGGAAACAGTGGAAACAGTGTCAGACTTTATTTTTCTGGGCTCCAAAACCACTACAGATGGTGACTGCAGCTATGAAATTAAAAGACACTTACTCCTTGGAAGGAAAGTTATGACCAACCTAGGTAGCATATTCAAAAGCAGAGGCATTACTTTGCCAACAAAGGTTCATCTAGTCAAGGCTATGGTTTTTCCTGTGGTCATGTATGGATGTGAGAGTTGGACTGTGAGGAAGGCTGAGTGCCAAAGAATTGATGCTTTTGAACTGTGGTGTTGGAGAAGACTCTTGAGAGTCCCTTGGACTGCAAGGAGATCCAACCAGTCCATCCTGAAGGAGATCAGCCCTGGGATTTCTTTGGAAGGAATGATGCTAAAGCTGAAACTCCAGTACTTTGGCCACCTCATGGGAAGAGTTGACTCATTGGAAAAGACTCTGATGCTGGGAGGGAACGGGGGCAGGAGGAGAAGGGGACACCAGAGGATGAGATGGCTGGATGGCATCACTGACTCGATGGACGTGAGTCTGAGTGAACTCCAGGAGTTGGTGATGGACAGGGAGGCCTGGCGTGCTGCGATTCATGGGGTCGCAAAGAGTCGGACACGACTGAGCGACTGATCTGATCTGATTGGGGAATTGTCCCTACATTTGTATTTTGACAGATATCAAGAATAGAAAGATTGCCGCTGGCTAGTGCTAGATGCTAGACAGTGTTTTGTAGAGAGAGAGATGGTTACATTTTCAAGTGCTTGGTTTGTTAGAGAATAATTTTAGGGAAGTGACAACAATGAATATTATGCCTGCAGAAATGTAGATAGTGCATAGTAGACAACTCATATGTGAGTAGAATAGCCTATTATGTAAAGACCAAGACAGAGGCTCCTGCCTATAGCTGACCACCCAGCAGGTAGAAAGGATATCTGTTTGGTACTGAAGGAGACTCTATTGATGTCAGAGCAAATTACCACAAATCCAACAGCTTAAAACAAAACCCACGTATTGCCTGAAATCTGAGTGTGCCTCAATTGTGTTCCCTATTTAGGGTCTCAGAAGGCTGAAGTCAAGGTGTGGGCCAGCCTGGGATGGTAGCTGGAGGCTCTGGGGGAGAATAAGCTTCCATACTTATTCAAGTTCTTGGCAGAATTCAATTCTGTGCAATTTTTGGAAAGAGAACCAGGCCTTCTCTCTCCTGGTCAGCTAGAAGTTATTCCAGCTTCTGAAAGTTGCCCCATTCTTCAACTTGTTGCTCCTCCAGCAACAGTATATTGAATCCTCTCATGCTTTGGATCTCTCGGAATTCCTCTCCTGCACTTAATCAGTAGATTTTACAGTGTTTTAAAGGATACTGAATTCACTTAGAGAGTCCAGGATAATTTCCCTATTTTAAGGTCTGCTGATTCATAATCTTAATTATATCTACAAAGCCCCTTTTGCCATGTAACTAATATAACCACATTAATAAACTGGGATGTGAAAATCACAGGCACCAAAACTCTGCCTAATACAGCAATATAGAGCGTGATATAGAAAGATAACAATTATCACATGAATGTTGATTTATTATCAACTAAACTAGGTTCTGTGATAGTGAATGGTTTGCCTTGGAAACGAACAGAGATCATTCTGTCATTTTTGAGATTGCATCCAAGTACTGCATTTCGGACTCTTTTGTTGACCATGCTGGCCACTCCATTTCTTCTGAGGGATCCTGCCCACAGTAGTAGATATAATGGTCATCTGACTTAAATTCACCCATTCCAGTCCATTTGAGTTCGCTGATTCCTAGAATGTCAACATTCACTCTTGCCATCTCTTGTGTGACCACTTCCAATTTGCCTTGATTCATGGACCTGACATTCCTGGTTCCTATGCAATATTGCTCTTTACAGCATCAGACCTTGCTTCTATCACCAGTCACATCCACAGCTGGGTATTGTTTTTGCTTTGGCTCCCTCCCTTCATTCTGGAGTTATTTCTCCACTGATCTCCAGTAGCATATTGGGCACCTACTGACCTGGGGAGTTTCTCTTTCAGTATCCTATCATTTTGCCTTTTCATACTGTTCATGGGGTTCTCAAGGCAAGAATACTGAAGTGGTTTGCCATTCCCTTCTCCAGTGGACCACATTCTGTCAGATATCTCCACCATGACCCACCCGTCTTGGGTGGCCCCACGGGCATGGCTTAGCTTAGTGTGCCAGTCGTTGCAGCCGCTTCGGCTTCAGCAATATATGAACCGTGAACTTCCTGATGTTCAAGCTGGTTTTAGAAAAGGCAGAGGAACCAGAGATCAAATTGCCAACATCTGCTGGATCATGGAGAAAGCAAGAGAGTTCCAGAAAAACATCTATTTCTGCTTTATTGACTATGCCAAAGCCTTTGACTGTGTGGATCACAATAAACTGCGGAAAATTCTGAAAGAGATGGGAATACCAGACCACCTGATCTGCCTCTTGAGAAATCTGTATGCAGGTCAGGAAGCAACAGTTAGAACTGGACATAGAACAACAGACTGGTTCCAGATAGGAAAAGGAGTACGTCAAGGCTGTATATTGTCACCTTGCCTATTTAACTTATGTGCAGAGTACATCATGAGAAACGCTGGACTGGAAGAAACACAAGCTGGAATCAAGATTGCCGGGAGAAATATCAATAACCTCAGATATGCAGATGACACCACCCTTATGGCAGAAAGTGAAGAGGAACTAAAAAGCCTCTTGATGAAGGTGAAAGAGGAGAGTGAAAAAGTTGGCTTAAAGCTCAACATTCAGAAAATGAAGATCATGGCATCCGGTCCCATCATTTCATGGGAAATAGATGGGGAAACAGTGGAAACAGTGTCAGACCTTATTTTTGGGGGCTCCAAAATCACTGCAGATGGTGACTGCAGCCATGAAATTAAAAGACACTTACTCCTTGGAAGGAAAGTTATGACCAACCTAGGTAGCATATTCAAAAGCAGAGGCATTACTTTGCCAACAAAGGTTCATCTAGTCAAGGCTATGGTTTTTCCTGTGGTCATGTATGGATGTGAGAGTTGGACTGTGAGGAAGGCTGAGTGCCAAAGAATTGATGCTTTTGAACTGTGATGTTGGAGAAGACTCTTGAGAGTCCCTTGGACTGCAAGGAGATCCAACCAGTCCATCCTGAAGGAGATCAGCCCTGGGATTTCTTTGGAAGGAATGATGCTAAAGCTGAAACTCCAGTACTTTGGCCACCTCGTGAGAAGAGTTGACTCATTGGAAAAGACTGATGCTGGGAGGGAATGGGGGCAGGAGGAGAAGGGGACGACAGAGGATGAGATGGCTGGATGGCATCACTGACTCGATGGACGTGAGTCTGGGTGAACTCCGGGAATTGGTGATGGACAAGGAGGCCTGGCGTGCTGCGATTCATGGGGTTGCAAAGAGTCGGACATGACTTAGCGACTGAACTGAACTGAAACTAGGTTCTAGGACAGAAAACTAGAGAATTTTTGATGCTTATTGTAACTTGATAGTCAAGTAATAAACAAACTGAGATACAAATTCCTACTTGTAATATATGCTTACAACATGAATAATTTGTCATTTGCATTTTAATTTCATTTTCTCTTTTTCCACTTTTGCTCAGTGTATTTACATAGCATTTACAATGACCATTTACAGTTATGCATAATACACTGGATTCTTCAAAATTTACTTGACAACCCACAAAATTGAGTGATTAAATTTTTTTCATTTTTCCAAAGATATAAATAATACTAAAATAAACATCTACCTGTTAATACATTTCCTTTACTTTAATTTGTCAATATGGGTACTCTAGAAGAACTAATATATAAAAAGTCTGATGTTTTTGTTCTTGGCCTCTGCTGTGAATGAGACCACTAATTTTACTGTAATCTTAATGGGGCTAAATATATTTTATTACTTATTTGTTCCTGATTTAAGACATAAAATCTGCACATAAAATTTTGATTTATTCTTCTTTCAATATTACTGACATTGCACACTTTGCCATTGCTCTATTTACTACATGCCTGAAATGGCTCATCAGGCCCTGTGCTACTTACGACTGAGATCTCTACATCTCAGCCTCAGAACCACCACCAGCTCCTCAGTGAAGCCCTGCTGCGAGTCTAGTCATCCAGCCTCTGCCCATCTCTCTCTCTGATTACAGTGTTGTATTTCTTTCATTGCCCTCACTACTGTATGAAATTATCTTGGCTAGTTAATGAACAATTTTTATTATCTGCGTTCCCCTCCTGAAATTACAATTTTACCTTCATGAGAAGACCATAATTGACTGTACTATCTTCTAGACAGAAAATACTGCCTAGCACATATTAATATTGAAAAACTTATGTAACTCTTGTAAAAAAATTTCCCTCAGTCATAATTACCAAATGATGTTTCTTCATTTATGTCATATGTATATTTTCAGAAGAGTATTTCTAAGCTCTTATTTTGCTTTTCTTATATTCTTTCTTATAATAACTACTGGAACAACTCAGTTCTGGCTGCTGCTGCTGCTAAGTCGCTTCAGTCGTGTCTGACTCGGTGGGACCCCATAGACGGCAGCCCACCAGGCTCCCCCATCCCTGGGATTCTCCAGGCAAGAACACTGGAGTGGGTTGCCATTTCCTTCTCCAATGCATGAAAGTGAAAAGTGAAAGTGAAGTCGCTCCGTCGTGTCTGACTCTTTGCGGCCCCATGGACTGCAGCCTACCAGGCTCCTCCGTCCATGGGATTTTCCAGGCAAGAGTACTGGAGTGGGGTGCCATTGCCTTCTCCGACTCAGTTCTGGAGGACCTCATAAATAGGTGGCATAGTGTTATATTTGAATGCCCATGTCCTCATAAATGGCATTGTGTGTGTGCTAAGGAGCATCAGTCATGTTAGACTCCTTGCAACCCCATGGACTGCATCCCACCAGGCTCCTCTGTCCAAGGGATTCTCCAGGAAGAATACTGGAGTGGGTTGTCATACCCTCCTCCAGGGGATCTTCCCAACCCAGGGATCAAACCCACATCTCTTAAGTCTCCTGCGTTGGTAGGCAGGGTATTTACCATTGCACTACTTGGGAAGCCATGCTTCTTTAAAAGAGATCCCACAACCCCCTAGCTCCTACCTACATGTGAGATCAGAGCAACATTACACCTTACATCAATCAGGAAGCAGGTCCTCACCAGATGCTGAATCTGTCAGGGCCTTCATCTTGAACTTTCCTGCCTCCAGAACTATGAGAAAGAAATTTCTGTTCTTTCTAAAACCATCCAGTCTGACGTATTTTGTTACAGTGGCTCAAATGCTCTAAGATAGAGATGGGGGAGAAATTTCTCAGTAAGTCAAATAAAGCATTTATATTTATTTTACTATTTTTATGGCTTATGACAATGAATGGCTTATTTTTGACTGGACATTTTGGGTTTTTTTTAATTATTATTGATTAAAAATTGTATTTTTATTTGGATAATAGCACTTGTCCAAATAAGACTGTTTACAGCCTAATAAGTATATTTATGCATTAATATCCTCCAAAGCTAAGTCTATTTTGTGAAATTGTTATGTGGTTTTACCAGTGAGTCATTTGAAATGCATATTTTTCTCTTACAGAACTCTATGTCATTAGACCTAAAGTATTATATGTTTATTCATATAAAACAAATACAGTGTTTAATGGCTAAGATTCAATCTCAGATTTTCATCTGGTGGAAAAATATTACATATAATCAATTTACTGCAGGTATTTATTGTGATTAAATTCTTTGGAACCATAGTTATTATGTATGCAATACACCTGATACTTTTCAGAGTTATGAAATGAGACCATGTGACTTTATACATATTTGTGACAAAATACACATTTCAATGTCAGTGTGACAAATGACAAATTACAGGATGCCAATGAGTTTCCTCACCCCCCCCCCAAATTCTTTCTGTGCACACACACACACACACACACACACACATATGCACACAAGTGCACACACACGCACACACACACCAGTGTCCAGATATTCCTGGGCTTTGAAAGGACACTTGTAGCTACCTTAATAAAATCATATCTGATACCACATGAAAACGGGCAACTAGGGTTTATAGTTCAAATGGCTGCTCTGTTGAGACTACCTATTCCAATCCCAAACCACACATTTCAATGTCAGTGTGAAAAATGACAAATTACAGGATACCAGTGATTTCCCTCTCCCCTAAATTCTTCCTCTGTGCATACACACACACACACCAGTGTCCAGATAAACCTGGGCTTTGAAAGGATACTTGCTGCTCCCTGAATAAAATCAAATCCAATACCACATGAAGAGGGGTAACTAGGGTTTATAGTTCAAACTGCTGGTCTGCTGAGATTACCTACTCCAATCCCAAAGGATATTGGTTTGGTTTTATTCAGAAGGTACAGATTTCCCTGTGTATGATGGCAGAAGTAGGATCCATTCAGGTGAGAATCCTTCCAGGTACCCCAAGCTAAAGATGATTAAAGCAAATTATGAACATGAAAGTGTTAATCAGTTGTGTGTGACTCTTTGTGACGCTATGGACCATAGCTGGCCAGCCTCCTCTGTCCATGGAATTCTCCAGGCAAGAATACTGGAGTGGGTTGCCATTCCCTTCTCCAGGAGATCTTCCTGATCCAGGAATCGAATCCAGGTCTCCCACATTGCAGGCAGATTCTTTACTATCTCAGCCACCAGGGAAGCCTCCAAAAAGCAAATTATAAAGCAAGAATATCTAATCGGGTATAAATGTTTCCCTCGTTATTCCTATACCTTTAATGAGCTCCTGTTGAAATGTTCTAGCTACCTTTCTAAAACGAAGACTCTTCCACTACAGTAAACAGACTCAACAGCATCCATTCTGTTGACTCAGAGGCAAGCAGCTCCAAACCAATTTGGGTCAATGGCATGCATGAAGAGAGTTTCACAGACCTCCTAGAAAAGAGAAGCTACTCTCTCTTGGTCTTCCCTGGTGGCTGAGATGGTAAAGAATCTGCCTGTAATGTGGGAGACCTGGGTTCAATCCCTGGGTCTGCAATGTGGGAGACCTGGTTTCCATCCCTGGAGAAGGGAATGGCTACCCATTCTAGTATTCTTACTTGGAGAATTCCATAGACAAAGGATCCTGGTGAGCTATGGTCCATGGGGTCGCAAAGAGTCGGACACGACTAAGAGACTAACACTTTCACTTCACTCTCTCTTTTGCTAAACATTACTAAGGGAACATCTAAACTCTGTGGCCACTGGTAGCCTTCTTGCAATCACATGAAGGGGAACCCACCCTAACATGAAGTTGATCCTGAAGGTAACAGAGTAGGAGAAGAAGTTCAACCTGGATATTTGAAATGACATAGTTTAACTTCTTATCACATCATGACATTATGTTTGGAACCTTCTCAACTTCTGGACTTTCAGTTAAAATGAGAAAAAAACTACTTATTTTTAATCACTTTGAGTTGCAATTTTCACTCACTTTCAACCACAGTGGATATAAGGAGCAACAATGGTTTTCTTATAGGCTAAGCAGAGATTCAATGTTCTTTCCTCACCTACCTAGCCACGATGTAAACAATAATATCCACAGTGACCCTGACATAGACTAAATCCTAAAACAACCAGGACTAATCAATTTTTTTATGGAATGCGATTTTTAGACTTTATTTTTTAACCCATAGTTTCAGTAACTTAATTTTTAAAGAAGGTGTAGTTGGTATTAAAAGGAAATAATGTTTGATAGTCTAAGCAAATGTTTAGCTCTGGTGGTGCCAATGGATTCGAGTTCCCCATGGGCAAAAAAGCCACCTACGTTCACCTGGGCCAGGCTATTGAATGACTCAGTTGCTACAAGCTAAAATATCAAAGAGTAAGCAACAGAGAGAGATCTTTAATCATGTGTGTATGTGTGTGTTTTATTTTAATGTCAGTCAAGCAAGAAGGAAAACATTGCACAGATGGGGAGAGAGGGTGGGAAACAGGAAGCAAAACTGTCTCTGATGTTCAAATGTTGTTCTTTCTCTTACTTAGGGGAGCATCAATGTTGAAAAGGAAATGTTCCACTCAGAAACACAATGACCCTTTACAAGTAGATGGAATGAGAACAAAGAAAAAATGTTTCTAAAACACTATTTTTGGCATCAAGTGCAAAAAAAAAAAAAGTTTAGCTAAAATTCAAATTCATATACTAATAATTTCCTTAAAAAGAAATAGTGTGATGAATATGCACCCTAAACTAGAAGCAATTTTAAATGCTTGAACTGTTTTATAATTTTATTGTAAGAACGTTGCTTGTATCTGAAATCAAACTAAAGAACCAACTTCTAATTGGGATAACATTTTAAACATAATTCAGTCGTATAGGTCTTAGAAGTCTAGGCAAATGACTTGTTTAATATTTTGATTGCTGGGCTATCTAATAGAGTCTTCTTAGATGGAGACTTTATGAAAATAAAAGAAAGCCTATCACATAAATTTGAAAATAAGAATGCAAAATATTGTTTAAAATGTACCCTTTCAGCTTAGATCAGAAGTACTTCTTTTCCTTATTTTGAAGCAGCTTTATGTATGTATGTCATCCAGGATATGTGAGAGAAAGTGTGAAGAGCAATATTGATATCGAGGTCATCAGCATGGGGTTCATTAAGGCTAAGTGAATTTATTATTTATTTAACCCAAATCCCTAATCTGAATGACACATCCTCAGCTTGCCCTTGCTCTGTGTTTCTTTTTCAACTACATATGTTAAGGTAAACGTTGTCTACAACTAGTTTTAAAGAGTACCCCATGGACGATAACCTACCAGGCTCCACGGTCCATGAGATTTTCCAGGCAAGACTACTGGAGTGGGCTGCCATTTCCTTCTCCAGGGAATCTTCCCAACCCAGGGATAGAACCCAGGTCTCCTGCATTGCAGACAGATACTTTACCGTCTGAGCCACTAGGGAAGCCCTTAGAGAGTACAAAAAATACTAAATACTATATTTTCCCATCAGATAATAAGCAGAAAATAAAGTTAGAATAATCAAATAACTTAGACAAGCATGCTGACAAAAATTTGAAGGAGATGCCGAAAACTGAAAGAAATATCTGTGTAAGTTGTTTAGCTTTTGGAAGAGTCAAAAAAAAAAAAAAGAAGAAGAAGAAGGAAATAAAATGCTACTGTTCTGAGATGTCACTGGTTTTTCCCTAATGCTCAGATTCAGTTAAAATCAGCTAACTCCATCACTGAACAGTCAGACACCCCCATATGCCCTTTCAAGTGTCTGATCTTATCTGAAACTGAAAGTGTTGGTCACTCAATCATGTCTGACTCTTTGCCACCCCATGGACTGTAGCCCTCCAGGTTTCTCTGTCCATGGGATCCTCCAGAAAAGAATACTGGAGTGGGTAGCCATTCCCTTCTCCAGGGGATTTTCCCAACCCAGGGATCAAACCCAGGTCTCCCACATTGCAGGCAGATTACCATCTGAGTCACCAGGGAAGCCTTGATCTTAAATCATGCAATTATAATCTTTTGTCTACCAACTATTACAAAGTTTCCTAATCAGTCTGTCTGCCTCTGGTCTTCCATTTTCCAAGTCCATCTCTATAGTATTCAGATGTTCTATCTACAGTGCATGTCACTCACCTACTTTTGAAAACTGCAATGATTTTCATTGCTAATACCTTTAGAATGTAATACCACATTCTCTGTTATCTTCGCTTACTACTTCTTCAGCTTCATTTCTTACCACTCCTCGGTCACACTTAATATTTCATAAATTCCAAAATAAGTGCAAGTCTCCACAGGTTTGATCATCTTTTATGCCACTTAACATTGCTAGCCATGCCTACCCAACATTTGATCCTAACTTCCTGGAAAATTTTTGGATGCTTCTATAGATACTTCAGAATTCATATTAAGTGTCACGGTACCTCTGACACCTTCTTTAGCAAATCCTGAAAGATTTAAGCATCTCTCATTTATAAAATGAAACCACTAACATTTATGGCCTTTATAACCTATCAGTTCAGTCACTCAGTCGTGTCCAACTCTTTGAGACCCTATGGACTGCAGCACACCAGGCCTCCCTGTCCATCACCAACTCACGGAGCTTGCTCAAACTCATGTCCATTGAGTCAGTGATGCCATCCAACCATCTCATCCTCTGAGGTCCCCTTCTCCTCCTGCCTTCAATCTTTCCCACCATCAGAGTCTTTTCCAATGAGTCAGCTCTTCACATCAGGTAGAGCTTCAGCTTCAGCATCAGTCCTTCCAATGAATATTCAAGAATGATTTCCTTTAGCATTGACTGGTTGGATCTCCTAGCAGTCCAAGGGACTCTCAAGAGTCTTCTCCAACACTACAGCTCAAAAGCTTCAATTCTTTGCCACTCAGCTTTCTTTATGGTCCAACTTTCACATCCATATATGACTACTATAAAAACCATAGCTTTGACTAGATGGACCTTTGTTGGAGAAATAATGTCTCTGCTTTTTAATATGCTGTCTAGGTTATAACCTATAGAACATACTATATATGTTAAATTTCATTTTGTACACAGCATTTATATGTAGTCTTATATTTAAATGTAAAACAACATATCATTACTAGGCTGTCACTAATTAGAGTAAATTTTATGGTCTATTGATGGTTGAAGTAAAGCTCTATTAATTTTTATGCTGTTTATAATGTTTGAACAATTTTAAACAATATAAAGATACTTAAATCATAACACCTGCATTATATAATTATTGAGATCAGAATAACAGAATATTAATTTCTTGAAAAAAATCTTCAAGATCATCCCCCATGATACTTTCTTTAAGTGAGATCCAGAGAGGTGAAATGAAAATGCCAAGATTATGTATTCAGTTTAAAAAAAAGTCAACAATAGAATTCTCATTTTCTTAACAGTATTCTGTCTTATCCATCTGGGGTCTGAGATATACCTAAGCATATAACCTTCCTCCAAATGCCATCTTGAACCACATTATCCAGCTCCTTATTCCTAATCCTTTCTTAAATCTTCCTTAGCTTTCTGTCAGTGAGGAACGTCCAGTTTAAAACTTTGTGTTAAGTGAATACTGCAGTATTTATTAAGACTATTTCAACATATGTAAGAACATAGAAAGATTTTCTCAGACACATTCTGTGTGTTTACTTGTTTGTTTTTAATTATTTATTTATTTTTAGCTGAAGGATAATTGCTTTACAATATTGTGTTGGCTTCTGCTGTACATCAACATGAGTCAGCCATAGGTATACATATATTCCCTCTCTCTTGAACCTCCCTCCCACCTCTCACCCTATCCTATCCCTTTGGGCTGTCACAGACCCCCAGTTTGAGTCATACAACAAATTCCCACTGGCTATCTATTTTACATACGGTAGGATGAGATGGCTGGATGGCATCACTGACTCGATGGACGTGAGCCTGAGTGAACTCCCAGAGTTGGTGATGGACAGGGAGGCCTGGCCTGCTGCAATTCACGGGGTCACAAAGAGTCGGACACAACTGAGCGACTGAACTGAAATTGAACTGAGCGTATATGCTTCCAAGCTACTCTCTCCATTCATCCCATCCTCTCCTCCCCTCCCCACTTACCATGTCCACAATGTTTACATTTGATGAAGGATTAACTGTATTCACAGGGTTTTCTAAATTTCATAGTCACCTGAATCTCAAGACAGTTCTTACATGTTACAAACAAGGAACTAAATCAAATATAGGAGGTGTTTACAAGTTGAATGTACTGTTTCCATTTCTGAGAATGTACCTGTGGGGGGTATGTTCAATTTACTTTTTGAGTAGGAAACATATTTTACAAATCAACTTTTAAAAGTATAAAGTGAAATCTCTCTTGTAACCTCCAGTCTACTCAACTCCTATCCTCACATGAAACAACATATTTAGGTTTTAACTAGGGATTTTTCTTTCTTAAAACTCAACATTCAAAAACAAAAATCATGGCATCCAGTCCTATAACTTCATGGCAAATAGATGGAGAAACAATGCAAACAGTGAGAGACTTTATTTTCTTGGGCTCCATAATCACTGCAGATAGTGACTGCAGCCATAAAGTTAAAAGACACTTGCTCCTTGGAAGAAAAGCTATGGCAAACCTAGACAACATATTTAAAAGCAGAGACATTATTTCACCAACAAAGGTCCATCTAATCAAAGCTTTGGTCTTTCCAGTAGTCATGTATGGATGTGAGAGTTGGACCATAAAGAAAGCTGAGCGCCAAAGAATTGATGCTTTTGAAGTGTGGTGTTCATGACTGTGTGGCTAAGCACACATACACATCAGTGCATATCCTTTGCCCATTTTGCCTCTGGATCATTGATTTTTTTAAATCCTATTTCTGTTGGGCTTTTAATATTAGGGGAATTAATCTTTTTTCTGGTGGTATGACTTGAAAATATTTTTTTATTTTTGCTATTTGCATTTTGAATTAGCAGTTTCTGCCATATAAATTTTTATTTGTATGTGATAGAATTTATCAAAATTTTTTGAATTTTGTATTTTGAGAGAAGGCTTTTCTATAGCAAATATAACATTTATTTACTCCATGGTTTCTTCTAATATTTTAATGGTGTCACATTTTAATGTAAATATTTGATTCATCTATAATTTATTCTGGTGTGGAACCAATTGATTTTTTTTTTCCTAAATGTCCACTGATTCACCCCAACTTATTATTTTCCAGCTAATGTGACTGTTGTTGTGGGGGATATAAGAATAGAAATAGATAGTATTTCCAATACTTGTCAATCCACGGGATAATGTTGGTTGCAAAGATTGGTCTTTTCAAGTTATATTATGCTAGGAAATCATCAACTGAGGTACTAATTATTAGAAATGCAGGAAAATAGGAATGTTGTTCATGTGGATGCATCTTAAATTAGACCTAAACAGCCATGCTCAGGACTACATCCGGCATTGGGAGTACTACTGTATTTTACAACTAACGATACAAGGAAATCTACATAAAATAAGCCATAATCTCACAACTAACATAGCCTTGTATCAGTAATGTCACATCGATTTTGCTGTATTCTCAAAGGCATGGTCTAAACATTTACGAAAACATGAACTTTTAAAAAAGCATAGTTAACTCTCCAAATATTATCTCTGGCCTTTTAAGAGTCTGTAACTGCCAAAACCCAATTAAGAGTTAATTGTAAAACTTATCCATTCATCTGCTGATGGACATCTAGGTTGCTTCCATGTCCTGGCTATTATAAACAGTGCTGTGATGAACATTGGGGTACACGTGTCTCTTTCAGTTCTGGTTTCCTCGGTGTGTAAACTCTAACTTTGAAGCAACAAGACTTCTAGAATGTAAAGAATTTGCATTTTGCTAATACACAAACAACAAAAAATAAAAAATCAATGTTTGCAAGCAAATAACATTAAAATAGTTGTAATGTTAATGGAATAACAATGAAAGGTACTTCATTATTAGAAGAAGAGATTTTTATTCCCTGAAATAAACAAGAGTAAAGACAACTTTTAAGATATGTAAATTATTTTTAGCAAGTAAGGGAATGCTAAATGCTTCCTGATTTAAGAATGTTTCAATAGGGATCCAAAAACCCAAAAATCATGGATCTGGACCAGCTTTGGTGAATTTTTTACCCCTCCGAGTCATTTTGAAATTAGGCAACATGATCTGGCAACCAGGTGAAGAAATGTCCAATTAGCAAAGAGTGGCCTACCATCAAAAAGGACAAGAATCTGTGTTCTGAGAAAAAGAAAATAGTTTTTTAAAAGTTAAGCAGACTACTGTTGAAGTAAATGAAGGTTAAGTAAGGAAAATGTGTATAGAGCCACATAATTCACGGGCTCTTGCTACACTGCCATGTGAAATCATTAAGTATTTCTTCTTTCAACTAAAGAGGAAGGACAATAAAGGAGAATTTCTGAAACCAACTTCCTACTACAGAGATCATTTTGAAAACTGATTTCTAGCAGAAATACAAATTTATATAACAGTGAGACATCCGTTTGTTAAGTGAAGACGAGTAGACTTCCTCCTCTGACAGCCACTTCATGTTTACAGAATCACAGTGAATCTGGAAAGGTGATTTTTCCTGTTACAGTGTCTCAGAATGAACAAATAAAATTGTTATTTTTGCGAGGTTGATTCTCTGATGGAGCAAAGTGTCAAAAGCATCTTGAATCTGTCCAACAGTGATTAAAAAAAAAAAAAACACTAAGAATGTTCTTAAAAGTACCATCTGAAGCTTCCACTTTAAAGTCTACATAAGAGAAAAGAACATCTGAAGAAGGCAGAGAAAAACATTCTCTGGGAAGTATGTCTGTGACTGACAGCAGAATACTACCAAAACAAAAAATGTTTAGCTTTTCCGTAAGCCTCTTTTAAGAGAGTTCAGATGTAAATGAGCTTGCATATGCTTGTGTGAATAAGTATGAAGCATGGCTTTATCTGGTTTGGTATTCTTGCTTTAGAAACAAACAAGGAGAGATCAGTCAGCTGTGAGAAAATAAGATATAGATTTCTATAATAATAATTTACTATCAATATCCTATTTGATATTTCAGTATCTTCACTTGGCAACCCTGAGTGAAGTGTCCAGCATGTAATAAGCAGTCAAGTTTTCAAAATTCAATAAAATAACTAAAAAGGGCAAATGGAAGGGGTGGGTTTCCCCTGGCAGTGCAGTAATTAGGACTCTGTACTTTCACTGCTGAGGGCCCACTTCAGTCCCTGGTCAGGGAACTAAGAACCCACAAGCAGCATGATGTGGCCAAAAAAAAAAAAAAAGGAGGGAAAAAGATAACATATTACTACCAATATTTGAATTCTGTAATTAAATTTTATTTACTTTTTCTCAATTTAAGTATGCCTCTCATACATGCCAGGCTTTTTAAAGAAAGTCTTAGTGGCTCAAATATGACAGTATATGTACTTTCAATCATTGAAGAGAGGTAGAGACAAAAATTAAAATCCTGTATAGACTCCTCTTTTAGAATTCATAAAAGAAATCAAGGTGCTGAAATTCTTAAGCATGTATAGCCTACAAATAACAGCCATCGTATATTAACATAACTGAAATAAAGATACACATAACAGATAAATCAGGTGTACTTTATCCATCTGCCACCTATTTGAGTTTTGGATGCTGGCAGCTTGGTTAGAGATTATAGAAGAGGAAGGCAAGTAGGGATAAGAAAGGCTGGAATATAGAGGACTCAGCCCCACTGATTTTCAGATGAAGAAACAAACCTAGCTCTAAAAGTAAGATAATTGTAAACTGGTCAAAAAACTCTTTTTTAAATAAGGCGCTACAATAAAGACAAAGGACAAAGCAGTAGCTGTTCGGGAAATGAGACAAATGAGACCCAGAGCCCTTCCTCCTGATCTCATACCAGTTTTCATGGACAGTATTTTCCCATTACATGTTCATGGGAATAACATACAGATGGGCTAGCTGAAAAGCCATGACTAAGGGATGGCTTGCTAAGGGGAACAACAAGATGAACTGTTCAGTGAAGGTCTGTAAACACATCCACAGACAAGATGATATGAAACCCCTGCAGGTCCCTTCAGTATCACTGCTTCTGGGAAGCAGATAGAATTAACAGTCTGCAATGTTTTCTATTGTCCTTCACTATACAACCACAGACATCACTTTCCTAGAAGTTAACACATACAGAGGTAAGAGAAAATTAAGCCTCCAAAGAATTCCTTGACCAGAGTCCTACTGTTAGGAGATTCTAACATAGTGCTTTCTATGTTTCTATTAGATGATAAAAATAAACCCACTAGCTATGCTCCAATTTGGCTGACAAATCTCCATCTAGTCAAAGCTATAGTCTTTCCAGGAGTCATGTATGGATGTGAGAGTTGGACCATAAAAAAAGCTGAGTGCAGAAGATGCTTTTGAGCTCTGATGTCAGAGAAGACTCTTCAAAGTCCCTTGGACTGCAAGGAGATCAAATCATTAAATTCTAAAGGGAGTCAGTCCTGAATATCCATTGGAAGGACTGATGCTGAAGCTGCAGCTTCAATACTTTGGCCACCTGATGCAAAGAACTCATTAGAAAAGATCCTGATGCTGGGAAAGATTTAAGACAGGAGGAGAAGGGTACCACCGAGGATGAGATGGTTGGATGGCATCACCAACTCAATGGACATGAGTTTGAGCAAGCTTCCAGAGTTGGTGATGGACAGGGAGGCCTGGCGTGCTGCAGTCCATGGGGTCGCAGAGTCAGACACAACTGAGTGACTGAACTGATGCTTCAACTGAGGCAAGAATATAGTGATTCCATGTCCCATGAAACCAAACTCAGTGCATCTCATGATATCACCATGGCCCCCCTAATCCTTCAAGAAGTTCTAAACAAGTGTTTCTAATGTGGTACCCAGGAAAGTGGTTGCCCCGAGGCTTCACAGCGGGCTTAGGAAGCCCCTTTTTCTACCTTTAAAAGCAAATGAACCATGCAAAGACTTTCCAAGGAAGTGGACCTTGACAGGAAGTTGAGAGCATCGTGAATAATATCAAAGGGGAACTTAACATTGCCTTGGATTGGGAATACATCAAAATTACACCTATATCAGAGAAGAAAGGAAATGTTTAATTTTGGAAAGCACTGAAGCAATAGCTCTCCACTGTGGAAGCCACTGGGAGTTTCAAAGGGCACATGATCCCTGAATCCCTTTTCCCCTGCTTGCCTTCCTCTTCATGTTCACTTTGAGAACTGCCAGGGTCCAGCCCCAGTGGATCCAGGGAATTCGAAGGGCAGATGGCTTCGGCGATCAGGATATGATAGAATTAAAGATATAAAGAGTGGTTAAATAGGGATAGCTCAGCAAAGAAATTCAGTGAAGAAAAGAGGCTGAATAACTTGGTTTATGTGGAAAGCCAATAAAACTCCAAGACAAGGAGTTTGCATCACCTACGTAGGCCGCAGGCATCCTCCTGTTCTCCCAAAGGAGAGGAGATGCTAAGGCCTCCTCGGTCAGATCTTAGAAGCCCAGGCAAAATTAGTAGGCTTGACAAGCCTCCACGCTCCAGATGGGAATTCAGCCAGAAGGTGAGAGAAAGAACGATATGGGGAGACCAAGCTTCGGTGAACAAGGCCCGCACTTTATTTTCCAAAGAAGTTTTTATACTTTAAGTTGTGCATAGAAGATAATGCGGGAAGGGGTAGAGTCATGCAAGGTCAGCAGTCCTTGATCCTTATCGAAGCCAGGCTTTCTTCCTGCAAACTTTTCATATGCAAAAGTTTAGGTAATTTACATCATCTTCTGGCCAGGAGGCCTGTTAACATTTTATGACCCTTTCTTCAGAAAACTTATTTTTCTCTAAAGGTGATTATTCTAAAGTCAAGCGCCACCCTTCAAAAGCATTAGATAAAGTTGCATTCCTATAGGGCAAAGGTGTGGTGGGCTATAACAAGAAAAGAATTAACTCAAGGGTCCAAGGTTACAAACATTAAAGCTACTACCTACATTCCTATACACCAATTATATTAATCAATACACTTCCAGGGACACAGTAGGTAAGGGATATGGAAACTTAGCAGCAAACATTGGCCCAATAAATGAAAAGCCTTCACCAATATAACTTCTAATCAACCCACTATACTATACTAATAATCTTCTAATTGCTCAAAGGAATCTGTATTTAGAAAGTTTAGAACATGTCATGCATCTCAGGGTTGGGAGGCTGTGAACAATCACATGTGGCCGGAAGAACCTGTTCAGGCAGGCTAGAGAAATTCCAAAGGAGTTTGTGAACTAAAACACTCTTGTCACGCCCAGGAACTTTATTACCTGGAGCTCTAAGTTAACTCCTTCTCCCAGAGAGGTAGTGGGGGACAGCCCCCCATAAAGTCAGAGGTGTAGATGAGAGCACAAAGCAGCAAAGTAGGCAGACTCTGGTTTTGGGGGTAGATGCTCGAGAATTTCCAGGGGTACTCCTGAGGCTCGATCCCGCCTTTGCGTATGCCGAGCCTCCTTCATCATGACCTTTGCCACGGGCAGAGTTCCTCACGATGGCTCCCTGCAGAGAACCACTATAAAAAAAAGCATCATAATGAGGGAAAAAGAAAATATCCAGAAAACACAGAGCCATTTTTAAAATCCTGGACAAAGAGCAATAGAGCTTTACAACATGGATTTAAGTGGTCAGTAATAATACATAAACCATATTTTTTGAGCAGGGATTCAAATTCTATCCTGACATTTAAAAGACGTTCTCTATTCCTGCCCTGCATATAGGTTCATCAGTACCACTTTTCTAGATTCCATATATATCTGTTAATGTACAATATTTGTTTTTCTCTTTCTGACTTACTTTTCTCTGTATGACAGACTCTCAGTTCATCCTTCTCACTACAACTGACTTGATTTTGTTCCTTTTTATAGCTACTCATTTTCCTTATATTCTTTCTCTAACATTATGCATCCTAAAAGTGGCTCCTACCAGTGACTCTGCTACAATATTATATTTATAAAATACAACAGTGAGGTTAAAAATACAAACTTTATATCAGTTTCTTCATCAGTCTGTAGTGAACGACTAAGGAATGGACAGTTCCACTGGTATAATATCCAAATGTGCCAAGCTACTTCATATCTCTTCCTGGAATGCTCTTCTTCACTTGTCAGTTGTTGGTGTTTAGGAAGGTAAATCAGAGAAGGCAATGGCACCTCACTCCAGTACTCTTGCCTGGAAAATCCCATGGACAGAGAAGCCTGGTGGGCTGCAGTCCATGGGGTCGCTAAGAGTCGGACACGACTGAGCGACTTCACTTTCACTTTTCACTTTCCTGCATTGGAGAAGGCAATGGCAACCCACTCCAGTGTTCTTGCCTGGAGAATCCCAGAGACGGGGGAGCCTGGTGGGCTGCTGTCTATGGGGTCGCACAGAGTCGGACACAACTGAAGTGACTTAGCAGCAGTAGCAGCAGGAAGGTAAATACACAACCTCCCTCACTCCCTTGTCTTAATTGGGAAACAATTTGAGAGACAGATGCAATAGCCAGGCAGGTGAACAAATATATTATTCCTGATAATGCTGTTCTAGACATATGGCTTAGGTCAACAGCAACAGCAGTTGCTTCCCCTGAATTAGTTATGCCACTAGTACAGGATAATTTCAGCCCACAGTCTCAGGAGAGGCACCTGATCTACAAAGCCTGCCTCACAGCAAACAGAAAATGAAATGGTATTCTTCTTCCTGGTAGGCAGACAACCAAAGGGAAGAGAAGCTCACACAAATTCTGGTCCTTCTGTCAAACTCACCAATCAGCTATTCATTTCTTCTTGCAGAGATGGAGTGAACAAGGATATGTAGAAAGGAGAGGTTTGGACTATATTAAAGTCTTATCACATCATGGTGATTAAGAGCTTGTGCTCTAGAAGAGCGTTGTCAGGATCTGAATCTCAGCTGTATTGTGCAAGCATGTTAAGTCAATTCAGTCATGTCCAACTCTTTGTGACCCGTGGACTGCTGCCCACCAGGATCCTCTGTCCATGGGATTCTCCAGGCAAAAATACTGGAGTGGGTTTTCATGCCCTCCTCCAGGGGATCTTCCTGATGCAAACACTGAATCCTCATCTCTGCACCTCCTGTATTGGCAGGCAGGTCCTTTACTACTAGTGCCACCTGGGAAACAGGTGGATTTTAATTCAAAGCCTGAATTTGAATCTCAGCTATATTAATCAGCAGCAATTTTAGTTTAGGCACATCCTTAATTTTCCTGTGCTTCAGTTTCCTCATATCTGAAATGGGTAATTAATAGCATTAAGTTCGTAAGAGCTAAAGGAGGATGAAAAGAGTCAGTATTTATAGATTACTTAGAATAGTGCCCAGTATATAGTAATATGTTGAACATTTTAAAGCTGGGAAATCTAGTTTCCTAAGAAGAATCATTTATATTACCAAAGCATTTAAAATATGTACCTGCAAGATAATATGCATCTTTACATAGTTTTTATTCCTTTTTATATCAGTCTCCCATAGTGAAACTTCAAAATACTCATAATTTACTATGAGAGACTGATATATAAAGGGGATACTTCTACTACTACTAAGTCACTTCAGTCGTGTTCAACTCTGTGCAACCCCATAGACGACAGCCCCCCAGGCTCCCCCATCCCTGGGATTCTCCAGGCAAGAACACTGGAGTGGGATGCCATTTCCTTCTCCAATGCATTAAAGTGAAAAGTGAAAGGGAAGTTGCTCAGTCGTGTCCGACTCTTCGCAACCCCATGGACTGCAGCCTACCAGGCTCCTCCATCCATGGGATTTTCCAGGCAAGAGTACTGGAGTGGGGTGCCATTGCCTTCCCCGATAAAGGGGATAAAAACTATGTAAAGATACATATTATCTTGCAGGTACATATTTTAAATGCTTTGGTAATATAAATGATTAGATGTTTGGTTTTCTCCATCTTTGTATCTATTGCTCCTGGCATACCATATACTCAGTTGTTTATTGAATTAATGAATATGTTAATTTTAAATAGTCTATCATTTACTTTGTGGTGGAGTACACAGATTAGTGGATATCACTTTCTTCAAAAGATTGATATACTCACTTTATGCTGTCACCAAGTACTTCAGTTGCATCAAATTTATAGATTGTCGTTGCTCTTATGAAAATTAGATTCTGCTAATAAAGTATTTAACAAAAGAATACAATTTTAAAACAAACCACAGTCAGATGCAAGTGTCAGCTATAGCTGTAGTGGCGACCAGATGGCACAAATTAGTACAGTGCAAGGAGAGCTTGTTTACAAAAGGGCTGCTCACTAAGGGGATAGAAGGGGAATTCAGGGGTACCAGCAGCCAAGCTGCCACCACATATAGGTCCAAACAGATGACCAGAGGAGAGAGAGGTACCAAGGACCAAGTAAGAGTCATATAAAATGACATACTCGGAGAGAAGCAATGACTTACAATTGCATGACACAGCCGGCATTAGGCAGCCCTCAAGGAGAGGCCAAGGGAATAAATACCCAGCCCCACTCTGATCTGCCACGGCTCTCCATGGGCCAAACCCAACCAGAAAGCAGAAGGCCAGGAGCTCTGTTGACGTGTCCACTCAGTTCAGCCTTCCGGGGCAGGCAACAAGGCGGAGAAGGGTAGAAAGTGGACCTGGTGGGCTAAAAGAAAACATTCAGTATAGTACAATGTACAAAGTTCCCAAGAGAAATTCGAAAAAACAACATAATTAATTTTGTTCTTCCACATGAATACAGTACAACAAACATGTAAACCACAATTCATTCAAATTAAAGTCTTATCCATTTGTCAACTATTTCCTAAACTTTGAATGCGTGCAGGAAAATGCATTGTATCAGAAATACAAAAATGAGTGATGTGGGGTCCCTCCTCCCAAGCAGCTTACTGTTTTAATAGAAGACCAGCAGGGTACAATGCATCAAATGTGATAACAAATGGAGAGGATAAAGCATTCCATGTTTAAGTTTTAAAAATCCACTTGAATTATGGTGATTTCTACCTAGACTAATTTGTGTACTTCAATCTGTAGCACCTTTTTCAGTCCAACCAGAATAATATTTTGGCTTAATTATGAAAAAAAAAATTGATCATATGTAAATAATATACAATATTTCATAAATAACAAAACTAATTATCAATCAACAATTGGCAAAGCTAGAGGGAAAAGGCCAGAATAATTACTGATCTAACAAAGTTTAATTTACTGCTAGGAAGACACAAAAAAATATAAAACATTGCTTTATATTTCTGTAAACATCATATACACATAAAGTAAAAACAAAAAGAATAAAATTTGTACATTTTAATGATGTTTGTTAAGCTTATAAACATAAAACAGCAACAGACCACAAATTAATCATCTAAAAATGTTTAATCTACTCTACTCATATACATATTTAACTATATTCAGTAATAAAATATTTACAGTAAAATCAGTATTTTGGGTGTAAATAAGACTCAAACCAGTCAACCTTAAAGGAAATCAACCCTGAATATACAATGAAAGTAAATGCTGAAGCTGAAGCTCCAATACTTTGGCCACCTGGTGCGAAGAGATGACTCACTGGAAAAGACCCTGATGCTGGGAAAGATTGAAGACAAAAGGAGAATGCGGTGACAGAGGATGAGATGGTTAGATAACCTCCCTGACTCAATGGACATGAAGTTGAGCAAACTCCAGGAGACGGTGGAGGACAGAGGAGCCTGACCTGTGACAGTCCATGGAGTTGCAGAGTCAGACACAACTTAGCAACTGAACGCCAACAATGAGACAGAATGTTAAACATAGCTCTACACAGAAACATAAAGCATATTCAATGAGTTACTTTATATTTAAAACAATGTAATCAATAATCTGGCCCATTTTTCCAAAACACAATTAATGTAAGGGAGCCACTGTTTGATTCTCAGAAATAGCCTATAAATTATATCCAGTTCTGCTAACATCAGGAGGATGCCTTATGAAAGTATTTCAATTTGAACTTCACTGAAAGAGGTAAAGAGCAAACAAAATAGAATTCTGGTGACTAAAATAAGGTGTAACAATAAATGTATATTACCGAGGATCAAGAAAATGAATAGCAAATTCTCCTCAGACACCATCAATCTCTTTCTTTTGTTAATCCCTCCACACATCTAGGCAGAATACAGGAATGTAAACAGCAAGATTCAATGCTTACCAAACAGTATTTTTTTTTTCCTTTTAGTTGTTGACACCTAAAATTATCTGAATAGAAAAGTATGAACAAAATTCTAAACAGTCCTATTGATCTATTATCTTTCACAAGCCCTTAAACTAAGTGCTTTCAAGACTGCAAGATCAGAATAATAGAGAGCAGATATTCATAGGACCTTGAGTTCTACATTAATTTTACAAATTCTTAATGCAGAGTATGCTCCCCTCCAAAATATATCATGTTGGTTTGGGTTAGTTTAATACGATTGTGGTGCTTGACCTTTCTATAAACAACAGCTTTTACCACAGAAATCCCCTGAAGTCCATGCTGTTTTCTTGAATGAAACTACCTCCTGAGAATCAAATGTATTTGACAGAAAATATGGGCTTCCCCGGTGGCTCAGCAGTAAAGAATCCACCAGCAATTCAGGGGCTGCAGAGATGGGTTCAATGCCTGTATCAGGAAGATCCCCTGGAGGAAGTCAGGGCAATCCACTGCAGTATTCTTGATGGGGGAATCCCATAGACAGGGGAGTCTGGTGGGCTATAGTCAATAGGGTATCAAAGGGTTGGACATGACTGAAGCAACTTAGCATTCATGCACACATGGAACAAATATATCAATCTTAGAATAACCTAAATATCGATTCTGCTGATGTTTGAACCACCAAACAGTTATGCATTTGCACATTAAACTTCTTCCCATGAAATAGTAAATAATAGTCATTATTGCAATAATCCTCTAAATGACTTGTCAAGTAACAATGTTTATTAAGCAATTAGGATGATGAAGATCCATTAGTATACCACTCTGAATAATGATAGAAAGAGGAAATTTTCTTTGACTCAGAAATTAAAGATAATTACGTCTAAAAGTAAGGAGTCATGGAAAAAACTTAGAGACTTGCTGTGTATGTGTGTGTGTACACCTACATTCAGATATGAGATAATAAAAATATGAACAAAAACTCAATTATTCAGTGAATATTTACTGGAGCCCCCTCTTTACACACTATGATAGGTGGACCCAAGCTACTTAAACATTAATGAACTAGACATGGTTTCTGATTTCTTGGAGCTTTCAGTCCAGTCAAGAACAATACAAAGTTAAAAAAAAAAAAAAAATTGCAGCATCAACTAATAGGTGCCTCCAAGTGGTGTGTTTGGGTCCTAAGGCAGCAATTGGGAGCAGCACTTAAACTGGGTGTGGGATGTTCCAGCAAAGCGCCCTCCCCCTCCCCCAGGAAAGTAAGCTGATCACTAGACTGCACAGAGAAGTCAGGTGAGAGTAGTGAAAGATAGTTTTTGAGACTGAGAAAACAAAAAAATGCCAAGGACCTAAGATAAAAGAATATGACATTTCCATGAATTTGAAAGTATTTTTGCCTGAATAGAACCTAGACTTTGGAGAGTTGGCAGTGATAAAAATAAAACTGGAAGAATATGCAGGTAAACAGGGCCAGGTCACTGAGGGGCTTTTATCTGTTGAGGCTGAGTATATGTAAGGAAAGAAAAGTGGGAAAATCCTGCAAGCAGAGAGAATGGTAAGGCACATGAGAAAGTCTCTCCCCTCTACTACTCAATTTCTTCTCCTTTGTGGTGGGCAGGTAGGAGAAGTTTGAGTCAATGCTCTCTAGGAGCCTGATCAGCTCTCACACTGTGAATCAATGGACTAGCAAGATCTGGCAGTAAACCAATCTGCAAAGCAAAAAAATACTGGGAGCTTGGGATGGACATATATACACTACCATGTGTAAAACAGATAGCTAGTGGGAACCTGCTGTATAACACATGGAGCTCAGTTTGGTGCTCTGTGCTGATCTAGATGGATGGGATTGGGGGAGCTGGGAGGGAGGTCCAAGAAGAAAGGGATATACGTATACATACAACTGATTCCTTTCATTGTACAGGAGAAACTAGCACAACATTGTAAAGCAACTATATTCCCAATTTTTAAAAAAAAAGCCAAGATACAGGTTAATGTTGATGGCAGATATGAATGGGATGAAGCACACAGAGGACTTACAGGTTGTCTAAACAAGAATTGATTTCTTAATGTGGATAACAGTTACTGGAATGTTTGCTTTCAAAAAGTTCACTAAGCTATAAATTAATTTTTCTTGGTTTTCTGTTTGTGTTTTACTTCATGATTTTAAAAGAATTTCAAAAATTCAACCCAATCATATACAACCTCATGATAAGCTTCCCTGGTGGCTCAGAGGGTAAAGCGTCTGCCTGCAAAGCAGGAGACCTGGGTTCAATCCCTGGGTCATGAAGATTCCCTGGAGAAGGAAATGGCAATCCATTCCAGTACTCTTGACTGGAAAATCCCACTGATGGAGAAGCTTGATGCAGGCTACAGTCCATGGGGTCGCAAAGAGTCCGACATGACTGAGTGACTTCACTTTCTTTTACTTTCATGATAAAATGCACATGATAAGTTTATTATGCTGAAAGAAAAATATATTGCTTTAATACATGCACGATAATCAGCCTTTTGACAAAAATACTTACACATTCACATGTAACAAGAGACTTTCATTTTTTTTTTAAATCTCTCAAATTCTATCTACCCTCAGAGAGTGTAACCTTCCTCAAAATATGAAAAGGAAGTGGTATGATTTTTATCAAAGCTTAAAATTCAACCAGAGCTTACATGGTAAAGAATCTGCCTGCAAGACTGGAGACTCCGGTTCAATCCCTGGAGAAGGATATGGCAATCAACTCCAGTATTCTTGCCTGGAGAATCCCTTGGACAGAGGAACCTGGCAGGCAACAGCCCACAGGCTTGCAAAGAGTACCGGACACAATTGAGTGACAAACATACACAGAGAGTGAGACTATATTTCTAAATTTCAAGCTTTCAGGCCTAAAAATTGCGAAAACTTTCAGCAAATTGCTTAATTTATATAGAAGTTATCTTGTCATTCAGAGACAGCAAGCGCAGTAAACTGCACAGTATTTACTGATTCAATTTTGGATAAGTATTTGAGAAACACTATTGGTATTTTGAGTTAGACAGGGCTGTGGTCTTAGTGTGATTAGATTGACTAGTTTTCTGTGAGTATGGTTTCAGTGTGTTTGCCCTCTGATGCCCTCTTGCAACACCTACCATCTTTCTTCAGTTTCTCTTACCTTGGGCGTGGGGTATCTTTTCATGGCTACTCCAGCAAAGCGCAGCCATGCCTGTGGGGCAACCCAAGATGGGCGGGTCATGGTGGAGAGATCTGACAGATTGTGGTCCACTGGAGAAGGGAATGGCAAACCACTTCAGTGTTCTTGCCTTGAGAACCCCATGAACAGTATGAAAAGGCAAAATGATAGGATACTGAAAGAGAAACTCCCCAGGTCAGTAGGTGCCCAATATGCTACTGGAGATCAGTGGAGAAATAACTCCAGAAAGAATGAAGGGAGGGAGCCAAAGCAAAAACAATACCCAGCTGTGGATGTGACTGGTGATAGAAGCAAGGTCCAATGTTGTAAAGAGCAATATTGCATAGGAACCTGGAATGTCAGGTCCATGAATCAAGGCAAATTGGAAGTGGTCAAACAAGAGATGGCAAGAGTGAATGCCGACATTCTAGGAATCAGCGAACTGAAATGGACTGGAATGGGTGAATTTAACTCAGATGACCATTATATCTACTACAGCAGGAATCCCTCAGAAGAAATGGAGTAGCCATCGTGGTCAACAAAAGAGTCCGAAATGCAGTACTTGGATGCAGTCTCAAAAACGACAGAATGATCTCTGTTCGTTTCCAAGGCAAACCATTCAATATCACAGTAATCCAAGTCTATGCCCCAACCAGCAACGCGGAAGAAGCTGAAGTTGAACGGTTCTGTGAACACCTACAAGACCTCTTAGAACTAACACCCAAAAAAGATGTCCTTTTCATTGTAGGGGACTGGAATGCAAAAGTAGGAAGTCAAGAAACACCTGGAGTAATAGGCAAATTTGGCCTTGGAATATGGAATAAAGCAGCGCAAAGACTAATAGAGTTTTGCCAAGAAAATGCACTGGCCATAACAAACACCCTCTTCCAACAACACAAGAGAAGACTCTATACATGGACATCACCAGATGGTCAACACTGAAATCAGATTGATTATATTCTTTGCAGCCAAAGATGGAAAAGCTCTATACACTCAGCAAAAACAAGACCAGGAGCTGACTTTGGCTCAGACCATGAACTCCTTATTGCCAAATTCAGAGTTAAATTGAAGAAAGTAGGGAAAACCACTAGACCATTCAGGTATGACCTAAATCAAATCCCTTATGATTATACAGTGGAAGTGAGAAATAGATTTAAGGGCCTAGAACTGATAGATAGAGTGCCTGATGAACTATGGACAGAGGTTCATGACATTGCACAGGAGACAGGGATCAAGACCACCCCCATGGAAAAGAAATGCAAAAAAGCAAAATGGCTGTCTGGGGAGGCCTTATAAATACCTGTGAAATGAAGAGAAGTGAAAAGCAAAGGAAAAAAGAAAAGATATGAACATCTGAATGCAGAGTTCCAAAGAATAGCTAGAAGAGATAAGAAAGCCTTCTTCAGCCATCAATGCAAAGAAATAGAGGAAAACAACAGAATGGGAAAGACTAGAGATCTCTTAAAGAAAATCAGAGATACCAAGGGAACATTTCATGCAAAGATGGGCTCGATAAAGCACAGAAATGGTATGGACTTAACAGAAGCTGAAGATATTAAGAAGAGGTGGCAAGAATACACAGAAGAACTGGTACAAAAAAGATCTTCATGACCCAGATAATCACGATGGTGTTATCACTCACCTAGAGCCTGACATCCTGGAATGTGAAGTCAAGTGGGCCTTAGAAAGCATCAGTACAAACAAAGCTAGTGGAGGTGATAGAACTCCAGTTGAGCTATTCCAAATCCTGAAAGATGATGCTGTGAAAGTGCTGCACTCAATATGACAGCAAATCTGGAAAACTCAGCAGTGGCCACAGGACTGGAAAAGGTCACTTTTCATTCCAATCCAAAAGAAAGGCAATGCCAAAGAATGCTCAAACTACCGCACAATTGCACTCATCGCTAGTAAAGTAATGCTCAAAATTCTCCAAGCCAGGCTTCAGCAATATGTGAACCGTGAACTCCAGATGTTCAAGCTAGTTTTAGAAAAGGCAGAGGAACCAGAGATCAAATTGCCAACATCCACTGGATCATGGAAAGAGCAAGAGAGTTCCAGAAAAACATCTATTTCTGCTTTATTGACTATGGCAAAGCCTTTGACTGTGTGGATCACAATAAACTGTGGAAAATTCTGAAAGAGATGGAAATACCAGACCACCTGACCTGCCTCTTGAGAAATTTGTATGCAGGTCAGGAAGCAAGTTAGAACTGGACATGGAACAACAGACTGGTTCCAAATAGGAAAAGGAGTACGTCAAGGCTGTATATTGTCACCCTGTTTATTTAACTTATATGCAGAGTACATCATGAGAAACACTGGACTGAAAGAAACACAAGCTGGAATCAAGATTGCCGGGAGAAATATCAATACCCTCAGATATGCAGATGACACCACCCTTATGGAAGAAAGTGAAGAGGAACTCAAAAGCCTCTTGATTAAAGTGAAAGTGGAGAGTGAAAAAGTTGGCTTAAAGCTCAACATTCAGAAAACGAAGATCATGGTATCTGGTCCCATCACTTCATGGGAAATAGATGGGGAAACAGTGGAAACAGTGTCAGACTTGATTTTTCTGGGCTCCAAAATCATTGCAGATGGTGACTGCACCCATAAAATTAAATGACGCTTACTCCTTGGAAGGAAAGTTATGACCAACCTAGATAGCATATTCAAAAGCAGAGACATTACTTTGCCAACAAAGGTTTGTCTAGTCAAGGCTAGGGTTTTTCCTGTGGTCATGTATGGATGTGAGAGTTGGACTGTGAAAAAGGCTGAGCTCAGAAGAATTGATGCTTTTGAACTGTGGTGTTGGAGAAGACTCTCGAGAGTCCCTTGGACTGCAAGGAGATCCAACCAGTCCATCCTGAAGGAGATCAGCCCTGAGATTTCTTTGGAAGGAATGATGCTAAAGCTGAAACTCCAGTACTTTGGCCACCTCATGCGAAGAGTTGACTCATTGGAAAAGACTCTGATGCTGGGAGGGATTGGGGGCAAGAGGAGAAGGGGACGACAGAGGATGAGATGGCTGGATGGCATCACTGACTCGATGGACATGAGTCTGAGTGAACTCCGGGAGTTGGTGATGGACAGGGAGGCCTGGCGTGCTGCGGTTTATGGAGTCGCAAAGAGTCGGACACAACTGAGTGACTGATCTTATCTGATTGTTATTTTACACTCAAACTACATTCTGGTTCACAGTCACAATAATAAGGTACTATCACAAATGCTCATCATCAGAATTTAAGGGGGAAAAAACTGCTATAATTTTCACTAAAATAATAATTTCACAATCTTATTTTCATTTTTTAAACTATTCCCGAGAAATACAATGATGCATCTAAATGACCTGAAATTGTCAATAATTCTTTTTGTGTGGTATATTAAAATTCAGTGATGGAGAGGACATTTTGGCAGTTTCTTTCTTAGAAAATTAACCATACACTTACCATAGGATCCAGCAATCGTGCTTTTGATATTTACCCAAAAGAGGTCAAAACCTATGTCCACACAAAAACCTGTACATGGATGTTTTTACCAACTTTATTCATAGTTGTTAAAATTTAGAAGCAACTGAAATGCCCTTCAGTAGGTAAATATGGATAAATAAACTCTGGTACATAAAGACTGTTGGCTCAGATGGTAGAGAATCCACCTGCAATGTAGGAGACCTGGGTTCAATCCCTGAGTTGGGAAAATCCCCTGAAGAAGGGCATAGCAGCCCACTGCAGTATTCTTGCCTGGAGAATCCCCATGGACAGAGGAGCCTGGTGGGCTAGACTCCATGGGGTCACAAAGAGTTGGACATGACTGAGTGACTATTGTAAAGTAATTAGCCTCCAATTAAAATAAATAAACTTAAAAAAAATGACTGAGTGACTAAGCACAGCACACAGAGACAACAGAATATTATTCAGGACTAAAATATAATTACCCATCAAGCCATGAAAAGACATGGAGGGAAATTAACTGCATTTTACTAAAGAAAAAGAGTCAATCTGAAAAGGCTATATACAATCTGATTTTAACTATATGACATTCTAGAAAAGGGAAAGCTGTGAAGACAGTAAAAAGATCAGTGGTTGCCATGGGTTTTGGATAGATACAGGAGGATGACTAGGTGGAACAGAGAAAAAATTTAAGGTGGTCAAAATACTTTCATGATACTATAATGATGGATACATGTCTTTACACACCTGTCCAAACCAATAGAATGTATAACATTGAGTGAACCACAATGTAAATGATGTACTTGGGGTGGTGATTTTGTGTCAATATAGATTAATCAGTTCCATCAAATATACCACTTAGGGAGGAGATGTTGATAATGGGTGAGGCTATGCATGTCCGGGGACAGGGAATGTATAAGAAATAGCTGTACCTTCCCCTCAATTTTGCTATGAACTTAAAACTGCTCCAAAAAAATTGTCTTAATAAAAAATACAGAAAACTCAACATTCAAGTCTGGTTCGAGATGGTGGAGCAGAAGGATGTGTGCTCATCACCTCCTGTGAGAGCACCAAAATTGTAACTAGCCGTTGAATAACCATCGACAGGAGGATGCTGGAACCCACCTAAAAAAGACACCCCACATCCAAAGACAAAGAAGAAGCTGCAGTGAGATAGTAGGAGGGGCATAATCATGATAAAATCAAACCCCATAACTGGCAGGTGGGTGACCCACAGACTGGAGAACAATAATACCAAAGAAGTTCTCACACTATTGTGAAGGTTCTGAAGCCCACATCAGACTTCCCAGCCTGGGGAATCTGTCAAAGGGACTGAGAATCCCCAAGAATCTGGCCTTGAGGGCTAGCAGATCTTAATTATAGGCCTTCAGAGGACTGAGGGAAACAGACTGCAGTCTTGAAGGGCATAAACAAAACTTTGCATACACCAAGACCCAGAGGAGAGCAATGCTGACCCCACAGGATACTGAACCAAAACTACCTGCTACTGTTAGAGAAGCTCCCGTGGATGTGTGGATTGACAGGGGCTCATCACAGGGACCGGGGCACTGGAAAGTCCTCATTGACATACCCCCAGGGCTACTGGGGAGGGGGGGTGGGCAGATAATTGGATTAAACCTTTACTGAGGAAGGCTCTGCCCCCCAGAACAAGACCCAGTTTCTCCCATTGCCAGTCCCTCCCATCAAGAAGCTTACATAAGCCTCTTAAGAAGAAGCACAGCAGCTAAAACAAAAACCAAATTACTGGAAGTTAATCAAGATGATATGCATCAGATCAAACCATATCTGATGATAACCCAGAGATGCAAGTGACACCACCCTTATGACAGAAAGTGAAGAGGAACTAAAAAGCCTCTTGATGAAAGTAAAGAGAAGAGTGAAAAAGTTGGCTTAAAGCTCAACATTCACAAAACGAAGATCATGGCATCTGGTCCCATCATTTCATGGGAAATAGATGGGGAAACAGTGGCTGACTTCATTTTGGGGGGCTCCAAAATCACTGCAGATGGTGATTGCAGCCATGAAATTAAAAGATGCTTACTCCTTGGAAGGAAAGTTATGACCAACCTAGATAGCATATTCGAAAGCAGAGACATTACTTTGCCAACAAAGGTTCGTCTAGTCAAGGCTATGGTTTTTCCAGTGGTCAGGTATGGATGTGAGAGTTGGACTGTGAAGAAAACTGAGCTCAGAAGAATTGATGCTTTTGAACTGTGGTGTTGGAGAAGACTCTTGAGAGTCCCTTGGACTGCAAGGAGATCCAAGCAGTCCATCCTAAAGGAAATCAGTCCTGACTGTTCATTGGAAGGACTGATGCTGAGGCTGAAACTCCAATATTTTGGACACCTCATGCGAAGAGTTGACTCATTGGAAAAGATCCTGATGCTGGGAGGAATTGTGGGCAGGAGGAGAAGGGGACGACAGAGGATGAGATGGTTGGATGGCATCACCGACTCGATGCACATGAGTTTGGGTGAACTCCGGCAGTTGGTGATGGACAGGGAGGCCTGGTGTGCTGCAATTCATGGGGTCACAAAGAGTTGGACACGACTGAGCAACTGAACTGAAATGAACTGAATCAGGATGAAAAAGAAAGTTATGTCCCAGTTGAAGGGACAAGATAAAAATCCCAGAAAAACAACTAAATGAAGTGGAGATCATCAACCTTCCAGAAAAAAGAATTCAGAATAATGATAGTGAATATGATTCAGGATCTCAGAAACAGAATGGAGGCAAAGATCGAGAAGATGCAAGAAATGTTTACCAAAGACCTAGAAGAACTAAAGAACAAACAGAGATGAATATGACACTAGAGGATTTCATAGCAGAATAACTGAGGCAGAAGCATGGATAAATGACCTGGAGAACAGAATAGTGGAAATCACTGCTGCAAAACATATGGAAAAAAACATAGAAAAAAAGAATAAAAAGAAATTAAGACAGTCTAAGAGACCTCTGGGACAACACTAAACCCACCAACATTCACATTATAGGGGTTCCAGAGGGAGAAGAGAGAAAGAAAGGACCTGAGAAAGTATTTGAAGAGATAATAGCTAAAAACTTCCTGAGGTTGGGAAAGGAAATAGTTACCCAAGTCTAGGAAGTACAGAGAGTCCCAGGAAGGATAAACCCAAGAAGGAACACACCAAGACACATAGTCATCAAACTGACAAAAATTAAAGACTAAGATAAAATATTAAAAGCAAGAAGGGGAAAATGACAAATAACATAGAAGGGAACTCCCATCTTGCTATCAGATGATTTTTCAACAGAAACTCTACAAGCCAGAAGGTAATGGTATGATATATTAAATGTGATGAAAGGGAAGAACCTACAATCAAGAATACTCTACCCAGAAAGACTCTCTTTCAGATTTGATGGAGAAATCAAAAGCCTTCCAGACGAGCAAAAGTTAAGAGAATTCAGCACCAGCAAACCAGCTTTACAACAAATGATAAAAGAACTTCTCTAGGCAGGAAACACAAGAGGAGGAAGAGACCTACAGTAAATAAACCCAAAACAATTTAAAAAATGGTAATAGGATCATACACGTCCATAATTACTTTAAATGTAAATTGCCAGAGTCCAGCTCCAGCAGCCAGGGAATCAACCTGAAGGGATGGGTGGTGTCGGCAAGTAACAATGCAACTTCTCATTTTTTTTGGACTGCATCTTTATTTTAAGCTTAAGATTCTCTTTTATACTTTTACAAAAGCATTAGGTCAGAGGTTTGACATTTTCAGTTCCCCCTGATGCAGATTTGTTGTCTCCATAAATCACTGTTGCCCCTCAAAAGGAGTTCCTGCCTCAACAATACTCTTATCTACTTCTTCTCATGTGTCATGTGAATATATTGTAACTCATGCTAATGTCTGGGCTGCATACCACATTCCTCAGTTTATTTCTTATCTTTCTAAATCCTGTTTGTCCCTAGTATCCTGAGCTCACTGTCTCTAAAAAGGCTTCTAACCACTAATATCTCCAAAATTCCTAATCTCTATAAGCTATAGTAAAATATAGCTTATAGAGCTATATAAGCACCCACCCTTATGGCAGAAAGTGAAGAGGAACTCAAAAGCCTCTTGATGAAGGTGAAAGTGGAGAGTGAAAAAGTTGGCTTAAAGCTCAACATTCAGAAAACGAAGATCATGGCATCCGGTCCCATCACTTCATGGGAAATAGATGGAGAAACAGTGGAAACAGTGTCAGACTTGATTTTTCTGGGCTCCAAAATCACTACAGATGGTGACTTCAGCCATGAAATTAAAAGACGCTTACTCCTTGGAAGGAAAGTTATGACCAACCTAGATAGCATATTCAAAGGCAAAGACATTACTTTGCCAACAAAGGTTCGACTAGTCAAGGCTAATGGTTTTTCCTGTGGTCATGTATGGATGTGAGAGTTGGACTGTGAAGAAGGCTGAGCGCTGAAGAATTCATGCTTTTGAACTGTGGTGTTGGAGAAGACTCTTGAGAGTCCCTTGGACTGCAAGGAGATCCAACCAGTCCATTCTGAAGGAGATCAGCCCTGGGATTTCTTTGGAAGGAATGATGCTAAAGCTGAAACTCCAGTACTTTGGCCACCTCATGCAAGGAGTTGACTCATTGGAAAAGACTCTGATGCTGGGAGGGATTGGGGGCAAGAGGAGAAGGGGACGACAGAGGATGAGATGGCTGGATGGCATCACTGACTCGATGGACGTGAGTCTGAGTGAACTCCGGGAGCTGGTAATGGACTGGGAGGCCTGGCATGCTGCGATTCATGGGGTCACAAAGAGTTGGACATGACTGAGCGACTGATCTGATCTGATCTGATAGTAAAATATGCTAACATTACAACATTCCTTAAATCTTTAGCTTCTAACTATTTTAATTATTCCTAAGCCCTAAATTCAGCCAACTCCTTTGCCATAAACATTTCCCTCACAAATAGGTTTCAGATAGCAATCCCTTCCATGGCCTCAAGCTGCGGCCTACATGCTCATCCTGGAACACTCTTTTGAGTGAATGTCAATGATTAACTTTATGAATTATTCTCTGAGCACAGCTGCAGAAGGCTTTGTGCCTTCTCATGCTCCTCTCAAGAACAATAAGCACCTTAATATTCTTTTCAGTAAACTCAGCCGAGGAGAGGAAAAAAAAACAAGTCAGAATCACAAGGCCTAACTCCTTTATCCTGGTCCGTGCCTGCGGGACAAGGAGAGGGAGTTGGGGCCATGCCTTCATTTTGTCAGTAATGCCTAACACGGCTCCGAAGTAAATGGATTAAATGCACCAACCAAAAGACTTAGTTGGGTGGATGAACACATGTGCATGTATCCACTTCCACTTATCACATCACCCTGCTTGAACCCCACCCCCAATTGTATGTGATTATTTTACATTGTTAAGTTAATCATGTTCCAATTATGGCTTGCAATTATAATTATCTTTTTTTTTTGTCTGCTATTGATTGTGAAAACTGATAAACATCTCTCACTACTGTGTGTATATATACATATTCTACTTATATATATATATAAGCCAAAAGAACAAGATTTGAGCCAACAAGATCTCAGTTGAATACTGATTTTTGGCTTTCCTTTGATGCAACCTGGGCCTGTTTCCTTACATTTAAAATAGGGATAATTTTATCTATTTTAACAAATCATAAGGAAATGGCAACCCACTCCAGTACTCTTGCCTGGAGAATCCCATGGATGGAGGAGCCTGATAGGTTACAGTCTATAGGGTCGCAAAGAGTTGGACAAGACTGAGCGACTTCACTCGCTCACTCAGTAAGGATTTAAGGATGTAATGATTACAAAGCATTTGTCACAGAAAATAACACATAAACATTCAGATATTTTGGAAGTATTAGTGGAAGCAGACATCATGTTTTATAGAGTGGGTGTAAGTTGCTAGAAAACAGGAAGACAAGTAAGACTGCATCTTTTTTTAGTATAGAAAAATAAGAAAATAAGGTTAGAGATCAGCAATTTTAGTCAAAATTACCTTTACTAAAATGAAGTATTCCAAATGTTTTCATTAATAAAATTTTATTTTTCAAATCACTTTTATCAGAATTTTTAAACTATCCTCTTTATAAGGATATGATATCACAGTAAATCTCACCTTACAATGACTCAGAAAAGTCAAGGTAAGTTTTGACATTTTGAAGGTATGGAGATATGAAAGTAAACATTAACTGTACAATAATGAAATTCTGTAGATATTTCCAAAGTAGTTCATATTAAGTATATTTAACTTCAGTGATATCACCAAAAAATAATAAACTGAAAAAAAGAACTGAACTATAGACTGGAAATAAAATGTCCAAGAGAGTCTAAGATATCATATGAGAAAAGAACTATAAAAAGAATTGTAATAAAAAGAGACAAACAGATCAATAGATAATATAACTTAGCTTTATAGAAAAAGTGGTGCTGGTTAGGGGACCAAAGGTGTCTATTTTGAATCTTATTTCTATCACTTATTGGGTAACTTTGAGAAAACTACTTCAGGTCTCCAAAATATGGCTTCCTCATTTGGAAAATGAAAATATATATGCTTTACAGCATTTCTATTAAGAATAAATGTGCTCAAATATATCTGCCCATTGTAGGGATTCAGTAAACTATAACTGAAATCATTATCATTATTTAATACAATGTTATCTTTCAAAAGTAGTATGAATAAATCATTCCTGTGATTCTAGGTATATGTAACCTCACAATATACCACACGAGGAGCAATTCATTCTGATAGTCTGAATGTGCAGAGTATGCAATGAAATTTTTAGATGGACTTTGTTAATTCTGTTTGCTTTCTGTTTCGCTGATTCATGCTCTTATCTTTCTTATTTTCTTTTACTTCCTTAGGGTTTAATTTCTTTTTATTTCTCTAGCTTTTAAAAGTAAAAATTTAGACCACTGTTTTCAAATGTTTTTATTTGAATACAAGTTTTAAAGTTATTTATTTCTCTCTATAAACTATTTTAGCTGCATTGTACAAATTTTGATATTTGTCTCTTTATTATCATTTAGTTTGATATACTACAAATTTGCCTGGTGATTTCTTTTTTGACTCAGGCATTGATTAGGAATAAGTATTTTGTTTACCTGACAAATAATTGAGGTTTTTCTATTTTATTTTTATCTCTAAGTTAATTAGTTAGTCAGAGAATATACTCCACATGATTTCAGTCTTTTGAAATACACTGATACTTACTTTATGGCCCAATATATAGCCTTATTGTTGAATATTCAATACGTATATAAAAAGAATATTTATTCTGTAGTTGTTGAGTATAATGCTATATAAATGAGACTTAAGGTAGTTAATTGTTGTTATTTGTTGCTTAGTAGCTAAGTCATGTTTGACTCTCTCCCACCCTATAGACTGTAGCCAGCCATGTTCCTCTGTCCATGGGATTTCTCAGGCAAAAAACTGGAGTGGGTTGCACTTTCCTTCCCCAGGGAAGGTAGTTCATAGTGTTGCTCAAATCCTTCGTATCTTATTTGACTTTTTAACCTATTTGTTCAATTAATTACTGAGAGAAAGGTATTAAAATCTTCAACTATTTTTTGCATTTTTCCCTTTAGTTTTTTTTTTTTTTTGAAACTCTGTTATTAAGTAGACATGTAGAGTTGTCTTCCTGATTATTTAATCCTTTTATTATATGGTCCTCTTTATCTATTTGTCCCTTAAATTATTTAATTTATAAAACAAATTAATTATCATGTGTCTCCCTTTACCTCTGGTAGACCTCCTGGCTGAAATATACTTTGTCAGTTTTAATACAACCACACTAGCCTGCTCTTCTTTACTCTTTGCATACCATATTTTTTCCATTCTTTTACTTTTGATATGTTTGAATCTTTGTGTGTCAAGGCACTTAAAAGACAGCATACAGTTGCTTGTTTATATAGTCTTATAATCTCTGATTTTAATTGGAGTGTCGAGCCCATTTACATTTGACATAATTATTAACACATATTTTCCTATTTGTTTTCCATTATCACCTGTGTTTTCTGTTCCTCCTTTGATTATTTTTTAGGCTAAGAAAAAATTATTTTAGTTTTCCATTTTAGCTTTACAATTGCGTTTTTTGCTATGTTTCATAATACTCCATCAGTGTTGCTTTCAGAATCACAAAATACATCCCAAACTTAACAAATTTCCTTGGAATTAAGAATATTTTATCACTTCAAGTAAAATGTAAAACCCTTACAACAGAATAATTCCATTTAATCACCTTCATTTTTGAATCATTATATAACTCCATATATTTCATTCCACTATAGTTCCCATATTATTTAATGTCATATTGTTTCTTCTTTAAAAATAAATTGACTTTTAAGAAAAAAACTTTTACATTGAAAGTCTTTTGTATTTAACTATATAGTTACCATTTCTGGTTCTTCTCATTTTTTTTCTGTACATTAAAGTTTCTACCTAGTATCATTTATCTTAAAAAAACTTCCTTGAGCATTTTTAAAAACCATATCACCAGATCTGTTGATGATGAATTCTGATGATGATGAATTCTCTCAGCTTACATTCATCAAAAATGTTACTATTTTACCATTCTTTTTGGAGGATATTTTCAATACATAAAGTATTCTAAGACAACAATTCTTATTTTCCTCTCAGCACTTTGAAGATGGTATTATATTTGTTCTTGCCTCCATTGTTCCCAATGAGAAGTCAGATGCTATTCTTTTTTTGTGATCCTTCATGTGATTAATCTGTCTTTTCTTAACTCTAGTTCAAAAAGATACATGCACCCAAATGTTCACAGCAGCATTATTTTTTTTTTTTTTCATTTCATACATGATATTTTACATGTTTCAATGCCATTAACAGCCAAGACATGGAAGTAATCTAAATGCCCATCAAAAAAAGAATGGAATACTACTCATCCATTAAAAATGATATAATGCTACTTGCAATAACGTGCATGGAACTAGAGATCAAAAAACTAAGTGAAATATTTGAACAAAGGAAGACAGATCTTAGATGATATAGCTTACATGTGGTATCTAAAGTATGATACAAATTAATTTATTTATGAAACAGAAACAGACTCACGGACACAGAAAATAAACTCATGGATACCAAAGGATGAAAGGGATAGGGAGGAATAAATTAGGAGTTACAGATCATCAGATATACAATGCTGCTGCTGCTGCTGCTAAGTCACTTCAGTCATGTCCGACTCTGTGCGACCCCATAGACGGCAGCCCACCAGGCTCCCCCGTCCCTGGGATTCTCCAGGCAAGAACACTGGAGTGGGTTGCCATTTCCTCCTCCAATGCATGAAAGTGAAAAGTGAAAGTGAAGTCACTACTATATGTAGAATAGATAAACAATTGCCAACATCCGTTGGATCATATAAAACACAAGGGGATTCCAGAAAGACATCTATTTCTGCTTCATTTACTATGCTAAACATTTTGACTGTGTGGATCACAACAAACTGTGGAAAATTCTTCAAGAGATGGGAATACCAGACCACCTACCTGCCTCCTGATAAATCTGTACGCAGGTCAAGAAACAAGTTAGAACCAGACATGGAACAATGGACTGGTTCCAAATCAGGAAAGGAGTACATCAAGGTTGTATTTTATCACCCTGCTTATTTAACTTATATGCAGAGTACATCGTGCAAAATGCTGAGACTGATGAAGCCCAAGTTGGAATCAAGATTGCTGGGAGAAACATCAATAACCTCAGATATGCAGATGCCACCACCCTATGGCAGAAAGTGAAGAGGAACTAAAGACCCTCTTGATGAAGGTGAAAGAGAAGAGTGAAAACCTGGCTTAAAACTCAACATTCAAAAAACTTAGATCATGACATCTGATCCCATAATTTCATGGCAAATAGATGGGGAAAAAATGGAAATACTGAAAGAATTTATTTTCTTGGGCTCCAAAATCACTGCAGATGGTGACTGCAGCCATGAAATTAAAAGACACTTGCTCCTTGTTAGAAAAGCTATGACAAATCTAGACAGCATATTAAAAAGCAGAGACACCACTTTGCTGACAAAGATCCATATAGTCAAAGCTATGGTTTTTCCAGTAGTCATGTATGGATGTGAGAGTTGGACTATAAAGAAAGCTGAGCTCCGAAGAATTGATGCTTTTTGAACTGTAGTGTTGTAGAAACTCTTGAGAGTCCCTTGGACTGCAAGGAGCTCAAACCAGTCAATCCTAAAGGAAGTCAGTCCTGATTATTCATTGGAAGGACTGATGCTGAAGCTGAAGCTCCCATAATTTGGCCACCTGATGCAAATAGCTGACTCATTGGAAAAGACCCTGATGCTGGGAAAGATTGAAGGCAGGAGGACAAGGGGATGACAGAGGATGAGATGGTTGGATGGCATCATCAACTCAATGGAGCAAGCTCCAGGAGATGATGAAGAGCAGGAAAACCTGGTGTGATGCAGTCCATGGGGTCACAAAGAGTCAGACACAACTGAGCAACTGAACAACAACATGTAGCACAGGGATATCCAATATCTTTTAATAAATCATAATGGAAGAGTATGTGTGTGTGTGTGTAAGAGAGAGAGAGAATCACTTTGGTGTATATCAGAAACCAACACATTTTAAATCAACTATACTTCAGTAAAATAAAATGTATGTGTTTTTTCTTCTGGGTTGTAAAATTTTTCTCATAAATCATCACACTGTACAGCTTAAATTTACACAATGTAATATGTCAATTATATCTAAATAAATTGGGGGAAGAAAATATTTCTCTTTTTTTTTGTTTTGTTTTTTTTGTTTTTGGCTTTCAGCAGTTTTTTATAATGTGTTAGGTGTGATCTTATTTGCTTGATCCTATTTATATAGTTCCAAACCTGTGGCTGTAATCTCAGTTAGAAGATTAAAAAATAAATGATTTAAATCTTCAGAGATTATGATCTTTAGTAGCCAGTCATTTAGTGCTAACTAAAACTATAACTAAAACTCCTAGCTGAAATAAAAGAGAGAACTGACCGTAATTAACACCTCACAAGAACACGTGAATTCAATTGCATATCATCCATATACTTTCAGGGTTAAGCTAAGATTGCTAAAAAAAAAAAGAGAGAGAGAGAGAGTCAGGTAATATAAATAAGCTGTATACTTTGACTTTTGCAATTAGCATCTTTCCACAACCAAGTAGGGAAAAACATCCCAGATGAAATATGTGTTTTAGAATTTACTGTCAAGAAAAAACTTCAGTCTCTCTTGGATAATTGCTATATTTCCCGCTTTCTCATAGGTAGCCTGAATGTTCACCCTCAGAGCTAGGTCTTATGTGTAACATTCTTGCCTTGGTAACAATTTTATTGTCATTTTAAACAAATATAAATATTATGTTTTTGTTAAGTCCTTCCTAGGCAGAGGATTAATAATCTAGTGCAGAATATAAAACATGCACACACATAAAAGAGAGAGAAAAGCACAATACAAGAGAGAAGAAAGACAGTTTCATTCATCACAATATATGGTACTCTTAAGACTGTGCATCTCAGCCAGGAGTTTTGCTCCCCAGAGAACATCTGACAATGTTTGGAGACATTTTTTATTACCACAGCTGGGAGGATGCTACAGGCATCTAGCAGGGAAGAGACCAGTGATGCTGCTAAATATTCTACAATGCACAGGACAGAGCATCCCCACAACAAAGAATTACTCATCTGGAAACATCGATAATGCTACTGTTGATAAGATTTGTTTTAAGCTATTTCCATTATATATTTTCAAGCCATTTTATTTTCACAACTATAGGCATAAATAGAATATCACCAATCAGTGTATAAACTGATAGGCAAAGAAATTAAGAAATAGGTTAGCTGATCTCCACTTGAGAAGCTATGTCCATAATTAAAATAATCAAAAGATGTAAGAACTACTGCTTGTTGTTTGAATACAGGATCTATAGCTTTGTTTTTTGTTATTGTTTTGTTTTGGGTTTTTTGTTTTTTCTGTCTTTAGCAGCTTAGTAAGCGTCTTCATGTATTGTGTTGGATGATATTACTAGACTGAATTGAATAGCTTCACTCCAAAACACAATACTTAATTTATTAAAGAGAAAAATTTAAAGATATAAATCATAGCTAAAATAGCTGATTTTCAGATTTACACATTTATATTCCTGTGCTTGATCTGAACAAGGTAGTATGCAATAGTCTGACATAGGTACAGGACTTAAGTAAATTTCTTTTACTGCTAACTAATTTGTAAAGGCACGGATACCTTTGGTTAACAATTGAGTCATATTTTCTGCTTTCTCAAAATGAAATTCAAATAATCTAGGGAGATTTGGGATTGTTTACATTGTTTCTGGCTATTATTTCCTTAAAAAGACTGTATTGACTCTTCTACCCTCTTTAATTGAAACGTTCTTAGAATGACAGTCAGGTTTTGAGCATTCCAGTGAGTTCAAGTATAAGTGGCTAACCAAAGAATATATTTGTTCATGGTACATTTGGTCCTCTGGATAAATACACCTTATGAAAAATGTGTTTAATTTCATGTGTTACTGCCAGAAGATGTGGCTAACTTCCCCCTTATATAGCTGCAGTGGAAACCCGGTCCTGCTGAGAAATCATTGTTAGAGACAGAATGTGCTACTTCAAAATATGACTTGAAAACACCACAGATTTTTCAATCAAGTTCTTAGAACAACATTTTATGTAAATTGTTTAGCACATTTTCTCCCCAAATGGTAAACGGACTAACATTCTAATCACAGGGTGGTAATATGTCATAAGTTGAACTGAATAACATGTTCTTAATGCTTGTCGTGGAACCACCAAAAGACATCTGACTAATTAGGAGTCTCAAATTTGAGAAGTCCACAGACTGACTGGATAAATAATAAAGGTTTAATTAATGCCACACTCTTCAGACATTAGGTTAAAGAGAGTTGGCAGCTAGAATATGTTGACATCCTGATAGGCTTCAAGTCTGAAAAGGTACTAATTTTTAAAGTTAACTAAACTTTTCAAAATTTCTCTCTTTTACTGTAAAGTTAAATTGCACACCTAAATTGTTGAATGTCAATTTTGAGGTCAATCTTACTATGGTCAATGTTACCAGAAAAATTAAACTGTCTTTCAAAACTGTACATGTAGCTCCAGTGAATTTGCTTCAAATTTTGCATTGAGGCTTTTAAAAGAAGAACAAGTTTAGGTTGCTTGACAATTCTACTGCAATGCTTCAGAAAGGTCATATAATGCCTGCCAGAAGAATTTGATTAAAATGTAATAGATTTACATATGGTTCCTTTTTAGTTTGGGGTATGTGTGGAGAGGAACAGGTACACACATATATGTGTGTGACTGTTGGTAGGATTTTATTCTTACTGAATGAAACAAAATACATAGGCTACTTAATCATCAGAAAATAACATCCATTCCATCACCACTGCCTAAAATGGTCTGTATATTTCCCGAAAAGCTATACCTTTTAATGGCAATTAATCATTTACCTGGAGAAGGGCATGGCAACCCACTCTAGTATTCTTGCCTGGAGAATCCTCATGGACAGAGGAGATGGCTGGGTGACAGTCCATGGGGTCACAAAGAGCTGGACATGACTGAGCAACCAAGCAATCATTTACCATCTTATATCAACTACATATGTCTCTGTTTTTGGTTTTTGCTTTGTTTTTTGCTGTTCTCATTTCTTTCTTTCTTTTTTTTCTGGAGAGACTGGTCCTTTATTTCAAAAAGACACATCAATTTTCAGGATCAAAACAGTTATACTACTGGTTTTTCTTTCTCTCAATTGGTCCCCAAAGAGATCACAGCAAAGGAGAGAGCATTTTAAGCCAACTAAGCTGCCAGATGTACACCTAACAGACCTCACCGAGACCTCACCAGAAATGGAGCTCTGGGTGGGGAAAGAAATTTTAAAAGATTAGCACCCTGCCAGCCCACAAACTGTAGAGAGCTCTCACAGCCAGATGGGGTGCCCAGTGTACCCCAACCCCAAAGAAGCAAAGTCTCAAAATAACATAAAATTTAAAAAGAGTTTTGTCCATAAGCTATCCAAGATTTCTCCAGCACTAGCTGGGGACAAAGCACAATGACATGGCACATTTACAGAGAGCATTCAGGTCCAAAAAACAGGATGATGAGATGAGTTTCGTTCAGCTAAGTCAGTGGCAAAACAATTTTCTGTACTTTTCTTTCAAGGAGGCAGGAGAGCAAATTAGTGATCACCTCGACATAAGGGGCACATAGCCCATTCGTGAGTAACTGGGAATGGGGTAGAAACGGGACAAGATTTTGGTCTCAGAGGCGTCACCATCTTGTTTGGTCACTCCTGATGAAAAAAATAAAGTTGTCCAAAGACATTATAAAGCTGCTAACTCTTCCTGGAATCACCTTTCTGGTTTGGCAGGTACTTTTTACAGAGCAATGAGGTTTCCCATAACGGAGTCTTTCTCTGGATTGTTTGGTTCTCAATAAGGCAGGCCCATATCTTTTCCATCCTCTATGGAGAAGGCAACGTACATTAAGCTGACAAGTTATCTTCCAAAAGTATGAAAGGGATTAGACTGGTGCTTCAGAACTGTGGAATCATTTGGATTGTTTCACAAATGGTTGCTACATCCAGATGTCTGGATTGCTACTGAAATCTAACACAGTGTTTTATTAATAATTTAATTCACTTTTAATTAAATTCACTTTTTAAAGTGAGGTGAAGTGAAGTTGCTCAGTCGTGTCCGACTCTTTGCGACCCCATGGACTGTAGCCTACCACACTTCTCTGTCCATGGGATTTTCCAGGCAAGAGCACCCCAATACAATATGAACATACACTATGACAGGAAGAGACATACTGAATTAAATTATTAATAAAATACTGTGTTAGATTTCAGTAGCAATTCAGACATCTGGATGGAGCAACCATTTGTGAAACAATCCAAATGATTCCACAGTTCTGAAGCAGCAGTCTAATCCCTTTCTTACTTTTGGAAGATAACTTGTCAGCTTAATGTATGTTGCCTTCTCCACAGAGGTCTCTTCCTGTCATATTGTATGTTCTTTGAAGTTAAGTGATATTATCTTTGAATTAGCACCACATATGCATTCAATACATATATGATGACTGGTTCAATAAAAATAGAGAATTGGCTTTCAATCAGATATTTTTTAAAAGATGCCCACAATTAAAAAATAAAATATTTTCATGCCTTTTTTCACTTTCAAACAACTATTACATAGCTCCCTGTGACGACCTGTAAGCCTGTGGCATGTCTAAGCCCTCACTGATGGCTCTCTGCTACATGTCTGATTTATTCCACTTTTGGATCACGTGACTTTGCACCAGATCACTCAGGGTAATTGCCCCATCAAAAAGATGATGCTATTCATTGGTTTGAATAACAGTTTTAGCATTTCCAATGATGTTTAGTAATGTAAGATTAATTTGTTACTTGGATATAATGCTTTTTCAATTAAAAATATTTGATCAGAAATGGTCTTTGTTTGGATTTCTATTATTCATTATTATTATTTATTATTCATGGTATCCTCCTACTGCTTACTCTATAGTAGGTATTGTTCTGATACATATTAGCTAAGATACATCAGCTTGTTTAACCTTGATCATAATCCTATGGGATAATATTACAGATGAGATAAGGGAGGTATAGTGAGGTAGTACAGTCAGGTAACAAAGTTAGAAAGGGGTCAAAGACAGTTTGGGTTTTATGTAAGTCTCACAGAGTGGATATACCTTTCCCTGGGTATGCTGCTGCTGCTGCTAAGTCACTTCAGTCGTGTCCAACTCTGTGCAACCCCATAGACGGCAGCCCACCAGGCTCCCCCCGTCCCTGGGATTCTCCAGGCAAGAACACTGGAGTGGGCTGCCATTTTCTTCTCCAATGCATGAAAGTGAAAAGTGAAAGTGAAGTCGCTCAGTCGTGTCCAACTCTTAGCGACCCCATGGATTGCAGCCTAATAGGCTCCTCCGTCCATGGGATTTTCCAAGCAAGAGTACTGGAGTGGGGTGCCATTATTTACTGGTTAATATATCTATTTGAAAAAGTCTGCCAACTCATTGAGCTGTGAAAGGAAATCACAAAAGTTAAACATTTTTGCTGCAAGAGAGAAGAGGGTTCTAGTCACCCCTTCCCTTTCTCTAGTCACCCACTTCAACATTTAAAAGCAATATATTCCCCAGAAACTTTACCAAGTTTTCTCTATGGGTAGTAGATAAACTTTTTCTAGGAAAGTTTTTTTTTTCTGTTTAATCTGTTTTCTAAAATTGAGACCAGTGTTTTGTGTCTTTACTTCATTTTTCTAGTAATCCATTGTATTATTTTTACAAAATTATCAGTAACATTGCAGTATTTTTTTAAAAAAGAGAACAAGATATATCACCACAGGTAGGAACGAAGGCATGCCTTTGTGTATATCGATTCATACATATATCTAGGAAAGCTTCTTACAATAAAGTGGGTAGTAGACAAATTCGGAGAAGGCAGTGGCACCCCACTCCAGTACTCTTGCCTGGAAAATCCATGGACGGAGGAGCCTGGTGGGCTGCAGTCCATGGGGTCGCTATTGAGCAACTTCACTTTCACTTTTCACTTTCATGCATTGGAGAGGTAAATGGCAACCCACTCCAGTGTTCTTGCCTGGAGAATCCCAGGGACGGCAGAGCCTGGTGGGCTGCCGTCTATGGGGTCGCACAGAGTTGGACACAACTGAGGCAACTTAGCAGCAGCAGTAGACAAATTGGGTGGAAATCCCAGGTGGTGCTAGTGGTAAAGAACCTGCCTGCCAAAGCAGGATACATGAGAGACATGGGTTTGATCTCTGCTCAGGAAGATCCCCTGGAGGAGGAAATGGCATCCCACTCCAGTATTCTTGCCTGGAGAATCCCATGGACAGAGGAGCCTGGCAGGCTATAGTCCATGGGGTCACAAAGAGTCGGACAAGACTGAAGTGACTTAGCATATAGCTATAGCAGACAAACCTTCCTAGATCTGTTTCTTAAAGTAAAGTGAGTTCTGCAATATTGGGCAATGTTGTGCTATACATAATATATGCCAAGTACTGTTTTAAGTTCTTTACACACCAGCTACTCACTGGGTGGTGAGAAGGCAATGGCAACCCACTCCAGTACTCTTGCCTGGAAAATCTCATGAGCAGAGGAGCCTGGTGGGCTACAGTCCATGGGGTCGCTAAGAGTCAGACACAACTGAGCAACTTCACTTTCACTTTCCACTTTCATGCATTGGAGAAGGAAATGGTAACCCACTCCAGTGTTCTTGCCTGGAGAATCCCAGGGACGGGGGAGCGTGGTGGGCTGCCATCTATGGGGTCGCACAGAGTCAGACACGACTGAAGCGACTTAGCAGCAGCAGTAGCAGCAGCTAGCAGTTTACCATCAAATACAGAAATTAAGAGTGAACATTCAGAAACTGCTATGGTAAACTATAACAGTAATTTTTTTCTGTTTAATCTGTTTTATAAAATTGAGACCAGTGTTTTGTGTCTTTAGTTCATTTTTCTAGTAATCCATTGTATTATTTTTTTCAAAAATATCAGTAACATTGGAATTTTTTTTAAAAAAGAGAACAAGATATATCACCACAGATAGGACAGAAGGCATGCCTTTGTGTATATCGACTCATTTAATTTTTACAATGACTCTATGAAGTGCTATTATTATTACTTGCATGTGGAGATGTAGATACGAAGGCACATAGAAGTTAAGCAAAGTTAAACAGCAGGTTGACAGAGCAGAAATTCAATCTCAAGGATTATAGCTAGTATCAAAACATGCTTTTAAGCACTATAGTAAACTCTAAGACTATCTTTGGTGGGTATCTGAAAAGCAGAGAAAAAAAAATTTTGACTTAGGGTCTTAAGTAGAGAACAAAGGTGTCAGGATGATCCTTTTACTTCCCTGATGTCCAGCCACCCTCATTCCATTGCCAGTGTAAATCAACGCTGAGGACAGAGTAGAGCGTGATCCTTGACATCATCCCTGCTCAATCACTGAAGCTCCTGGGAAGCTTCCACTCACTGGTTTCTTCCCATTGCCAAGGCTCTTCAAGACTTGTTAGTCTCCCTCTGGTTGGAGCATTTGGAGTCTGAGTTTATAAAACTCATCAAGTCACAAGCCACTCATTACAGATAAAATCTTGTGATAACTTAAGTCACTGGCAATCATGGAACAAACATTTATGTATTGAATGCCCAATTCTGTGCAATGACCTGAATTTTTTATATGCATCAGTTCAGTCATTTCCAGGGCTTCCTTGGTGGCTCAGAGGTTAAAGTGTCTGCCTGGAATGCGGGAGACCCGGGTTCGAACTCTGGGTCGGGAAGATCCCCTGGAGAAGGAAACAGCAACCCCCTCCAGTACTCTTGCCTGAAGAATTCCATGGAGGGAGGAGCCTGGTAGGCTACAGTCCATGGGGTTGCAAAGAGTCAGACGCGACTTCACTTTTTCACTTTCAGTCAGTTCAGTCACTCAGTCATGTCCGACTTCTGCAACCCTGTGAATCATAGCACGTCAGGCCTCCCTGTCCATCACCAACTCCCAGAGTCCACCCAAACCCACCATCTATTGAGTCGGTGATGCCATCCAACCATCTCATCCTCTGTCGTCCCCTTCTCCTCCTGCTCCCAATCCCTCCCAGCATCAGAGTCTTTTCCAATGAGTCAACTCTTCGCATCAGGTGGCCAAAATATTGGAGTTTCAGCTTCAGCATCAGTCCTTCCAATGAACACCCAGGACTGATCTTTAGGATGGACTGGTTGGATCTCCTTGCAGTCCAAGTGACTTTCAAGAGTCTTCTCCAACACCACAGTTCAAAAGCATCAATTCTTTGGCATTCAGCTTTCTTCACAGTCCAACTCTCACATCCATACATGACCTCTGGAAAAACCATAGCCTTGACTAGACAGACCTTTGTTGGCAAAGTAATATCTCTGCTTTTGAATATGCTATCTAGGTTGGTCATAACTTTCCTTCCAAGGAGTAAGCATATACCGTACCAAATTTTTCCTACCCAACATTTTAATTCATTTGATTTGGATTTTTAAAACTCTTTAACTGACATATTTACCTATTGGTCTATAATTTGCATCAATTTATTCTCAATTAATAGAAAAGACATTGAGCCTCTCTGGAATGCCTTCCATTTGTCCTTTGCTTTTGCTCTTCCTTCTACGGATATGATCATCCTCCTCCTTGTCAGCCAACAAAGTGAAGTGAGTAGAGCATGGCATTTGAAGCCAAAGTTGCGATCTGACTCTTCCACCTATCCATCCATCCAACAGATACTGAGCTGCTATTAATGACAAGGTCTTCCCACCAAAGCCGGAGATATAAGAGACCCAGTTTCGACCCCTGGGTAAGGAAGACCCCACTGTTCAAACTGCTAAAGATGCCACTGTAATTGAGATGACAAGCTTCCTGTTCTTATGGAGATTACATGTAAAGACTCAGGCATTAAACAAATACACTAATAAGAGAGTAGGAATAAGTAAGTGCTATGAAGAAATGAAAACAAGAGTAGTGAGATAAACAGTGATTGACAGAGAAGAGTATTTTCAATTGTATACCAGGACAGAATTCTCTATAGAGGAAACAACTGAATTGAGACCTGAACATCAGATAAACGCTGCAGTAAGTCAATAGTTAGCAACTAGGGGAAAGAGGTTCACAAGGGATGGAAGTTTTTACCATATCAAAAAAAAAAAAAAGGGGGAAATGGATTTAAAAAAAGAAGGGTAGATCTTACTTAAAATAAGTAGAAATTCAAATATGAGCATAGTTCAGGGATGCTCAATCCAGTGCCTTGGAGATCTCAACTCAGCCTTCTTTGTGTCAGCCTCAATCCTGAAATGCTGGCAAGAGAGATGTCAAAGTTCCAGGTTTCACACAGATAGCCAACAAACATACTTCCTCTTCATTTTGTTCTATTTTAAGAGCAATAAAATATTTCCCAGAAACCTTTACCAAGCTTTCCCTGTGTGTCACTGGCCTGAATATGGTCATCTGCTCATTCTCCACTCAATTCCTGTTACTGAGGAAATGATTTTGTATTGATTGGCATGGGCATTGATCCCTCAGTCAATATCTAACAAAGGGTTGGGAACACCATGATTGGCTTTGACTACTAGAATTATACCTCAAGCAGCCATCTGTCCTAGAAACCATGTGTCTGCAATGTAACCAGGGAGATGGGACACCCAAACAAAAGCTGGGATGCTGTCAGGGAAAAGCTGATACTGAATAAAAGCTACACAGGTAGTCAACAATGTCTAGTACCAACAGTTCATGCAAAATTTTGTATCAGTTAAAGGAGAGAAAGGAGATTCTAAGTGGCTAAGGTGATACTGGGGAAGGAAAAGTGACATCAAGTGATGTCATAGGGTAGACAAAGGTGAACTCTTGTAAGTGTTCATAGGTCAAGAAGAGGAGTATAGATTTTATTTAAAGGGTGATTGAACACTGTCAAAATGTTTTAACAGAGGAATAGCGTGACGGGGCTGCAACGTGAGATAAATTGTGTTTGTGTTGGGAGTGGAGGATAATGCTGCATCACTGGGTCATTTGGGGGCAAATTTACTTCATCTTTCTAAATTCCACTTACTGTGTTTAGAAGGGGAAGTGATTCAACTACTTGTTTCAAAGGGCTATTTTAAGTTGTAAATGAAAAATGTGTAAAAGGACTTTCAAGTTCTGTGTTAAACAAATGATAAAAAATGCACTAGCCCTCCTTGAGTCGCAACTCAAGGCAACTTCTCAGCCTTATCTGTCCAGACCAGCTCTATATTGACTACTCTTCCGTCTGAACTCTCATGTTTCATTCATATAAAAATAATTTTAGTCTTAAATTTTATAATTATAATAGTGAAGGGTAGTATATACATGTACCAATACGTGGCACATACCAATTATGTGGCACACATGTATCTTCAACCAGATTTTAAGTACAAGGCATATATCACACTTTCTTAAACAATGTCCAGCACAAAATAAGTACTTAATAAATATGAAATTTGTTTATTTCTCTAGGGTCCAATTTCATGTTCATACTAGTATTGTTCCCATTCTCCTTTCCCTAAGAATCTACCCCAGGTCTAACCTAGTGGAGAAAAAAATAGGCATTTAATCAGTAATTACTGAAAGAATTGTGCATATACTTAAACAATATAAAATTTTAAATTGGTAATGCTAAAAGGAAAAAAAGCAAATGACAAATACACTCTAAATAAAAACAAAATTTTTTGTTGTATAATCAACTTGGGAGGATTGGTCGTTTTTCGTTTTTAGTAGATTTCAATTTTACTAGAGTTTAACTTTACTAGGTACCGCGTTGTTTCTTCCCTGTAAGTTCCTATAGGAAAATCTGGAAACGAGCTAGCACATGCTCTAAGGCAAGTTTTGAGCATGAGGAAGACAGAATAACCTACAGAAAAGAGTCAAAATTTCAGGTAATTATTCAGAAATGCCGATGAATTTCAAAAGTAAGAGGGCAGAGCAAGGATCATGTGCCAAGGAATGAATCATTCAAACACATACACTTCATCTACTGTACATGGTCAAGGAATTTTAGCGTCTGACTTTCTCACACTCTCTGGCTGAGACATCAATAACCTAAACATCCCAAGTTAAACAGTTCAGACCCTGAATCATTTTAAGCCATGGAAAGCAATAAACCTTAAGATAAAAGACAAATAAAATGGCAAAGTTTGCTGAAAAGCCATGTGCAGACCATGTTTATGCTTGATTTATTGAACAAAGGGTGAATGCTAAAAGCCCCTTTTGTTACTCTTCTTTGGAAATATTAATACAGAGTTAGTAAAATCATATACTGCACAGTGTTAAGAAATAAACATTATCAATTTTCCTGACACTGCAGAATGCAGTCGAAATTCAGTTTAGGACAAATTTCAGAAGAAAAGCTAACAATCACAAAAGAATAAAATGAGATCAAAAGTAATGCAAATATACTTTATTACCTTATAAGTGCAGGCAAGGCTGAAGGCCCATAATTATATAATATTTAAGCTTAACCTTTTTTTGTGTGTTACCTTTGCAAGCCATCCATTATGAAAAATATTGAAGAGTACACATTTCAATACCACATATTTAAAGCAAGTGTTAGTCACTATATTTTGCTTAATTTGCATTTGTGATTTATACATTTTCCTGAATACATAGTTAAAGCAATATACGCTCGGTAGGAGAAGCAATATTACCCCTATATGCCTCACAAATCATCTACAAAAATGTTATATGTACCACCATTTACTTAGAGCAAATGGTTGTTTTCCTATAAACACATTATTTATGAGAACATCAGATGCAATCTGAATACTAATGTAGCCTTATATTTCACAGAATTACCCACATAGTTTACGTGATTTTTCTCTCTCTACAATCACCACTACCTTCCACCCTCAATTAGTTCTGTCCCCACTTAGATCTCCATCATCCAAATAGCTATGTATGCCAGAAATATTAATAGCTGAAAAACAGCCACAGGGAAATAACTGAAATCACAAAAATATTCTAAGCCCTGAAAATGTTAGTATTTATTCAATCAGCTTATTACCACAAACAAGCAAATAAACAAACAGATCCATCACCATGCAAACAATTTTTAAAGGACCCAGAATAGATCAACATAAAATAAGCTGTTAAAACAGACCTATTCAAAGTAGGCTGACAAAATGATGCGAAGCAAGTTCAAAATAATATTAACAGACTAAAGAAAAAACTCAAATCTAAAAGCAGGGATGTAGATTACATTATCTCAGAAGAGCAAGAGACTCAGTTACTTTCATTTGCCAGTATTTATATGCATATAAATTACCAAATAATCATGTTTTAGTTATATCATCATCCAAAGGTATACAAGCCCCTGTATGCTTAAAGCATGTTATCTGCCTTGGACTCATCTTTGAGAGGAATGGATACATAATACAAAGGCTGGCACTGATTGTCACAACTCAGTGGCCTGGTGCCAAAACCGTGACACTGCCAGCAAGCTCCCCATATCCCGAATAACACAACAATGTATAAGTGGTGTGAGGAGCGCAAGAGAGAATAAAAATTTGCATAAAATAAATGATATTATAAAGGCCAAATATTCATCTGTTTAATACACTATACTGAAGTGCATTAAAAATTTCCCTAAGCCAATAAAAATGCAAATGCACTATAAAAAATTCTGATGGCTAGAAAGCCTTTTATTGTCTAACTGTTGTACATTCTTTTCTATATAGTCACCTTTGTGTGTTTTGTTCTGTCAAAATTGTGATTCTCCAAAATGCTTATACAATAATGTGCTAAAATGTACTTCATAAAGGCAATAATTTTTCAGCGATTAATCAGACTTGAGGCCCTCAAGCAATTAATTATTAACTAGGCTGAACTAACTACAAGAAATCACTATTTCTCATGGTTTGTATGTTTCCATGAAAGCTGCTATGAACTGTGTGCCCCCAAAATTTATATGTTGAAGACTTAACCCTCAATGTGATGGTATAGGGAGATCAGTCTTTGAGAGATAATTCAACAGTTACAAGAGTGGGGTCCTCATGAAGGGATTAGTGCCCTTGTGAAAGGAGACACGAAAGAGCCCGTTGTCTCTCTGTTTCTAACATCAGAAGACAGAATGAGAAGGCAGTCATACCAAGTGAGGAAGAGGGCCCTCACTAGAAGCCAACTATGCTGGCATGCTGACCTCAGATTTCTGGCCTCTAGAACTTTAAAGAATGGCTTTTATTGTTTAAGCTATGCAACCTGTGGTATATTTGTGACAGTGGCCCAAGAAGACTAATAAAAGATCCCTAAAAGAACACAACTTTTAACTGGAGCCTATTATACAGAGTGAAGTAAGCCACAAAGAAAAACACCAATACAGTATACTAACGCATATATATGGAATTTAGAAAGATGGTAACGACAACCCTGTATGCGAGACAGTAAAAGAGACACAGATGTATAGAACAGTCTTTTGGACTCTGTGGGAGAGGGAGAGGGGGGGATGATTTGGGAGAATGGCATTGAAACATGTATAATATCATATAAGAAACGAATCGCCAGTACAGGTTCAATGCAGGATACAGGAAGCTTGGGGCTGGTGCACTGCGATGACCCAGAGGGATGGTATGGGGAGGGAGGTGGGAGCGGGGTTCAGGATGGGGAACACATGTACAGCCGTGGAGGATACATGTTGATGTATGGCAAAACCAATACAATATTGTAAAGTAAAAAATAATAATAATAATAAATAAAAGAACATAACTTTTGCAGAATATATAGGAGTATATCAAAATAATTACTGGCTTCCCCTCATGCTCATTTTCAACCATTCTTCTGACATAGTCATGATCTAAGACTAATATTAATATTATCCTTTACACATACATTTTATTCTGGCCTGGAGAATTCCATGGACTGTATAGTCCACGGGGTCGCAAAGAGTTGGACACGACTGAGCAACTTTCATTGCACTTTCACTTTACTTTTATAAGATTTGACATGTGAGAAAAACTTTTGCATAATTATATTGCTTACAGACCACCATTTATAAATTTTAATCATGTATCTTTTCCAATTACATCTCCAGATATATGCCCAAGAATGGAATTGCTGGATCATATAGTATCTCTATTTTTAGTTTTTCAAGGAAACTCCATACTGTTCTCCACAGTGGCTGCACCAGTTTAGGAGGGTTCCCTTTTCTCCATAGTGGCTGGACAGTGTAAAAGGGCTCCCTTTTCTCCACCCCTCTTCATCATTTACTTCTTAAAGGTTTTTTGATCATGGTTGCTCTAACCTGTGTGAGGTTATACCTCATTGTAGTTTTGATTTGCATTTCCCTAATAATTAGTGATGTTGACCATCTTATCATGTGCTTTCTGACTGTCTATATGTCTTCTTTGAAGAAATGTCTATTTAGATCTTCTGCTCATTTTTTAATGGATTGTTTCTTTGATATTGAGCTATATAAACTGCTTGCATGTTCACTGCAGCACTATTTAAAATAGCCAGGACATGGAAGTAACCTAAATGTCTGTCAACAGAGGAATAGATAAAGAAGATGTGGTACAATGGAATACAATGGAATATTACTCAGCCATAAAAAGGACAAAATAATGCCATTTGCAGCAACACAGATGGACCTAGAGATTGTCATACTGAGTGAAGTAAGTCAGAGACAAATATCATATGATATCACTTATATGTGAAATCTAAAACAAGGCTACAAATGAACCTGTCAACAAAACAGAAATAGAGTTACAGATGTAGAAAATAAACTTATAGTTACTGAGGGTAAGGGGGAAGACTGGGATTGATACAGACACACTACTATATATTCAGTTCAGTTGCTCAGTTGTGTCTGACTCTTTGCGACCCCATGAACTGCAGCACTCCAGGCCTCCCTGTCCATCACCAACTCCCAGAGTTTACTCAAACCCAGGTCCATTGAATTGGTGATGCCATCCAACCATCTCATTCTCTGTCATCCCTTCTCCTCCTGCCCTCAATCTTTCCCAGCATCAGGGTCTTTTCAAATGAGTCAGCTCTTCGCATCAGGTGGCCAAAGTATTGTAGTTTCAGCTAGGAGGGTGTACTACCAATGAACACCCAGGACTGATCTCCTCTAGGATGGACTGGTTGGATCTCCTTGCAGTCCAAGGGACTCTCAAGAGTCTTCTCCAACACCACAGTTCAAAAGCATCAATTCTTCGGTGCTCAGCTTTCTTTATAGTCCAACTCTCACATCCATACATGACCACTAGAAAAACCATAGCCTTGACTAGAAAGACCTTTGTTGACAAAATAATGTCTCTGCTTTTTGATATGCTGTCTAGATTGGTCATACCTTTCATTTCAAGGAGTAAGCATCTTTTAATTTCATGACTGCAATCACCATCTCCAGTGATTTTGGAGCTCAGAAAAATATATTACAAAATAAAAAACTAGTAAGGACCTACCGCATAGCACAGGGAAGTCTACTCAGTACTCTGCAATGGCCTATACGGGAAAAGAATCTTAAAAAGTGGATACATATATATATGTATGTATATCTCCATATATGTCATGGGGAGTGTGTAATTTCCTTGGTTCTGTCTCACCACAGCAAAAATTAGAAGCAACGGACAGACCCTGTGTTACAGTTCATTTTTATTTGCCAAGTAAAGGAAAATACATCCTTGAGGTGTGAGGGTGGCCGACCCAAAAGACACAAAGAAAAGAAAGCTCCCTGCTCAGTTTTGGCTCCTCTTTGTATGTGTTTTTCCTCCTCCCCCTGAGCCTGCCCTATGTAAATTGGGCTAGCCAGGAGGGCTGTTTGTTTTACCCAAGGTTCTCACTCCTGTCCTCAGACCATCCTTTGTTCTATTTTCGTGGGCTTTTCCCTTCTTTGCTTTTTAGCCACTGCCATCCTGGACTCCTATTTCCTATTCTAACTACCTAACATGTATATATATATATATATATATATATATATATATATATATATATATATATAATAGATGCACTTTGCTGTATACTTGAAACTAACACAACATTGTAAATCAGCTATACTGCAATAAAAAATTTTTAAATAAAAATAGTAATCACATATCAAATAATTTATCTTTAACATTAAAGTTTATTTGAGCCAAAAAAATCTTTGTAAAATTTATGAGAGAAATCACCTTCAAAGTAAATTTTAAAGACCAAAGCAGAAATTTCAATGAGTTTATGCATAAGAATATGGACACTTTCAAAGTACTTTTAAAGAAACCACCAGACCACTTAGAATAACTAACCATCCTCATTTGCCTAGATCCATCTAGCTTTTGACACTTAATATCCCCAATCCTACAAGCTCCTTCAGTTCAGGAACTGAAACAGGACAGGTACATCACTCCACCAGTACATTATTATGTCATTTTTACTGTTAGTCATGAAGTAGCTATGGTTTGGATTTCTGGAGAACCCAGAAAAAAAAGGCTTTCATATATATGTGTGTGTAGATTGTAATAAATCATTTTAATATAAATTTTAGAGCCTAATAACTAAAACAGACCTTAGGAATTACTTTCCTCAATACTTATGTTACTAGTAAGCAGATTACAGTTTAGAGAGATGGGAGTTTGTAAATCAACCTTAATAAGAACCTCCCTCTTAATCAGTCCTCTCATTTTTTTGAGAGTATTTTTCATAATAAAAAGTAATCCTGAAGAATTTCTTGATAATAGGTGATAAAGAAATTAAAAAGTACTGATCTTTCATATAAAAATCCAATCCAATTAAATGTAACACCTTATCAAGAATTTTCTTAAATTTAGATAAATCTTGCAATTAGTACGAGAAAATGCCCAACATCTGCTGCGAGAAACATGAAAAGGAGTGAAGGAAGAATTGTTCATTTGTATGTAAGACACATAAGACAGAGTAACAATAGTCAATTCTACATGGTACAGTTGTTATAGGAACAAAATGTTTAGTGGGATATCACCATACAAGCACAGAAAAAAAAAGGAATATTAGCATGACAACTGGGGAGCATGGGGTGCTGATGCTGTAGGAGATGGGGTGAAGGGAGAGGAAAAGTGTCCATTGATAAAAACTGGATGATAGGATATGATGCAATCCCATTTATGAACAACAAAGTATGTGTGTGTGTGTGTACGTGTGTGTGTGTGTGTGTTATTCATAATAGTAATACATGTTTATATAAGGCTAGAGGGATTGCATGGGGCTTCCCAGGTGGCCCTAGTGGTAAAGAACTCCCCTGCCAATGCAGGAGATATAAGAGACAGGGGGTGGTTCAGTCACTGGGTCATGAAGATCTGGAGGAGGGCATGGCAACCCACTCTAGTATTCTTGCCTGCAGAACCCCATGGATAGAAGAGCCTGGCGGGCTACAGTCCATGTGGTCACAAAGACTTGGACATGACTGAAGCGACTTAGCACAGCAGAGGGACTGCATATGACCTTTGTTTTCTTCTAGATAGTATTAAAAAAAAAAGTAGATACTCTGCCTTATTGATTTCTATGCTTCAGAAAATTAAGAACTCGTCAATAGATTTTGATTTGTCTTAAATTACCTGAGGAAGAATATAAAGAAACCAAGTACAGACGTGATTTGCTTAAAATTTTCCTGCTTGAAAATTGGTCTATAAACTAGCATACCTAAAGCAGAATTAATGCAATGGTGTTTATAAACCCGATTCTGGACACAGCAAGATATAGAAAGATGTAAAATAACATTTTTTTCTTAATTTTCAAGTAAAATACATAAAATACCTATATGATAGTTTTTAATTAAAAAAAAATAATAATTATAACAAACACTTCAGTCCATACCCTTTAGTACATCTATGTGAAAATATATATGTGCTGTGCTTAGTTGCTCAGTAGTGTCCAGCTCTTCACAACCTCATGGACTGCAGCCTTCCAGGCTCCTCTGTCCATGCGGATTCTCCAGGCAAGAATACTGGAGTGGGTTGCCATGCCCTCCTCCAGGGGATCTTCCAAACCCAGGGATTGAATCCAAGTCTCCCACATTGCAGGGATATTCTTTATCAGCTAAGCCACCAGCGAACCCCAAGTACATATATAAATATATTTATAAATACATATAAATATGTGTAAATATGTTAATATGAAAAATACATGTGTGTCTGTACATATGTATACAATAATATATGTATATACCTGTTTGTAACCTGTGTTTTTTCACTTCACAGTGTATGAACTTTAGATTATTAGTGATTCTTATTCAACATTGTTTGGCAAGGCTGCATAGTACTACATGGAATGACTAATAAAACAACTCATAATTATATCAAATCATCCTGATAGGTAAAAATATTTTTATTAAGATGATAACATGTATGATGTGTCATCTTCAGCTATGTTTCCAATATTTGCACAAAAAGATTTCTGAAAAAATGTTCATTAAATTTTAATGATGAATATTTCTAGGTGGTAGAAATTTTGAGTCAGTTTTTAACTTTTCTATTTGCAATTTCCTTATCACTTTTCAAAATTATTTATAAAAAATTTGTAGCAGATTTTTAAATTTTTCATTGAAAATATTATCCATCATATGGAACCAGAAATTAAAATAACAATATGTTGACAATAATTATAGCAATCACAGTAATAGTACAAGCTCTAGTTTTATTGAATAGCATTTAGTTAAAAGCATCAGCTCATTTTCCTTCTTAGCTATAATCAAACTAACCGTTTCTACAATTTCTAAGAATTTCCCCAAAGCACAAAATTTATCTACATATGAAAACCTGATCCAACTCTACTCTTGTAAGACAAGATAAAAAAGCTGAATTAATTGAAACAGCTATTTATTCAGGAGAAGATATTTATATAAGTGAAACAAATACCTCTTGGCCCTTTTTCCTTTCAGTAAGGTACCCAGTTTCAACTGGCAGCTTATCATTTGGCATTTCTATTTAGACTACTGTTAAAATACAGTGCATTGTGAAATGGTGCCGTATATTAGTGCCATCTGTTAACTAGCACAGTCATATCAAATGTTTCATTTTCAAGCTCTCCTTTACTCTCTCATCCCTCTCCATAACACATGTATTAGTCTACTGGTTCAGTTCAGTTCAGTTCAGTTCAGTTGCTCAGTCATGTCCGACTCTTTGTGACCCCATGAATTGCAGCATGCCAGGCCTCCCTGTCCATCACCAACTCCCGGAATTCACCCAAACCCACGTCCATCAAGTCTGTGATGCCATCTAGCCATCTCATCCTCTGCCGTCCCCTTCTCCTCCTGCCCCCAAGCCCTCCCAGCATCAGAATCTTTTCCAATGAGTCAACTCTTCTCATGAGGTGGCCAAAGTATTGGAGTTTCAGCTTCAATATCAGTCCTTTCAATGAATATTCAAGACTGATTTCCTAATACCAAGCTAACCAATAACTTTTCCTGTTTAACTGATGAAGCAATTAAAATTCATTTTTTTCCAGTAAGAACTTAATTCTAGCTAAATTAAGCAAAATAGATGTTATTAAACTAAAGCACAAGAGTTGTTATTACAAGCATGTGGTAAGAAGGGTCAATCAGTGATCAAGAATGGGGCCAAGAATGGAGGAGCAGACCTGGCTGGTCAGAACCCAGGGAGCTGTAAGAAGCAGGAAGACAGAGGTCCCTGGCACAGCCTTACCAAGAATGATGCCAGCTGACACTGAACTCGAGATCAGTCATTTCTGACCATGTCCTCCCTCATAACTCTCTCAAGATTTAAAGTCTCTAGAGGGACAGAGTCTTGTGGGCCAAGATTATGCCATGTGATTGTCCCTTGGCTATCAGGGACAGAGGTTGGTATCTAGAAAAGGCACCCACCATGAACACTAATAGTGCAAGAAAGCCAATCTCCAAAAGAAAATCAGGGCACAATTACAAGTGGGAATAGCTATTGAGCAATCAACAATGAAATACTCACTGCAGCTGACTACATTTAGTGCCTATTATGCCTTCCTCTCTTGCCTTCTACCCTAACTCTAAGGTTATCCTTTTTCAAGCTGAAGATCACAACATACTAATGAATCATTAAATCAATTTTGTGGATCATATGTAGTTAAAAGCAAAATTAAATGGAGCAGAAAATAACAGAACACACAGCAAATAGGAAGTTTGTGAAATGTCTGTTTATTAGATACTTATGAGGCATATGTGTGTTTGTGTGCATGGTGTGTGAATGTAGGTCATGATACGAAAATGTTTGAAGAAACTTTGTTCTTTATAAACTTTATAAACGTTCTCCAGAACCAGTAGTTATATGCACACCCTCCTACAACAATCTGAGAAATCCATTCCCATATAACTGGTATTATGGGGTCTCCATGATGAATCACTGCACAGTAGGCATCGTACGTTATGAAGTGATTTCATTATTTACCGCATCACATATGGCCATTAAATTTTTAGTTAGGACAAATAATCTGTGCAATCATTTATATAATTACAAGTATTTACCATCTCATCTTAAATCTTACCAGTGCTCCAAATGAGAAACCTCCCAATGTGGCAGTTTTTCATCATGAATCTTTTTATATCATTGCAATTTTATTAGCTCATGTTGAGTCAGTCAGTTGCCACTTCTTTCATGAGATTTTCTCCAATTACTATAATTCACACTGATTACTCTCCTTCTAATGAACTCATTTGACATATAACTCCCAATAGTTCTTCACATTACTGTGACACCTCACCCAGATGAAACATACTTCAAAACTAAGTAGGGATAAAAGACATCTGAGTAGCCTAAAGAGAAATCACAAATCCCACACACTAAAATCAGTGCATTTTACTTATAGGAAATTTCTCTAGGATCTTGTCTGAAGCTCATTTTTTCTGCTTTGTTCATAATATAATAAACATACTTTCTAAGTACATAAAAAACAGTCAATAAATAATTGTTGAATAAGTGAGTAGATGAAAGAGATAAAAAAGAAAAGAGAGAGAAGAGGGAAGAAGAAGGAGGAGGAAGATAAAGGGAGGGGACAGTGAGGGTGAGAGCAAGGAAGGGGAGAAGGAGGGAGACGGGAGGGAGGGAGGAGGAAGAAAAAAGAAAGGAAAAGAAGGCAAAGGAAGGGAAAGTTAGGTTTCTAGGTCCAAGCAAAAGTAAAACGCAACGCTGGGAGATATAAGTGAGGCAAGTAAGGTGATACAGCACCACGGTGAAGTGGGCATCAGTGACAAGTTCTCTCCCTCTCTCTCTCTCTCACACACACACATACACGCATGCACGCACTTACGAGCACAAAGATCACAATAGAATAGTTTGGAGTTATTTCAAGTATGAGCCAACAGATGAAAAACATTTCAATAGGACATGAGTGTATTAACCATATGAGAGTAAATGCTCATAATGAAGACCTTGAATCTTCAAATATAGTGAATTGTGTTTTGTATACCCATTTACAGCAAGAAATGGCTAAGTATTTTAGAATCTGTAATATCGAAGGGGTTAAAAGTTAAATATCTTGTTACTTTTGCCTAATTGAAAAACCTTTGCCCAAAAGTTCTTTGTAGCAGAATTTTACTGCCACCATTCCATCAAATACTGTGGGTTGGCCAAAAATTTCATGAACAATCTTTCTGGCCAACCCAATATTTCACTTTTTTGTCTTCATTGTAACCAATTTGAGAGCAATAATGACATCTTATATTTATTACCTAAGGTGATTCAGAAGTTATTAGTTGAAAACAATGTCTCAAGAGTGTGAGCTCCTTAAGTCAGAAGTGTGTAAATAGATAAACTTTTCATGAAATGGTTGGTTAAATTTTATAAATTATTCTTTGTTTGATAAACTGATTTAAAAGAAAATATCAATGGCTAACATAATTTTGTGAATGGCACAAAGAAAATACGATTCTATGCAGTTTACAACGAAATGCTTAGAATTTTACTATTTTACTGAGCCAAAACTCTACAGTAAATACATACTCCAAAGAAAAAGAAATGAAAAAAAGGCAAAATGGTTGTCTGAGGAGGCCTTACAAATAGCTGAGAAAAGAAGAGAAGCTAAAGGCAAAGGAGAAAAGGAAAGATATACTCATCTGAATGCAGAGTTCCAAAGAATAGCGAGGAGAGATAAGAAAGCCTTCCTCAGTGATCAATGCAAAGCAATAGAGGAAAACAATAGAATCGGAAAGATCTCTTCAAGAAAATTAGAGATACCAAGGGAATATTTCGTGTAAAGATGGGCACAATAAAGGACAGAAATGGTATGGACCAAACAGAAGCAGAAGATATTAAGAAGTGGCAAGACACCCATGGTGGATTCATGTCAATGTATGGCAAAACCAATACAATATTGTAAAGTAATTAGCCTCCAAAAAATTAATTAATTAATTAATTAATTAATTTAAAAAAGATGAAGGTGGGGGAGGGGGAAGAAGTGGCAAGAATACACAGAAGAACTATACAAAAGAGATCTTCATGACCGAGAAAACCATGATGGTGTGATTACTCACCAAGAGCCAGACATCTTGGAACGTGAAGTCAAGTTGGCCTTATGAAGCATCACTACAAACAAAGCTAGTGGAGGTGATGGAATTCCAGTTGAGCTATTTCAAGTCCAAAATGATGATTGCTGTGAAAGTGCTGCACTCAATATGCCAGCAAATTTGGAAAACTCAGCAGTGCCCACAGGACCGGAAAAGTTCAGTTTTCATTCCAATCTCAAATATGAAACGAATCACCAGTCCAAGTTCGATGCATCATACTGGATGTTTGGGGCTGGTGCACTGGGATGACCCAGAAGGATGGTATGGGGAGGGAAGACGGAGGGGGGTTCAGGATGGGGAACACGTGTACACCCGTGGCGGATTCATGTTGATGTATGCAAAACCAATACAATATTGTAAAGTAATTAACCTCCAATGAAAATAAATAAATTTATATTTTTTTTAAAAAAAAGAAAGGAAATGCCAAAGAATGTTCAAACTACTGCACAATTTTGAGCAAAGTAATGCTCAAAATTTTCCAAGCCAGACTTCAACAGTACATGAACCATGAACTTCCAGATGTTCAAGCTGGATTTAGAAAAGGTGGAGATCACATTGCCAACATCTGTTGGAACACTGAAAAAATAAGAGAGTTCCAGAAAAACATCTACTTCTGCTTTATTGACTATGCCAAAGGCTTTGACCATGTGGATCACAATAAACTGTGGAAAATTCTTAAAGAGATGGGAATACCAGACCACCTGACCTGCCTCCTGAGAAGTCTGCATGAAGGTCAAGAAGCAACAGTTAGAACTGGATGTGAAACAACAGACTGGTTCCAAACTCAGAAAGGAGTAAGTCAAGGCTGAATATTGTCACCCTATTTATTTAACTTATATGCAGAGTACATCATGCAAAATGCCATGCTGGATGAAGCACAAGCTGGAATCAAGATTGCCAGGAGAAATATCAGATACACAGATGACACTACCCTTATGGCAGAAAGCGAAGAACTAAAGAGCCTCTTGATAAAAGTGAAAGAGGAGAGTTTAAAAGATGGCTTAAAACTCAACACTCAGAAACCTAAGATCATGGCATCTGGTCCCATCACTTCATGGTAAATAGATGAGGAAGCAATGGAAACAGTGACAAACTTTATTTTCTTGGGCTCCAAAATCACTGCAGATGGTGACTGCAGCCATGAAATTAAAAGATGCTCGGTCCTTGGAAGAAAAACTATGACCAACATAGACAACATATTAAAAAGCTGAGACGTTACTTTGCCAACAAAGGTCAAAGCTATGGTTTTTCCAGTAGTCATGTATGGATGTGAGAGTTGCACCATAATGAAAGCTGAGTGCTGACGATGCTTTTGAACTGTGGTGTTGGAGAAGACTCTAGAGAGTGCCTTGGACTACAAAGAGATTAAATCAGTCCATCCTAAAGGAGATCAGTCCTGAGTGTTCATTGGAAGGACTGATGTTGAAGCTGAAACTCCAATACTTTGGCCACCTGATGGGAAGAGCTGACTCATTAGAAAAGACCCTAATTCTGGGAATGATTGAAGGCAGGAGGAGGAGACGACAGAGGGTGAGATGGTTGGATGGCATCACTGACTCGATGGACATGAGTTTGAGCAAGCTCCAGGAATTGGTGATGCACAGGGAAGGCTGGCATGCTGCAATCCATGGGGTTGCAAAGTGCCCGATGTGACTGAGTGATTGAACTAACTAACTAACTACATAAAGTGTGTTGCTGCTGCTGCTGCTAAGTCGCTTCAGTCGTGTCCGACTCTGTGCGACCCCAGAGACAGCAGCCCACCAGGCTCCCCCGTCCCTGGGATTCTCCAGGCAAGAACACTAGAGTGGGTTGCCATTTCCTTCTCCAATGCATGAAAGTGAAAAGTGAAAGTGAAGTCGCTCAGTCATGTCCGACTCTTAGCGACCCCATGGACTGCAGCCTACCAGGCTCCTCCGTCCATGGGATTTTCCAGGAAAGAGTACTGGAGAGGGGTGCCATTGCCTTCTCCACATAAAGTGTGCAGTTAGGACTAAATCCTTGGATTTGGAGAGATTCAGATACAAATGATCATGCTGCCCATCAAGGACCCATCTGGCTTATTAACCATATTTTAATGAAGAACAGAATTCTATTCCACAAATGGTTTACATAACATCTGCAGCTCATTGTTCATGAAGAATTTATGCAGTGTTTCATTCATGTGACTAATTTTCATCCCCTTGGATTGCAGACCTTACACAGACCACTCATCATAGGCTCCGAAGTAGATAAAAAGTAAGAAATATGTATGTGAACCCAAGAGGAAATAAACAATTTTCCACTGGGTTTGCGTGTATCTCTCTCACACATTTCTTTGTCCTTTAAAAAACATTTTCTCAAACTACTTCATCTTAAGGGGCTTTTTGGTTCTATGTTAAGATTTATCTAGCTGAAATTGGAAACATTATATTAAGGGATATTTGTAGGCTATTTTTATTCCACAAATAGTGAATATTTTGTCTGCTTCACCTTATAAAAACTATTATAGCCTGATACATACCAAGTTATACAGAAGTAGGAAAAGGATTAGAATACTTGATGTTTGCTTTTTTGTAACAAATGTGCATGCATTTTTCTAAAATGAATATATTTCAATACATGCATTTTATTTTTTTTTAATACATGCATTTTAAAACTGTAGCAATCAGGTCAACAAATATTGAGCCTGTAAAAATCAAAGAAACTTTTTCCTCATATCACAATTGACTAACAGCGGTAGTTTCTAGGGTTTTACTGGAAACCTGGACTACATCAGCTCTTTCTATGTACTGCCAATATCTCTCAGAAATTGTGTTGGGGCTGCAATAGTAATTTATAAACTAATGGATCTAAATAAGCAGAATATCAAAAAATGATACTATTTAAACAGTATTATTTTTTAAATGTATAAACAGACCAGATTGTTTCCAAATATAGAGAGTATATTTTCCGTCCTCAGAATAATCTTAGGTATACGTAGGTGAAACTGCTGTTGCTGCTAAGTTGCTTCAGTCGTGTCTGACTCTGTGCGACCCCATAGACGGCAGCCCACCAGGCTTCCCCATTGTTGGGATTCTCCAGACAAGAGTACTGGAGTGGGTTGCCAATGCCTTCTCCAATGCATGAAAGGGAAAAGGGAAAGTGAAGTCGTTCAGTCGTGTCCGACTCAGTGAGCCCATGGACTGCAGCCCACCAGGCTCCTCCATCCATGGGATTTTCCAGGCAAGAGTACTGGAGTGGGGTGCCATCACCTTCTCCAAGGTGAAACTGCTAATATTCAAAAAAACATAAAATGTTTTTAGAAAAATATATAAACTTCTCCTGATATTACCTCACTTGTAAGAGCCGTGGACATGTTTTCCACAGGTCTCTCACTGAGCATGAAATCATGTGAAATATTTTGTCAGAAAAATGAGAAAATGCTAATTCAGCGACAGCAACAATCCCCAAGGATACAAATACAAGTAGCCAAAATGATGTCTCTGGGGAAAAAGACCAGAATTGGCACATTTGTCAGCAAGGTTACAATCTTCATTAAATTTTTATTCTGCTTTATCTTAGTAATAAAATCAAAAGGAAATATTAATTAGCATTTGAATCATTATAAGCTGAATACATCAGAGCATTCCTACGGAGCATTTCTCAGTCTTTGTCACGGCATGGCACACATAGAAAATGATGCTACTCGTACGGCGAGGAAAGATAATTGACTCCACAACTCCAACCACCATGGGCTGCCCCAGGGCTGAGGAGATAAGTACTTCAGTCGATAAATAAAGAATTCTTGAATATAGAGATTAGAAATCTCTATCCTAACCAACTGAAAATAGAAATGTGTTCTATAACAATATCCCAAGTCAAAACATGTTAACTTTCACAGGTCAAACAAAATTAATAAATATTTGTTGAATATCCACTATATGCAAGGATCTATGTTCAGTGATTGAACCAAATTATACCAACAATAAAGCTCAAACAAATGATTAAACCAGAAGATAGTTTTGACTACCAGGCCAAATTTAAACATCAACCTACAGGGAAAAAAAAAAATCTGAGTAAGGGGTAATAGTTTAAAAGAAACAAACACAAGTCTAGAAAATTTCAAGACAATTTTGGACGATATTAAAAAGATGGTTCAGTCCCAACCAAATTTGTTTTTTCATTTTTCATGGGGGAGTAAGTGAGCTGACCTAAATTGTTCATTGAGTGAAGAACTGTTCACTAAAATATAAGAGGAGCAGGAAATCAATGATTTGTGGTGCTTCAGAGAATTTAATCCAGCAGTGAAATATCTCAAGGTTCGAAAGGAGATAAAGTGAAGCCAAGGAAACCGGGGTATGGTGGATGTGAGAAAGTAAGGGCTTCAAAGACAGTAATGAGAAAGAAGTGCCTGCCTGCTCAGTCGTGTCCAACTCTTTGCAGCCCCATGGACTGCAGCCTGCCAGGCACCTCTGTCCATGGGATTTCCCAGGCATGGGTACTGGAGTGGGTTGCCATTTCCTTCTCCAGGGGATCTTCCTGACCCAGGGATTGAACCCACATCTCTTATGTCTCCTGCTTTGGCAGGAAGCTTCCTTACCACTAGCGCCACTTGGGAAACCCATATAGTAAGGGACAGAACAAAACAATTTTATGGCTAATTAGACATACTTATTGACACATGGGAGAAGGAAATGGCAACCCACTCCAGTACTCTTGCCTGGAGAATTCCGGGGACGGAGGAGCCTGGTGGGCTGCTGTCCATGGGGTTGCACAGAGTCAGACAAGACTGAAGTGACTTAGCATGCATGCATGCATGCATTGGAAAAGGAAATGACAGCCCACTCCAGTATTCTTGCCTGGAGAATCCCAGGGACGGAGGAGCCTGGTAGGCTGCAGTCTATGGGGTCACACAGAGTCAGACATGACTGAAGCGACTTAGCAGCAGCAGCAGCTTGACACATGAGGGGCATTAAGAAAAATGTAAGGTGCATCCAGTTTTCTGATCTAGAGCATAGGAAATGTGTGACATCATTATTGGAGTACATTTGAAAAGAAATAATAAATTAGGTTTTAAATGTTTCAAGTTTAAGTGATAAAAGGCCCTTAAGAGTTAAACAGATATGTTGCTCTAAAACTTGAGACAGAGTTGATATTTGCAACTGCAAATATGAATGAGTGTTCCAAGGGACAAAAAGCAATGTTTAGTGAGAGAAATTATACAAAGTTCTAATAACAATATTATTAAAATGAAAAATTATATATAGGTTCAATAACATGCAATATAAAATAGTCTATGCCACAAACTTCTTCCAATTGTCCATAGATTTATTCAAACAACATTCTGCAAATACGTAAATGCCCAGCATGGCAGGACTGGGCATACTGTGAAAAACAAGATTAATACAGTTCTTCATCTCACAGAGTGTACAGCATAATGGGAGATGAGGGCATTAAACTAAATCACATGGAAATAAATATATAATCGCCAGCTAGAAATAAATACTGTGAATTCAAATTTAAAATGCCATGACATATTATTATTGTCAAGTCATAAACTTTCTATGTACTAAATTTATGTCCTTAAAATACTCAAGGAGCTATATTTCATATTGAATATTCAATGTTGATCTTATTTTAAAAGTTAATTTGCATTCAAAATTCTAATTGCAAAACTATTTTATTATTCTGAGAAATTTACAGTTCTCATGCTCAAGAGAACCAAGTCTGAATCAGATGTACCTTTCTAGAGCAATGTAACTATCTTTGTCCTTGGTCCCCCATAATGGTTATAGTTTTCTGCTCCTGAGTCTCTCCTTTCCTTTTCTACAAATTTCTTGAGAGCACTGAGTCTTACATCTTATTTTATCTGCAATGACTCAATGGGAGGCACATGGGAGGCACTTTAGGCACTGTAGTGAATGAATGAATAAATGACTACAAGCAGAAGAAAATTATTAGCAAGACCTCCACACTTTTATTTATAGCCTCATCATCAATACCAAAAATGATTGAACATCTGCCATAGCTTGAGAACTGTGCTACTTATTGGATAACAGAGAAACACAAATTATAGTGCTTTCTCTCAAAGAGCTTATAATTTAGAGACACAGACATACAAATCACATAGTATTTCATGGCTCACAAACTGCATTCATATACAGCAATTTTTTTATCCTCATAATAATCTTGTGATACAGGGAAGGCAGATGTTAACTTTCTCATACTACTGAAAAAACCAAGACTCACAGAGGTTAAGTGTCTTGCCCAAGGTCACATAGCAAACAGGCAGAGTGAGCACTAGAGTACAGAGTAAGCTCATGTCTAATTCAGTATATGGCAGAGGAGTAGCAGAACATAACATTTCAGAAATAGGTAAAGCTAGCTTAAGTGCCAAGTTAGCTGTTCACACTTCAACTTATGACAATTTATCTTCAAATCTCATCTTTTATCTTATATGCCACAAGATAGTTATAAAATAATTGCATCAGTGCTAATAATGGAATACATTTAATCTAATATTTTAATGTGCTATTTTAATTGACTTCAAAAGATAGAGTTGTATATTCTCATAGAGCCAATATGTGTATATATATGCATTCTTTTGAAGAATTAACTTAAATATTTTTTCTCAAATCTGTGGCTGTAAATAGAAAAATACTATTTTAACAAGTAGCAGTAATAGCTAATGATTCCCAGTAATGTACAGTATTTAACAGTTTTATTTCAAGCCAACACCTGAAGCAAATATAAGGGATAAGGGATGAGGTCTTAAAAGTTGATCACGTGCCTGTAGCAGGTAATATGTTGCCTTCAGCCTACCTTCTTCTTTGGAAACAGCCTCTCCTGACCTTCTTTTTCTACATTATTGTTTCCAGCCTGTTCTTCTTACACAGTACTAATTGGACCAGGTGTGGATCACTGATCCAAGAATTTCAATCACCTGGAGAAACAGAACTGAAGGAAGCGGACCTGGACCTGGTGAACACAGTAACCAGGAGCACTAAGGGAAAGTTTGCAAATTTTCTTTGCTAAGAGTCCCAGGGCAGCCTTGCCCTCTCATTCCCAAAGCCTGAAGTTTCTATCATATACCCTAATACCATCTCAAAATATTCCTTTGAAAAACAGAAACCAATTCCATATATAAAACACATGTCCTCACAAAATACATAAAATCATATTTCACTCTTATCAAGATGAGGCAGAAATGGCATTTCCCTTTCAAATATTGTTTGTTCATTAGGAAATTGGTGAGGGAATGAGTAATAGGTTAGATATAGTTGGTAAGATCTTGGAGTTTAATAAAACTAAATTTCTAAAATCATTATATTTTTAATATAATCATTGGGGGAAATCACATAACTAAAAAAGATTTCTTTAAAACTGATAAGTAGGTATATCCTTCATCAATATTAACCTCAAGTTCAAATGGGCACAAGACACAAGAGTGCCATGTTATATTAGATTAATGGAGAAGGAAATGGCAAACCACTCCAGTATTCTTGGCCTGGAGAATTCCATGGACAGAGGAGACTGGTGTGCTACAGTCGATGGGGTCACAAAGAGTCGGACACGACTGAGTGACTAACAGTATTAGATTAAAACCCTCCTAGCATGCTAATTAAATGGTGTCATAAAGCAACCACTGCTGCTGAACCAAGCAGTTCATTCTAGATACTGAGAAGATAATTTGACCTCTAAATTTGCTTTTCTAAAAGCCTTAGATATACCACTTTTGACAGAGGTTACATGTGTTGAAGAGTCATAAAGGAAGATGAGACAGAATTGGAAACATATTGAAAGATAGGCAAATCATTCATTTAGGGCTGTTCTCATTAAGATAACCATGTGTCTTATTTAATTCAGTGGCCTGTCAACTTTCTATGTCAAAGTGAAGATAAATTGTGTTAATAGTTGTATTAATATGATCTCTTATCAAGACAGAGAACTCTGCATTAAGTAATTTCTATTTTTCTCATTGATTTTGATAATTGTGTTTAGTTAAAATTTTTAAACATTATTTTTCATAGCCTGCTAATGTTTTCATTGTTCAGTAATTGAGGAATGAAATTGTTTTTTCCCTTATAGATATTTTTCTGCTCGGCTAACGTCAATGATAGCCTTCAACTTGTTTGTCTATGAAGTCTTGCTCAGAGTACACTGACACGGCCAGTGTCCAGCTAGTTCTGATGGCAAGCTCAGGACTGATGACATCTCTTTCAGAAAATAACTCACTGAGACCTAAGTTTTAAAAGTTACAATATTTGGGCAATTTCATTGCTTAACTTAAATTCAAAGGTTAAGAAACGAAAAAAAAAAATTAACAAAACACCCATATGCTGGATAACTAAGGTGCTAGGGTTGCCACAGGGAAATTTTAAATCTCCTTGTAAATCACCTTTGCACAAAATGTCATATTAACCATAAAAAGAATTTAGTGCAATATATTTGAACATACTTATCTTATGATCAAATGGGTTAATATGAAAGTTTTGTTTGTTGAAAAATAGGTTAAAATGTTATAATATCTTTACTGCTCACAAAGGGCTGTGTAAATGAGTGAAAAAATTCCTTCCTGCAAAATACCTTCCTTAACATTGAATTATGTTCAAGGTATCCCCTCGTTACCCCATGGTTAACTGGTTTGCATGAAAATGACCCACAAATTAAAGTAAGAGGTCTACAATTGCTATGATAATTTATAGTCTAGAGTGTTAACCTCACTTTGAAAATTAAAATTAAATAAAATCATTTTATATCTCATCTTTTTAACCATAATAGTATAAAAATCCCAATTCATCACTTTCACTTCAAACACAAAGTGTTTTTCTTTATGTCTGAAAATAAAGTCAATCTGTATTCACATTTCATAAATCATTTTCACACAATCTATTACTGTTATTTAGTCAACTTTAGCATAAGTAACAGTTAAAATACTGACTGGGTAAAGTAACCATTCTCTGGGGAAAAAAATGTCCAAACTCAATCTATGGTTGAATTTATATTAATCTTTAATCAGAACTTAGCCTCTCTGTTTCCTTGCAATTTGAATTTCAGAAGGAAAAAAAAAATCCATTGCAGACTTCAAAATTATAAAACATTGCAATCACTCATGTTTATCCTCTTGAGCAAACGCACCATCTCAGATCTAATTTTTAAAAAGTCTGTGAGAAGGAACTAAATATGGTGTTACCTATCCTGGGACAATATTTTTTTCCATTAAAGGTAAGGCTGTGAAAACATTTTGTCAACTCAGTGGCAGAACACCTTATGAGGAGTTCAGTCTGGTGCGTCAGGGAAAGAAAGAAGATTTAAAAATTTAAACAGTCAGCCTCACAGTTTTTCCCCTACCCCAATTCATCTCTGAAGGTAGCAAGGTGTCTACAGTAACATGAAGATGAAGATCATCTCTCCCCTTTCTTCTTCTTTACCCTCAAATTCTTTGAAGTTACTTTGGTTTTGTTCTGAAGAAATCCGTCCCTTTGTGGAGCAGTTTGCTCTCCCCTGGGGAGGGCAAAAGGAAGCTTTATTTGAGACTAAGAAAAGTACTCATGGCTTCCCTTTCCCTGTCTCTCTCCACGCTCTGCAGGGGCACAGAGGTGTCAGCATGTTCAAACACAAGCAAGCCAAAGTTACTGTCAAGAGGAGAACAATCTAATCTCTGTCCTGCCCATGCACTACCAACAATCCTAAACCTACTACATCTACCAGAACAAAGAGGAATCGGATACCAAGACGGTCTTAACGCTGGATCCACTGCTTCGATTTTAGGTAAGAAAATTTAAACTTTAAGCTATAAAGTTAAGGGTTCAAGATCTCTCAGTTCCCAGTCCAATGTTGTCTTCACTTGTTTTGCCCCACTGGCACCATGAAGCACAAACTGTATTTCTGGGGCAGTGATCTGCCCATGCCCAGCTGGCAGTCTGCAATCTGCCATATTCCTTTCTGCCATGTTTTTTTTTTGGACCTTTAATCCAACCATTCCTTTTCCTGCTCCTGGTTCTCCCTAAAGTTCCTTCTCAATTCAGATATTCTCCAGAGACACCTTACCAGACCACTCTAACTAAAATTACCCACCCCCTTCTCCTAGCATACAGCTGTGTATGCTAGGAGGAAATGGCAAAATAGTGTCCAACTCTTTGTGACCCCATGGACTATATACATCCCACCAGGCCCCTCTGTCCACGGAATTTTCCAAACAAGAATACTGGAACAAGTTGCCATTTCCTAATGTAGGGTATCTTTCCAACCCAGGCTTCGAACCTGACTCGCATCTCGTGCATTGGCAGGCGATTCTTTACCACTGTGCCACCTGGGAAACCCAGCATACAGCTACCATAATCTAAAATTATCTTTTTTATTTGCTTGCTCAATCACTGTCTCTGTTTCCCACCACAGTATATGTTCCATGAGCCAGAGACCATAATTATTTATTTTACCACACTGCATGGTATAGAGTCTGCCATGGCAGAAATAAAGACAAATCAGCCAGGTTTCTACTCACCAGGAAGCAATGATGGAAGAAGCAACCACTTGCACAATAAGCCTTTTAAACATCAGAACTGAATAAAAATCAGTATAAAAATAACACATATGCCATGTGAAGAAAAGGACAAAGTAAATCATTATAAAGCCAGAGGTTTCTTGGAGGAGGTGATTTTTTTTTTTAATTGGGGTAGCCTTTGGCTTTAACAAAGTTTCCAGAGGAAAGAAACATTCTAGGAAAGGGGATAATTTGGCCAAAACCTTAAAAAAGGCAAATTTACATTTGGGAAATAGCCAGCTGGTACATGAGAAATGAGGAAAACTAAGAATAAGCACAGAGTAAACTAAGAACACGTCAAATGTCTTAACCACATCCTTTACTCAGTTCATGATACCATTCCCTTCAATTTCACTACCGTCCTCACTAGCACAGATATCAAGACATCACTTCAGTCCCTCTCTTGCAAAGAATGTCACACTCCGTTTTCCATTCTACATACCTTTCAAAGTCAAAATTCTTATCCAACCATAAGTCATCTCTTTTTATACCTAGGCTGCCAAATATCAGTCCCCAAACAGATCTGTATCCCTGCCTGAGTACCCAATGCCTCTTAGTATCCTTTTTCATATTTTGTATGGTATTTACTTAGAACATTTCTATGTCCAGCATGGCCACTGCTTGTATAATCTTGTCTGGTTCTGTGTGTCCCTGCAGAGCTCTTTGCTACACTCTTAGCTCACATCTTGTATAGCATTCATCGCAGCATTGTGCTCATTGGATCACCAGGAATTATGTGCCTTTTCAGGATTTGAGCTGTATTTTTCATTCATTCGCTTTTTATTTCTAGCACAATTTATGTTATATTCCAGATGCTGAATATATATTTTCTTCTTCAGTGAATAAATTAATGAATAACTGCAATACATACGAGCAGCATAGAACTGGAAGAATTAAAATTCTAACTTGAAAGTTTACATTTTTCAACATTGGGAACTGATTAAAACCTTTACATGATCAAATCTATGATTCAAGACCAATTCTGGTAGTGGACTCTGACAATGTCTGATGTGGGAGACAAAGAGCAGGGAAGAGTAGCAAGTGGCAAGTAAATCTGTTATGAAACCATCACAAGTGAGGAAGATATGGGCTGAATTAAGACAACGTTAGAAGGAAACAGAAAAACAGGCTATTTGAGTGATAGAATGATGAATTCGATAAAAATATGGGGTATGAAAGATTCAATAAGCTATTGGGAATATGTGTCTGGATATCAGACACATAAAGACATAAAAATTCACAGAATTCTTAGAATCAGAAATCAGCTAGTTCCCTTCTCCACCTCTATTTTAGCTGTTGATACTAGGATAAAGGCAGATATTTCAGACAGTTCGTTCCAATTTCAATGTCATGAGCTTCAGTAACATTTCCAGGGAAGAGGCTGTACAGAGAATGTGTGAGGCGGCAGCGCCTGGGCTTTTGAAAGTGCCTCTTGGTAAAGCAAGTATGAGTCAGAGGATCCAGGAGAGGAAACCATGGGAAATGGAATGGTCTAATTTTGATTTTTGCTTCTCACAGAGGAGATCTGGGTTCAAGTCTTCCTTTTGTTTTAATAACCATTTTTTAGCACCTACTCAGTGCTAGAAAGATCTCAATAACCTCAGATACGCAGGTAACACCACCCTTATGGCAGAAAGCAACGAAGAACTAAAGGGCCTCTTGATGAAAATGAAGAGGAGAGTGAAAAAGTTGGCTTAAAACTCAACATTCAGAAAACTAAGATCATGGCATCTGGTCCCATTACTTCATGGCAAGTAGATGGGGAAACAATGCAAACAGTGAAAGACTTTATTTTGGGGCGTTCCAAAATCACTGCAGATGGTGACGGCAGCCATGAAATTAAAAGACGCTTGCTTCTTGGAAGAAAAGCTGTGACTAACATAGACAGTATATTAATAAGCAGAGACATTACTTTGCCAACAAAGATCTGTCTAGTCAAAGCTATGGTTTTTCCAGTAGTCATGCATGGATATTAGAATTGGACTATAAACAAAGCTGAGCACCAAAGAACTGATTCTTTTGAACTGTGGTGTTGGAGAAGACTCTTGAGAGTCCCTTGAACTGCAAGGAGATCCAGTCCATCCTAAAGGAAACCAGTCCTGAATATTCACTGGAAGGACTGATGCTGAAGCTCCAATACTTTGGCCACCTGATGTGAAGAACCAACTCACTGGAAAAGACCCTGATTCTGGGAAAGACTGAAGGTGGGAGAAGGGGACGACAGAGGATGAGATGGTTGGTTGGCATCACTGACACAATGGACATGAGTTTGAGTAGACTCCAGGAGTTGGTGATGGACGGGGAGGGCTGGCGTGCTGAGTTCTCAAAGAGTTCAACATGACTGAGCAGCTGAACTGAACTGAACAGTGCTAGAGACAACCGTGGGCTGAGAAATCACAAAAGTCAATGAAAGAATTGCAAAGACCCACACATTTACCACTTAGTCAGGAACTTATATAAGTAACTTACACATATTAATTCACGTAATTTGTACAACCATCGTTTGAGGTTGAGCTACAGTATGTTTAAGTACCTTTTCCAAGGTCTTCCAGCTGCGTAGTGGTGCACAAAGATTCAAACTCTAGCAATCTGTCCCCAAATCTGCTCTTAACTACTGTGTTATGTTGCCTATGAGGACATGGTTTCTGTTTTAAGAAAGCATAGAGTCCAGAATATGGAAATACATGCTTTAATTACCAATAAGTTAGTGAGAAACAAAAACTTGGAGTGTAAGTTGAACTTTGATGTCATATTGCCAAATAAATATTGTCATTTTCAACCTTTACTCTAAGAAAGATAAAGGGTAAGATATAAGGTGGGCTTCCCAGGTGGCTCAGTGGTAAAGAATCTGCCTGCCAATGCATGGGACACAGGAGATGTGGGTATAATCTCTGGATAGACAAGATTTCTTGGAAGAGGAAATGGCAACCTGCTCCAGAATTCTTGCCTGGAAAATCCCATGGACAGAGGAGCTTGGCAGGCTACAGTCCATCGGGGTCACAAAGAGTCGGACATGATTGAGCATGCATGCACGTAAGAAATGAGGTAGGAGTTTTCCGTAAGAGAAGACCTAACCAAGCAATAGGGTCTTCAGGGGAATGTCCCCTTTGGTTACATTTAGCTTGGGTTAACAACCAAGAAACTGCAGGCCCTGCACATCGCTCTGTCATCTCTACTCCACCCACCCTGTCTAAAGAATACTTCCTGTACTTTCTGAAAGAAAGAAACCAAACATGATTTAATGCTCAATATTTGACAACAATATTCAGTGAAGCAATTTACATGATTTAGAGAGATATGATTTCCTCTTACAGAAACTGCATATGCTTAAAAATAATTTTATGATATAGTATACTGGTTTAAAAGCTCACATAGATACCATGCTTAAACAAATCATCTTTGCTTCCAGAAAGGAAAAGAGCAAATTAAGGATCATAAATATTAAAAGAAGAAATTATATTTTTTTGAAAGTGGGGGAAAATTCACTGAGGTTAGAGTATGAATAGAAAACCATCTGCATTTTCAGGGCAAGTATAGAAATCAATCGATCCATTTTAGATTTAAATATTTGAAATAATTATTATGGCATATGCAAATGCAATTTAATTCAGCTATAATACAATCTAAAATATATTCATAATACAAACAATACATAAATATATTGAATAAGAATTAGATTTACCCAATTAATATCCTTCAAATGCCTAGATTTCTAAGTAGTAACTCTGGTACAGATGTCATTGCATATAGTGTATATAATGAATATAGACCCTACATTGCTCTTGTCATTTGTCTGTGCATTCATTCACTTTGCACTAAATAAAACCACATTTTTCTTATCCTCTATATTTGACATACACTAAAGTAACCATCTCTTGAATTTCACATAGTAGTTTTCATGAGTAAATATTTTAAATCCATCAATCAGTTCAGTTCAGTTCAGTTGCTCAGTCGTGTCCGACTCTTTGCGACCCCATGAATCGCAGCACGCCAGGCCTCCCTGTCCATCACCAACTCCCAGAGTTCACTCAGACTCACATCCATCGAGTCAGTGATGCCATCCAGCCATCTCATCCTCTGGCATCCCCTTCTCCTCCTGCCCCCAATCTCTCCCAGCATCAGAGTCTTTTCCAATGAGTCAACTCTTCGCAGGAGGTGGCCAAAGTACTGGAGTTTCAGCTTTAGCATCATTCCTTCCAAAGAAATCCCAGGGCTGATCTCCTTCAGAATGGACTGGTTGGATCTCCTTGCAGTCCAAGGGACTCTCAAGAGTCTTCTCCAACACCACAGTTCAAAAGCATCAATTCTTCGGCTCTCAGCCTTCTTCACAGTCCAACTCTCACATCCATACATGACCACAGGAAAAATCATAGCCTTGATGAGACAAGTCAAGGCTACTTTGTTGGCAAAGTAATGTCTCTGCTTTTCAATATGCTATCTAGGTTGGACATAACTTTCCTTCCAAGGAGTAAGCGTCTTTTAATTTCATGGCTGCAGTCACCATCTGCAGTGATTTTGGAGCCCAGAAAAATAAAGTCTGACACTGTTTCCACCGTTTCCCCATCTATTTCCCATGAAGTGATGGGACCGGATGCCATGATCTTCGTTTTGTGAATGTTGAGCTTTAAGCCAACTTTTTCACTCTCCACTTTCACTTTCATCAAGAGGCTTTTTAGTTCCTCTTCACTTTCTGCCATAAGGGTGGTGTCATCTGCATATCTGAGGTTATTGATATTTCTCCCGGCAATCTTGATTCCAGCTTGTGCTTCTTCCGGTCCAGCTCTGAGGTTATTGATATTTCTCCCAGCAATCTTGATTCCAGCTTGTGCTTCTTCCAGTCCAGCATTTCTCATGATGTACTCTGCATATAAGTTAAATAAGCAGGGTGACAATATACAGCCTTGATGTACTCCTTTTCCTATTTGGAACCAGTCTGTTGTTCCATGTCCAGTTCTAACTGTTGCTTCCTGACCTGCATACAAATTTCTCAAGAGGCAGGTCAGGTGGTCTGGTATTCCCATCTCTTTCAGAATTTTCCACAGTTTATTGTGGTCCACACAGTCAAAGGCTTTGGCATAGTCAATAAAGCAGAAATAGATGGTTTTTGGAACTTTCTTGCTTTTTCCATGATCCAGCAGATGTTGGCAATTTGATCCTGGTTCCTCTGCCTTTTCTAAAACCAACTTGAACATCAGGAAGTTCACGGTTCATGTATTGCTGAAGCCTGGCTTGGAGAATTTTGAGCATTACTTTACTAGCATGTGAGACGAGTGCAATTGTGTGGGAGTTTGAGCATTCTTTGGCATTGCCTTTCTTTGGGGTTGGAATGAAAACTGACCTTTTCCAGTCCTGTGGCCACTGATGAGTTTTCCAAATTTGCTGGCATATTGAGTGCAACACTTTCACAGCATCATCTTTCAGAATTTGAAATAGCTCAACCAGTATTCCATCACCTCCACTAGCTTTGTTCATAGTGATGCTTTCTAAGGCCCACTTGACTTCACATTCCAGGATGTCTGGCTCTAGGTGAGTGATCACATCATCGTAATTATCTTGGTCATGAAGATCTTTTTTGTACAGTTCTTCTGTGTATTCTTGCCACCTCTTCTTAATATCTTCTGCTTCTGTTATGTCCATACCATTTCTGTCCTTTATTGAGCCCATCTTTGCATGAAGTGTTCCCTTGGTATCTCTAATTTTCTTAAAGCGATCTCTAGTCTTTTCCATTCTGTTGTTTTCCTCTGTTTGCATTGATCACTGAGGAAGGCTTTCTTATCTCTCCTTGCTATGCTTTGGAACTTTGCATTCAGATGCTTATATCTTTCCTTTTCTCTTTTGCTTTTCACTTCTTTTCTTTTCACAGCTATTTGTAAGGCCTCCCCAGACAGCCATTTTTCTTTTTTGCATTTCTTTTCCATGGGGATGGTCTTGATCCCTGTCTCCTGTACAATGTCACAAACCTCATTCCATAGTTCATCAGGCACTCTATCTATCAGTTCTAGTCCCTTGAATCTATTTCTCACTTCCACTGTATAATCATAAGGGATTTGATTTAGGTCATACCTGAATGGTCTAGTGGTTTTCCCTACTTTGACACTAAAGTCAAAAAGAATTTTCCATTAGAAGCAAACAAACATACAAATTTCTGAGGAGGGAAAATGGCTTAAAAAAAAAAACTTGAAAGTACTAGTAGTTTTGTGTTCAAGGAAGACTTATGTCATATTCAGAGTGAAGTATTCATAGGGGCCAAAATATCAAATGTCTATAGGTTCCAGGCAGATGATAAAAGACAGGCTCAGGCTATGTGAGGACTCTGGCAACCACTGTGTCATTGTAGGTTAATGTGATTCCATAGCAATCAGTCTAAAATACTATGTAATATAAAACACTAAAATAATTTTCAACATTCACCAAAAAAAAAAAAAAAAAACCTACGTGTCCTTTTTTAAAACTGGCAGCTTAAAAACTGTCTATAAATTCTTAGAGGGAGGGAGACTCAGGCTTGCCACTGATGTCTCTGTGCCTAAAGAATGATGCATTTTAAGCCTTTATTGTTACAAAAAGCATTTCCAGGTAGTAAATATAAATAGCTCCATTTACAGTAGTAAGATGAAGCTACAGATCTGCATTCCAAGGAATAGGCAAATAGGAAAATATAAAAAACCAATCATTTCACTTCAACATTATTCATACTAAATAAAAATCAAAAGCAAAACATCTATAAACAATGAGTTACTGAAAATGGCACAACAACAATGAGTTATTGAAAATGCTAATTTGTACACCAATCTAATGAATTATACCAAGCATGCCACACACCACAATGGAAAATGTTGTGCTCTAAAAAAAAAAAAAAACAGAAGGGCAAGCTATTTAGCCTTTCTGAAAGTGAAAGAGAAAGTCGCTCAGGTGTGTCTGACTCTTTGCGACTCCATGGACTGTTTAGCCCATAGAATTCTCCAGGCAAGAATACTGGAGTGGGCAGCCGTTCCCTTCTCCAGGGCATCTTCCCAATCCAGGGATAGAGCCCAGGTCTCCCACATTGCAGGCAGATTCTTTACCAGCTGAGCCACAAGGGAAGCCCAAGAATACTGGAGTGGGTAGCCATTCCCTTCTCCAAGGTATCTTCCCAACCCAAAGATCAAGCCCAGGTCTCCTGCTTTACAGGCAGGTTCTTTACCAGCTGAGCCACATTATAAATGTAGCCACCTTCTCCATGTATAATACTTTCCTACTTTTAATACGATAAGTAAGTAAGTAAGTGTTAGTCGCTCAGCCCTGCCCGACTCTTTGTGACCCCATGGATTGCAGCCCACCAGGCTCCTCTGTCCATGAGATTTTCCAGGCAAGGATACTGGAGTGGGTTGCCATTTCCTTCTCCAGGGGATCTTCCCAACCCAGGGATCAAACCCAGGTCTCCTTCACTGCAGGCAGATTCTTTACCGACTGAGCTACAAGGGAAGCCCTTTAACACTATCAGATCAGATCAGATCAGTCACTCAGTCGTGTCCGTCTTTAATAAATATGATGCCTACTGTTTAATTATATTATATCCTGGTATTCTACTCTACTGGACACAAGACAAACAACCTCATTGATCTGGTGAGATAAATTCCATGGAATGCAAAGAGTAGAAAAAGCTTTGAGGGGGAAAGCATCAGATATGTTTTGATTCTATGAAGATGTTGATTGGAGTTAAGACTAGAAAAAAGATCTGATATAAGAAGGTTGCTCCTCAGGGAAGCAAAGGACCAGGTCATCTTTGAAAGGTGATGTAATGGGGTGCATACCAGAAGGGGATCTCTTGTTGATGCATCTGTAGTGAAATCGAACAGTCCATACACTCAGCACTTAGTCTTCCATTTCACCTGTGCTCCTCTCTCCAGGCTAAATAATCTGACCTATTTAGAGATTAACATTTCCAACCCAGATATCTCATCTGAAGAGAAAACTCATACACCAAGCTTCAGCTATGCTTCCTTTATAGTCCTCCCCCCATGGCAGTGACTAGCATCTGCATCCTTCTAGATGGTCATGCCAGAAACCCAGAGTGATCTTCAAAGCTGCCCCTCCAGCATCCACCACATCCAATCAGTTGCCAGTTCCTGTGGATTTTACCTCCAAGGGGCAACTCAAACTCAGCTGTTTATCTATCCATTACTGTTGCTCTTATCCAACTTATCGACCTGGATCCTTTTCTTGCCTGGGCTCTCTTCAGTCCTTTCTCCACACCACAGTCAGATGATATTTTAAAGTATTAAATTTGAAATAATTCCTCTGAATGGAACCATTTGTTAACTTCAAACTGCACTAGGGATAAAATCCAAATCCTTTAACATATCTATGGCCCACGCAGACTCTGACTCCTGCCTACCTCTCCCAACTAAATTCCTTTTGCTTTTTTCTTTTATTCTAGAAAAACTGGCATTCTCTCAGTTCCTTTGAAATGACAAAGTTTCAGTCTCAGCAACCTCTGGGAGATGGTGAAGATTGGGAAGCTTGGCATGCTGTAGATCCTAGAGTCACAAACGGTCGGACACAAGTGAGCAACTGATGAACAATTCATGTCTTAGCACCTTCCTACTTGCTCTTCAGCTTGGTGAAGTGCTCCTCTCCCCTCTTCACCTATTAAATTTTAATCTAGCATTTAGGCTTCTGGATTAATCAGTACCTCTTCAAATGAGCCTGCTTGGCCTCAACTCTTCAAATTTCCCCAGAGATAATCTTTCATTATACTCTTTAATTTTCCTTTATGGGACTTACCTCAGTTCATATCTGTGCATTTATTTGGATATTCCTGTCAATTATAACTAAATTCTTTATGGTCAGGGACTATATTCATTCTATTCACTGCCTTATCCCCAGTGTTTGGGACACTACCTGATGCATGCATTAGAGGGAACTCAGTAATTTTTTTATTGTCTAAATGTTGAATTAAGCTAGTAAACAGTAAATAAAAATTAAAACCTTGAGAGAAACTTTTAATTGAAGTTATGCAATAGCATTAGGCATGAGAGTCTTCCCAGGTGGCTCAAAGTGGTAAAGAATCTGTCTGCCAATACAAGAGACACAGGTTTAATACTATGGTCAGGAAGACCCCCTAGAGGAGGAAATGGCAACCCACTCCAGGATTCTTGCCTGGGAAATCCCATGGACAGAGGAGCCTGGCGGTCTCCAGTCCATGGGGCTGCAAAGAGGCAGACATGACTGAGCATGCACACACACTCATGAGAGTCTCCGGGGATGATTACTTGGTGAAGGGCTTGATGGAATCACAGCTGCAGAGCATGGGATGAGCTTAAACAGTCTCCAAGTAACTTTCTTACCAAGAAAATCAGCATCTCCTCCTGAACCTGAAAAAACTTTTCCCATGTGAAATACTCTGTATTAACCTCACACTGGGAAGTTGCTTTCTAAGAAAATTGTCAATTCTCTTATTAATTATTATTACCTCTATACTTATAATTAAAGTAGACCCCAGTAAACATCAGAGAAAGTCTGACCCGGAAGAAAACTGAATATATGCCAAAGACTTGTAAGATTCTGCTAACATACTTGGCTAGAAACCTAAAGAAAATGTTTGAAAATGGACTTTAAGTGAAGATAAATAGAATATAACACCAGATTAAGTTTGAGTTTCTTATATATTTAAACATATAATGAAGAAGTTCCGTGTGGGGGTATTTTGCAAAAAAAGTGAAAACATAAATCCATGAATACTTACAAAAGAATATTTACAAAATTATTCGGAATATCCAAAAGCTAGAAATAATTCAAGTAAATTATTTCAATTAATTAATTCAACTAACAAGTGAATGGCTATACCCATGCAATGGAAGACTACTCAACAGTAAGGAGGAACAAACAAATTAAAAACACAAACTTAAGTGTTGAGTGAGAGAAGGATGAGAAAAGACAGTACATACTATATGATTTAATTTAAATAAAGTTCTAGAACAGACAAAAATAAACTCTAATGATAGAAATCATATTAGTAGTCACCTAGAGCAGGGAGTTGGAAAGATTAACTGCAAAGGGCACCAGGGAAATTTTTTGATTGGAGTGGTGGTTACACAGTCACCAGATATTCCTCAGAAGTCATTTATCCATAGATTTAAACTTGTAAATTTTATTTTTTGTAAATTATAAAGTTACTTTTAAGCTATTAAAAGTAACTTTAAAAAGTTATTTTTGATTAAATTGAAAGTTGCTCAGTCATGTCTGACTCTTTGTGACCCCATGGACTATATTGTCCATGCAATTCTCCAGGACAGAATACTGTAGTGGGTAGCCTTTCCCTTCTCCAGGGTATCTCCCCAACCCAGGGATTGAACCCAGTCTCCAATATTGTAAGTGGATTCTTTACCAGCTGAGCCACTAGGGAAGCCCTTAAAAGCATCAGTAGATTTAGCATTGGTTAAATCTACTGACATGGATACACTTGGAGATTAATGTGCTAGCTCAAGTAGCTGACAAATGGCTCTACAATTTTCTTGGTTGATTGACTGAAAATAATAAATAATAAAAAGTCTCCTGATGAAAGTGAAAGAGGAGAGTGAAAAAGTTGGCTTAAAGCTCAACATTCAGAAAACCAAGATCATGGCATCTGGTCCCATCTCTTCATGGGAACTAGATGGGGAAACAGTGGAAACAGTGTCAGACTTTATTTCTCTGGGCTCCAAAATCACTGCAGATGGTGACTGCAGCCATGAAGTTAAAAGACGCTTACTCCTTGGAAGGAAAGTTATGACCAACCAAGATAGCATATTAAAAAGCAGAGCTATTACTTTGCCAACAAAGATCCATCTAGTCAAGGCTATGGTTTTTCCAGTGGTCATGTAAGGATGTGACAGTTGGACTGTGAAGAAAGCTGAGCACCGAAGAATTGATGCTTTTGAACTGTGGTGTTGGAGAAGATTCTTGAGAGTCCCTTGGACTGCAAGAAGATCCAACCAGTCCATTCTGAAGGAGATCAGCCCTGGGATTTCTTTGGAAGGAATGATGCTAAAGCTGAAACTCTAGTACTTTGGCCACCTCATGCGAAGAGATGACTCACTGGAAAAGACCCTGATGCTGGGAGGGATTGGAGGCAGGAGAAGGGGACGACAGAGGATGAGATGACTGGATGGCATCACCAACTCAATGCACATGAGTTTGGGTAAACTCTGGGAGTTGGTGATGCACAGGGAGGCCTGGCATGCTGCAATTCATGGGGTTGCAAAGAGTCGGACACGACTGAGCAACTGAACTGAACTGAACTGACATGGATACACTTAGAGATTAATGTGCTAGCTCAAGTAGCTGACAAATGGCTCTACAATTTTCTTGGTTGATTGACTGAAAATAATAAGAATCGTTATACCCTTTTTTTTGTTTTAGTAGCTCAGTCATGTCCAGCTCTTTGCGACCCCGTGGACTGTAGCCTGCCGGGCTCCTCTGTCCATGAGGATTCTACAGGCAAGAATACTGGAGTGGGTTGTCATGCCCTCCTTCAGGGGATCTTTCCAAGCCAGGAAATGAACCTGGGTCTCCAACACTACAGGCAGATTCTTTACCATATGAACCACTGGGGAAGCTAATTCCCAGAGACTCAATAAAATAAACAGTCTAATTCTCTAACTCCACTTATTTGAAGTACAGTTGGTTTACAATGTTGTGTTAATTACTGCTGTACAGCAAATTGATTTGTGTATATATATATATATACACACACATATATATATACATTCCTTTTTAAATATTCTTTTTCCATTATGGTTAACTCCATTTTTCAATGTTTGACTTCTGCAGCTTTTATGCCTCACCCCTGCCTCTACCCCCCTCTTCCCTGAATCTGTGCAAGCTAAACAATCTCAAGGTGCTCTTTCCTTTGGCACCAGCAGGAAGTTTGAACCACGGGTTGGAACATTTACTTTGATCCCATCCCCTAGCCTCCAGGAAAACTCAGGCCAATCTCCTTTTCTTACCTTTTTCAAGTCATTTTCACACTAGTGTAAGGAACCTGCTATGCTCTCCCCCAGAAACCTTTAGTTGTGAGTAATAATCCTTTCCAAGCAATTTTTATGCTTGAGGGCTGGGGTGGGAAATGTCATCAATCTCAATATTTAAACCAGTTATTGAGGGAAGAGTGTAATGTCTATCTCACTACTGTGGGATGATCTAAAATACCCAAAATGCTACTGTGGTTCACAACAATAGAGCTAATGGTGGTTTGATAAGCTTTGCCCCATGTATATTTCCCCCCAATTATGTCTTAGTTCCTAATACCTTATTGAAATACACATCCTTGTCAACTGAAATCACCATTTTTGTGGATACTGGTTGGAGAGTTACTGTGGTAGAAAGAGCCAAGTAGAAGCTCTTGAAACTCTTTCTCCCCATCAGATTAGAAAATCTAATAATAGCCCCTATATCTGAGAAAGCCAAATATATTAGTGCCACCACCAAAGACTTGAAAAATGCAAGGTGGTGATATGTATTACATCCACATTTAACTTTCCTTTTTGGTTTGTGCAGGTGGTAGATGGATCTTGCAGAATAAAATTTGATCAGGTGGTGAGTTGCAGCTGTAAAATTCTACTGGAGTTATCTTACTGAGACAAATGAACACATATCCTAGCACCTGGTAGACAGGTATTGAGCTGGCAAACGTTTTTCTCTATACCAATTTGAAAGTATGATATGACATACTTCATTCTCACCTGGAATGGACAAAAGCACACCTGCACTGCTTCATCTCAGGGAAGTCTCAACCCCTAATTCATTCTGCAGAGATCTTCATCATCTTGGTATCTCACAGAAAACCTGGTCCATTACATTGATGACATCATACTTAGTGAATCAGATAAGCAAAAAGTACCAAGTATAGATGAAAGACACAAGCATGCTACAAGTTGGAAAATAAGCCCACGAAAATTCAGAGACTTAATATGAGGCTTCTAGAGGTTCAGTAGTCTGGAGCATGTTTGGAAATCTTTCTAAAGTAAAAGACCGCTTGTTGAACCTTGCACCAATTATTGTCTCAAAAGCATCATCAGGATCTGCAGTCTTCACTTGATTTTAAAAACACCATGTAACATATTATGGGCTTATCTGATAGCTCAGTTGGTAAAGAATCTGTCTGCAATGCAGACCCCGGTTCGATTCCTGGGTCAGGAAGATACCCTGGAGAAAGGATAGGCTACCCACTCCAGTATTCTTGGGCTTCCCTTGGCTCAGCTGGTAAAGAATCTGCCTGCAACACAGGAGACCTGGGTTCAATCTCTGAGTTGGGAAGATCCCCTGGAGAAGGGAAAGGCTACCGACTTCAGTATTCTGGCCTGGAGAATTCCATGGACTATATAGTCCATTGGGTCACAAAGAGTAGGACACGACTGAGCGACTTTCACTTTCATGTAACATATTAGTGTATAGTGCTCCTATCCACATTCCAAGTAACACATTCTACTGAGGAACTACAATGTTCCAATGACTACTAAAAATGTGTGTGAAGTAGACACACACACAAGTACATACACACGGTGTTTTATAACTGAATTTAAAAATACGTTTGCATTTTTAAGTCATTCAATGTACCAATGTTTCTGTGAGTGTCATAATTAGCAAGTTGCTGTAGCATTCCTCTGGAGACTGAGTTCATATACTCACATGATTTATCTCTCTAGCATAAAAAACATCAGAGGGAATCTGCAGAGCCAGCTTGGGGGACCGTTGTCCTGGGCTAGAATGAAGATGGTGTTTGCCTTGTGGCATGCAGGTGTCTGGATGACTTACTCACTTTGGTCCCAAGGGCACTCTTGTGAAAAATAAAGATTAAGAAAAGATATGGTAAACAATGAGGAATAAAAGAAAGTTGATTATATTAGGTGAGAGGCCACAGATTTCTATTTTAGCGCCTGCAAAAGTATGCCAATATTTATACAATGATCTCCCAGGATTTATGGGAGATGTCAATTTTTAAGACACTCTACCTTTCCTCTATTTTTTTACTTCCAGCCATCTGTGGGTAATATGTGTGGAGAGGGGATGATCTGACAAAGTATGAAACACAACAAACTGTAAGACTTTGAGCCTTGTATAACAAAATATAAAAACAAAGATCAAAGCCACAAGGAGCACTAGATGATTGTTTGGTTTTTTAAAAGAACAGCCCAAAGCAAGGAAAAAAATTCCCCAACTTCTAAACAACCAGAGTATCAGCAAAACATAAACAAGAACATGTTTATCTTATACCTACCACAGAATCTCCTTGCGTCCTTTTCCTGTTTAAGCCTTTAGCCAGCTGGACACACAGTAAGCTGGGCAGCCTGCTTTAATTTACTCAGAATGAGAGCTTTTTTGAAGGTCTAGTGGTACTTTCTATGAAGTCAAATCCAAGAAAACAAACTCAGATGTGTAAATGTGCAAATCTACAAAAACTAGACATACAATATGATGAAAATGAGTTCCATGAAACACTAAAAAATTTTCCAAGCAATACAGATTCTAATGATGATAAATAACTTGCAACTTTTTAAGAGAGAAACTTCACTCTATTTAAGGATACTTCTGTGGTATTGCTGTGCTCTTTCTCCCATGAACTAAATGTGGATCAGATACGATATACATATTTTTCTGAGTAGAAAGGTAGTGTCCTCACTTGTTCTTTGCCAGGCATGAAAATACCTAATTTTCTAGTTTTTCTGCACTATCCTATAAAGATAAAGAAGATGATATTTTTATTTTATAGTCTTAGATCCAATTTATGAATCTACCTTGATAAAGTCTCTTTTCCATTAATTAATTTGATAATAGGAGCTTTTAGATGTTGCCTTGGTATACAGAGAAATGAGCCCAAAGTGAATGACAGAGTATCTTTATCATATTAGCCATAGTGCTCAATACTGTTTCATATTGATTAATAGAAAACCGAAACAGAAAACATACACTATGCAACTTAAGGACAGAAAAAGTGAACTGAAATTAATACATATTGCTTTTAAATTCTATAATCATTGCAGTTTTTTTGTTGCTGGCCATGAACAAAGGATACTTTTGAAGCCCAACTTAATCTTTGTTTTAATTCATTCATTTTTGGATGCACTGGATCTTTGTTGCTGCCCACAGGCTTTCTCTAGTTGTGGCAAGCGGGGGCTACTGTTTCTGCAACACGTGGGCTTATCATTGAGGTGGCTTCTCTTGTAGAGCACAGGCTCTAGGTTCATGGTCTTCAGTAGCTGTGGCCCTTGGGCTCAGGAGTTGTGGCGTATGAGCTTAGCTGACCCACAGCATGTGGAATCCTCCCAGACCAGGGATCAAACCCGTGACTCCTGAACTGGAAGGCAGATTCTTATCCGCTGTACCACCAGAGAAGTATCCAAATTAATCTTTGAATAAATCTGAGACTGACGGTTAAATGCACCTTAAAAAGTACCCTTTAGGTTCCTTTTAGCCCTTTTTCAATTGCTGTAATCTAACCTGAGCTTGTATCATCACACAAATCTGATGATTTCACTAGGTCTGCTCTTCATATTTGTGGGGCCTGAGCCAAGAGTGCAAATGGAAACATATATACCATTTGTCTAAATATTTAAAGGTCATAAATCTAGCTAACAAACTACTATGTAAAATGTGTACTGTCCTCCTTCTTTGAAAAACACATTTCATAATCATCAGATAAGCAAGTTTGAATTTAGAATTTTTGGATTCCTTGAAGTTTTGTACAGAACTTGATGGCACAGGAAAAGCTTGTTCCTAACCCCCGCTCTCTGGCAAAGAGCCTCGCAGTCCACTCTCCTTTCCCTCCCACCATCAGCTCCAATACGCACACTGAGGTGCCCTGTGTGGACACTGCACCCAGCATATCCCAGCCGTGTCTCTTATGCCCACAGTAATTAGCTATTCATCGGCCACCAGTTGGGAACAGGTATGTGTAGCGAGGCAAAAGAGTCCATCCTTGAGAGGAGAAACACGGGTAAAAGGCCTGAAAGTGTGTTTGGGGCCCTCTGAATTGAAAGTCCCAGCATTCCAGGCGCCCAGGAACAGGGGATATACATTGTAGTGGGTCCAACTCCTTTCCCCTGGAGAGAGCACAGGCCAAGAACAGTTTAAAGGGGCCCTTGTAAACACAGGGCCCAGGGCAGGGGACTTCTTTGCCCTGATCTATCAATGACATGGGATTCCCCACACACACACTTTGCCACCTTTAATTCACTCTACATGTATATGTTATACCCATAACAACATTCATTATCAAATCAGGATTACATATTCACTTTCTTCTGAATTTCCTAACACAACCATAAAGATATCACAATCCAAATATTCATTTAAACTAGAAATTTTAGGGTCATCTTAAACCCTTCTCGTCCCTCATCACTATCTCCTAATCCTCTATATCCTTTAGTAATCATTAAGCTATTTTCCATTCAAATTTCCACTGTACTAGATAAAGCCTCATTAATTTTTTTTGCATTACAGCAATAGTCTCTTAAATGGTTTTCCTATCCATGTCATGTCATAGCCCAATTCATTCTTACTCTTTTTAAAGTACAGCAATAGTCAAGTCATTGTTATAAGAAGCTTTCACGTCTCTTCACTGTCAAAAGAATAAAACTAGCACATGCGTTTAGTTGGCACACATAGCTTTTTTCCAGTGTGATCCCGGCCTCAGCAACAGCCACTCCTCCCTGCATGCATCTTGCCCTTCTCTTCAGCTACATGAGGCTGCTAATCATTCCCAAAATGTTGCATGCTTTTTCAGTTCTTATTGTTTGCTCATGCTATTTCTTCCACCTGGGATACCTTTCTCTAGTTTTGATGTTCATCTTTCTCATCCTTCAAACTCAGTTTAAATATCTTCACCTCCCTACAGATCTCTTTGAGTCCTGGACAAAAGTAATAATTTGATTTCTCCCTCATCTGTGTCCTGATTGACTTTTATGTCTAACTTTCTTGAAGAATTTCTCAAATTCATATTGAGCTTAACTGAATGGAAAAAGAAGTGATTGTTCAATTTACATTAATTTGCTTTTAGTTTGGACATCCTCAGATGCATATTCTGAGACAAGAAAGTATGGAAGTGAAGTCGCTCAGTTGTGTCCGACTCTTTTCGACCCCATGGACTGTAGCCTATCAGGCTCCTCCGTCCATGGGATTTTCCAGGCAAGAGTGGATTGCCATTTCCTTCTCCAGGGGATCTTCCCAACCCAGGAATCGAACCCAGGTCTCCCGCATTGCAGGCAGACGCTTTACCGTCTGAGCCACCTGGGAAGCTCTGAGACAAGGATTTATGTGCAAATGGTTCATTTGAGAAGTGCAGAAATTACTGATACAAACTATGGAAGTGAGACAAGGGAAGGAAAAGAGCCAATAATGCTTTGGGCAACCAGAATTTACAGCATTAGAGTGAGGGAGCTGAAGTACACTAACTCCATTAGTAGTACATAATGGCTGCATCCAGAGGTATTAATTCCCCTGAACTTCTGGCCAGCTTTAGACATAGAACAGTTTTCCCCTTAGCGCAGAAAAACTCTCAGGCACAGAAACACAGTCACCAACAGTTGGAAGATAGTTGGAAAGTACTGTGTGAGGCCCTTGTTAAATAAATGCTCAGAAGGCTCAAGTCTAGTATCTTATTGCCTTTGTGGCATGGTAGGCAATAGCAGGGAATGATGGCTTATGGTCCTCCCTTCCTGTCAATCTGTCCCTTAAATTTTAGCTACACTATCACTGCCCGAAGACCAACAGTGCATCAGTCACTGAAAAAGTTCTACTTTATTTAATTTCACAGCACTAAGAGATAGCTATTGTTAGTCATTTTACAAAAGAAAGTGGTGCTTAGAGAATTCAATTCATAGAATTTAAACATGAGAATTTAGATCATAGAGTTAAGGAGATCCAGAAAGGCATTTGGATCCAGCATATTTTCAAAGAAAATACAAATGCTTCATAAAAAGATTTTGGAAGAATTAATCCGAGTTTTCCAGATTTAGTACATATTTAACTTATATTTATATTTAATTTTAGAGTCAAAATGTTGATTGAAATAAACATATTTCATCATTTCTGTGCTTAATTTCAATAGAAAACTTTACATTTAATCCAAATTCATGAAATCTAAATAAGAGCTTTAGTTACTTGTAATTTACTATGAGGACGATTAGGGTTACTTTCAAAAATCAATTGTAAAAGCATCATCAGATCAGATCAGTCGCTCAGTCATGTCCGACTCTTCGCAACCCCATGAATTGCAGCACGCCAGGCCTCCCTGTCCATCACCAACTCCCGGAGTTCACTCAGACTCACGGCCATCGAGGCAGTGATGCCATCCAGCCATCTCATCCTCTGTCGTCCCCTTCTCCTCCTGCCCACAATCCCTCCCAGCATCAGAGTGTTTTCCAATGAGTCAACTCTTCGCATGAGGTGGCCAAAGTACTCGAGTTTCAGCTTTAGCATCATTCCTTCCAAAGAAATCCCAGGACTGATCTCCTTCACAACGGACTGGTTGGATCTCCTTGCAGTCCAAGGGACTCTCAAGAGTCTTCTCCAACACCACAGTTCAAAAGCATCAATTCTTCGGCACTCAGCCTTCTTCACAGTCCAACTCTCACATCCATACATGACCACAGGAAAAACCATAGCCTTGCCAAACTAATTAGTAAAAATACTAAATTGTATCATAAAATATTAGACTCATGTTCTAAATATGTCATTATTAAAAATATAAATGAATTTTAAGTCTAAAAATTATAACTGGATTTGTACTTAATATTTTAAATATAAACAGTTTTATTTATTTAAACATAAATAAAAATTCACCTTTGTGAAGTTTATCCATGAAAACCATCCAAAAATATGAAATAGGTTTTTTGCTTGTGTTACTTACAAATAAGAATCTTGGTTACTGTATATTTGAGTGTTATTGTTCCCTTCCTCCAGATTTCACAGTTTGCTTCCAACCTTTCTGGACACAGGTAGAATATAAAACATTAAAACAAGAACTTGAATGTCTACAGTGCAAACACAGAGAGTATTGCTATATAACAATCATTAAGCCAGCCCAACTGATCAATCCTCCAAAACTGGGAGGAATTCTTCGAAGTATTTGGATATGGTGTTTTGTCCCATTGAACGAAATGTTCTATAAGCACTATTAAGAGCTGATATGTATTGGGTCAAATGGAAAATCAGCTCAATGATGACAGAATATTAGCTATTTTGCTGAAAAGCTCAGTATAAAATTACTGTCAATTCAGTTTTGACTTAAAGAAGTATTTTGCTTCTTAAAGATCCCTGGACAAAAGTGTACATTAAATGACTTTTTAACTTTTTAAAGAATGATTTAAGATATAATTGGCAAATCTACTGGGCTTCCCTAGAGGCTCAGATGGTAAAGACATTGCCTGCCATGGAGAAGACCCAGGTTCAAGCCCTGAGTCAGAATGATCTCCTGGAGAAGGGAATGGCAATCCACTCCAATATTCTTGCCTGGAGAATTCCAGGGATAGAGGAGTCTGGTGGGCTACAGTCCATGGGGTTTCAGAGAGTCAGACACAGCTGGGGAACTAACAATTTCACTTTAACAATTCTATTAATTCAGCATTTATTCACACATGTATATGTGTATAGTTTCTATTAACTCTTTTCTCAGCAACTTCAGGGAAGAACTTAACCCTGATTCCTCTCTCTAAAGAAAAAGAAAGAAAAGAAAACCCTGACTTGCATGGCAGAGCAAAGAACACTGGAAAAGACCACTGAAGCAAAAGCTCTAGATGTTTAGAAGCATCTAGAAAAGGTTAATGTGTACTACCTCTCAATAAAAGAAAAATATAATTATTCGTGTTAGTATTCTAAGCCTTAAATTTTTCCACCAAAGTTCTGGAATGTTTAATGATATATTTTGGAAATAATAGAAAAATTTTATAAAGAAGGAAAGGAAAAAGAGAGAGAGGAGTTAACCATATACTTACTACTAAACTGTGTTCTAAGGACTTTCCCATTTTATACCCATATAAGCTCTGGCACAGGCGTCCCTCGTGGCTCAGCTGGTAAAGAATCCGCTTGCAGTGTGGGAGACCTGGTTCAATCCCGGGGTTGGGAGGATCCCTTGGAAGAGGGCATGGCAACCCCCTCCAGTATTCTTGCCTGGAGAACCCCCATGACGGAACCTGGCGGGCTACAGTTGTGGGGTCGCAAAGTGGACACGACTGAGCAACTAAGCATAGCAGCAACAAGCTCTGGCACATTCTAAAATATCCATAACATTTCTCCTATCTCACTTGTATTCTGCATTTGTAAATTCTGTCTCAAGTAAAATAAGCAGTTGGGTGCAACATTTGCAAACTTTTATAAATATTGCTCTAATTACTCTTTACTCCTGAATCCTTCTGTTTAGATTCAAGGCAGTGATGTCAAACATTATGAGAGTGTTTATTTCTTTGGAGTGGGATGGGACACTTACATGACACATCTGTGTATTTTAGAAGACTATCAAACCCAAGCACATGCAGGATTACAGGTAATTTTGTTTTTACAATTGATTAACATAAATGGTTATTGGTTTCAGTAAGTCTATATTTTAGAAAATTTTAGCTTAAATGAAAAATAATATTTTACAATTCCAAATAGCTTCCGAATTCCCAACCATGACAACAAACCAAAAGAAATGTTAGCAATATAAGAGAATTCTTAGATCATGAACTGGTATTAATCAGTTTTAGTTCTAGCCTTTATTTTACTGACTAATTTGCTCATTTATTCAACAAATGCTCAAGTTTCTTCCATTGGTAGCCCTTGGACTGGGTGCTAATAACACAAAATACAGTAGTAAATAAGTACCTCCCCATAAGCAATCACCAAAATGTGGATTTATTCTCATTTTCTTTAAAGGAAGTACCCTAATCTGAAATGCAAAAGACAATGTATGTACTCAGTTGTGTCCTACTCTTTGCAACCCCATGGACTGTAGCCCAGCAGCTCCTCTGTCCATGGAATTTTTTAGGCCAGAAGACTGGAGTGGGTTGCTATTTCCTACTCCAGGGGATCTTCCTGACCCAAGGATTGAATCTGCATCTCTTGCATCTCCTGCATTGGCAGGCAGATTCTTTACCGTTGTGCCATGTGGGAAGCCCCCAGAGTACACTTGATCCTAGCCAAAAGGCCAAAAAGCAGTGGGCAGCACAGAGCTTTGTAAATAAATCCTCTTCTAACTTCCATGGACTTTTCCTATTAGAAGTTAAAGTTCATGCCAATTTACAGAACTCTGACTTTCTCCCCCTTCATCAGGCTTTACTCAGGTTACCAACACCCAGAATGTTCCTACTTCTGGAATCACAAACTTATTTATCTTCTTCTGAGCCAAATATCTCATTATTTTACTCTCTCAGTACCTTAGTTTCATTACAGACATCTTTCCCCATCATCCACATCCTCCAGTCTCTTAATCTCCCTTTTCTTTATTTTTTTTCCTACACTCTCATTCTACTTTTCTCATTTGCTTTCCCATATAGTCTACGGGATGATCCATCATTCCCCATTACTGCATTCCACTCTATCCTAAGCCTGAATAAACTCAAAGATTTGTGTTTCAGTTCCTATAGTTAGGCTCCTAAGCACAACAGGACAAAACCACACAACCCTAATGATTTGTTTCACAACAAAGTCAGGGTCTCCAAAGTCATCTGGGTCACCAATCAGGGATAACACATTTCCCAACTGTCCTTGGTCATACACCTCTCTCATGTTCCTCAGATTGAAATCTCTATGAATGTCTTAAAATGCAAGGTCTTTACCATTTAAATTTTTTTTTTTTAACCTGTGCAACAGAAGTGTCCTTAGCTTGCACAGTCATTACTCAGTATGTGCAGGCAATTGGTTCCAGGACCCCCCGCGGATATCAACACCTGTGACTGCTCAAACACTCTGTATTAGAGGATCCAGAACCTGCAGAAACAGAGGGCCAACTGTACTTTTTCATTTATATCTATATTTCAACCCATCTTCTTTGCTCAAGAAAAAATAAATCTTTACCCTCCTCCTCTCTGCACAAGTCTCTGCTGCTAAGTCGCTTCAGTCATGTCTGACTCTGTGCGACCCCATAGACAGCAGCCCACCAGGCTCCCCCATCCCTGGGATTCTCCAGGCAAGAACACTGGAGTGGGTTGCCATTTCCTTCTCCAATGCAAGAAAGTGAAAAGTGAAAGGGAAGTCGCTCAGTCATGTCCGACTCTTCATGACCCCATGGACTGCAGCCTAGCAGGGTCCTCAGTCCATTGGATTTGCCAGGCAAGAGTACTGGAGTGGGGTGCCATTGCCTTCTCCAAGTCTCTAACATCCTACAAAACTTATCCTTGACTTCCATCTGCCCTCCATTCCTCTTACTTTCTACAGTCAAGATTCTCAGATCATTCTACTAGTAGCTTTCTCTGTTTTTTCCATTCCCAACCCACGACCATCTGCTTCCAATCCATTTCCAATAGGATTTCTTCCTAATGACCTCCTAGTTTCCAAATTAAATTGAATTGTTGCTGACTATACACAGTTTTGCACTTTTGTCATATCTGACATCAGTAAACCATTGCTTGAAACTCTCTTCATCCCTGATTTACATGAATCCAACTATTTACTGATTTTTCAACCTCCTTTTCAGGCCACTCTTCAGCAGTGTTTTTCTATGTTCCATCTCCTTCACCTACACCTCTGTAACAGTGTGTCCTCCCTTTAGCTTAGGCCTTTATACTCTTCTTATATTTCATGTGGTTGATTTCAATCACACCTATAGTTTCATCTGATATGTAAATGCTGATGACTCTCAAACTATATAGATCTCCTTCTATTCATATTACTGGCAATAGTAATGACTTCTGGGGAGTAAGATTGGAAGACACTGGAAGATATAAATAGCACTTGTATTTTCTATAAGGAACATGTATTCCTTTTATTTTAAATTTTGTGATTAAGAAGTCTTAATGAAAAGCAGAACTTCAGTTTGTGCAGAACAAAAGTATTTCATAGTGGAAGCTCACCATAACATTATGTGTATGATGTGATTCCCCTCTTAAATATGCAACTAAACTCCCTGAGAGAAGGTCCAGGATGAGCCTACTACATATATATTCAAACCTACTATGTATACTATATATATTCAAACTCCAAAAATGCCACAGGTTCCGGTGCATTTATTAAATTTCTGAAGAGGTTGCTTCTTTTGACGTGTTACTCATACACTCTAATATTCAATAACCCAAAGTAATCTATTATAATTGTTTTGGTTCATTTAAAAAGTGTTAGTAAAAGATCTCCTGAGAGAATTTTCTTCCCAGAAGTTTTCAAAGAACTTACTTTTTAAATCCAAACAGCGGTTTAGGATTCCAAATCAGTAACAATGTGTGTTTAGACTGAAAAATTAAAATACATTTCAAACTAAATATTTCCGAATCAATTTCTTTCATGTTTACTCATCAATTCTTTGGTTCCGGGCTCTATGCTTTCCCTGAAACAGTTGACAGTTTTGCTTTTGGTATTAAATAACATAGGATTAGTCTGCCTAAGGGACCATCTGTTGTTCCATGCCCTGTCATGACAATTCTGGGTCCTTTAGAATCGCAGCCTGTGGTTTCTTATTAAGGGGAGCAGAAGAGCATTCTCTATCAAGAGTCTAAGCCTCAGGAATGTTGTCCATTCTGAATGAATCAACATATAACTATGACATGTGTCAAGTAAGACAGGATGTTTTTCTTTCATTATATGTAAATAAACTTGAGGTTTTAACAGATGGGAATGTAAGTTTGTTTATTTGTTGTTCTTTCATTGGGCTGTGCTTTATAATGTGGATATATTATTAAATGCTTCAAGGTGGTTTCTCAGTTTTGTTTTATAAGTTACTGCTGATATTTCTGATAAAGCTACAAGTAAAAATGAAGTCCTACTTATTATATGCTAACTAGTTTCAAGCAAATCAGCAATACTTATATCCTTTTAAAGCTATAAAAGAAAAAGGCTGTCTTCAACTTCAAAAATCCTTTAACAGAGTTTTAAAAAGCTCAGAAGTATAATAAGTGCATACAATAAGGATGTTACAAATAAGCAAAACAAATTCATACTGATTCAGTTTTTGTTGCTGTTGTTCAGTTGCTAAGTCATGCCGACTCTTTGTGACCCCAAGGACTGTAGCACGCCAGGCTCCTCTGTCCTTCACTGACTCCTGGAGTTTGCTCAGATTCATGTCTATTGAGTTGGTGATGCCATCCAAACATCTCATCCTCTGTCATTCCCTTCTCCTGCCCTCAATCTTTCCCAACATCAGGGTCTTTTCCAGTGAGCCAGCTCTTCATATCAGATGGCCAAAGTATTGGAGCTGCTTCAGCTTCAGCATCAGTCCTTCCAATGAATATTCAGGACTGTTTCCTTTAGGATTGACTGGTTTGACCTCCTTACTGTTCAAGGGACTCTCAAGAGCCTTCTCCAGCACCACAAGATGAAAGCATCAATTCTCTGGTGCTCAGCTTTCTTCATGGTCCAACTCTCGCATCCATACATGACTACTGGAAAAACCATAGCTTTGACTACACAGATCTTTGTTGGCAAAGTGATGTCTCTCCTTTTTGTTTTTTTTTTTCTTTTTTTGTTTGTTTTAATTTTATTTTATTTTTAAACTTTATAATATTGTATTGGTTTTGCCAAATATTGAAATGAATCCGCCACAGGTATACATGTGTTCCCCACCCTGAACCCTCCTCCCTCCTCCCTCCCCATACCTTCCCCCTGGGTCATCCCAGTGCACCAGCCCCAAGCATCCAGTATCATGCATCGAACCTGGACTGGCAACTCGTTTCATATATGATATTATACGTATTTCAATGTCATTCTCCCAAATCATCCCACCCTCTCCCTCTCCCACAGAGTCCAAAAGACTGTTCTATACATCAGTGTCTCTTTTGCTGTCTCGTATACAGGGTTATTGTTACCATCTTTCTAAATTCCATATATATGCGTTAGTATACTGTATTGGTGTTTTTTTTTTCTGGCTTACTTCACTCTGTATAACAGGCTCCAGTTTCATCCACCTCATTAGAACTGATTCAAATGTATTCTTTTTAATGGCTGAGTAATACTCCATTGTGTATATGTACCACAGCTTTCTTATCCATTCATCTGCTGATGGACATCTCCTTTTTAATACACTGCCTAGGTTTGTCATAGCTTTCCTTTCAAGGAACAAGCATCCTCTAATCTCATGCCAACTAATTCAGTGAATGAGTGTTAGTCACTCAGTCATGTTTGACTCTGCAACCTAGTGGACTGTAGCCTGACAGGCTCCTCTGTCCATGGGATTCTCTAGGCAAGAATACTGGAATGGGTTGCCCTTTTTTATTCCAGGAGATCTTACTTATCCAGGAATCGAACCTTGGTCTCCTAATTCAGTAGGAGAAGGTTAAAGAAATCTTTCAACAGTCAGAATTTTGTATTAAACTGCCACCTGATGTGAAGAGTTGACTTTTTGGAAAAGATCCTGATGCTGGGAGAGATTGAAGGCAAGAGGAGAAGGAGGTGACAGAGGATGAGATGGTTGGATGGCATCACTGACTCAATGGGCATGAGTTTGAGCAAATTCAGGGAGATATAAAGGACAGGGAACCTGGCATGCTGCAGTTCACAGTGTTGGAAAGATTCAGACATGACTTAGCAGCTGAACAACAACAACATACAGCAAAAAGCAAAGTGCTCAAAGATATTCTTTGGTCTGCCCTAGAGCTCCTTCTCCTTTAAGAAAAAAATCATATAAAGTTAGTTTGAACTTTATACAAACACATTTTGTTTTTATATTTTTAATATATGTAATTATTTCCTTGTTTCAAAATATAAGCCAACTAGTAGTAGTATATTTATGACAAATAACCATGGTGTACAAGACATAATTCACGGGCCATAAGCCATGAGGATATGAAAAGGAACCCATTGTCTAAAAGCCTCACAGAAGGTATGTACAGTCAAGAATCAGGGATAACGTTCTGAGATGCAAAAGAAGATCCAATATGAAACAGATGAATGTAGTCATCCCCAGAAGCAACAAATTTTTATTTTATGAGAAAATATTTGCAAATGACACAACAGGGACCCCAGATCTCTAGGAAGAGGTCTGGCCCCTAAACTCCAATACAAGTCAATTCACTACTATCAAAAGAGAAAGAAGCAGCTACTAATTTTACCCTAACATGTCTGAGGTACTTATTATCTTACTAAAATAAAAGAACTTTAAAAACTAGAAAAAAATAACACAATGTGAGCAAAGAAGAAAAGTTTATGTCTATCATGGTCCATATAATAACAAGGGATATAGACCTTGCTTCTGGGAAAAAAACTGTTCAGCCACTAGACAGCTATATTGGAGAGTATATCACTTGTTCATGCTTTCCCATAGGCTGAATGAAATATTCCCTCAGTTCAGTTCAGTTCAGTCACTCAGTCATGTCCAACTCTTTGCGACTCCATGATTCGCAGCATGCCAGGCCTCCCTGTCCATCACCAACTCCCGGAGTTCACTCAGACTCACGTCCATTGAGTCAGTGATACCATCGAGCCATCTCATCCTCTGTCGTCCCCTTCTCCTCCTGCCCCGAATCCTTCCCAGCATCAGAGTCTTTTCCAATGAGTCAACTCTTCGCATAAGGTGGCCAAAGTACTGGAGTTTCAGCTTTAGCATCATTCCTTCCAAAGAAATCCCAGGGCTGATCTGCCTCAGAATGGACTGGTTGGATCTCCTTGCAGTCCAAGGGACTCTCAAGAGTCTTCTCCAGCACCACAATTCAAAAACATCAATTCTTCAGCGCTCAGCCTTCTTCACAGTCAAACTCTCACATCCATACATGACCACAGGAAAAACCATAGCCTTGACTAGACGAACCTTTGTGGGCAAAGTAATGTCTCTGCTTTTCAATTTGCTATCTAGGTTGGTCATAACTTTCTTTCCAAGTAGTAAGCGTCTTTTAATTTCATGGCTGCAGTCACCATCTGTAGTGATTTTGGAGCCCAGAAAAATAATGTCCGACACTGTTTCCACTGTTTCCCCATCTATTTCCCATGATGTGATGAGACTGGATGCCATGATCTTCATTTTCTGAATGTTGAGCTTTAAGCCAACTTTTTCACTCTCCACTTTCACCTTTATCAAGAGGCTTTTTAGTTCCTCTTCACTTTCTGCCATAAGGGTGGTGTCATCTGCATATCTGAGGTTATTGATATTTCTCCTAGCAATCTTGATTCCAGCTTGTGTTTCTTCCAGTCCAGCGTTTCTCATGATGGACTCTGCATATAAGTTAAATAAGCAGGGTGACAATATACAGCCTTGACATACTCCTTTTCCTATTTGGAACCAGTCTGTTGTTCCATGTCCAGTTCTAACCGTTGCTTCCTGACCTGCATACAGATTTCTCAAGAGGCAGGTCAGGTGGTCTGGTATTCCCATGTCTTTCAGAATTTTCCACAGTTTATTGTGATCCACACACTCCAAGGTTTTGTCATAGTCAATAAAGCAGAAATAGATGTTTTTCTGGAACTCTCTTATGTTTTCCATGATCCAGTGGATGTTGGCAATTTGATCTCTGGTTCATCTGCCTTTTCTAAAACCAGCTTGAACATCTGGAAGTTCACAGTTCATGTATTGCTGAAGCCTGGCTTGGAGAATTTTGAGCATTACTTTACTAGCATGTGACATGAGTGCAATTGTGCTGTAGTTTGAGCATTCTTTGGCATTGCCTTTCTTTGGGGTTGGAATGAAAACTGGCCTTTTCCAGTCCTGTGGCCACTGCTGAGTTTTCCAAATTTGCTGTCATATTGAGTGCAGCACTTTCACAGCATCATCTTTCAGGATTTGAAATAGCTCAACTGGAATTCCATCACCTCCACTAGCTTTGTTCGTAGTGATGCTTTCTAAGGCCCACTTGACTTCACATTCCAGGATGTCTGGCTCTAGGTCAGTGATCACACCATCGTGATTATCTGGGTCATGAAGATCTTTTTTGTACAGTTCTTCTGTGTATTCTTGCCATCTCTTCTTAATATCTTCTGCTTCTGTTAGGTCCATACCATTTCTGTCCTTTATCGAGCCAATCTTTGCATGAAATATTCCTTTGGTATCTCTGATTTTCTTGAAGAGATCTCTAGTCTTTCCCATTCTGTTGTTTTCCTCTATTTCTTTGCATTGATTGCTGAAGAAGGCTTTCTTATCTCTCCTTGCTATTCTTTGGAACTCTGCATTCAGATGTTTATATCTTTCCTTTTCTCCTTTGCTTTTCACTTCTCTTCTTTTCACAGCTATTTGTAAGGCCTCCCCAGACAGCCATTTTGCTTCTTTGCATTTCTTTTCTTTTTTTTTTTTTTAAATTTTATTTTATTTTTAAACTTTAAAATATTGTATTAGTTTTGCCAAATATCGAAATGAATCCACCACAGGTATACATGTGTTCCCCATCCTGAACCCTCCTCCCTCCTCCCTCCCCATACCATCCCTCTGGGTCGTCCCAGTGCACCTGCCCCAAGCATCCGGTATCGTGCATCAAACCTGGACTGGCAACTCGTTTCATACATGATATTTTACATGTTTCAATGCCATTCTCCCAAATCTTCCCACCCTCGCCCTCTCCCACAGAGTCCATAAGACTGTTCTATACATGGATGTCTCTTTTGCTGTCTCGTACACAGGGTTATTGTTACCATCTTTCTAAATTCCATATATATGCGTTAGTATACTGTATTGGTGTTTTTCCTTCTGGCTTACTTCACTCTGTATAATAGGCTCCAGTTTCATCCACCTCATTAGAACTGATTCAAATGTATTCTTTTTAATGGCTGAGTAATACTCCATTGTGTATATGTACCACAGCTTTCTTATCTATTCATCTGCTGATGGACATCTAGGTTGCTTCCATGTCCTGGCTATTATAAACAGTGCTGCGATGAACATTGGGGTACATGTGTCTCTTTCCCTTCTGGTTTCCTCAGTGTGTATGCCCAGCAGTGGGATTGCTGGGTCATAAGGCAGTTCTATTTCCAGTTTCTTAAGGAATCTCCACACTGTTCTCCATAGTGGCTGTACTAGTTTGCATTCCCACCAACAGTGTAAGAGGGTTCTCTTTTCTCCACACCCTCTCCAGCATTTATTGCTTGTAGACTTTTGGATCGCAGCCATTCTGACTGGCATGAAATGGTACCTCATAGTGGTTTTGATTTGCATTTCTCTGATAATGAGTGATGTTGAGCATCTTTCAATGTGTTTGTTATTTTCCATGGGGATGGTCTTGATCCCTGTCTCCTGTACAATGTCATGAACCTCATTTCATAGTTCATCAGGCACTCTATCTATCAGATCTAGGCCCTTAAATCTATTTCTCACTTCCACTGTATAATCATAAGGGATTTGATTGAGGTCATACCTGAATGGTCTAGTGGTTTTCCTTACTTTCTTCAATTTAAGTCTGAATTTGGCAATAAGGAGTTCATGGTCTGAACCACAGTCAGCTCCTGGTCTTGTTTTTGCTGACTGTATAGAGCTTCTCCATCTTTGGCTGCAAAGAATATAATCAATCTGATTTCAGTGTTGACCATCTGGTGATGTCCATGTATAGAGTCTTCTCTTGTGTTGTTGGAAGAGGGTGTTTGTTATGACCAGTGCATTTTCTTGGCAAAACTCTATTAGCCTTTGCCCTGCTTCATTCCGTATTCCAAGGCCAAATGTGCCTGTTACTTCAGGTGTTTCTTGACTTCCTACTTTTGCATTCCAGTCCCCTATAATGAAAAGGACATATTTTTGGGGGGTTAGTTCTAAAAGGTCTTGTAGGTCTTCATAGAACCGTTCAACTTCAACTTCTTCAGCATTACACAATTGTACTCATCTCACATGCTAGTAAAGTAATGCTCAAAATTCAACCCAGGCTTCAGCGATATGTGAACCGTGAACTTCCTGATATTCAATCTGGTTTTAGAAAAGGCAGAGGAACCAGAGGTCAAATTGCCAACATCTGCTGGATCATGGAAAATGCAAGAGAGTTCCAGAAAACCATCTATTTCTGCTTTATTGACTATGACAAAGCCTTTGACTGTGTGGATCACAATAAACTGTGGAAAATTCTGAAAGATATGGGAATACCAGACCACCTGATCTGCCTTTTGAGAAATTTGTATGCAGGTCAGGAAGCCACAGTTAAAACTGGACATGGAACAACAGACTGGTTCCAAATAGGAAAAGGAGTCCATCAAGGCTGTATATTGTCACCCTGTTTATTTAACTTATATGCAGAGCACATCATGAGAAATGCTGGACTGGAAGAAACACAAGCTGGAATCAAGATTGCTGGGAGAAATATCAATAACCTCAGATATGCAGATGACACCACCCTTATGGCAGAAAGTGAAGAGGAACTAAAAAGCCTCTTGATGAAAGTGAAAGAGGAGAGTGAAAAAGTTGGCTTAAAGCTCAACATTCAGAAAACGAAGATCATGGCATCTGGTCCCATCACTTCATGGGAAATAGATGGAAAACAGTGGAAACAGTGTCAGACTTCATTTTTCTGGGCTCCAAAATCACTACAGATGGTGACTGCAGCCATGAAATTAAAAGACGCTTACTCCTTGGAAGGAAAGTTATGACCAACCTAGATAGCATATTCAAAAGCAGAGACATTACTTTGCCAACAAAGGTCCATCTAGTCAAGGCTATGGTCATGTATGGATGTGAGAGTTTGACTGTGAAGAAGGCTGAGCGCTGAAGAATTGATGCTTTTGAATTGCGGTGCTGGAGAAGACTCTTGAGAGTCCCTTGGACTGCAAGGAGATCCAACCAGTCCATTCTGAGGCAGATCAGCCCTGGGATTTCTTTGGAAGGAATGATGCTAAAGCTGAAACTCCAGTACTTTGGCCACCTTATGCGAAGAGTTGACTCATTGGAAAAGACTCTGATGCTGGGAGGGATTGGGGGCAAGAGGAGAAGGGGACGACAGAGAATGAGATGGCTGGATGGCATCACTGACTCGATGGATGTGAGTCTGAGTGAACTCCGGGAGTTGGTGATGGACAGACAGACCTGGAGTGCTGCGATTCATGGGGTCGCAAAGAGTCGGACACGACTGAGCGACTGATCTGATCTGATCTGAACAGAATGAAAGACTAGAAAGACTAGTGATCTTTTCAAGAAAATTAGAGATACCAAGCGAACATTTCATAAGATGGGCTCCAAAAAGGACAGAAATGGTATGGACCTAAGAGAAGCAGAAGATATTAAGATGTGGCAAGAATACACAAAAGAAATGTACAAAAAAGATCATGGGGTCACTCAGAGTTGGACACGACTGAGCGACTGAACTGAACTGAACTGTTGGTCACACCATTTCACCATCATCCTTAGTAGCCTTCCTAGGATTGTTGAAGAATCTTTGCCAAAGGAGTTGAAATTAGAACATAGGCACGGAATCGTCTTAGGAAAATCTGTTCATAAGCTTATTTATTCACTCACTCAGCCAGTACTTAGTGAGCACTTGCTCTGTGCCAACAAGATATTAGGCTTTCAGTTCAGTTCAGTCACTCAGTCATGTCCGACTCCTGCAACCCCATGAATCAAAGCACACCAGGCCTCCCTGTCCATCACCATTATGCGGAGTTTACTCAAACTCATGTCCATTGAGTCGGTGGTGCCATCCAGCCACATCATCCTCTGTCATCCCCTTCTCCTCCTGCCCCGAATCCTTCCCAGCATTAGAGTCTTTTCCAATGAGTCAACTCTTCACATGAGGTGGCCAAGTATTGGAGTTTCAGCTTTAGCATCAGTCCTTCCAATGAACACCCAGGACTGATCTCCTTTAGAATGGACTGGTTGGATCTCCTTGCAGTCCAAGGGACTCTCAAGGGTCTTCTCCAGCACCACAGCTCAAAAGCATCAATTCTTCGGCACTCAGCTTTCTTCACGGTCCAACTCTCACATCCATACGTGACCACTGGAAAACCCATAGCCTTGACTAGATGGACCTTTGTTGGCAAAGTAATGTCTCTGCTTTTCAATATGCTATCTAGGTTGGTCATGACTTTCCTTCCAAGGAGTAAACGTCTTTTAATTTCATGGCTGAAGTCACCATCTGTAGTGATTTTGGAGCCCAAAAAAATAAAGTCTGACACTGTTTCCACTGTTTCCCCATCTATTTGCCGTGAAGTGATGGGACTGGATGCCATGATCTTCATTTTCTGAATGTTGAGCTTTAAGCCAACTTTTTCACTCTCCTCTTTCACTTTCATCAAGAGGCTTTTTAGTTCCTCTTCACTTTCTGCCATAAGTGTGGTGCCATCTGCATATTCGAGGTTATTGATATTTCTCCTGGCAATCTTGATTCTAGCTTGTGAGTCTTCCAGCCCAGCATCTCTCATGATGTACTCTGCATATAAGTTAAACAAGCAGGGTGACAATATGCAGCCTTGACGTACTCCTTTTCCTATTTGGAACCAGTCTGTTGTTTCATGTCTGGTTTTAACTGTTGCTTCCTGACCTGCATATAGGTTTCTCAAGAGGCAGGTCAGGTGGTCTGGTATTCCCATCTCTTTCAGAATTTTCCACAGTTTATTGTGATCCACACAGTCAAAGGCTTTGGCATAGTCAGTAAAGCAGCAATAGATGGTTTTCTGGAACTCTCTTGCTTTTTTGATGATCCAGTGGATGTTGCCAATTTGATCTCTGGTTCCTCTGCCTTTTCTAAAACCAGCTTGAACATCTGGAAGTTCACGGTTCACGTATTGCTGAAGCCTGGCTTGGAGAATTTTGAGCATTACTTTACTAGCATGTGAGATGAGTGCAATTGTGCGGTAGTTTGAGCATTCTTTGGCATTGCCTTTCTTTGGGGTTGGAATGAAAACTGACCTTTTCCAGTCCTGTGGCCACTGTTGAGTTTTCCAAATTTGCTGACATATTGAGTGCAGCACTTTCACAGCATCATCTTTCAGGATTTGAAAAAACTCAACTGGAATTCCATCACCTCCACTAGCTTTGTTCATAGTGATGCTTTCTAAGGCCCACTTGACTTCACATTCCAGGATGTCTGGCTCTAGGTCAGTGATCACATCATCGTGATTATCTGGGTTGTGAAGATCTTTTTTGTACAGTTCTTCTGTGTATTCTTGCCACCTCTTCTTAATATCTTCTGCTTCTGTTATGTCCATACCATTTCTGTCCTTTATTGAGCTCATCTTTGCATGAAATATTCCCTTGTTATCTCTAATATTCTTGAAGAGGTCTCCAGTCTTTCCCATTCTGTTGTTTTCCTCTATTTCTTTGCATTGATCACTGAGGAAGGCTTTCTTATCTATCCTTGCTATTCTTTGGAACTCTGTATTCAGATGCTTATTTCTTTCCTTTTCTCCTTTGCTTTTTGCTTCTCTTCTTCTCACAGCTATTTGTAAGGCCCCCCCCCCAGACAGCCATTTTTCTTTTTTGCATTTCTTTTCCATGGGGATGGTCTTGATCCCTGTCTCCTGTACAATGTCATGAACCTCATTCCATAGTTCATCAGGCACTCTGTCTATCAGATCTAGTCCCTTAAATCTATTTCTCACTTCCACTGTATAATTATAAGGGATTTGATTTAGGTCACACCTGAATGGTCCTACTTTCTTCAATTTCAGTCTGATTTTGGCAATAAGGAGTTCATGATCTGAGCCACAGTTAGGTAAACAGAGATGAAAGAAGACAAAGTTGCTGGTTCAAGTGAAAATGAAGTTGCTCAGTCTTGTCCCACTCTTGGCGACCCCATGGACTGTAGCCTACCAGGCTCCTCCATCCATGGAATTTTCCAGGCAAGAGTATTGGAGTGGATTATCACTCCTGATCCAGGGATCTTCCCGACCCAGGGATCAAACCCGTGTCTCCCTCATTGTAGGCAGACGCTTTTACAGCCTGAGCCATCAGGAAAGCCCATAACCTAGTAAGAGCAGTAGCCAAGAAAGCCTAAAGCAATTGATGATGTGTTAAACCAGAATGTAGGGCACATTGATATCAAAAAAGAATGGAAGGGATGGGATGGTCAGAAAAGTTTCCCCAGGGGCAGGGTTGGGGGGTGGGGGTGGGGGGTAAATCTAAGTATTCATTAATGGGAAGTGATAAAATATATAAGTCACTCAGTCCTGTCTGACTCTTTGCAACCCCATGGACGGCAGCCCACCAGGCTCCTCTGTCCATGGAATTCTCCAGGCAAGAATACTGGAGTGAGTTGCCATTCCCTTCTCCAGCACATCTTCCTGTCCCAGGGATTGAACCCAGGTCTCCTGATTTACAGGCAGATTCTGTACCATCTGAACCACCACGGAAGCCCATACCATCTGAACCACCACGGAAGCCCAAAGAATAGTAAAATATACTTTTATTTAAATATTAAGACATCATGCTTCTTATATTAACATTTGGACCTGATTCCTTTAAAAGTTTATTAAAGGTATATAACTAGAGAAATTTTAACTTTTCTTTAAGTATTATATTTAAAAATTTGTCTAGTTCTTATTTCTAGATTCCTTAATTTATTGTTAATTAAAATTGGGTAAAATTAATCACCATTATAACATTGCATTCTTAAAAGTTAAAAATGAAATCATCGTTTTTTTCTATAGTGTATTGGTAAGTTTAAAAAATTGCTTAAAAACACTAACAGAAAGACTAAGATACAGAGAGGCACACACTCCCTTGCCTTTTCCTCTTGGTTCCTAAAATTTTCATGTCTCGCTTCTTCCTAGATGGTTATTTTGGAAAAAAAGATGTATTTAATTGAGACTATTGATGTGAAAATCTTCCATAAACAAAATTCTAGTACTGAAATATTTCTAGATACCACATAACTTTAATCCCCCCGCACTTTTTTTTTTTTTTTTTTTTTTTTTGCTGTTGAAGGTAAATTCAGGTCCAGAGCATTTAAATGGGGTACAAGTTCATGCATTCAGTTTTTTCAAGAGCTAGGAAAATTTTCCAGTTCTTTTCAAAATGCAACATTCTTTCCACTCGTAATTTGTTGATGATTTCACTGTTATTTTATGGTACTACCCAACTGCTTTACCAAAAAAAGCTATTGTCTATTCCTCCTTCTGTACATCTCATCTTGAAAGAAATTACCGTCCACCTTGCTAAACAGTTGTACATCATTCTAAGATCCTTTATCTCATAAACCCAATTTGTCATTATGTCCTTTTAGTTCTGCTTCCAAATAAGTTTCAAATCTGTCCCCTCCTCATTTTCCTTCCTGCTGTTGATCTGATTTGGGGAATTATGATATCCAATTTTGATTACTATAATAATTTCCTACTTTAAATCTCTCCTCCAATCTAATTGACTGACTCTAGAATGACCTTTTAAGATTACAATTCTGATCATGATCTGCCAGCTTAAAGTCCTTCAATGGCTGACCAGCGCATCAAAGACAAGAGTTCACATGTACCAGGGTCTATATCATCTGACCTGTGATCATATTTCCCACCATAACCCCACTGGCATGCTGCAAGCAGTTTCCTGAACATGACATGTTGCTTCCTGCCTTTATACATATTCAAATACCCCCCTTCTCCTTGTCATAACCCCCTTCTCCTTATCATGTACCTAACTTATTTTTTCAAGACACCCTCAAGTGAAGCTTTCCCTGGAGAGTCTCTACTGACAATCCTCTGAAACCTGGCTTTGTTAGGTGTCTCACATTTAAGATTCCAAAGCACTCTGGGCATAAATCTATCATAGCACTTATCCAAATGCAATGTAACTCTAAATTTACATATGTATCTTTTCTACTAACACTGAACCTCTTAAAGGTAGAGATCCACTTCATTATTCATAATTACTATTGAATAAATGAAGGAATGATTGAAAATGTATAAAGAATTGATGAATGAAGATCTATAATGTAAATAAAACAGAAGCCCGTGTATTAAAATATAACTATTATATGGACAGACACCAGAGAAATGATTTGCTACACATGCCCAATAGATAAAAGAAACATGTAAGGTTTTGAATCGATATATTACCCACCGGAAAATAGAAATATATTTATGAATGAGAATTTTTGCAGGAACATATTTTATAGTAGAATTTCACCTGTATTTAACTGCTTTGATCTTTAAACTAAGGTCTTTAGAGGGTACTGGAGTCCTTAAAGTTGTTCAGTTTTTAAACTCCTGGCCATGAAATCCCACTTCTACCTTTTTGATCAACTAACGTGATACCCATATACTAGAACCAGACATCTCATAAACAGACAGTATGAGAGCCCGTCCTCTATGATCGATGCTATAGGCTATTACCAGTGCAATCACTGTAAAAGTTGTGCATACAAACTATTCCAAAAATATTAAGAGTACAAATGCAATGGACAAGAGCATTACTCAAAAAATAAAAAAGAGAGAGAAAGAGATGTGTCTCTCACCACCTCAACCTCTGGTTAAATACCACAGCAAGTCATTCTTTCATCTTTTCTATGACCTTTTCAAGTACTAATTATTTTTTTAATGTTCTATGAATACAAATACGTGTTTGTCATTACCCTTCCTTTGATGCGTTATGCAGCATTAGCAAAGCAAAATGAATCTGGTTTTGAAGGTTTAATTGCACAGCTTTGCATAGACTCTAATAGGCAATGCAAAACCTTCTCAGCAGGTGTACTATGAGATAAAGCGGTTTTTCATGAATAATTCATTATTTAAAAAAAAACATTTCTTCTAAGATACAATTTGCAATAATGTTTTTCAGGAGAGACCAGTGAAAATTCAAAGCTGTCATTGCCAATTTGTTCGAGCTCAGACTCAAAAGGTCACCCACATGACACAATGGAAACTAGAAACGTCCTTTTCTTTTTTCATGTCAACATGTTATGCTCCGTATTTTCTATCTAAAATGTTTTTGAAGCTTATGAGTAAGAAATGTTATGCTAACCAATAAAAATTACTTAGAAAAAATAAAATTTTATTAAAAAGTCCAATAAGTTAATTCTAAGAGAATTGTCTACAAAGGTAGAAATTATCCTAGAATGCCCTGTTATAAAATAGTTGGGAACATTTATATAAAATGCCATTTTACTCTACCATGGACTTGAAAGTCAGTAATTCAAATCATGCTCCTGTATAGGCTGTCATTAAAAATGTCATGGTTTAGGGGGTGAGGGAGGAAGGAGTAGGAGTGTGGGGTTAGCAGATGCAAACTATTGTGTATAAAATGGATAAACAACAAGGGCCTACTGTATAGCACAGGGAAGTAAATTCAACAGCCTATGATGAAGTGGGAAAAATATATATATACATATATATATGTATATATATATATATGTATGTACAACAGAATCACTTTGCTCAGTATTTACAATAGTCAAGATAAGGAAGCAATCTAATGTGCATCAATGGATGAACAGACAAAAAAACTACATATATTTATATATATAATTATTATTCTGCCATGAAAAAGAAGGAAATTGCACCATTTGGGGCAACATGGATGGACCTTGAAAACATTATGCTAAAGGAAATAAGTTGAACAGAGAAAGAAAAATACTGTGTAATCTCATTTACACATGAAATCTAAAACAAACCGAAAAAGAGCTCATGGATACAGAAAACAGACTGATGGTTGCCAGAAGAGGTACGATAAAGGGGTGGGTAAAATGGGTGAAGGACTTTAAAAAGTACAAATTTTCAACTACAAAATAAGTAAAGCATAGGGATGTAATGTACAGCATGGTGACTATGGTTAATAGCACTTGTGTATTTGAAAGTTGCTAAGAGAGTAAATCGTAAAAGTTTTCATCACAAGAAAAAAATTTGTAACTATGTATGGTGATAGATGTTCACTGGACTTATTGTGGTGATCATTTTACAAATATAAACTCATTATGTTAGACATTATATGTCTAAGTTTTTAAAAGCTAAACATAGTATTACTATACAACCCAGCAATTACACCCCTAGGTTTTTCTCCAACTGAGTTGAAAACACATTCAAGCAAAAATATTTATATCAGTTTAATTGATAATCACCCAAAACTTTAAGCAACTAAGAGGTTTTTCAATAAGTGAATGTATATAAAAAGTCCTGGTACATGTATACAATGAAATGTTATTTAGTGATAAAGACAGATGAACAGTAAGCCATGAAAAATCACGGGTGAACCTGGAATGTGTATGGTTCACTGAAAGAAGTTGGCATGAAAAGATCACATACCTTCTGACTCTATTTATATGACAACATGAAAAAGACAAAACTACAGAAATGATAAGAGTATCATGGCTTCTAGAGATACAAGTGGTGAAGAAGGTTAAATAGGTGAAACCACTCTACATGATACTGCAATGATGAATACAAGACATTAAACATTTGTCAATCCCATTTAAACTATTCAAGCAGAGTCAATCTTCACAAAAGAACTGACTTATATTACAAATATGTGAAACAACTTTACTGAAGTAAGCCAAGGGAATAGTGCTGACCTAAACAGCTTTCAAAATGAGTGGAGTCTAAAAACTTAGGAGCAAAAGAAATTGTATGCAAGCATTTGTGCTCCAGTTGATGAGTGATATCCCAAGAAGGTACAGGATAATAATACTAATACTCCTATGCATGTGTACTTGATTAGAACAATTAACTATATGGATTGTGAAAAGCAGAAACCAGGTATCTCATTGTTAGAGTGGTAGGTTACAGATAAGCAAGAGGAGGGGTCTAGAACAGCCATGTGGTAATGGATTACAGTCTGAGACATCATCATGAACTGATATTTAGTTTAATATAAATATAGTGATAATACAAAGAAATCTCTTATAGATATGTGTACAAACACAGGTTAGTATATACACATGTATATCTTTGCTCTATTAGCTGACAGGGCTTAGAAGCAATGATACCCGAGTTGTAATGGTACATCTAGCCACAGATATTGGTTTCTAATACCATTCTCCAATAAAAAGAACCAGGGCTGCTGGGAGGTCATGGCTGGTTCCAGAACACAAGCAAGACTACATAAGATGAGCCCAAAGTTTCTTGCAGTAGTACCAGAAGAGTATGGAAATATTCTCATACACATATACACAGAGCGATGTCAGAGGGACACAGGAGTCAACTTGAGGTCCCAATGACCAACAATTTGGAAATAAAATAAAGCTGAAACAATTGGAACAATAAAGTAGTATTGCATTATAATCAAAGCATAAGATAAATATTTATGATTCCATAACTAAGTAAATGAGTGAATAAATAAATAAGTGGGGGAAGAATAAACATATCACACATGCAGAATTCCAAATAATTTATGTAGATACTCCAACCTCCAAGAGGTGAAGCATAATTCCCCTCTCAATTATGAACTGTACATAGTAACTTCCTACCAAGGAATACAATATGGAAAGAGGAGGAGAGAGTAACTTTACAATGGAGGAATTCAAGAAACAATACCTCAGCCAGATATCAAGGTCCACATCGACAGCAGACACATTATTAGCATGCTATGTAGATAATATGTACCCGATTATGATTTAATAAAAATGGCACTTTACTTCTGTGCTCTTATTCCCCAAAACACATAACCCAAAGCTAATCATAAGAAAAATACATTACAAATCCTGACTGAGTGACTTCACTTTCACTTTTCACTTTCATGCATTGGAGAAGGAAACGGCAACCCACTCCAGTGTTCTTGCCTGGAGAATCCCAGGGACGGGGGAGCCTGGTGGGCTGCCATCTATGGGGTTGCACAGAGTCGGACATGACTGAAGCGATTTAGCAACTAATGGGCATTTCACAAAAATCTGGCCAGCACATTTCAAAATAAGGTCATTAAAAATAGTCAAAAGTCATTGAAATCTTAGAAACTGTCACAGACAAGAGGAACCTAAGAAAATATTATGACCAAACATATGTGGTATCCTGAATGAGACATGAAACAAGAAACAAATAGAAAAGCAAACAAAAAGAAATATGAATAAAATTTGTACTTTATTTAATATGTCAATATTCATTCATTCAGTTCAGTTCAGTTCAGTCGCTCAGTCATGTCCAACTCTTTGTGACCCCAAGAACTGCAGCACACCAGGCCTCCCTGTCCATCACCAACTCCCGGAGTTCACTCAAACTCATGTCCATCGAGTCGGTGATGCCATCCAGCCATCTCATCCTCTGTCGCCCCCTTCTCCTCCGGCCCCCAATCCATCCCAGCATCAGAGTCTTTTCCAATGAGTCAACTCTTCGCATGAGGTGGCCAAAGTACTGGAGTTTCAGCTTTAGCATCATTCCTTCCAAAGAACACCCAGGACTGATCTCCTTTAGGATGGACTGGTTGGATCTCCTTGCAGTCCAAGGGACTCTCAAGAGTCTTCTCCAACACCACAGTTCAAAAGCAGCTTTCTTCACAGTCCAACTCTCACATGCATACATGACTACTGGAAAAACCATAGCCTTGACTAGACGGACCTTTGTTGGCAAAGTAATGTCTCTGCTTTTCAATATGCTATCTATGTTGGTCATAACTTTCCTTCCAAGGAGTACGCATCTTTTAATTTCATGGCTACAGTCACCATCTGCAGTGATTTTGAAGCCCCAAAAAATAAAATCTGACACTGTTTCCACTGTTTCCCCATCTATTTCCCATGAAGTGATGGGATCAGACGCCATGATCTTCATTTTCTGAATGTTGAGCTTTAAGCCAACTTTTTCACTCTCCGCTTTCACTTTCATCAAGAGGCTTTTTAGTCCCTCTTCACTTTCTGCCATAAGGGTGGTGTCATCTGCATATCTGAGGTTATTGATATTTCTCCAGGCAATCTTGATTCCAGCTTGTGCTTCTTCCAGCCCAGCATTTCTCATGATGTATTCTGCATATTCATTCATTAACTATACCAAATATACCATACTGTTACCAACTGAGCTATCAGAAAAGCCCATGTAAAATATTAATGAGAGAAATTAAATGGATATGTAGGAACTCCATAATAATGTCACAAGTTATTTATAAATCTAAAACTGTTCTAAAATAAAAAGCTAATTTAAAAAACAATTAGTTAACCTCAGGGGATGATAAGGAAATAATTCATTACCTTGAAAGTTGGTGAATTAGTTGAAAAAGTCATGCATTTATACTATCACTCATGAACAAATTGTATCTTGAGTAATTTTGAAAGTGAAAGTGAAGTCGCTCAGTGGTGTCTGACTCCTTGTGACCCCATGGACTGTAGCCTACCAGGCTTCTCCATCCATGGGATTTTCCAGATAAGAATACTGGAGTGGATTGCCATTTCCTTGTAATATGTCAACTTAGCTAGGCTGAATTACATTTCCAGAGTTCTCTTTCTTGTATGTTTCTGTTAAGATGGTCCACAAGAGAGAATTCAAGGCCATTGTAGGATAAAGCCAATTGTGACCTCAAACACAGCTGGCAGATGAGGCCAGTCTTCCCCACCTGTTGTTTGAGAGTGGGGCCCAAAGCAAGTGGTAAGCTCCATCTTTCACTAAATATCAGCACAAGAGCAATACATAGCAAAACTATTACCATCGGTAAACTTGAAATAATTTAGAAGTGAGAGTAAGCAAGAAAGAAATCATAGTCTACTGTAAACTAACCTAGAAATTTACTTTTTTCATATTCTATACTGGAGCCACTGGGTCCAGCCTACACTCAAAAGGAAGGGTCACAGGAGCACATGAATACCAGCAGACACAGAAGAGTGGGAACTCTTTCAGAAGCTACCTACCACAGTTTTCCCTCTGGCCCCCACTGATTCACATCCCTCTTACATGCAAAAAATTCTCATACCATCACAGAATCAGCTCAAAGTCCAGAATCCCATCATCTAAATCAGGTCCACATATAGATAGGGCTTCTCAGATCAATACCATTTTTTTCTCTTCTAATAAAGATGAGTAATTTCCAAATATAAAACTTGAAATAAAATTAACTTCAAAGTAAACACCTTCCATCTAGTCAAGGCTATGGTTTTTCCAGTAGTCATGTATGTGAGAGTTGGACTGTGAAAAAGGCTGAGTGCCAAAGAATTGATGCTTTTGAACTGTGGTGTTGGAGAAGACTCTTGAGAGTCCCTTGGACTGCAAGGAGATCCAACCAGTCCATTTTAAAGGAGTTCAGTCCTGTGTGTTCTTTGGAAGGAATGATGCTAAAGCTGAAACTCTAGTACTTTGGCCACCTCATGCAAAGAGTTGAGTCATTGGGAAAGACTCTGATGCTGGGAGGGATTGGGGGCAGGAGGAGAAGGGGATGACAAAGGATGAAATGGCTGGATTGTGGTGGCTGGGAGGAGCAACCCCACGCCCAAGGCCGGGGCAGCAGCCTGGAGGAGCAACCCCACATCCAAGGAGCGGTGGCTGCGCCGGCTCAGGAGGCCCTAGAGGAGCTATCCCATGTTGAACGTCTGGAAGGGCGGCGGTGAGGAGATACCCCTCATCCAAGGTAAGGAGCAGCGGCTGCACTTTGCTGGAGCAGCCGTGAAGAGATACCCTACGCCCAAGGTAAGAGAAACCCAAGTAAGACAGTAGGTGTTGCAAGACGGCATCAGAGGGCAGACACATTGAAACCATACTCACAGGAAACTAGTCAATCTAATCACACTAGGACCACAGCCTTGTCTAACACAATGAAACTAAGCCACGCCCGTGGGGCAACCCAAGATGGGCGGGTCATGGTGGAGAGATCTGACAGAATGTGGTCCACTGGAGAAGGGAATGGCAAACCACTTCAGTATTCTTGCCTTGAGAACCCCATGAACAGTATGAAAAGGCAAAATTATAGGATACTGAATGAGGAACTCCCCAGGTCAGTAGGTACCCAATATGCTACAGGAGATCAGTGGAGAAATAACTCCAAAAAGAATGAAGGGATGGACCCAAAGCAAAAACAAAACCCAGCTGTGGATGTTACTGGTGATAGAAGCAAGGTCCGATGCTGTAAAGAGCAATATTGCATAGGAACCTGGAATGTCAGGTCCATGAATCAAGGCAAATTGGAAGTGATCAAACAAGAGATGGCAAGAGTGAATGTCGACATTCTAGGAATCAGAGAACTCAAATGGACTGGAATGGGTGAATTTAACTCAGATAACCATTATATCTACTACTGTGGGCAGGAATCCCTCAGAAGAAATGGAGTAGCCATCATGGTCAACAAAAGAGTTTGAAATACAGTACTTGGATGCAATCTCAAAAATGACAGAATGATCTCTGTTCATTTCCAAGGCAAACCATTCAATATCACAGTAATCCAAGTCTATGCCCCAACCAGTAATGCTGAAGAAGCTGAAGTTGAACGGTTCTATGAAGACCTACAAGACCTTTTAGAACTAACACCCAAAAAAGATGTCCTTTTCATTATAGGGGACTGGAATGCAAAAGTAGGAAGTCAAGAAACACCTGGAGTGACCAGCAAATTTGGCCTTGGAATACGAAATGAAGCAGGCAAAGGCTAATAGAGTTTTGCCAAGAGAACGCACTGGTCATAGCAAACACCCTCTTCCAACAAAACAAGAGAAGACTTTACACATGGACATGACCAAATGGTCAAAATCGAAATCAGATTGATTATATTCTTTGCAGCCAAAGATGGAGAAGCTCTATACACTCAGCAAAAACAAGACCGGGAGCTGACTGTGGCTCAGATCATGAGCTCCTTATTACCAAATTCAGACTTAAATTGAAGAAAGTAGGGAAGTAGACCATTCAGGTATGACCTCAATCAAATCCCTTATGATTATACAGTGGAAGTGAGAAATAGATTTAAGAGCCTAATCTGATAGACAGAGTACCTGATGAACTATGGAATGAGGTTCATGACATTGTACAAGAGACAGGGATCAAGACCATCCCCATGGAAAAGAAATGCAAAAAAGAAAAATGGCTGTCTGGGGAGGCCTTACAAATAGCTATGAAAAGAAGAGAAGCGAAAAGCAAAGGAGAAAAGGTAAGATATAAGCATCTGCATGCAGAGTTCCAAAGAATAGCAAGAAGACATAAGAAAGCCTTCCTCAGCGATCAATGCAAAGAAATAGAGGAAAACAACAGAATGGGAACGACTAGAGATCTCTTCAAGAAAATCAGAGATACCAAGGGAACATTTCATGCAAAGATGGGCTCAATAAAGGACAGAAATAGTATGGACATAACAGAAGCAGAAGATATTAATGAGAGGTGGCAAGAATACACAGAAGAACTGTACAAAAAAGATCTTCATGACCCAGATAATCACGATGGTGTGATCACTGACCTAGAGCCAGACATCCTGGAATGTGAAGTCAAGTGGGCCTTAGAAAGCATCACTACGAACAAAGCTACTGGAGCTGATAGTGCCGGGGTCCAGCCCCAGCTGATCCAGGGTATTCGAAGCGGGGACGGCGTCGGCGACCTATTTAATTATTTATTCATCAAAGATATAAAGAGTAATAGAATAAGGATAGCTCAGTGAGGAAATTCAGTGGAGAAAAGTGGCTGAAATAAGGATAGCTCAGTAGGAAAATTCAGTGGAGAAAAGAAGCTGAGTGGCTTGGTTTACGCGGAAAATCAATATAACCCGTGACACCAGGTTAGCTCTGACCACGGAGGCCGCAGGCGCCCTCTCGAACAGCGGAAGGTGCCCCACCTTAGACACCTTCTCGAGTGGGTCTTAGAAGCCCAGGCAAATAAATGGTCGCAGAGGACATCCGCGCTCCAGATGGACACTCAGCTGGAAGTTAAAGGGAAGAATGACATGGGGAGACCAAATTTCAGTGAACAAGGCCCGCACTTTATTTTCCAAAGTAGTTTTTATACCTTAAGTTATGCATAGAGGATAATGGGGGAAGGGGTAGAGTCATGCAGCAAGCCAGGCTTTTTTCCTGTAAACTTATCATATGCAAAAGTTCAGGTGATAGACATCATCTTCTGGCCAGGAGGCCTGTTAACATTTTAAGAAACTTATCTTTCTCTAAAGGTGATTATTCCAAAGTCAGGCACCAGCCTTCCAAAAAGCATTGGACAAAGCTGCATTTTACATTTCTATACACCCATTATATCAATCAATACACTGCCAAGGACACAGTAGGTAAGGAGTATGGAGACTTAGCAGCAAACATTGGCCCAACAAGTGAAAAACCCTTCACCAATACAATTTCTAATCAATCTTTTAACTACTCAAAGGAATCTGTGTTTAGGCAGTTTAGAACATCTCCTGCCTCTCACAGTTGGGAGGCTCTGAACAATCACATGTGGCCGGAAAAACCCATTCAGGCAGGCTAGAGGATTTCCAAAGGAGTTTGTAGGTTGAAACACTGTCACACCCAGGAATTATTAACTGGAGCTGTAAGCTAACTCTATTTTCAGAGAGAGGTAGTGAGGGACAGCCCCCCAGTAAAGTCAGAGGTGTAGGTGAAAGCACAAAGCAGAAAGTAGGCAGACTCTGGTTTTGGGGGTAGATGCTCGAGAATTTCCAGGGGGACTCCTGAGGCTCGATCCCGCCTTTGCGTATGCCGAGCCTCCTTCCTCATGACCTTTGTCATGGGCGGAGTGCCTCACGCTGGCTCCCGGCAGTGATAGAATTCCAGTTGAGCTATTACAGATCCTCACTCAATATGCAATATGCCGGCTCCCGGCATGATAGAATTCCAGTTGAGCTATTCCAAATCCTGAAAGATGATGCTGTGAAAGTGCTGCACTCAATATGCCAGCAAATTTGGAAAACTTAGCAGTGGCCACAGGACTGGAAAAGGTCAGTTTTCATTCCAATCCCAATGAAAGGCAATACCAAAGAATGCTCAAATTACCGCACAATTGCACTCATCGCACACACTAGTAAAGTAATGCTCAAAATTCTCCAAGCCAGGCTTCAGCAATACGTGAACCATGAACTTCCTGATGTTCAAGCTGGTTTTAGAAAAGGCAGAGGAACCAGAGATCAAATTGCCAACATCCGCTGGATCATGGAAAAAGCAAGAGAGTTCCAGAAAAACATCTATTTCTGCTTTATTGACTATGACAAAGCCTTTGACTGTGTGGATCACAATAAACTGTGGGAAATTCTGAAAGAGATGGAAATACCAGACCACCTGACCTGCCTCTTGAGAAACCTGTATGCAGGTCAGGAAGCAACAGTTAGACCTGGACATGGAACAACAGACTGGTTCCAAATAGGAAAAGGAGTCCATCAAGGCTGTATATTGTCACCCTGCTTATTTAATTTACATGCAGAGTCCATCATGAGAAACGCTGGACTGGAAGAAACACAAGCTGGAATCAAGATTTCTGGGAGAAATATCAATAACCTCAGATATGCAGATGACACCACCCTTATGGCAGAAACTGAAGAGGAACTCAAAAGCCTCTTGATGAAAGTGAAAGAGGAGAGTGAAAAAGTTGGCTTAAAGCTCAGCATTCACAAAACAAAGATCATGGCGTCTGGTCCCATCACATCATGGGAAATAGATGGGGAAACAGTGGAAACAGTGTCAGACTTTTATTTTTGGGGCTCCAAAATTACTGCAGATGGTGACTGCAGCCATGAAATTAAAAGACGCTTACTTCTTGGAAGGAAAGTTATGACCAACCTAGATAGCATATTGAAAAGCAGAGACATTACTTTGCCAACAAAGGTCCGTCTAGTCAAGGCTATGGCTTTTCCTGTGGTCATGTACGGATGTGAGTTGGACTGTGAAGAAGGCTGAGTGCTGAAGAATTGATGCTTTTGAACTGTGGTGTTGGAGAAGACTCTTGAGAGTCCCTTGGACTGCAAGGAGATCCAACCAGTCCATTCTGAAGGAGATCAGCCCTGGGATTTCTTTGGAAGAAATGATGCTAAAGCTGAAACTCCAGTACTTTGGCCACCTCATGCAAAGAGTTGACTCATTGGCAAAGACTCTGATGCTGGGAGGGATTGGGGGCAGGAGGAGAAGGGGACGACAGAGGATGAGATGGCTGGATGGCATCACCGACTCGATGGACGTGAGTCTGAGTGAACTCCGGGAGTTGGTGATGGACAGGGAGGCCTGGCGTGCTGCGATTCATGGGGTCACAAAAAGTCAGACATGACTGAGCGACTGAACTGAACTGAAGTCACTTCAGTAGTGTCCAACTCTGTGTGACCCCATAGACAGCAGCCCACCAGGGTTCTCCGTCCCTGGGATTCTCCAGGCAAGAACACTGGAATGGGTTGCCATTTCCTTCTCCAATTCATGAAAGTGAAAAGTGAAAGTGAAGTCGCTCAATCGTGTCCGACTCTTTGTGACCCCATGGTCTGCAGCCCACCAGGCTCCTCAGTCCATGGGATTTTCCAGGCAAGAGTACTGGAGTGGAGTGCCATCACCTTCTCCGATGTGAGTTATCTAGCCACACCTAAAAGGTACAAAGAAACAAACATATTGGTTCAGGTCACTTTACCTGAGTCAAGATTTCTTGCTCTTTAATATTAATAAGCTTTATAGTCATTCATATTTAAAATATCAGTTCATTGGTATTTGATGTTTCACACCTTGATCAGAAGAATATATGTATTTGTTTTTTATCCAAGCATCCCTACACACATAGTTTAATCTCAGCCCCTTTTAAAATTATGTTCTTTTATTTTTTTATTTTTTCTTTTTTTAAATCTCTTTTAATCTACAGGTTCCTCCTTCATCCCTTTCTTCTCCTTATAGCGTATATGTTAAAGGACCTGGCATTTGATCAGCTGAATATTCTAGCAGGTTCCCTTAGCAGTTAAGTTGAGTCTGTTACTTCAACTCTTCCAATGATCCTGTGAGGTCACTAATAACCCTGAATAAATCCTTTTGTGCTTAACTAGCTTAAGTGAATCCAGGTGCCTGCAACTAAAAATCCTGATACAAAATGAGAATAAAATTTTATTATAAAGCTAACTTCACATACATAATTATATTTATACATATATAAATGAAGTGGAATGAAGGATGAGGAACGTCCTCATGCTACAGAACACTTATTTAAATTTTTACTACCCTAGGTGAAAAACAAAAATATATCACCAACAGCAGTGTTACAGCTTAGTTCTTAAACTAATTTAGACAGTAAAGCCTCAAACCTTTCTAAAGCAGTTTATCACTTGCTACTCCAGTGTTCTTGCCTGGAGAATCCTAGGGACATGGGAGCCTGGTGGGCTGCCGTCTATGGGGTCGCACAGAGTCGGACACGACTGAAGCGACTTAGCAGCAGCAGCAGTAGCAGAGATTTATATGGAGATCTCTGTCAATGGGTTGATAGTAGGTAAAGACAAGTTGATGTGGATGAAATCTTCATGATTCACGCAATGAATCACGTAATGAGAACACATAATAAGAGATCTATGGCAAATTTTAGGTTTGTAATATCTCCAACAAAACCAAAATTAGTTGTATAATTTGAAAATAAAATATAATTTAGTGTATAATAAGCATAAACAATATGATACTTCCAAAATAAAGGTAATTATTTGTCTTTATATTCAAGTTGAATTGTCCGATAATTCAATAAACCCTAGATAAAAGACTCAAAACACGGACAGCATCCTTAACAAAAAGCAAAGTCTTGTAAGTGTGAAGTGATTTAGAAGTAATTACTATTAGATTTAGGGTAGAAAAGACCATGAAGATGCAGAAGTATTACCTGAGGGGAGCCAGGAAAGAGCACATAAGATTATGGACAAACAGAATGTCATCATTCTGATCTAACACCTTTATTGACTACCATATTCTGTAGATAAAAAAGGAAGAACTGAGGGAAAGACTGGATAATAAAATAATAAACTTACCACATGTTTTATATGTTTTCCATTTTACCAGGCAAGAGTCCAGAAGCATTATTACTGTTATAGCAAAAAGTATCCTTGGCATCACGCAGAGTGGTTGAATGTTCTTCAATAGTAGTACCTAATAAAAGTGTAAGAAAACAGTGCCAAGATATATAATGTAGAATAGGAATATGTAGGTCATAATATCATGATGACAGAAACATTAACAGAGATAATACTAAAAATCTGCACATATATTATAAGGTAATATAAAGAGTGACCTATTCCAAAATATCTATCTAGGAACAAAGCACTCTTTGTATTCCAGGCATTTCTTCATTCAGTTATGTTTTCAGATCAGATCAGTCGCTCAGTCATGTCCGACTCTTTGTGACCCCATGAATCGCAGCACGCCAGGCCTCCCTGTCCATCACCAACTCCCGGAGTTCACTCAGACCCATGTCCATCGAGACAGTGATGCCATCCAGCCATCTCATCCTGTCGTCCCCTTCTCCCCCTGCCCCCAATCCCTCCCAGCATCAGAGTCTTTTCCAATGAGTCAACTCTTCGCACGAGGTGGCCAAAGTACTGGAGTTTCAACTTTAGCATCATTCCTTCCAAAGAAATCCCAGGGCTGACCTCCTTTAGAATGGACTGGTTGGATCTCCTTGCAGTCCAAGGGATAATTTCATGAAATTTAATTTCATGTTTTACTTGATACCAAAATTCATTTATACCCCAACATATATCTATAGAACACTAAAAGGTAACAGACTGCAGCAAGCGTGGCAAGCATGGCAGACACTGTGCTAGGCTCCCCAGTGTATGTTTATATAGATATCCCTAACTTATCATACCACTCTCTCATGAAGACCTGGACAAAAATATACAACATTTCTCAACTCAGTGCTCCAGACAGATACTACTAATTGAACAAACACAGGTGATCCTTGGAATGAAATCTATTTTCCATCTCTGGCCTGGAGTAACTGGACAAGAGGATAACCTCATATTATTTGGCAAAAGATAAGCCCAAAAGTAGGAAGTAATAATCAGTAAGAATATGCATTACCAATAATTTCCACACAGAATAGCACTTCATAATAGGAAGCTATTAACTTAGACTTGAAAAGTCATTTCTTCAAGTGGAATGATGGTCTACTGATTTACATCTTTTATTTTTAAAATCATATTGTCCAGTCTTCTATATTACATAGAGTGTTTTATGTTCATTCTCATAACTCATATTTTGTAAAAAGTAAGACACTGTGAACATCCCGTAAATGCATCTTTTTTAAGAACGCATATGTGAAAAAGACTAGCCATGATGCGTCAAACTTTGATATATAAAAGTATATTTCTTTGAAAATGTAAATTCAGTTTAAAAAAATATTGAGTTTTTACTATCATCAGCACAGTAGATTACTATGTAGTGATTTAGAATATATGCTCTGGAATCCTGGCCTTAACACAATAAAATCTTGGGGCAAGAAAATATCTCTAGTGTGAGTTTCTTCACCTATAAAATGTTTAAAAGTATTACTTATGTCATTGTAGAGGATGAAATGGCAAACCACTCTAGTATTGTTTCCATTAGAATCCCATGAACAGTATGGAAAGGCAAAAGATATGACACCAGAAGATGAGCCTTCCAGGTCCGATATGCTACTGGGGAAGAGTAGAGGGCAATTAATAACAGCTATAGAAAGAATAAAGCGGCCAGACAAAAGCAGAAACGATGCTCAGTTGTGGATGTTTCTGCTGGTGAAAGTAAAGTCCAATGTTTTTATTGTGCTTTTAAAGAGCAGTATTGCATAGGAACCTGGCATGTTGGTCCATCAGTTCAGTTCCGTTCAGTTGCTTAGTCTTGTCAGACTCTTTGCCACCCCATTGACTGCAGCATGCCAGGCTTCCCTGTCGATCACCAACTCCCGAACCCTGCTCAAACTCATGTGCATTGAGTCAGTGATTGCCATCCAACCATCTCAACTTCTGTCGTCCCCTTCTCCTCCCGCCTTCATTCTTTCTCAGCATCAGAGTCTTTTCTAATGAGTCAGTTCTTCACATCAGGTGGCTAAAGTATTGGAGTTTCAGCATCAGTCCTTCCAATGAATAATTAGGACTGATATCCTTGAGGATTGACTGGTTGTATCTTCTTGCTGTCCAAGGGACTCTCAAAAGTCTTCTTCAACATCACATTTCAAAAGCATCAATTCTTTGGTGCTCAGCTTTCTTTATAGTCCAACTCTCACATATATACATGACCACTGGAAAAACCATAGCCTTGACTAGATGGACCTTTGTCATCAAAGTAATGTCTCTGCTTTTTAACATGCTGTCTAGGTTGGTCATAACTTTTATTCCACTGAACAAGCATCTTTTAAATTCATGGCTGCAGTCACCATCTGCAGTGATTCTGGAACCTAAAAAAATAAAGTCTGTCACTGTTTCCATTGTTTCCCCATCTTCTTGCCATGAAGTGATGGGATCAGATGCTATGATCTTAGTTTTCTGAATGTTGAGTTTTAAGCCAAATTTTTCACTCTCCTCTTTCACTTTCATCAAGAGGCTCTTTAGTTCTTCATTGCTTTCTGCCATAAGGGTGGTGTTATCTGCATATCTGAGGTTATTGATATTTCTCCCAGCAATCTTGATTCCAGCTTATGCCTCATCCAGCCCAGCATTTCTCATGATGTATTCTGCATATAAGTTAAATTATTGGGGTGACAATATACAGCCTTGACGTACTCCTTTCCCAATTTGGAACTATGAATCAACGTAAATTGGACATGGTCAAGCAGGAGATAGCAAGAGTAAGCATCAACATCTCAGGAATCAGTGAAGTAAAATGGGATGCGAATGGGTGAATTTAATTCAGATGACCATTATAATTACTACCACAGACAAGATTTCCTTAGAAGAAATGAAGTAGCCCTCATATTGAATAAAAGAGTCTGAAACACAGTACTTGGGTAAAATCTCAAAAACGACAGAATGAACTCGGTTCATTTCCAAAGCAAACAATTCAACATCACAGTAATCCAAGTGTGAAAGGGCAAAAAGATATGACACTGGAAAATGACCTGAGCTATTTAAACTCCTAAAAGATGATGCTGTTAAGTGCTGCACTCAATATGCCAGCAAATTTGGACAACTCAGCAGTGGCCACAGGACTGGAAAGGTTAGTTTTCATTCCAATCCCAAAGAAGGGCAATGCCAAGGAATGTTCAAACTACCGCAAAATTGCACTCATTTCACAAGCCAGCAAGGTAATGCTCAAAAGTCCTTCAAGCTACACTTCAGCAGTATGTGAACTGAGAACTTCCAGACGTACAAGCTGGATTTAGAAAAGGAAGAGGAACCAGATATCAAATTGCAAACATTCATTGGATCATAGAAAAAGCAAGGGAATTCCAGAAGAACATCTATTTCTGCTTCATTGACTACCACAACAAACTGTTTCCACAACAAACTTGTAAATTCTTAAAGAAATGGGGGTATCAGACCACCTTACTTCTCATGGTTTCCTGAGAAACCTGTATGGAGGTCAAGAAGTAACAATCAGAACCAGACGTGAAACAACTGACTGGTTCCAAATTGGAAAATGTTGTATATTGTCACCCTGGTTATTTAACTTCTATGCAAACTACATCATGCAAAATGCTGGGCTGGATGAATCACAAGCTGAAATTAAGATTTCTGGGAGAAATATCAACAACCTCAGATATGCAGATGATAACACTCTAATGGCTGATATCAAAGAGGAACTAAAGAGCCTCTTGATGAGGGTGAAACAGCAAAGTGAAAAAGCTGTCTTGAAACTCAACATTAAAAACATAAGATCATGGCATCCGGTACCATCTCTTTATGGCAAAGAGAAGTGGGAAAAGTGGAAGCAGTGACAGATTTTATTTTGTTGGGCTCCAAAGTCACTGTGGAGGCAAAAGTTGAAGGGGAAGGCAGAGTAGGAGGTGGTTAGAATGCACCACTGACTCAATGGACAGAATTTGAGCAAAGTCTGAGAGACAGTGAAGGACAGAGGAGCCTGGCATGCTGCAGTTCATGGGGTCGCAGAGTCAGACACAACTTAGCAACTGAAAGACAGCAACAACCTCATTGTAACCTGTATAGGTTAAACAAATGTTATACTGCAGCACATATAACCATATCTATGGCTGGATGGCATCACTGACTCGATGGACATGAGTCTGGGTGAACTCCAGGAGTTGGTGATGGACAGGGAGGCCTGGCGTGCTGTGATTCATGGGATCACAAAGAGTCAGACACGACTGAGCGACTGAACTGAACTGAACTGAATCTCTAGTAAACACTTAAAAATTCAGATATAATTATTATTGTTGCTGTTATTATTATAATAATTGTTATTATTATACAAAGAGGAATATGATTCATTTATTATTCTCATCTCCTGCTTCAAGAGTCTGGGAGCAAGAAGATACTAGGTGGAGAGTGGGAGATGGAAAAAAGAAATAGAAGATATATCACAGAATAATACTGTTCTAATATATAAAAGGATAATATTGGTACACTTTCAAAATGTTACATGAATTCAACTTGAATTATTACAATTCAAAAAACAGGTGAAAGAATTAAAGAAGTCTTCATTGAGAAGAAAAAATTTAAGAAAGTTCTGGGAAAATACACATGATTTCAAAAGAGAAAAGAATCAACATGAGTAGAGCTATAAAGAAAGGAAAGGACATGTTTGGCAAATAATGAGCCAGAGATTACAGCAGTGAGTAAAAATGAACGTGAAAACATAATTTAAAAGGCACACTGAACCCTATTTTGAAGGGCCAAGAATGCTGTACTGAAAGACTGAACTTGAGTAAAATTAAGTTAGAGACTCAACCTGTAATCTGGACCTATAAATCTGTTTATAATAATAAAGCATAGGCCTTTCATTTTATGAGTCAATGATAACCTTACAGTCAAAAGTTGGGAGGAAAGTCAAGTGTGGCTTATTATTCTTTTATTCTGAAGTATAGTAAATACTATTTTAAATTAATATTTTCGAATTAGAAGAAAACTTGCAAAGACTCTAATCAGTGTTTTACTCTCTCAAATCATAAACAATAAATACAGGTCATGTAAAAAAATTGCTAAGTTGATGTTTTCAAACATATTCATAATACTCAAATAGTAACCTATATTAATATCAACATCTTCAAATTCAACTGTCTTCAAATATCCACTTATTATAACAAGTATTTAATGAGCTTTAAAGTCTATATTCAACTAAAAAGCACTGGATTTGGTTTTATTCAATGTAAAGAATTGAAAAGGGACATAAAATCTTCTCAATCGAGGATATCTATTTAAGGAAAGGAGATACACATTTTTTTTAAATAATAATTAAATAACACATAAATGGCAAGAATAAAGATGAAGGTGGATGGAGCCAACCTTTTTTGAGAGCTACATACTTCGTATCTCCTATCTCACTGAATCTACCCATGAATCCTGTTTTTGCAAGTGGGAGAGGTCACCCGATGTCCTTGTTCTTAGAAACACTTGAGGCTAAGGCTGGCCTCGAGCTAGCAGTTCAAATGCTTGTGCTGCCTCTTAGAGGCTTTGTGATCTTAAGCTAATTTCATTTGTTAAATTGGGAAAGCAGTGGTATTTAATTCACATAGATGTGGTGAAGAGGAACTAAGGAAGTAGATATGTATGAAATGATGATGCCCTACGGTAGAATTTACACAAAGTATTTTCTGAAGAATTCTAGTCCTAGAAGATTGCTGTGACTGAAAAGGATCTATAGTCTTTTAGACCGATGTTTGGGGAATCCTATGTATAATTTCTACCTCCTGGAGATTTATAGTGTTCATACGTGAAGTGCAAGACTGAAAACCAGATTTTAAATGAAAGTATGCTTAGTGAACACTGTAACCTACAGCCATCTTGTCTTACCAGCTCCCTGAAAGTCAGCAAACAGGCTCCTACTACCAAGCAGGATATTGAAGAATCCTCCTCTAGAGAATCTAACTAGACTTACAGACATCTAAATTACTGACATCTTAGAGCCCTCCAATAGAAAAAATGTGTCATGCTCAGTCATGTCCAACTCTTTAGTGACCCCGTGGACTGTAGCCCACCAGGCTCCCTTATCCATGGAATTTTCTGGGCAAGAACACTCAGGTGGGTTGTCATTTCCTTTTCCAGGGGATTTTCCTGACTCAGGGATTGAACTGGCATCTCCTAGGTCTCCTGCATTGGCAGATGAATTCTTTACCACTGTGCCACCTGGGACGCCCCAGTACCTCATACTTAAGGATATTTCAGAAAACCCAAAGAAGCCATTAAAACAGGGGAATCCTAAGGAAATGCAAACAATACAAAGTGCAGCAGCAAGATTCAAATAAATCATCTTTAATATCTTCAGAGAGATGAGAGAAAGAAATTTATCAATGTAATAAGTTATAGATTGCTATTTAAAAAAACAACAAACAAACAAAAAAAAAGCACTAAACAAGTTCTTATAAATTAAAAATGAAAGAAAAGTTAGAAAAATTAACATGTTCAAAAAATAAAATTCAGAAGATTCCTTGGAAATTAGAACAAAAACAAAAGAGAGAGTGAGAGATGAACAAAAGGAGAGAAAAGAAAATGAAAGAGCTAATTGATGAAGGTCAATGTCCGACAGAAAAGGAGACCATTTGATGATGCTCTGGACCATCAGATATAAATGTAAGTCACTTTTGTGGAACTTACATTTTTTAAGTCAATTGAACTTACATTTGTAAGTCAATTAAGTGGAACTTTTGGAAAACATAAGAAAGAGGATGTAGCAAGCACAGGGCTTCTGCCCTATTCCCTTCCTTTTCTTTCTGCCTGAATATAGATGTTCAGTTCTGTTCAGTCGCTCAGTCGTGTCCGACTCTTTTCGACCCCATGAATCGCAGCACGCCAGGCCTCCCTGTCCATCACCAACTCCCGGAGTTCACTCAAACTCACATCCATCGAATCTTTAATGCCATCCAGCCATCTCATCCTCTGTCGTCCCCTTCTCCTCCTGCCCCCAATCCCCCCCAGCATCTGAGACCCTAGAAATAAAGCATCCATCTTGCAACTCAGAGGTGCAAAAGCCAAGTAGGAAGAACTGGAAAGCCAGAATGAAACTTATGTCTCTAATGGCACAGTGGAACCTATACACCAGCACTTAATATTCTATCACTAGATTCCTTATTGGGCTTCGCTGTGGCTCAGTCAGTAAAGAATCTGCCTGCAATGTGTGAGACCTGGGTTCAGTCCCTGGGTTAGGAAGATCCCCTGGAGGAGGACATGGCAATCCACTCCAGTATTATTCCCTGGACAATCACCATGGACAGAGGAGCCTGGTGAGCTACAGTCCATGGGGTCGCAAAGAGTCAGACATGACTGAGCAACTAAGCACATGCACAGACTTCTTATTATCTGAGTAAAACTGAACTATTTTTTCAGGCATAGTGTATACAAGTTCTCTATAATTAGCCAAATGAATCCAATTTCATTATCATAGTACACTAATGGACTCAGCAGAGAACACTGTGTAAAACATAAGAATGTAAACTAAATATTAATATAACCATAAATTGCAATAAATAATCATATTACATACTGGGGAAAAGGGGTTGCAGTATAGCACAAATCCTTGAAATATAAAAGCTGAAATAGCATTATCAAATTTAAATAAATATATGAAATTAATGCATTAAGAGAGAGCAGTGTAAGTACATAATTTTAAAATATAGAGGGGAATATTTAAAAGAGATAAAAGTTGAAAGTGGTTGCCACAGGGAGGGATGTTTTGATAGAAAAAAGAAATATAACAGGAGAGTGTATTTTTAGTTGTAATTATTTTAACACTAGTAGACTTTATTAAGGGTTCTACATATATTTTTCTTAATTTAGAAATTATATGAAGATAAGGGGCAGATTCCTGGAGTCCTTAACCATAACCTTATCCTCTAGTCTTCAGACTAAAAATTTGATAAATTTGCATTTTCATTTTCTTTTTTTAATGGACATATAATTGACATAGCATTACTTATATTAGTTTCAGATGGTACAGCGTAATGATTCAATATTTGTTCATATTGCAAAATGATTCTCACAATAAGTCTAGGTGACATCCCTCACAGTTCTTTTCTTTAAGGTCTCTTAGCAACATTCAAATATACAATACAGTATTATCAAGTATAGGCACCATGCTGTATGTTACACCCCCATGACTTAAGTATTTTATAACTGGAAGTTTATACTTTTTGATCCCCTTCACGTATTTTGTCCAACCCCCCACCTACCACCTCTGGTAACCGCTAATCTGTTCTCTGTATCTATGAATTTAAGGGGCGGGGGGTGGGTTGTGAATGCCTTAATGATTTATTGACAACAAAAAGTCATTCTGTCAGAAATAAAAAGTCAAAAATAGAGGACCAGGGAAAGAAGAGACACAGGAAAATAAAAAGGAAAAAATGGAGATGGGTTGTACCATATCAAAAAGATTCAATGCTATGGCTTGAGTTAAGACAGTAAAAGCCTAGAATGAGAGCCCCAATCCTGCCCCATCATCAGAGTGGACAGAATCTACTTCTCAGAGCTATAGTTAACTCAAAACACTATACTCCTACATTTCCTAAATTACATACAGTTTATGGCTAAGAATTTGTGTTTTTTTAGTTTGCCTTTTTTTTTTAATTCTACATTTAGCACTTTCATTTTCTTAAGAGGCTCACGAGCACTTTTAATGACTTAAAATTTAAAATTAAAAAAAATACAAATGATTTTAAGAATTGCAGCACTCCTTTATGATGGCTGGCATTTAAACACCGTATGCTTCACATGCCCACTGGTCCAGTGATGGGCATACAGGTTCATCCATCCCTGCCCAGCTGACAGACAGTCAGGCTGCTTCCTACTCTTGCCTCCATCAACATTTCTACAAAGAAAATCTCCATACATTTCTTCTCATTTCTCCTGAGATTTGTACCAAGAAGTAACATAATGCATTTATAGGGTACATTTGTACTTCTTCTGAATAAGCCATGCTACATTGTTCTCCAGTACCACCAAGAGTGCCATAGAGTTTTTATGCCTTCATATCTCAGCTGCTATTACCCATCTTTCTAATGTTTGCCTACCTAAGGATTTAAAGTCATAGCTCATTGTTGCTTTAATTTACATTTCTTATAATACTCTTTATTTTTACCACCTTGTTACACGCACATTAGTAGTATAAGTTTGCTTTTCTGTAAATGCCATGTTTATCTATTTTGATCTTTTCCCTGGGGTGAATTTTTCTAGTTGATTTGCAAGAGTTGCTTGCATGTTGTTATTGGATTTTGCAAATATCTTTCCACTTCAAGTTAGTTAATGTTTTCCAAAAAGTTCTTCATTGAATAGAATGTTGAACTGAGGTAATGTTATTATGCTTGCTTTTTAAGAAATCCTTCCAAGTTTCTTAGCACACACCATGGTATAGCATTCAGCAGTTAGAAGCTACATTAGATGTACAAGTAACAGCATGAATAATATAAAATAAAAGAGGGTTCAGTTGTAAAAGAAATAAAATAGAAAATATATGGAACATAATACTACTTATTAAATTAAGAATGAACTGTGCTGGGCTTAGTCACTGAGTCGTGTTCAGCTCTTTGCAAACCCATGGACAGTAGCATGCCAGGCTCCCCTGTGCTTGGGGATTCTCCAGGCAAGAACACTAGAGTGGATTTCCATGACCTTCTCCAGGGGATCTTCCAACCCACAGGTTGAAACCAGGTCTCCCACATTGCAGGCAGATTCTTTACCATCTGAGCCACCAGGGAAACCCAAGAATACTGGAGTGGGTTCAGTTCAGTCACTCAGTCATATCCGACTCTTTGCAACCCTATGGACTGCACACACCAGGCTTTCCTGTCCATCACCAACTCCTGGAAATTACTTAAACTCATGTCCATTGAGTCAGTAATTCCATCCAACCATCTCATTCTCTGTTGTCCCCTTCTCCTCCTGCCTTCAATCTTTTCCAGCATTAGGGTCTTTTCGAGTCAGTCAGTTCTTCGCATCACATGGCCAAAGTATTAGGGTTTCAGCTTGAGCATCAGTCCTTCCAATGAATATTCAGGACTGATTTCCTTTAGGATAGACTGGTTGGATCTCCTTGCAGTCCTGGACTGGGTAGTCTATCCCTTCTCCAAGGGATCTTCCCAATCCAGAGAACTGAACCGGGGTCTTCTGCATTGCAGGCAGATTCTTTATCAGCTGAGCTATTGGGGAAGCACAAATTAAGGATATACGTATACAAAACAATGTGTTTTGGAGGGACATATTTAAATTAAAACATATAGATTTAAAATATTAAAATGCTTTCCAAAGACAGAAAAATGAAAATTTTTCTGTATGAGGTATGAGAGATAAGAGAAAGAAAGAAGGATGGGAAGCTCTTTAAGAACTAATGAGATGAATAAGCCATGGACTGAAAAACATAACTAGTTTAATTAACTGCTCCTAAATTTTTAAAAAGTTGACCATATGAATGAAATCTAGAAGTCTGATCAAAATTACCTCAGTACAGAGGACAATCTAAATTGACCATTCATTCTATGCTTTATTTATTTATTTATTTATTTCTGATGATAAATCCCACTGAAAAATTAATTGACTTAACTTCCACTTTTTCTAAATAAAACTGAGCTACATGTATACCTGTGGCGGATTCATTTTGATATTTGGCAAAACTAATACAATTATGTAAAGTTTAAAAAATAAAATAAAATTTAAAAAATAAATAAATAAATAAAACTGAGCTAGATATTCCCTATTCATATTCAAAAAGGAAAAACAGTCATTCAAATGATACTTATAAGTTTTCTAATTAAAAGAATCAGTAAAAAAATTGTTAAAGTCACAAATAATCAGATTTCAGTTCAGTTCACTTTAGTCGCTCAGTTGTGTCCAACTCTTTGCGACCCCATGAATCGCAGCACGCCAGGCCTCCCTGTCCATCACCATTTCCGAGAGTTCACTCAAACTCACGTCCAGCGAGTCAGTGATGCCATCCAGCCATCTCATCCTCTGTCGTCCCCTTCTCCTCCTGCCCCCAATCCCTCCTAGCATCAGAGTCTTTTCCAATGAGTCAACTCTTTGCATGAGGTGGCCAAAGTACTGGAGATTCAGCTTTAGCATCAGTCCTTCCAAAGAACACCCACGACTTATCTCCTTTAGGATGGACTGGTTGGATCTCCTTGCAGTCCAAGGGACTCTCAAGAGTCTTCTCCAACACCACAGTTCAAAAGCATCAATTCTTCAGCACTCAGCTTTCTTCACAGTCCAATTCTCACATCCATACATGACCACTGGTAAAACCATAGCCTTGACTAGACGGACCTTTGTTGGCAAAGTAATATCTCTGCTTTTGAATATGCTATCTAGGTTGGTCATAACTTTCCTTCCAAGGAGTAAGCGTATTTTAATTTCATGGCTGCAATCACCAACAGATTTAAACAACTTTAAAATGTAAATATACTGCTGAAATTTTATTTCTTCCCAGTACAATCATTAAATAATCATTAATGACAAACTTTTTGGCAACTTTTTATGATAGATGGTAAACAGGTAGATAGGTAAGTACGTAGATTGAGAATGAGACAGGTAAGGTATCAGATCAGATCAGATCAGTCCCTCAGTTGTGTCCGACTCTTTGCAACCCCATGAATCACAGCATGCCAGGCCTCCCTGTCCATCACCAACTCCCGGAGTTCACCCAGACTCACGTCCATCGAGTCAGTGATACCATCCAGCCATCTCATCCTCTGTCGTCCCCTTCTCCTCCTGCCCCCAATCCCTCCCAGCATCAGAGTCTTTTCCAATGAGTCAACTCTTTGCATGAGGTGGCCAAAGTACTGGAGTTTCAGCTTTAGTATCATTCCTTCCAAAGAAATCCCAGGGCTGATCTCCTTCAGAATGGACTGGTAGAGAATGAGTCAGATAAGGTATATGTATGAGTAATTGAATTTTATGCCAGTATAGTGATTAAGTTTTGATAGTTAAAAAATTAATGCTTAAACTCACATTCAAAACTTATTTGAAAAAGTTATTTTTATTTAAGACTTAAAACACTGAAAAACCTTCCTTTTCAACTTTAAATATTAAAACTTCATATAAAAGTGAAGCTGTCAGAAAAATTATACAGTAGAGATTGTCATCACAGAATAGCATTTGTTTTTCTTCTTTGTATTTCTTCATACACAGAAGTATTATACTTCTGAATAGTTTTTATGAATACTTCAGAAGTATTCTTCACATAAAAGTCAAACCTGTAAAGTTGAATTTTATAGATGATCTATATTCTACAGTCACCTCAGTCTAACTTGTCACAATATAGAATAAAAGTCTTATTTTCTTACACTATACTCAACACTTAAAAGATGAAAGCAATACATGTTTCAATGCCATTCTCCAATATCATATATGAAACGAGTTGCCAGGTTCGATGCATGATACTGGATGCTTGGGGCTGGTGCACTGGGACGACCCAGAGGGATGGTATGGGGAGGGAGGAGTGAGGAGGGTTCAGGATTTGCCTTCTGTCTATATACGTCATGGGCTTCCCAGGTGGCACAGTGGTAAAGAATCTGCCTGCCAATGCAGGAGACACAAGAGATGCAGGTTTGATTCCTATGTCAGGAAGATGCCCTGAAGAAGGAAATGGCAATCCACTCCAGTATTCTTGCCTGGAAAATTCCATAGACAGAGGAGTCTGGCAGGCCCCAGTCCATGAGGTCACAAAGAGTCAGACACAACTGAGCAACTGAGCACACAGCACATACACAACACACATCCACAGTAACCAGAGTGACATGTGTGAAATGCAAACTGGATGCATTTCCTCAGCTTAGAAGTCTTCAACCATCCTTAGTTAAGATAAAGCTAAAATCATCCACATGACCTATAACACTACATGATTTTGCCCTGTCTCGTAAAGCTCCACCCTAGTCTGCATTCCTTTCCATTTCCACATTCCATCTATGTTGGCTTTCCTTAGTTGCTCAACCATACCACGGTCCTTTTCACTTTAGTATCTTGCACAAGCTGTTACTCTTGTCTGGAGTCTTCTGCTATCTCCTCCTCCTTCCTCTAGCTAACTCCCAGCTAGCTTGTCTGAGATCAGGATGCTTTTCCCAAGCCCCTACTCTGTGTAAGTCCACTATTATAAACTTCCAGATTTCCTTGAAATTCTCCATCACGTACTTATCATTCTTGCCATTTCTTTCCCAATATCTATCTGCTCAACAGAATCATGAATGTAAAAAGGCTAGAAATATGTCTGTCTTGTTCACTGTTGCTTATCCCAGTACTTTCCATGGAATAGACAGATGCTCAATGAATGTGTGCAGAATCAATTTCGAAAATGCTAAAAATTTACACAAAGGTAAAAAGACAGGAGGAAAACTAGACTTAGTTTTAATGGATTTTCATTTAAAAATAAATAAAACAAAAGAATAATAAAAAATAAAAGCAGAAATAAGTAAAATATGAAAAATGGAAAACATCAAAGTTGTTTCTGTAATAAAAATAATAGCAAGATCAATCAAGTGAATTGTACTTTTTATCATTAAAAATATTCAGCTTTATTTCATTAAAAAAAGACTAAACACCTAAAAAATGAAAAAAAAAATGGCAGCACTATAAACACTAAAGACATTAAAAAGATAATAAACAGGTGTTATGAAAAATGTATGCCAATCAACTTAAATGAAATGGACACATTTGGAGAACAGGTAAATAAACTCTGATAAGCTGATACAGTGGACATATTACATGATAAACAGTAATATAAAGGAATGTATATTGACACATACATTATGTTGAGGGACAAAAGACAGTCACAAAAGAAAATGCACTGTATATTTCCATCTACATGAAGTCAAAGAACAGGCAAAAATAATTTATGGAGATAAACAAAAGAACTGTGTTTGACATTAGGGCAGAGGGCAGTACTGACCAAAAATGGAAATGAGGAAATGTCCTAGGACAGTCCTTTTTCAAGTGGGTGCTGTAAGAGAACGAAACATTGCAAAGCATGATCTGAGTGACATTTTCCTAATTATCCTGATAATTAATGATAGATGGCTAGTACCGTTATAGATGAACAGGGGCTAAGTTAATGCACCGTCAGCATTAAGGTTTAATTCTCTCTTAGAATCCCAGTTGAGAACTACCGAGGGCTGCACTGTCCCATATTGTAGTCACTAACACATGTGGCCATCTGAATTAAATTTAAATTATTTAAAATTAAGTAAAATCAAGACTTCAATTACTTAATCAGACTAGCCACATTTCAAATGCTCAAAAATCACATGTGGGTAGTGACTACGATATTAGCCAACACAGATCTAGAACACTGGCACCATTATAGAAAGTCTATTGTACAGCGTCAGCGTGTTTTTGAGTGATAGCTACTTGGGTTCTTGTCAAGACTTACTAAAGTATACACTTAATATCTGGACAACTAACTATATGTCAACTTTGCCTCTACTTAAAATTTTTTATACAAGTACAGTTTTAAGTTACACAAGAATAAGGTTTTAAGGTCTAATGATAGTATGTGATATGTTTCATGAAACATGGAAAAATAAACTCTATTTTCTTCAGTAATTTTCATAATATAACAAACCTAATAATCTACTGTTGTTGTTTAGTCGCTAAGTCACATCCAACTCTTTTGCAACACCATGAACTACACCCTGCCAGACTCCTCTGTCCATGGGATTTCCCAGGCAAAAATACAGGAGTGGGTTTCCATTTCCTTCTCCAGGGGTTCTTCCCAATCCAGGGATCAAACTTGCATCTCCTGCATTGGCAGGCAGATTCTTTACCACTGAGCCATCAGGGAAGTCCCTAATAAACTATAGTATCTCATATAATTAGCAACCTTGTGGAATCACGTTCCATGAAAATGGCAATTTGGAAATATATATCTCAGCTTGAGTTCATTGTAAAATATAATCAATACCCTCAGGGCTAGTCAGATTTATACTACATTTATATCATCCAATTTGTCTTTAAAGGATTACAGGACCAGGGTGTATTCCAACAATATGTGGACTAAATGCTAATATTCAAGACAGAATTTAACACAGTACAGTTGGTGAAAAACATCACTAACTCCACATATAATAAAAGATACTCTATATTAATTAAACATATGAGCATTTTTCATAAAGTCAGATTTCATATTATAAAGCCAGAAGGCACTGTTAATTGAATTCTAAGATGAATTCAAAAATTAGTATTTTAAGACATTAAAATTTAAGAGAATTCATAGATTTCAAATGCCACTGGTTTAGACCAAAATGTCTTAGAAGTAGAAACGAAGTTATCAGTAGTCATCATCAGTCAGTAGGTATTCAACTTGAAGTAATATATAAATTTATTCCAAATATCCAAACAAGAAAATGAAAAAATTACTTTGGCACCTGGATTATCCTACAGTTAATTTATTTACAGTTTATTTCGTTTATTTACAGTTTATTTCCTATCAAGACAGCATTTACCATAAATAAAGTAGTCCCAGCTATACAAACTGTAACAGATAATTTATCATCTAAAGTCTAGCTCATATACAGGCAAAAGATTTAGCACATATGTAACAAACTAACGGGTCCTAAGTCTCAGGAGGTCCTAGAAATGTTAATACTATAAGGATGGGTTCTGATATACATAACTTGGACACTCAGAGCTGTCTCTTAAGAGCGTTTTACACACATCTCTTCCCAACATCACTTTCAGTGACATCATATTATTGGTAACATGAATTAGGCCATGGTGAGATCTGCCCAGATGGCTCTTATTAAAGTGGTGAAATAATGTAAGTAATGACATACTAAAAAGTGATAGGAATATGAAGTAGATCCCATGTTAGAAACATGTTTGGTGACTTATTTTTGTGTTTGTTGTCCATGGCTGCTGCTCTTGACCAGTTCACTATCTTATTTAATGGCATCTCCAACTTTCTGGATGCTCAGGAAAAAAAAAAAATACCTTAGAATCACCCCTCTCTTTATCTCATGCCCCTTTATCACATCTATCAGGAAATTCAGTAGATGCTACTTTCAAAAGACCTCCAAAATCCAACTACTTCCGGCTCTGTCAGTTACTGCCCTGAACCAAATCTCCAACAGCTCTTCCCTGCTCTTCCCTGCTCTTAACTGCTGCCAGTCTCTCTCCCTGCTGTCTACTCTTAGAGCAGCAGCCCCAGGGACACATCATTCATGTCACTCCTTTGCTCAAAACCCTGCTTCCCACCTCATTCATGGTAAAAGCCAAAGTCCCTACAGTGGCCTATTGATCTGTTCCTCCTTTGAACATCATTTTAGCAATTTTCTCTCTGACTCTATTTCAGCTACATTTGCCTCCTGGGTATTCCTTGAACATGCCAGGAAAACTCCCACTTCCTTCCCTTTGTATGAACTGTCCCAGTGGTTAGAATGGTCTGTCCCATGATCTGTACAGCTATCTCTTTTACTCTATTCAAGCCTCTAATCAAATAGCACCTTCTTCATAAGCCCTGTCCTGATTATACTACTTCAAATCTAAATTTCCTCTTTATCCACCAGCCTTTCTAACTTAACATTCCCACTTTCCTTTACCCTGGCTCTACTTTCTCTTTCTTTCCTAAGCACTTATCAGCTTCCATATTATATCATTTATTTATTTTATAAACATAAAGGTAAGTAAAAGGGAAGTGAAAATCGCTCAGTCATGTCCGACTCTTTGAGACCCGGTTGACTATACGGTCCATGGGATTCTCCAGGCCAGAATACTAGAGTGGGTAGCCTTTCCCTTCTCCAGGGGATCTTCCCAACCCAGGGACTGAACCCAGTCTCCCTCATTGCAGACAGATTCTTTATCAGGTGAGCCACAAGGGAAGCCAAAAGTAAGTAAGGTGTACACTTTATAAAGGAAGGGACTTTTGTCTATTTTGTTCACTGATGGATTCCAAGCCTCTGGAAGAATACTTAACACTGCATAGGTGCTCAAAAAAATGTTTTACTAATGGACAACTCAATGGCTGCCTCAAACTGTAAAAAGTGTCAAATGGCTTCATACTTTCTCCCTTGATATTAAGATATCTGACAACATGATAACCGGCTCTGAAAGCTACACTATGTGTTATGGATCTGAAAAAGTTCAAAATTCTTTAATCATATCTGTGATTCTATTCTGTAAACCGTTGGAAATCTCATGCTAAAATTGTTATGGGCATTTTCTTGCTCACTGCATCATTTCCAAAAGTAGTTTGAATCACTTCCCTTGACCCTAAAGGCTATAAACATACAATCTGCTTCTTAACTAGTAAATAGACTCTAGGTTTGTGAAAAGGCTTTAAACAGATTTTAAGAGATTTTGGCTTAAGGGCTAAAGCTAACCTCTGGTTTACCGGAGCAAAGAAACAAATGATTTTAGCATCAAGATTTTATACTTGCCTGCTGTGTTATTTTATACTTGCACATAAAACTACTTTCTATTTTCTCTACTAGTTACTGTCAAGTCATAAATATAACTCAAAGTTTAGGAGTATAAGATTTTTATAACACCAAAAACAGTATAATGAATATATTTTGTATTGTTCAAAGATGTAGGTGGAGAGTACCTGTATAATTACATTTGAATATTCCAATTCTAAACTTTTGTGAAATAGTTTAAAATTACATGGACATGGAAATAATCATATGCATTTTAAAATAAATTTCTAAAATGACCCCCAAACATAATTTCTCCATAACCATATAGAGATAAAAGCAACAGCTAGCCTAAATTTGCTTTTATTTTTTTTTTTTTTTTTTAAATTTTATTTTATTTTTAAACTTTACATAACTGTATTAGATTTGCCAAATATCAAAATGAATCCGCCACAGGTATACATGTGTTCCCCATCCTGAACCCTCCTCCCTCCTCCCTCCCCATTCCATCCCTCTGGGTCGTCCCAGTGCACCAGCCCCAAGCATCCAGTATCTAATGTGTTGCAATGCTATATATACTTAACATATGCTTTAAAGGCTTAAAATCCATTGCTAACCGCAACAAGCATGACTGATAGCTTCAGCTTGACTTAAAGGAATGAAAAAGAATGTTTACACTCTCATGAATGCCTAATCGGAAGAAATAAAAAAAGAAAACAAATTAACTTCCCCATACCTCCAGAGGGCAAGAGTTGTTTACTTGTTTGTTACTTGGTTGCTTTTTGTCATCATTTAAAAAGAAAAGTGATGACACAAACCACATTTTCATCTGTCAACTTTTGGCAGAAATATCTGAAGTACATAGCACGAAGAGGGGCTTTTGGCTCTTGCTGACATGACTGAAATAAACATTAGCCCTCAGGCTCAACAGTGATGGAAGAAATAGAATCACTTATAGCAACTGAAGTCCACAAGCTTTACCTGGTCCATCTATGTGTTACTCAATGGGCACTGCTCTTCTGGGCAAGCTAAGTTCAAAAGAGGGCAGGTGACTAGAAGATATAACAGAACTACAGGTTTTACTGTGGATCCTAGATGGTTTGAGAGTTCAAGCTGGAAGCATTTCAGCTGAAGAGGAAGTATCATTAGGCAATAACACATATAAAGAGCATGGGTTAATTAAATCCTCAAGTATTTATTGAATTTTCTTGTTGCTTTATACCCTAGCCTAGAAAAAAACCAAGACTTCCCTTGCCTTTAGAATTCCTGTTTCACTGTGAGCAAAATAGTCATGACATATGGAAGTTTTCCAGCTTTGCTGTATCTTTCAATTAAATAACAAATATTTAGTGACCACCTACCATTTGCCAGACGCGTGGTGGGAATACAACAATAAACAAGATAAGTGATGCCCAAGATTTGTTATGAGTAGTAATATGTGACCCTCAACTTCGGATCACATAAGTCAATGTATACATTCATTATTTTTTAGACAACAAAGAACATGAATATATTTAAATTCAGAGAGTTCTGAGAATTAACAATCTAAGATTTTGCCATAAAAGAAGAGATGAGGAAAAGGCAATTTCATGTTACAATCAATGCTTCAGGATAAAATTTACTTCCACAAGGAATTTTGATGTAAGTCTCATTTTCTATGTTTTGTGTTCTGCACATCATACATACATTGATATCCACACACACACACACATCACCTTGGCATTGCAATTCTGAATGCACAGGTTGGCATAACAACTTAATAAGCCTTTGTGAAGAAGAAAACTGGTTCTCAACTTACAGGAACTAATGAGGAAGTGACTTTAGCGGAAGGTAAAGAACTTCAACATATGTAATCCTGATGCCTATTATCTAGTCCACTGTGGAACTGACAAGAGCTGTGATGTTAGCACCAAACCTAAGCATTCACTGCTGCCTGAAGTCTAGTCAAACACTTGACATCTTTTACTTCTTGTAACCCCCTTCTTAATGATTGTGAGGGCCATTTTGAGTCTTTAAGCTCTGTAGAAATTATGTCAATGGCCCTTCATAAAGAAACTGATTGGAATCACCAGTTCAAAAACTAAACTTGTATGTGATCCCATCAACTAGGGACCAGTATTTAATTTCCCTTTTTTGGGTCAAACAATTAACCCACGATGACAGCAGTCCAGAGAAATAAGAGAGAATGACTGGGGCAATTTATAGGGTTATAGCTTGGATTCTACAATTTGAAGAGAGCGTGTATGTAGGTCACATTTTGGAGTGATAAATGGCTGAGAGTTTTATTTTTGCTTTCAAAATAACTATAAGGAAAAAAGTCAACCCAGTATCTAGTAAAAAAAAAAAAAGGACTAAGTCAAATACCAAGATCAGAACTTAATCTGTAAGCCACCAGGCTGGTGTCAGTAAGGGAAGTCTGTACTTCCCACTATGAACTCCAAATAGATACCTTATGGACTCAGCTTTCAATTTTGCATCAAAAATATTACCAAAACTATTTTCATAAATCCATAACAGTCTCACTTATTTGGCTTTTATTTGTTTAACAAATATTTATTGAGCAACTATTCTGTGCCAAGAATACTCTAAACAGACAAGGAGCCATTTTCTTACTTTAGCAGGAGTGTTAAACAAGCAATCTATAAATACACAGGTATAAGCTGGATCCTGTCACCTCCCTTCACACTCATGTATTTTATTCCTCTTGAGTTTGGAATATCCCACGATGGAGTCTTTGGATCTATTTCCTCTTTAACCACACTCAGTTTCTTGATTTGCCCAGCTAGTCCTGTGACTCCAATACTTATCCCTCAGACTTACCATTCTTTTTGAACTCCAGTAAATATATCTGTTTAACATCCTCATGTGTCTAGCAGACATCCCTTACTTGACAAGAACAAAAACAAACATCTTACCATCCCTCTCAAATCTGAAACTCCATCCATCAGTGCAAAAATCTTGGCATCCTTGATCTCTCTCTCTCTCTCACTCCCAACACACAGTTTGTTAGGAAATACTGTCTTCTCTACCTTTAAAACAAATCCAAAAATAATCATTTCTCACCACTTCCACCACTACCTCTTTATTTCAAGCTATCCTCTCTCTTTGATTCTACCATTACCCTCCTCTGTCTACAGCAAAGAAATGAGTTAAAACCTAAGCCAAGTTACACCTTTGCTCACAACCATCCACATCCCCCCATGTTAGTCTTCTAAGCGATCCTCAAGCGTGGCAGCTTTGCCTCCACCTTCCATTGTTTGCACTTTATACCCCGTGCCTGGAATGCTCTTCCCCCAAATGACAGTATGACTGATATCATCTCTTTCAAGTATTTGCTCAAATGATAGCTTCTTAAAGAGGTCCTGAGTAACCTGTGTAAAACTGCCACACATATCTACCTTTTACACTCCTTATTCTCTTGAAAGGTGAAAGGTGAAGTAGCTCAGTCGTGTCCAACTCTTTGCGACCCCATGGACTGTAGCCTACCAGGCTCTTCTGTCCATGGGATTTTCCAGGCGAGAGTACTGGAGTGGGTTGCCATTTCTCCTTATTCCCTTACCCTGCCCTTTTTTACCCCTTTTTCCCCATAGCATTTATCACCTTTTAACTACCTCTTTATAAGGAAATTGATTGTCTGCCTTGCATTACTAGAAAGTAAGCTCCATACAGGCAGGCATTCTTGCGTCTTTTGTTCACTCAAGTACCTAGAACAGAGCCTGACACATAATTTTCACTCAATTATTTTTTGAGTGAATGCATTTAGTGAAAAAACTATTCCCTCACTCTCCTACAATATCAGTTTCTTTACTGGATTATTCCATCTACAAACTAAAATGGCAAGGAGTTTGAATTTTTATTTTAAATGTGATGAGAAACTGCTAGTGTTTTAAATAACAGTATGACAGGAGCTAAGCTAAGTTTTAAACAGATTACTCCCAATTCTTTATAGAGATGAGATTGTAGGAAGCCTAGGAGAGGAAGATGAAGTTCAGAAACTATTATTAAATAGGTAGCAGAATTACATGCTATATAAAACCAAAAAACCATGTAGAAAATACACTGAAAAAAAGATAGGGCACAAAAAATGTGACTAGTAAGTTTATTGATATTCATTATTATGCAAAACTCTAACTGTCTATAATAATGACAATAATACTTGCATTCATGGAGTCGCAGAGTCAGACATGACTGAGCGACTGAACAACAAATACTTGGATTTGACCCTTGTTCATTATAAATGGACATGTGACCTCAAATACAATCCTCTGTATATATGTCAACAGAAAGTGAATGAGTTCAGACACATACAACTAAAAATGTGTAAGTGCATAGTACTCTCGTAGTCACCGATGACAAAAGATTTTCTCGTATTCATACTGGTGGCCTATTCCATGCTCATGTGCCAATCTCCATCTGAGCAGAAGAAATAACTGTCCACTTAATGAAATGATCTAAAATTTTCCAGCTTCTAAATTGTTGAAGCATATTACATTTTATTTTATAAAACAATGAATGAATCTACTCTCTCAAAAGAAATGAGCTAGCATTTTTTACAGTTATGTTATGGCTGCTTTAGAAGTTAGTTTTAATACTAAAAATTAAAATTCTAATATGAGAAGCTTTTTTAAAAATGAAATTATCCCACCTTTTCCAAAAGCTTATCTTTAAAACCAAAAAAAAAGCCTTAAATGCAGAAACAAAAGAGTAAGAAACCAATTAATGCATTTTTATAATACCTTCCTTCTTTAAACTATTGCTCAGATTACAGACTGGAATAGTTTTTCAAGAATGTATTTAGCATTTTTAGCTATTCTAACATAAAATTATTAGTATCATTTAAAATCATAAGTATCATTTCTTCTATAATTGGTAATTTTAAAATTGTGGTAAGGAATACTATGTACACAGGGAATTTGAATTATTCTTCTATGGATTCAGTATCAAAAGATTTCCAAAGAGTTGGGGGAGAAAGTGGAGGGTTTCACACGCTATTGTGTATTTTTGCTTGTTTATTTGCTTCACTGACCTATAGTCAAAACCAATGGCAAGAGGAAACACAAAGGTGGAAACAACCCTAGGGACACATGCAGTCTGCAAATAAAAGCCCTGCATGATCTTTAGACATGCAAGTAACTTTCAAGCTACAAACACAAGGAGAATAATAAAACACTCCCAGTGCAGCTATATTATTCAGCTGGCAAACACACGTGTATCTAAATCACCTGAGCAGAGCAGGCAGAGCACAGGAAGAAAAGGTTGATGAGAGTCTGCTGTAAAGAAAGCACTCCACAGAGGAGATGCAATTTGGATAAACAAAATTTAAGGTAAAATCAGAATGTTAGGAGATTAAGATTAGTTTCTATTTTTAAAATAGCCCTTATGCACATCATACATACTAGGAAAATACTGAAAATTTTACCCAAGTCATTTTCTGCCATAATTTACACAGATGTGGATACTAATGGCATTTTTTAATAAAGTTAGTTTAAAATGAATCAAAATGCTATCAAGGTATCTTTTCATTGTTTTAACCCATGCAAATAGAATTTCTGCATATAATAAGGAGTTCCTATTTAAACTTACAGAGGTTAGAAGGGGTCTAATCTAAAATCTTATGAACAATATAGAACTTTATCCTGTGCTTATTTTTGTGGCTTTGTATTTGTGTGCCTGTTTACAGATGCCTTAGGTAACAGATTTTCTGGCAAAGGGAAGATGCACTTTCAAAAGAGAGACAGTATTAGGACACACATTTCCACATCCAGGATCCCAACTACACATGCCCCACCCTAGGAGAAAATGAGGTCCTCTCTGTTTCTTGTCTGGACCATTACAAATGACCCCTCTGACTTTGATCTCTTATCCTTCCAATTAATATTCCATATTATCCTTTTATACCAGTTCACTCATACTAACCAAAATATATTAAAACTATGTTCCCACTGATGCCAGGTTCACTGAATCTCATTTGGAATGACTTTGGAATTTGATTGCATTGTGAATGTTGGGGAAAAATGAAAATCATTATCATAGCCCTGGGATTAGTGGAAAATGAGCTCACAGGGGGAAAAAACAAAGAAGAAGTTCTATAGAATTTTTTTTAATTTATATATGAATGAAAGATATAAGTTAAAACAAATCTTTCTGGGTCGTCAATTACTATTCATATATATCTCACAAAATACATGATGTGTATCCCAGAAGAAAACATCAATATCAAGCATTCCCAGAGCTAATCAATCTTTATCAAGTTTACCTCCAGTTAAAAGGAAACCATTAAAGTGTCATTATCCAAATCTATGTTAGTATGGGTTTTTTTTTCTTACAGAAATAAGTTTTACCCTGAAGTAGTTCATTAATCCTTAATACCATCAAGATAGCATAATAAAATTGCCAACACTTAAATGTGTAGTTCTACCGATCTTTATAATTTAATCCTAAGTATTATATTTCCTATTTTATTATTTATTTTATAATATAATACCATTTTATCAGAGCTTTCCTGGTGACTCAGTGGTAAAGAATTTGCCTGCAATGCAAGAGACGCAGGAGAAAATAGGTTCAGTCCCTGGGTCTGCAAAATCCCTTGGAGGAGGGCATGGCAGCTCACTCCAGTATTCTTGCCTGGAGAATCCCATGGACTGAGGAGCCTGGAGGGCTATAGTCACTAACATCACAAAGAGTCAGACTGATGGGACTGAGCACAGCCCACACAGCACTGCTGTATCTGCCAATGTATACCTAAACTTCACCCAGTAATTACCAATCACCACAACATTTATTTTCAATCAGGAAGGAGTACAAAATCACAACTACCATCTTAGCTATGCTTCTTACCGAAATAATTTAATGTGCATTTTTTCCTCTTTCTAGATCACAGTCATTTCAAAAATAATGTGAAAGATAAAAATTGTCTATGTGGTTCAACAGAAAATTTCAATTTGTCAATCTTGTTAGAACTGGTGCTTTATAGTGCTACTGGAGTGTTTTTGTATACTTTTCAACCATCAATCTAAAGTAGAAATTACTCCACCTAAAAAGTGGAGGATTAGTTTTAAATGAGCTGGTTCTTTCCAAATAATATCCAATCATTAACTCCCCCAAAATGACGATGGTAATGTGCTTTTTATGTCTCTTCTATCTTCTCTATTTATTCTTAAAGCACCCACATTTGGTCTTTCTCAGTTGGCAATGCACGCCAGTACTCTTGCCTGGAAAATCCCATGGACGGAGGAGCCTGGTGGGCTGCAGTCCATGGGGTCGCTGAGTCCGACATGACTGAGCGACTTCACTTTCACTTTTCACTTGCATGCATTGGAGAAGGAAATGGCAACCCACTCCAGTGTTCTTGCCTGGAGAATCCCAGGGATGGGGGAGCCTGGTAGCCTGCCGTCTATGGGGTCACACAGAGTTGGACATGACTGATGCGACCTAGCAGCAGCAGCAGCAGCAGCAGCAGCTGAGATATAAAAGAACTCCTCAAGTATCCTCATAAAATCTCTCTCCTTTCTAATATACTTTACCACCAAGGCTTGATTAAAGTTTGAGAATGCTTTGTATTGAATGCATCTGCTACAGACTGATATGTCCCTCCTAAATTCATATGTTAAAAACTATTTCACAAGGTGATGGTATCTGGAGGTTGGGTTTTGGGGGGATCCACCTCACAAATGGGATTGGTGCCCAAAGACCTAGAGAACTCTCTTGCCCTTTCCATCATGTGAGGACACAGCAAAAGACAGCCATCTGTGAACAGCCCATTTAGGAAGTGGGGTCTCATCAGACACCAAATCTACTGCCTTCCTGATCTTGGACTTCCAGCTTTTAGAACTGTGAGAAATATATTTCTATTGTTTATAAACAACCCAGTCTATGGTATTCCATTATAGCAGCCACAATAGACTAAGATAATACCATTTATATGTTCAAATCAACATCTATGTCCCTCAGTCTCCTCAAAATGTGAGTGTATGCGTATTTAGTCGCTAAGCCATGTCCAACTCTTTGTGACTCCCTGGACTGTAGCCCACCAGGATCCTATGTCCATGGGATTTTCCAGGCAAGAATACTGGAGTGGGTTGCTATTTGCTACTTCAGGGGATCTTCCCAGCCCAAGGATCGAACCTATGTCTCCTGTCTCCTGCACTGGCAGACAGATTCTTTACCACTGAGCCACCTGAGAAGCCCATCCTCAAAATAAAAGTCTAAATTTCATATCAAGGCATAAAAATCCCTTGGGAATTTATCCCAACTTAGTTTCCAGCCATAGCCTCTAAATCTAAATCTCTAAACTCCAATCAGGCCAGATATATCATTTTCCCAACACATCTTTGACTATTTCTATCCTGGCAATTTTGCACCTTTATTTGTATAAAGTGCCTGGCTGTAAAACCATACACTCTAGCCCACTTAAGACATTGGAGAACATATCCATCTTTATGGCCAAACTCAATTGTCCCCTTCCCTTGCCAAAAAAGGATAACTCATTCTGAATTAGCCTTTCCTTCTTCAGTGTTACCAAAACACTTAATCACATGCTTTTTAAAATTCATGTCATATTCAAATTTTGTTTTGTGAAAAAAGTAAAGTGTTTTTCATAAAATATACTCTTAATAAGTATGAATTAATTACACACTTTGATAATGGTTCATAGACTCTAAAGAAAACAAAGTATCCAACCAAAATTCTGATAAAAGAAAGCTTTATGATTCTAATAAATATACAACTCTTATTCTTCATTTCTTAACATTTCTACTAACATTTTGCTAGTAGAAAGTTAAGGTATATAATGTTGCCTGTTCCTGGATGTAACTACAGCAGACTCCTTGAGCTTTCAGCTCTTCTTTAAGTAACGAACAGTTCTACAGTTGCAAACAATCTCAATGAGTCTCAATTCAGAAAAGGGAAGGTCAATTCCAAGGTATTAATCAATTGTCAGATCATGAGCTCCTTATTGCACAATTAAAGCACATACTGAAGAAAGTAAGGAAAACCACTAGACAATTCTGGTAATACTTTGGCCACCTGATGTGAAGAGCTGACTCATTAGAAAAGACCCTGATGCTGGGAAAGATTGAGGGCAGGAGGAGAAGGGGATGACAGAGGATGAGATGGTTGGATGGCATCACCGATTCAATGGACATGGGTTTGGGTGGACTTCGGCAGTTGGTGATGGACAGGGAGGCCTGGCGTGCTGCAGTTCATGGGGTCGCAAAGAGTCGGACACAACTGAGCAACTGAACTGAACTGAAATGATTCAGTATGACCTAAATCAAATCCCTTATAATTATACTGTGGAGATGACAAATAGATTCATATCTGATAGATAGAGTGCCTTAAGAACAATGGGCAGAGGTTTGTAACATTGTACAGGAGGTGGTGACCAAAAGCTAAGAAAAAGAAATGCAAAAAGGCAAAGTGATTTCCTGAGGAGGTTTTACAAATATCTAAGAAAACAAGAGAAGCAAAATGCAAAGGAGATAGGGAAAGATATACCCAACTGAATGCAGAGTTTCACAGAACATCAAGGAGGGATAAGAAAGCCTTCTTAAGTGAACAATGCAAAGAAATAGAGGAAAATAGCAGAATGGGAAAGACTAGAGATCTCTTCAAGAAAACTGGAGATATCACGGGAAGATTTCATGCAAAGATGACAGCAATAAAGTACAAAAAAAGGCAAAGACCTAACAGAGGAAGAAGATATTAATAAGACGTGCAAAAATACACAGAAGAACTGCACAAAAAAGGTCTTAATGACCCAGATAACCATGATGGTGTGGTCAGTCACCTAGAGCCAGACATTCTGGAGTGTGAAGTCAAGTGGGCCTTAGGAAACATTACTACCAACAAAGTAAGTAGAGGTGATGGAATTCCAGCTGAACTATTTCAAAATCCTAAAAAATTGCACTGTTAAAGTGATGCATTTAATATGCCAACAAATTTGGAAAACTCATCAGTGGCCACTGGACTAGAAAAGGTAAGTTTTCATTCCAATCCCAAAGAAGGGCTATGCCAAAGAATGTTCAAACTACTGCATAATTGTACTCATTTCACATGCTGGAAAGGTAATGCTGAAAATTCTTCAAGCTAGGCTTCAATAGTATATGAACCGAGAACTTATAAATATGTAAACTGGATTTAGAAAAGGCAGAGGAATCATAGATCAAACTGTTCACATCCACTGGATAATAGAAAAAGCAAGAGAATTCAAAAAAAAAAAAAACTGCTTCATCGACTATGCTAAAGCTTTTGACTGTGTGAATCACAACAAACTGTGGAAAATTCCTAAAGGGATGAGAATACCAGACCACCTTACCTGCCTCCTGAGAAACCTGTATGCAGGACAAGAAACAACAGTTAGAACTGGACATGGAACAATGGATTGGTTCAAAATTGGGAAAGGAGTACATCAAGGTGTATATTGTCACCCTGCTTGTTTAACTTATATGCAGATTACATCATGTGAAATGCCAGGCTGGACGAATCTCAAGCTGGAATCAAGATTGCCAGGAGACAGCTTCAGATGCAAGGTTACTGCTTAGTAATTAACAAGCGGTTCAGTGGCAGTGGTGGAAAAACACTCTGGGGAAATATGAAGACACAGATACCAACCACTGTGCTCTTCCTTCTCCATGAAGAGGCTATAGTGAGCCGGGCACCATGCTCAATTATTCATTTGCTCTCTGAAGGCAAGCTCGGATCCACTGGAGTTCAAGTCTGGCTGAAAGGACAGATATTTGACAATGGTTTATAAGTCAATCCTTTAATGATACAGATATGCCATTTTAATGACCCTTTCAGAGTCCTACTCTCTGGCCGGACTATGAATGCCTAGAGCTGGGGCCAAGTTAAACTGGGATCCGTAAGAGATGGGACTGTGAACATGGCTTATGAAGAGAAGAGGCAGCTCTTCAGAACCCTTTATCATGTGCAGCGTCCTGATTCCTCCTTTTCCCTTTAAACTATTTGATTTGGGGGGAGAGGGAAGGGGAGGGATGATGTATGGGTAGGAGGAGGAAAGGGTTATTATGGGATTACATGAAATCATGTGTGTGAAACTAAATTGTAAAGCACTGTAAGTTTTAAAAAATCTTTCATACAATTAAAAAGAAACTAAAAAAAATATTGCCAGGAGAAATATTGAAACCTCAGATATGCAGATAATACCACCCTAGTGGCAGAAAGTGAAGAGGAACCAGAGAGTCTCTTGATGAAGATGAAAGGAGAGCAAAAAACTGACTTAAAACTCAACATTCAAAAAACTAAGATCATGGCATCCAGCTCCATCACTTCATGACAAAGAGAACTAGGAAAAGTGGAAGCAACACCAGTACAGTATACTAATGCATATATATGGAATTTAGAAAGATGGTAACAATAACCCTGTATACAAGACAGCAAAAGAGACACTGATGTATAGAACAGTCTTTTGGACTCTGTGGGAGAGGGAGAGGGTGGGATGATTTGGGAGAATGGCATTGAAATACGTATAATATCATATATGAAACGAGTCGCCAGTCCAGGTTTGATGCATGATACTGGATGCTTGGGGCTGGTGCACTGGGACGACCCAGAGGGATGGTATGGGGAGGGAGGAGGGAGGAGGGTTCAGGATGGGGAACACATGTATACCCGTGGTGGATTCATTTCAATATTTGGCAAAACCAATACAATATTGTAAAGTTTAAAAATAAAATAAAATAAAAAAAAAAAGAAAAGTGGAAGCAGTGACAGATTTTATTTTCTTGGTGTCCAAAATCACTGTGGATGGTGACTGCAGCCACAAAATTATAAGACACTTGCTCCTTGGAATGAAAGCTATGACAAACTTGGACAGTGTATTAAAAAGCAGAGATATCACTTTGCCAGCAAAGGTCCATATAGTTAAAGCTATCATTTTTCCAGTAGTCATGTAAGGATGTGAGACCATAAAAAAGGCTGAGCACCAAGGAATTGATGCTTTCAAATTGTCAGGCTAGAGAAGACTCTTGAGAGTCTCTTGGGCTGCAAGGAGATCAAAGCAGTCAATCTTAAAGGAAATCAACCATGAATATTCATTGGAAGGACTGATGCTGAAGCTGAAGCTCCAATACTTTGGCCACCTGATGCAAAGAGTCAACCCATTGGAAAAGGCCCTGATGCTGGGAAAGATTGAAGGCAAGAAGATAAGGGGGTGGCAGAGGATGAGATGGTTGGATGGCATCACCGACTCAATGGACACGAGTTTGAGAAAAGTCCAGGAGATAGTGAAGGACAGAGAAGCCTGGCCTGCTGCAGTTCATAGGGTTGCAAAGAGTTGGACATGACTTAGCGACTGAAAAACAACAACAATGATAATCAGTGGTAACTAAGATCGCCCCTTCCTCTGCTCTGTTCAGATTCGAGCCAGAAGAAAAGAATGGGATGGTGCTTTCCTCTTTTTTCACAATCTGCTTTCCCAACTGGGCAATGCCTTTTGCAGCCCTCCTCTGGTCAGCAGATGGGTGGAGAAACTTACACCATCTTATGCTGATTTTGCACTCCCTGAGACTGGTGAACATTAACCTCTTTGTGTCATGTGATGCTTTCATAAAGTTTGCCCAAGATATCTTGCAGGACCCTTCTCTCCTATGTAACCTGCAACCAGGCAGATGAACGTCTATGCCAGGTGGTCACTTGCCACTCTTTCTTCAGCTTCTAGGCAGTCACTTTTTAGTTCTTTCCTACTGAAATAGTCCCTCTACCACTCCAGGAGGTCCTGGATAAGACCCCAGACAAACTGCATGTCTGCTCCCCTGAGTGACCTAAGTCAGATCCATGAGACAGCATGCATGCTGTTCAGTCATGGCCAACTTTTTTGTGACCCCAGGGACTGTAATCTGCCAGGATCTTCTGTCTATGGAATTTTTTAGGCAAGAGACTAGAGCAGGTTGTTATTTCCTACTCCAGAGAATCTTCCCTGCCCAGGGATCAAACCCACATCGCCTGCATCTTTGCATTGACAGGTAGGCTCTTTACCACTGTGTCACCTGGGAAGCCCCCAGATCCATGAGAAGCATTCCTGTATATCTTGATGGGACAAATACTCATAGTAGGGGCTGATCCCAACATAGCAGCACTCTCCAGGATTAACTCCCATCACAGTTCATCAAACTAATCTTGTCTTTCGGGTGTCCAGGCAGACTCAAAGCCCAGAATACCAGCTCTAGGTCAGACATCTTTAGCTCTCCATCTAGCCCTGTGCCAAGATACTCTTAAGAAGCAAAGGAGTTAGAATTCCACCCACTTTCCAGGGAAAGGGACTCAGAACAAGGCAGCAGCTATCTCTAAAATAAAAATCTAATGATCCAGCAATCCCACTGCTGGGCATACACACTGATGAAACCAGAAGGGAAAGAGACACGTGTACCCCAATGTTCATCGCAGCACTGTTTATAATAGCCAGGACATGGAAGCAACCTAGATGTCCATCAAGCTATGGTACATATACACAATGGAGTATTACTCAGCCATTAAAAAGAATACATTTGAATCAGTTCTAATGAGGTGGATGAAACTGGAGCCTATTATACAGAGTGAAGTAAGCCAGAAGGAAAAACACCAATACAGTATACTAACGCATATATATGGAATTTAGAAAGATGGTAACGACAACCTTGCATACGAGACAGCAAAAGAGACACTGATGTATAGAACAGTCTTATGGACTCTGTGGGAGAGGGAGAGGGTGGGAAGATTTGGGAGAATAGCATTGAAACATGTAAAATATCATGTATGAAATGAGTTGCCAGTCCAGGTTCGATGCATGATACTGGATGCTTGGGGCTAGTGCACTGGGACGACCCAGAGGGATGGTATGGGGAGGGAGGAGGGAGGAGGGTTCAGGATGGGGAACACATGTATACCTGTGGCAGATTCATTTTGATATTTGGCAAAACTAATACAATTATGTAAAGTTTAAAAATAAAATAAATTAAAAAAATAAATAAAACCTGAAAAAAAATAAAAATAAAATAAAATAAAAATCTCTTCACTAATTATTTCTCCTCTGCTCACTCACAGGTAAACTTGATTGAAGTATACTTCAAGGATCATGACCCATTTCCTTCCAGTATTGCACACTATTTCATCATGCTTCCTAATTTCACATCTATTGCATCTTGATACATAATTAAAACTTTTATTTTAATTCCCTTCAGCTTAAATATCTCATCACACACACATACAAACACACAAAGAATAACTGTGAATCGAGAGAAGATTACAATTCACTAGGTTGAAGGAACACTATTGGAGAATGCTGAATTTAGGTACAATTTTAATATTGATAGAAAGTTTTTTGAAGAGTGTATAATTCTAGGATGAACTGAAAAAATCCCAGCTATATTTAATAATATTAATGTTCCCATATAATCTATTATGCCTATTTAAGAACATTTAATGAATAACATTTATACTGGCTGAGTAACATAAGCATATTAGGTTTTACAGTGAACATAACAGAAGGCTAAGCTCTATTCTTGGGTCTATTTAATAAATATTGACTTCTTGCTTAGGCATTTGACAAGATTTATTGACATGGCAATTTCATATTTTCTGAGAAGGATTAAAATTTTATTAAGTCCCAAAACTAGAAGGCAATGTCAATACTGGTCTTGGTTACATGCATTTATCATGAAATTCATTCAAACAGCAGGTTCCATGAAACTTTTAGCCCTGTTTCTTTTCATAGAAAGAAGAGAGACAGCCCCATTCAAGCATCTCTTTTCAAACCAGAAATAAGCAAAGGATGTCCAAGTCTGGATGCAATGCCGAATCTAATAACAGGGCCCTAAAGGAACCAGACCTCTCGAAACAGCAAGGGCAAGAAAGGGGAAGCACAACAGCAGGGGCAGCCACTGCCCTGCCAAGTGAGAGCAGGGCACCATCACTCTGGCCCACTGTCACGGTGTTGAAGAGGAAAACACTAAATTGATTTATACCCATGAACATCCTCTCTGAGCTCACATGCCGTTGTCATCTAAGGGAATAAAGAACATATTAGAATATTTTGTTTGTCTTTAATCTCCTACTTCACATAGAAAAAGAAGGAAAAAAATCTAAGGAGGACTTGAAATGTTATATCAAACAATAATCAACAACTAGATTGCCAGCAGAAAATAAAAGCCCACAGGTGAGAGTACCTGAAAAGAACGGAGCCACCTGGGGCTTTGATTTATTTGCCTATTTGCCTGGGATAATATACACAAAGATTTTATATGGTGTCCAGTGCATATTAAGTAGGTAATAAATAACAATTGTTATTATTATCATTTGTATTATTGTGACAAATTTCTAGTAAAGGAAGACCTGCAAACTAAATATTCTTGATAAAGCATTATAAGGAAGAACACTCAGAGAAGAAATGACTTCTCCTTATTGAAACACTGTCTTCCGTGTTCTCTTGTTGAAAGGGAAGGGGACGAGGACACACAATAAGACTAGAATAATACCATATACACTATAAGGCACAATTAAACTAGAAATAACCTTGAAACTTTTGCTATTTAAGAATTATAGGCTTTCACCAAAGTCAGATACCAAATATTAAGTGATATATTCATGTAATATGTACATTTTAATTCTAACATACATGTGCACATGTGTGCTAAGTCGCTTCAGTCATGTTCAACTCTTTGCTACCCCATGGACTATAGCCCACCAAGCTCCTCTGCCCATGGGATTCTCCAAGCAAGAATACTGGAGTGGGTTGCCACGCCTCATCCAAGGGATCTTCCCAACCCAGGGATCAAACCCATGTCTCTCATGTCTCCTGCATTGGCAGGTGGGTTCTTTACCACTAGGCCACCTAGGAAGCCCTCTAACGTACACACACACACACACACACACGATGTTACATGCTCCAAATTTCCACTCCATTCAACCCAGAAACTAAAACTGAAAAATAATTATTATGTATTCATCATGTTCTTAACCTCAGAAAAGTAGAGTCTCGCAGACATCCTTGAAAGCAGTAGTTTGATCCTTCTAAGTCACCAAAGCAACAGGTACTTTTAATGTTACTCTAAGGAAACAATGACTTGCCTACTACAGAGTAACTGCTCAGTCAGTATTTGTTAAACGAATGAATGAATTTGGTGGAATAATATAGTTGCATTTGCCAATGATCAGTAAATATATTCTTTTTGAAAGGAATAGTTCTATTTAAACTTAAAAACTGTAAAACCAATCAAGGATGAGTTCCTAACACAGTTTATAAAAGACACTAACCTTGAGGAATCAAGGTATTTAGGTCTGATTTGTCTTGCGATATAAGCAGAATCAAAACAGCTTCCCAAAACTCTGTATGAGAACACCCTTGGCTCACTTCCCTCTCCCTTCAAATCAAGTCTTAATTCATGCTGTCACTAAGATCACTTTTTTGTATTGTGGAAATTTTTACATCTTTGCTTCCAGAAAAGGTGACATGGTTAAATAATTAATCCTGAAAACTACTTCACAAACAAGACACCACCCTATAAAAACATAACTAGTGAAAAAGATTGCTTTCATTCACTTCACTATTTGTGTGCCACCCAAGGAAGAGAGATTTTAGGAGTTTGGGGGAAAATGCTACTTGCTTACAAAGGTGTTTTTCAGACGATAAAACAGATGGTAAAATTTAAAGTTTTATTCCAAACTCTGACTTTTACCCACTTGGAAAATTCAATTGAAATCTAGGGCGCTGTTTTCTACAACTAAAATAAGTATAACACGTGCTTATGTCAGTGACATATCAAAGCTTAGCAATCCTCAGAACATGACAATGTAAGTATGTACAATCTAACTGCAAGAATACATTAGCAGGCAACTGAAAGACATTTAAAATCTAACTGGAGATTTTAGGTTTAAATAAATTAAAAAATCAAGTTTACTTTTTTCTTCAAACATATTTTGGATGGTTTTAATCAGGTCAAAGTCATTTCATACAGGTAATCTATCATAATTTACATTACAGAGTGATAAATATGGTCTGTAAAACAGAAACTTTGAAGTTGAAGAGCATGTCCCTTCTCTGGAACTAGTGTTGCTACATCTATTATAAGAGAAAAATAAATGTACAAAGATAATGTAATAATCTGAAGGTCATTATAAAATAACACACATCCAAAATTGTTATCTGAAAGGAGATAACACATCTTACTAAAAGAAGAGTTAAAAACTAAATCATAAGAATAAAATTCCTTATACTTGAATTTCACCTATGAGAAGATATATCAGAATCTCCAAAAGAGGAAAAATGGGGAATATTTTGAAAATATACTCCTGGTGATGCTAATAATCTTCCTGACTAGTCTCATTACCCTATATAAACACAGCATGATATTGATGATAATAATCTATTCATATCATCAATATTGTGTTGTAGTTATATAGGGTTATGAGACAGCTCCAATTGGGAAAGGTTATTAGCTATCCATAGCCTCACCTGCTTCTACTCTGGTTCACTCTCTTTAGTGCTCCCAGAATTACATGCATTAGAAAGTATTTATTATATGTCCTTTCTCTTAAAAACTTATTTTAGATCACTATGATCTCTAAGGAGAAGTCTCAAAATCTTTAGCATGTTATATATTACTCTTCAAAATTTAGTCACACACTACAGAATCAATTTCTACCTCCCAAGCCCGTGAACCTAATAAGCCTATTGAATTTCTCACTGATTCACTTTCAAATTCTTTATATGTATATGAGTTATTACATATACTATTTTCTCTAAATGGAAGTCCTTTCTGGAAAATACCTACACTTTCTTAAAACCCAAGTCAATTTTCATTTTCTCTGAGAAACATTGTTCAGTTCCTCTGGACTGGGACAGGCACCCTTTCCTTTACAGAGATCCCACTGAATCCAGGAAATCCGCCATGAAAAAAGGAAGCCATAAGATTCTGGAGAAAAGAGGTTGAAAACCCAAGAGAGACAAAGGGGATTTCTAGGAAATGATGACAGGTATTTCCTGAAAGACAACTATGTAGCAAGGAAGGAGAAAAATCAAAAACAAAGAAAGCAAGAAGATAGACATTGCCAGGAGGCAAAGGAGAAACCATGGTACAGATAAATTTCCAGGTGCTTTGACCTACTGAGGAGAATTTTAGAGTTTTGGGGGAGAGTTTACAAGAGAGATGGCGATTACTTCAGTCGCTCAGTCGTTATGACTCTTTGCGACCCCGTGGACTGCAGCATGCCAGGCTTCCCTGCCCATCACCAACTCCTGGAGCTTACTCAAACACATGTTCATTGAGTCAGTGATACCATCCAACCATCTCATCCTCTGTCATCCCCTTCTTCTCCCACCATCAATCTTTCCCAGCATCAGAGTCTTTTCAAACGATTCAGTTCTTTGAGTCAGCTGGCCAAATTATTGGAGTTTCAGTTTCAGCATCAGTCCTTCCAATTAATATTCAGGACTGGTTTCCTTTAGGATTGACTGGTTGGATCTTCTTGCAGTCCAAGGGACTCTCAAGAGTCTTCTCCAACACCACAGTTCAAAAGCATCAATTCTTCGCTGCTCATCTTTTTATAGTCCAACTCTCACAACCACACATGACTACTGGAAAAAAAACTACTGGAAAAACCTTAGCCTTGACAAGACAGACCTTTGTTGGCAAAGTAATGTCTCTGCTTTTAATATGCTGTCTAGATTGGTCATAACTTTTCTTCCAAGGAGCAAGTGTCTTTTAAATTCATAGCTGAAGTACCATCTGAAGTGATTTTGAAGCCCAGAAAAATAAAGTCTCTCACTGTTTCAATTGCTTCCTCGTCTATTTCCCATGAAGTTTTGGGACTGGATGCCATGATCTTAGTTTTCTTAATGTTGAGTTTTAAGCCAACTTTTTCACTCTCCTCTTTCACTTTCATCAAGAGGCTCTTTAGTTCTTCTTCACTTTCTGCCATGAGGGTGGTGTCATCTGCATATCTGAGGTTATTGATACTTCTCCCAGCAATCTTGATTTCAGAGTGTGCTTCATTCAGCCCGGCATTTTGCATAATGTACTCTGCATATAAGTTAAATAAGCAGAGGGACAATATGCAGCCTTGAAGTACACCTTTCCTGACTTGGAACCAGTCTGTTGTTCCATGTCCAGTCCACTGTTTCTTCTTGACCAGCATACAGATTTCTCAGGAGGCAGGTCAGGAGCTCTGGTATTCTCATTTCTTGAAGAATTTTTCACTGTTCGTTGTGATCCACGTGGTCAAAGTCTTTGGCCTAGTCAATAAAGCAGATGTTTTTCAAGAAATCTCTTGCTTTTTTGATGACCCAGCAGATATTGGCAATTTGATCTCTTGTGCCTCTGCCTTTTCTAAATCCAGCTTGAGCATCTGGAAGCTCACAGTTCCTATACTGTTGAAGCCTGGCGTGGAAAATTTTGAGCATTACTTTGTTAGCATGTGAAATGAGTGCAATTGTGTGGTAGCTTGAACATTCTATGGCATTGCCTTTCTTTGGGAAAGAAATGGAGTAGCCATCATATTCAACAAAAGAGTCCAAAATGCAGTACTTGGATGCAATCTCAAAAATGACAGAATGATCTCTATTTGTTTCCAAGGCAAACCATTCGATATCATAGTAATCCAAGTCTATGCCTCAACCAGTAATGCTGAAGAAGCTGAAGTTGAATGGTTCTATGAAGACCTACAAAACTTAGAACTAATACCCAAAAGAGATGTCTTTTTCATTATAGGGGACTGGAATGCAAAAGTAGAAAGTCAAAAGATACATGGAGTAACAGGCAAATTTGGCCTTGGAGTACAAAACAAAGCAGGGCAAAAGCTAACAGAGTTTTGCCTAGAGAACACATTGAGCATAGCAAACACCCTCTCCCAGCAACTCTACACATGGACATCACCAGATGGTCAACACCAAAATCAGATTGATTATATTCTTCACAGCCAAAGATGGTGAAGCTCTATACAGTCAGCAAAACAAGACCAAGAGCTGACTGTGGCTCAGATCATGAACTCCCTATTGCCAAATTCAGACTTAAATGGAAGAAAGTAGGGAAAACCACCAGACCATTCAGGTAGGACCTAAATCAAATCCCATACAATTATACAGTGGAAGTGACAAATAGATTCAAGGGATTAGATCTGATAGACAGAGTGCCTGAAGAACTATGGACAGAGGTTCGTGACATTTTACAAGAGGCAGGGATCAAGACCATCCCCAAGAAAAAAAAATGTAAAAAGACAAAAAGATTGTCTGAGGAGGCCTTACAAATAGCTGTGAAAAGAAAAGAAGTGAAAAGCAAAAGAGAAAAGAAAAGATATACCCATTTGAATGCAGAGCTCCAAAGAATAGCAAGGAGAGATAAGAAAGCCTTCCTCAGTGATCAATGCAAAGAAATAGAGGAAAACAATAGAATGGGAAAGATCTCTTCAAGAAAATTAGAGATACCACGGGAACATTTCATGCAAAGATGAGCAGAATAAAGGACAGAAATGGTATGGACCTAACAGAAGCACAAAATATTAAGAGGTGGCAAGAATACATAGAGGAACTATACAGAAAAGATCTTCATGACCCAGATAACCACGATGGTGTGATCACTCACCTACAGCCAGTCATCCTGGAATGCAAAGTCAAGTGGGCCTTAGGAAGCACCACTATAAACAAAGCTAGTGAAGGTGATGGAATTCCAGTTGAGCTATTTCAAATCCTAAAAGATGATGCTGTGAAAGTGCTGCACTCATATGTTAGCAAACTTGGAAGACTCAGCAGTGGCCACAGGACTGGAAAAGGTCAGTTTTCATTCCAAGATAATGGTGACCTTCTTCAAAAGGTCCCATGCACTCACTGCTGCAGTCAGTGCCCCCGACCCTGTAGCAGGCCACCACTGACCCACGCCTCTGCCGAAGACTCCTGGACACTCACGGGCAACTCTGGGGCAGTCTCTTGTGGGGTCACTGCTCCTTTCTCCTGGGTCCTGATCCACACAAAATTCTGTTTGTTTCCTTCAAGAGTCTATTTCCCAGTCCTGTGTAAGTTCTGGCGGCTGGGTTAATGGTGACCTCCTCCAAGAGAGCTTATACCATACCCAGGTCTGCTGCACCAGAGCTCCTGCCCCTGGGTCTGCCACTGCAGACCCATACCTTTGCAGGAGACACTCAAACACAGTTCTGGCTCAGTCTCTGTGGACTCCCTGGATCCTGGTGTGCACAAGGTTTGTTTGAGCCCTCTGAGCGCTTCTGGCAAGCAAGGGGTTTGATTCTAAATGTGACTTCGTGAGCTAGAGATAGATAACTAGAAATATTCCCCCCAAAATGAGGTTACTGTTGCTTCCAGGATAAATTGAAAGCTGTATAAGAAGGGGAATGTAATAAATTTCTATCTGACTGAGCTCTGAATAATAATTACTAATCATAGTAATATATTCCTGAATATTTAATATACCAAAATTTATGGTAGAATTAAACTGGAGAGAATTCTGTATGAGTTAAATCCTCATCTTCCATAAGGGATTAGACAACAGCAATAAATAAAGGTACAAAGATATTCTTTAAATATCTGAAGGCAAAGGTCACAAGAAATTACAAAAGTGTTGAAACTGCTTTCTCTGAGGATCAGCAAGAGCCTCTGCTCCACAACTGCTAGGGCGTCATTCACATCATGTTCCATGTAAATAGGTCTAGAAGAGAAAAAATCCGGGACTGAGCTCCCAGTGATCAAATCCAACTGGAGGTAGTATGACAAAAAGTGAGGTGCACAGATCTAGATATTAGAGGTAACAAAAAGCAAAATGAATAAATAAGATTAAAAGAAAAAAAAAAGATAGAAACAGCTACTTTTAAAATTTTGTTTGCATGAATAGCCAGAAAGTAGGATGAAAACAACCCGATAAAAGTTTTCAAACAAACAGAAATTATAAATTAGATTTACTATAAAATCAATCAAAATGTTTAGAAAACCTAAAAAGACATTTCTCCAAAGAAGACACACAGGTGGCCAATACACACACAAAAAAATACTCAATATCACTGATTATTAAAGAAATGATAATCAAAACTAAAATGAGCTATCACCTCACACCAGTCAGAATGGCCATCATCAAAAAATCTGCAAACAATAACTGCTAGAAAGAACGTGGAGAAAAGGGAACCCTCTTGAAGTGTTGGTGGGAATGTAGATTGATACAGCCTCCATGGAGAACAGCATGGAGACAACTTTTAAAACTAGGAATAAAACCACCATATGACCAGCAATCCCACTACAGGGATATACCCTGAGAAAAACATAAGTCAAAGAGACGCATGTATCCCAAAGTTCACTGTAGCACTATTTACAATAATCAGGGCCTGGAAGGAACCTAGATGTCCATCAACAGATGAATGGATAAAGAAGTTGTGGTGCATATATACAGGTGAATATTACTCAGCCATAAAAATTGGGCTTCCCTTGTAGCTCAGTTGGTGAAGAGTCTGCCTGCAATGCAGGAGACCCAGGTTCGATTCCTTGGTCAGGAAGATCCCCTGGAGCAGGAAATAGCAACTCACTCCAGTATTCCTGCCTGGAGAATCCCATGAACAGAGGAGCCTGGCGGGCTACACTGTATGGGGTTGCAAGAGTCGGACACGACTTAGCGACTGAACCATCACCACCTCCATAAAAAGGAATGAATTTGAGTCAGTCGTAGTGAGGTAGATGAACCCAGCACCTGTTAAAAAAGTGAACTAAATCAGAAAGAGAAAAAGAAATACTGATCATTCATGCATGTATATGGAATCTAGGAAAATGGTACTGATGAAGCTATTTGACAGGAATAGAGATGCAGACATAGAGAACAGACTTGCGGACACAGCAGGGAAAGGAGAGGGTAAAACAAATTGAGGAAGTGGCACTAAACACATACATCACCATGTGTAAAATAGATAGCTAGTGGGAAGCCACTGTACAACACAAGGAGCTCAACCCAGTGCTCTGGGACAACCTGGAAGAGTGGGAGGAAGACTCAAAGGGAGGAGACATATGTACACTTACGGCTGATTCACACTGCTGTACTGCAGAAACCAACAAAGCATTGTAATGCAATTGTCCTCCATTTAAAACCAGATTTTAAAATATTATATAGAGAAGACACAGTTAATGTACCAAAACACATTATTCCTCTCTAATGCTCACTTTATTTAGTCATTTTGATACAATGAGATTAGAACTTTAAAGTCAGAAATTTAATTTTGTTTTAACAAAATATTATATACTTTAAGGTAATTTTCATAACACTAAAGAAGAACTTTTAAACATCTACTACAGTATTATCTCATTATGAAAGTGAATTTATATATTTTTTAATTATACATATAAATCTATATGTATATTTTATAACTATGAGTAACTTTAATAATAAAATACCTAAATTTTAATAAATAATAGTAAATAAATAACAAAATAAGCTGGATGTATTCAGACTTTTTCAGTTTTTCCATATAAAACTCATGAGACTCAGTGGATAAAGTGTCATAAATACAATTTGAGTTCATCCAAGTTGGTGCAAAAGTCATTAGACATGCTGTGAAGCAGAAATAGTGCATTAGAAAATGCAATCTTAGCTTGTCAACACATTTTGAAAACACTGTGTATTAGGTTCTGTTCTAGGTACTGGGATATAAGACTGAGCAAGAGAGGCAAAAATATCTGCCTTCTTGAAACTTATATTTTAGTCAAAAGTAGAAATAACAGTAATAACAAGGAAAAAATATCTGATTCACTATAGCAACAAAAACTATAAGGTACCTAACAAGAGACCAAATAAAAAGTTTGTGAGAACTCCATGGAGAAAATTATGAAATATTATTGGAAAATGTAAGTAAAATACAGGAATATACTATGTTTATGGTTGAAGCAGTATCATAAAGAGGCCAGTTGCTCTGTAAATAAATATGTTAAATAAAACTTCAATAAAAATGCAATAATTCTTCAGAAAAAAAATTTAATTTATGTAGAAGATTTGAAATGGCCAAAAATACATCAATTTTTAAGAACAAGAGAGGAAATTGACCTACAAAAATCAGAATTTTTGGTCACACATACATAAAGTGTTGCACTGGTCATGGATAGAATAATAAACAAATGAAGTAGAATAAAAAGCCCAGAAATAAACTCTTATATAGTTAATATATACATAATGGAATACTACTCAGTCATATAAAAGAATGAAATAATGCCATTTGCAGCAACATGGATAGATCTAGAGATTATTATGCTAAGGGAAGTAACTCAGACAATAAAAGACAAATACCATATGATATCACTTACATGTGGAATCTAAAGTACAGTACAAAAGAACTTATTTATAAAACAAATAGACCTACTAAGGCAGAAAGCAAACTTATGATTACCAAAGGGGAAAGTGGAAGAGAGATGAATTAGAAACTTGGCATTAGCAGATACAAACTGCTGTGTGTCCGACTCTGTGCAACCCCAGAGACAGCAGCCCACCAGGCTCCCCCGTCCCTGGGATTCTCCAGGCAAGAACATTGGAGTGGGTTGCCATTTCCTTCTCCAATGCATGAAAGTGAAAAGTGAAAGTGAAGTCGCTCAGTCATGTCCGACTCTTAGCGACCCCATGGACTGCAGCCCACCAGGCTCCTCTGTCCATGGGATTTTCCAGGCAAGAGTACTGGAGTGGGGTGCCATTGCCTTCTCCAATGCATGAAAGTGAAAAGGGAAAGTGAAGTCGCTCAGTCATGTCCGACTCTTAGCGACCCCATGGACTGCAGCCCACCAGGCTCCTCCGTCCATGGGATTTTCCAGGCAAGAGTACTGGAGTGGGGTGCCATCACCCTCTCTGAGATACAAACTACTATATATAAAATAGATAAACAACAAGGTTATTCTGTATAATGCAGGGTACTTTATTCAATATCTTATAATCTACAATGAATAATAATCTATATATATTCTTTTATATATATAATATCTATATGAAAAATAGGTATTATATATGTATAACAGAATCACTTTGTGCACACCAAAGACTAACACAATATTGTGGATCAACTATGTTTCAATTTTTTAAAAAATCAATGACAGAAGGATTTGCTATTCAATAAATGAATCTGGGTGAAACAGTCTTAATATATGAGGGGGAAAAATCTATAAGGGTCAACTTTTTACTCTTATAGAATCAGATCAGATCAGTCGCTTAGTCGTGTTCGACTCTTTGCGACCCCATGAATCGCAGCACGCCAGGCCTCCCTGTCCATCACCAACTCCCGGAGTTCACTGAGACTCACATCCATTGAGTCAGTGATGCCATCCAGCCATCTCATCCCCTGTCGTCCCCTTCTCCTCCTGCCCCCAATCCCTCCCAGCATCAGGGTCTTTTCCAATGAATCAACTCTTCGCATGAGGTGGCCAAAGTACTGGAGTTCCAGCTTTAGCATCATTCCCTCCAAAGAAATCCCAGGGCTGATCTCCTTCAGAATGGACTGGTTGGATCTCCTTGCAGTCCAAGGGACTCTCAAGAGTCTTCTCCAACACCACAGTTCAAAAGCATCAATTCTTCGGCGCTCAGCTTTCTTCACAGTCCAACTCTCACATCCATACATGACCACAGGAAAAACCATAGCCTTGACTGGAATTTTTATAGAATGGTTTCTTACAAAAGATGCTAAATAAGCACAAACAATGAAAGGGAAATTCTTGATACTTTTTAAATTTACTAAAATTATAAGTTTATTTGTGCATATCAACAGATGTTATAAAAATTAAAAAAAAAATAAGCCCACCTGCTGAGAGAAAAACCATTTAAAATGCATACAACCTTTACATAATTAGCATGCAGCATACTTAAAGCACTCCTACAAATCAACATAATAAACAATCCTATTCCCATAGCAAATAATGTAAACAGACAATTCACAGAAGAGACATGAAACATTTTTTCTTTTGTCCAATAAACAAAAGAAAACATGCTCATATTCACTGGTAGTCAGAAGAACATAAAAGAAAATAACTCATCAGATTGGCAACAACAACAACAAAATTTAAGTATCTCTCAATACCAAATGCTGGCCAGGATACAAAGCATCAGGAGCATCCAGTCTGCAGGTAGTATAAATTGTAAAAACTACTTTAGAGGGAAATTTGGTATCATCTAGTAAAGTTAAAAATGCTCATCTCACTACAACTCATGAATTTCAATTCTAGTTTTACAAACTAGGAAAACTGCCACAGAAGATATAAGAAAACATGTATGACCCTAATCATTTTATCATTGTTCACTCAAATTGTTTATATAAACTTGCTGCTGCTGCTGCTGCTAAGTCGCTTCAATCGTGTCCGACTCCGTGTGACCCCATAGATGGCAGCCCACCAGGCTCCCCTGTCCCTGGGATTCTCCAGGCAAGAACTCTGGAGTGGGTTGCATTTCCTTCTCCAATGCATGAAAGTGAAAGTGAAAGTGAAGTCGCTCAGCTGTGTCCTACTCTTATCGACCCCATGGACTGCAGCCTACCAGGCTCCTCCACCCATGGGATTTTCCAGGCAAGAGTACTGGAGTGGGGTGCCATTGCCTTCTCCATTATATAAACTTACTTCACTTGAAAAGTTTAATTCTACATATTCCAGTGTAACAACTGAATCAAATTCACTAAGATAAAATTTTCACTTTTGAACTATGCCATCCCCTTTAAAGTGCAGTAAGAGACTTTAGTTATGAAACATGCAAGATAAAAAGTGAGTTATATATAATTCAGATTAGGATTAGTGAAATTTTAAATTGCAGCTGGTACTTCTGAGTTTGAGTCTTCCAATAATAATAACTTTTTACAAAAATTTTGTCATTAGATTGTTAATGGAAAAAAATTGAGTGTAGACACTAAATTTTCCAGCTAATTTTTTAAAGAAATCTTAATTATATGAAAATATATATTTATTTCTCTTATTTTGATTTCACGGGTGACAGAGTCTTTGTTTCAATTGTTTTTATTGCTAAAACATAGTTGAATTTCATATGAAAATAAATATAATTATTGAGAACAATCAATCCTATTATCTTTAAAACAGTCACAATATGTATTTCCAGAAAAAGCTGTTATGAACTTAGCAACTTAAAAATCAAACTTTTTTTTTTTTTTTTAACTTAGAGCAATATTTGACTATGGGGCCTCCCTGTATCTCAGTGGTAAAGAATCTGCCTGCCAATGCAGGAGACTCAGGTTCTATCCCTGGGTTGGGAAGATCACCTGGAGAAGCAAACAGCAAACTACTCCAGTGTTCTTGCTTGGGAAATCCCATAGACTGAGGAGCCTGGCAGGTTACAGTCCGTAGGGTCGCAAAAGTGTCGGACGACTTAGTGACTAAACAAACAGCAACTTTGTGACTAAACAACAATAATATGTGACTATGGAAAAATATGCCACAGAGCAGAAAATTGTGTCACATACTGACAATGACACGCATAGTGATAATTTATGGGAAAATGTGTAAAAACTAGATTGAGAAAGAATTAACTCTCCATCAGATTGGATCTCGAAGAGTCGGGTATGACTGAAGTGAATTAACATACACACACAGATTAACGTAAGGCTTTTCCTTCAGAGATTATTCTATAAAATTAGTTTTTGCTCCCAAGTAAATTTGCACTTATTAAAAGGAATAAACCAAAATAGATGATAATATTACAACTTTCAGGGCACTCAAACAATGTTCCCATACACTTTCCAAGTTAAAATATTAGGTAGAATATTTTTGCTCAAAAAATTAAATTTGAAAATTCATAAATTCTTCAAAAACAAAACTATAAATTAGCTACTTTCAGCAATTAAATTTGATTCAACTGTCAGACTACATGGGTAGAGGAATGGGGAAAGTTGTCATAATATTTAAAAAGCAAAAATTCAAAAAAGATCCCTAAAAGGTGGTTCCAAGGATGTGATATAAGGACAAATACCAAGGGCAATAATATGTTCAGAAAAACATTAACAAGAATAAATAGTAAGGAAGTATAACGTAGTTCTGGTAATTAAATCTTAATTTAAAATAAAATACTCAAAATTAAATTGATCAGAACTTTAATCACTATAGCCACCAAGTGGAGAAAGCTTGGCATTGCATCATAAAAACAAAATTACTTCCCAAAACCACTGATGCTGCTAAGTCACTTCAGTCGTGTCCGACTCTGTGCGACCCCATAGACAGCAGCCCACCAGGCTCCCCCATCCCTGGGATTCTCCAGGCAAGAACACTGGAGCAGGTTGCCATTTCCTTCTCCAATGCATGAAAGTGAAAGTGAAAGTGAAGTCGTCAGTCGTGTCCAACTCTGTGCGACCCCGTGGACTGCCGCCTACCAGGCTCCTCCGTCCATGGGATTTTCCAGGCAAGAGTACTGGAGTGGGGTGCCATTGCCTTCTCCTCCCAAAACCACTAGGCCATTCATATATGACCAAAATTAAATCCCTTGTAAGTGCAGGTGACAAATAGATTCAAGGGACTAGACCTGGGAGACAGAGTGCCTGAAGAACTATGGGTAGAGGTTGATAACATTGTCCAGGAGGTGGTGACCAAAACCATCCCTAAGAAAAAGAAATGCAAGAAGGTAAAGTGGTTGTCTGAGGAGGTCTTACGCTGAGAAAAAAAAAGAAGCAAAATGCAAAGGAGATAAGGAAAATACACCCAACTGAACACACAGTTCCAGAGAATAGCAAGGATAAATAAGAAAGCCTTATTAAGTGAACAATGCAAAGAAATAGAGGAAAACAATAGAATGGGAAAGACTAGAGGTATCTTTAAAAATTTGGAGATACCAAAGGAACATTTCATGTAAAGATGGGCTGGATAAAGAACAGAAATGGTATGGACCTCACAGAAGCAGTAGAGATTAAGAGGTGGCAAGAATACACAGAACTGTACAAAAACTCTTAATGACGCAAATAACCACAAAGGTGTGGTCACTCACCTAGAGCCAGACATCCTGGAGTGTGAATTCAAGTGGGCCTTAGGCAGCATTATTACCAACAAAGTAGGTGACGATGATGAAATTCCAGCTGAGCTATTTCAAATCCTAAAAAACGATGCTGTTAAAGCACTGCACTCATTACGCCAGTAAATCTGGAAAACTCAGCAGTGGCTATAGGACTGGAAAAGGTCAATATTCATTCTAATCCCAAAGAACAGCAATGCCAGAGAATGTTCAAATTACCATACAATGGTACTCATTTCACATGCTAGCAAGATTATGCTCAAAATCCTTCAAGCTAGGCTTTAGAAGTACATGAACTAAGAACTTCCAGATGTACAAGCTGGATTTAGAAAAGGCAGAGGAACCAGAGATCAATTGCCAACATACACTGGATCATAGAAAAAGCAAGGGAATTACAAAAAAAATCTACTTCTGGTTCATTGACTACACTAAAGCCTATGACTAGATGGATCACAACCAACTGTGGAATATTCTTAAACATATTGGAATGCCGGACCACATTCCTTGCCTCCTGAGAAACCTTGTATGCAGGACAAGAAGCAACAATTGGAACTGGACATGGAACAATGGAGTTGTTCAAAATTGGGAAAGGAATACATCAAGGCTGTAAATTGTCACCTGCTTATTCAACTTATATGCAGAATACATCAAATGAAATTCTGGGCTGGATAACTCACAAACTGGAATCAAGATGGCCAGGAGAATATCAACAACCTCAGATATGCAGATGATAACACCCTAATGGCAGAAAGTGAGGAGGAACTAAAAAGCCTCCTGATAAAAGTGAAGGAGGAGAGTCAAAAAAACTAGCTTAAAACTCAATATTCAAAAAACAAAGATCATGGCATCCAGTCCTATCACTTAATGGCAAATAGATAGGGAAAAAGTAGAAACAGTGTCAGATTTTCTTGCACTCCAAAATCAATGTGGATGTTGACTGCAGCCACAAAATTAAAAGACACTAGTTCTTTGGAAGAAAAGCTTTAACAAACCTAGACAGTGTATTAAAAAGCAGAGACATCATTTTGCCAACAAAGGTCATATAGTCAAAGCTATGGTTTTTTTCCAGTTGTCATGTATGAATGTGAAAGTTGGACCATAAAGAAGCCTGAGAGCTGAAGAATTGATGTTTTCAAATTGTGGTGTTGGGAGAAGACTCTTGAGAGTCCCTTTGACTGCAAGGAGATCAAACTAGTCAATCCTAAAGGAAATCAACCCTGAATATTCATTGAAAGGACTGATACTGAAGCTGAGGCTCCAATACTGTGGCCACTTGATGCAAAAAGCCAACTCATTGGAAAAGACCCTGATGTTGGGCAAGATTGAGGGCAAGAAAAGGGGGCAATAGAGGATGAGATGGTTGGATGGCATCACTGACTCAATGGACATGAGTTTGAGCAAACTCAGCGATATCGTGAAGGACAGGGAAGCCTGGCCTGCTGCAATTCATGAGGTGGCAAAGAGTCAGACACTACTTAGCAACTAAACAGCAACTACTCAAATACTGTTGGGCTTCCCTGGTAGCTCAGACAGTAAAGAATCCACCTACAATGCAGGAGACCTGGTTTGATTCCGAGGTTGGGAAGATCCCCTGAAGAAGGGAATGACAACCCATTGTAGACATGACTAAAAGATGTGTAATCCCAGAAAACTAAATAAATAATTTATTCCATGTAATCGATTAATCTACCTAAAATTTAGGAGTTACATGAATTAATAGTATGGTATTATGAAATAAATATATCTCAAATCAAATGAATAAATACAAAAGCAATTTAAATAGAACACAGGTAAATGTCAAGCCTTCCCCATAATACTCAGTACAAATGTTCATAAATGTTAAATGGTTAAAAATTGAATAGCAAAGTATGAGGTGACAAATTCTTTCGAAATAAGTATCTACAAATTAAGGAGAATAGTTGGCAACAGACTTACATATAATCTGTTAACTAAGGTGAACTTTGAAAGTCAAGTGAAAGTGAAAGTTGCTCAGTCGTGTCCAACTCTTTGCAACCCCATGGTCTATACAGTCCATGGAATTCTCCAGGCCAGAATACTGGAGTGGGTAGCCTTTCCCTTCTCCAAGGAATCTTCCCAATCCAGGAATCGAACCAAGGTCTCCTGCATTGCAGGTGCTCACTCCTATTTTACCTATGGGCTTCCCAGCTGGCTCAGCGGTAAAGAATCTGCTTAACCAGCAGGAGACACAGATTCAGTCCCTGTGTCGGGAAGATCCCCTGGAGAAGGAAATGGCAACCCCCCCTCCCAGTGTAATTGCCTGGGAAATCCCATGGACGGGGAGTCTCTTGGGTTACAGTCCATGTGGTCGCAAAGACTTAGTAACTAAACAGCAGCAGCAGCTGCACCTATGCCAGCTGGACCTGTGGAGGGCCCTGTTGCCCAGAGGAGTAAGACTCTGTCTATACCACCTAGTAAGCCATGCAGCAGTTTTACAGCTAAAAAAGAATAGCAACAGCAACAACACTCAGTATTTAATAGCACATTTCTAAATACTTATACCCCTTCACAGATCACTGCCTTGTCATGGTGAAGGGGCTTGCATAACTCAAAGAAGCTATGAACCATGCCATGTAGGGCCACCCAAGATGGACAGATCATAGTGGAGAGTTCTGACAAAACGTGATCCACTGAGGAGAGAATGGCAAACCACACCAGTATACTTGCCGTGAGAACATCAAGAACTGTATATAAGGACAAAAAGATATGCCAACGAAGTATGAGCCGTCCAGATCAGAAGGAAGCACTGCTGTTAAAGCTAGAGAACGTGATGGAATTCCAATAGAGCTATTCAAAGCTAAAGGATGATGCCATCGAGGTGTTGCATTCAATATGTCAACAAATCTGGAAAACCCAGCTGTGGCCACAGGAATGGAAAAGGTCAATCTTCATCCCAGTTTCCAAGAAGGGTAGAATGTGCAATTGGACAGTTGCACTCATCTCCCATGCTAGTAATGTCATGCTTAAAATCTTGCATGCTAAGCTTCAGCATTATGTGAACCAAGAACTTGCAGTTGTCCAAACTGGGTTTAGAAAAGGAAGAGGAAACAGAGATCAAATTGCCAACATTTGCTGGATCATAGAGAAAGCCAGGGAATTCTAGAGAAACATCTACCTCTGTTTCATCAACTACACTAAAGCCTTTGACTGTGTGGATCATAAAAAAACTGTGAGAATCTCTTAGAGAGATGGGAATACCAGACCATCTTACCTGTCTCCCGAGAAACCTGTACGTGGGTCAAGAAGCAACAGTTCCCTGTATGGAACAACTGATTGTTTCAAGTTTGGGAAAGGAGTTTGCTGTCATCCTGTTTGTTTAACCTATACGCTGAGTACATTATGAAAAATGCTGGGCTGAATGAGTTACAAGCGGGAATCAAGGTAGGCAGGAGAGACTCAACAACGTCAGATATGTGGGTGATACCACTCTAATGGCAGGAAGTGAAGGGGAACTAAAGAGGCTCTTGATGAGGGTAAAAGAAGTGAGTGAAAGAGCTGACTTAAAACTAAATATTAAAAAAAAAACTAAGATCATAGCATCCAGCCCCATTACTTCATGGCAAATAGAAGGGGGGAAAGGTGGAAGTAGTGACAGACTTCCTCTTCTTTGGCTCTGAAATCACTGCAGATGGTGACTGTAGCCATGAAATCAGAAGATGATTCTTCTTGGCAGGAAAGCTATGACAAACTAGACACTGTGTTGAAAAGCAGAGACATCACTCTGCCGACAACGGTCTGTAGTGTCAAGGCTATTGCCTTCCCAGTGGTCACATATGGTTGTGAGAGCTGAATCGTAAAGAAGGCAGAGTGCCAAAGAATTGATGCTTTTGAACTGTGGTGCTAGAGAAGACTCCTGAAAGTCCCTTGGGCAGCAAGGAGATCAAACCAGTCAATCTTAAGGGAAATCAACCCTGAATATTAGTTGCAAAGACTGATGCTGAAGCTGAAGCTCAACTCATTGGAAAAGTCCCTGATGCAGGGAAAGATTGAGGGCAGGAGGAGAAGAGGGTGTCAGAGGATGAGATGGATGGATGGCATCACCAATGCAATGGACATGAACTTGGGCAAACTTCAGGAGATGGTGAGGGACAGGGAGGCCTGCACTCCATGGGCTCGCAAAGAGTTGGACACAACTGGAGACTGAACAACAATAAATATTTATATGTATTCATTAATTAATCTTCATAATAACAAGTAAATTACTGTAGTGGACTGAATAATGGCACTCAAAGATGTCAGGACCTAATCCACAGCACCTGTAAATGTTTTAAGGTAAAAGGGATGTGATTTGCAGACGTGATTAAATTAAGAGTCCCCAGATAGGGAGATGATCCTAGATCATATGAATGGGCCCACATGCAGTCACAAACGTCCTTATAAGATAGAGGCAGAGGGAGATATGACACACAAATAAAAAAAGGCAATGTGAAGACAGAGACAGAAGATCGGCCACAAGCCAAAAAATGCCAGCAGTCACTGGAAGCTAGCTGAGGCCAGGAAGGGATTCTTTCAAGAGCCTCTAGAGCCTTGATTTCAACCCCATGATGCTGATTTCAGACTTCTGGTTTCCAGAATTGTGAGAGAATAAATTCTTGTTGTTCAAAAGCACCAAATTTGTGGCAATATATGATAGCAGCCACAGGAAACTAATACAGTTACTATTCCTCCTTTTTTTTTTTTTTTTTTTTTTTTTTTTTAACAGATGAGCAAACTGTATTGAGGTTCATATGGAACCTGTCCTCCTTCTGGACTTTTTGGTTACATGATACATTAAACATTTTTTATTATTTGAGTTAACTTTTCTGTTACTTGCAATAAAAGAGATCTAGCTGATAGAGACACTATTTTATAATCTTCTCTGATTATATTACATATGTGAGCCTTGGATGCCAAAGTAAGTTAGCTTGGATTACAAGTAATTTGCAAGCAATTTTTATATTTTTCACTTTATTTTTATAAACAGCATATATTCAGTTCCGTTCAGTCGCTCAGTCATGTCCAACTCTTTGCAACCCCATGGACTGCAGCACGTCAGGCTTTCCTGTCTATCACCAACTCCAGAGCTTGCTTAAACTCATGTGCATCGAGTCAGTGATATCATCTAACCATCACATCCTCTGTCATCCCCTTCTCCTCCTGCCTTCAATCTTTCCCAGCATCAGGGTCTTTTCCAGTGAGTCAGTTCTTTGCATCAGGTAGCCAAAGTATTGGAGCTTCAGCTTCAGCATCAGTCCTTTCAATGAATATTTCAGGACTGAATAAACAGCATATATTATTATATTTGAAATGAGGAAAATATTTTAATTTCAAAACCCAGATTTCTACCTAAGTGCACACAAAACCTATATATGAATATTTTTAGTAAATGTATTCAAAATACCACAACATGGAAACAATTCAAATGTTTATTACCTGATAAATGTATGAACAAAGTGGTATACCCACAAAATTGAATGCTACTGAGTACTGAGATAAAAGCAAAGCTAGTGACGGCACCCCACTCCAGTACTCTTGCCTGGAAAATCCCATGGACGGAGGAGCCTGGTGGGCTGCAGTCCATGGGGTCGCTAAGAGTCGGACACGACTGAGTGACTTCACTTTCACTTTTCACTTTCATGCATTGGAGAAGGAAATGGCAACCCACTCCAGTGTTCTTGCCTGGAGAATCCCAGGGACGGGGGAGCCTGGTGGGCTGCTGTCTATGGGGTCGCACAGAGTCGGACACGACTGAAGCGACTTAGCAGCAGTGACATAAAGGTATAGATGAGTATCAAATGAATATCAAATGCATTATGCTAAGTGAAAGAAGTACAACTCAGCTCAAAAGGTCTCATTTGATTCTTATATGTGAAAAAAATAGATCAGTGATTACCAGGGTCTCATCATAAAGGGAGGGATTAGCTTAAAAAAAAAAAAGAGGGCAAAGAAAAATAATTTTGATGTGATTGAACTGCTCAATTTCTTGATGATGGTGGTTACTTACACTTATCAAAACTTAAAAAACTGTAATTTAAAGGGTGAATTTACAAAAACCTCACCCTAAAATTTTTAAAAATAATGACAAAAATAAAACCTGACCCAATGTTTTCTAATAAAAATTAAATTGAAATACATAAAAATAAAAAGCCAAATTTCTAATAGCTTTGCATCAGAAATATATTGAGGTCATAGAATCAGTTGTTCATAGAGCCCATGATGATTTCATAAATAACTGAAGCTAGAAAATATAAGAAAACAGAATCAGCGTCACTGTCAAATGAGCAAGGTAGATTGGTGATTGGTGATGGTCACTCAGTCGTATCCAACTCTTTGCTACCCCATAGACAGCAGCACGCCAGGCTTCCCCGTCCTTTCACCATCTCCCAGAGTTTGCTCAAACTCAGGTCCATTGAGTCGGTGATGCCATCCAACAATCTCATTCTCTGTCATCCCCTTCTCCTCCTTCCTTCAATCTTTTCCAGCATCAGGGTCTTTTGCAATGAATCGGCTCTTTGCATCAGGTGGTCAAAGTATTGGAGCTTCAGCTTCAGCATCAGTCCTTCCAGTGAATATTCAAGGTTGATTTCTTTTAGGATTGACTGGTCTGATCTCCTTTGATCTCCAAGGGACTCTCAGGAGTTTTCTCCAACACTACAGTTCAAAAGCAACAGTTCTTCAGCACTCAACCTTCTTTATGGTCCAACTCTCACATCCATACATGACTACTGGAAAAACCGTAGCTTTGACTATATGGACCTTTGTCAGCAAAGTAATGTCTCTGCTTTTTAATAAGCTGTCTAGAAGAGAAGACAGAGATTCTGCTCAGTCGTGTCTGACTCTCTGCAACCCCACAGACTAGCCTGCCAGGCTCCTGTCACGGACTTCTCCAGGCAAGAATACTGGAGTGGGTTGCCAGTTCCTTCTCTAGGGGATCGTCCTGACCCAGGGATTGATCCTGGATCTTCCGCATTACAGGCAGATTCTTTACCATCTGAGTCACCAGGGAAATCCAATACATGTATTAAAAAGCAGAGTGTATCATACAACAGTATATTAGTGAAAGTATTTTGATAACATTTGGAAGATAATCTGGAAGCTCATTCAAATGCTGGGTTTTGATGGCCCCATGATTCTAAAAATAATTGTGTGCAAATACTCAGACACAATATGTGAAAAACAGCCATGACTATTATGTTATTATATGACATACTATATTATACATATATAATACATATTATAGTCATGCTATATACATATTATATATATACACATACACATTATAGCCATACTATTATATGACTATGAGACAGATCAAAGGGTGACACAAATATATCAATACAATCCATTGGACCTAAGTGTGCATACTTAAGCAAGGGCTATGTCTTGTAGAAAAACATTACATATGGAAACAAACTACTACTGCTTTTTACATCTTTGGGTACAGCCTTCTTTTTTAATTATAAAATATACTGTGTGAAATACATCTCATGACTATGATTATTTGTTGTTCCCATTACCATCTTCCCATCCCTCAAATTCACATTTTTGTGTGTGTGTGAAGCAATGTTTATTATTTTGGGTATAAAGTTTGATGACAAGACATAAAATTATTGCCTCACCTAAGAAATATGCAACAGAGACAAACTATAGTGAATATGATGCATCCATGCAGACCAACTTCAGTGTCAGGTCCAGCCATCCCCCAACCCAGCTGATACTGTCTTCTGCTGACACAGCCCTTGGACACAGGGAACTGCACCACTCATGTTCAAACCCTCTCCCACAAGAAGGAAGGCCTTCAGTGAGGGCCATGACATGAAGGTATAAAGGCCACGCCCCTCATATTAGTTTGCAACAAATCTAAGGGCCAATCCAGTCCAAGGACACTCCTGTCCGAGTCCCTGTTGGATACTATCAGATGCAACCACATTGCAAATAAGCTTCTCCTCCTGCTCAAGCCTGTCTTTCTCACTTCCAAGGGACTCCTCAGTAAATCTCATACATGCAACTCTCCATCTCAGATTCTATTTTCAGGCAAGCCACCCTAAGACAAAAGTTCTCTGGAATAAAATCCTGTTCTGAAATTACATTACGAATAAAATGCTTGAAAAGAGATGTGCTTGATATATGTCAACAAACTACTTACTGAATGTTATTCCAATTTTTTCCAAAAGATACATGTGGTTCTTCAGCGATAAAATAATAGTATATCAGCACTTAGATGTAAGCCTACCTAACCAAATATCCTAAATCTACATTTGGGATAATTTTTTGAATAGTTTCAAGAAACTCTCTAGGATATTCAAATATATGAAAAGGCTTATATTTTGTTAATAATTGTGTATTTTGGAAATTTTTTTAAAGCATTAAACACCTAGCATGGCTCTTTGATATAAACATAATTATTTGAATTTTTATTCAACTAAAATTTTCTTAATACTGTTATGTTTAAAAAATAAAAAGTGCTATTCAATAAAAACATCACCTTAAAACTACTGCAATTAAATATCATTTACTGAATAGCTTATGTATTAGACATTCACTCTATTAGTCCTCTTTATATCAATATTTATGTCTACATCTGTATTTATATGTATATTTGTGTGTCTAACAAAGGATAGATTCTTTTCTCTCTTTCACAGATGAGAAAACTGAGATTATTTACAAATGGAAAAAATGAAATTCTAAGTAATTTTCCTGAGATCATACAACTCCTAGATATCAAAGATCAAATTGAAAATCAGGTTTGTGTGACTCTTAAAACTATATCTTTTATAACAATATACTTCATCTCCAAAATGACACATTCCAAAAATACATCCACAGATCACACAAAAGGAGTATAATTGTGTGAAAAATTCCAGGGAAGTAACAGTGGGAGTTGGGGCTTTAATTATTAAGCCAAACTCTATTACTAAACAAACTGTATGACCTAGATGAATACAATACTCTAAATTTCCATCTACTAAATTGCTACATGTGCTGTGCTATGCTTAGTCACTCAGTTGTGTCCAACTCTTTGTGACCCCATAGACTGCAGCTGGCCAGGTTCCTCTGTTCATGGGGATTCTCCAGGCAAGAATATTGGAGCAGGTTGCCCAACCCTCCTCCAGGGGATCTTCCCAACCCAGGAATCAAACCCAGGTCTCCTGCATTGCACGCAGATTCTTTACCAACTGAGCTACCAGGGAAAGCATTAATAGATATCAATAGCTCAGTGCGTGTTATCGATCTAAAACTCTGCTAAACATTATACACACATCTCATTTAATCCTCACAAAACTACAGGAAATAGATACTCTACCCATTTTGGAGATGGGAAACTGAGGTTTAGAGATGACAAGAAAATTGTCCAAACTTATCTACTGCATTAGTCTGCTCAGACTGCCATAACAAAATACCATTGACTGAGTGGTTTAAACTGCAGAAATTTATTTCTCACAGTTCTGAAAGCTATTAAGTCCTGATGAATGTTCTACAGGGTCAGTTTTTGGTGAGAGTTCAGTGTGTGCCTGTGGAGAGAAATGCTTCTTCATCTAGATAGAACAGAATCTAGTTTTCAATAGATAACTGAGAAAAAAGGATATCATATTTGATAAGTTGGTATTATGCTTTAGATAAAATGAGACTTTTCTTCTAAAACCTACCTAGTAATATCAACATATGTATTTAGACAACAGTAAATCAACTGATCAGTCACTTTTCCTACCAATCTTAAAAGACTGATAAAAGATTCAGCTAAAAGATTTAAAAGATACAAAAACTCATAGCCCAATTAAGTAGCATGCCATTCGTTTTAGCTATTCAAAATATGTGTCTCTTTCACTTTTTTCATACACAAACCAGTTCGGAGGCCTCTTGATTTTAGATCAGTGACTTTAATTTGCCTGTTGTGCAAAGAATATGGCTGCTAATACCTCCTTAATAGCTGTTACTCCCACTGAGTCCTAATAAATTAATCAAGATACCACTTTGTCTTAGTTATCTTTCCACCATCTAGAGCACCTTTTTCTCTTCTTCCTCTGAACTGCTCTAATGCTTAAAATGTTACCTACAGCAGAAGCCAACACAATATTGTAAAGCAATTATCCTTCAGTTAAAAATAAATTAATTAATTTTTTAATGCTCTTAAATCTGTCCCAACTTTGTTCCTAACTTTAGTGTAGGTTTCTCACTCACAATGATCAACAGTCATTTGCCACCTACTTCATTTGCATGCATGCATGCTAAGTCACTTCAGTAGTGTTCAACTCTGTGTGACCACATGGACTGCAGCCTGCCAGGCTCCTCTGTCCATGGGATTCTCCATGTAAGAATACTGGAGTGGGTTGCTGTGACCTCCTCCAGAGGGCCTTCCTGACGCAGGGATCAAACCCATGTCTCTTACTTCTAACCTGCATTGGCAGGCAGGTAAGGACATTTACAGAGCGCGGTCGAGAGGAGCTACCCCACGTCCGAGGTCAGGGGCAGAAGCCAGGAGTGCCAGGCTGCGACGGCGCAGGAACGGCTGAGACAAGCTACCCCATGCCCGAGGTCAGGGGCGATGGACGAGAGTGCCAGGCTGCGACGGCGCAGGGGCAGCCCAGAGGAGCTACCCCTGCCCAAGGCCAGGGGCGGCGGCCGGGAGGAGCTACCCCACATCCAAGGAGCAGTGGCTGCGTGGGCCCAGGAGGGCCTAGAGGAGCTATACCACGTTCAAGGTCAGGAGAGGTGGCGGTGAGGAGATACCCTTCATCCAAGGTAAGGAGCAGTGGCTGCGCCTTGCTGGAGCAGCCATGAAGAGATACCCCACGTCCAAGGTAAGAGAAACCCAAGTAAGATGGTAGGTATTGCGAGAGGGCATCAGAGGGCAGACGCACTGAAACCATAATCATAGAAAACTAGTCAATCTAATCACAGGGACCACAGGCTTGTCTAATGCAATGAAACTAAGCCATGCCCGTGGGGCCACCCAAGAGAGCAGGTCATGGTGGAGAGGTGTGACAGAATGTGGACCACTGGAGAAGGGAATGGCAAACCACTTCAGTATTCTTGCCTTGAGAACCCCATGAACAGTATGAAAAGGCAAAATGATAGGATGCTGAAAGAGGAATTCCCCAGGTCAGTAAGGGCCCAATATGCTACTGCAGATCAGTGGAGAAATAACTCCAGAAAGAATGAAGGGATGGAGCCAAACCAAAAACAATACCCAGTTGTGGATGTGACTGGTGATAGAAGCAAGGTCCGATGCTATAAAAAGCAATATTGCACAGGAACCTGGAATGTCAGGTCCATGAATCAAGGCAAATTGGAAATGGTCAAATAGGAGATGGCAAGAGTGAATTGCCGGGGTCCAGCCCCGGTGGATCCAGGGAATTCGAAGCGGGGACGACGTCGGCGAGGATCAGGAAACAACTGCTTAATTAAACGTTAATTAAGGATATAAAGAGTGGTGAAAAAAGGATAGCTCAGCGAAGAAATTCAGTGAAGAAAAGAGGCTGAATAAAATTCCAAAGCAGGGAATTTACGTCACCTACAAAGGCCGCAGGCGTCCTCCCGTTCTCCCTGCGCCTTGCTGGAGCAGCCATGAAGAGATACCCCACGTCCAAGGTAAGAGAAACCCAAGTAAGATGGTAGGTATTGCGAGAGGGCATCAGAGGGCAGACGCACTGAAACCATAATCATAGAAAACTAGTCAATCTAATCACAGGGACCACAGGCTTGTCTAATGCAATGAAACTAAGCCATGCCCGTGGGGCCACCCAAGAGAGCAGGTCATGGTGGAGAGGAGAGGAGTCACTAAGGCCTCCCCAGTCAGATCTTAGAAGCCCAGGCAAAATTAGTAGGCTTGATGAGCTTCCCCACCTCAGAGGAAAAATTCAGCCAGAAAGAGAAAGAAAGAACGACATGGGGAGACCAAATTTCAGTGAACAAGGCCCGCACTTTATTTTCCAAAGTAGTTTTTATACCTTAAGTTATGCATAGAGGATAATGGGGGAAGGGGTAGAGTCATGCAGTAAGCCAGGCTTTCTTCCTGCAAACTTATCATATGCAAAAGTTTAGGTGATTTGCATCATCTTCTGGCCCAGAGGCCTGTTAACATTTTAAGACCCTTTCTTCAGAACACTTATTTTTCTCTAAAGGTGATTAGTCAAGCGCCACCCTCCAAAAGCATTAAAGTTGCATTCCTACAGAGCAAAGGTGTGGTGGGCTATAACAAGAAAAAGAATTAACTCAAGGGTCCCAGGTTACAAACATTAAAGCTACTACTTACACCAATTATATTAATCAATACACTGCCAGGAACACAGCAGGTAAGGGATATGGAGACTTAGCAGCAAACATTGGCCCAAAAAGTGAAAAACCCTTCACCAATACAATTTCTAATCAATCTTTTAACTGCTCAAAGGAATCTGTATTCAGACAGTTTAGAACATCTCATGCCTCTCACAGTTGGGAGGCTCTGAGCAATCACATGTGGCCGGAAAAACCTATTCAGAGGCAGGCTAGAGGACTTTCAAAGGAGTCTGTAGGTTGAAACACTATCACACCCAGGAACTTTATTAACTGGAGCTGTAAGTTAACTCTTTTTTTCAGAGAGAGGTAGTGGGAGACAGCCCCCCGTAAAGTCAGAGGTGTAGGTGGGAGCACAAAGCAGAAAGTAGGCAGACTCTGGTTTTGGGGGTAGATGCTTGAGAATTTCCAGGGGGACTCCTGAGGCTCGATCCCGCCTTTGCATATGCCGAGCCTCCTTCCTCATGACCTTTGCCACGGGCGGAGTTCCTCACGCTGGCTCCTGGCAGTGATAGACTTCCAGTAGAGCTATTCTAGATCCTGAAAGATTATGCTGTGAAAGTGCTGCACTCAATATGCAATATGCTGGGAGATGGCTCCCGGCAGTGAGACATTCTAGGAATCAGGGAACTTAAATGGACTGGAATGGGTGAATTTAACTGAGATGACCATTATATCTACTACTGTGGGCAGGAATCCCTTAGAAGAAATGGAGTAGCCATCGTGGTCAACAAAAGAGTCCAAATGCAGTACTTGGATGCAATCTCAAAAACGACAGAATGATCTCTGTTCATTTCCAAGGCAAACCATTCAATATCACAGTAATCCAAGTCTATGCCCCAACCAGTAACGCTGAAGAAGCTGAAGTTGAATGGTTCTATGAAGACCTACAAGACCTTTTACAACTAACACCCAAAAAAGATGTCCTTTTCATTATAGGGGACTGGAATGCAAAAGTAGGAAGTCAAGAAACACCTGGAGTAACAGGCAAATTTGGCCTTGGAATACGGAATGAAGCAGGGCAAAGACTAATAGAGTTTTGCCAAGAAAATGCACTGGTCATAACACACACCCTCTTCCAACAACACAAGAGAAGACTTTACACATGGACATCACCAGATGGTCGACACCAAAATCAGACTGATTATATTCTTTGCAGCCAAAGATGGAGAAGCTCTATACAGTCAACAAAAACAAGACCAGAAGCTGCCTGTGGCTCAGACCATGAACTCCTTATTGCCAAATTCAGACTGAAATTGAAGAAAGTAGGGAAAACCACTAGACCATTCAGGTATGACCTAAATCAAATCCCTTATGATTATACAGTGGAAGTGAGAAATAGATTTAAGGGCCTAGATCTGATAGATAGAGTGCCTGATGAACTATGGAATGAGGTTCGTGACATTGTACAGGAGACTGGGATCAAGACCATTCCCATGGAAAAGAAATGCAAAATTGCAAAATGGCTGTCTGGGGAGGCCTTACAAATAGCTGTGAAAAGAAGAGAAGTGAAAAGCAAAGGAGAAAAGGAAAGATATAAGCATCTGAATGCAGAGTTCCAAAGAATAGCAAGAAGAGATAAGAAAGCCTTCCTCAGAGACCAATGCAAAGAAATAGAGGGAAACAACAGAATGGGAAAGACTAGAGATCTCTTCAAGAAAATTAGAGATACCAAGGGAACATTTCATGCAAAGATGGACTCGATAAAGGACAGAAATGGTATGGACCTAATAGAAGCAGAAGATATTAAGAAGAGGTGGCAGGTATACACAGAAGAACTGTACAAAAAAGATCTTCACGACCCAGATAATCACAATGATGTTATCACTCACCTAGAGCCAGACATCCTGGAATGCAAAGTCAAGTGGGCCTTAGAAAGCATCACTACGAACAAAGCTAGTGGAGGTGATGGAATTCCAGTTGAGCTGTTTCAAATGCGGAAAGATGATGTTGTGAAAGTGCGGCACTCAATATGCCAGCAAATTTGGAAAATTCAGCAGTGGCCACAGGACTGGAAAAGGTCAGTTTTCATTCCAATCCCAAAGAAAGGCAATGCCAAAGAATGCTCAAACTACCGCACAATTGCACTCATCTCACATGCTAGTAAAGTAATGCTCAAAATTCTCCAAGCCAGGCTTCAGCAGTACGTGAACCGTGAACTTCCAGATGTTCAAGCTGGTTTTAGAAAAGGCAGAGGAACCAGAGATCCAATTGCCAACATCTGCTGGATCGTGGAAAAATCAACAGAGTTCCAGAAAAACATCTGTTTCTGCTTTATTGACTATGCCAAAGCCTTTGACTGTGTGGATCACAATAAACTGTGGAAAATTATGAAAGAGATGGGAATACCAGACCACCTGAACTGCCTCTTGAGAAACTTATATGCAGGTCAGGAAGCAGCAGTTAGAACTGAACATGGAACAACAGACTGGTTCCAAATAGGAAAAGGAGTACGTCAAAGCTGCATATTGTCACCCTGCTTATTTAATTTATATGCAGAGTACATCATTAGAAACGCTTGGCTGGAAGAAGCACAAGCTGGAATCAAGATTGCCAGGAGAAATATCAATAAACTCAGATGTTCAGATGACACCAACCTTATGGCAGAAAGTGAAGAGGAACTAAAAAGCCTCTTGATGAAAGTGAAAGTGGAGGGTGAAAAAGTTGGCTTAAAGCTCAACATTCAGAAAACGAAGATCATGGCATCTGGTCCCATCATTTCATGGGAAATAGATGGGGAAACAGTGGAAATAGGGTCAGACTTTTATTTTGGGGGGCTCCAAAATCACTGCAGATGGTGACTGCAGCCATGAAATTAAAAGACGCTTACTCCTTGGATGGAAAGTTATAACCAACCTAGATAGCATATTGAAAAGCAGAGTCATTACTTTGCCAACAAAGGTCCATCTAGTCAAGGCTATGGTTTTTCCAGTGGTCATGTATGGATGTAAGAGTTGGACTATGAAGAAAGCTAAGCACCAAAGAATTGATGCTTTTGAACTGTGGTGTTGGAGAAGACTCTTGCGAGTCCCTTGGACTACAAGGAGATCCAACCAGCCCATTCTAAAGGAGATCAGTCCTGGGTGTTCTTTGGAAGGAATGATGCTAAAGCTGAAACTCCAGTACTTTGGCCACCTTATGCGAAGCGTTGACTCATTGGAAAAGACTCTGATGCTGGGAGGGATTGGGGGCAGGAGGAAAAGGGGACGACAGAGGATGAGATGGCTGGATGGCATCACTGACTCGATGGACGTGAGTCTGAGTGAACTCCGGGAGTTGGTGATGGACAGGGAGGCCTGGCGTGCTGCGATTCACAGGATCGCAGAGTCGGAGACGACTGAGCAACTGAACTGAACTGAAGGGCATTTAACTTTTAAGGGCATTCACACACAGAGTCGGACACAACTGAACCGACTTAGCAGAAGCAGCAGCAGCAAACTTCCTCTACTTTAAAATCACCTAGCAAATCAAAATTTTTTAAAAAAAAATTAAAGTGATTTCTTATGGAGTCATTTCTGTTAAGTCAAGCTTTAATCAAAGGTGAACTATTTTAAGAAAAGGGGCAAGTCTCAAAGTTCAGATTAGGAGATTATGTAAAAACACTATCTCATCAATTTTACAATGAAAATGTTTTCACATTTTAACAACTCAAAACTGGGATTAGTCTTTCAGCCTAAGGTATGTCCTGGTTTATCTGGCAATGCTTTTTCTGACTTGGAAGTACATAAATGAGTAGTGAGACTTAAAATCAAAAGCATTTTAGATTTTATCAAATACAGTAGCATTAAGTATCTTTACATTTCCCTAATCTTTTTACAATAAAAGCTTATTTCAAAAATAAAAGCCTTGTATCACAATCTCAGCAAGATGGTGTAACAGAATTAAGCATCAGATAAGAGTGTATCATTGAATACTATCGATATTTATATATCCAACACAGTGTTTATCAGTCTCTGACATATTATTTTTAATTCCTACTTTCAGAAAACCGTAATTCTAAGATTAGTTTTCTGACACTGTCCATTAGGAATTTATATTAAGATTCAATACATAAATTATGATGAAATATTAGACTCTGAGATATATGTGTGTGTGTGTGTGTGTATGGTTAGCACATTGGAAAAGTCCCTGGTGCTAGGCTTGAGGGCAGAAGGAAAAGAGCACGTCAGAGGATCAGATGGTTGAACAGCATCACCGATGCAATACACATGAACTTGGGCGAACGTCAGGAGATGGTGAGGAACAAGGAGGCCTGGCATGCTGCCGTCCACGGGGTGGCAAAGAGTCAGACATGACTGGGTGACTGAACAACAACAATGGTTAGCTTAGAAAATGCCGCACTTGAAATGTAGATTTTTAGGGTTTTTTTTTTATTTGAAGGCTCATAACTCACTTTTGTTACATAATAGATACTTTTATGAAACATAAAGCATACCAAATTCTAATTATGCTAAATAAAGAAGTACCTGACAGTTTCTATGTAGTTTACCTTATAGGTCCTGATATAATTCAACACTTTATTACTTCAGATAAGACAACAGGAATTTCAAAAGTTGGGTTTGTCTAGCCACGTAAGAATTCTTTTTTGTATAATAGGTGGAGAGATTCCATTGAAGGCATAACATGAACTTCAGAGGTTCAGCTATTAATCACAAAACATTTCCAAGCAATTCAACTAGAAAGATAATAAATTTCAAGATGATCATGTAAGCCTGTGTTTTGCTTTAGACAAACTCAGCTTTCAAGCTCCTTTCTGCATCGTTCCAAAGACAACAACAAAATACTGATGATGAATCTATGTTCAGAAAAATTAATTTATTTGAGATGACTTAAATTAAGTGATTGCTTCTTATTAAAAAGTAAATAACAAGAATTTAACATGTTTTAGAAATACAGGGCTTCCCAGGTGGCGCTAGTGGTAAAGAATCGGCCTACCAATGCAGGAGGCAAAAGAGACACAGGTTCCATCCCCGGATCTAAACAATTTTCTCCATTAAGACTGGTTGTGTAAAATATAAGGAAGTCCCAAGAATTTCATAATATTGGATTTACATTCCTAAAAAGCTTTGTATAGGATTTTCCAGTTAGACTTAAAGTATAAATAAAGTAGAAAACTAAGTTAATATTATTGTAATCCACTTTGCACACATAATTAATGCCAGATTCTCCATTGATTTGATATATCTATTTCATTTCCATTGATGAAGAAATAGCCATCATCTTTAAAGAATGTAGAAATTGAAGGAAATTGCAAGTGTGGAGAAAAAAGTTCTCGACTTTCTCTTGAATTTACCATTTCAATGTAGTCTTATTTAAAGCCAGAAATTATATAAGGTGGGAGAAACTGTAAATAATTTAGAATAAATAATTCTAAAATATGCAAATGCCCTCAGTGAATAAAAATTATAACAATGCCATAAAAACTTTCATCTGAAAATTAATAATAATAAAAGAAAAGAAATATATGAAGAATCTTCAGTTCAGTTCAGTTCATTTTAGCCTCTCAGTCGTGTCTGACTCTTTGCAACCCCATGAAATTTAGCCCCCATGAAGAATCTTGGTCAGTATCAAAGCAAAAATTTAGCTATTGTGATAATAAGTATGAAAAATGACATGAAACTGTTAGCAATTAGAAGTACTCTATCTAAAATGAGATCATTATCTCAGTCTGTCCAGAACTGATTAGAACTCCACATATCAAAAGAAAGCAAGTTGCTTTCTTGCATTCTGTTTTGAGCAGAACACTCTGATACAGGGATGAAAAAGATCAAACAGTCTGAGACCCAAGAAGATAGCTTTATAAAAGAGCAGTTTCAGTTCAGTGAGGAATGAATTATCAAAAGATTATATTCAACAAACACTTTAGATGAATGACCTAACAGGACATTTGTTCAGAAAATGTGTCATGGAACTATATATTCTTTTTTAATGAATACATTCATGAAAAGTAAGTGAGAAGATGCTAAAATTTAAACATACATTTCCATTTGTAGTAAAGGAAGGAGTAAAGGAATTTTCTGTGTATCAATTTGGAGACTACAAGCTGTGTAGAAGTAAGAAGATCTTACAAATGTGTATGACCTAAAGGGCATAAGTGATGAACAATACTAAATTTTTAAAGGTTTATCTATGAGAGTTTTCATTCAGGTAACACAGGATAGCTGATAATTTACCTTACTATAACATACCTGTATTTCTTTTCTTCTTCATGCATTTCATAAAGGGCCTGCTTCGAGTAAAATAATTTAACTGAAAGAATTATATCAGCATAAATTGTAATTTATAGTTAACTTGTAGGCTTATTTTAGTCACTGAGAGAGAATATTTAGGAGAGTGCCAAACATATCAAGTCATACAACTTTTTCATGCTGATTTCTGTTCCTAGCATAATGAATTATAAAACATGTACTTATATTTCTAAGTTACTTGCTAAACATATTAATGAATGTTGTAAAAGTTATATATAGTCATTGAGCACTGGACATGTGATAGTCTGACTTGAGATATGCTCTAAGCATAAAATGCAAACTGGATTTCAAAGACTACAAAAAATATAAAGTATCTCATTAGTATTGACATACTAATAATTTGGATATATTGATATGAATACAACATAAAAAAAATAAAATCAATTTTTACTTTTTATGCTTTTAATGTTGCTATTAGACAATTTGAAATCATATATGTGGTCATATTATTAATATATTTCTATGAGAAAATGAAGAGTTTGCAAACATACACCAATGAAATGATATGATAGAAGACTACTGTGAAATGATAGAATTAAGAACTACTGTGGTAACTGCACACATGTAGTAAATTGGAAGGAAATATTAGAGAGAAAAAACAGTATTTCAGTAAGTAGGACAGGGGTGATGACCTCAAGAGCTTGAGATTGGTCACTAGTTCTTAACTGGTAGAAAGTTCATAGGTGGGGAATAAATATGCAAAGAATCACTTCAGTTCAGTTCAGTCGCTCAGTCATGCCCGAGTCTTTGCAACCCCATGAACTGCAGCACACCAGGCCTCCCTGTCCATCACCATCTCCCGGAGTTCACTCAGACTCACGTCCATCGAGTCAGTGATGCCATCCAGCCATCTCATCCTCTGTCGTCCCCTTTTCCTCCTGCCCCCAATCCCTCCTAGCATCAGAGTCTTTTCCAATGAGTCAACTCTTCGCATGAGGTGGCCAAAGTACTGGAGTTTCAGCTTTAGCATCATTCCTTCCAAAGAAATCCCAGGGCTAATCTTCAGAATGGACTGGTTGGATCTCCTTGCAGTCCAAGGGACTCTCAAGAGTATTTTCCAACACCACAGTTCAAAAGCATCAATTCTTCGGTACTCAGCTTTCTTCATAGTCCAACTGTCACATCCATACATGACCACTGGAAAAACCATAGCCTTGACTAGATGGACCTTTGTTGGCAAAGTAATGTCTCTGCTTTTCAATATGCTATCTAGGTTGGTCATAACTTTTCTTCCAAGGAGTAAGTGTCTTTTAATTTCATGGCTGCAGTCACCATCTGCAGTGATTTTTAAGTCCCCTAAAATAAAGTCTGACACTGTTTCCACTGTTTCCCCATCTATTTCCCATGAAATGATGGGACCAGATGCCATGATCTTCGTTTTCTGAATGTTGAGCTTTAAGCCAACTTTTTCACTCTCCTCTTTCACTCTCATCAAGAGGCTTTTTAGTTCCTCTTCACTTCTGCCATAGGGTGGTGTCATCTGAAAATCTGAGGTTATTGATATTTCTCCCGGCAATCTTGATTCCAGCTTGTGCTTCTCCAGCCCAGCATTTCTCATGATGTACTCTGCACAGAAGTTAAATAAGCAGGGTGACAATATACAGCCTTGACGTACTCCTTTTCCTATTTGGAATCAGTCTGTTCATCCATGTCCAGTTCTAACTGTTGCTTCCTGGCCTGCATACAAATTTCTACTAGAATAATTATTTTTAGACATGATTTTCAGATGGTGGTAGGATATGCAAAAACAGACAAAGAGTACAAAATCACTAAATATTGCAAGAAGGGCATGTGAATATGCTGAGCAATATATCAGTAAGATTATGAGGATAAAAGCAAGATTGTAAAAGGATGAGGAATGAAGAGGAAATCAGTTCATTTCACTTCAGTCACTCAGTCGTGTCTGACTCTCTGAGACCCCATGGACTGCAGCACACCAAGCCTCCTTGTTCATACCAACTCCTGGAGTTTACTTGAACTCATGTCCTATTGGTCAGTGATGGTACCCAACCATCTCATCTTCTATCATCCCCTTCTCCCACCTTCAATCTTTCCCAGCATCAGGTGGCCAAAGTAATGGAGTTTCAGCTTCAGCATCAGTCCTTCCAGTGAATATTTGGGACTGCTTTCCTTTAGGATGGACTGGTTGTATCTCCTTGCTGTCGAAGGGACTCTCAAGAGTCTTCTCCAACACCACAGTTCAAAAGCATCAATTTTTTGGCACTCAGCTGCCTTTAGAGTTCAACTCTCACATTCATACATGACTACTGGAAAAACCATAGCCTTGACTAGACGAACCTTTGTTGGCAAAGTAATGTCTCTGCCTTACCCTTTCTTCCAAGGAGCAAGTATCTTTTAATTTCATGGCTGCAGTCACCATCTGCAGTGATTTTCAGTTCAGTTCAGTTCAGTTATTCAGTTGTGTCTGAATCTTTGCAACCCCATGAATCACAGCATGCCAGGCCTCCCTGTCCATCACCAACTCCCAGAGTTCACTCAAACTCATGTCCATCCAGCCAGTGATGCCATCCAGCCAGTGATTTTAGAGCCCCCAAAAATAAAGTCTGTCCCTGTTTCCACTGTTTCCCCATAAATTTGCCATGAAATGAGAGGAGCAACCCCACGTCCAAGGAGCAGAGGCTGCGCAGGTGCAGGAGGGTCAGGAGGAGCTACTCCACGCTCAAGGTCAGGAGGGGTGACCTCATCCAAGGTAAGGAGCAGCTGGGCTTTGGTGGAGCAGCCGTGAAGAGATACCCCACCACCAAGGTAAGAGAAACCCAAGTAAGATGGTAGGTGTTGCGAGAGGGCATCAGAGGGCAGACACACTGAAATCATAATCACAGAAAACTAGCCAATCTGATCACACGGACCACAGCCTTATCTAACAAAATAAAAACAAGCCGTACGGTGTGGGGCCACCCAAGACGGGAGGGTCATGGTGGAGAGATCTGACAGAATGTGGTCCACTGAAGAAGGGAATGGCAAACCACTTCAGTATTCTTGCCTTGAGAACCCCATGAACAGTATGAAAAGGCAAAATGATAGGATACTGAAAGGGGAACTCCTCAGAACGTAAGTGCCCAATATGCTACTGGAGATCGGTGGAGAAATAACTCCAGAAAGAATGACGGGATGGAGCCAAACCAAAAACAATACCCAGCTGTGGATGTGACTGGTGATAGAAGCAAGGTCTGATGCTGTAAAGAGCAATATTGCATAGGAACCTAGAATATTAGGTCCATGAATCAAGGCAAATTGGAAGTGGTCAAACAGGAGATAGCAAGAGTGAACGTCGACATTCTAGGAATCAGCAAACTAGAATGGACTGGAATGGGTGAATTTAACTGAGATGACCATTAGATCTACTACTGTGGGCAGGAATCCCTTAGAAGAAATGGAGTAGCCATCATGGTCAACAAAAGAGTCCAAAATGCAGTATTTGGATGAAATCTCAAAAATGACAGAATGATCTCTGTTCATTTCCACGGCAAACCATTCAATATCACGGTAATACAAGCCTATGCCCCAACCAGTAACGCTGAAGACGGTGAAGTTGAATGGTTCTATGAAGACCGACAAGGCCTTTTAGAACTAACACACAAAAAAGATGTCCCTTTCATTATAGGGGACTGGAATGCAAAAGGAGGAAGCCAAAAAACACCTGGGGTAACAGGCAAATTTGGCCTTGGAGTACGGAATGAAGCAGGGCAAAGGCTAATAGAGTTTTGCCAAGAGAACACACTGGTCATAGCAAACACCCTCTTCCAACAACACAAGGGAAGACTCTACACATGGACATCACCAGATGGTTGACACCAAAATCAGATTGATTAAATTCTTTGCAGCCAAAGATGGAGAAGCTCTATACAGTCAACAAAAACGAGACCAGGAGCTGACTGTGGCTCAGATCATGAACTCCTTATTGCCAAATTCAGGCTTAAATTGAAGAAAGTAGGGAAAACCACTAGACCATTCAGCTATGACCTAAATCAAATCCCTTATGATTATACAGTGGAAGTGAGAAATAGATTTAAGGGACTAGATCTGATAGACAGAGTGCCTGATGAACTAAGGATGGAGGTTCATGACTGTGTGCAGGAGACAGGGATCAAGACCATCCCCATGGAAAAGAAATGCAAAAAAGCAAAATGGCTGTCTGGGGAGGCCTTACAAATAGCTGTGAAAAGAAGAGAAGTGAAAAGCAAAGGAGAAAAGGAAAGATATAAGCATCTGAATGCAGAGTTCCAAAGAATAGCAAGGAGAGATAAGAAAGTCTTCCTCAGCGATCAATGCAAAGAAACAGAGGAAAACAACAGAGTGGGAAAGACTAGAGAGCTCTTCAAGAAAATTAGAGATACCAAAGGAACATTTCATGCAAAGATGGGCTCGATAAAGAACAGAATGGTATGGACCTAAGAGAGGCAGAAGAGAAGGCAATGGCACCCCACTCCAGTACTCTTGCCTGGAAAATCCCATGGGGGGAGGAGCCTGGTGGGCTGCAGTCCATGGGGTTGCTAGGAGTCAGACACGACTGAGCAACTTCACTTTCACTTTTCACTTTCATGCATTGGAGAAGGAAATGGCAACCCATTCCAGTGTTCTTGCCTGGAGAATCCCAGGGATGGGGGAGCCTGGTGGCCTGCCATCTCTAGGGTCACACAGAGTTGGACACAACTGAAGCGACTTAGCAGCAGCAGCACCAGCAACAGAGGCAGAAGATATTAAGAAGAGGTGGCAAGAATACACAGAAGAACTGTACAAAAAAGATCTTCACAACCTAGATGTCACGATGATGTGATCACTGACCTAGAGCCAGACATCCTGGAATGCGAAGTCAAGTGGGCCTTAGAAAGCATCACTAAGAACAAAGCTAGTGGAGGTGATGGAATTCCAATTGAGCTATTTCAAATTCTGAAAGATGATTCTGTGAAAGTGCTGCACTCAATATGCCAGCAAATTTGGAAAACTCAGCAGTGGCCACAGGACTGGAAAAGGTCAGTTTTCATTCCAATCCCAATGAAAGGCAATGCCAAAGAATGTTCAAACTACTGTACAATTGCACTCATCTCACACACTAGTAAAGTAATGCTCAAAATTCTCCAAGCCAGGCTTCAGCAATACGTGAACCGTGAACTTCCAGATGTTCAAGCTGGTTTTAGAAAAGGCAGAGGGACCAGAGATCAAATTGCCAACATCTGCTGGATCATGGAAAAAGCAAGAGAGTTCCAGAAAAACATCTGTTTCTGCTTTATTGACTATGCCAAAGCCTTTGACTGTGTGGATCACAATAAACTGTAGAAAATTCTGAAAGAGATGGGGATACCAAACCATCTGATCTGCCTCTTGAGAAATTTGTATGCAGGTCAGGAAGCAAGAGTTAGAACTGGACATGGATGAACAGACTGGTTCCAAATAGGAAAAGGAGTACATCAAGGCTGTATATTGTCACCCTGCTAATTTAATTTATATGCAGAGTACATCATGAGAAACCCTTGGCTGGAGAAGCACAAGCTGGAATCAAGATTGCCGGGAGAAACATCAATAACCTCAGATGTTCAGATGACACCACCCTTATGGCAGAAAGTGAAGAGGAACTAAAAAGCCTCTTGATGAAAGTGAAAGAGGAGAGTGAAAAAGTTGGCTTAAAGCTCAACATTCAGAAAACGAAGATCATGGCATCTGGTCCCATCATTTCATGGGAAATAGATGGGGAAACAGTGGAAACAGTGTCAGACTTTATTTTAGGGGGCTCCAAAATCACTGCAGATGGTGACTGCAGCCATGAAATTAAAAGACGCTTACTCCTTGGAAGGAAAGTTATGACCACCCTAGATAGCATAGTAAAAAGCAGAGACATTACTTTGCCAACAAAGGTTCATCTAGTCAAGGCTATGGTTTTTCCAGTGGTCATGTATGGATGTGAGAGTTGCATTGTAAAGAAAACTGAGCACCAAAGAATTGATGTTTTTGAACTGTGGTGTTGGAAAAGACCCTTGAGAGTCCCTTGGACCACATAGAGATCCAACCTGTCCATCCTAAAGGAGATCAGTCCCGGCTGTTCATTGGAAGGACTGATGCTGAAGCTGAAACTCCAGCATTTTGGCCAGCTCATGCGAAGAGTTGACTCATTGGAAAAGACCCTGATTTTTGGAGGGATTGGGGGCAGGAGGAGAAAGGGAGAACAGAGGATGAGATGGCTGGATGGCATCACCGACTCGATGGACATGGGTCTGGTAACTCTCCAGGAGTTGGTGATGGACAGGGAGGCCTGGCATGCTGCAATTCATGAGGTAGCAAAGAGTCGGACATAACTGAGCGACTGAACTGACTGATGGGACTAGATGCCTAAAGAACATGGATGGAGGTTCATAACACTGTACATTAGACAGGGATCAAGACCATCCACAAGAAAAAGAAATGCAAAAAGGCAAAACGGTTGTCTGAGGAGGCCTTACAAATAGCTGCAAAAAGAAGAAAAGCGAAAGGCAAAGGAGAAAAGAAAAGATATACCCATTTGAATGCAGAGCTCCAAAGAATAGCAAGGAGAGATAAGAAAGCCTTCTTCAGTGATCAATGCAAAGAAATAGAGGAAAACAATAAAATGGGAAAGACTAGAGATCTCTTCAAGAAAATTAAAGACACCAAAGGCACTTTTCATGCAAAGATGGGCACAGTAAAGGACAGAAATGGTATGGACCTAACAGAAGCAGAAGAAGAAATAAACAGAGGCAGATTACTCTTTTGAGAGGTTGTCACTGAGTGGAAAATAAGAACATTAAAGTGAGGGCAAAAAACAAACGCTGTCAAGGAAAGGATTTGAGTTTTGGCTTTGCTTTCTAAGAGGGAATGGAATCTATATGCTAATCTTTTCATTTGTTGCATCAGTCAGTCTTTGAAAAATCATGATTAAACAGTTCCTATATGTCAGGAACCCAAGGCCTTCCAGCTCTGTAATGGAAGTCAGAAAAATCGTAGAGAAAAAGGTGATAATGGAAAGGAAGGGTCGAATAAGTGGGATGAACAAAGGCACAAAAACAACCCAGCCTTTTTGGGGAAGTGCAAGCACCTGGGGTGATGGAAGCAAGAAATAAGAGCGTAATGAGAGCTCTGAATGGAGAAGCAGGCAGAGACCAGACCACGGAGTGACTCAGCCACAAGGAAAATGTTTGCACTGCATCCTCAGCATCCAGATGAGCAATTAGTAAGTTTTAAATAAGAAATAACAAGATTAGACCTGTTCTTTTTAAAATGTCTTTGCCAACAGATTGAAGGATAGACCGGAGAAGACGGGAAACAGAAATACCAGGTAGGAAACTACTGCGATCATCATGCAAAATCATAAAGGCCTTAATTTGCCTCGGGAGGACTTTGTTGCCCATTAGAGCCTCATCAATTTGCCGTGGCCCTAACCCATTGTGGCCACTCCCTTATTCTCCATGAGTTGAAAGGATGCAGAAAATATTTAGATATTAAAGAAAAAGGAGCATGGAGTGACCCAACCACACCAAATCAGCCTCTTTGGAGAATCTGATGAAGCAATCAGAGGAATGCTCAAAACTGTTTCAAGCAAACCCAAACCTGTTTATTTGAGGTAAACCCAAAATCCTAGCCACACATTTATATTTAATTCAGTAGCTATATGTTCAGTTCTGTATGGTTATAACTTAAAGCATAGCCTGAGAAAGGGGTGGTAAAAGATGAATGACAGACAGTGACAGATGTTTGTAATGAATGTTAAGGAGTTTGGACTTTGGCCCAAGAGAAGTAGGAGCCCCACTAAAGGGTTTTAAGAATGACCTAGTCAGATTTTCATTTCACTATGTAGCAAACTGATTGGAACTGGGTAACCAGACAGAAAACCGATTAGAATATTCTGAATATGAACTGGGAGAGAGATAAGAACTCTCTAGCCTAAACCAGGAGAAATGGAGATAAAAGAATATGCATATTCTAGAAAATATTTAAGAGGTAGAATTAGCAGGTCTTTGTGACTGATGGAAAATGAAGGAGTCCAAGGAGGACATTATGATGCTTAGATTTCTGGCTTGACCAGAGGAGCTGACACATTTGGTAAGACAGGAAATGCAGGAGAGGAGCAGGTTGGGAGTTAAGGAGAGGCTGGACTCAGTTATGATTATGTAGGTTTATAATACATATGGAACATCAGAGGGAAAGATCTAGTAGGTTATCAATATCTGGGTCTAATACTTAGGAGAGTTCTGGATTGAAGATGATTTTGGAGTAAGCATGGAGATAGTAACTGAAGCCACTGAAATGGGTAAGGCCACACAGGAAGCACAGGAAGAATATACAGAGTTAGAAGAAAAAGAAACCTGAGAACATTAAAGAAAGGAATAGGCAGAACTAAGGAAAAAGGAGATAAAGAATAAGCAACCAAATAGAAGGAAAGCCATCAGAATGTGGTGCCGAGAAAATTTATTTTGGAAAGGTAGAAATAGTCAACATAGTCATATGCTGCTAAAAGACCAGTAAGAATTGAAAAGGATCCACTGAACTCTTAATTATAGGTATTTAGTCTGATTGGGAGAAGGCAATGGCACCCCACTCCAGTACTCTTGCCTTAAAAGTCCCATGGGCGGAAGAGCATGGTGGGCTGCAGTCCATGGGGTCGCTAGGAGTCAGACACGACTAAGCAACTTCACTTTCACTTTTCACTTTCCTGCACTGGAGAAGGAAATGGCAACCCACTCCAGTGTTCTCTCCTGGAGAATCCCAGGGATGGGGGAGCCTGGTGGGCTGCCATCTATGGGGTCGCACAGAGTTGGACACGACTGAAGCGACTTAGCAGCAGCAGCAGCAGCAGTCTGATTGAGGAGAAGGCAATGGCACCCCACTCCAGTACTCTTGCCTGGAAAATCCCATGGGCAGAGGAGCCTGGTGGGCTGCAGTCCATGGGTCTGCGAAGAGTCGGACACGACTGAGCGACTTCACTTTCACTTTTCACTTTCCTGCATTGGAGAAGGAAATGGCAACCCACTCCAGTGTTCTTGCCTGGAGAATCGCAGGGATCGGGGAGCCTGGTGGGCTGCCGTCTATGGGGTCTCACAGAGTTGGACACGGCTGAAGCGACTTAGCAGCAGCAGCAGTCTGATTGAACTTGTCCCACAGCTCACTAATGCTGTTTATTCTCTTATTTCTGTGTTTTCATTTTAATCATTTCAACTGCCATGTCTTCAAGTTCACTAATATTTTTCTTCTGAAACATCTAATCCGTCATTAATCCCATCTGTGATGGTTACTTTTATGTATCAATTTTGCTAGGCTCCAGTACCCAGTTGGTTAGTGAGACACCAGTCTGGATATTTTTGTTAAAGTATTTTTTAGATGTGATTGACATTTGAATCGTTTTTTTGTTCAGTCACTAAGTCATGTCCACTCTTTGTGACCCTGTGAACTGCAGCACGCCAGGCTTCCCTGTCCTTCACTAACTCCTGGAGTTTGCTCAAACTCACATCCATTGAGTTGGTGATGCCATCCAACCATCTCATCCTCTGCCACCCCCTTCTCCTCTTTCCCTCAACCTGTGGTGCTCAGCCTTCTTTGTGGTCCAACTCTCACATCCATACATGACTACTGGATCATTAGACTCTGAGTAAAGCAGATTATCCACCACAATGTAGGTGGATACCATTCAATCAATTGAAAACTTTAAGAGAAAAAAAACTGAGGCTCATCAAGGGAGAAGAAGAAATTCTCTCTTCAAACTGACTTGAACATCAACTTTTGCTGAAATTTGTAGCCTGATGCCCTGCTTTAATGATGTCAGACTTGCCAGCCCCCTCAATCATGTGAGCTAGTGCCTTAAAATAAATTTTATACACACACACACATACACACATGCACAGAGCCTATTGATTCTGTTTCTCTGGAAAACCCTAGTTAATATACCATCCACTTTATCTCACACATAACTGTTTTAATGTCTAGAATTTGGGTCTTTTACTTTCCATCTACTTAACTTTTTGAACACATAAAATGCAGTTACAATAATAATTTTAATGTTCTACTAGTTATAGCATCTATATAAATTATGGATTGGTTTAAGTTCATTGATTTTACTTCTCATTATGGAAGTGGAAGTTTGTGGAATTTTGCCTTGTTGGGTGCTTGGTATTCCTGAATGCCTAGAAATCTGCTTAAGCTTTGTTCTAAGTGTAGTTAAGTTTATTGAAGGCAACTTGATTCTTTCAGGTCTTGTTTTTAAGATGTGTTATCTGAGGCCAAAACAGTATTTAGCCCAGAAGCAACATAATGGAATTTGACAATTGATTTGAAGCTGACTCAGGGGAGTAAAAATGGTGAGGTGACTCTGAAGTTCTCAACATAGAAAAGTGAGAGAAAGCTTCCAGAAATAGAGAGTAAGAAAGACCATTGTATCTGAAGAAAAAAAAAAAGTTTCTTTGTGACAAAGTAATACTTGAAAATAATAAAATGAAAAATCAAATTCTGTGCTTAGAATGAAATCTGAGAATCTCAAATTCTGCCCCTCCTCCATTCTAAAGTCCATAGTCAAACTTTGTTAACTGGTTCTGCATGAGTTCTTCTGGTAGTTAATTCCACTATTCTAAATAATACCTGCATCTCTCTTTTTCTTTACTTAGAAGGTGAGGTGCCATTTACTGACTCTGCTATAAAAGGTAAGGCTTGGGCTGACTTATACAAAGCTTCTTCCCTCCTGTGTTACAAATATTGATAACTATATTGTTATTCTTAGCTCTTCCACCATTTAGTAAACTTGGTAGCTATTCAATGGATCCAATATAACTACTTCTGGGACTCTCAAAGGAAGGCATTTCTAGAATCACAGTAAAATAGATTTTATTATATTAAGTGCTTCAAATTAAGTATGACTTAATTTTTCAGCTTTTGGTTTTTTTTCCTAGAGTTTCTGAGTATCTCCATGTTTCTTTAAAAGGGGATTGGGCAGTTACAAACCTTCATTATATCTTCATATTTATCTTCGCTTCCTTTCAGTTATTTGGTTTGTTACATACAGGTTCATTTTCTGCAGGGGACACTCACTCCAGACCTTCCTGATTTCCTGCTTCAATATAGCTTAGTTTCTCCCTTGGCCTGCTACAGATTCCAGGAGATTCTCTCTTTTTTTGTTTGTTTGTTTTGTTTTTTTAGTTTGGAGACAGCATTTCATGGATCCTATATATTTCTCTTTACTGGTCTTTCCCAATGCTCAACTCTCTCTCTTATCCTTCATGCTTCAGTCCTGTGAGACTTTTCTTCATATATGAATATACCATGTTTTCTCTTAGTTTGGAGTCATCAAATGGCTCTTGCCTCTGCCACGAGCACTTTCCTATCCCCTTGTTTTAGCTAAGTTCTAGCTCTATTCACATTTTGGAGGAGGAAATGGCAACCCACTCCAGTACTCTTGCCCGGAGAATCCCAGGGATGGGGGAGCCTGGTGGGCTGCCGTCTATGGGGTCGCACAGAGTCGGACACGACTGAAGCAACTTAGCAGTAGCAGCTATTCACATGTGGGGTCTCAGTTTAAAAGAACACTTGCTCTGTGATATTTTATTACCTCTCTGCTCCTTCCATGACCACACCATTTAGATTCTGCCCCTCTGCTGTGGAAGCCACAAAACACTGACCTTTCCCTGCCATAATACTTTCCACTGCTTATTAAATTACTTATAAACTCTAAACAGGCAAGAAACTATGTTTACCTTATCGTCAGAGCTGCTGCCTGATAACCATGGCACTTAATAAACAACTAATCATTTTATATAAATGATTTAATGAATAAAAGATATTCTACAATCAAAGAATAGTTAAATAACTGAAGTTAGGCCAACTTAATGAAATGTTCTAGTCATTAACATGATCATTTTTAAAGGAAAGGTAATAAAAAATATATATGTCAAATTTATAAAAATACACTTTGACTGAAACAATATAAAACAGTTGGCAGGTTTAGGAGTATTTTCTACTTTTACCCTCAACCATTTTGTTTTTTCTTTAACAATACTTTGTTTTCTTTTTTAAAAACTTTTTATTTTGTATTCAGGCATAGCCGATTAACAATGCTGTGATAGTTTCAGCTGAAGAGTGAAGGGATTCAATCATACATATATATGTATCCATTCTCCCCCAAACTAATGCTTTCAAATACAGCTTCCATGTTCTTAAAACAGTTAAGCAATTATTAAACAAATATACCCTGTGAATTCTTTGATCATTATAAATATTTATAAGTATGAAATGTAAGAATAAAATAAAATAAAAATCTTAGCAAACTAAGATTTTTTCTTTTAAATATTTATAGCTTTGATTAAACCTAAATAATGAAAGAAGTTTTGGAGTATCCATAATTGATATATCTTCACATATTCCCATAGTTAGCCCTTTAAAAAATTAATATAAACACTGCTCTAACCACTATGATATGGTAGAAGTATTACAATACTCTTCTAATTCAAACTTTCCTGAAGTTTCTAGAAGGAAGAAAGCAAAGAAAGAAAATAGGAATAAATAAGGAAATTATCAGGCTAAAATTCTTTAAAAATAATTGTGCAAATGAGTATAATTCTACAATTAAATATAGAGATTTTTTATCTTGAATAATATGATTAAAAATTTTCATTATAGTGACCTTTTAGCCACCTAGCACTTGACTAAGACAAACACTTAGCCTTAGTTAAGAGTGGCTCACAGCAACAAGAGCTGGAATGCCGAGATGTGCACTTGTAAGGGCATGATCCCGTAAAAGGGGTCAAAGGCAATACCCAAAATCCAAGTGACAGGCAAGGGTGAGAAGTGCAGCAAACACAGTGGAAGCATACAGCAAGCTGGCTGAATGAACTGGAAAAAGAGCCAAAATGTAAACCAAACCCAAAGCAGGGTCTCAAGTCAGAATGAGGGCCAGGTCAGGCGAGAAGGAGGCATCAGTTGAGGACTTGTGGACAGCATGGGCAGGAATGGGCTTTCCTCCTTCCTCTCTCAGAAGGAATATCTTTTCCCCATCCATGGATATGTGTGGGTTACTTGATATTATGAGCCTAGAAATTTAGCTGCTGGCCAATCTGCTTCAGTAAGACAATTCACATCTCCCACACTCACTCATAATGTTATGTTTAGGTGTATCTTCTTGACAAGGAAAAGATATCAGAACGATTAAGATGCTGAGTAGCTTACCAAAGTCATAACATGAGTCAAAGTTGAACCCGAGTGTAAGATCCATTTCCTCACTCCCAGCATCATTTACAGCTGCCGGTTATGCTGCTTCCCATCAGAATGATTTAAAGTCATTCTTTTTTTCCCCTAATGCTATGCACCAATGATGCCACATAAATCTCAAGGTAATATTAAAGTTATATTTCTTTTCAGAATGTAAAGGCAATCTTTACTTTATAGCAGATGGAAAAACAATATTAAATGACAGGGGTTTTTGTTTGTTTTTTTTTTTTAAGTTAAAGAGATAATCCTTACATGTTACCTTTTTCTTTTCCCTGTTTGGCCATGCCACACAGTTTTGCAGGATCTCAGTTCCCTGACAAAGGATTGAATGTGGGCCACATCAGTGAAGGCCCATAATCCTAAGCACCAGGCCACCAGGGAACTACCCTACATTTTACTTTTTATATCTGAAAAATATACATATTTTTTAAATATGAGCTAAGTCTTAGCAACAATACAGTCTGTCTCCCTATATATTACACAAACCCTTATATAGAGTACACAGAATAAAACTTAACCCTGTGGGATTTAAAGTCAAACACACAAATATTTTCATCACCATTCTGAAAAACCACGTGATCTTGGGCAAAAGACTTACCTCCTTAAGTTATAGCTTCTCCACCCATACAATGGGGATAACAACAGCCCTCCCTCAGGGGGCTGTTTGTTGTAAGGATTCAGTGAAAAAGGCACTTAAAGGCTTAGCACAGTTCCTAGCACCACAGTCCGTGCTCACTTGGTGTGTATTAATACTAGTAGTAATAGTACCCCTCAGATTTATGGCAGGGGGCTCACAAGCTGGAGCTGAGACTCTCCTTTGGGCTCTTCTGTTATGCTGGTATCCATGACATGGAACTTACGTCATATTTGAGAGCATGTCAGGGACATGGCATGCCTCCCACTGTTTTTCAGGAGCACTGGTGTTACACCACACACACAGCTCTGAAAATCTAAGCAGATTTCAAAGTTGCTTAAATAGCTTTCTTGGCCAAGAGTCACGTAAGTTGCCAACTGGCAATGGAATGATTTTCCACTCAAACTTGGCAGCAAAAGAATTTAAACAGAAAACTGGGAGGAAGGCAAGGGAAATAATATGCTTCCTTCCTCAAGGTAGTTTTGGACTCTTTGGCACCAGAGAAATATTTTAAAGAAGAGAGAGAAATTTTGCATGAATATTACAGTATTTATTTTTTAACTCATTAATTTTTAATTGGAGGAAAATTGTTTTACAATGCTGGTTGGTTTCTGCCATACACCAACATGAATCAGCCATAGGTATACATATGTTGCCTCCCCCTTGAACCCCCCTCCCACCTCCCACCACATCGCACCCTTCTAGGTTTCACACAGCACTGGGTGGAGCTCCCTGCCTCATACAGCAAATTCCCACTGGTCATCTATTTATGTATGGTAATCTATATGTTTCACTGCTATTCTCTCAGTGGGAAGTAAGTCAGCAAAAGAAAAACAAACATCATATATTAATGCATATATATGGAATCTAGAAAAATGGTACCTATGAACCTATTTGCAGGGCAGGAATAGAGACACAGACACAGAGAACAGACTTGTGGACTCAGTGGGGGAAGGAGAGGGAGGGACAAATTGAGGCAGTATTTATTTTTAATCTATCAAAAATAAATTGAAAAGAAATTTGTTGGTTATCATCTTTCCCTTTCTAACATTTTTTTTTTTTCATATTTGGTGAACTCTTTTTTAGAAGATACTGGAATTTCTTCATTTGGGTGCTCTAATTCAGGTGCAGTGAATTTGGATTTTTAATTAATTTATTTTTATTGCAGTAGAATTGATTTACAATGCTTCAGGTGTACAGAAAAGGGATTCAGTTATAAATGTATTTTTTATTTTTTAGATTATTTTCCACTATAGATTATAAAATATTGAATATAGGTCCCTGTGCTATACTTCACTTTAGAGTTTGGGTCAGAGCCACAAGCTCCACTAACTGAACACTCGTTCCCTGGGGGAGACATTTTGTTTCTAAAACCTGTTCAGCCATCACCATGGCGTAACCTGCTTTACACTTCCCATCCAGAACAAAAGAACTGCCATCTGTAAATATTTCTGGGTCAGGATTGTCTAATGGGGTATCCATCAGATCTTCCAGAGCTTCATAGTTTAAAGATAGAAATTGAGAACAATCGTGATCAGGTGTTTCAATTTCCTTCTCAGGAAGGAAAGTGGCAGGATAGAAGTTCCCACAAACTTTAAGCTTAGTTATTGGTCCTTCTAACAACAATGACTGATATTTAAGAAGCCGACTGTCTGTCATCCAAATATTAGCCTTAGAGTTTAAGATTCCACTGTATAGGATGCTGGTGAGGCCCTCAGCATTGTGTCAAGTCCTTGCCGTTTATCTGTTTTATACATAGTAGTGTGTATTTATTAATCCCAAATTCCTAATTTCCCTCTCCCTGTTCCCCTTTGGTAAGAGAAGGCAATGGCACCCCACTCCAGTACTCTTGCCTGGGAAATCCCATGGATGGAGGAGCCTGGTAGGCTGCAGTCCATGGGGTCGCTGAGGGTCGGACACCACTGAGCGACTTCACTTTCACTTTTCACTTACATGCACTGGAGAAGGAAATGGCACCCACTCCAGTGTTCTTGCCTGGAGAATCCCAGGGACGGGGAAGCCTGGTGGGCTGCCGTCTATGGGGTCACACAGAGTCAGACACAACTGAGGCAACTTAGCAGTTCCCCTTCGGTAACCACAAGTTTGTTTTCTATGGGGAGTGAGTCTGTTTCTGTTTTGTAAATAAGTTATTTTGCATCTTTTTTTTTTTTAGTGAATCTGAATATTTTGAGTCAAATAACAGACATTTTACTTCAGTGATCCTGCAGAATTCCTTCTCTTCCTTTAAAACATAAAGTAGAACCTAATGAAATAAGTTTTTTCATATTTCTATTATTCTTGAGAGTAAGACGGTAAGAGGAATCAGAGTAAATGCCAGTGGATGTCTAAATCTTCTCGAAGAGGAACTCCAACTCAAAGGATTCTGACGGCATTCTAACCACACTAGGAAACTTGCAAGGATGAAGTTTCTACATGCTTCCTCAGAAAAGACTACTCCAAAGTACTAAGAGGAAATGTTTTCTTATTTATGTATACATGGCTTAATTCCAAAAAAGATTTGAGGCAAGGCATAACAATACATACAGTATATTGAGATCAAGAAAATGAGAAACTGTAAAATAATTTTTAAAAAATTATAAAAAAAAAGACATCAATGCAAAGTGTGGGCCTTAAACTGCTCTAAGCATCCTAGCAGTCAATAGAAGGAAATGAATTATATTATTTGATGTCTATAAGATTAACAACAATCATGTGCCTAAGAAAACTACTTTTATCTAATATATTCCTCCTGCTAGGGTTTGTAACAATTTCCTTACATTTACTTGTAAACAAGAACACTATTACTCAGGCTAAAGAAGAGAGAGAGAATGTTCTTATATTTCACAGATTTCTACTGCCATATTTAAGGGAAGGATGTCATGGTATCAACAAAATTAAATAAGTATACCTAGTTAAAACAAAGAACACCCAGTAAACATACTCCATAATAATATTTCCATGTATAATTTTTAGTAATTGATGCCCCTTAAGAAAATCTGTAAGAAAGGAAATCATTGATGTCAATGATGAATGACCTACCATTTAGATACTTTAAATGGGAGACTAGAACTTTTTTATTTCATAGAGTTATAAATGTCTGTGGTAGACGGAATAATGGCTCTCCAAAAGTGTCCATGTCTTAATACCAGAAACCTGTGAATGTTGCAAGTCAAAAGGTACTTTGCAGATGTCATTAAGGAACATGAGATGGTGAAATTATTCTGCATTATCTGGATTGGTTTATATAATCACAAGCATCCTTATAAGAGGGAGAGAGGAGGGGCAGAACTGGAGAGGGGAAGAGGGATTAGAGAGACGCAGAGGCTGGAGTGATACAAGGAAGGTGACACAAGCCAGGGAAGGAGGTGACCCTCAGACACTGCAAAGGGAAAGAAAATGAATTCCCCAAAACTTTCAGGAGGAATGCAGCCCTGCTGATATCTTCATTTGAGGACTTCTGGCCTCTAAAACTATAAGACAGTAACTTTGTGCTGTTTTAAGATCACCAAATCTGTGGCAATTTGTTAGAGAAACAATAGGCAACTAATTCAGTGACTACAAAGTCAATATATTACTAATCAATCTTGTGAATTTCTATCCAGATATTATTAGTAAGCAAAAATGTATTAGCCATAAATAGAACAAAATAATGCCATTTGCAGCAACATAGATGGACCTAGAGATTGTCATACTGAGTGATGTATGTCTTCACAGAGAAAGACAAATATCATATGGTATCATGTACATGTAGAACCTAAAAAAATGGTACAAATGAACTTATTTATAAAATAGAAATACAGTCACGGATGTAGAAAACAAACTTATGGTGGGGGGGAGGTGAGGGGATAAATTGGAAGACTGGGATGACATATACACATTACTATATATAAAATAGATAACTAATAAAGACTTACTGGGTATCACAAGGAACTCTACTCAACATAATGACCTATAAGGGGAAAGAAACTAAAAAAGCATGGATATATATGCATATGTATAACTGATTCACTTTGCTGTACACTTAAACTAACACATTGTAAATCAACTAAACTCCAATAAAAATTATTTTTAAAATGAAATAATGCTCACTTTAATACATATCTCCTATATTTTAGTTAAGCCACAAAATGAGCCCAAAGTATATCTTGAATATTCTGAATATCACAATTTTCAAAGTGTGCTTCATAATATACTGGTTCTATGGGATGTTAAAAGGTATTAAGCACACACAAAAAAAATTTCTAAAGTCAAATAACTTGAAAAAACTATACCATGTAATTGTAGAACAATTTAAACTTTTTTTTTTTTAATTATCTCAAGAGTCTAGATTTACCAGGAAACTTTTTGGGTTATTCAAAGGATCCACATCTACCACCACCCCACTATCAGGAACAGGTAAAAGATGAAGGCAAAATAGTAGAATAAATGCACTAAATGACAGAATGAAAGTATCCTTCCAGCTTTACAAAATCTGGCTAACCAACCCTGTTCACAATTTCATACTCTCCAGCTCATGTTCATGCACGCCCTGTTCACCAAGCACAGGCCTGCTCAGCAAGGAGATTCTCAGATAACATAGCTGCTTCCTGATGTCTCTGCCACTGCCACTCTCATGCCAGAAGCCATGAGAGCTTCCCCAAGACTTTATTTGGAGGAAAGACACAGGGACTACTCACCAATCAAATTGAAAAACATAAGCCATTTACCTCCCTCATTTAACCCTGTCCCAAGTATGTGATTCATTCTCCCAACATACTTCACCCTCCCCTGTCCAATTCTCTCCAACAATGGACAGGAAAACATTTGCCAAAAATATAAGTTTAGTTGAACACAAATTTCCAACATGGACACTGCAGGAACTTCAGATTTACCCCTAAGGAACAAGATTTCTGGGGGCACAGAATGTCAACAAGAGCCAAAGCTTGGTCTCTTATAAATACTACAGTAAAAATTTCAACAGATCTCTTCACTGCAGAGCTAATGAGTACCATGTATCTTTAAGAGAAAAGGAAAACAGTAGAGTGTTTTTCACATATTTATGACCCAGAAACCTTCTTTTCTGGAACATTTACAGAATAGCATTTGGAAAATAGTTTGCTAGTTATATATGAAATTTCCTAAAATCAGTCAATTCCTTTGAGGATTATCATGTGAAAAGGGAAAAATAAAGAGCCTATGTAAAAAAAATTGTACATGGGAAAATTGAGAATTCATTTTAGCCAAATAACAAGATAAAGAAGCCTGTTTCTAGATATCAAGCAGGATATTTGGGCCCTTACTGATGAACCAGCATAACCAGGTTAACTCAGGTAAGGATAAATTAAGAATAGTCAGTTGTCAGGTGAATAATTAAAGCAGAAATTGAGGCCCTGAGGCCAAGACAGGATCAGCATCAAAGAGGTCAACATTTGGCATGAAACTGACACAGTTAATAGAAAGAAAGGTCACCCAAAGTCACCCCTACTTGCCAACTCAAAGTACAGAAGATAAAACAACATGATTCAAAATCAGTACCTCAGCACCATCCCAAGTAGTAAAAGTTTAAAAATGTAAGGAAAAAATATTTCAGGCAAAACAAATGACATCTGAAAAATGACTGTCATTATTTTTTAAACCATAGAAAATAGCCATATATATCTAACAAGCGAATAATAGCTCATCTACTGGGAATTGCATAGGCCTTTGGCCCAGAATAACTTCCTTACTTATAATCCTCTTGTTTTTCCTAAAGAAGCTTAAAAAATACTATTTTTGAGAACTTTCCAAAAAATTAGCATAAAAAACTTTTTTTCCACAGAAAGTTATCAACCAAACTTCCCTGTTTCACAATAATTTTAAAAGTTATCCCCCAAATGTTTATATTCCAGGAAGAAAAACATAATTAAGAAGTCTTTTTTTTAACTTAGGAAAGTCTATAAACACCCACAACTACACCCACTAACACATAAAACCCAAATTAGTGTAACACATTTTAGTCTTTAGAAAAGAACTTCCCAGCAAAGGGCAGACATTATTGTCTTAGATGAACTTATCTGTCTTTTGGTCATTAAGATGGTGTCATTACTTATATTTTCACAAAACACACTTTAAATATAATCTCAATATATTTTGTCATTAAAACTCACCCATTCAACAGATATTTATTGAATCTCTTCTCTAAACAATGAGCTAACAATGGTGAATATTAATCTATGTGTCCGTCCCATAATTTCATGCATTAAATTCCTCTCCCCACAAATATAAAGTTACTAGTGATCCCAAAAATACTATTTTAGAGTTATGCATCTTTAGTTCTTTATGGAGATACATAAAGGGAAGGTAATTTTTCTACATCTTAAAGTGAGACAATCTTTTAAGTCCTGTATTCTGGGAGGTTTACTACATTTTTATATGATTTTGGAGGACAGGCTTTCTTAAAATGTGGAATTAGTTTACCTGTTTTGTGAGGTTTGTGAGTAGTACATAATTTGGTCAGGTATTTTGAGACCAAAGAAATAATGTCAAAGAGAAAAAAATCATTTTAGTACATGCTGTCTTAGTATAAAGATCTATTTTAAAAGTTAAGCAATTGATTTTTAAAAAATAAAACTAAATCTACAGAGGTTTTATTTTGTTTAAAAATATGTCTATTTTTACTTAATGTTAAAGTAGGATAGTATTTCCACTTGATAAAGCATTTTAGCAGAAACACTTACCATAAAAGTAACCATGAAAACTGAAATGGTACTTTGCAACCTGGAATATTTCAAAAGAAACTTGCTTAAACAAAAGATTTTTCAATAGCTAGACAAGCAGCTCTATTTGTTAAAAGGAAATTGCTTCCCAAAGAAATAACAGGAATGAACCCTAAATTCTTACAACTGTAAATTGTTTTTCTAAAAATATTGTGGTCTAGACCCTTAATATGAAGATTAGACCAGATATTTTTGGAAAGTGTTTTAACTGTTGATCTAATAGATATATTTATCACTACAGTTATCTTTTAGATGTAATGTCATATTACATAAGTAATCTCAGCACACAAAGAGAGAGCACTGACATTTTTGTAGGAGCAGTTAAATGACAGTATTTTGTAATTTAAGCAACACTCAGGCAAATCTTTTAACAACCAACAGTGTTTTCTAACTATGTAATCAACATTTGCATTAGAGATAAAAATATTAACCCTCCTCCTATGAATCCTTAGCACTGAGGATTCAGTACAGTTTTGTTTTCTCCTTTTTTTTTTTTTAATGTTTAATGAAGGAGGTTTTATTTTTTATCTTTTGCATAAAGATATTAAGATTTATCTTAATTCAAAAAATTACTCATTGTAAAGAACTGGGTACACTGAGAGTAGTTTCCTTAAAAATAAAGTTATTTGGACATGAAATTTGTGTAGAGAAATTGGATTAAATCTACAGCTCATTCATTCTAGTAATTTACAAACAACATCATATGCTATTATTCACATTCATGCACAAGAAGAAACTGAAATTGAGAGATATTAAGAAACTAGCCCAAGACCATATAGCTTGTGAATAGCAGAATTGGGCCTCAGTCACCTTCAGTAGCCAAGAGTACCACCTGGGCCTTTCCAATACCAAAATTTCCTGTTTCACTCCACAGTGGACATCAAATTTCAATGTACTCTAAAAATAAACAAAATTTCAGAGCAAATTCTATAAACCAGTTATGCTCAGCCTTGCAAAATCATTATTGGAAGTACTTATGTTTTCTTGGGCTAGAAAAATATTTCATAATTCACTAAGTTTTTGTTCTAACAAACTATTTTAAGCATAAGTTTCCTTTCAGGAAAAAATATACACACCCTTATTCATATACATAGAAAAGGAAAATTAAGAGAGCTGAGCATGCATCTCCCCCAAATTCACACAGGATAGAATCTCTAGTTCCATTCCCATCGGACAAAAAGCTCTTACCCAGTCATGATTCTCAAGCCTACTGAACGGTGTCTTCCCCAGGTCAAACCTCTTGGTCCTACAGGGTGTGTCACAGAGGCAATCTCAAAGGCACCAAAGTGGGAGAAAACTCTCTTCAGTAATGCTCTTCACTAATTTTTCTAAAATTAAAAAGAAACAGAAAAGCATTCTATATATAAAGAATAACTTCCCTTTCTCTTTTATTCAGAGGTTTGTTACGCTTACTCCAAGTATAAATTTTAAAAAAAGCATACCCATTATAAAATATTTAGGACTTCATTTCAAATTCTTTTTTGTTGTTGTAGTAATTCATATTCAGGCAGATTCCAGGCCCTCAAAGCAACATGAATTCATTTTAAAACCAGTTTCCTCGTTTAGTGGGAAGGCATGCTGCTGCTGCTGCTAAGTCACTTCAGTCGTGTCCGACTCTGTGCAACCCCATAGACGGCAACCCACCAGGCTCCCCCATCCCTGGGATTCTCCAGGCAAGAACACTGGAGTAGGTTGCCATTTCCTTCTCCAATGCATGAAAGTTAAAAGTGAAAGTGAAGTCGCTCAGTTGTGTCCGACTCTTAGCGACCCCATGGACTGTAGCCCACCAGGCTCCTCCATACATGGGATTTTCCAGGCGAGAGTACTGGAGTGGGGTGCCATTGCCTTCTCCGAATGGGAAGGCATACAAGGTCCCAACTCCTCATGTAATGAGACTTTTTCATCAAGAAAGGCTTTTAAATAAATTAAATCTAAGTGTTTTCCTAGTAATCCTAACACTTGTAATATGATGCTTATTTCAAACACTAAAGAATCTGATATCAATGTTAGTGTGAGTTCATCAACCTACCCCGGCCTCCTTTTCACCTGTTTATATTCTTCTGTTCCTTATAGATTGAACTCCTTTATCACCACCTCCCAAAGGTCTCTGCTAACTTTGCTAGGTTGGAATAGGTGTCCTTCCAACCTGACATTATAGCATCCTAGTGAAAAGCTCTCTTAGCATATTGTTCTATGATAATATCTTTACACGCTTGTCCTCACTTACAGAATGCAAACCTGTGGAAGGCAGGAATCTTATCTTATTTGCCTCTTAATTGCATTTAATGAATACATTTGGAGGAAAGGAAGATTTTTAACAATTCAAATACAGTTCCTTTCCTTCCCTTCTCTTCCCTTATCCTCTTCTTCCTTTCTTTTCTGGATAATTCAGACCATTATCACGTGGGGCAGAACAAGACAGGCATCAAAGTATAAAACTCAAGCAGGGTGAGGAAGGTATCCAAGTAAGAGGGCTCCCATTCTGACAGTCAGCTCTTGAGTGAGGTCAGGAAAGCATTCAGGTGAGGGACTGACTTGGGGCAGGAAGTTGGAAGCCAAGTGGAGTAACACGGGGGGTGCCTGCAGGAAGTACAGGTTATCTGAGCCACAGCAGGGAAAGGAAGGAGTCCATGGATTGTGGTAGCTGCTCAGTGTGAAGTCAGAGCCTAAAAAGAGTAAAGAAGGGAAGAGCGCATCCACTGAACCTGGGCATTAGAGCTGTAGTTGGGTAAGCGGGTGGCCACATGGAGCGGCACCCTGGATGGGGTATCAGGGTCCAGGATATCCCACAAGATATCCTGCAGGAGGATATCCCACAGAGGGTCAGAGCCTGAGTGGAGTGATATGGGCATCTATGCAGGAGTGGCAACACAGTGTGGAGATCAGAGTACCTAAGCCAGTGAGGAGGATGAAAGGAGTGACGTTCGGGAGCAGGAGTCTAGCCTGCACAGACTGAAGAAATGCTTCCGTGCCAGGGGGTGGGGAGGTGTTGGGAGGTGCTGCCTAAACACTGTGAGAAGAGTACTCGCACAGGTGTTCAGGGGATGCTGGCCAAGTCCCCTTAGTGATGGACACTAGGACCTGGCCTGGGGCATCAGAACATGGGTGTGGTGAGCGAGGCATCCGCACAAGAAACTGGTTACATACTGGGGGGTTGAACAAGCAAGTAAACCTCAACAAAGACAAAGTCATGAGATCCAGAGTCAAGTTTCTGACCATCTAGGAAGAGCAACCAATACAGAAGGGGCCAAGATGCAAATGAATCCTGAGGAATTTTGTTTCAGAATCTAAAGTCATCTGCAAGAACAAATGGGTAAGTTGAGTTTACAATGTTCTAAATTTTAAATGACTTGAAGAATTGATTATCAGGATATTTTGAATACATCATAGTATATTTTAAATCATATTAAAATGTTTATATTATAGTGTATTCATTTTAATAGAGTTAAAGTTTTGAAATAAAGCTTCAAAAATATCAGTGGCATGAGGAGGGTAATTCACTAAACCTGGTAAATCCAGACCTTGGGAGACCTAGGGTGCTTTATTCCAGCTTCCCCTCCTCTCTGGCCCCACTCCCTGCCCCTAGGGTACAGAGTTAGTATATCAAGTGGGTCCCCTCACCCAGTAGAATGCCTTCTGATATGACACTTAATCCCATTCATATGGCTTTGTGCCCAGTTGCCCCACAGGATGCTCATACATGGCCACCATTCCTGTAAACCACAGGAATACAGGCTGACTACTACAGCCCCCTGTGTGCTCATTGTCTCTCCCCAGTTGTCCTGTTCAAATAGCTCAGCAAATCAGCCAGTCAGCTGCAAGCCAACTATTTTTTGCAGAATCCCCATTCTCTATAAACAATTCACGTGGAAGCCAAATATAACCTTCTTCTCTCTCTCCCTGCCTTCCTCTATCCACAGAGTTCTCTTACATAAACTAGAGGAGTCTATAGTTAGAAGGGGCTGGTATGTGGTTGGAAATTGCCCATCTGGTTTGAGCCCTGGAGGGTCTGTCTCACTCCAGCTTCTCTAGAATATGAGATGCTGGCTGTCCAATGTGTCCTTGGTTTTGTCCCCTAGTCCAGAGCAACAGAAAAAAAAGAAAGAGAGAGGAAAAAAAAAAAAAAACAAATTCAAAAGCCTAATACATAAACTAATGCAAAGGAATATGTAACACAAAACTGGTGCCCATGGTTAAAATCCAGTAGGAGACTGATTGTCACAGGAAACCAGAAAAAAAGGGAATTTACATAGGTACTGTCTGAATCTTTACCAAAACTATATTCACATATTATTTGTGTAATTTAAAATAAATCAAAAGCAATGAAAAATTTAAAAACTAATTATTAACAGCCAAAAAAGTAACAGTGAATATAAATCACAGAATGAACTTTGTCACCATAAAATCAATGAAGAAAATTAAAAGATGAATAATTTGACAATATAAAGTAAATAAATGTATACCGGCTTAGCTCATATAAATAGATTTAAAAAAAAAAAAATTAAAACCCTAATGGTTAAATGAGCTAAAAAATATGAGTTAACTATTCATAAAAGAAGAAAAATAATTGTATAAGTTTGAAAATTAACCAATATCTATTGCTTGCCTCGGGTACTGGATTATTGGTAGGGTTTCTTCCCTTCTTTTTTCTTATAAAATTTCTATAATAAATATTTATCTCTATAAAATCAGGATAAAAAAAGAAACTTTTTAAACAGCCCCTCTCACTTTATCCAACCCAACCCAGCAAAAAAATATATATGTTTATATATACCAAATATACATTTTTTGTAAGAGTCTCAATACTAGTGAAATAAACAGAGAAGTATAGAAAGAGCCTTTTTCCCAAAGACACATTTTTTTTAAAAAAGCTTCCACCCACCTTATAGATTATAATTGATTTTATTCTAAAAAAAAGTCACTGAGTCTTCATTATAGAAGTCTTATAAGAAATATCAACACATACAAAGAAATTTAAAAGTTGTTGAGTTAAACAATAACTATGTTACTTTTTTCCATCAACTATTTCCTACAGCTTCTTACTGAGAAAGAAAATTTCTTTCCTCTGGCCTTCAATAATCCTGACATTTAATTTACTTCTTTTTTTATTTTGAAACTTTATGTGCTTTTTTGCCTTCACTTAATTTCTATATAAGAGGATCAGCTACTAAAACCAAAAATATCATAAATTTAAAAATTGTCAATCTGTTTATAGAATATGGATAATGAAAACTCAATACATTCATTACAGTCATGAAATATAAATAACTTTACATAGTATATTTCCCCAAGAATAAGTGAACTACAACTTTTTTAGCTTCTATAATGTATTTTCTTTTTAAACTTATAGAGCTAGTCTTGTGTCTAAAATTAACCCATGAATCAACTAGCCAAATACAGGAGTATGGTCTATATCCACACACAGAATTTTCTTCAAGAAGTTAACCCAAAACGAATCAAACATCAAGACACTTGCATCAATCACGCCAGCTGTCTGCTCTAAGGAAAACTAGAAATGGAAGAAAGAGGCAGTGATCAAACAGAAGACATGGGAGACGCCTATGAATATTAATGAAGAATCCTGACTTATTCACAAAAGCATTCTTTGACAATTCAAAGACATGAAACCTGCCAGTCAATTCAATCTTTCTATCCATGCAGCTGCTAAAACCCTATCAACTGAAAAAGGAATGATAAATTACATATTTCTTGAAGCAAAGATATGATCAAAGGAAGTAATGCAGTTTTATGATACTATTTTAAGAGTTTATACCAATCTTGAGTTATCCTTTTTAATTAAATCAAAAAGAACCAAGCTTTTTTTAACCTAATATAAAGTTAAATACTACGCAACAGATACCCTGACACATTTATATTTTAAATAGTGGGAAATTTTACTATTTTTTCCCACATTTGAAAGTATTACCTTCATTATTCTAGTGTGGACTCAACGTCACCGAAATTGAAGAGGATAAACAGAGTAGTGTTAAGCAAACTCTTCTTAGTGAACTGAAAAATACCTCATCCAGTTTCAACTTAGAGCCTGTTAAAGAGGAGTTAGAATTTTAGCAAACTAAAAGTCTGTCAAGTAGAAAATAGCAGGCAGTCCTCCCCAGAGATCTGTGGGCACCGGACACAATGCGAGCAAGTAACGCGCCCCTGATCGCAGCGGGAAGGCTCGCAGACATGACACGTTCAGTGCCAAAGCAAGGGCTCTAATTAGCGAAGGGTTCCGGTCTGGCAGTCAAGGGCTTAACCTTCGTTGGGAAATAATGAGTCAGACAATGTTTGAAGCCTCCATATAAGATTTAGAGAAGAATGGGGGTGCTGAGAACTGCCTTAAATGTGCTAAACTGACAGACACAGGTGACCGAACAATGAACTGCACACTTGGCAAAGGAGGAGAAAATATTTGGTACATGCTTATGTCCTCCAGAGTACCGTTCCTCTTCAGTCCCTGAATTAAGATGAAACATATTGATAGGCCATATTATTTGGTTGAGTTACTTTAAAGAAAGTAGAAGACTTGGTGGAGGATATATATTTTCTGCAAATGTTTCTTAGACAACCAACTTTTAAGATTAGGGAATATCTGGGAACTTCTCTGAAGATGAGAGACAAATCTCAGGTTAAAGGCTAAAAAGTTCATTAGCAAACACAAATACTCTGTAATTAAACATGTACACCCATGGCAGATTCATGACAATGTATTGGCAAAACCAATACAATATTGTAAATTTAAAAAAATAAATTAATTTTAAAAAATAAAATTCATATAAATTCTAAAAAATAAATAAATAAATAAAATTACCTAAATGGAAGGCCAAGCCAAGGACCCAAAGTCTAGGCAAATTAGAATATTTCCTTCTTGTCTTCTAATCTAAAAAATTACTACAGCTCCCCAAAGTTTCTTGTATGCATGATTTTTAAAATTCTTTTCCATTCGGGTTTATTACAGTATGCTGAATATCCCTGTGTCATAATCTGGACCTAGTTGTTTACCTATTTTGTATATATAGTAGTTTGTATCTGCTAATCCCAAACTCTTACACCCCTCTCACTCCCTTTCTCCATTGGTAATGGTAAATTTGTTTTCTGTCTGTGCGTCTCTTTCTGTTTCATAAATAAGTTTATTTATGTCGTATTTTAGGTTTCACATATAAGAAATATCATATGGCATTTGTCACTTTCTGACTTACTTAGGCATACGTGATTTTTTACTCTTAACTGCACAAACTCTTTAAAGAGTAAAAATTATAGTACTTTGATTTTTTACTTCATGTAACTGAATCTGGGGGGGAAATACTCATATCTGATTGCTCACCGTAACAATATGCATTCTTTGATAAACTAAGTAAACAACTATTAATCATTGTTTTTTTCCTACTTCACCCACTCAATGTTATACCCAAAATGTGCTAAGTCGCTTCAGTCATGTTCAACTCTTTGCAACCCCGTGCACTGTAGCCCACCAGGCTCCTCTGTCCATGGGATTCACCAGCAACAAAACTGGAATGGGTTGCCATTTCCTTCTCTAGGGGATCTTCCCAACCCAGGGATCAAACCCGAGTCTTTTACATCCCCTGCATTTGCACGTGGATTCTTTACCACTGGCACCACATGGGAAGCCCTATACATAAAATAGTTAAGCCTTTTAGGATGTTTTATAAACTGATATATATATTTGAAAACTCATACATACTTACATATATATATATTTACACACACCTACATATATATATATATATATATATATATATATATATATATATATAGTCTATGTTATCTGAAAGCAAGTTACTCAATTTGACAATCAATTGCTCATAGAGAGTGAATGTAAACATTGTGGGCAACAGAAGGTTTCAGCTACATATTGAAGGCATATATGTGTGTGAATATATATGTATACTAACATTTCACTAGTGCTAATAATGCTGAGCTGTCTTCCAGTATTTGTTTAGAAGGTATAAAATCTCTCCACTCAATAGTAGAATGCTAATTAGGTATGCTAAAAGAATTATAAGCCTTAAGTAAATAAAGTAATAAACCACTAATAATAATCTTAAAGTCCAATAATTGGGGTTAAAATTTTTAAATGAAGAACACTGCAAAACAAATAACTGGTATAGGACTGTATTACCTTTCTAAAGGGCAAAAAATGTGAATTCTGAAATACATCTGTCCCCATGGATTTCAACTTAACTAAGGGATTGAAAATTGTACATTTGTTTTCCCAGTCAAAACACTGAGAATCAGAGTTATTGTTTTCTCTAATAGAAATATTTCAAAATAGAATGCATGCATAGACTCCAGAGAGAACAACAAAAATGCCAAACTTGCATAAAGCTCTCCTTGTTTCTTTTTCCTTCCCTATCTGGACAGGGAACAATTTTCTCTTGGGGCAACATAGTAAAGGCTCTGATGAACCATGACTCCAGAAGAAACAAACGCACTTTATCCGCCCCATCTCTTGTCAGGTGAAGGGAGAATTATACTTGGTGAACGTTCAGAAGCACCCTGAGCCTTCTATCAGACCCCTCAGTGTTCAAAGATTTCATGGAACAGAGGTTCAGTTTAACCAGAATATTGGGGAAATGACTTGGTGATTTCAAAAGTTACACTAAGATTGAAAATCAATTGCTTGTAGGGAGTAAATATAAACATTAAAGAGCACCACAAGGTTTCATTAGTTCATAGATACAAAATTGGCTGTTAAAACTTTATATTGTACATTTTGTTCGCCAACAAGTTTATCTGGAAAATATAAAGGACTCCTATTTGTGACCAAAGAAGGTGATAGTTGTTATTACCTTCTATAGCATTGCTTTGTTTATTAACTATATACATTACCTTAAATTGATTATGTATTAATTAATATAACTTGTTTATTAGTATAATAGTATCACATATTTTATGATTATTTGTCTTCTCTGCTAGAATATAAGCTCTACTCTGGTGGAGATAGTCATAGTTGTTCGCCAAGCATGTAGAATAGTGCCTGGCATACTCCACAAAAATTGTGGAATGAATAATTCAAATATAAAAGTGAAAATTAAAAGAAGGAAAATAATTCCATTGAAGACATGTTGAAATACAACAAAATCAGATAATAATTTTTAAAAATCATCTCCAGAAAGAGTTAACCTGTTCTCACTAAAGAAAAAGTGCCATACAACCAGGGTCTCCAGTATCATTCTCAGCAGGAGAAAGCCTTCCTCATGGTGGACAAGGCTTAACACAGGGGTCTCTCCTCCCTGCAGACCTTGGCTCCAGTTCACCACTCTCAGGGTAGTAAGCCCATACCTGGCTCTGGTACTTTCCATCTGAACTGATTCTACCATAAAATTTATACTGCCACTTATTCAAGGGAATAAACATGGATTAAATGTTTAGCCCCAAGGTCCTGGAAGGATATTTGAATAAGAGTTGGAGCCAAAAAATTAGACATGGATTGAGACTATAAAGATTTCTGTGTTCTCTCTGCTTATTCAAGCTTGAATTTTGAGGTAACCACTGAAAAGTACAACTGCAGATTTTGGTTCGATCACAACTTGATCATTAAATATCATTTAAATATGAGCTATAACTTTCCGGAGACATAAGAACAAGTCAAAATGTTTGGTAAGCTATAGATAACAATTGAGTATATTAGACAAGTTAGGAAAGATTGTGATGAATTTTGTGATGAGTAAAATTGAATCCCTGTTTCCTAATTACAACACCTCTCCATCTCAACATGTACTTACTACAACCTCCACCCACAGCCTCAGTGCCACTACTAAAGAAAGTATTGCCTAGAAGACATCAATGACTTCCTACTCAACAAATCATCTCAATGATTCTTTGGCAAGCATTTCATAACTTATATTGCCTTAGTTTAGGTAACCTTCCACAATCCCAGATATTTTCCTGATTTTACAAAGATCTGAGACATTTAAGAGCACTCCTCACTGAAGTTAGCCAATGGGGCTAAGTTTTCTCTTTTGTTCTTTTGATTTCCATTGACAACTCACACATTATTATAATATCACCTACTAGAAAGTGTGTTTTCTTTGAAGTTATAATTTTGATGCTCAATGAGCATTTGTTGAATGAGTGAATCCTATTCTAGCTATCATCAAAATTGTCATCCTTGTCACATGGAATTATGAGATGCTGCTTAAAAATATGCCAAAAGAAAAAGTTAATAAATATTAAATCTTAACAAGCAAAGAATACGTAAGCTTACATAAATACTTACACAAAGTAAGAAATCACCTAATATGCTTCCTATTAAGGGAATAGGGTTCCCATCCTCCAAAGCCCCATAAAAACAAACAGTGGAGTTGCAAAGGTGAGTTGTTCAGCCTTGCTATCCTTGCCACTGCCTCCCATGATTCTTCTTTTTGTGCTTACTTGCTCATTGAGGCTAGAAAGTGAAAGTAAAAGTCACTCAGTCGTGTCTAACTCTTTGCACTGGAGTTGACTGAGTGGGACTGACTATGCAGTCCATGGAATTCTCCAGGCCAGGATACTGGAGTGGATTCTCCAGGGGATCTTCCAGATGCAGGGAAGGAACCCACCTAGAGGCTGGTGTTAAATAACACAACACATTCCTGAATGTTCACTGTGAGACTAGAAGAAACAACAGGCACATCTCAGGAGACCCTGGATTTAGACCTGTCTTAGATCCATTTCTTCAGACCTCCAACACTATTCACCTACAGAACACTTTGAGCTCTTCCATTGCTTCAAAAAGCAATAGATTCAACACATCTTCCTATTCTAAATAAGGTTTTCCCAATTTTTTCAAAAGTTTAAAAAATGTCTCTATCTTGCATTTTAAATAACTCATCTTAATGATTCTTCTTTTTATTGGCCAGGCTATTCCCTTCAATTCCCACAGCCACCTTATTAGGCTAGCTTCATAGAAGATTTGAAGTAAACATGTTTTTTATATGCTGAATCATACTCATCTCAAAAAATTCACCTGTTGAAGTCTTTATCCCTTCATATATTTAAAGGACTCATGACTAAGTCAGACTCACTCAGATGACTCCTCCCTGTTTTAAGATTAACTGTTTGGGATCTTAATTACAGCTGCAAAATCCCTTCAGTGTGATTTGATCGAATAACTAGGTGAATATATGTATGTACACAGGGACCAGAAATCTTAAGGACCATCTTAGAGTTCAGGCTACTACTCTAATATTTTTGGTTTTCCTTTTAAGGAGGATAGAGTAAAAGTGGGTTGAAGGGGATAGAGAAGGGCTCTGTTTCTTAACAAATCCATTGGTTTTGTGGAAATACACACAAAACATGAAAGTTATGACCCAAGAGGAATAGTCTAAAATTTTAAATAGCATGAAAAACATAAATAGAAAAGTATAACAAGGAGGAGAGTCTGGGTTTTTAGTTTTAATTTTGGATTTTTCTTTTTGTTTGTTTTTTAGCAAATCAAGTGACAAATCTGGAATCTTAAGTCAAAATGTTTTTTAAAAGAAAGAAAGTTTACCTTTTGAAAAAGAGAATTCAATTATATCTAAATGTAGAGTATAGGTCAAGTTCTAGCTATGTTTTCTTAGAAAATAAAAAAGGAAAGCCAAAGAAATCTTCCCTAAAAATCCAAATCCAATATTAGTTGGATTAGTTCTGATTATCTTGGATATTTTCTGGTTAAAAGTATATCTTGTTAAATGTCTCAGCTATACAATATATTTTAAAAGAGAGAATGAGTAAAATGAACCATTTCTAGTCTCTTAAGAAATAAAGCTGTTCTAAAATTTTTCTCTGGATTAGTGATACAAAAGTGAAGCATTGCCCTCTAGAGGATTAAAAGAGCTTTCTAGACCAGGCAACTATTTCATAATAATGTAATGTTGCTGTATACATACTGTCCAGCTAATTTCAGGTGTATGTTCTTCTGTGGGGCACAGAAAAGAAATAGAAAATAGCTTTGGTGTAAGGAGTGCTAAGAACCTTTTTTAACAAACTTAGAATTTCTCAAGAGTTTGGTAAACTCTAATATTTGGTACATTACTTTATAAAATTTTGACCAATGTGTTTGCACTGTAATCATGAAATAAAGGTCTGTCTTAGAAAATGGAGAATTTTTAGTTTTCTTAAAATGTGTAGACTTAAATCTAATAAAGTCTGGTAGACTTTTAACCAGCCACTAAAGCAACAGAGCCATGTGTATGTATCATACACATGATCTTATATTAAATTATAAAATGACTACAAAACTGACCCATATAATTTTTCTACCATATTCAACCTTAATATTTAGGAAGTTTAAAAGCAAGTGAAAAAATAGAAGGGTATGTAAAATTTCAATGGCTATTTTGGCAATCCATGTCAAGAATTTTCCTATTACCAGAAGCGTTTTCAGCCTAATCACATTCCTCCAAGAGTCAAAATCAGAAGCCAGAGCAAGTTGTTTAAACATCTGGGTCTCTGCCTTTAACATAATTAATTGGTTATTCTCAAATTATTCTCCCCAAATGGGCATGTCTCATCCATGTTTCCGCCAGAACACTTTCCCTTATCTTCCTGTTAGGGTTTCATACAAACCTAAACAACTCCAGGCTTTAAAAATGAAGAAGGGAAGGGAAAAAGGAAAGGAGGGAAAGAAGAAAGGAAGAAAGAGGGAAAGAGGGAGGGAGAGGAGGGAAGAAAAGAAGAAAAGGCAGCTTAAAAAACTATTGGCTCTTTGCATTTCTTTCTTCAGTTGTATAATTATTTCTTTTAACTTTCATTTCTCCAGCATTGGCAACAGTGAAGATATGGTTGCTTCAATCTTCTTCCCAAAATGAGAGATAACAGCCTGCCATTGCAGGAGACTTAAGAGACGTGGGTTTGATCTCCAGGTCGGGAAGGTCCCCTGGAGAAGGAAATGGCAACCCACCCCAGTATTTATGCCTGGAGAATCCTATGGACAGAGGAGCATGGCGGGCTATGGTCCATAGGGTCGCAAAGAGTCAGATACGACTGCAGTGACTTTGCACAAAACCAAGCCTAACACAAAGGGATGAAAGCAAAATACAGCATTATAGACATATTCCACATCTTATTAATAAAAGACTCTTGTAGAAAACACACAGAACATTTTACAGTGGGGTCTAAACACACTATATGATGTACAAGGTTTCTTACTGGAACATGGCATTTTTCTTCCCCAACAAATACCTGGCAACTATCTCACACAATTTTTATAATTAGATGTGTGTCCCTTTTCCTTCTGGGCTTCCCAGGTGGTGATAGTAGCAAAGAACCCACTTGCCAATCAATGCAGGAGACACAAGAGACTAGGATTCGATACCTGGGTTGGGAAGAGGCCCTGGAGGAGGGCATGGCAACTCACTCCAGTATTCTTGCCTGGAGGATCCCATGGACAGAGGAGCCTGGCGGGCTACAGTTTGTGGGGTCACACAAAGTCAGATACAACTAAAGAAATCTAGCACACAAACAGGCTCTTCTTTCTGTCTTACTCCAGAGTTCCATGGTATATTTACATATTATAAATGTCTTCAATATTTACAGACCTGCGAATATGTCACAAAACAGCAGGGTGAAAGGTTTTAATGAACTAGAGGGAAACTACCAACAGAAGTTTCAGGTTTGCCTGTCTCTGTGGATTTTTCACAAGCAAAGGATTCAGTTCAGTTGCTCAGTTGTGTCCAACTCTTTGCAACACCATGGACTGCAGCACACCAGGCTTCCCTGTCCATCACCAAATCCTGGAGCTTACTCAAATCCATGTCCATCGAGTCAGTGATGCCATCCAACCATCTCATCCTCTGTCATCCCCTTCTCCTGCTTTCAACCTTTCCCAGAATCACAGTCTTTTCCAGTGAGTCAGTTCTTCGCATCAGGTGGCCAAAGTATTGGAGTTTCAGCATCACTCCTTCCAATGAATACTCAGGACTGATTCCCATTAGCATGGACTGGTTGGATCTCCTTACTGTCCAAGGGACTCTCAAGAGTCTTCTCCCAACACCACAGTTCAAAAGCATCAATTCTTTGTTATTCAGCTTTCTTTATAGTCCAACTCTCACATCCATGCTACTGGAAAAACCATAGCTTTGACTAGATGGACCTTTGTCAGCAAAGTAATGTCTCTGCTTTTTAATATGCTGTCTAGGTTGGACATAGCTTTTCTTCCAAGGAGCGTCTTTTAATTTCATGCCTGCAGTCACCATCATTTAATTTCATGGCTGCAGTGATTTTGGAGCCCAAAAAAATAAAGTATGTCACTGTTTCCATTGTTTCCCCATCTATTTTCCATGAAGTGATGGGACCAGATGCCATGATATTTGTTTTTTGAATATTGAATTTTAAGCCAACTTCTTCACTCTCCTCTTTCACTTTCATCAAGAGGCTCTTCACTTTCTCTATAAGGGTGGTGTCATCTGCATAACTGAGATTATTGGTATTTCTCCCAGCAATCTTGATCCCAGCTTATGCTTCATCCAGCTGGCATTTCACAGGATGTACTCTGCATATAAGTTAAATAAGCAGGGTGACATTATACAGCCTTGAAACATTCCTTTCCCAATTTGCAGTCTGTTGATCATGTCCGTTTCTAACGGTTGCTTCTTCGCCTGCATACAGATTTCTCAGGAGGCAGGTAAGGTGGTCTGGTATTCCCATCTCTTTAAGAATTTTCCAGTTTGTTGTGATCTACACAGTTAAAGATTTTGGCGTAATCAATACAGCAGAAGTAGATGTTTTCTGGAATTCTCTTGCTTTTTCTATGATCCAATGGATTAAACTACAGCAAAGGATTAAATTACTCTTTAGAACAGGATCTGGAAAACACAGTCTCTTTTTTGCATCTTGAAATTCAACCATTCTGTAAAATTTTCAGTTACTTGTTTGGAATGCAAAGATTCTTTGACTAGGGTCTAAGGAATCTTAGGACACTAATTACTTGGAACCATGGAATCCAAATTGGCTAAGACTTATGATAATCCTGGTCTGTTTTCATCCTCTCTTCACCAGTCAGTTATCAGATGTGGTGGTACCATCACAGAAGAAATGAAACCTTTCTTGAATACGTCTTAAAACATCCCTTCCACTTTCTCCTGACATTTGCAGAAGTTGCTTACTATTCTAAACTTGCAGTTAGCAAGCGTTTCACAAGTCCTTCTATTTTCTTATCAAATCAGTTGAGTCCAATTCCATCACTGCTCAATCTTCAACCTACCACATCCTTTCCTCGAAACCCACCTGGTTAGCCCTAAATCCCTTCTTTCCCACAACTCAGTCACCTCATCTTTGTCTACTGCCAAATAATTTGTCTTCACATACAGGATATAAAAATAACTCTCTCACTTAAGAAAATATCTGATATAACTAAGCAGAAATGCAATTAGAATAGACAAAGAATTAGAGAAGAATAAGGTTATATATCAGAAATTTCTACAAAAAATATTGAGGAGTACTGATGTTTAAAATTAGTCAGTGATTCTGACCACAACCCAGTTGTCTATTCAAATCCTATCCATGATTTCTTTTCACACAAGCTTAGAAGATGCAGTAATGTTACACTAACTATCTTCAATAAATCATTTTCAAAATTAATCATGCCCTTTAAAGGTCCCCCTAAATATGATCAGAGCCTAAATATGTGACTGACTGCATGACAGGTTAAACAATATACAATGAATACTAGTGTTCCAAAAATACCCAAACCATCCTGGAAATAAAGGAGGCCTGGTACTATCCCCTCCATATGAGTGTGTGTGGGTGTGAGTGCTAAGTTGTTTCAGTTGTATCCAACTCTGTGCTATCCTATGGGCTGTAGCCTGCCAGACTCTTCTGTCCATGGGATTCTCCAGGCAAGAAAAATGGAGTGGGTTGCGATGCCCTCCTCCATGGCATCCTCCCAAACCAGGATCAAACCTGCATCACCTGTGACTCCTGCAATGCAGGTGGATTCTTTATCACTGAGCCACTAGGGAAGCCGACTATCCCCTTATTGTTATTCAGTCACTCACTCGTGTCCAACTCTGCAACCCCGTGGATTGCACCACTCCAGTCTTCCCTGTCCTTCACCATCTCCAAGACCTTGCTCAAACTCGCAACCATTGAGTCGGTGATGCCCTCCAGCCATCTTGTCCTCTGTTGTCCCCTTCTCCTTCTGCTTTCAATCTTTCCCAGCATCAGGGTCTTTTCCAATAAACTGGCTCTTTACATCAGGTGGCCAAAGTATTGGAGTTTCAGCTTGAGTATCAGTCCTTCCAATGATTACTCAGGGTTGATTTCCTTTAGGATTGACTGGTTGGATCTCCTTGCAGTCCAAGAGACTCTCAAGAGTCTTCTCCAACACCACAGCTCAAAAGCATCAATTCTCTAGTGCTCAGCCTTCGTTATGATCCAAATCTCACATCTGTACATGAGTATTGGAAAAAAACATAGCTGTGACTATACAGACCTTTGTCAGCAAAGTAATGCCTCTGCTTCTTAATACATTATCTAGGTTTGTCATAGTTTTTCTTCCAAGGAGTAAGCATCTTTAATTTCATGGCTGCAGTCATCATCTGCAGGGATTTTGGAGCCCCCCAAAATAAATTCTTTCACTGTTTCCATTGTTTCCCCATCTCTTTGCCATGAACTGATGGGACCAGATGCTATGATCTTAGTTTTTTTAATGTTGATACTTAAGCCAGCTTTTTCACTCTCCTCTTTCACCTTCATCAAGAGGCTCCTTAGTTCCTCTTCGCTTTCTGCCGTAAGGGTGGTGTCACCTGCATATCTGAGGTTATTGATATTTCTCCCAGAAATCTTGATTCCAGCTTGTGCTTCATCCAGCCCGGAATTTCACATAATGTACCCTGCATATAAGTTAAATAAGCAGGGTGACAATATTCAGCCTTGATACACTCCTTTCCCAATTTTGAATTTGTCTTTTGTTCTGTTTCCAGTTCTGTTGCTTCTTGACCTGTGTACAGGTTTCTCTGGAGGCAGGTAAGGTGGTCTGGTATTCCCATCTCTTGAAGAATTTTCTGCTGGAAAAGACAGTAGGTGCTGGAACAGCGGCTGTGCAGGGCTGGAGCAACTTAGAGGAGATACCCCACGTCCAAGAGCAAAGGAGAAGCCCCAGAAAGATCGTAGGAGGGGTGAAATCGCATTTAGAATCAAACCCCATGCCTGCCAGAGAAGCTCAGAGGGCTCAAACATACCTTGTGCACACCAGGACCCAGAGACCCCACAGAGACTGAGACAGAACTGTGTTTGAGTGTCTCCTGCGGAGGTACAGTCAGCAGTGGCCTGCCGCAGGGGCAGAAGCTCTGGGTGCAGAAGACCTGGGTATGGCATAAGCCCTCTTGGAGGAGGTCACCATTAACCCTACTATAGAGCTGCCAGAACTTACACAGGACTGGGAAACAGACTCTTGGAGGACACAAACTGAACCTTGTGCACCAGGACCCAGGAGAAAAGAGCAGTGACCACACAAGAGACTGACAGAGACTTGGCCGTGAGTGTTCAGGAGTCTCCAGTGGAGCTGTGGGTCGCTGGTGGCCTGCTGCAGGGTTTGGGGCGCTGAGTGTAGCATTGTGTGCATGCGTTCTTTTGAAGGAGGTTGTCATTATGTTCATTACCTCCACCATGAAAGTGACAGAGAAGTCGCTCAGTTGTGCCATGTAGGGTCACCCAAGATGGATGGGTCATGCTGCAGAGTTCTGACAAAATGTGACCCACTGGAGAAGGGAATGACAAAGCACTTCATTATTCCTGCCTTGAGAACTCCATGAAAAGTTCACTTCAGTTCAGTCGCTCAGTCGTGTCCAACTCTTTGCACCCCTGTGAACTGCACACCAGGCCTCCCTGTCCCTCACCAAATCCCAAAGTCTACCTAAACTCATTGAGTCAATGATGCCATCCAACCATCTCATCCTCTGTCCTCCCCTTCTCCTCCTGCCTTGAATCTTTCCCAGCATCAAGGTCTTTTCAAATGAGTCAGCTCTTCGCATCAGGTGGCCAAAGTATTGGGAGTTTCAGCTTCAACATCAGTCCTAACAATGAACACTCAGAAATGATCTCCTTTAGGATGGACTGGTTGGATCTCCTTGTAGTTCAAGGGATTCTCAAGAGTCTTCTCCAACACCACAGTTCAAAAGCATCAAGTCTTCGGTGCTCAGTTTTCTTTAAAGTCCAATTCTCACATCCATACATGACTACTGGAAAAACCATAGGCTTGACTATATGGACTTTTGTTAGCAAAGTGATGTCTCTGCTTTTTAATATGCTGTCTAGATTGGTCAAAACTTTCCTTCCAAGCAGGAAGCGTCTTTTTATTTCATTGCTGCAGTCACCATCTGCAGTATGAAAAGGTAAAAGGATAGGGCACTGAAAGATGTACTCCCCAGGTTGGTAAGTGCCCCACGTGCTACTGGACATCAGTGGAGAAATAACTCCAGAAAGAATGAAGAGACAGAGCCAAAGCAAAAACAACACCCAGTTGTGGATGTGACTGGTGATGGAAGTAAAGTCAAATGCTGTAAAGAGCAATATTGCATAGTAACTTGGAATGTTAGGGCCATGAATCAAGACAAATTGGAAGTGGTCAAACAGGAGATGGCAAGAGTGAACATCGACATTTTAGGAATCAGCAAACTAAAATGGACTGGAATGGGTGAATTTAACTCAGATGACCATTATATCTACTAGTGTGAGCAGGAATCCCTTGGAAGAAATGGAGTAGCCATCACAGTCAACAAAAGAGCCTGAAATGCAGTACTTGATTGCAATCTCAAAACCAACAGAATGATCTCTGCTCGTTTCCAAGGCAAACCATTCAGTATCACAGTAATCGAAATCTATGCCCGGACCAGTAATGCTGAAGAAGCTGAAGTTGAACAGTTCTATGAAGACCTACAAGACCTTCTAGAACTAACACACCAAAAAAGATGTCCTTTTCATTAAGGGGACTGGAATACAAAAGTAGAAAGTAAAGAGATACCTGGAGTAAGAGGCAAATTTGGCCTTGGAGTACCGAATGAAGTAGGGCAACAGCTAATAGAGTTTTACCAAGAGAATGCACTTGTGATAGCAAACACCCTCTTCCAACAACACAAGAGAAGATTCTGCACAAACATGGACATCACCAGATAGTCAATACTGAAATCAAAGTGATTATATTCTTTGCAGCCAAAGATGGAGAAGCTCTATACAGTTAGCAAAAACAAGACTTGGAGCTGACTGTGCCTCAGATCATGAACTCCTTATTGCCAAATTCAGACTTAAATTGAAGAAAGTAGGGAAAACCACTTTCATACCACTTTAGGTAAGATCTAAATCAAATCCCTTAAACAGTGGAAGTGACAAGTAGATTCAAGGAATTAGATCTGATAGACGGAGTGCCTGAAGAACCATGGAAAAGAAATGTAAAAAAAAAAAAAAAAAAAAAAGGCTGTCTGGGGAGGCCTTACAAATACCTGTGAAAAGAAGCGAAGTGAAAAGCAGAGAAAAGGAAAGATATAAGCATCTTCATGCAGAGTTCCAAAGAATAGCAAGAAGAGATAAGAAAGCCTTCCTCAGTGATCAATACAAAGAAATAGAGGAAAACAACAGAATGAGAAAGACTAGAGATCTCTTCAAGAAAATTAGAGATACCAAGGGAACATTTCATGCAAAGATGGGCTCGATAAAGGACAGAAATGGCATGGGCCTAACAGAAGCAGAAGATATTAAGAAGAGGTGGCAAGAATACACAGAAGAACTGTACAAAAAGATCTTTATGACCCAGATAATCATGATGCTGTGATCACTGACCTACAGCCAGACATCCTGGAATGTGAAGTCAAGTGGGCCTTAGAAAGCATCACTACGAACAAAGCTAGTGGAGGTGATGGAATTTTAGTTGAGCTATTTCAAATCCTGAAAGGTGATGCTCTGAAAGTGCTGCACTCAATATGCCAGCAAATTTGGAAAACTCAGCAGTGGCCACAGGACTGGAAAAGGTCAGTTTTCATTCCAATCCCAAAGAAAGGCAATGCCAAAGAATGCTCAAATTACCGCACAATTGCACTCGTTTCACACGCTAGTAAAGTAATGCTCAAAATTCTCCAAGCCAGGCTTCAGCAATACGTGAACCGTGAACTTCCAGATGTTCAAGCTGGTTTTAGAAAAGGCAGAGGAACCAGAGATCCAATTGCCAACATCCGCTGGATCATCGAAAAAGCAAGAGAGTTCCAGAAAAACATCTATTTCTGCTTTATTGACTATTCCAAAGCCTTTGACTGTATGGATCATCATACAATAAACTGTGGAAAATTCTGAAAGAGATGGGAATACCAGACCACCTGACCTGCCTCTTGAGAAATTTGTATGCAGGTCAGGAAGTAACAGTTAGACCTGGACATAGAACAACAGACTGGTTCCAAATAGGAAAAGGAGTACATTAAGGCTGTATATTGTCACCCTGCTTATTTAACTTATATGCAGAGTACATCATGAGAAATGATGGCCTGGAAGAAGCACAAGCTGGAATCAAGATTGCCGGGAGAAATATCAATAACCTCAGATATGCAGATGACACCACCCTTATGGCAGAAAGTGAAGAGCAACTCAAAAGCCTCTTGATGAAGGTGAAAGAGGAGAGTGAAAAAGTTGGCTTAAAGCTCAACACTCAGAAAACGAAGATCATGGCCTCTGGTCCCATCACTTCATGGGAAATAGATGGGGAAACAGTGGAAACCATGGCTGACTTTATTTTTTTTGGGGGGGTGCTCCAAAATCACTGCAGATGGTGACTGCACCCATGAAATTAAAAGACACTTACTCCTTGGAAGAAAAGTTATGACCAACCTAGACAGCATATTGAAAAGCAGAGACAGTACTTTGCCAACAAAGGTCCGTCTAGTCAAGGCTATGGTTTTTCCTGTGGTCATGTATGGATGTGAGAGTTGGACTGTGAAGAAAGCTGAGTGCCGAAGAATTGATGCTTTTGAACTGTGGTGTTGGAGAAGACTCTTGAGAGTCCCTTGAACTGCAAGGAGATCCAACCAGCCCATTCTGAAGATCAGCCCTGGGATTTCTTTGGAAGGAATGATGCTAAAGCTGAAACTCCAGTACTTTGGCCACCTCATGCGAAGAGTTGACTCATTGGAAAAGACTCTGATGCTGGGAGGGATTGGGGGCAGGAGGAGAAGGGGATGACAGAGGATGAGATGGCTGGATGGCATCACTGACTCGATGGATGTGAGTCTGAGTGAACTCCGGGAGTTGGTGATGGACAGGGAGGCCTGGCACGCTGCGATTCATGGGGTTGCAAAGAGTCGGACACGACTGAGCGACTGAACTGAAGAACTGTAGACAGAGGTTTGTGACATTGTACAGGAGACAGGGACCAAGACAATCCCCAAGAAAAAAAAAGCAAAAAGGCAAAAAGAGTGTCTAAGGAGGCCTTAAAAATAGCTGTGAAAAGAAGAGAAGTGAAAGGCAAAGGAGAATAGAAAGATATACCCATTTGAATGCAAAGTTCCAAAGCATAGCAAGGAGAGATAAGAAAGCCTTCCTCAGTGATCAATACAAAGAAATAGAAGAAAGCAATAGAACAGGAAAGACTAGAGATCTCTTCAAGAAAATTAGAGATACCAAGGGAACATTTCATGCAACGATGGCACAATAAAGGACAGAAATGGTATGGACCTAACAGAAGCAGAAGATATTAAGAAGAGGTGGCAAGAATACACAGAAGAACTGGTACAAAAAATATCTTCATGACCCAGATAATCACGATGGTGTGATCACTGACCTAGAGCCAGACATCCTGGAATGTGAAGTCAAGTGGGCCTTAGGAAGCATCATTATCAACAAAGCTAGAGAAGGTGATGGAATTCCAGTTGAGATATTTCAAATCCTGAAAGATGATGCTGTGAAAGTGCTGCACTCAATATGCCAGCAAATTTGGAAAACTCAGCAGTGGCCATAGGACTGGAAAAGTCAGTTTTCATTCTAATCCCAAAGAAAGTGAATGTCAAAAAATGCTCAAACTACCACACAGTTGCACTCATTTGCACATGCTAGCAAAGTGATGCTCAAAATTCCACAAACCAGGCTTCAACCGTATGTGAACCATGAGCTTCTAGATGTTCAAGCTGGATTTAGAAAAAGCAGAAGAACCAGAGATCAAATTGCCAACATCCACTAGATCATTGAAAAAGCGAGAAAGTTCCAGAAAAACATCTACTTCTGCTTTATTGACTATGCCAAAGCCTTTGACTGTGTGGCTCACATAAAAACTACGGAAAATTCTGAAAGAGATGGAAATACCAGACAACCTGACCTGCCTCTTGAGAAATCCATATGCAGGTCAAGATGCAACAGCTAGAACTGGACATGGAACAACAGACTGGTTCCAATCGGCAAAGAGGAACATCAAGGCTGTATATTGTCACCCTGCTTATTTAACTTATATGCAGACTTCATCATGAGAAATACTGGACTGGATGAAGCACAAGCTGGAATCAGGATTGTTGGGAGAAATATCAATAACTTCAGATATGCAGATAATACCACCCTAATGGCAGAAAGTGAAGAAGAACCAAAGAGCCTCTTGATGAAAGTGAAAGAGGAGAGTGAAAAAGTTGGCTTAAAACTCAACATTCAGAAAATGAAGATCATGGCATCTGGTCCCATCACTTCATGGCAAATAGATGGGGAAACAATAGAAACAGTGACAGACTTTATTTTTGGCGGCTCCAAAATCATTGCAGATGGTGGCTTCAGCCATGAAATTAAAAGACGCTTGCTTCTTGGAAGAAACGTTATGACCAACCTCAGATCAGATCAGATCATAAATAGAGAGACTATAAAGAAAGCTGAGTGCCGAAGAATTGATGCTTTTGAACTGTGGTGTTGGAGAAGACTCTTGAGAGTCCCTTGGACTGCAAGGAGATCCAACCAGTCCATCCTAAAGGAGATCAGTCCTGAATATTCATTAGAAGGGCTGATGATGAAGCTGAAACTCCAATTATTTAGCCACCTGATGCGAAGAACTGACTCATTTGAAAAGACCCTGATGCTGGGAAAGATTGAGGGAGGGAGGAGAAGGGGATGACAGAGGATGAGATGGTTGGATGGCATCATTGACTCAATGGAGATGAGTTTGAGTAAACTCCTGGAGTTGGTGATGGACAGGGATGCCTAGAGTGCTGCAGTCCACAGAGTTGCAGAGTCAGACAGGAATGAGGGATTTAATTGAACAGAAGAATTTTCCACAGTTTGTTGTGTTCCACACAGTCAAAGGTTTTTTGGTAATCAATGAAGCAGAAGTCGATGCTTGTCTGGAATTCTCTTGCCTTTTCTATGATCCACTATCCCCTACTGAGAACCAAATTATCTATTATTCCTGAACCATTTTAATAAGAGGTCACATTTATTGTGTAGCTACTGTGTGCCACATCAGTCAGTTCAGTCAGTTCAGTTGCTCAGTCGTGTCCGACTCTTTGCGACCCCATGAATCGCAGCACACCAGGCCTCCCTGTCCATCACCAACTCCCGGAGTTTACCCAAACTCATGTCCATTGAGTTGGTGATACCATCCAGCCATCTCATCCTCTGTCGTCCCCTTCTCCTCCTGCCCCCAATCCCTCCCAGAATCAGGGTCTTTTCCAATGAGTCATCTCTTTTCATCAGGTAGCCAAAGTATTGGAGTTTCAGCTTCAGCATCAGTCCTTCTAATGAACACCCAGGACTGATCTCCTTTAGGATGGACTGGTTGGATCTCCTTGCAGTCCAAGTAAGCGCTATAAAAGCACTGCTTTATATATATTAACCAATCTTAAAGGGATGATTATTATGAGCAGTTTAAAGACAAAGAAGAGAAACACAGACAGGTTAATGATTTACTTAAATTCACCAGTGGCAGAGCCAGGAATAAACTCATTTAGTGACTAAACAACAAAAACTCTGGCTGTGGGCCCCAACTACCTTGAAAAGTCTCTGAGAAGTCTCCAAAAATCTTGAAGACATGTGTGCTTAGATCCTAAACATACTGCACAGATTTCCGCATCTTGGCAAGCTAGTCTAAAAATCATACAGCACCATAATAATATTCTTTAGAATGACAATAAATATTTTAAATAAATGAAGAGACCCTAGTGAAATGAAACAGAAATTCTCTCAATATAAAAGAAGAAATATTTGAAATTGATAGGCTGTCTACAAATATTCTGAAAAGTTTCAAAACAGAGAAAGGATTCTTACACTTGGAACTTGAAGAACTCTGTCTTTTCAAGATGACTCTAAGTTCCTCTGCATTCTGTGGAAACCTTTTACATTCCTAAAGGTAAGTTTTTTCATTCCGGAAAATTTCTAAAAATTCATTGTAAAAGTAAAATAAGGAGCAAAAGAATGTGAAGGAACTTAACTTGGAATCAAAGCAACAAAGATCTTAATTTTTGGAAAAACATATGACATATCTATATAGGAAAAACAGTATAAAATCTGAAGCTGCCATGTGACATAACTCTTGTTTACTTTTCTTAAAAAAAGGTATGTGTTTCATGACACTGTCAAAGAGATTGATTTGAAAATGGCCCATCTGGTACTACACTGGACAACTAAAATCCACATAAACTATTTAAAAATATAAATATAACTCATCCTTTATAAGAATTTGACTTTGGAAATTGCATTACTCTTAAATCTACCAACAGTAAAGAGTTTTCTTTGACCTGAGGGTTTTAAGAGGCCTGAAATTTTACAATATGAGGCCCCTGTTTACTCAAAAGAGTAACAAATGTAAAATTCTTTAAAATTGGAAATCAAAACAAATTATAAATTTTTAAAAGCTGAAAAATACAACAAAAATTTCAAAACAATGAAGACAATATATTTTTATTATCTATCTATTGCCATGATACTTTTTTTCATATTTTTTTTTTGCTGTATACCCTCTAACCACTAAAATATCAATCATTTGAAACATCATTTCCTATGAAGACAGGAAATCTAATTTGGTATTTTATTTCAGCATGTCAGTCTTTTAAAAAGCCCCCTCAAGTGAGGATCCTTAAAGTTTAAACTTCATTATTTAAACCATAAATTCACCCCTATTTTGGACATAAGTTGTCAAATGGCTTTGAAATATATATACATTTTATTGAAATATAATAATGACTACACATAGCTTCTTACTATGATTGTGATTTTTAACTAAGATGTTCCCTTCAAGTCCTTCAAACAAACTTCTTCTTGCCTTAAGAATTCAATTCCAGATTCAAGTTTTTCATACTAAATTATTTACATTTCCATTCCATGGGAACCTTTAAAGCATAATATATTCTGATCATTGACGTCATACCAGGCTAAATTTTCCAATTCTCATCCTGAAAGGAAAAGCAAATGTGGAGCTTTTTACTTCTCCTTTTCTTAAAAGTATGATAGATCTTTCAAACAAAAAAGCCTCTGAATCACCAGCTCTTTATAATTACTGCAGAAAAGGCACTTATCATATATTGTGTTATATTCCAACAATGGTACCAGTGGAAATAGGTAAGGAAATGTGTCTAAGTTTAATTTTTCTCTAAACATCAATTTCCTGAAATATCTTAGTTATGCAATGAGCTTAAAGGTAAGTTCATCAACTGTAGTTCTTACACAGAATAAAATATTACACACAAATTTGTTCACAGGTCTTGAATACACTGTTATCATCAGTATAATTTTAGATTTATTTTATGTTTATATTATTAAATTTTATATAATTTTATTTTTATTCAGTAACTATAGCTACCAACATTCCCTTCAAATAACTCACCTCTTCATTTTTAATTTTAAGTGAAAATTATACATATATTTAATTAAGGCAAAAAATATGAAATTTAATTATCATTGAAAATGTCATTTAAAATTCTAATTTTTCAGTTTTAATGGAAGACTAAAATACCCATCCATGCCTAGATGTCTATCAAAGGTACACTTCTCATTCCTTCTAATATGTAATCACCAAAAATATGTAAAAAACATTTTTAGAAAGGGAAAACAACTCTGAGATAAGTGCCACGTGACTAAAGTTCAGGTAATACATTATTTCTGTGTAAAAATTAAAATTGTGACTTTAGCTGTTTACCTTCACACTTCTAGGTAATAATACCTAGAAGAGTTTTATGTCAGAAGGAAAGACATCTGAAGTCACTGACAGACAATTATAATTTCTCTCAATATCTAAAAATTTTCTTATCAACAAGGACAATTAAGCACGTGTTAACTTAGAAATTAAAGGAATATTAAATATTATTAAATAATATTAAATATATTATTTATTATATAAATATATTATATTTAATATAATATATTATATTATAATATATTATATATATATTTATATTTTATATATATTTTATATATAAAAACATACATATTTATATTTATATATTTATAATATATAATATAATATAATATATATAATATAAAATATAAATATATTATATTAAATATATTAAATAATATTAAATATTAAACAGTTTAAGAAAATGAAGGAATGAATCAAAATTCTATTTGAAACCAAAACATTTTAAATAATTATACAAGAAATAAAATTAGGATTACTCAGTTTTAATTATAAGAAAAATGTAATGGTCAGATACAAGAATGTTGTGTTTTTGTACATAGTACTCCTCATTACTTTTTCATTTCTACATATTTATTACACACTCAATACTTAACTTTTTAGTTATACTAAGCAAAGTAAACGACTGTGGTATTTCTTTATTTACCATGTGGTTAATGTAATGAATAAAATGTGCTCTGTGTGCACAAAACCAGATTCAAATATTTAATCAGCAGCTGCCAAAACTATCTAAAGTTATTTCTATCAAAAAGTGTATAAGTTGGGTAGGACTGTTTTGTTTTGGTTTTTTTTACTAGAAATTTTGTGTTCATTAGTTTTCACTACTGTAATTTGCAGAGCTCTAAAGCATCTGGTAATTGGAGCCAAGTTTCACAACTCACATCATCAGTACACAAATATTGACATTAGATGTCCATCTCATCTGACTTGTGAAATTCTGCTATTCCTGTCTTCCATGGTACCATGGTAGAGACTTGTAAAATCTTTCCTGATATTTTTTGCCCTTATCATATAAAAAATCAAATGAGTCACACTTTGCTGCCAGATCAACAGAATAACAGATTTCTTGGTAAACATCATAGATATTTTCCCCAGAAAAACTCTAAATAAAAAATAGACTATTTATATTATCTATAACAGCATCTATCTTTTGTTTACTTACTATAAATCAGTACACATAAGGTCTACTCTATAAATGTGATCCCAATGTTGTTTTCTAGTCTAAACAAATCCTTATAAAATTCTATGACCCTGCAGTTTTCCTGTAACATTAAGTTCTCAATTTCTTATAACACATGAATTTATTATTTGCAATTTGAGTAGGATAAATACTCTTTGCAACTTTGCAAAGCACTTGAAATGAATGGGCTTTGGAAAGCACCAATCATAAAAGAGAAAATTAGCAAAGTAAATATCCTAGGTTATAAAATGTAGCACAAGAACAAAGTATTTGCAAGAAAACCACTCTAATATCACCACTCCTTTCCTCCTTATTTCTCCTTTCTTTCCCAAATGTCCACAAGGCAACAAAGAAATGATGACCAATATTTTTTTTCCACTAACATTAACCTTTTTTGCTCTCAATGGTGTATTCAGGGACTTCCCTAGTGGTCCAGTGGCTAAGACTGCATTCCCAATGCAGGGGCCCAGATTTCATCCTCGGTGAAGGAACTAAACCCCACATGCTGCAACTAAGAGTTCAAATGCCACAACTAAAGGTCTAGCATGCTGCAACTAACACCCAGCACAGCCAAATAAATAAATAAATATTTTAATAAAAAGAAAAAGAAAACCAGCATATACAGTAAAGGATTTATCACTCTGTTTGTAAGTGGCTGATCACAAGGATCTGAAGAAAGTGTCCACAGCCTCAAATTTGTCCCCATAATTTGCTCAATAATATCCACATACCAGAACAATCCTGCAGTGCCTTTGGTTTCTTCAAGTAGAACTGTTATCTTAAAATAATTAAAATAACCCTGTCCTATACTTTTAGAGAAGAAAATCAATGACTAAATGCTATTAGGATAAAAAGAAGTTAATAAAATAATTAAGAATTCAATGAGTTCCTATGATGACAAGTGATACTTAATGCTCGAAATGCCATGAAAACATCTAATACTTTATGATATATCATACTTTGTTTATCATTAGCTCTCATTTGTTTATTATGAACAGTCTATGAGGTTGGGAGGTCAAAGTTTACCATAGTTTACAAGTAAAGATGGGCTTTCCTGGTGGCTCGGATGGTAGAGAATCTGCTTGATATGGAGGGGACCCAGGTTTGATCCCTGGGTCGGGAAGATCCCTTGGAGAAGAGAATGGCTACCCACTCCAATATTTTTGCCTGGTGATTCCATGGACAGAGGAGCCTGAAAGGCTACAGTCCAAGCAGTCATGAAGAGTCAGACATGACTGAGCAACTAACACTTTCACTTCACAAGTAAGGAAACTGAAGATTAGAGAATTTAAGCAACTTACTTAAGGTCACACAGCTAGGAAGTAATAGAAGAGAGAGAGACGCCAAACTTGTTAATGATGCTTTCAGGACTATTTCTACCTCCACTGAATCCATATCCTTAGATTTAATTTCACAAAGTATTCATCACTAAAAAAGTTCTCAATAAAGGACCCATTATGTGCTTATACTACGCTGAAGACCATGATCAAATTTTTACCATTTCTGAAAAAGGAAGTACCATCTGATGAATTCCCCTAAAATTTTTGAAATTCCACTTGTATTACTTCTATTATATCTATTTTTTTAACTTTGTTTTATTTTGTAATGAGAAAAGCTATTAATATAAAGGAATGCTTTGGTCTTCTCTGGCAGTCAAGAAGCTCTATTTTACTGCTAACATTGAAGGCTGATGCTAATATAGCTATAACAGTGTGTTATTTAGAAAGGAACTAAGGCTTCTATTTAGGACCAGAACTAGAAACTGTGCACACTGTAATGCCAAATCAGTAACAATGAGAAATTTATTTAGGATTTTCCTCTGTATTTTGAAAGCTAAAGCAGAAAATATCTATTCTTCCAGCCCCTAAAATTATACCCAATTAAATAAAGGTTGGTAGTTGGCAATTACCAACCAACCTCCTCTGGATAATATGTGAACTTCTAAGATTCTCTTCCCATTGATGTTTTCCCTGATGCTTCTTTCACTTCCATTTACCACCTTAAATGTTCATGTCACCCAGAAAAGATGAAGGTATCTCATCTTTTTGAATCCCAGAATAAAACTCAAAACTATTTTAGGTACAGAAATACAAAGCCTCCAACAAACTAAAATCACAATGTCTGGCAGTTGATGAAAAATTACCAGGCAGAAAAATAAGCAGAAAAGTACAAGCCATAAAGCTTGTATTTATGAGAGAAAAATTAATCATCAAAACCAACCCCAAAATGACACAAATGGTAGATTTAAGAGGCAAGGACATTTCAACAGTTACCATCACTATATTCTGTTCATAAAGAAAATAGAGGAAAATGGAGCATGTTATGTTTAAATGTAAAAGACATAATACCAATCCCAAATCAAACTTCTAGATGTGAAAACTACAAATATCTCAAGAAAAAATACACTGAATAGGACTAATACCAGATTGGAAACTGCAGAAGGAAATAGCAAAGTAAAAATCTGGAGACATACAATAGAAACTATTCAAAATGAAACACAAAGAGAAAAAAAGACTGAAAAAAAGTACATAGGGTATCAGTAAGCTATGAGGCAACTTCAAATAGCCAATATGTGTGTAATTAGAGTTGCTAAAAAAGAAAAGAAAGGAAGATAGAAAAATACTTTAAGAAATAAAGGCTGAAATGTTTCCAAATTTGATGAAAACTATAAACTCATAGATCTAAGAAATTCAACAAACCCCAAGCAGAAGAAACTTGAAGAAATTATACACAAGCACATCAAAACCAAGTTACTTAAAACTGATGTCGAAGAGAACATATTTAAAGCAGTCACAAGTATAACTTTTTAACAATAGTATGTTTTCCTGTGGTCATTTTTTTTTTAAACCAATCTATACTCTTTCTGTAACTTTTCCAGTTAGGATCAATATTTTATTTTTTAAGCTAGAATATGATATATACATATAAATACATAAAATCTATGTAACTATAGATTATATAGATACGTATAACATAAATTACATATATATAAAATTCAGAAGCAGTGCTAGGAATACTTTGAGTCAAGAGAAGAGAAGTTCCTCTGTAATAAAATTTAAGGAGGCACTTACCTGACCCTGAAAGGGACTGGTTCCTTAAATTTTCACCTAGGATCCTTTCTTGCCTCTCCTTAGACCTGGCCTTGTTCTACAGCAATCATCAGAGAACCCCCTCTTAAAGAGTTTTACTCTACTATAAGCAGCTGTATTCCAATAAAATGGGCAACCTGGAAGAAATAGACAAATTCTTTAAAAAGCAGCGCCTTCCAAGACTGAACCAGAAAGAAATATAAAATATGAACAGACCAATTACAAGCACTTAAAGTGAAACTGTAATCAAAAAACTTCCCAACAAACAAAAGCACAGGACCAGATGGTTTCACGGGCAAATTCTATCAAAATTTCAGAGAACTAACACTTATCCCACTCAAACTCTTCCCAAAAATTGCAGAGGGAGGAAAACTTCCAAACCCATTCTATGAGCCTTACCCTGATACCAAACCCATTACCCTGATACCAAAACCAGACAAAAATATCACACACAAAAAATGAAAATTACAGGCCAGTGGAGAAGGAAATGGCAACCCACTCCAGTATTCTTGCCTGGAGAACCCCATGGACAGAGGAGCCTGGTGGGCTACAGTTCATGGGGTCACAAGAGTAGGTCATGACTTAGCGACTAAACCACCACCACCACCATCACTTATGAACACAGATGCAAAAATCCTTAACAAAGTTCTAGCAAACAGAATCCAACAACACAAATCATAGCAGCATGATCAAGAGGGCTTTACCCCAAGGATGTAAGGATTCTTCAATAAATGCAAATCAATCAATGTGATACACCATATTAATGAATTGAAAGATAAAAATCATATGACCATCTCAATAGATACAAAGATTTTGACAAAATTAAACATGTATTTGATAAAAAAAAAAAAAAACTCTCCAGAAAATCAGCATAGAAAGAACCTACCCCAACATAATAAAAGCTGTGTACAACAAACTCAGAGCAATCATTATCCTCAACAGCAAAAACTGGAAGCACTTCCTCTAAGATTGGAAACAAGACAAGGGTGTCCACTCTCCCCACTATTATTCAATATAGTTTTGTAAGTCTTAGTCATAACAAACAGAGAAGAAAAAGAAATAAAAGGAATCCAGATTGGAAAAGAAGAAGTAAAACTCTGTTTGCAAATGACATGATACTATACATAGAAAACCATAAAAACACCACCAAAAAAAAAAAAAACCTACTAGAGCTAATCAATGAATTTAATAGCCACAAGATATAAAATTAATACACAGAAATCCCTTGCATTCCTATACATTAAAACTGAAAAACCAGAAAGAGAAATGAAGGAAACAATCCCATTCACCATTGCAACAACAACAAAAATGGAATACCTAGGAACAAACCTATCTAAACAGACAAAAGACGTGCATGCATAAAACTATAAGATACTGATGAAAGAAATCAAAGACGACACAAGCAGATGGAGAGATATACCATGTTCTTGGATTGGAAGAATCAATATACTACTCAAAGCAATCTACAGGTTCAGTTTAATCTCTATCAAATTACCAATGGCATTTTTCACAGAACTAAAATTTAAAATTTTCACAGTTTGTATGGAAACACAAAAGACCTCAAATAGCCAAAGCAATCTTGAGAAAGAATAATGGAGCATGAAGAATCAACCTCCATGACTTCAAATTATATACAAAGCTACAGCCATTAAGACAGCATGGTACTGACACAAAAATAGAATTAAGGACCAATGGAAAAAGATAAGAAGCCCAGAGATAAACTCACACACCTACAGTCACCTTATCTTTGACAAAGGAGGCAAAAATATACAGTGGAGAAAAGACAGCACTTCAATAACTGGTGCTGGGAAAACTAGGGAGTTATGCATAAAAAAAAAAAGAAAGAAAAAGAAATTATAACACTTTCTAACACCATACACAAAAATAAACTCAAAATGGATTAAAGACTTAAATTTAAGGCCTGAAACTATAAAGCTCTTAGAGGAAAACATAAGCAGTGTACACTTTGACATAAACCACAGCGAGATTCTCTCTGACCCACCTCCTAGATTGATAGAAATAAAAATAAATAAATGAAACCTAATAAAACTTAAAAGTTTTTGCACAGCAAAGGAAAGTATAAACAAGATGAAAAGACAACTCTCAGAATGGGAGAAAATAACTGCAAATGAAGTAACTGACAAAAGGTTAATCTCCAAAATATATAAGAAGCTCCTACAACTCAATATCAGAAAAACAAACAACCCAATCCCCCCCCAAAAAAAAAAATGGGCAGAAGATCTAAACAGACATTTCTCCAAAAAGACATACAATTGGCCAATAAGCACATAGAAAGATGCTCAACATTGCTCATGATTAGAGAAAGGCAAACCAAAATTACAATGAGGTATCACCTCACACCAGCCAGAATGGCCATCATCAAAAAAATCTACAAACAATAAATGCTGGAGAGGATGTGGGGACAAGGGAGCCCTCTCACATTGTTGGTGGAACAGTAAACTGATACAGCCATTATGGAAAACAGTATGGTGATTCCTTTAAAAACTAGGAAACTACCACATGACCCAGCAATCCCACTACTGTGCATATACCATAAGAAAACCACAATTCTACAACAAACATGTACCCCAATGTTCACTGCAGCAATATTTACAATAGCAGGACATGGAGGCAACCTAGGCAGATGAATGGATAAAGAAGTTGTGGTACATTTCTACAATGGAATATTTTTCAACTCTAAAAAAAGAACGAATTTGAGTCAGCTGTAGTTGAGTTGGATGAACCTAGAGCCTGTTATACAGAGTGAAGTAAGTCATAAAAACAAGTATCATATATTAACACATATATATGGAATCTAGAAAAATGGTACTGATAGGGACCTCCCTGGTTAAGGGAGTTAAGAATCCACCTGCCAATGCAGGAGACACGGGTTCAATCCCTGGTCCAGGAGGATTCCACACACCACCAGGCAACTAAGCCTGTGTGCCCTAGAGCCCATGCTCTGCAAATAGAGAGTAGCTTTTACTTCCTGCAACTAGAGAAAGCCTGTGCACAGCAACAAAGACCCAGCACAGCCAAAAACAAAAAAGTAGTAAACTTAAAAAAAAAAAAATGGTTACTGATAAACAGTAGAGAATGAACTTGTGGACACAGCAGCGAAAGGTAAGGGTAAGACAAATTGACAAAGCAGCATTGACATAAATACACTATCATGTGTAAAACAGATGGTTAGTGGAAGGTTGCTAAAGAACACGGGGAGCCCAGTCTGGCACTCTGTAATGCCCTAGTGGGGTGGGGTGAGGGGAGGGAAAGGAGAGGAAGAGGAAAGGTATAAATATATATGACTGGTTCGCATTATTGTATGACAGAACCCAACACAAAATTGTAAAGCAATTTTCCACCAATTAAAAAACAAATAAAGTATTCAAAAGAAGCAAAACAAAATTTACTGACATACATTAGAACCTCATAAGAAACTAAAGATTCCTAAAAATTCACTTATATCCTAGACTTTATATTTTCCAGGAAATATTTAAAATTTACCTCATTTATCAAAAAACAAGCAAAAATTCAGTACTATTTAAGTGTCTGAATCCCTTGAGAATACAACACAAAACCTTTATTTTAGAAAGTTCATGTCTAGCAAGAAAAGTTATCAAATGAACACTTAACAATAAAAAATGGTAAATAGTAAAGGGAAGTATGGACTAGGAGTTACACAGGCACTGGGAAGAGAGGGCCTGACACTAAAGATTGCAAAAAGGGTTCCAGGGAGAGTCTCTCTAGGAAGAACACTTGTGGTAAGGGATGCAAACTTACGACTCCAGACCAAATAGAAGAAAAAGCAGCAGTGCACGCACAATGGTGACGAGTCAGCGCGCAGGGAGAAGAGGCAGTGGTGGGAACTATGGCACACTGGAGCATGGTCCAGAAGACCCAGTCACTCAACTCAGCCAGTGAGTGCTTGTGGGGAGCAGGTTCACCATAGTCAGATATTCTAATTTTCCAGAGGTTGGAAACTTGCATTTTTGTGCAAAATTTCTGAACTGTAAAGTACTTGCCATTAATTCACACTTTCAAAAAACACCATGCAGGCCAAACAAAATACATCTGTAGGCCAGATTCAGCACAAAAACCGGCTATTTTAAATCTCCACTTTTTATTTCTCTCTGAGCCCTGCACAAGAAATTTAGGAACTGAGGATCCAAGTATTCACATTAATGCAACTTCTCAAAACCATTGAAATGTTTTTAACTGTATTTTTTCTTAACTCTTGACTTTCCCAGGTTGGAGAATCTTGATACATGGAACCTTGATACATTTCATGGCCCTGTATATGGGTTTTCCCCTATTATGTCATGTGTTTCTTAAGGAACATTAATCTAGAAGTGTTTCCAATCAAACTATACTAAAAGAGTAAAGATATAAACACCCTATTAGATATAAACACCCTATTAGAACACCCAACAAGAATTTATACTTGAATGATGTCAAAGCCCAAATGGTCAAAATGCTCTACTTTAAAATCTACTTTCTATTCATAAAGATTACTTAAAAGTCCTTTTAAAAATGATAATCTCAACTGAATATTGAGAGAATTATAATGCAAACACAAAGAGAAAAACAGCCAAAGCTATCAGTTGTTTAAGAGCTAATAATGAGTGCCTTAGTTTTTCCTTCTGCTGCTTCTCTTTCATGCAAAAGAAAAATAAACAGATGGGATATTTATGAAATAAAAAAAAATCAAGTCGTACTAAAATGAAAGATATCATTCTGTACACTGCAACTTAGGATACTACAGTTGGATGAAAAATCAAATCTTTATTAAATCCTGCATTTCATGATTAACATTCCTTATTACTCCGAATTCATCTGCATATATGACTTGGTCACAATCCAGTAAGAATGAAAAACTGACCTTAAAAAGTTCAATGAAGGTAAATTAAATAGGAGATAATAAACATATTCAAAATGAATTATTAAGAAATTAATTTATCACAGTCTGAACAGACCAATATGTGAATGACCTAAAAATGATCACTATGCTTATTTTCGAAGAAGGCAATGGCACCCCACTCCAGTACTCTTGCCTGGAAAATCCCATGGGCGGAGGAGCCTGGTTGGTTGCAGTCCATGGGGTCGCGAAGAGTCAGACACAACTGAGCAACTTGACTTTCACTTTTCACTTTCATGCATTGGAGAAGGAAATGGCAACCCACTCCAGTGTTCTTGCCTGGAGAATCCCAGGGACGGGGGAGCCTGGTGGGCTGCCGTCTATGGGGTCGCACAGAGTCAGACACGACTGAAGCGACTTAGCAGCAGCAGCAGCATGCTTATTTTATGCTTAATCTGGTATTTCAGAATTGAAATATTTTCAGAAACTAACTATGACAATATAACCAACTTTTCTCTCATCATAACAGAATAAAACAAAGCATTAAAAATAAACTACCACTGCTGCTGCTTGGATTTTTCTTTACAGATGTAGGGTGCGGGAAGACTCAAGAAAGTAAGAAGTTTCAGGGTCATGAGAACATAGGACCTTGATGATATCTCTTGATAAAACAAAAATTTACCCACGTATGCTGGTTCAGTTCAGGTCAGTCTCTCAAGTCGTGTCCGACTCTTTGCAACCCCATGAACCGCAGCAAGCCAGGCCTCCCTGTCCATTTCCAACTCCCAGAGTCCACCCAAATCCATGTCCATTGAATCGGTGATGCCATCCAGCCATCTCATCCTCTGTTGTCTCCTTCTCCTCCTGCCCTCAATCTTTCCCAGCATCAGGGTCTTTTCAAAGGAGTCAGCTCTTCGCATGAGGTGGCCAAAGTATTGGAGTTTCAGCTTCAACATCAGTCCTACCAATGAACACGCAGGACTGATTTCCTTTAGAATGGACTGGTTGGATCTCCTTGCAGTCCAAGGGACTCTCAAGAGTCTTCTCCAACACCACAGTTCAAAAGCATCGATTCTTCAGCACTGAGCTTTCTTTATAGTCCAACTCTCATATCCACCCATGATTACTGGAAAAACCCTAGCCTTGACTAGACGGACCTTTGCTGGCAAAGTAATGTCTCTGCTTTTGAATATGCTATCTAGGTTGGTCATAACTTTCCTTCCAAGGAGTAAGCGTCTTTTAATTTCATGGCTGCAGTTACCATCTGCAGTGATTTTGGAGCCCAGAAAAATAAAGTCAGCCACTGTTTCCCCATCTATTTGCCATGAAGTGATGGGACCGGATGCCATGATCTTAGTTTTCTGAAAGTTGAGCTTTAAGCCAACTTTTTCTCTCTCCTCTTTCACTTTCATCAAGAGGCTCTTTAGTTCTTCTTCACTTTCTGCCATAAGGGTGGTGTCATCTGCATATCTGAGGTTACTGATATTTCTCCCGGCAATCTTGATTCCAGCTTGTGCTTCCTCCAGCCCAGCGTTTCTCATGATGTACTCTGCATATAAATTAAATAAGCTGTATAATTTATAATACATAAAATGTATGCTGGTAAGATAGAATAAAATCTGAATGCAATTAGAGTATTTTCTACTCCCAGTGATAAGGAGGCAATGATGGCAGCCGGGCTCGGGGCTGGGGGGTGGACTGTAGTTCTGAATCTCTGGCGATACCTCTAGCTTACTCAGAAGACCACGAGTTCTTTAAGAGCAGGGGCCAGGCTTTCCTGGTGGTTCAGTGGTAAAGAGTCCACTTGCCAATGCAGGAAAACACAGGTTCCATCCCTGATCCAGGAAGATCCCACATGCTGCGGAACAACTAAGCCCATGTGCCACAACTACCAAGCCTGTGCCCCAGAGCCTGGAAGCTGCAACTACTGAAGCCCCCAAGCTCTAGAGCCTATGCTCTGCAACATGAGAAGCCACTGCAATTAGAGGCCCACACACTGCAACTAGAGAGTAGCCCCAGATCTCTGCAACTAGACAAAAGCTGGGTCAGCAACAAAGACCCAACACAGCCATAAACAAATAATTAGCAGGATCCATGTCCATTTTATTCACTGTGACATACCCAGCACCTAGCACACGGCAGTACACAACTACTTTAATACGTAAGTGAAATAAGTAAGCATATTGTGTGCTAGCCAATATTTATACAAGAGTTAGTCGCTCAGTTGTGTCCAACTCTTTTGCAACTCCAAGGACGGTAACCCCCCTGGCTCCTCTGTCCATGGAATTCTCTGGGCAAGAATACTGGTGTGGGTTCCCATCTCCTCCAATTATACTATAAACTTTGCTAAATATTTTATTCAGTATGGTAATGGAATGAGACTTCTGATTAATTCTGTTAATAGAAAAGTTCTCCTTAAGTTAGAAACAGTTTTAAACACACACACACAGACTTTGAAATCAAGCTTATGAGTTTAATTTCTAGATCAGTTCAGTTCAGTTCAGTTCAGTCACTCAGTCGTGTCCGCGACTCTTTGCGAACCCATGAATCGCAGCACGCCAGGCCTCCCTATCCATTACCATCGCCCGGAGTTCACTCAAACTCTCATGCATGGAGTCGGTGATGCCATCCAGCCATCTCATCCTCTGTCATCCCCTCTTCCTCCTGCCCCCAGTCCCTCCCAGCATCAGAGTCTTTTCCAATGAGTCAACTCTTCGCATGAGGTGCCCAAAGTACTGGAGTTTCAGCTTTAGCATCATTCCTTCCAAAGAACAGCCAGGACTGATCTTTAGAATGGGCTGGTTGGATCTCCTTGCAGTCCAAGGACTCCCAAGAGTCTTCTCCAACACCACAGTTCAAAAGCATCAATTCTTCAGCACTCAGCTTTCTTCACAATCCAACTCTCACATCCATACATGACCACTGGAAAAACCATAACCATTTAGAATTACCTAACCTTTCTGAGTTTCAGTTTTCCTCATTGATAAAATGGCAGTAACACTGTCTATCCACCTCATTAAAGAGGGCAAGAGGGCTAGCAGAAAACACATGTGAGGTACATAGAATATCATTTGATCAAAAGTGATAGTTATTGTCTGCTTCCCCCCCTTAAAGAAATAATAATTTTTAAAAAATGAAACTATAAAATCCACACCAAAGTTTTAGGTGTTTTTTGTTCATTCAGATCATACTGTTACCAAAATGGAAGTCCCTGACACATAATGAAGCCAAACAATGCCAAGACATTTAGAACGGAGCAAGGTTTATTGACGGCCATGCCAGGAGATGGGTGGCTCATGCCTTAAAACCCTCAAATTCTCTGAAAACTTTCAGCAAAACCCTTTTCTAGGAAAGGTGAGGGAGTAGCGGGGTTGATTATTGCCAACTTCTTGATGTCAGAGCCTTTGTTCTTAAGGTCAGTTCATGGTTTCCTAACCAAGTTTCTATAAATCTCCACCAAACAAATGTGATTCTCTGTTATGACAAGAGCAAGGCTCCACCACACGACTTTCACCCTCTGAGATCCAGATCCTGCCTGAGGAGGAGGCAGGTCTCTAGTTCGCAGTTCCTTGGGGCCAGGGCCCTAGACTCTTCCCAACTGTCATCTCTGAGGGAACCCAGCGCCCAACTGGTCTTCAGGTTCCTCAGGCCACCCATACTGCGGGAGCCAATTCCCTCAGACTGCATCCCATGCAGACTGCCACTACCATTAGGTCGTAGAGACGGATGGGGGAGAAGTTTAACCCCCTCGCTTCAAGGCCGGGGCTCAGCCAGTAGGTGGCATTGGTGAGGGCTCTGGAGCCCTGCAGGACACAGCCCCCAGTCTGCTCCCTGGGCTCCCCCAGCTCACTCGCTGGGCCTGAGGCTGCACGAGTTGGAAGCCCCTGGGGAGAAGGCTGGGATCCACCTCTTTCCTCACTCTCCGCCTGACAACCGCCACTCCACTGACTGTTGGCTGAATGGGACCTCTAACGGTTGTTCCTTGGCAGTTGGTCGCTGGTGGGAGGAACCCACCGGGAGCAGAGCTGACCAATGGCTGAGAAGGACCACTAACGGCCGATGTTTAGATGGGAGCGGGGCACACCACGGTGCTGACCAATGGCTGAATGGGACCTGTAACTGCTCTAACCCTCCTGCATTAGTGTGTATGTGTTACCTCGCTTCAGTCCCACCTGACTCTTTGAGACCCTATGGACTGTAGCCTGCCCTGGTGGTCCAGTGGCTAAGACTCCACACCTCCAATTCAAGGGACCTGGGTTTGATCCCTGGTCAGGGAACTAAATTCCACACGTTGCAACTAAGAGTTCACATGCTGCAACTAAAAATCCTGCATGCTGCAAAGAAGATCAAAGATCCAGTGTATCACAACTAAGACCTGGCACAGCCAAAGAGAAGTGCTTTACAAACTGTGAGCAAATTACAAATATTAAAAAAGAGACAGAGAGAGCAGACTATGGGAAGATTTCGAGTACAGAGTTGGTGGGGATACGATTATAATTTCAAATAGGTTGGTCAGAGTAGGTCCCATTGGAAAGAGAATATTTAGGGGAGGATTTGAAGGAGAGTGGAAACTTGGCTATGTGAATATCATTCTAAAAATGGATGCATAATCAATAATTTTCTTAAGTTGTCAATTACTGATTCTCAATTCTAATTCTCTGTAATTCTCTTGTTAATCATTATCAAATTTTTCTTATTTCTTCTTACTCAAAAAATTCTGCTGATCAAAAAGAACACTGTCATGTAGTGAGCATTCATAAACATATTTTTAATAAATATGATTTAAGAGGCAAATTAAATTAAATTACCACTTTTAAATTTCAGAGATGATCCTTCACTTAACTTAAATATCTTTTTAAAATAATTCATTTTATTAAATGCATTGTTTCTCTAAATTCCCAAGTAGGTGACCAATATTTTTTAGCACAACATACAAATATGACTGCCATTCTAAGTAGACCGGCAGATTTGTGTTTCTTGAGAAGCAAGATAACTATAAACTATGCAAATTTCTACAGGAAATCATAATAAAAAGAGTTGAGAAATAAGATTCTTGGAAATAACTACATGAATTTTTTAGCTCTCATATCTCTGTGTATGCTCCAAAAAAGAAGAAATTATATAATCAGACTAATGAAATAAAATCACTTAAGAAAACAGAGAAATGCTAAAAAACATACAAGATTAGAAATGTTTAACAGAAAAAAAAAAAAAAAAGAACCATATAATTGAGCTATGAACTCCCTAACTGTTCTGAAAAATGTTCAAGCTAAATTACAAAATAAATGTTCAAGTATATATTTTAATATCCTCCCAGCACATTTCAGTATTTCCCTGAACCAATTTTATATACATGTAATTTATGTCCTTGTGTCAAACACCTGCATGTTATAAATATATTAGCACAAAAACCTATTTTGAGGATTTTATTAAATCAAAAGTATGTACTAGTACATTTCCATTCAGTTGAAGAAGTTAATACAAGAGTTGTTGGCTAGTTATGGTACAAAACTGAGCCAGGAAAAACATTCATATATTTATATACTGTAGCACCTGAAAATGTTTCATTTACACTGTGCCCAGAACCACAAAATTTATCAAATAAATTTTCAGACTCTTCCATCCAAGTAAAGGCTACATTTCCAAAGACACTGTAAGATTCATACTTTTTAAAGTAAGAATTAGCATTATATGATTATATCTAAAAATCATAAAAGAAGAAAAATAGTATTCTGTAAATGATGAAAAATAATGTACAAATGATTTTGTAAAACAAAGTATCGCACACAGAGATAGGGGAAATAATGATCCTAAGAACATTTTATGCAAAAAAATCAAGACTGCATATGATAAGATGAAAAACCAGGGGGCTTGGGATTAAAATAAGTTTATATTATTACAGGGAGACAAACATGTTTGGAGAGCCTGAAATTTTCTATTTTAAAATATTATTTATTTATACTACTTACAATCAGCCTTTTAATACAGCATGGAAAAATTATTAACACCTAAAAACCCAAATCAAGTCAGCCAGCACCCACAAGGACAGAGCCTAACTAAAAATTCACATTATTCACATATTTCAGTGGTTCACAACTAGGGGCAATTTTGCCCCCCAGGGACTTGTGGCAATGTCTTGGAACATTTTTTGGTTATTACAACTGAGAAGGAGGGAAGGTGGCACTACTGGTATTAGTGGGTAGTCAGGAATGCTGCTAAACGTCTTCAATGTACAGGACAGAACTCTATATAAAAAACTACCCAGTCTGAACTATTAATATTCATTGGAAGGATTGATGTTGAGCTGAAGCTCCAATACTTTGGCCACTTGATGTGAACAGCTGACTCATTAGAAAAGACCCTGATGCTGGGAAAGATTGAAGACAGGAGAAGGTGACGACAGAGGATGAGATAGTAGGATGGCATCACTGACTTGATGGACATGAGTTTGAGCAAGCTCCAGGAGCTGGTGACAGACAGGGAAGCCTGGCATGCTGCAGTCCATGGGGTTGCAAAGAGTCAGACACGACTGAGCGACTGAACTGAACTGAAAATATCAGTAATGCACATACTGAGACACTCTGCTATATAGATAAATGACTTTGTTTAAGACCCCTTCCCTGGGTCAGTCAGCTCTGCCCAGAAGAGCAAAGTCAAACAGAACAATGAATAGTGATCCCTAGAAAGAATCCCTCAGAAAAGGTCCATGTATTAGAAGACAACATGATTGGCCTGTCCAATTTGCTGAGAAAACACAGGGTACTTTCTTTGTGGCCATCACTCAGTTGTTCCTCACACCTCTGTCCCACTTGTCCAGGACCTCTATTTGGCTGACAGTTAATATGTTTGAATTCTCCATGTGTCTTCTTTTTTCATTTTTTATTATGGAAAATCCATACATACACAAAATTGAATAGAATAATATAATCATCACCCAGCTTTAACAAGTGTCAACAGACTTTCGTATTTCAATTTTGTCATTTTCATTTTTGGTTCTACCACTCCTGCTTAGTAGTTTTGCATGGATATTTAAAAGAAAATCTGAGACAACATATTGCTTGACCAATTAATATTTCACTTTCTTCCTATGTAATTAACCCCTGAAGAAAGATATTCAGGATGAACCAGATATGATCAATTTGGGAAATGGGCAACAAAATAATCAGATAAGTTAAATAAAGTAAGGAATTAATGGGAAGGACCAGAACAGACATTCCAGATCTAGACATGATAGGGCAAGTCTTCCATGGCTATAAGAAGTGAGCCAAGGGCTGCGCACCAAAAGACAGTGAAAAACAAAGGCACTTATGGTGGATGCAGCCAGACATAGATAAAATAGTTAGACCTGCATGCAGAGTAAGGCAGCAGTGAGAGGATGGCGCGTAGTTGCCAAGGGTCTGTATCAGAAATGTTGATAAGTCCTAATGTTCTTGCCAGTTCTAATCATTTGATAGCTATCTGGAGTGATCTTATAAAGATTTTGGCAATCAAAAGATGGGGGGAAAAAAATCCAAGATCAGTGAGGAATAGGGAAATGGTAGCACCTATGCCACAGAGTTGCCAAAGTAATAAATCCTGGAAAGGAAACTTAGCTTCCATGTAAATGGCAGGCATTACCTGAGACTCCAGGAGACCAAAAGAAAGTCAAAAGTAGCATACATTATCCTGTAGTCAAATGAAAGGCTGGTGGGCTCCTTGGCATTCTGCCTATTCTCTGCCAAATGTGGGTGGCCCTATACAGACAAGCTTGTTCATAAAATACCAACAACATAAGAGCTTCGTGACATGCAAGCATACCACGACTATGTCAAAATAAAAGAAGCCAAGATTCCTGCTATATACTTATGGGAAGGATTTAAAACCACAGATTTAAATCAAAGATACTCAACTTACAGACATACTGTCCAAAGGAAAGAACACCTACCCTGGCTTCTCTAATTTCCAGTCTCCAAACAGTGGCCTCTAAGTTATTTTCAAAACACAAATCTGTTTATGTCACATCTTGCTTAAAATCTTTCAGTGATTCCACCTTACCCTAGAATAAAGTCCAAAATCCTAACACATCCTAACCTTGCCCTTGCCTAATTTTCCTCCTCCAGTGGTACAGCATTCTACCTTTCTCCATCCATACTAACCTTCTTTCAGTTCCTCTTCCTCTCTCAGATAAAAAAACATTGTACACCTGTAATGCCCCTGGCACTGCGTTAAGCATTTTACATACACATTTCATTTAATCCCCTCAAAACCTTGTGGGATAGGTGTAGTTATCATCTGCACAAGAGAGTAAGTGCCTTGCCATGGAAGAGCCAAGTACAGTGCTTAATAAAAGGTACTACACCTCAACAAGTGCTTCCCTCGTAGCTTAGCTGTTGAAGAATCCACCTGCAATGCAGGAGATGCCAGTTCGATTCCTGGGTCAGGAAAATCCCCTGGAGAAGGGAGGCTACCCACTCCAGTATTCTTGAGCTTCCCTGGTGGCTCAGACAGTAAAGAATCCATCTGCAGTGTGGGAGACCTGGGTTCGATCCCTGGGTTGGGAAGATCCCCTGGAGGAGGGCATGGCAACCCACTCTAATATCCTTGCCTGGAGAATCCCCTCTGCAGAGGAGCCTGGTGGGCTACAGTCCATTGGGTCACAAGGAGTCAGACACAACTAAGCAATTAAGCACAGCACAGCACATACTTCAACTAAAGCCTTCTGCAAAAGAGACTTGCCAAAAATATAAGAAATATATTTTTAGATCACAAGCAAGACTTGTCTTAAAGTGTTTGGTCACATTTAAAAAAAAATTATTTTAAATATAAAAATACAATAATGTCTCCACTTAGGTCACAACTCTGACAATCTATAGCCTCCTATATAAGTTGGTTTAAAGAAAAAAAAAAAAAAAAAACAGCCGGAAGGCCTTGTGAGACCCATGAACTTTATAGCACAGGACAAGCAGAGTTATTAACACATTGCAGACACCAACAACGAAGTAAACCATATCATGATAAATGATACATGGATATAATAGCCAGTGAGAAGTAAAAGCAAGTAGACAACCTAGAAAGAATAGACCAGATCTTGTCTTTTGGGGGGTTCTTCTATACAATGTACAGGTGTTCACTTTGGTTGTTTTTTTTCCCCCTTTTTTTGTGAGGCCACATCACACAGCTTGCTGGGTCTTCCCAGACCAGGAAGGGAACCACAGCCATTGCAGTAAAAACCCAGAATCCTTGCCACTATACACCAGGGAATCAATCAAAAATAATCAATAATAAAACAACATATTCAACAACATGTCAGTGCATCACGGTTTAGTTTTTGAGATTCAAATACCATTTAAGTCAAGGAAGTCAAGCATTGTGCAAATACTTTCACTGTAAATAAGTAAAGTAAAAGCTTTGAAATTTAAGCTTCAGTTATTTTAAAAGTCCTAAGTTATTCTACGATATGGCTAAATGAGGTGTTGTTGTACAATGTAACAGCCATCCAGTTGTTAAAAATTTAAAGTATAATTTCTTTAAGAATTGAAAATTTACTGCACCAAAAATAGGACTTGAGGATGCCTTATATTTCTTTTGCTTGTCTAATTGCCCTGGCTTGATCCTTCAATATAATGTTGAATAGATGTGATTAGAGGACACATCTTCAACTTGTTCCTAATCTAGGGGTAAAGCTATCAGTCTTTAACCATTAAGTGAGATGTTAACATTGAATTTTTTATAGATTCTCTTTATCAGATTTAGGAACTTCCTTGTATTCCTAATACACTGAATGCTTTTATCATAAAAATATATGGATTTTTTTCAAATGTTTTTTCTGTTTTGAGATGACCATGGGATTTTATTCTATTGTGCAGGCTCCTCTGTCCATGGAATTCTCCACGCAAGAATACTGTAGTGAGTAGCCAGGCCCTTTTCCAGGAGATCTTCCCAACCCAGGGATCAAACTCAGGTCTTCTGCATTGTGAGTAGATTCTTAACCATCTGAGCCACCCGGCAAAGCCCATTCTATTGTTACAATCTATTTTATTGGTTCCATGAGAGATGGGAATACCAGACCACCTTACCTGCCTCCTGAAAAACCTGTATGAAGGTCAAGAAGCAACAGTTAGAACCAGACAAGGAACAACAGACTGGTTCCAAATTGGAAAAGGAGTGCATCAAGAATGTATATCATCACTCTGCTTATTAACTTATATGTAGAATACATCATGTGAAATGCCAGGCTGGATGAAGCACAAGCTGGAAACAAGATTGCCAAGAGAAATATCAATAACCTCAGATATGCAGATGACACCACTCTTATGGCAGAAAGTGAAGAGGAACTAAAGAGGGTCTTGATGAAGGTGAAAGAGGAGAGTGAAAAAGCTGGCTTAAAATTCAACATTCAAAAAACTAAGATCACGCCATTTGGTCCCATCACTTCATGGCAAATAGATGGGAAAACCATGGAAACGGTAGCAGACTATTTTCTTCGGCTCCAAAATCACTGCAGATAGTGACTGTAGCCAAGACATTAAAAGACGCTTGCTCCTTGGAAGAAAAGCTATGACAAACCTAGAAAGCATATTAAAAAGCAGAGACATTACTTTGACAACAAAGGTCCATCTAGTCAAAGCTATTGTTTCTGCAGTAATCATGGATGGATGTGAGAGTTGGACCATAAAGAAGGCTGAGTCCTGAAGAATGGATACTTTTGAACTGTGGTGTTGATGAAGACTCTTGAGAGTCCCTTGGACTGCAAAGAGATCCAACCAGTCAATCGTCAAGGAAATCAGTCCTGAATACTCATTGGAAGGACTGATGCTAAAGCTGAAGCTCCAACAATTTGGCCACTTGATGCGAAGAACTGACTTATTAGAAAAGACCCTGATGCTGGGAAAGATTGAAGGCAGGAGGAGAAGGGGACGACAGAGGATGAGATGGTTGGATGGCATCACCGACTCAATGGACAGGAGTTTGAGCAAGCTGCAGGAGATGGTAAAGAACAGGGAAGCCTGATGTGCTGCAGTCCATGGGGTCGCAAAGAGTCGCACACGACTGAGTGACTGAACAACAACATTTTATTGATTGGGTTTTGTATATTGAATTAACTTTGCATTCTTAGGATAAACCCCACTTGATCATAGTATATAATCCTTTTCAAAAATTTTCTTGATTCTGTTTTTTAATATTTTGTTGTGAAATCCAGGGCTCTACATTCACAGAGATATTGGTCGGTAGTTGTCTTTTCTTGTAATGTCTTCATTTGGCTTTGGTTATCAGAATAATACTGATTTCACAGAATGATTTGAGAAGTTTTTCCTCCTTTTCTAGTTTTTATAAGAGCAGAGTAATAAAAAAAGATTTGTAAGATTTTATGTACTCATTAAGAATTCAGATTTTGAGTGAAAAAAGATAAAAAGATAATTATAGAAAGGATTTGCAGGAGCACAGACTTCTGCTTTGGGTCATTGTACAGTAACTAGTATTGGACATATCAATTATAAAACTGGGCAAAATATATGACTACTTCTTTTGTAAAATGGACAGCCTGTAGCACAAAAGGAAATAAGTCAGGTGAGCCTCTGGGGCTCTTTCTGGACCATGGCACAGTGAGGAGGAGCTCAAGTAGAAAGTATCATTCTCTCTGAGCTGACACGGCAAAGACTGGAGATTGGGGTGTTTATTGCAGCAACTGGAATTTATGGAGCAGGAGTCACAGAGAGGGGAGCAGTGGTGAGGAGGTAACAGAGAAGCATGCACCATAGTGTCCTTCAGGGCTCTGGCCACAGCCAGAACTGTGCATTTCAAGCTAAGACTCCCTGAGAACTAGCTGACAGTAGCTACCAAGAGTTGAATGGAAAAAGAGAAGTCACACAAAGTTAGAAAACGTTTAGGGCAAAGGGAATGGAAAGATCTTGTAAAGTTTCTCAGGTACTCGGTTGCAATTCCCAACAGGATCTGCCTTAACAGTAAGAATCAAAACCCAAAAGAAGAGACAAACCTTAGGACTAAAGACGTATCTAAATTGGACCTACACTAACAAACCATTATTCTAATTCTGACAGATCAAAAGGATCTTCCAACAATTTGTTTAATGGGAAAAACATTTTTTTTCTTTTTTTAATTGAAGTATAGTTAATTTATAATGCTGTGTTAGTTTCAGTATATAGTAAAGTGATTCAGTTATGCATACATATGTATCTATTTTTTTCAGATTCCTTTGCCATATAGGTTATTACAAAATATTGAGTATAGTTATCTGTGTTATACAGTAGATCCTTGTTGTTTACCTATTATATATTTTTTTTTCATATTTTATACATAGTTGTATTTCTATATGTTAATTCCAAACTCCTAAGTTTCCCCCCCACTTCCTTTGCCTTTGGTAACCTTAAGCTTGTTTGCTATGTGTGTGGGTCTATTTCTGTTTTGTAGATAAGTTCATCTGCAGCCTTCTTTTTTAGATTCCACCTATAAGTGATATCATATGATATCTGTCTTTCTCTGTCTGACTTACTTCACTCAGTCTCTAAGTCTATCTATATCGCTACGAATGGCATTATTTTGTTCTTTTTTGTGGCCAAGAAATATTCCATTGTAAAAGTATACCAGGTCTTTTATTATTATTATTTTTATTGGGATACAGTTGATTTACAATGTCATGTTATGGGTATACAGCAAAGTGAATCTTTTATGCATACACATATACCCACTCTTTTTTTAGATTCTTTTCCCATATAGGACATCACAGAGCACGGACTAGAGTTCCCTGTGCTATACAGTCCGTCCTTGTTGTTTACCTACTTTACATATAGTTGTATGTATAGGTTAACCCCAAACTCCTAATTTTCCTCTCCCCCCTTACCCTTGGTAATCAATTTACTACATCTATAATTATATTTTCTGTATCCGTAATCATATTTTCTATATCTATTTATGTTATGTATAAAGTTAATTTGTAGCCATATTTTTAGATTCCACATATAAGTGATGTCATACTCTGTCTGACTTACTTCACTCAGTAGGACTATCTCTAGGTCCATCCATGTTACTGCAAATGGCATTATTTTGTTCTTTTTAATGACTCAGTAATATTCCATTGTATATATGTACCACACATCTTCTTTATCCATTCATCAGTCAGTAGACATTTAGGTTGCTTCCATGTCTTAAATATTGTAAACAGTGCTTAAATGAACATTGGGGTGTATGTGTCTTTTCAAATTATGGTTTTCTTCAAATATATGTCCGGAATGGCCTTGTAGGATCATATGGCAGCTCTATTTTTACTTCTTTTTAAGGTGCCTCTATACTGTTCTCCTTTCCTGGTGGCTTCCCTGGTGGCTCAGAGAGTAAAGTGTCTGCCCGCAATACAGGAGACCTGGGTTCGATCCCTGGGTCAGGAAGATCTCCTGGAGAAGGAAATGGCAACCCACTCCAGTGCTCTTGCCTGGAAAATCCCATGGACAGAGAAGCCTGGTAGGCTACAATCCATGGGGTCGCAAAGAGTCGGACACAACTGAGAGACTTCACTTTCACTTTCATACTCTTCTCCATAGCAGCTATACCAGTTTACATTCCCACCAACAGTGTAGGAGGGTTCCTTTTCTCCACACCCTCTCCAGTTTTTATTATTTGTAATCTTATAGCAATTTAACTAGCAAATTTAATGCATCAGGAAAAACAAATTTGACACCCAAAGGATAATAATGTAATACAAAAACATAATACAGAATCCTTACACCCTACCATTGACAATGTCCACTATCAAATAAAAAGACACTATATTTGAAAAAGGCAAGAAAATCTGGCCCATATCAAGAGAGAAAAGAATCAATAGAAAATATCCAGATATTGAGAGTAGCAGAAAATACTTTATAAATATACTCAAATACTTTAAAAAAAGAGAGAGACACACATAATAAGTGAACAGATGGGGAAGTTCTGTGGGGAAATGGAAACTATTCTTAAAAAGACTCAACCAAAAGTTCTAGAAATATAGATACACACAGTTATTTAAGTCAGTAAGATAGCTGTAATATTAAACACTGTAATATATTTTTAAATTATTGTTAAAATTCTTAAAGATTAAATCAAAGTCAAAAGTGACAGATTTAAATGAGTATGCTAATGTCTAAGTGCAAATTAAATTATAAATGTCATTATGCAAAGGTCATTTTAAAAGCTAACAAACTAATATCAGAAATATAATATCCAAAAATAAAAAATACCCTATCAAAATTAAATTTTAAATGCTGGCTAGCATAACTACCAGATATAGTTATGCTATACATAATAACTACTAGAAATTCACCAGTAGGAAGCAATGCAACGGGTAAGAACTGTTGAAATGTTAACTATATATTTGTGCTATACATTCCTCATCAGAGGTATGAAAATGGTGGTAGAGACACCAATGCTGTATTATTTGGCATATTTAAATAACAAGTGGAGAATGAAATACTAATGTATGGCTCCTTGCTTAATTAAATTGTGATTTATGACACACTTATGTGCCATCATATATGTCAGGATAAGTGATCTCCTATTTTTTCAATGGCAAATCCAATTAAAAAGATTTTTTCCAAAATAAATATATAAACTTTTATGTAAGTGGGTGGAATCCCCATATATCTATTAACAATATCAAATTAGTTCATTTAGTTATATATTAAATTACACATAAGATTACATAGTAATCTAGAGATATTGCTTTGTTCCACCTAGAGTCTGAGGAAACAATCTTATTCAAACTCTTCACATGTACATTCAAAAACTGCTTCTTCACTATTACCACAAGATTTCAGTATAGGTAGCTGAGAAATGGATAGACAACTCACCTTTATAAAGAATTTTGTTGATGAGGATTATGAAAGTATTTGAAAAGAGGATTTCTACTAAGAAAGTTGTCATTCTGACCCATTCTGGAGAAGATGTGAGTGGTATCCTCACTTTACCCCAAGCCTAGACAGAGAGATTTGAGAAAAAAAAAAAAAACCTGGAAATTTCTCAGGTATTCCCTGAAGTCGGGGGACAAAGTAATCTATTGAGTGACTTGTTCCTGAGAAAACTAAAGCAGATTATGATAGCAGAATAGACAGGGCTGCATCTGGGAAGTAACTGCACTCTCCTCCAATGAATAACCAAAATGTGTGAATCCTAAAAACAAAATACAGAATTCATAGTAGGTGTAAGAGTTGGATTATAAAGAAAGCTGAGCACTGAAAAATGGATGCTTTTGAACTGTGGTGTTGGAGAAGACTCTTGAGAGTCCCTTGGACTGCAAGGAGATCCAACCAGTCCATCCTAAAAGAGATCAGTCCTGGGTGCTCATTGGAAGGACTGATGTTAAAACTGAAACTCCAATACTTTGGCCACCTCATGCAAAGAGTTGACTCACTGGAAAAGACACTGATGCTGGGAGGAATTGGGGGCAGGAGGAGAAGGGGACAACAGAGGATGAGATGGCTGGATGGCATCACCGACTCGATGGACATGAGTTTGGGTAAACTCCAGGAGTTGGTGATGGACAGGGAGACCTGGCCTGCTGCGGTTCATGGGGTCTCAAAGAGTCGGACACGACTGAGCAACTGAACTGAACTGATGTTGCCTTGGAATCACTCAAACCAAGATCCTATCCAAAAGCAACACTTGGTCCCCTATTGCACTCTGTCCATAGGATCACCTGAAGAAAACTAGAGGAAAGGAGGAGAGGAAGCAAATTGGCCTCTTCCTGTGTGTGCCCTATTTCTGTCAGCATCTTCCAGCGATGACACTTGACTCTCAGCAGAAACAGTTGATCTTAAAGCAGTAGTGGGTGGCAGTTTCACTCTCAAAACCACATTCCTTGTATCCCTCAGATAGGTCAGTACCAGATGGCCAGTGCCCCTCACCAGAATTGTTGGTCCAACCTCCACATTCCTAAAGTTCCACAGTGACCCCACCTCAGAAGTCTGACTCCCAGCTCAAGTTCCCTTCTTTAAGACTTTAAGATGCCAACCTCTTCCCTTTTGTACCCCCTGACTTAAAGAGGTTATCTGTTCTCTAATACTTGGTTAATAATTATTTACATAAAATTCTCCTGTAAAAATAATTGGTTTCATTTTTCCTGCTTCCTGACCAGACTCTGACTGATTCATAAGTTTCACTGTCTTCAGTAAAACCTGATGCATAGCCCATGAACATGGCATTACAGAATATGACATTATCCCCAAGTTCATGTTCAGCAAGTAGTGACCACAAAGAGACCCACCTGGCATGATACAGCTGTAAATGGGCAACATTCTGTAAACCCTTTGAGTAGTGCCCAACTAAATGTTGGGTGCACAGAATGGCCTCAAAAGAACCCTCTCTTGTTTTTCATGAAGACCTCTCCCACCAATCTTTTGACTTAAGACTCTTAGAAGTGAGACGGTCACCAGGCCCTATATACTCTAAATCTTCAGTGCCAAATGTGAAGTTCTCTAAATGGGTCTCTTCAAGGCCCCATCACTTGACTTGAGGTACAGGCCAGTACCACTTTCCTCTCCGTGAAAAAGATGAGAGAGGAAATATCATTAAACGTTGACATTTCTCTCTCAAGAAATATTCAATACAGGCCTTCATCTTTCAATCTTCAATATTCCTCAGCCTTTTTATCTGTAGCATTTATAAGCCTTGATCCCTAGAGCCTCCTCTGAAACCTAAAGTCATAAGGAAAAGTTTTCACTTAAAATCCTATCTGTATTCGCTAGGGTATAAATTAATCTTCTATAACAAAAGACCCCAAAATGCAGCAACTCAAATAAGGTTGAGTTTTACTGCTCTCTCTTGTTAAGAGAGCAATAAACTTCTACCTTATGGAAGAATAGACTTCTACTTCATGGCAGGAGAGCTTGCTCCATTATGTCACCTAGGACCAGGACCCTTCCACCTCTTTTTTTCAGACATCCCCTCAGAGTACTGCCCACACCTGCATAGTTGAAGTTGGCTCACTATTGTGATGGTCAAAGTACAGCCTTCAGAAGAACTGAATTAAACAGGGGGATCTGCGTATCCAATATTTTAAAGGCAAGACTCAGAGAGCATGTTTATAATTTGCACTCACATGGCATAGGAAAAACTTAGACATGTAATCACATCTAGTTCTAACAAGGCTTGGACATGTAATCTCTGGCTCGGGGGCCATGTGCCCAGCTGGAAGTGAGAAGATTCTATTGCTAGACAGGAAAGACATTTGGGATAATTAGCAGATTCTGCTAATGATCACTTATAAATAAGTTCAAAATTCAAATAATACTAAAATGAAATTACTGAAAAATTTTAACATGAAATGTTACATTCAGAATATACTTTTAGAACTAAAAAGTTTTCTTTAAAAATTTAGTTCTAAAATATCTTAAACCTGCATAAATTATAATCTACCTTGATATTTAAGAAAATAATGTTGAGATCTACTACTGAAAACAACAAAAAAGATCCTCAGATGAGCCAGGACCTTTAGTGCAACGTTTTCAAACTCTGAACCATTTTACCAGAGCCAATAAAATTAAAACAATAAAAACAGCATAGTTTTCACTTCACCTCATTTTTTCAATCTACCTACCCTAACTTAAACAGGTAGGAAAATGCCTAGAGTGGAAGCCATGAGGAAAAACTCAAGAAAAGGGTACTGTTCATTCACAAACTAAATAATCAATCCCTCCAGTGACTATAAAGAGACCGTGTATTAAGTACTACAAGGCACCACCTCTAATATTTATAGAAATAGTGAAAGTCCTAAAAACTACCAGCTAACAGGTTATTTTTGGCTAAACTATACTGTGTCAGCTTTATTCCATGCAGGCTTAACATATGTTAAGATGTGTTCAGAAAAACAAATCTGTTCAACATGAACTAATATTCAGGCGGCAACCACAGATCAATTAAAGCCAACTTCTGACTTCCTTGACAGGAAATCCCTCATATGTTAATAAATGAGTTTGGACTATCAGAGTATTAGTGACTATGGTAACCCAAGTCACTTTTTAAAAACCTAATTCCAAAGCTTCCAGATGTCCTCTGACTATAGATAGTTGCGAATTCCAAGATAACTAAACAATCTTATCCTTGGGAAACCTGTTTGAAAAGGGACACCTTTAATAATAAAAGTAGAACGATTTGAACATGTCTCAAGAAGAGTGGTTTTCCCAAAGCTAGGATGAAAGAATCCAGTGTATAAACTGCCCTGTTAAGGCTAGACTTTGAGAAAGCATATTGAGGTATTTATAAATCTACCTATGGAAAAGAATTTGCAGCATTTGGAGGTCTGGCATGGTTACTGCCTTTCATTAGCTTAACTTGAACCCATTTTCACAACTGGGATCTTGGAGAATGTACATTTTTGGACCATCAAATTTTAAACAAAATAAAAATTTTAGATATATAACAACTTAAAGACAAAATGTAAAAACAACACTTTTTCATAGATTATTCTTTATAATAAAGTTTTAATTGATAAACACAAGTGACTAATTACATTTTCATGTTACTTTATGTCAACAGACATTAAGTACATTTCAGGTAATTAAACCACCATTGCTCTTTTGAACACTTCATTGTTAATACTCTCTACTTGACCATTTCCTATTGAAAGTTTAATATCACAATTTATATAAAGTCTACTTTCATGAGAACTCCTTGTGAGCAAATAATGTGTTCATGTTAAAGACTAGCATATTAAGCCATATTAAAAAAGGAATGATAAGAATGTTTAACCAAGTTTGGAAGTTCGGCAGTAGCTTAGACTAAAAATAAAGCTGTTCTAACAGAGGGCCAGTTAAATACCCCATAGTCTGAAGAATATTTTTAAAACTAAGATTCATTATTCAAAGAAAAAGTAATAAAACTATGTAAAATTTAATGTGTGGAAACATTTAAAATTCCACCATTTGAAAGAGTAACTTGGAATAATATATTAAGTGTTCTAATTTGGAATCAAGATAATTACACTATTTTAGGTAAACCAAAAGCCCTTACTTAATAAAAATCTCTATTAGAATAATGGGATTATCTTTAACTCTTATAGAAAAAAAAAAATACAACAAGAACAAAAGAACAGGACCAAAGCAAGGACACTCATTAAGTCAAATAAGGCAATGAAGTAGATCAAGAATATGAAACAAGTTATTTACTCTCTGAATCAAAGTACATTAAAAAACAAAAACAAACCATAAGATTCTTACTCAGGTATTACCCTGTGCAGGTCTAAGAGACAGACAAATGGCATATTAAATCTCAAAAACATCTCAGAGATTGTGTCAGTTATTAACCTATTGTCTTTTAGCTCCAAACCCAGACTTCTACATGACACTTTCTGATGGTAGAGCTGAGATCCTGTAAACCACATTTCTGTTTTTCCAGCTGTCTCCACGTTGGATTCTGCTGAAAAGCAATCCTAGAAGGATAAAAAATCAACTTTGTGCATCTCATTTACTTCCTTCAGGCTTTTTAGGTACATCATTCTTGTTAGCATTGTCCCAATACCTCAGTCCAGCAGCAACACCCTTTCATAGCAACATGTGAATCTAGTTTGCAGTTTCTGCCACACCTGCTAAACCAATCCTTATCTTCCTGGTAGTTGTGGTGTCTTACTGTTCTTTTTTTCCCTTACAGTTTTCCATCTAGTTTTATGCCAATTTCATTATTCTTAATATTAAATTTTCTTTTTAAATAATGAATACAGTTTCTCTCCTCTGACTGAACCTGGTCTGACTGACCACCTCTCCAGTAGTTCCAAAGGAGAACAGTGCTATCAAAGTCATCAATATGAAAAAAAAATATTATTTCCATAAAATAAATCTTAATCAAATATTCTTGGTTCCAAGGCATACACAGAAGAGAGTGATTCTCAACCAGAGCAGAATGGAGATTATGAGGCCAATTATTAGGACTTACATTAACCAAAGGTTTAGAAACACCAAGTCCAACCCTTTCACAATATAAAGGAACCTATGAATTTACCGTCTATGGCAAAAAAAGAAAAAACAAAATAAGACTTTTCAGATGTGGTCAAGAATTTTAGAGGGCTCTAAATGCAATAGCATATATTTTTTATAAGATACAGACAGAGAGACACACACAGAAGTGGGGAAGTCAATGTGATACAGAAGCAGAGAGACTGGAGTGATATAAACACAAGTTCTTGTGATGAAACCACAAGGAAAGAAATAGTCACCAAACCCTGGCAGAAACTGGAAGAGACAAGAAACAGATTCTCCCTTAGAGACTACAGATGGAGCATGGTCCAGAACCATAAAATAATGAATTTTGATTGTTTTAACTCACCAAGTTTGTGGTAATTTGTTAAGGAGCACTAGGAAACCAACATAAGGATATTAAACAAAAGCTTTATGGAATACACCACATTTTAAGAATGGCAGGTAGGGTCTACATACACAATGAGTGTAAAGAAAAAAAACAAAAAGGGAAGGAAAGATGAGAATTAGAAACAGAGGGAAAAAGCAGTGAAACAGAAAACCAAGGGAGCTGTGCAATGTAAAAAACAAAGTAATTCAATTAGCTAAGAGAACATGCTACTCAGAATTTATGACACAGATTCCTGAAGATCTTAAATGGAAGCCTAAGAAGTTCGAACTTCAATCTAAGAAGTCTGAACTTTAATTTCTGGACAGTCAAGATCCTCTACAGCTTGTGAGGACAAGCTCTGTGTGTGGTGGAGGAAAGGGTAGGAGACAGTCTGGGAGAAAGAAATAGCGATGTGAGAAATCCTTTGCATACCTTTATTATACTATTCTCTAACTTTGTACTCATATCCTTCCACCACAAGGCTTAACGACTGGGACTGAGTTTCCCCAAGATTGAGAAAAATTCTGACACATACATTTGATGAAGGGTAAATGAGTTGATGGTGACTGCAGCCATGAAATTAAAAGACACTTACTCCTTGGAAGAAAAGTTATGACCAACCTAGATAGCATATTGAAAAGCAGAGACATTACTTTGCCAACAAAGGTCCATCTAGTCAAGGCTATGGTTTTTCCTGTGGTCATGTATGGATGTGAGAGTTGGACTGTGAAGAAAGCTGAGCGCCAAATAATTGATGCTTTTGAACTGTGGTGTTGGAGAAGACTCTTGAGAGTCCCTTGGACTGCAAGGAGATCCAACCAGTCCATTCTGAAGGAGATAAGCTCTGGGATTTCTTTGGAAGGAATGATGCTAAAGCTGAAACTCCAGTACTTTGGCCACCTCATGCGAAGAGTTGACTCATTGGAAAAGACTCTGATGCTGGGAGGGTTTGGGGGCAGGAGGACAAGGGGATGACAGAGGATGAGATGGCTGGATGGCATCACTGACTCTATGGACATGAGTCTGGGTGAACTCCGGGAGTTGGTGATGGACAGGGAGGCCTGGCGTGCTGCAATTCATGGGGTCACAAAGAGTCGGACACGACTGAGCGACTGAACTGAACTGAAGCAAGGTATAGTAGAATACAGCAGAATACTGAACAGAACTTGAATCACTTTTACTTTTCAAGAGTTTGAGTAAGATAATTTTATAAATATATATATTAATGTTGAAAGTTTAAGATATTTGGAAAGTATTCCCTGATTAACCCCAGGGAATACTCCAGAATCAGCACAGCAATTCTAGCCAAATCCAATCAATTAATGGTTACTGTCTGGAGCAGAGTTAAGAAGTAAACTAAGGTTTGTGCCACAACAAATTAACAATGTCTGCTAAAGTGTTGGATTAGGAGTAGACATTCAAAAAACTCGTGTTTCCCATCCCATTCTTACTCCATAAATTAGTAATTTGGTTTCTTTAAAAACTTTTCATTTTATGTCTTATGTGAATTACAGAAAGAAAAATTCCATTTCAATAAAGGTTTCCATTAGTTGAGCTTAGTTAATTAAAGATTTACTGCTTTCAGGGCTTCTCTGATGGTTCAGTGGTTGAGTCCACCTTGCAATGCAGGGGACACAACAGTTTCTATCCCTAATCTGGGACAATCTCACATGCTAAGGAGCAACTAAGCCTGTGTGGCACAACTACTGAGCCTGTGCTCTAGAGCCCCAGAGCTGCAACTACAGGGCCCAAGCAATGCGATTACTGAAGGCCTCGCACCTTAGATCTGGAAGGCCCCAGCAAGAGAAGTCACTATGATGAGAAGCCCTGGCTGCAACTAGAGAAAGCCTGCCCTCAGCAACAAAAAAGAAGGCAAAGGGTGTGTCAAAGGGATAGAGAATTGTTCTGCTTTCTTTATTTTCTGATTTTAGGATATTAATTATTATGGCTGTAAAGATAGGGATGATTTGACTATATGCCTTAGAATTCCAGTATGAAAGGGCTAGTTCTGTGTTTCAACACAACAACAAACTCAGATCGCCTTGGAGAAGAGGAAAACTGGAGGGGGCAGGGGCGGGGATGCAGGCGAGAACACCTGTAAATACTGAGTTCCAAAGTTTACACTGAAAGTTTTGAGCCTGGACCCAGGGAGAGGCTGAACAGCAGTGGTTTGAAATGTGGCCAAGCCAGGAGTGGCCCACAATCCTCCTCAAATACATGCAGTGCCCTCACCTCCGGTGATGGGTGAACCAAAATAACTGCCTTTTAAAGGTTTAAAATATCTACTTCTGCTTTATTGATTACACCAAACTGTGGAAAATTCTTCAAGAGATGGGAATACCAAACCACCTTACCCGCCTCCTAAGAAATCTATATGCAGATCAAGAAGCAAGTTAGAACCAGATATGGAACAGACTGGTTGCAAATTAGGAAAGAAGTACATCAAGGCTGTATATTGTCACCCTGCTTATTTAACTTATATGCAGAGTACATCATGTGAAATGCCAGGCTGGATGAAGCACAAACTGGAATCAAGATTGCTGGGAGAAATATCAATCAATAATCTCAGATACACAGATGACACCACCCTTATGGCAGAAAGTGAAGAGGAACTGAAAAGCCTCTTGATGAAAGTTAAAGAGGAGAGTGAAAAAGTTGCTTAAAGCTCAACATTCAAAAAACTGAGATCCTGGCACCCAGTTCCATCACTTCACGGCAAATAGATGGGAAACAATGAAAACAGTGACAGACTTCATTTTCTTGGGCTCCAAAAATCACTGCAAATGGTGACTGCAGCCATGAAATTAAAAGACACTTGCTACTTGGAAGAAAAGCTATGACCAACCTAAATAGCATATTAAAAAGCAGAGACATTACTTTGCCAACAAAGGTCCGTCCAGTCAAAGCTATGGTTTTTCCAGTAGACACGTATGGATGTGAGAGTTGGACTATGAAGAAAGCTGAGTGCTGAAGAATTGATGCTTTTGAACTGTGGTGTTGGAGAAGACTCTTGAGAGTCCTTGGACTGCAAGGGGATCAAACCAGTCAATCCTAAAGGAAATCAGTCCTCAATATTCACTGGAGAGACTGTGGTGGAGCTGAAATTCCCAATACTTTGGCCACCTGATGGGAAGAACTGACTCACTGGAAAAGATGCTAATACTGGGCAAGATTTAAGGTGAGAGTAGAAGGGGACGACAGAGGATGAGATGGTTGGATGGCATCACCAACTCCATGGACATGAGTCTGAATAGGCTCTTGGAGTTGGTGATGGACAGGGAAGCCTGGCGTGCTGCAGTCCATGCACACGACTGAGCAACTGAACTGAATGGAAAGGCTTAAACTATAGTTCTTGAGATGAGACAAAAATGCCAACATTATCGTACAAGTTTTGTCATCCTTGTAAAAAACAGAGTCAGTTCAGTCAGTCGGTTCAGTCGCTCAGTCATGTCCGACCCTTTGCGACCCCATGAATTGCAGCACGCCAGGCCACCCTGTCTGTCACCAAATCTTGGAGTTCACTCAAACTCACGTCCATTGAGTCAGTGATGCCATCCAGCCATCTCATCCTCTGTCGTGTCCTTGTCCTCCTGCCCCCAATCCCTCCCAGCATCAAAGTCTTTTCCAATACGTCAACTCTTCGCATGAGGTGGCCAAAGTACTGAGTAGGCACCCTTTTTGTCGGGGTGCAAGCTGTTAACAGTCCGGCTCAGGTTACATTTTTGTTGTCCTAGGGAGAAGTCCCTGGGCTTGTGTCCGCAGTTCTCCGAAAGCCTTTAAATTAGGAGCTAGCCTCGGAACCTCGATAGCTCCACTGGGAACCGTCCACGGGCGCCCTTTCTCTGGAAAAGCGCGGGAGGGACGCCGACTGCAACCCCGTCCTCTGACGTCACTCCAGACCCCACCCCCAAGCAGCGCAGGCGCACTGGGGAGTCCAGGGAGCAACTTCGACCTAGTACGCCAAGCGACGCCCGAGTTCTCTTCCACCTTGGCGGCCCGTCCTGAGCATGCGCAGGTAGATACGGACCCGATCCTGCGATTACTCTTACCGAACAGCCTTGGTTTTCATGAATCCAGCTCAAGTTCTTTTTGTCCCTTTCTTGATGTAACTCACTTCATCTAAAGAAGGAGTTGCGGTTTGGAGATAAAACTTGGTCTTCTCATTAAATTACCACTCTGCTCTTAAGAGGCAGGTCGCGGGCCTTTCGACAGCCGGTCCTGACAGATATGAAAAAAAAAAAAAAATGTCGTATGATCTCGAGAACACTTAAAGAGTCAGCCAACTCAGCGGCATAACAAAATCAATTTACAAAAAGTACTCTGCTTTGTTCCATACTGTGTGCTTCATTAGGCTCAGAAGATGTTTCATTGCCCCAAGTCAGTCAGAACAGAACATCTATTTAGTGACAAGGACCTGTAGGATAAACTGCGCGTGCGCGAGCCGCCCGGCCGCTGTGAGAAGCGTGGGAACTGCGCTCCTGGTCTCCCGGGTTTGCCTGAGTTCCGGTCCGCCATGGGGAAGGTGAATGTAGCCAAGTTGCGTTACATGAGCCGGGATGACTTCAGGGTCCTGACAGCGGTAAGAAGTACCCCGTTTTCCCCCACTCCTCTGTCCTTTTCCGCCGCGCGTGCCCTTCCTCGTGCTCCAAGTTTGCTGGGAGCTGAGCAGGGCCCTAGGCCCCCCAGAACGCAGCCGACATTAGGACTGAGGAAAAGAAGATCGGAGAGTCGGGTTTTTCAAAAGCCTTTGTGCATAAGCTTTTATTTTCCCCTACTTGAAGCAAAGGCCCTCTTTTGTCCGTCCTTTCTGCTCCCTCTCTCCAGAATCACATTCCAGTCTCTGTGGCCTGGGAAGTTTCTCTGACCCCGGGCTTCTTTTCCCTACAGAGAAGGGTTTAAAACTCTTGAAGAGGATTAATTGGTAGCTGAAGAAAAGTTATGACCAACCGAGACGGCATATTAAAAGGCAGAGACATTACTTTGCCAATAAAGGTCCGACTAGTCAAAGCTACAGTTTTTCCAGTAGTCACGTATGGATGTGAAAGTTGGACTATAAAGAAAGCTGAACGCGGAAGGATTGATGCTTTTGAACTGTGGTGTTGGAGAAGACTCTTGAGAGTCCCTTAAACTGCAAGGAGATCCAACCAGTCCGTCCTAAAGGAGATCAGTCCTGGGTGTTCATTGTAAGGACTGATGCTGAAGCTCCGGTACTTTGGCCATCTTATGTGAAGAACTGACTCATTTGAAAAGACCCTGATGCTGGGAAAAATTGAAGGCAGGAGGAGAAGGGGAGGACAAAGGTTGAGATGGTTCGATAGCATCACCGACTCAATGGACATGAGTTTGAGTAAACTCCGGGAGTTGGTGATGGACAAGGGAGGCCTGGCATACTGCAGTCCGTGGGGTCGCAAATAGTCGGACGCGACTGAGCGAGTGAGCTGAATTGCATTTCCTACTCACAAACTCAGTCACATAGCATTCTTTCAGTTTCATTCAATCAACACATACTTCACGGATTTTTAGTAACGTTTTAGGGAATTGCAGAGGGTACAGAACAGATAAGAAGTAGACAAGTCATCCGGTAAACGAATAAATATGAGGGATATCAGGTAAAAAGTGCTATGAAGATGATAAGAGGATAAAATAGAAACAGCATGATGAGAGCAAGGGGGCTGAATACTGTTTTTAAACTATTCAGTCAGACAAGACTGCCTGAGTGCAAGAATCTTGTCTGGTTTTAAAAAGTTTCTGGCACTCGTTAGGTACTGAATAAGTATTTGCTAAATGAAAGAAAGAATGGGGGGAGCGGGCATAATAGCTGAATAGAAAGGAGCCGGCAGAGTAAAGTCCTTGCAAAGATTGAAGGGAGAGGAAACCGCAGTGGTTAAGTGCGAAGACCCAGAAGCAGGAACAATTTTTGAGGAATAGAAAGGCCAGGGTGGCTGGAGCATAGTAAGTAAGAAGCTGAAGAGTTGGAGAAGGTGGGAGCCAGATAATATGCTATAGATATAGAGCCATACAGGCTTGGTAAAGAATTTGGAATAAAATCTAAGTATAGGGGAGCCCCTGAATGTTTTAAGCAGGAAAGTGACCAAAAACTGAATTTATAGTCTTAGTCTTATAGCACAAAGATCAACACATAGATTAGGCATTTGCAGAATAAAACACCTTTATTTAGGAGCTGTTATCTTTTGCTTAAATAGGCATGCTTAAGGACTAAACTGAAATGCAAATTCATTGTAAAATTTGGAAGACATTATTTTGCCATCCCATAGATTCTGAAATTCAGCTAGACTTCCTCTAAATACCTACTGTCAAAAGATACCTTTGTTCTCTACTTGCTCAGCGCATTAACTCATCCCTTAATGCCTCTGTCAGAAATAGGGGAGTCAAGAGAATGTTAGAGAAACAGTACAAAGCATGGAAGGTGAATTAAGTTTAAAGTGTGAGTTTTGGTTGGGACATTAGAACGATGCCAGATTTCTCTTCCAAAACTTGATTTTTGCAATTCTTAAGTTCTTTTTGAAGCTCACCAAGGAGTGGCCTACTTGTTAAAATATTTCAGTCTCACTTGAGTCTTACCAGTCTTGATATAGGTGACCACCTTTCCTTGACCTTCTTCCTTTTATTTCTCTGGTACCTCCTATGTCAGTAATCATACTTTGACTGGCTGCCTATAACCTTTTGGTGTGAATTCCCACCCAAGTTCTGTCCCTAATCCCTCCTTTTTCTCCCCTTATATTCTTGATTAATGATCACGCCCTTTCATGACTGTATCTCTTCATCAAATAATTAACAGTTTTTTCCCTGTAGTTATTACTTCATTCCCGAGTGCAGGTCACCCTTTCCAATTTTCCTTAAAACGTCATTTGAAGTGTCTTCTATGAAGGACCTTCCAGCACCTCAAGCTCAGTGTGCTCAAATAGAATTAAGTAGCTTTATCTACCTCCTCCAAAATCACTGCAGATGGTGACTGCAGCCATGAAATTAAAAGACACTTACTCCTTGGAAGGAAAGTTATGACCAACCTAGATAGCATATTCAAAAGCAGAGACATTACTTTGCCAACAAAGGTCCGTCTAGTCAAGGCTATGGTTTTTCCTGTGGTCATGTATGGATGTGAGAGTTGGACTGTGAAGAAGGCTGAGCGCCAAAGAATTAATGCTTTTGAACTGTGGTGTTGGAGAAGACTCTTGAGAGTCCCTTGGACTGCAAGGAGATCCAACCAGTCCATTCTAAAGGAGATCAGCCCTGGGATTTCTTTGGAGGGAATGGTGCTGAAGCTGAAACTCCAGTACTTCGGCCACCTCATGCGAAGAGTTGACTCATTGGAAAAGACTGATGCTGGGAGGGATTGGAGGCAGGAGGAGAAGGGGACAACAGAGGATGAGATGGCTGGAAGGCATCACTGACTCTATGGACGTGAGTCTGAGTGAACTCTGGGAGTTTGTGATGGACAGGAGGCCTGGCGTGCTGTGATTCATGGGGTCGCAAAGAGTCGGACACGACTGAGCGACTGAACTGAACTGATCTACATCCTCACTCCTTTCCCAAACTTCATTCAAATGATGATTATTAATGTCTTGAAACTTGTCCTTCCTCTTCTTCAACTTTCACTCTTCATTCACTTTACTGTTCCCTATCAAGTGCCAGTCTCTCCCATACTAATTTCTTTAATTCTTCCCCTCCATTACCACCACCTCTTCCCTATTCTGGCTTCTGTCTTCTCTGACTTAGACTGTTGTCTTTGTTCTCCAGTATACCACGTCCAGTTTTTGCCTTCCCTAGACTGCTTTGCATATTCCTGCTAAATTAATGTCCTTAAAGCAACCCTTTTCATGAATTTCCCTTGATTAAACATCATGAGTTTTCTGCTTTCATTGATATAAAATATGACTAGGGAAGGTAATAATTGTGTCTCACCATTCGTTCCGGAACTGCGTGGTCAGAGAAGTTTGAAAAAGTTAAGTTTTTAACAAGGTTTTGATAGACAGCAACTCTATATTGTTTATGATTACATTTTGATTTCTTCAATTTCAGGTTGAAATGGGCATGAAGAACCATGAAATTGTTCCCTGCAGTTTGGTTGCTTCTATAGCCAGCCTTAAACATGGTGGTTGTAATAAAGTCTTAAGAGAACTAGTAAAACATAAACTTATAGCTTGGGAGCGAACCAAAAGTAAGTATTTGAGGCACCATTTGTGATTTTCCAGGTAATTGGCTTCCCCCAGAGCAGGTATTCCAAAAGGCAGATAGAAGTTGTCAGGCTAAGAAGGCACTAGAACTGACACAGCAGACTTTTACCATGTTCTGCTGCTTAGAGCAATCACCAGGCCCACCCAGATCAAAGAAGTTAGAGAAATAACTTCCACTTCTTGGTAAGGGATTAGGAAGTTCCAGGTGCAGAAGAGCAAGTAGGATAGAGATACTGTTGCTACTGTCTTGGGAAAGTACAGTCTGCCAAAGGACTCTAGAGCATTACCTCTCAAACCATCATGGTGAGGGATGAGTTCTCTTTTCTACCTTTATAAAGAGTCCGTACCTTGATAAAATAATATAAATACTAGAAAGATCAAAATACAGGTGCATATTCCTTCTTGTTAGACTTAAAGGCAAAATAATTTTGTAATATTGATACAAAAATATTTTAACTTAAACACTTAATTTCAGTTTGTATAGGGCTTTCCTGGTAGCTCAGTTTAGGTAAAGAATCCATCTGCAGGAGACCCCAGTTCAATTCATGGGTTGAGAAGACCCGCTGGAGAAGGGATAGGCTACCCACTCCAGTATTCTTGGGCTTCCCTGGTGGTTCAGCTGGTACAGAATCTGCCTGCAATGTGGGAGACCTGGGTTTGATCCCTGGGTTGGGAAGATACCCTGGAAAAGGGAAAGGTTACCCACTCCAGTATTCTGGCCTGGAGAATTCCATGGACTGTATAGTCCACAGAGCGCAAAAAGTTAGATGCAACTGAGACAAACTGATACAAAAATTTTTTAACCACTTAATTTCAGTTTGTATAACTTGTCACAGACTAGTAACAAGCATTTATAGACTGGTGTCAGTCTGTAGATTACCATTTGAGTAACACTGCTCTAGAGAAGAAATAAAAATTAAAAGAAATGCCAAAACTCATAAGACTAGGTAGCCAGTCTTTTTCCAGCTAAGACTTCCCAGGTTTAAATTCTTCTCTTGACATGATGTGACTTGATGGTACAATATAACTAAAATATGATCTTTCTCATTTGATTTTGTCTAGCTGTCCAGGGCTATCGGTTGACAAACGCAGGCTACGATTACCTAGCTTTGAAAACATTGTCTTCTAGACAGGTGGTTGAGTCTGTTGGAAACCAGATGGGTGTCGGCAAAGAATCTGGTAAGTGCTGATAGTACTATTGAGTACATTATTTGCTTTAGTTTATATTTCCCTTTGAAAAGGATTCATCTTTTTAATTTTCTATTTTTCTAAAAGCAATATGGATTTTGAAATTACCCTTATTTCGGTAAATTGTTTTTTCCTAAGTCTATCACTGAAAGTTCAGTTACACCTAGAATTAGTTTTCCTATACTAACTGAAATCTTTGGCAAAAACTTTATTTGTTTTTTAATATCTGAAAAACTGGACATTTGTAATAATTTTTAAAAATACTACAAGGAAGTTCTAAAAACCACATTTTTTCATAACAGCAGTATGATCAACAAGGCAAAGTTAAGTATGTGTAGAACACAGAAAAAAATTCTGAAATAGCATTAAAGAAATACTTATGTTTTGGTTTTTTTATGTATTATAAAAATAAAGAACAGAGGATGATTTTCTTTATGACATGCTCTCTTATACACTGCTTTTTGTCCTACATAGTTTATCCTGTATAGTTACATAATTTAAACTGAGAGCAAAAAAATTAAAAGCAAAAGAACTATTAGAAAACCTATTTCAAAGGAAGTTGTTTTGGTTACTTCATATGATTTGCATGTCTAGTATATTATTATCCATATTTAATAAGGCTTCCCAGGTGGTGCAAACTTCCCTGGTGGCTCAGCAGTAAAGAATCTGCCTGCCAATGCAAGAGATTTCAGGTTCAATTCCTGGGCCAGGAAGATCCCCTCTAATAGGAAATGGCAACCCACTCCAGTATTCTTACCTGGAAAATTCCGTGGAAAGAGGAGCCTGGTGGGCTGTAGTTTATGGGGTTACAAAGAGTCAGAGGTGACTGAGCACACACATAGTCAATTTAATACTAGATTCCTAAATATGAGAAGGTATGTAGATATGCATAAAATGCTGTAATGAAACACTTTTTTTGAGATACATTTCCTCTTAATGTTTTTTATGTCCAATTTTTTCAGTCAAAAAAATGGCTTTTGTTTTTTTTAAAGAACTTCATTACTTGCAAAATGATGACGTACAGAAGAGAGTACAATGAAAAGTGAATCTTAACTCCTAACCCAGGTCTCCATCTCCTGTTATTACTTCCCAAAGCTATTCAGTTCAGTTCAGTTCAGTTCAGTTGCTCAGTCATGTCCGACTCTTTGCGACCCCATGAATTGCAGCATGCCAGGCCCCCCTGTCCATCACCAACTCCCGGAGTTCACTCAAACTCAAGTCCATCGAGTCGGTGATGCCATCCAGCCATCTCATCCTCTGTTGTCGCCTTCTCTTCCTGCCCCCAATCCCTCCCAGCATCAGAGTCTTTTCCAATGAGTCAGCTCTTCTCATGAGGTGGCCAGAGTACTGGAGTTTCAGCTATTACTGTTCTGTTTATTTAATATCCTATATGTCCTAGAAATATTCTGTGTGAACACAAGTGTATAATGTTCTGAGGATGTATGTATCTTTTATAATCATAGGTGAAAGCAAGCAGTCCTTAACAATTCTACACCTTGATTTTTTTCCGTTTAGTGCATCCATGAAATTTCATATCAGCATAGATGTCTTCCTCATAGTTGTCAAGTATTACATTCTTAGAAATATTAGAGCTAAAGTTATTACCAAAATTCCTCCAATTTGTGTCAATTTATAATCTCACCAACATGAGAGAGAGGCTGTTTGTCTCATGAGTAATTAGGACATGTTCTAAATGTCAGTAATAAAATAGAATATTTATGGGAAGATCTGCTCCATTCTGATTACTTTAGGATTATATTCTGACACTCAGTATTTATTCATTGAAACAGTTTAAAAATTGAACTTCACATTGCTAAAAAGGAAGGGTTTTTTTGTTTTCTAATTTTTTTGGCCTCACTTCACAGCATGTAGGACTAGCTCCTAGCCAGTCTAAGTGTAGAGTCTTAACCACTGTTGTAAAGGAAGATGTTATTAATCCCTTCTCATACATGTAGGACACTAAAGAACAATTAGATGTATTCCCACTAAATTGAATTGAGCATTAAACACATTTGGAAGCAATAATTTTTGACACCTTTGCACCTCTGTTTTCTTTGTAGTAGATATTAATACATGTCATCACTTTGAATTGTAACTAAAATAAACAGTTTTGCCAAATAAGTATTTCGAGTTATTGAGAAAGATAAAATTTCGTACAACTAAAATCAAAGTTAGAAAATTAGAATTGATTAAATTTACTGGAATAAAAATATAATAATAATCCTTTTAAAATTTTGATTGTAGATATTTACATTGTTGCAAATGAAGAAGGGCAGCAGTTTGCATTAAAGCTTCACAGACTGGGAAGAACCTCCTTTCGAAATCTGAAAAACAAGCGTGATTACCATAAACACAGGCATAACATGTCTTGGCTTTATTTATCTCGTCTCTCTGCCATGAAAGAATTTGCTTATATGAAGGTACTTTTAATTAATTTTAAATTATTAACCAAACAATATGTGTAGTTAAAAGATTGTAGTGACATGCATCAGTCCGTTGCCGCCATATCTCCCTACTCCCTGTTGCAGTCCTTACAAACAGTCACTTGTAACTCTTTTGACTATTTCTGTTATATGTTTTTCTGGTGGTTTCCGTCTATGCAAAGGTGTTTTTAGCTGTTATAAATGCATAAAGGCAATTTTTATGCAGCAATGTTAACAAGGTAGAGTAGCCTAAAATAATTAATGATATAAATGTGTGTGTGTGAATGTATATCTGTTCAGTGTATATATGTATGTGTGTCTCTAATTAAAAACATCAGATAGTTACCTTCTTTAGAGACCTTAGTGTCTCAGATAGTTGACTACTATTTTTTCCCCACAATGGAAGAAATGTTAATTTATGAATTTGTATGTATATTAGAAATGGTAAAAATCTTAGTTTTTAACATTTTACCTTTCAAAATAAGTTCATATAGATTAATTAAATATCTTTAAAAATAACCAAGTTAATTATCTTCACTAGTAAATTAAATAAAAAAGTAACTACATTTTTATTATTCTCTCCAGTAGGATTTGTTATAACTTTTTAAAATTTTGAATTATTAAGAGTTGTATGACCTTTTGTTTCTTGGGAGTTTCATGTACTTAAATTTTTAGTAATCATGAGGGAAGAATCCTCAAGGAAGTATAAATAAGTGCTACTAATATCATACATACTCTGTTTTTTGTCATATATCAATGGTTTGTGTCCTGTGACCACAAACCATTACTCATCAGTAATGTGAGAGTAAGCAGTTTGGTAGAAATTGTTACACATTTCCCCCAAACTATATTAAATGTTTTCTTGGTATGTTTATAGGAAGATATAGGAATAGAGTCTGGTTGTACATAAATATGTTTCATAAGTTTATTCCTCTTTTCCTAAATAAAAATAAAATTGAGCTTTAACTTAAGAGTTATGCACAGGGCTACACCACTGTGACATTAGTTAAAGTTGTTATATACTCGTGAGCCGCCAAGGGTCAGATTCAAAACCATTTGGATTTAAAAATAAAAAATATACAACCAAGCAGTCACTGAGGAGTGGGAAGTAGTTCAGTTCCTGTCTAAGGAAGGTAGGAAAGAGTAGACAGCCTCATGAAAGTAACCCTGTTAGGCATACACTGAGTGTCGGCTATGTGCCTACCTCTCTGTTGAGGATTTTGCAGCGTAGGAGTGGGAGGGTGGAAGTGAACAATGAATACCAAAGGAGTAACAGTCTGTCTGAAAATTAGGAAGGTAACATAAACACACACCTGGAGCCTATTATAGAGTAAAGTAGTCAGAAAGAGAAATACAAATGTCAGATACTCATGCATATATATGGACTCTAGAAAGATGGTGCTGATGAATTTATTTGCAGGGCAGCAATGGAGAAACAGACATAGAGAACAGACTTATAGACTAAGGAAAGGGGAGGAAGGAGGGGGTGAGATGCATGGAAAGAGTAACTTGGAAACTTACATTACCATATGTAAAGTAGATAGCCAGGTGGGAATTTGCTGTATGTCTCAAGGAATTCTAACAGAGGCTCTGTAACAATCCAGAAGGGTGGAATGGCGGATGGCGAGGGAGATGGAAGGGAGGGAGGGGACAGGCGTGTACCTGTGGCTGATTCTTGATGTTTGACAGAAAACAAAATTCTGTAAAGCAATTACCCTTCAATTAAAAAATAAAGTAAAAAGCAGTTTAAATGTCAAATCATGTTGAGTTTAGAGAAACTTCTGTAGAGTAGAAACTTCTATAGAGTAGAAGATTTCTTGAGTGGGAGTTCATATGACTTGTCTATAAGGAAAAGATAAGACAGTATTCTTTTCCAAAGAAGCTAGAATGACCAAGACATGGATGTGAGCGCGAGCCTTGGGTGTACGGTAACAGTCACTGAGGTGGCTGTACGACCACACTGTAGAGTGTTTATTGGACAGAGTATTGAAGAGAACTAGGACTGGATAAGTGGATTAAAGAGTTTTGAAAACTAGGAAAAATTATTCAGACTGAAATCAATGTTTACAGCGTTGTAGGTTTTTTTTAAATGGAGCATTGACACAAGCATCTTAGTTGGTACTGGTACACTGAAGAAAGGTTTGGTGTGCAGAGCTAGAACCATCGTTGATGTGGCTGGGGTAACAGTGACAAAGCCCTGTTAGAAATGGCATTCCAAATGGCAGAATACAGAAAACCAAGATATTTTGAAGGAAGTAATAACAACACGACTTTGAAAGCAGTAGGATAGGAAAAGTGAAGCATAGGGGAAAAAATGAATTTATGGATGGTGGGTAGTAACATTCCTCAGACTACCAGTGTCTGTGACTACAACGACTCTTTGTCACACAACAGATGGATAAGTCAGCGCTCTATAAACTGAAATGTCCAGTATCCTGCAATACTTCATTTCCTGATGTATCAGAAGACAGGATTTCCTAAAACACAATTTATTTCCATTTGAATTTTTTAAGCACATTCCAGTAAATGACAGAAACTTACAAAATAGAAGAGGACATACATATCCTAAGAGACTAAACTTCTTGAAGGCAGAGACATTTTCACACTCACTTTTGTAACCCTAGCACAATGTATATTTGGTAAATGTTCAATAAATGAACGTTTGGTAAAAAAAAAGTGAATTACAAAACTGATTTCCAATTTTATTTTTATGTACAGCTCATCCTGTGCTGTGAATAAGCCATACATAATCATGTGTTAACTATAATTTTGTGAAGGTTATGATTTTTTCCCCCCCTGGTTTTGGACAGGTACACTTAACTTTATTGTTGCCTAAAAATTAATGACCTCTTCATTACTTTTTACCTGTTTTGCTATATTTTAGGCATTGTATGAAAGGAAGTTTCCGGTTCCAAAGCCAATTGATTATAATCGCCATGCAGTGGTCATGGAACTCATAAATGGCTATCCTCTGTAAGTATTTATTATTCTTAAAACCATGAGTTCTAATAAATAGTTGTAAGGTTCAGTTTTTTTTTAAATAAGTTTTTTCATTAAATGCAGTATGACTTTGGGGAGGTTAGAAATTAACAAAAAGCAGTAGACTTAAAGGCAAATTGAAAATTCAGTTTCATTCTGACAATGTGGATTTTTATTAACAATCTAGTGGGTGCCAAGCACTGTTCAAGGCACCCCAATAAACAAAGTCCCTGTCCTCACAGAGCTTACGTTCTGATGAAAGGAAACTTGCAATAAATAGGTGAACAAGGAATTATATGATACATCAGAGAGTGGTGAATGCTATGGATAAAAATAAAGTAGGGTAAGTGGGACAAGAAATACTGAGATGGATGTTGAAGGCTGGGATGATCAGAAGAGTTCTTATTGGTAAAGGGACTTTTCAGCAGAATCCTGAAAGAAGCAAAAGAAGAAATGATGCAGATATCTAAGTACATTCTAGGCAGAGAAAAGAGCAAAAGTCCTGAAATGGGAGCATAACTTCATGTTCAGGGAACAGTGAGGAGCCACTGTGGCTGGAGCTGAGTGAGTCAAGGAGAAAATTGTGAGTGATGAGATCGGAGAGGCAGCAGACTATTTTGGTAGATAGGATATATTTAAATATGAAAGAAAGAGGAAGTGTTAGTTGCTCAGTCATGTCGGACTCTTTGCAGCCCTATGGACTGTAGCTTGCCAGGCTCCTCTGTCCGTGGAATTCTCCAGGCAAGAATTCTGGAGTGGGTTGCCATTCCCTTCTCCAGGGGATCTGCCTGACACAGGGATCGAACCCAGATCTCCTGCATTGCAGGTAGATTCTTTACCATCTACCAGGACTACCAGGGAAGGCCAACATAGAGTAACTTTAAGGTTACTTTGATACACTTCTGTTTCCTCACATGACTGCCATTGAGACAATATTACAGGGACTATTTTGTTTGAGACAGGAAACAATTGGAGGATTATTTTGGTGGCAATGACAGTACTAACCACTGACTGCCAGGGAATTCCCTGCCATTGGAGGATTTTTGAATTGAGAAGAGACATGATCTGATTAATGCTGTAATGGGATCACTCTGGCTGCTGTATTGAAAATAGACTAAAGGAAGACTAGGACAGGATTAGGAAGAAAAGTTAGGAGATTATCATCATCCTTGAAAGAGATGATGGTAGTCTAGATCAGAATGGTAGACTTGAAGGTGAGGGAACATTGTCAGATCCTGGATGAGTTTTACAGTTAGGGCCTACATGATTTGTTTGAGATTAGATATTGATAAGAAGAAAGTGGCAAATAAATCTGGGGCCTGAATAGTGAATTACTTAAAGGGATAAAGTTGCCAGTTATAGAAATGGGAAAGGCTGCAGGAAGACAGTTAGGAGTTAGAGAGTGGGGCAGAATCAGAGGTTCACTTGGGGACATGGTAAGTTAGAGATGCCTAGAAGCTCAGAGAAAGTCTAGATTGAAGTCTGTGAATGAGATCAAGAATGGTTAAGACAATAGGTTTTAGGATTAGACTTTGAGGAGCTCCAAAATTTATAAGTCAGGGAAAAGCTAAAAAACTAGCTAAAAAGACTAAGAAGGAATGATCAGTGCAAAAAGAGGATAGCCTTAAGAGTTAGTAGGCCAAGGGTCAAGTGAAAGGATCTGCTTCAGAGACCGGGAAGGGATTAGCTAATAGACCAGATTATGATGATGATCAAGAATTGACCATTGGATATGGCAAGTCATTGGTAGTTTTGACAAGAGCTATTTTATTGGAGCAGGATGGATGAAAGCCTGTTTGAAATGGGTTCATTAGAATGGGAGGGAAAAAATTGGGTAAAGCACAACTAGAGGAGTTTGGTTATAAAGAATGTGGAACAAAGAATGTGTATAATAGTGGAAAGATGTAGATTTGAGTGGGTTGTAGCTTTTTTCTTTTTAAAAAAATAAGAGGTATTATATCATGTCTATATACAGATAGGAATGAAGAGAAGCTAGAGAGGCTTGAAATGGAAATAATATTTATATGTAAATACACCTATGCTTGCTTTAATTAAAATTATAAATGATGACAAATGAACCATTTCCATACTTTCAGATGTCAAATACACCATGTTGAAGATCCTGCATCAGTATATGATGAAGCTATGGAACTAATTGTTAAACTTGCAAATCATGGACTGATTCATGGAGATTTCAATGAATTCAATCTCATTTTGGATAAAGATGACCACATTACCATGATCGATTTTCCACAGATGGTTTCAACTTCTCATCCCAATGCTGAATGGTATACTCTGGACATAGCTGTGTTTATGTGTGCTGCAGTCATTTTTTAATTTATTCTTAAGTTTTCAGCCTTGTCATACTGCCATTTGGGTTAATAACTGTTTTGAAGTGGCTGATAAGGATATCAAAGTGCTAGGATCTTTCCACCTAAGAACTTTTCTTACTCCTCAGTATTTTAAAGGGGGGGGAAATGCACATTGATCCAGTTTTAAAATTAATTTATTCATTAAAATAATATTGTTTATTAGAAGTCTGAAGAAACTGTTTACTTTTATAAATCATCAAAATAATTTGAATTACTCTTGTGAGTTGACAGACTTGCAAAAGTCAAGCTTTCTTAGCTATGGAACTATCTATCCAAGCAAACTTTGGGGTAAAACCCCAATTTTTAAAACAAAAGCCTGTTCAGAAGTAGGGACACAGAAGGGAGGACCCTGAACACCATCCTTTCTGCCTTTTTCTGCTTTTCTCTCTGTTGCATAGTTGCCTCCAAGAGGATTTCACCAGCATAATTTAATAATTTTTTATGGCCTTAATGAAAGTTGTGGTTTTATACTAAACCTCAGTTACCAGACAGATAATGATACCACCTCCTATCATTTTTAGCTTTTATTTTGTTAAGAGAAAGGAATTCACGTAAAACCTCATCCTGACACAGGGCAGAATCAATTTATATACTGTGGTAATCTTATTTCTCATGTTACTTGACCATCTAAACAAGCCCAATTGTGAAATATGACAGAACATTTTCCTTTATGTGTTTGTATTCCATGATGCAATTGAGCATAATCAAATTAAGGTTGAGTACTTTTCTCTCCTGTTCTCTCAATTCCATGTCATCCTGTCTCTCAATTCTCCCTTTCTGGACACCTTCTGGAGAATTTAATCTGTTCCTGCTATTTTATGGTTACCTAAAAAGCACCCTGATACTCAGAGGTCCTTCTACTCCCAGAGTAACGTGTCTTCAGATTACTAATTATAAGCCATAGCATTATTAATTTCTTATAGATGTTTACTGCATATTAGCTAATGGGTAATAAAGATAATATAACCATAACATTCATTAGTCCCCAGACTTTTTCTTCTGAGTCACTAGTCTATGTTTTTGTCTTCAACTTTCCCAGTTGACTAGAGGTTCTAGTGAACATAGCTGATGGGAACTGTAACTAGACAGACTGAAAAGTAGAAATTGGCCCCCAAACTGCAGGCCCGTATCTTTTCCTTGTTTCGTATGTATATCTGTCACAGTATGGGGAAACCTTGAGTTTATTCTAACCGTAGGAACTGTATGCCCTTGATAGCTTATAGTCCTTGTTAGTTCCTCTGCTTTTTGTTTTAGTTTTTCAGATACTGGCAACTGATTTTTCTTTTGAGTAACATCCTTTTCTCTTTCATGTAAGGATAAGAGTGTCATAACAAATAGCAGGGATGTTGTCATTGGCTAATAAGGAAAAAGATGAGCAACAAAGTCTGTATAAAAAAAAAATGATTCTTGCTTTTGCAGGTATTTTGACAGAGATGTGAAATGCATTAGAGATTTCTTCATGAAACGTTTCAGCTATGAAAGTGAGCTTTTCCCAACCTTTAGTGATATAAGGTTTGTACACTGTATTGGATAAAAGGATAGAATTCTGTTAAAATACCTGATTTATTTACTTAGAAGTTAACGCTTTCATCTAAAAGTTTTTCGAATAGTGACCTGTGGTACATTATAATCATTGCTCAGTATCACTGCTGGTAATATACAAATGAAACTTAAAAACTATGCTTCCCTGTGGTCCATTAACCTTACTGAATTTGGAAGAGGAACATAGTTTCTTATAAATTCAAGAACTCTTATTCAATAGTGGATGCTCTGTGAAGAATGCATTTTTAAGGAATAAAGTCAAGTGTTTATCAGAATGTGTTTTTCCTTTATTCACTATAGAAACTATCTTTAATTGATTCATGGAATATAATTCTCATAGCCAAAGTTTCTCATTTTATGTGCTCAATTAAGATGCTGTTTTCTGATTTGGGATGATTGACCTAACTTAAAATTGTTAGCCCCCTCTGAAAGTTAATTTATTAAGTCAGTATGCACTGAAATTTCTGTAATTTTTCTAATATCTGTTGCTCTTCGCAGTCCTTTTATTCTTAAATGACAACTAACATATGTCTTTTATATTTGTGTACTTAAGTGATTTAAGTATTACCTTTTAGCCAGAGAAAAACCTCTAAAATCTATAAACTGTTAAACTCATTTGAGAGTCATGATTCATCCGAATACTAAATACACTTGCCCATATCAGGTGGATTTTTTTCTCTCTCCTAAATGCGTAACATTCTTTTTTCCTAGGAGGGAGGATTCTCTTGACGTAGAGGTTTCTGCCAGTGGCTACACTAAGGAGATGCAGGCAGACGACGAACTGCTTCACCCAGCAGGTCCAGAGGATAAAAATACGGAAACAGAGGAGAGATTTGACTTCCCATTTTCTGACGAAGAGATGTCAGATTGTAGATCAGAAAATGAAAGTGGACAGAACTGTGTAGGTGAATCAGTTGCCTGCTGTTGCGGGTCATTTGAAAACCTTGAGCAAATAAAGGAAGAGAGTTTGTCAGAGGACAATGCTGATGCACACAGATTCGAAATGACTGAATTCAGTCAAGCTTTAGAAGAAATAGAAGGGCAGGTTGTTGAAAACAGTTCTGTAAGTGAATTTTCTTGGGAGAACAGACATGAACGTGACGCCAGGCAAGATGGGGAGACAGGTCAGGGTGGAATCCTCGTGGGCCCTGAGGAGGATGAAGAGGAGTGCCCTCATCTGATTGCCTTGTCATCATTCAACAAAGAATTCAGGCCTTTCAGGTATAGATTTTTGTTGATTGTATTTTCACTTTAATCTGGAGACCTGTTCTTTGATTCTGGTAAATGAGTGCTTTTTTCAAATGGCATGACAGCTGTATTCTGCATCGGTATGTGCAGATAGCTCAGTCAGTAGAGCGTCCTTTTAATCTGAGGGTGCAGGGTTCAAGTTCCTCTTCGGGTGCAACATTCCTTTGGGGCTTCCCTGGTAGCTCAGCTGGTAAAGAATCCACCTGCAATACAGGAGACTCCAGTTCGATTCCTGGATCGAGAAGATCCGCTGGAGAAGGGATAGGCTACCCACTCCAGTGTTCTTGGGCTTCCCTGGTGGCTCAGCTCGTAAAAATCTGCCCGCAATGTGGGAGACCTGGGTTTGATCCCTGGGTTGGGAAGATCCCCTGGAGAAGGGAAAGGCTACTCACTCCAGTATTCTGGCCTGGAGAATCCCATGGACTGTATAGTCCATGGGGTCGCAAAGAGTCAGATACAGCTGAGCGACTTTCACTTTCATGCACAGAATAAAAGCAAATATCACTTATATTGTTAAAATTCAAATAACTCTGTCTACCGTTGACTTGATGCTATCACATGTATTCAGTTTTAAGCAGTTCTGCCTTAAAATTCAAACGATTACTTTCAAATAATAAATTGATGAGGTTTTAGATGTATGAATTGTTTGTATTTTTAAATAATTATTCATCTAACGTATGTTTGATTAATGTATAGTCTAATAAAAATGTAGTAAGTGTGCTCTTAATATATGTACTTAAAATGAATTTTCTCTGGTACTTTGAAACTTCTGTACTTATTTGTTAATGTACAATTAAAATTACCATTACATTATTTTTCTTCTAAGATTTTTTTTTTGGACAAATTCACATATTTGTGAATCAGCCTCAGCTTAGATAGCAAAAGATCTAAAATTTAACTTTTAGATTTGGGGTAGTTTAATGAAATGGCTTTATTTCAGAATATTGATAGAAATATTCTATAATCAAGCATAATTAACTATTAAGAATTAACTAGGTAAATTTTCATTTTATTTTTAGAGATGAAGAAAATATGGAAGATACTAATCGACATAGAACAAGAACCCTGAGTGTTACTTCTGTGGGCAGTGTTTTAAGCTGTTCAACGATTCCTCCGGTAACTATTCATTCAACATTTCCAGGATGTTTACTGGGTCACTCTTGTGGGCTTCCCGGGTGGTTCTAGTGGTAAAGAACCTGCCTATCAATGCAGGAGACATAAATGGCAACCCACTCTGGTATTCTTGCCTGGAGAATCCCCATGGACAGAGGAGCCTGGCGGGCTGCAGTCCACAGGGTCACAGAGTTGGACACGACTGAGCACGCACAGAACCACATAGTCTGCAGTTGGTTGACTCTGCACTTGCAGAGGCGCCTCTGATGCAGGCGGCTGACTCTTCAAGTTGTACTCAGATTTTTGACTGTAAAGTGTGTCCATGCCCCTACACAGCCTCACTATTCAAGGGTCAACTGTATTTTATTTCCCATTTCATCATTCTTTTTTAAATATACTAATGTGGCTTTTTTTCCCACTTGTTTTTAACATAAAAGTTAAATTTGTAGGAGTTGTAAATTGTTCTAAATTAGGACATGCATGCATAGTAATTCATTATCTCCTTATTTTCTTTAGCTGCTTGATATGATTATCTTACAGTCTCGCTGAAGTAAAGAACCAAGGGGAAGTTCAAGCAGAATATTTAGAAAACGAATTGATTTTTTCTTTTCTTAGAGCTATCCTGGAGGCCTCTGTCTGAACTCTGGTTTAAACATGGTACACATTCTATAATTTTCCCAGTCACCAATCTGTTAAGTGCTTTCTTTCCTAGTTTTATCTCTTTTTTTGTACCGAGCTTACATTATTATGGGACAGTATGGACTTAGGTAGTTATTTGGGTGGGTGGGGAGAGGACTTTTTATTACTAGATATGTCTTTTTATCCTGTTCTCACACCTGATTGAGAATTTAAGTATTAGAGTTGTGATTTGGAAATAACTGACTTCAGAAGTCTGAAGGTGTTGCTCTGTTGTCTTGGTGATAAGTTAGGACACCAGGCTTATAATGCTGATCTGATTCAGGTTTCTGGTGTCCTGGGGTGAGGAACTGTGACAGTTGCCTAGTTTCCTGAGATAGAAAAAAGTCACTCCCATGTTAAACTTTCAGCCAGTCCTAACGCTTTCAGTCATGAAACTTCTGCAATACCAACCAGGTGGTTCTGAAACTGTGACTTTCCTGAGACTGCATCTCATAGGGTATCAGCCTCTGCAGGAACTTGCGTTCTGATTCTTGTTTCCCTTTCTCTTCTTTTACTTTTCTTCCCATTGAGAATCATCAGACTAAAATAAAGAGGGATAACTTGTTAAAGCCCGTCTGCCTAACTATGTGAAATAATCCAAAGTCTGCATTTAACTCGACTCATCCAGATTTTTACACTAATACACATACAGTCCAAGAAACACTGCATTAGGAAGACTAGTTTTCCTAGTTCCTTTTTACCTCTCATATCCATTAATCTTTACTTTTTAATGACAGATTTTTAATAAATGCTTCTTTGTGCCTAACAGGGTGAGGCATAGTAAGAAGAGCCCCTTGCTTTAATCCTTTCACCGTTCAACTTCTTTTTTTAGGAGAGGTTGAATGATGTAAGATTATATATGATTAAATAACAGGCTGAATACTCCAGAGGGGGAAAAAAAGGTTGCTCTGAACAAAATATTCATCTTGCATGTCATTTAGCATTGGCAGCCTATATCTTAAGTGATAAAGAAATAATTTGAATTTATGATCATTCATCATGTGAAAACATACGTTTCTCCCAGAAACTGTATGAGGACTTTTCCATGAGTAACTCCTGCCATCGAGTCGTTTCTACACCTAAAGTTATGCAAGCGCTCTTGCGTGTATTTGACCAGTACTAAATGCTTTCAAACATAATTTTCTGCTACAGAACCATGCCTGCCTTTACTTAGAAAGCAAATGAATCAGCAGATTTTTTTGTCTTGGGGATTTTTTGGTTTTTTGTTGGTGGTGATGGTTTTGTTTTCCATCTTGTTGGGTTTGGGTCTGGGGGATTTGTTTGGCCAGTTGTTTGGGTTTCCCAGTTTTCCTAGTGACACCAGGTGGCACTGTGATCATTTGTTACTCAAACATTGTGCCTGTTCACTACTATACTGCTAGACCCTGCTTTTGGCTGTGATCTGTATTTCAGTTAAGAATTTAATTCCTCCTATTTTGTAGCAGTTCAGTGTTTTGTTTTATTGCTGGTTAATATAGTATACTGTCAGTGTTTGGAACTTTTTAAACTCAAGCTTTTAACAGAGAATTTTAAAATATTAGCAATGTAAATCTTTCTTTTATTGACCGTTTACTCCTTATCAAAATGATCAGTTTTCAGTGATACTAATTCATAATATCTTTCCAGGAATTGGTGAAACAGAAGGTGAAACGTCAGTTGACAAAACAACAAAAATCAGCTGTGAGACGACGGTTACAGAAGGGAGAAGCAAATATATTCACCAAGCAACGGCGAGAAAACATGCAAAATATTAAATCAAGTTTGGAAGCAGCTAGCTTTTGGGGAGAGTAATACATTTAAGACCTGACTATATTGCAAAAAGTGACTATGATCCCTTTTTAAGCCACCTTTAGTATTTTTTGGACCAAGGCAGATATATAAATAGGTAAATAAACTTTCTTTCATCGATAAACTTGGCTCATTCAATACATGTTTTCTAAAAAATAGATAAGAGTAATTCTCTGCTAAAGCAACTCACTTTTCCGAGTTATTTTTGTTAGGAATATTTGAGTATTTTTTGAAATCTAAATATCACTGTGCTTGTTGTTTCTTTGTTCTCTACCAGTACATTGCTTGGTTTCATATCCCAGCTTTTCCATTTACCCTTGGGAACTTTTAAGCGAGTCTCATTTCTCTCTCCCTCTTTTTTTCTCCTCCTCTGCCTCAGTTTTCGTACTGTTAAAACTGGGTTTATAACCACTTTGTAGTATTGTTTTGAGGACTGTATGAGAACTCACAGAAAGCACCTGGAACAATGCCCAGCACTTTAAAGTGTACCTGGGCATTGGAATGATAATTATAATGATGTTTATCTTTTAGAAAATTTGCTAATGACTTGGTTGTGTTTCATTTAGCCGCTGGAAGAATTCACTGCCATCTATTTTTTTTAGTCTCTAGTATTAAGGATAAGCCAGCAGTATCTATTTCCATTTCTTAAATTGGAAACATGATAATGGGACCAGAAACTTGAGACAGTCTCACTATGATTTTTTACTGTTTCCGGATTTTATGCAGCCTGAGCAGAAGTAGACTTAAGGGTAGGGAGGAGTAGAAAGGATGAGAAGTGAAAAATTCTGATATCCTTAGCTGGGTGAGTCTAGAACATATTTCACATCAAAGTTTTTTTTTTTTTTTTTCCTCTTTTTTTTTTTTTTTTTTTTTAATTTTATTTTATTTTTAAACTTTACATAACTGTATTAGATTTGCCAAATATCAAAATGAATCCGCCACAGGTATACATGTGTTCCCCATCCTGAACCCTCCTCCCTCCTCCCTCCCCATACTATCCCTCTGGGTCGTCCCAGTGCACCAGCCCCAAGCATCCAGTATCGTGCATCGAACCTGGACTGGCAACTCATTTCATACATGATATTTACATGTTTCAATGCCATTCTCCCAAATCTTCCCACCCTCTCCCTCTCCCACAGAGTCCATAAGACTGTTCTATACATCGGTGTCTCTTTTGCTGTCTCGTACACAGGGTTATTGTTACCATCTTTCTAAATTCCATATATATGCGTTAGTATACTGTATTGGTGTTTTTCTTTCTGGCTTACTTCACTCTGTATAATAGGCTCCAGTTTCATCCACCTCATTAGAACTGATTCAAATGTATTCTTTTTAATGGCTGAATAATACTCCATTGTGTATATGTACCACAGCTTTCTTATCCATTCATCTGCTGATGGACATCTAGGTTGCTTCCATGTCCTGGCTATTATAAACAGTGCTGCGATGAACATTGGGGTACTCGTGTCTCTTTCCCTTCTGGTTTTCTCAGTGTGTATGCCCAGCAGTGGGATTGCTGGGTCATAAGGCATGTCTATTTCCAGTTTTTTAAGGAATCTCCACACTGTTCTCCATAGTGGCTGCACTAGTTTGCATTCCCACCAACAGTGTAAGAGGGTTCCCTTTTCTCCACACCCTCTCCAGCATTTATTACTTGTAGACTTTTGGATCGCAGCCATTCTGACTGGTGTGAAATGGTACCTCATAGTGGTTTTGATTTGCATTCTTCACAGAGCTAGAACAAATAATTTCACAATTTGTATGGAAAAACAAAAAACCTCGAATAGCCAAAGCGATCTTGAGAAAGAAGAATGGAACTGGAGGAATCAACCTACCTGACTTCAGGCTCTACTACAAAGCCACAGTTATCAAGACAGTATGGTACTGGCACAAAGACAGAAATATAGATCAATGGAACAAAATAGAAAGCCCAGAGATAAATCCACGCACATATGGACACCTTATCTTCGACAAAGGAGGCAAGAATATACAATGGATTAAAGACAATCTCTTTAACAAGTGGTGCTGGGAACTCTGGTCAACCACTTGTAAAAGAATGAAACTAGAACACTTTCTAACACCATACACAAAAATAAACTCAAAATGGATTAAAGATCTAAACGTAAGACCAGAAACTATAAAACTCCTAGAGGAGAACATAGGCAAAACACTCTCTGACATACATCACAGCAGGATCCTCTATGACCCACCTCCCAGAATATTGGAAATAAAAGCAAAAATAAACAAATGGGACCTAATTAACCTTAAAAGCTTCTGCACATCAAAGGAAACTATTAGCAAGGTGAAAAGACAGCCTTCAGAATGGGAGAAGATAATAGCAAATGAAGCAACTGACAAACAACTAATCTCGAGAATATACAAGCAACTCCTACAGCTCAACTCCAGAAAAATAAATGACCCAATCAAAAAATGGGCCAAAGAACTAAATAGACATTTCTCCAAAGAAGACATAAAGATGGCTAACAACCACATCAAAGTTAACAAATGTAGTTGACCCTTGAACAACATGGGTTTAAGCTGCGAGGGTCCACTTATACATGGATTTTTTTTCCAGTAAATACTACAGTCCTGTTTGGTCTGAGGTTGGCTGAATCTGCACTTATAGGAGGGCTGACTAAAGTTATAGGTGGATATTTCGCTGCCTTGGGGGTCGTTTCCCCCAGAAAAAAAAGAATACATAAGGCATGGTTTCTCCCTCAAATACTTTATTATCCAGTGAGATGTGAAAATAGGTTCTTAGATACAGGTAACTAATGGAATCCAGTCCCTTCAGCATCAACATGGCCAGAAAGAGAGATGTCACCTGCAGTGGAGATGGCCACTAGATGGCAGTGTGACCCCACAGTCGCCAGCCAGGATGACCTTGAATTACTTGAATCTGTAGTTAGCAGTAGCCAGGAGATATAACAGCAGATTATTTCCCAAGCTTGATAAATACAGCAGATTCCCTTTAACCTTTGCAAAACTAGGCCTACTGTCCATTCCCAGTAAACCTTTCTGATAAATTCACTTTAATAATAACATAGATGCAAGAAAACGTCAAATCCAAGTCCCTTGATAATTATACTAATTTTGAAAGTATTTACATAGCTTTGAATTTTAGGTATGTCTTTAAATGGAGGTATTCATTTTTTTAATTATCTACTTTAGAGCATTTTAATAACAAAGTTGAAGACAATGTAATAGAACCACAGACTATTTTGGAATACATGTTCTTATATTAAAAAGTTTCAAAAACAAATTGGGAGTGAAACTATATGACTTCACCCTACTCAGCTTTATTCATTTGATCAGTCTACTTTTGGGTGCCTGTTCCCTAACAATCTACAATTTGAGGAACTTAGAAGGCAAATAAACATAGTTCTTATTTTTAACAGCCTAAGATTTCCCGTTAGTCAAATAGACAAATTTAATTCTGGATCCAATCACAATAATGATTCTTAAAAGATGTTTTTAAGTGACCCTCATTTAGAATTTAGAGACTTTGCTTTCAGACAAAATGTAACCCTCACATTTTAAAGCATCCATAGTGAACAATAGAGTCTTCCTTGGTGGCTCAGACAGTAAAAGCGTCTGCCTACAATGCGGGAGACCCGGATTCAATCCCTGGGTCGGGAAGATCTCCTGGAGAAGGAAATGGCGACCCACTCCAGTACCCTTGCCTGGAAAATCCGATGGACGGAGAAGCCTGGTAGGCTACAGTCCATGGGGTCGCAAAGAGTCAGACACGACTGAGCGACTTCACTCACTCATTCAGTGAACGATAAGAAAAATTTTAAGTCTACTACTACTAATGTAGTGAAAGTATTGCGATTCAAAACACTTGTTGAACCTGGGAGTTTGAGATATAAATCCTGGTTCTGCCACTTCCCTCAGGTACTTCCCCTACCCTTTCTAACCTCACTTTTTTGATCTGTAAATGAAGACATGTAATGGTGTCTGTGTCAGGGTTGTTCTGAAGACAAAATGAAGCATCACCTTGTAGGAGCTTAGCACAGGACTTGATACATTACGGTCATCCCTTAGTATCCTCTGGGGATTGGTTCCACGACCACCTGTGGGTATCAAAATCCTCTCTTGTTCAAGTCCCTCATAAAAATGCAAACACGTGGACTCCCTCTCAGCAGTTTCTGCCTCTAAGGATATGGAGGGCTGAGTAGAATATGTATTACTCGAATGACTTAAAGTTACCAAAAGGGAGAGTCCAAAGGAATCTTTTTTCATGGTGTTTCAGCTGATTTTATCAAGGTGCACAGATGCTTTGCTTGCAGCCTTAAGCTGTCTACTTGGTGTTCCCTTGAAATAAGCTTTTCCTATAAAATAACAAATTGTGTAACTCGGGCTAAGTTTGTGGTGTTGGTAGCCATTGGTCTGCTCTTTGGCGCACAGATGGCTGGCTGAGCTTTCTCCAGAACCATAAAGATCTTTTAAAAGGTACTAACTGTAAGGTTAGTGTAGCTCAAAATAATCATTCTCTTAGTTAAGTGCTCAGTAAATTTCCTGACGAAACACATAGTTGCCTAATTTAAAAACTCCAGGTAAAGCTGCTGCCTCACAGGTTTTATCAGCTGTTTCCGCAGGATAGAGGGTCGAGTTCAGGTTCTCAGGGAGAGCAGTCCCCTGAGCTGTAGGTTTGTTTCATGTTGCAGACGGAGTGCTCTGGGCGGGCTAAGGTTCACCACCTTTGTTCTTCGTCCCTCCTCAGAACGGCTCCCTAGAGAGCACGGGGCCATCTTAATTTGACCTTGACGTGCTTTATGAAGTACTGGAACCATCTTTCTCTACTGTATAAGGCTGGGGATTGGTAAGGTTCAGGATAGTCTCGAGCTGCCCAGTTGCATAATAACCAGGAGTGGGAAACAATACTCAAAAGACTAATATTGATGTATTTAACGATCTTAAGTTTTTCTCTTAATATTATAATGATGACATTATAACTGTATAACGTGGAATCAAGTCATTGTTGGTTTAATCTCATAAATAGGAGCATACCTCATAAATATGTTGTTTAGGACATGTGTCAAGTATTGTGTGCTTCCTTTTAGAATAAAATACAACCACTTAAATGAATCAAAAAAAACACACCCTGATTACTGTAACTGTACTGTTGTTGGTAGAAGAGGTGTCTACCTAAGAGTCCTACATTAGGAAAAAGAAAAACGTCCCGTTTTCCAAGTGTTTGGTGGGGTATAAAGTGACATCTGGGGAAGGGGTACACAGGTTTTTTTAATGAAATTTTTGTTGACTGAAGGTCTCAAAGTGGACTATTCTAAAGAGCCTGATATCATGAATCTAGTGCTGAGGAATTTCTAAGGACAAAAGTGAAATGCCAGAGTGTTTTGGTGAGCTATCTTGGGCAAGGGGGGTTTGCTTAAATAGGTAGACTGAAAGAGCTTGCTAAGAGGAAATCACGCAGAAAATTCAGACGACAGAAATTAAGGTAGTAAGCTTGTTACACTGTATGTGGAAAAAGGTGGTGTGTGCCAAAAGTTCAAATTAAAGATGATTTTGAAAATTTTTTTTAATTTATTGAAGTATAGTTGGTTTTCAATGCTGTGTTCATTGCTGTACGGCAAAATGACTCCGTTATATTTTTTTTTCTTTTCCATATTCTTTCTCATTCTGGTTTATCACAGGATATTGAATATAGTCCTATAGAGAAGGCACCTTGTTTAGCCATTGTATATATATTTTTAAAAATAAGTTTAACTTGATGTATTAGGAAAATGCATGATTATAGATGTTTAAGCAGTGCAATTATTTGGTTTTAAAAAAAGGACAAGTGGGTGGAACTAAAGGGAACTTTGTCAAAGTTAGACAGTGGATTGAAGGAAAACTAAAATCTAAAGTGTTAATCCTGTTGTCAGCCTAGGTATTCCAACTAAGACAATCTGAAATAGAATCCTATCCTACGAGAGTTTTAGAGTCTTTATTGTCTTTTTCTTGTTTTAGAGATAAGAAAACTTATGGTGTAAACTTACTTCCCCAAAGTCACATTGACTGGATAAGGTTGGAAGTGAGAGAAAAGATAAAATTCATGCTAACAGCTAGGCAAATGGTAGGAGAAGCAGTGTACTCGGGTGGTTTAGGGCTTTTCAATTCTACAAGTGATTAAGCTCCACAGACTGATTTGTCTTCCTGGTGCAGTGGAGATATAAGAAAAGACAGCCCTATAGCCAGACCCGGCTTTGAGTCCTGTCTTTCACAAAGTTCCTCCATTTTTAGAAAGCGGTTGGTTTTTCTTTGTTGTTTATTTTTCCGTAACAAGCCTTTGCATCTTCTCACAGACCCAAGAAAACCCATGTCAGTAGACTGAAGCCCTGAATGGAATTTCTTTGATTGGAGGAGGTGGAAGGGAAGCAGGGTAATACCGAAGGAGTAGTTCTTTTTCCTTGAGCAGAGCTCAAGTCTGCTGCGGCACCTCGAGAGGATGAGAGAATATATTTCCCTCTAACTTGGTCGTTCTCCAGTTTTCAATTTGTGGAAAAATAGCTCCCCTTTCTATCCCTCCTTCTTTAAACAAATTTGGAAAGAAATAATGTTTCCTCTGTGTCAGCAGGACGCACGCTAAGTGCAGTGCTCTGGCAGTGACTGAATAGGAAGTGAAATGGAAATTATAGTTCACAGTGCGAAATGGATGGGCTTTTATCTTAATGTAAGCATATCCATAAGTGTGGCCTGAATTGAATTGAGAGTATACTAATGATGCAGTCTTTACCGGAAGCTTCATCTGAAATACATGGAGCTGTGAAGTTACTGGCTTGCTTGAACCTCATGTTGCCATCAACTAATCTCAGCTTTGTCATTTGTTCATAGCCAAAAACATTTCCCTTGGTTTGTTTTAATCTAATAACTAATTCTTTTCATAGTCTAGATTTCATTTTAAATTGCTCACTGTTGCAAAGTTTTAAGCATTTCATGCAATTCATACCCAGAAGTGTGGCATTACATTAAGAAGAAAGAAGGTAGCTAATTAGCCCATGTAAACCGGTGTGTCTCAGCCCCCAGCATGCCCGTTACGGAAGGCCACATCTTTCCATTTATACAGAGTGGCTGAGACTCAGATGGCATTCAGGTAACTCTTTTAAGATCCAGCTGATCATTTAATAGCCATAGCTTATGTAGTTTTTCCCCAACACTCAAATTTTTGTCCTGGACAGCGGGAAGCAGAGGCAACAGGGGTGGTAATCCTGTGAGAAAGTACAGGGAGAGGGAGAGGAACCAATAATCAGATAAAGTCTTCTAGAAGATAAAATATTGTCGTAAAGGCCACTGGCAAAGTCCACTCTAACAAGCTAAAAGAAAAATTTTAACTCTTCTTTCAAAGTACATAGTATCCTGGAAGTACAGCAAGCCAGGAGTCAGTTCCGTTTCCATAGAACATGTATCTCGTGACCCAAGAAGGTTTGGCATCGTCATCTCCAGTCTTGTAAATTTGAACGTCCAGATTCTTCCACCTTTTAAAAAACTCTGAATTTATCCTGGAACTGTTAACCCGTGAACTAACAAAGTCTTCCCCCAATGATATCTTTGTCCTCCAAAGTACTTCTTTTTTTTTTTTTTAATTTACAATATTGTATTGGTTTTGCCATATATCAACATGAATCCACCACAGGTATACACGTGTTCCCCATCCTAAACCCCCCTCCCTCCTCCCTCCCCATACTATCCCTCTGGGTCGTCCCAGTGCACCAGCCCCAAGTATCCAGTATCGTGCATTGAACCTGGACTGGCGACTCGTTTCATATATGATATTATACATGTCTCAATGCCATTCTCCCAAATCATCCCACCCTCTCCCTCTCCCACAGAGTCCAAAAGACTGTTCTATACATCAGTGTCTCTTTTGCTGTCTCGTATACAGGATTGTCGTTACCATCTTTCTAACTTCCATATATATGCGTTAGTATACTGTATTGGTGTTTTTCTTTCTGCTTACTTCACTCTGTATAACAGGCTCCAGTTTCATCCACCTCATTAGAACTGATTCAAATGTATTCTTTTCAATGAGTAATACTCCATTGTGTATATGTACAAAGTACTTCTTAAAGAATCAATTGTACTTCTCTTTAGAGACCAAATACCAGGATAGGGCTGAGTACTTGGTTACACAAAACAACCAGCGTGGCATCGGCTCATTCAGGATCCTCAAATATATTGAAACGTAAGGCTGAGGTAAATGAGGGGTTTCCTTTCATTGTGCTTTTCGGTGAAGAGTTGACTGACTGCCCTGGCAAAGATAAAGGGCAGTTCAGTAGAGTGGTTCTGTCCAGTGGGGAGGGAAATTACTTCAGGAAAGCATTTTTCATAATTTTCTATAAAAATCAGAGAACATACATTCCTTTAATCTATAAATGGGAGAATTAATTTTCTAGTTATTTATGTAGTTTAACAGATTAATACTTAATATCCTGAATGTAGAAAAATATCAATGAACAAATAATCTGAGGTAAAGTTCTTTCATGTGGCCTGTGTTTTTAAGCTTCTTCTGTCTGGTAATCTGAAGAAGCCTCTCCCAACTGACCCCTTTCATAAATACCTTCCTTGATGCAAACATTTCATTGGTCTCTTCCCAGCGGAGAGTAAACAAATTAACACTGAGCAGCCATTTCATTCCTTTTACTTGTTCCTTCACAGCTACGAGTAAACAAAGTTGATGCTAACCAGCCATTCATTCTTCCTACTGGCCCCTTCCTAGTTGAGGCTAAACAAAGCTGACACTGAACAGTCATTAGTCATTATCTCTGCAAAGTCAGTTTCTTCCTGGCCTTGCCCTTTTTCCCCTTCCCCCATACCCCCAGCAACACTACACAGGGCTCTGACCCTCTTTGGCCAACCTGGCATTTCGGACCTTCCAGTTCCCCTACACATCTCCATTGGAATCTGGAAGGAGCTGCCGTCAATCTTTCCCCACTGTTTTTGTTTTGAATAGTCTTAAATTGGCTCAGGCTCACTTACTGCAAGGAGATCCAGCCAGTCCATCCTAAAGGAAATCAGTCCTGAATATTCCTTGGAAGGACTGATGCTGATGCTGAAACTCAAATACTTTGGCCACCTGATGCGAAGAACTGACTCATCGGAAAAGACCCTGATGCTGGGAAAGATTGAAGGCAGGAGGAGAAGGGGATGACAGAGGGTGAGATGGTTGGGTGGCATCACCCAACATAATGGACATGAATTTGAGTAAACTCTGGGAGTTGGTGATGGACAGGGGGGCCTGGCATGCTGCAGTTCATGGGGTCGCAAAGAGTCGGACACGACTGAGCAACTGAACTGAACTGAGTCTTTGGAGTTGGCATACGTTGCGCTAACATCGTTCAGGACCTGTATTCCCACCAATTGCACTATAGCCTCATCTACACACCAGCTCTCCTATTTCACTTACCCATCTTCCTCCTCCAGGTCCAGGCACTGCATGAAGTGACACCACAAGCAGGAGAGTGGAGATACTTCCTGTTTTAACTGAAGATTATTCTTTGTTGCATTTATTCTGTTTATTTTAATTGATGGCTTGCCTCCTTATCAGTTTTACCTGTAATGAGCTAGTTAACAACAAGAGATTGCTCATCTGTATTATTAACCATCCTCTCTGGGAGCTTAGTACGTGCTGTGGCACCCGGCCTTCCCCTTTTACTACTGGCTGATAAGTTTTGAACACTGAATATATCAGTTGGATGCCATTTCTCATACTTCTAAGTGGTATTCTTAACAGGATTTCTAAAAACATCATTTTGTATTTTCACTGTAGTCATCTACCCTGTTTTACTAATTGTGCTTTTGGCATATGAACTAGAGATGGTGGGATCTAATGTGTGAACCATAGACTCTGTACTAACATGGGCGCACAGCACAGGGGTTTCTCAGGCTCTTTCATCTTCATCAGGTGCTTTCTACATCAGAGAGAGAGAGTGGTGAGAAACCGAGTTGTTTTTCTAGACTTTCACAACAGTGCTTTAAGGAAGGTGAGAAGTCTTTAAAGGGAATATGCAAAGACTTCAGACTGGACCTAATGAAAAAGAAGAAACTATACTATCCATCTGGAATGTTGTATATCCACCTTTCTAGAATTTCCTTGTTTTATATTATTTCTTAAAATAGAACCCATTACAGATCATGATTTTTTTTTTTAATAGTCTTTGCAAAGCTGTTTTGGGATTCTCTAGCAGCTGTTTGGGCTTCTCAGGTGGCTCAGTGGTGAAGAATCCATGGGTCCCTGGGTCAGGAAGATCCTCTGAGGAGGGAAGTGGCCTCCCACTCCAGTATTTTTGCCTGGGAAATCCCATGGACAGAGGAGCCTGGCAGCCTACACTCACGGGGTGGCAAAGCCTCAGACACAACTGAGCAACTGAAAACAACAGCAAGCAGATTCTGATAGGTTACCTTTTTAGAAAAATCTTTGGAGGTTGAAGACAGGTTTTAATAAAGGCTTACCCTTCCTTCTAGTTAGCATTAAAGGTGCCTTTGATTTCACCCTATGTATATGTGTCCCTTTTTATTGATGAAGGGATACGAAGTTGACTATGAAAACAAAAGTGATCTGTATGAAAACAATCTAGCTTTTAGGAAATAAATCTATGACTTTGCAGAAGTTTAGAAAATGTGTGTTAATATTTGTGCTCATTTGCAATGTAGCCATAGAGTCACAGATGTTGGATCTAAAAGAGAGCGTCTGGCACAAACCCCTAATTTTTTAGATGAGGATTCCAAGTCCCAAGAAGATGAGTGACTTTCTCAAAGTTACACAGGTAACAAAAATCAAATCCCAGATCATACTAATACCAAATTCAGTGTTCCTTCCACCACCTTACACATCTAAAGTACTACTGGAATTAAATTTAATCCCATTAAAAAGTCCATTATTGATTGAAATCCCAGCATTAATCATTTCTAATTTTTCTACTTTTAGATTATCAGTCTTCTTTGAGAATTCTGTACTTTTTGTTGTTCTTGTTATTGTTCTTCCAATGGGAATGTTTCCAATTCAGTTATCACACTGAAAATATTATGCATTCATTTATACTTCATGTCCAATCAATATATAATAGTTTTTAATCTACAAGCCATCTAGTTTCTCTTAAATTATAAACTGGATGGCAAGGGCATTGATGATTTCATGTTACAGCACATGTAAAGTATACCTGTGTCTTAACGTAAAGTGTGATTTCTTTCAATTGATTTTCTTTATAATATCTTTGCACTCTGAGGCAGCCCTTGTGGGATATACATATTCCTGTGGGGATTTACTTAGTGACAGTCCTTACAATAGGAATTACTATTCTAGCCTCATTCCTTCTGTTTCCTTTTACTAAGCCCACCCCTTCTACCAACTAGCTGAAGAAACTGATCACATGGAAAACATTTTATATAGTCTTTAAAGGACTGCATTCAGTTAATTGTATGGTACAACATGATTATGGAATCTGGAAATTGGAAAGCAATCTCTTGTGCCTACCCTGGAAAAATACTTTAAATAAAAGTAAAGAAGTCCTCAATAATCCTTCAACTAATGTAGGTTACAGCCACTGAAATCAGTCCTTTTATATCTGGTGTAAAACCTTATTATTGCAGTGGAATTCTATGACATGTCTCCTGTGAAAAGACTATTTAATATTGTGAGCAATGTAGGACCTCAATAGAAAAAGCAGCTTTGTTTTCTTCAGATGTTTTCATAACCACCTATATTCTTTGAAACATATATTTTTACTTCTCCTGAAATTTTTAGTATAAAAAGTTATCATGAAGAGAAGTGAACGATATCAGAATTCATTAAAATCAGTCTTGAGAATGATTTGCCTCGAAGGATAAAGAGGGAAACAAATGTTCCCAGGCAAAGCCAAAAGACAGACTATGAAATTTTACTTGCCACTGCCCATCAAAAGTGACTATAATTTGGGTGGATGAAAAAATTAAACACTTTGCTCCCAAAGAGATGCTCCTGAATTCAAACTGAAAGCATGATCTAGAGCCTGGCTACATCCACAATCTTTATAGCACTTTTTCTTTACCAAAGAAGAGTTTAGATTATATGGATTCTAAGCTGGAAATTACTTTGCTACTAAGGAAACTTTCTTGAGAAATCATCTCCCTGATTCTATTTACCCGAAGACAGCACATCAGAAGATGAACGACCAAAAGAAATATCGAAGTCGGAAAGCTGCACACCATTCAGGCAGAATCTGGTTGGAGAGTAAGGCTGTTCGCATGATTAGTGAGCTTCCCCAGCTAGCCTGTAGGTGGGTGTGTTTAACAGAAGGAAGCAATGGGAACCCGCCTGTCAGCCAGCCTTTAGAGCTAATTAGCTCAGCATACAACAAAGATAAGTGAGCCTGGGAGGAGGGCCCCCTGAGGGGTCTTTAGATTCTGGGAAATGTCTGATTGGCAGATGTTAAAAGAGATTCTTTGGTAATCCTGTGCATCAATGAGCTGCACAAATTCAGACCAGGGCTGCAAGAATCCAGGCATGAGGGCACTGTGCTGCAGGCTCGCACAGGCAGACACAAGATGGACAGAACCTTGGAATCCCTGAGACACATCATTGCCCAAGTCTTGCCTCACAGAGACCCGGCTCTGGTCTTCAAAGACTGTAAGTACTGCAGGGGAAAAAGGTTTTTTTGACTTTTTTAGAAAATAGTCCTAAATGTCTAGTCACATCTTATTCAAGTATGTTTTCTCCTAAATCTCTGTAGTCGTGTGCTGTGGTCTAAGTGGTATTTAACTTGTTCCTGACTTCAGTCAGGAGAATGATTTCATTTCACCTACGGGTATCAGTCGCTGGGTTATTTTTTTCAATGATACATCTTGCTAACCGTTTAGAAGTCTGTCCTAAAGTCTAAGACTCGCCTCAGACTTGATGAACTTTTCCAGATGCTCTTTAAAATAAATCAAAGCTGATTGGTACTAGGATTAAAACAAAAAATAACTTGAAGACAATATAAAGATATATCCCCTTTTAAACCTGTTTAGTCCTCCATGCCATGTATTAGTTTTGTTAAAAAGGTACTGTGTTTGAAATGTTTTGTTGCAAACAAAAGTTAACAATAAATCACCACTGAGCTCTTAAATTTTGATAACAAATGATAGCACTTTCGTTAAAAGGCCAATAAAATAAGATGTCTTCCCACCTCTGCAGCAACACGTTTCCCCCCCACACACACACAAACTAAACAACTATGCATGGCAGAGTTATTTCAAAATCTTTTTTTAATGATTATGAAAAATAATTCAATCAAGATTTCCAATTCTGGCAATACTATTAAACCATTTGTCATGTAACTTTGTTTCTGGAACCAATTTGATTTCCTGCTGCTGCAAGACAGACTATCTTCGCCTTGTATCTTATCTACAGTGGGGTTCATATTACAAAGGGCTTCTGAAACAGAACTTTGCTATGGAGCTGCCCAAAAGGTAAAATGCATATGGAATTTTTTTTTTTTAACTTCAATAAGTTACAGCTTTCTTCTTTGGGAATCTCATATGTTTGTCTCCATCAAAACATCAATGGTTTGGATTTTTGCTTTCTGATTGCTGAATAATGTTCGTTTCCAGATGTCCTTTTAGTTTATATTTCTCATATGTGTGATGAAGAAATGTTAGGCAATTTTATTCTATAAAATATTCTTCCTAGAAATTAAATTGTAACCAATTTGCCCTCTAAGGCATAAAGTGGAAAATCTGCTCTTTCTTTTTTCTTTCTTCCTTTATTTCTCTCTTGTTCTCTTGGTTTCCTAATTTTCTTGCTTTCTTTTAAATACTATTTTCAAGCATGTGTCAATAGCTGTGTTAGAACTAACAAAAATCTCTCCCCACCCCCTCCCATCTAGCCTGGAATCTATTCAGGTTTGGCATGTTTTTTTAAGTGAAGAGGCAAGGAAAGACTGCATATCATAGCACTGAATTCACTAGTGAAGGGTAAAAGGGCTCTCGACCTAAGGCTTTGGATAAATTGTAGAGGACCAGGGATTTTCCGCTGAGGGTTTGGATAGTGGAAACAGTAAAAAGAAATAGAGGTAAAATGTTTCACTGAGTTCATTGTGAATTTAAGAAACTTCATCTGAAATTATGTGGACCACTTTCTGAATCCAACTAAATCCCGGCAGCTGTTTACAGTTTACCAGAGAAAATAAGATAGAAAAAGGTTAAAATAAAACGTAACTTATGCCCTGTCATCTAGGCCTTTGTGGAAACTCTTTTATGCAGCAAAGAAAAGAAGTGTCACACACTTCGTTTATTAACACTGAACTTAAATTTAATCAGAGAGCACTGCCTGCTTACCCTAGAATGGGCTGCCACTCTGCGACTCTGCTCACAAGGCTGAATAGGCTTGAATTTTAACTACTGAGCCTCTCCCTTCAGGTGTTTCTAATCTGAAAAACGACTAAATGAAAGGAAGCCAAATGGCAGAATTCTGTGCCAGGGGTTTTTATGTTATCGAAACATCCAACCACTCACCATCCTCGTGGAATAAATGGGAACAGGTTCACTTACTTGCTGAGGCAGACTTCACAAGGGCCTATGCCGTGCCTTGGCAAGCTACCATGCACATGCCAGGGTTTAGCACATGGACTCATTTTCTTTGGCACACCCGTAAGTTGCTACCACCGCACGCCTGCTTTACCCAGCCTTTAAAAAGTCACCATCAACCTTGAATAGTAGGTTCTAAGCAGCCTCCTCTCCTCTAGTCACTCCTGGCTCCTTTTCCCCCCACCCCAGGCCAGCCTTTTTCTGCCAGAAGGGAAGAACTGAGCACCTCAGCACATCACTGCCAACTCCATAAGAAAAATTACTACCTTGCTTTCCTGCAAGATGAAAAGCCAGTTCAATGATGTTTGAAACCATACACAGTTGAACAAGGGAGCATAGAAAAATAATAACATTTAAATGTGTTTTTCTAAATTTCTCTTCTGTACATGCAAAGGTAGTTTTTTTTCTCTTTTTATTCTTCTGAAACATAGAATACAAGAGAGGTACATTTGATTAATTTGTTGCCTTCACTTGGCTTTCAATTTTGTATAAAAACAAGCAAAAGTAAATTGAATTTTCTCTTCAAATTGGTCAGGAAAAGTACCCAGAGAGTTTTCTGGTCTGGGACCAATGCACATGGGGATAGTTATATTCATTTAAAGAAATAAAATATGAATGCTTTTCTCAGCCAAGGAGGTCCTCCACGTGGCATTTTTTATTGCACTAAATCTCTAGTTTGTGTTAGGCAAGGTGTTCATCTGACAAAAGTTGTAATTTATTTTCTTTCCTGAAAGGAAATGAATTTCATGACATATTCCCTCTTTCCTCTATTTCAAGTTTCAAATGAAAAACAATGAAAAGAAATTTTAAATGAGGTGGGCTCTCGATTTGTAATTTGTTCATCTAAGCTGGCACGGGACTGTTCTCCACTGCCTGAATGTCTCCACTTTGTAACAGGTATCTCCAGGAGTCTGTACCGCCCAGCAGAATCTCTTTGCAGAGGAAGTAAGGCATACGTCCATGTTGCCTTCCATTCTTGGCCTTGTGCAACATCCAATTTCTTTTCTTGGTCATGCGTCACAACCTAAGATGAGCTATCCGGAAAGCAGCCTTTGTCAGCTTTCTTGAGTTTGTGTGTAAGCTTACTATCTGTTGGCCATAGTTTAACAGATTCTCACATGCTTGCCCAAAGGAAGTCACCACCCCCTGATTTCAAGATGTCTTCACGTTCACATCCTATCCTGTTAACTCTTCAAATTGCAAGAGCATCATAAGCTTATCTGCCATCTTTGGGATCTTTCTTCATGCATCATTAGTAATGCTAGGATGTCAAGTCCTCATCCTGTGATTAAGACACTATGCTGAGACTGTTTATTCTTCACAGCATGTCAATAAGGTAGGTACTATTGTGATTTATAGTGAGAGAAGTGAAGTTGCTGGAGCTTAAGGTGACCTGCTCAAGGCCACACCTAATGAAATGATACAGCCAGGATTCAAATTCTATATTCCAACTTCTCACCTTTAACTGATACAAGACATTGCCTCTCAGAAGAGTTATATTGCCACGTCATTTGTGCTGTCATGGCAGTGTCTGTCAGGAAAACAGAGGTGGGACTGAAATGGACCTTTCTGGATATTTGGAGAGGGTCCATTAAATAAGCCTATCTGAGTGGCAGTGTAACAGGAGAGTGAGAGGGGAAGGGAATTTTTGAAGAGAGAGAACAGTTTACCGAAAGGCAGATCAGGCAATACAAGAACGACACATCAGGGAAGGTGGAGACAAGGCTGCAAAGGCAGGTGGAATCACACTCAAGTGCAGGCAACAGGGAGCTGTTGGAGTTAACAGTGATGCTAGATTAGTTCTGAAAGCATGGGGCATTATGTTGTATTGAGGAAAAGATTGTATTGACATCTGTTGAAGGTACACTTCCTGATATTAAGTTGGGGAGAATTGCAGCTTTTTTACAGCAAGAATCCTTGCTGTAAAAGGATTCTTTTCTTTCTCTTGCCCATTCAGGCAAGATACAAGAGTTGTGAATGTAAACATGCCTATAGGGAGAAACCACTTTCACTAAATAAAGCCAAAATTATGACAAACTTTCTCAAACAGATAGTTACAAACTATCTTAGTTGTCACTGAAACACTGAGAATGTGTTGGTTTCTAGCACTGATTTATAAAGTAATGTGTTAGACTTCACTAATGTTCCCCAAAATTTTGCAATGAAAACAAATTAGGTGGAACCTTTACTACACATTGCACAATGAGAAGAAAACTGTCACATATTTGAAGTTTGTTAACTCTTCCATTTGAGGAGACACTTTTCTGTATGAAAGCTTATATTTATCCCAGTTAGGGGAATACCTCAAAAAGTACATTTTTACCCTTTGGAAAAATTGAACCAGACTATAGACCTATTAAATATCTTAGTAATCATGATTCTGGCTGTATAGAATGCAAGAGAAGAAAAATTCTCAAGAGTCAAGTATTTTCCCCACCCCATGCTTTTTAGCATAGTTATCTGAAATCTATAAATTTGATGATACATTTATGGTTTCTGTATTTCACATAAGGGAATGGAGTAGGAATTGAGAGATGAAGGCATTTGTGCAGTAAAATCCGTCCACGTATTGCATTGCATTCCACCACAGAAAGTATGCTGGAAAGAACATGGTTAAAATGCAAAAAACAAAAACCTCTACTTCTTGCTAGCTCATTTTGGATTAATGACTACATCTTAATTACAATAATTTGAACTCTGATAATTTTAGCATCTAAACTGTGGATGCCTGTTCTACTGAAGAAGCCTATTCAAATGCTGCTGCTGCTGCTAAGTTGCTTCAGTCGTGTCCAACTCTGTGCTACCCCATAGACGGCAGCCCACCAGGCTCCCCCGTCCCTGGAATTCTCTAGGCAAGAACACTGGAGTGGGTTGCCATTGCCTTCTCCAATTCAAATGCTAGTTTTACTTTATTGTAGGATACAACTTTTATTTTGACTTATTTCAAGAGAAAAATGCAGATTTCAGTTCAGCTGTCTGTGGCATAAGCACTGTTCTCCTTTTTTCAGTAAAGATACATTTGGCAGAGTTTAAATACTAATAGTGTCAGAGGAAAATTTTTCAAAATGGAAAAAAAGGAAGAGGCTTCTTGATCACTTAATGGCAACATCTGTCTTAATACATTTATTTCTTAATATATAAATAAGATTTAACAAATCAAAAAGAATATTGATTGACACCAATCCTGTGATCAAGTCTGTTGCTTCTCCATGGTCTGCAGTCTCATCTCACCTTAGGCTTTTTTTTTAACAGTTAAGATTTGTTAGCCTGAGCTCAACTTTAACAACTTCTGAAACTCATGTGTTAAGTTACAGCCCATAATAGGATACAGCTGCACAAGGGTGAGTTTCTAAGTTATGATTTTTCTGTTTAAATGATACGGTTTTACTGATTATGTGCTACAGATTGATTTAAGAAATGTAAGACAACTGTAGAAGCCTTTCATAAAAGAATCTTCTTTATTGAATACATTTCATATTGACATTTTAACCCCAAAGGCTCTTATTCCTTTTCTTCCATGTTCAAATGCTCACATCAGTTTAATCTGTCAAGGTAGTTTTTAAAACTCCTATTTTAAAAGAAAAAGGGGGAAGAAAGAATCCTACTGAAAGTTTAATAATGACAAAATAGGCAATTATTACAGTCCCTGTCGTTTTCTACATTCTCTCTCTGGTGTCCTTGGAATCCTGTTTGCATTATGGTTTCGCTTTGTTTTTCCCTTCCTCTGCGATGATAATCAGTTGATCCCTATTTTGATCCATCCCATTACACAGCTGTGGGAACCCATCATTTAGTCACTACTCCTTTGGCACTTATGGGCTGCATAATGTAGTTTCCATTTTTCTCACAAGGCTCTGCCCCTTGAGTTATAGTTTTGCTGGCATGTTTTTTCCACATGTCAGTTGCGAGTTCCAGGAGGGCAAAGCCATACCTTGCACTTCTGTGTAGCCACCAGAGGCGTCCCTCATGGGGCCAGGCACCTTGCAGGTGTACAACAGACTTTTTTGGTTGCTGATTCACTGGTTTTCTCCCTCTCAAAAAGGAGGAAGATTTTTCCCATTGTCAGGTGAAATATGATGAGATAAATGGTACTGGGACTTACTAAGCCATCATTCACTGACACCTTAATCATAGCCTAATTGCACACAGGGTTCAGTTGACAGTTCTGTGAGACAGGAGGGCGCATCTTCTTCAGAAGAAGAAGGGGTTCTGAAAATAAACACAGCCACCTCAGACGACTTCCCCAGAGCACTGCCTCAGGTTGACCTTGGTATTGTGATATCACTCAGTCATGTCTAACTCTCTGTGACCCTGTGGACTGTAGCCCGCCAGTGTCCTCTTTCCATGAGATTCTCCAGGCAAGAGTACTGGAGTGGGTAGCCATTTCCTTCAGTGGATCTTCCCAACCCAGGAATCGAACCCGGATCTCCTGCATTACAGGCAGATTCGTTACCATCTGAGCCACCCGGGAAGCCCCTGGCCTTGGTAGAGCAACCCAAATTATCCCATATACCACACTGACACAGTGACTCAGATCGCCGGTTCTTATTTTCATTCTCTCAGTCTACCCTCAACTCTGAATCACCAGAGGCTGTGTACATCAAGCTGTTTAGGGCTGAACCCTGTCTGTGCCTTGTACAAAAACCCAGTTAAATAGCTGTGGCAGGGTCATGAATAGCTTTCTTATAATGACTATACCGGGGGAAAGTTCGCGACATACCTAAAGCCACATTTGCACAGATTTGACCATTTTAACAAACGGAACTGGTCGGCAAAGCAACAGTGTTTGCTCTTTTGTTTGTTTTTTGTTTTCTTGGATCATTGATTGTTATCTAAAGTCAACAGTCCTACAAAGTCTCTCTGTTGTTTTTTTTTTAATTGGCATATAATTGCGTTACAATGTTGTGTTAGGTTCTGCTGTATAAGCAAGTGAATCAGCCATGTGTATCCATATAGCCCCACCCACCCCCACCCCACCTATCTAGGTCACCACAGAGCACCGAGCTGAGCTCCCTATGCTATATTGCAGATTCGCTCTAGCTATCTATTTTACACATGGTCGTCTATTTATGTCAAGCCTAATCTACCAATTCATCCTTTCTACGCTCCCTTTCCTTCTCCTGCTGTGTCCACATATCTGTTCTCCATGTCTGTGTCTCTATTCCTGCCCTGGAACTAGGTTCCTCTGTTCTATTTTTCTAGATCCCACATACATGTGTTAATATAGGATATTTGTTTTTCTCTTTCTGACTTACAGTGCAAATGCAATGCCCAGTGGTACACGGGAAAGATATATACTTCCTAGTTGCTTAAATAGATTACATCAGGTTTTAGGTCTATGTAGCTTTTGTGATTGGATGACATCATCTGAACCATGATGTACATGAAAACCACACTTGGGAGTTCAAGTGTTGCCATTTAATGGTGGTATATTTAATGACCTTTTATTTTGTCTTTGTGATTCCATCTTGTTCTTTGATACTCTCTCTCTTAAAAAGTTACCTTCTTAAAAAGTTACCTTGTACTTCCAAAGATTTTTTTTTTTTTTTTAAAGTTTCAGTTAACACAGGAGCCTGGCCTGGAGCTCTGGAGCTCTGGAGCTCCTAGAGGGTCAGCTAGGAGGCGGGAGGGAGGCTCACAAGGGAGGGGATATATATAGATAGATAGATCAGTTCAGTTCAGTTCAGTCACTCAGTCGTGTCCAACTCTTTGCAACCCCATGAATCGCAGCACACCAGGCCTCCCTGTCCATCACCAACTCCCGGAGTTCACTGAGACTCACGTCCATCGAGTCAGTGATGCCATCCAGCCATCTCTTTCTCTGTCATCCCCTTCTCCACCTGCCCTCAATCTTTTCCAGCATCAGGGTCTTTTCCAATCAGTCAGCTCTTTGCATCAGGTGGCCAAAGGGTTGGAGTTTCAGCTTCAACATTAGTCCTCTCAATGAACACCCAGGACTGATCTCCTTTAGGATGGACTGGTTGGATCTCCTTGCAGTCCAAGGGACTCGCAAGAGTCTTCTCCAACACCACAGTTCAAAAGCATCAATTCTTTGGCACTCAGCTTTCTTCACAGTCCAACTCTCACATCCATACATGACCACTGGAAAAACCATAGCCTTGACTAGACAGATAGATAGATACAATTATGACTGATTCATGTTGTTGTGTGTCAGAAACCAACACAACATTGTAAAGCATTTATCATCCAATAAAAAAGTGTTATTTAAATTTCTCCCCTAAATGATTTATAGCTCAATTTTAAATTCTAAAGGTGAAAATTAAAACAAAAAGAATGATGTAATTTTTTTTTTTTTAATTTTGGAGAGTCTTCCAAGACATTACTTTTGTAAAACAACCCAAAGGATTTAATTCCCTTAGAAAACGTGTTCAGGATAGAGAACAGGGACCAGATCGGAAGAAAAGAAAAAGGAAACAAAAGAAGAAATATGATCAGCTGCCCAACTGCTGCAGGAGCTAGGCACTGACTCTGGAGAATAACTAAAAGAAAGCTACTAATGCTGGGAACAAAGCAAGACTCTCGGCTGTCTCATATCTGTGTGTGGTTGTGGCTACCTTTGAGAGAGTGTCTACAGAAAAGAAGACGTGGCCCAAGTTTCTTACATGTTGTACACGACACATAAGCGGTGTCAGCAAGATTCCGTTAGCCTGATCAGAACTTGTCAGAGCCTGAGAATGGTTATAAATGTTTAGACAGCTGGCTCTGCTGGTCACTGTCCTGGTGTTTGCCAAGCCAAACACAAGACCTAAAGGAACCCAATTTTGCATGAATGTCAAATTGGTAAGATGCCTTGAGCTTGCTCCTTAAATTATTTGGAAATCCTTTTCCTGTTTCTCCTCAACAAAACTAGGGGATCACATTTACAAAAACAAGGTATATGTGATTGAATTACTAGAACAGAAAATGCTGTTCATTTGATTTAAAAATATCACCTGCTAAGAGTAATTTATAGTTAAAGATTATGTTAAAACATTACATACCATAAATCCATCAGTTTGGAGGCAGAGAATCGATTTGAAACTATGTTTCTCATCTTGAAAGCCTCTAACTGATTTATCCTAAAATAGTAGCCTTTCCAATTTGTCTTAGTTTTTGGCAAAGGAAATTTTTACCCAGCTAGAATTTTTTCTCATGTAAGGCATAAAAAAATGGGCTCTTTTTTCTGATAGATTTATGACATACTTTTAAGATCCCTTATTGCTGACAAGTGACTGTCTTTCCAGTCAGGACTTACCTCATATTAGGTAATTGAACTGGGCAATGAACTATAATATTTCTACTTTCCTGAAGCATAAGAGTTATTAACATTAATTTGAAATAAGCATTAGTTCCTTTCTGTAGTTTTTCCTAAGAGCAGGACTGTTACCATTAGCATTCATCAGAAAGTGAAAAATTGGACAAACATCCGTGTTTCCAGATTTTGAGACATGTAGTATTTCTTCCCTTTATTTTCTGGCTATTACGAAGCTTTGACTTTACCAGTGAATGATATTAAAAGAGTTTTCTCATTTCCATCTCTGAATTCTTCACATATCTTAGACACAAATTAAATAGCCCAACGTGTACAATTAGAGAAGTTTCAGACTTGAGACTATTTTCAGAATGTTTAATGATATGGTTTCCAATCTAGGAACAGTCAGTTTCAAAGATGCAATGTGCCAGCATATAATCATGCCCTTTCCTTTCTTCCTTCACCTTCTCCAACCACAAATAATAGCTAACCCTCTAGTGCTTACTACGCGTGAAGCTCTGTTCTGAGCATTTTCCATTTTAAGCTTTACAGCAACCCTGTAAATACTGCCTTTTACAGAGAGAACAGGGGCATTCAGTAGGTATGGAGGACTCTGCTTGCTCCATCTCCTACCCCCTCCTTGTAGATTTTTCTGCCCAAGCTCCCACCAGAGAAACGCTTCTCCTGGGTTCACCCAGATGCACAAGAGCAGCCACACATTTTCTCACCATGTTTGTGCCCTTGTTTTTTATGAATGAGCCTCTACAGACAGCACAGCACCTCAAAGACAAAGGACAAGGAAATCAGTGCCCCTGCATTTCTCACACGCTTGCCTAAGCCTGGGGCACCAGAACAATATAATTAATTTCCAATTATTAAAAGAAGCAAAGTCCCCTTGCCGTGTTGCTTATCAAATCTTACCCCCTTCTTCATGGCATACTTTCCTATCACTCCCACACACAATTCCTCCACTGAGGCATTACTATTTTTCCTACTCTTTTTGTCAAATGCCACTCTCACTTTTTGGGGAGCATAGTTTCTACCCCCTTCCCCATCCTGGTCTAAATCTAATTTTTCTGAGGAGGTTCAACTTAGACTCTCCTCCTCTGCATAATTTTTCTGTCCTTTTCAGTCCACATTTATCTACTTTTCCCCTTAAATGTACTTATTTCAGTTCAGTTCAGTCCAGTCGTGTCCGACTCTTTGTGACCCCATGGACTGCAGCACGCCAGGTCTCCCTGTCCATCACCAACTCCCGGAGTTCACCCAAACCCATGTCCATTGAGTCAGTGATGCCATCCAGCCATCTCATCCTCTGTCATCCCCTTCTCCTCCTGCCTTCAATCTTTCCCAGCATCAGGGTCTTTTCAAATGAGTCAGTTCTTCTCATCAGGTAGCCAAAGTATGGGAGTTTCAGCTTCAACATCAGTCCTTCCAAGGAATATTCAGGACTGATTTCCTTTAGGATGGACTGATTGGATCTCCTTACAGTCCAAGGGACTCTCAAAAGTCTTCTCCAACACCACAGTTCAAAAGCATCAATTCTTCAGCGCTCAGCTTTCTTTATAGTCCAACTTAGTTATTGTGCCATAAATTTTAGAACTCTAAATATTACCTTAAAATCATTTCTGTTATACAATGTAGCAGTCTAATATTTTGTTAACAAATTATATTATGAATTCATTATTTCTGCAATCAAATTGTAAATCTTTTTTTTAATTAATTTTATTTTATTTTTAAACTTTACATAATTGTATTAGTTTTGCCAAATATCAAAATGAATCCGCCACAGGTATACATGTGTTCCCCATCCTGAACCCTCCTCCCTCCTCCCTCCCCATACCATCCCTCTGGGTTGTGCAAAGGCCTATTTTGAGGGGTTTTTTTTTTCTTCTTTTTGACTCTATGTCATCAAGGTCAGGGTCCCCAGATAGACCAGGGCCTCATTGCTGGTTAATTTTGGTGTTCTGTTCCACTGATCCCAGAGAGACTACTTTCAAATCCTTTTCAACACTATGCTCCAGGCAGTCAACATAAATGGAGAACTGACACTTTAAGACAAAAGTACTTAGATCTCTGTTCAGGATAGCCACAAGCTCTAGTTATCATGAAAGTAAAACCCTAGCTGGCAAGCAACTAGCAATCACCCTACCCAGGGTTCATCTTCCTGCACCTACTCAACCATCTCCAGCTGAGACATGGCTGCCACCAACACACCCATGCTGTGTGGGCACCATGGTGGTTCTTATGAGAAATCTCCTATTCTAGAAGGAAGTCTTAATCGCTCCATGAATTGTACTTTAAAAGTACTCCAAGAATACTTTCACCTCTCTTCTGTATGTTCATTCAATTGCACAGTTCAGATACGTAGTATTGTTTAGAGTCCAGATGAATTCAGCAACTGCTTCTACATGAACAGGCCTGTGCTGGATACCAAGGAGGATACAGAGAAGAATGAACCAGAGTTCCTGTCCTCTGGAATCACAATCTGCTGTTAGGTAAATAACATACAACTCTTCTCTATAAGATGAATTGTTATCCCAAGGCATTTCATTCCTCTGGCCAGAAGTAAGCCCAGCCAAGTCTGACTTGATAAATTTAGCCAGGAGCATCACATCCATTTTGTTAGCATGCTTTATAGGAGATTAAGTGCTAAGACACAGGGCCACTGATGGAATAAGAGCACAGGAAAGGCCATTCATGTGGGCTGGAATCAGGCAGTAAGGCATGATGGAGGAGGTGGCATTTCCTCTGAAATTTGAGAGTAAATTGGATGGCTAGAAAGGAGAGGCAGAAACAACACTCAGGGTAGGAAGGAGGACTTGAACCAAAGCACAGGGGAAAAACCGTGCAGTATGTGTTCAAGGGCAAGTGAAGTCACTGCCTTTGCTGAAGCTAATGGAGGCTTTCTGCTAGGAAGGGTCAAGGTTGGACGGTTAAGGTGTTCCACATTGCTGGATGTCTTCATTGGTCAAGTGCCTTCTGTGAAGCTTTAATGCTGAACTTTATACTCAGAAAGAAAGCTGGAGGAAGGGGGAAACCTCACTTAATGAAAGACTTACTTGGAGATCTAGCCACTCCTCTGGAGACTCTCGTGTTCAAATTTCAAAACACAGTGAGAAAGAAAGTACCCACAATAATGCCCATCAGCTGCATAGCAAATTGTCTTCTTATTGATGGGAAAGTATTCAAAACCTCTAAAGAGGTTTGTTTTAGTCAGCTTGGGCTCGCTAGAACAAAATACCACAGAGTGGGTGGCTTAAACAACAGAAATGTAATGGTATTTCTCACAGATCCAAGATAAAGTTGCTGGCAGAATCAGCGTTTTGGTGAGAGCCCTCTTCCCGGTTTACAAATGGCTGCCTTCTTGCTGTGTCCTCACAAGGCTGAGAGAGGAAGCTATGGTGTCTCCTTCTGCTCTTATAAAGATACCAGTCCCATCATGGGGCTCTAACCCTCATCAGTTCAGTTCAGTTGCTCAGTCGTGTCTGACTCTTTGCGACCCCATGGACTGCAGCACACCAGGCCTCCCTGTCCATCACCAACTCCTGGAACTTATTCAAACTCATGTCCATTGAGTCGGTGATGCCATCCAACCATCTCATCCTCTGTCATCCCCTTCTCCTCCTGCCTTCAATCTTTTCCAGTGTCAGGGTCTTTTCAAATGAGTCAGCTCTTTGCATCAGGTGACCAAAGTATTGGAGTTGCAGCTTCAACATCAGTCCTTCCAATGAGCATCCAGGACTGATCTCCTTTAGGATGGACTGGTTGGATCTCCTTGCAGTCCAAGGGACTCCCAAGAGTCTTCTCCTACACCACAGTTCAAAAGCTTCAATTCTTCCATGCTCAGCTTTCTTTATAGTCCAACTCTCACATCCATACATGACTACTGGAAAAACCACAGCCTTGGCAAAGTAATGTCTTCGCTTTTTAATATTCTGCTTAGGTTGGTCATAACTTTCCTTCCAAGGAGTAAGCGTCTTTTAATTTCATGGCTGCAGTCACCATCTGCAGTGATTTTGGAGCCCCCCAAAATAAAGTCTGTCACTGTTTCCACTGTTTCTCCATCTATTTGCCATGAAGATCTTTGCAACCCTATGGACAGTATGGTCCATGGAATTCTCCAGGTCAGAATACTGGAGTGGGTAGCCTTTCCCTTCTCCAGGGGATCTTCCCAACCCAGGGATCGAACCCAGGTCTACCACACTGCAGGCGGATTCTTTTTCAGCTGAGCCACAAGGGAAGCCCAAGAATACTGGAGTGCATAGCCTATCTCTCCTCCAGGGGATCTTCCAGACCCAGGAATCGAACCGGGGTCTCCTGCATTACAGGTGTGTTCTTTACCAACTGAGCTATTAGTTTACATCTAACCTCATAAGGTTACATCTAACCCTCATAAGGACTTCCCTTGTGGCTCAGACGGTAAAGCGTCTACCTACAATGTGGGAGACCCAGGTTCAATCCCTGGGTCGGGAAGATCCTCTGGAGAAGGAAATGGCAACCCACTCCAGTACTCTTGCCTGGAAAATCCCATGGATGGAGGAATGTGGTGTGCTACAGTCCGTGGGGTCGCAAAGAGTAGGACACGACTGAGCGACTTCACTTCACTTCAACCCTCATAACCTCATCTAAACCTGACTATCTCCCTGAGTCCCCACCTTCTAATAACATCATATTGTGAGTTAGGGCTTCAGCATATGAATGTGTGAGAGACACAAATATTTAGTCCAGAACATGGTCTATTACATGTGTCTGAGAAAGCAACGTGGAGCAATGGAGTGTGATTAAAAAGTCTGATGTGCAAAGTCAACTCAGGGGTTAATTTGGTTTTGTTTTTGTTTTTTTTTTAACTCTCAGATATTATAATCTGATAGTAGTCACAAAAAGGAACTGGATTTCATGCTATCATTCCTAGGATCTCCCCAACAATTCTCTCTCCTTCCACTTCCTCTCATACCCCCAGCCTCAGCCATTTGATATTCTATTTCTGTATTGTAATTTTTCCAGTTAAACATCAGTAGCCTTATCAAAAGCAAGACCTATGGATGGCCTATGAGTGTTAAACCCTGAAGTTGGAGGGTCGCTCAACTTGTCCTGACTCCAGCATCAGCCAGGTTGTTACCCATCTGATTTCTCTGGATCTCCAGCTCAGGATTCACTGCCTCTCTCCTGTCTGGTGTCTAGACTCCCCGTGAATGATTAGTGTATCTTATCCTGGCTTATGAATAAAAGCCTTTTCCTTTAGTGTCCATTCAAACAATGTAGAAACTCTTCAAAAAGAATTTCACTACACTTTGGGAGAAATAATACATAGCCAGAAAAATATGTGTTCCAGACTATAGCTCCCTGACCCTCAGGGAGAAGGCACAATCAGGCAGAGAGACTTGACCTTGACTTGTGTTCATGCCCTTCTTCCCAGGACACTGGTTCCAAGGCCTTCCTCAGTCTTCTGTCATTTGCTGTTGTTCCTCTTGTGGTCTCTTCTTTGGTCATTTTTCCTTGAAAGGAGGGACTGGAATGTGAGACTTAATCACAGCCCCTTCTGAAGCCCATGACTGTTGGGAGTTTACAGTGTTGCTTTTAGCCAGAGCAGAGTATTGGCTGAAGGTTGATCAGGACACCTGTTGACATGACACAGACTGACATTCACTGTGACAATTCCAAGCTGGAAATGTGTCGTATCACGTGCATGGAGAAATACAAATATTAACCCTTTGCTTTGTTTGACTGCCAAAGACAAGCATCAGAAAAATGGTCCATAGAAAATGGTAGGTGAAGTAATTCTTGTGCAGAGTCCCCTACACTTTCCCTACCAACAACTTCACAAAGGCAACACATCTTGCATGACTTTCATGGCATCAGCTGTTCAACCAATATTTATTATGCTTCTAAAATCCTCCTGATAGATGTAGACACGCATGAAAACAACTCAAATTCCATTATAATTAGGAGTAGCTCAGAATGAGCAAAGAGCAAGACTATACATCCAGACCAAACTAAGTTAAAAATCCTAAGGCTGAGAGTTAATAGCTGTGCGACTGGACTGTACCCTGAGCATCTTTTAACTTCTTATCTCTAAGTTGTGAATGATAATACCTATTTCTAGAAGGTGCTGTAAGAATTAAATGAGAAAATGCCTAATACCTGGCATATAATAGGCACGTGATAAGGGAGACGAGAAGAGCAACTTCTTCCTACCCTACCCAGGGCTTCTCCAACTTTAATGTGCGTCAGATTGCCTGAGAATCTTGTTAAAAATGTAGACTCCGGTTCAGTAGGTCTGGAGTGGGGCCTGAGACCCTGCATTTCTAACAAGTCCCCAAGTAATATCCATGCTATCTCTCAGAGAACTACAATTTCCAGGGGAAGGGTTTAGAGATTATTTTGGGTTTGTTTTCATTTTTAAGAAGCTATTACTGGAGGCAGATCTTTAAAAAAAAAAATGAGTAGGTGCCAGCCAGGAAGATGACAGAGAATAGAAAGGCATTCAAGAGGGCAAACAGAAGTAAGGGGCTTGCTAGTAGCATAAAAAGCCTGAGAGAGAGGGGGGCCTGGGGTGTGATTTGAGGAGAGAAGTTTGGAATGAGAAAGAGAATCAAGACATAGGGCCTTCTATGACTTACCAAGGAGTTATTTGCTCTGCAGGTAATGAGGGACTCACAGAAGGATTTTAAGATGGGAGTGATTTAATCAACCATGACATTCAGAAAGATTACCTGGAAACCACTGAGGATGGGTTAGATGGGAGGGTGGCTGGAGTCAGGAGGGTACTGCAGTATATACGGTGAGATGTGAACCCATGAAGCAATGGCAATATTAACGGAGAGGAAGCGGTGATCAGAGACATCGGGATATGGAAGTGACAGAACTCTAGCACTTATTAGGTCTGGAAAGAGGAAATTAAGTTGAAAGTTCCTGTCAGTTTTCTGATTTGTGTGACTGCATAGATGATAATATCACTTTTTAAGTGGCTCAGGAAAAGAGTTTATGGAAAAGCAAATGGGTTGAGTTTGAGCAATATGTTGAATTTAAGCAATAAAAAAACGGAAAGATCTATTAACAATGCTGAAGTTACAGGAGAATGTAATCATTGGCATATATTATGGTAGACAGATGACTAGAAATAGGTTCTGTCATTCAAGAGCAACAGAGTGAAGCAAGAAAAGACGAAGACAAGGCTCTCACACAAAACACCGTGAAGGGTGAGCAGAGGAAGAGAGACCCATAAAAATGACTCAGAAGAAATGATAGAAACAGGGAGAATACAGTCAAAAAAGGCTAGGGATATGAAAGTTTCTAGAAGAAATTTATCAGCTGTGTCAAATGCAGCTAGAGGTCAAATAAATATGGACTGAAAGTTAGAATTAGTGACATTTGCCAGAGTCGTTTCAGAAGCTTAATGTAGCAGAACGCCAGATTGTGGTGGGTTAAAAATGAATGGAAGATAGAGAAGCAGAGAGAGTAATACAGAATATTCTTTCCAGCAGCTTGGGGTATATTGAGAAAATTTTAATAACTAGTAACCAAAAGTAGTCCCAAGGTCAAGTACTTCTTTTGATTGATTATTCATATATTGTTGTCTTGGGCATACATATGGCTGCTGAGAAGCAGTGAGGAGAAGAAACATTTAAAAATAGAAGGTCAAGAGAATGACTATTAGAACAATGCCCAGTAGAAGCGACACCAATTGATGTGAGACTGAAGGAAGTAAGGTGGGCCTGAGCACATGCACAGGTGGGTCCCTAGATGTGAGGAGAGATACTGCATGCTTGGTGGCCTGAGTTTGTAACGTGAAAGTCAGGATCATTGGCTGGTCCGTGAAGGCGCAGCTGCTGCTGGAGTCTAAACTGGCCATGAGGCCTTCCCTCCAGTTTGGGTGGTTTCTTCAGCACTCTTGACCCTTTGCTAGCGTTCTCTTTCACGCTGTCGGTGAACTTTGCTGTTACTACTTCAAAAAAATAAAGAAGCGTGTGTTTCATAAATAAAGCATCTTCAGATATGCTGATCTTGGGAATTCCAAACAACAAGCTGGCCCTCTTCCCTCTGCACTCCATTCATCTGGTTTTCCAGTCGACAAGAGAAGACAGAGATAGAAAGATGAGTTGTGTGTGCATGACATATGTTGCACTCTTCAGAGGTGATGACATACGTAAGACCATCAAAGAAATCCTTCAAAGTTGCAGAATAAAAGATCTGAAAACTGCTACTTTTATTCCTCTATAAATTTTACTTAGGACGTACTTTGAACTCTAATCCACACAGTTTTACATGCCAAAATTCTTGTGTTCATTTTACCTAGATAAGTATGAGTCTTCATCTTCCTACTCCAGGTCTTAGCTGAACATCATTCAGCAATGAACTAACTTAAAATAGCAGCCTAATGGCCCTTGCTGACTATCAGAGCAACAGACCGCTGGTTTTGGTTTTAGGCTTCAAGACATCACTGCTTTAATCTTCAAGACATCACTGCTGAATTCTGGAGGTCACCTACAAGTAGAAAGACAGATCAGCTGGCTCAAAAAATACTTGTTTTCCTGGACATGGGAGGGAGTGGAAGATAGGGAGCAGAAATACAATTTAGGAAATAAATGTTCTATTCTGAGTGACGTCAATTGGTAGAAAATATCACTTCAAATAGTTTTGAATGAATGAAAAACGTCTGTAATTACCAAGCTCACCTTGACCAATCAGCATACATTTTATTGGTTAATTCAATTATCCCCCCTGACAGTCTTATATTTCCCGGTTTATTTCCCAAAACACATCATAAATACTAAAAACTGCAGTTCTTAAATATATACAGACATCCAATTCCTTAGGCATCTTGATAATTTTCCTGAACTATGCCCTGTAAACTGGAAGCTGATCAGTGACCTAAGAATGAAGTAAAAGAACCAGGTGCTCTATTCAACAGCTTAGAAGGTGGTTGTGAAATATTTTTGCCTCCAGATCAAACTGTGACTCTCCTAATTTCCTGCAAAATAGCAAAGCCCTACATTTTGAAGCACATATATTCAGAAATACATCAGGAGGATGTCAAAGGGCCTAGACACCATACTACACAAAGAATGTTTGAAAGAAAAAAGCTGTTTAATCTAGAACTTGAGGAAACCTGAGAGCTTTCTACATTAGTCCGCTTTCATATACAAGTGAGAAACACCAATTCAAAATGGCTTAAGGAAAAAGCAGTTGTGTTCATTCAGGAGCTCAAACTATGACATGAGAACTTAGTTTTTCTTTCCCTGTCTCTTGGTTCTGCCCTTCTCTATGCTGGCTTTCTTTTCAGCCGTGATTTCCCCCTTGCTTGGGCAGCACCACACTTCTCTCCCATACCCCCAACAATCTAGTGAAAAAGGAGAATCCAGTCTTCCACTATTCCCAACAAAAATTATTGACCCTAAGTGACTTGACTTTGAGGTAATATCCATCCTTCAGCCCTGGAGAAGACACAATTGAAAGAAAGGTGGTTCTTTAAAGAAAGCTTTTAGGCTTTTCCTACAAAGGGGAAAAGCAAATGCCAGGTAGGCAAAACCAACATATTTCCTATGCCACCTTCGAGTACGTAGTGGGTTTTCTTGTGAAGATGGGGATTAACTTCTCTGAGGTCAGAGTCCCAGAAATGAGAAATAGCCCGCTTGCAGGAACATTATAGGAATGCAGATTTCAGCTCACTCCCCAAAAGGACCTTTTTATAGTTAAAACCATTAGCATTTGAGATGGTGCACCTTACGATGTGCCAAGGACCAGGTCCTTCCACATGTTCAGAATCAGGGCAGATGAGCAGCTGGCAGTGGAGCTGTGCAAGGAATTCGGGCATGGAGCAGAGTCTCGCCTGCGTGACCTATAGGGTCTCCTTTGCCTCGACAATTCTATTATCCTTGTTAATTTCCACAATTCAATTTGCAGTAGAGGATAAACAAACCAAGCTAATTTGATCTGGAACTTCTGCAGGCTATCACAGGTCATTTAATCCAAAACACATGGCTGTGGCCATTACTATGTTTTCTGAAGTCATCTAACAGACGTGGTCCTTAACAAGGTTTCCATGTTATTAGTTTCACTTAGAGTTTGTTTCCCCGCCCCCCAGCCTCTTGCTTATTACACAATTGCTTTCATTCTCTTTTAGATTAGGGTGGAGAGGAGCATGAAAGAGTTTTCTTCTCTCTGCTTTTCTCCTCTTAAATCTTAAAATAGGTGAGTTCCAATGAAAGTTTCATTGCTTGTATTTTTCCCTTTGCAGGTCTAAGGATCTGTGAGAAATGGGATTCATGGATAATCATAGCTCTGGACAGAATTTTTAAGGAAAATTGTCAAAGAAGGAAGAGATTTTTAATTTGATATCAAAAATTAAATTGTAATTGTAACAGGCTGCAATGTCATTAGAATTATGGTGCCAAACCCCTTCAGCCATGCTCATGAAAAGTCAAACAATTTTGTGCTAAATAGTATTTGCCTCTTTCACAACTGAAAGCACCCCACCCCCACCCCCCCAGAACATACACATACTCTGTTTTCCTTACATTGGAAATGACATGTTACACGATCCAACCCACAAATAAAATATTGTTTTTGCCAGGGTATGTCCACCCTTAATTACTGATTATTTTTCTTGTCTTTTTCAGTGAATGTTGTGTCGATGTTACAGGAATTTTGGGAAAGCAAGCAGCAGCAGAGGGCTGCGTTCCCGAGTGAAGGTGTGGTGGTCTACGAGTCGCTGCCATCTCCTGGGCCACCCTATGTGAGTTATGTGACCCTCCCAGGGGGAAGCTGTTTTGGCAATTTTCAGGTAAGAAACCATAAACTGATCAGTGAAAGCTGATGCAGACAACATAGAGTAAGCCTTTTTATAAAATGGTAACATCGTTAAGTTTTCTTGGTTGTAATGAAAAAAAAGTTGTGCCATATTCCATTACATATGAGAAAAATTGGTCAGAGGTTCTGGCTTTTAAATTGAGTAGTTTTTAATTAGGGTGCTATCCCCTGATATTGCTTTGTGGAAAATGAATTTTATAGCATTTCATTTGCCTGATAGCTGCTCCCTTTTCCCTCAAACATTTTGGAATAAGCCTTAAAGAACAAAGGAACTTGGGCAAAGTCCTTCCATCAGGGCCTTTCCATCAGTAGGAAATCTTCATGTTCATGAAATTTGTAGTCAAATAGTAATCAATCTACTACACACCAGAGTATGAACCTACAGCAAAGGCTGAGAGTCACAGGGCTGGGTTCAGGCACCTGTGCTAATCCCAAGTTCTGTTCTGAATACCTGTAGACCTTGGGGAAACATTTATCTATTTCCCTGATTTTGAGATAGGGAATAGTACCCATGCGGTTGGTTGGGAGTCATATGAGATATACATGCAATGTGTTTATCTAGTTATAGAGGTATTCTAAGTATTGTTCTGATCATTAGTATAAAGAGTCTTCCAGTTGGTTAATTCTTTATTATGTTTATGAAAGGGTATAAATGATGATACATTTCTAGTTGTAGCCCTAGATTGTTTGTACAAACAATCAGCATCAGATTATCCAGTGTGTGCAACAAATACTCATTGAGTGACTAGGAAATACCAAGCACTGGGCCGAGTAATGAGGATATATGGTAATTACTTGGAGGAAAGAAATGTACAAAAAAAGTTATAGTAATTACATCATTATATTCAGGGGTCAATGAAGGCATAAAGGTAAGAACTTCTCAGTTTACCAATCACCTTTGTAAATAGCCCTTTGGTGCAGTGAACTTTCTTAATTTTCAATAGCTGGCAAAAATTCCTCAATTATAGTTTATGGACAATGTGAAACTCAGAAGAACTCAACTTCCCCTCTTTGACAACTAAGAAGTTCAGGGGCAAGATTTCAGTGTATCTCTTTGTAGTATAAATCTATAAAACTCTGCATCATGTAATTTTTAGGACTAATCACATACTTGATATTATTTATATTTCTACTTTTACTCTCCCTTTGAACTCGGTGTGCCTCACTCATTTTGTTTCATCCGGTTACCATGTATCTGTTTTATATTATTTCAAATCCTTTGTGGAGTGAAGGGAAGATGTAGTTTAATAAATAGACCCACAACCCTATGTCTGCCTAGGGAAAGTCAAAAAAGAATTCACAGGAAGCAATCACAAACGGAGATGGGCAATTGAGGGTGTCTTTGCCAATTGGTGAAGGCAAGATGACATTCTCAGCCTAGCGAACAGAGTGTACACAGGCATGGAATGAGAGAACCACAGGCATTTTCAGAATGTGAGGAGCCTAAGTGTGTCTTTGGCAATGAAATGGTAGAAGATGGTTAGGCTCTCACATCAAGCTGTAAGTATCTTCATGCTTCGCAATGAAGAATGGGTTTTATTCTATATAAAATCAAAACCCTTGAAAGATTCTGAGCAGGTGCAAGATATATTCAAACATGTTTCAGAAGACTTACTCTGACAGTAGCATGGGGGTAATTTTAAAGAATTGCTTTCAAAACTTCAGACACTGCCAGCCAGTGGGGTCTTGCCTTCTTCTGCCCTGAGCTGTGGTCAGCAGTAGATTTTTACATCTGACTAGTGACAGTGAATTGCCTGATGAGGATGATTTGAAAGTGGTCTAGAAGCTTTAGAACAGAACTTGATGTAACTCTAGACACTTAGGCATGAATGAGGGACAGGGGAGGGGAAAGAAGGGCAGCGAGAATCCTGAGAATCCTGAGAAGAGGATTCTCTAATCCTTGTGAGTCTGCGGGTCCATCACTGAGCATTCAAGGTGAAAGCTGCCCACTCATACAGAGCTTGCATCAGACTTCCATTCAGGGGAGGCCTCCTAAGAAAACAGACCTACTCAGCCACAGAGCAAGGTCTTGCCAGCTGCTTAAATAATCTGGGTTTTATTTTTTTGTCCACGAATGTCAAAGATCTAAAGATCACCAAACATTTGAAGAAAAGCAAAAGAAAAAAGGCAAACAAATAAAAGAACAGAAACAATTCAAACAGCAGAGTACCTAAAAGAGTGTTACAAAAAGTATCTTCAGAAAATTATGAAAAGATAAGTATCCCTAAAGTAGCTATGAAAAAAGAAGCAAGCAGGAAACAGGAAATTTAAAATGTGATTGCCAGATTGGAACAATAAAATAAAAAAGTGAGTAAATAGATAAGTAGACATAGTCAGACTTTATTTTTTGGGGCTCCAAAATCACTGCAGATGGTGACTGCAGCCATGAAATTAAAAGACGCTTACTCCTTGGAAGGAAAGTTATGACCAACCTAGATAGCATATTCAAAAGCAGAGACATTACTTTGCCAACAAAGGTTTGTCTAGTCAAGGCTATGGTTTTTCCAGTGGTCATGTATAGATGTGAGAGTTGGACTGTGAAGAAGGCTGAGCGCCGAAGAATTGATGCCTTTGAACTGTGGTGTTGGAGAAGACTCTTGAGAGTCCCTTGGACTGCAAGGAGATCCAACCAGTCCATTCTGAAGGAGATCATCCCTGGGATTTCTTTGGAAGGAATGATGCTAAAGCTGAAACTCCAGTACTTTGGCCACCTCATGCGAAGAGTTGACTCATTGGAGAGGACTCTGATGCTGGGAGGGATTGGGGGCAGGAGGAGAAGGGGACGACAGAGGATGAGATGGCTGGATGGCATCACTGACTCGATGGACGTGAGTCTCAGTGAACTCCGGGAGTTGGTGATGGACAGGGAGGCCTGGTGTGCTGCGATTCACGGGGTCGCAAAGAGTTGGACACGACTGAGCGACTGAACTGAACTGAGACATAGATCACAGACAAACTGATAAAGGATAACAAAGTAAAAACTAAATAACAAAGTAAATTTTCTGGAACTTAGAGCAAAAAGACAAAGAGATGGAAAAAAGACAGGACAGGAAACGTGGGACTAATCCTGGAGGTAAACATTCATCTAATAAGAGTTCTGCTGCTGCTAAGTCACTTCAGTCGTGTCCGACTCTGTGCGACCCCATAGATGGCAGCCCACCAGGCTCCGCCATCCCTGGGATTCTCTAGGCAAGAACACTGGAGTGGGTTGCCATTTCCTTCTCTAATGCATGAAAGTGAAAAGTGAAAGTGAAATCGCTCAGTCATGTCCGACTCCTAGCGACCCCATGGACTGCAGCCTACCAGGCTCCTCCATCCATGAGATTTGCCAGGCCAGAGTACTAGAGTGGGGTGCCATTGCCTTCTCCCAATAAGAGTTCTAGAAAGAGACAAAGGAAATAAGGGGACAAAACAAATACTAAGAAATAAATACAAAGAAGAATTTGTATTAATACAAAGAAATACAAAGAGAATTTCTTTGACTTAAAGCAGCACAGATTTTCATATTGAAATGGCCCATTATATTCCAAGCAAGTTCATAACAAAAGTTACACAACTCTGTGACTGCATGAGACTTAGGGACAGCATTCTGTTCATGGATCAAAGGACTTTCGTCATTGATTTCACTGTGGGGATTTTGTTTTCTTTTAAGGTAGATTGGATTTATATGTAGGATACCTTTGGGGGATCTGATATGAAATAGGGCCAAAACTGGCAAACCTGGTCAACAAAATCAAAAACTATATCTTTGAAAAGATAAATAAGAAAGACATTTGTGAGTGTGACCTACTTATGAAGTTCTATCGCCACCTTCTCTTCATGTCTAAACCCTGCCTGCCTTCCCAGACTTTACTCAGATAGCACGTTCTCCATGAATTTTCCCTGAATCTTCCTATTAGAAGTCTCTACCTCCTCTGATTTTCCAAAGCAGTTATCCTTGTTTCTCTTCTAGTATTTAATGTTTTTTTTTACCTTATGCTACTTATGGGGCTTCCCTGTAGGCTTAGCAGTAGAGAATTTGCCTACAATGCAGGAGACTTGAGTTCAATCCCTGGGTCAGGAAGATCCCCTGGAGAAGGAAATGGCAACCCACTCCAGTGTTCTTGCCTGGAAAATCCCATGGACAGAGGAGCCTGGTGGGCTACAACCTATAGGGTCACAAAGGAGTGGGACATGACTTAGTGACTAAACAGCAACAACAGCTACTTATGTGCATGTTCGGTCTCTATAATACAATGTAAGTGCCCCAGGGACAGAGTCTCTATTCTTATATCACTAAAATGTCAAGTACTGTGTTTTGCATATAGTAAGTGCCTAATAAATGTTATTGAAAAGGAAAAAAGTGATAGTTTCTCAGTCATGTCTGACTTTTTGCAACCTCATAAACTGTAGCCCAACCAGGCTCCCCTGTCCATGGAATTCTCCAGACAAGAATACTGGAGTGGGTAGCCATTCCCTTCTCCAGGGGCTCTTCCCAACCCAGGAATCAAATTCAGGTCTCCTGCATTGCAGGCAGATTCTTTACCATTTGAACCACCAGGGAAGTTGAATGAATAACTAAATGATGAATAACAAATCAAAAAAATCAATGAAGTTTATATTTGTCCTTTTTTAGAATATTATCACTATTGACTGATATACAAAACAGTATATACTACTATATACAACATAATACATCAACTAAGGTATTTCACCTAATTCTGCAAGATGGTGGGCTAGGAAGGAAAAATCAGTAACATTAAAATCAGCTGATATCATTGTGTTCCTGTCTGTGATTAGTTTGTAAAATGGATTAATTTTAACTTATTGATTTTAAAAAAAAGCCTTCTAATTCTCTCTGAATTTCATTTATGCAAAGTAACTTTTCCTCCACCCACAATCTCACATAACCAATATTTGGCCATACTCACACCCAGGGATGTGTTATGTTTGTTCATATGTAATAACTATATTTATTATAATGTACTTAGAATATAATACATTTGACAGATCTGTGAATAGATCTAGAGGATGTAAGTCTAAGAAATTTTAATGTTTTGTTTTTGCATTTGCTGCCTTGAGAACTATGAATTTCCCAATCATCCCATAAATTTCTATCCCAAATGGTAAGACTTTCCATATGTAGTAAATTTACCATCTTCCTTGTGGTCTCTAAAAAGTAGGAAACAAAATTTTAAAAACTGAACTCTTCAGCAAGGTGGCCTCTTGGTGATTTCTCTGATCATTTCAGGGTTTCCTTTTCCTTATGTTTAAACCATCATATTTTAAGGTTCTCAGGAGGATTGTTAACATCCTTGCTTTAAAAGATCCAGAATTTCCTGAATCAAATATGTTTTGAAAATGTGCTTGGGTGATTGGCTGCCAAATCTTAACCCATTTGGCCCCAAAAATGTGATTTGAGAAAGGAAAACCAGGAAGGAAAAAAGAGAAAAAGAAAATTTCTCCAAAACCAATGTCCGTACACTTTTCTTGGTTCTTCAGAGACCGTCTTAAATGCTATTTTCACCACATAACATTTCATCATATTTTTGCCAGCAGTTGGTCTGTGAGAGCCCGCATGCTCATTCCTGCAATGCCTCTCACATAATCAAATGTCACCCTTGTGCATTGCAAATCATTTCACGATGGATTATTAACGCCAAGACCATGTGCTGGGACATGGAGAAATCATTATGCCAGCAGTAGCCTTCTTACTGAGCCATGGACGTCACCTCCAATGGTGCCAAGTAATTGAAAATACTTGAAGTGGAGTATGGGACTGGATTGCAGGATTAATCCTTCTGGTTCATGAAAGCTCTAAGAGATTACGCCCATTCATTCTTTAGAAAAGCGGTATTCAGACTGAGCTTAGTCTTCTGATTAATCAAAGGAAATCAGTCAAAAGGCTCTGGTGGACACAAACCACTGGTTTTATGAAAAGAAACCTCCCACTGAAGTAAACGGGAGGCTTGTGTCCAAGAAGACTAATTGAAGAATTTTCAGTTCGTTTTGATACCACAACCCCCTAAAAAACAGAGCCAGAGGGAGATAAATCAACCATAAATCTGCCTTTTAACCATGCCTTCATAAACTACTTTGGTATAGAAAAAGAGAAGTGAAAATATGAGTTGTTTTTGAATTTCTAAACAATAAATAAAACAATCTATTGTTACTAAACTATTTTGCTTTTAGAAAGTTATACTGAAACACATTAGTGCTTATTGTCTTTTATAAAAGAAACTATCTTCAAATACTGCAGGCATTTAGTATGAATTCATGCATTTTGGATGTATTCTCTCCATGCCATTTTTGTCTAGGCAGTTAATCCTTCCCTAGCCACATATCATGACCATGAAAACTTGCAATAATTTCCATTTTTTACAATAAGAGCAACACAAGAGCCATCAGCTCAACGTCTGGCTCCCCTCTTGATGAACTCAGAAGGAAAGCCACTCATTGTTTCAGCAGCTGTTTTTGTTTCCAAATCCAAAAGGGGGAACTTAATTGAGTATTTTCTCTTATTTTATATTTTGATTAAAAGTTTTGTGATTCAAGTTTTTGTTTTCAAGCCAGTGACATAGTCTTCCCTATAGTCTGCTAGAATGATTTGGGTTAGTGCACTTTATTCTTATTTGGAATAAAAAGTAAAAACTCTTTTGAGTATAATACTACACCATGTGATTATTTATGTATATGAGTTTTGATTGTATAAAAAATATATCCCCTGGCTAAAATATTGATGTGATAGTTTATTTGACGCTTAAAACACTAATTCACTGCGGTACCATACTTTTTTTTCACCTATTTTGTGGTACTTGGGCTTTTCGTATCATGCCAAGCACCATATAAAATTGAGACATTTAATATTTCCATAAAAATATGTTGATTGATTTTTTTCTTTTCTTTTCATTTTCAACCAGTATATGGCATGTGTAACAAGGTCACACAGTTGGGAGAAGTAAGTGGGAGAACACTCATAGCAGATGAGTTTCTTCCAAAGCACTGTCTCTGAGAGGCCTTCCATTTTTATGCCAGTTGGTTTTCACACCAAAGCCTTTGCCTGGAAAGACTACTTTTCTACAGCCAGTCACCTGGAAAAACTACTTTTCCAAGGTACATATTACCCAAAAGAAGGATAGGTATGTTTCATTTGTTTTAGTTACTTTTAGGGCTATAGTATCTCTAGTCCACCCCCCTCCCCAAAAGTATATATGATGAAATTAAGGCTCAAAAAGAGTGAACGGAGCACCTAAAAGCACACTTCTACATCAGCAGGACTAGGATTCAAGCCCTCCCCTGACTCTAGAACATGTGCTTGACTCCATGCCACCACCCCTAAAGAAAGCTGAGCGCCAAAGAGTTGATGCTTTCAAACTGATGCTGGAGAAGACTCTTGAGAGTCTCTTGGACAGGAAGGAGATCAAACCAGTCAATCCCTAAAGGAAATCAACCCTGAATATTCATTGGAAGGACTGATGCTGAAGCTTCAATACTTTGGCCACGTGATGCAAAAAGCTGACTCATTGGGAGAAAAAAAAACCCTGATGCTGGGAAAGATTGAGGGCAGAGAGAAGAGGGCAACAGAGAATGAGATGGTTGGGTGACATCAGTGACTGAATAAGCATGATTTTGGGCAAACTCTGGGAGATAGTGAAGAACAGGAAGCCTGGCATGCTGCAGTCCATGGGGTCACATAGAGTTGGACATGACAGCAACTGAACATTTTTAAGGCAATAAATGCACTTTACTATCAGATATAAAACATATTTTAGACTTTCATAGGTTGCATGATTCTTCTTTTTGTTTTAAAGTATTAAATCACAATGAACTAAGTTTATAAAGTTAAGTTTTTTCCCAAGAGAGAAGGACTAGGAGAAAATTTGATTAATTCATAGTCATGGCTAAATGGAATTGTAATGTTCTCTTTTTACTGATTATTAAATAAGGCCTAGCCTTAACATTCCATGCTCCAAAGAAAGATTTAGTTCCTGCCATAAAATTGAGACTACTGCCTTGCACTAATGCTGTTTTAATGTCAACTATTACTGTTTGAAATCAGCCACGACCTCTTCTTTGTCACTAGATGTGTATACCTTGACTCAGACGCACGACATGCTATGCAATGTAACTTAACTTCTAAAGGAGGTATTTCCTGGTAGAAATCTCCACAGGAAAGCATCCTGTTTGGCAACTAAGGAGACTCAAAGATAGGAAGATTAGTTAAAACCCCTTCCCATTTGAAAGTCATATGTCAGCTAATGATCCAGGCTTTAATGGCTTGCCTGTGAAACTGGAAGTGAGTATTGTTTTAATGAGACCTGGTTATCACCCAGAACTCTTTGCTGACTTTTCATCAAGCAAAGTGAACAGAGATAGTTATTGCTGTTCCCAGTAGAACCTCCACATATAGTGAAAGATAATGCTTTGGGAAAGGCTCCAGGTAAATCGACTCGGGACAATCTCCAGAGGGACAATCCCCAGCCTTTGCTATTAAACTTGAGGAAGATGCTCACAGTCTTAGGAGTTGCTGAGTGAGGAAGAAAGGCTGACTTCACCTTTCCCCACCCCATCCCTGCATCTCTCTCCACACAATCAGAGCCAAGTCCTTTTACATCAAAGCAACTGTAAAAATAAACCAAAACTTTGAGCTCTGATCAATCCATCTTGTCTTCACCTTAACTTGAAAAAAAAGAATAAGAAGAAAAGAAAAAAGGGAAAAGAAAAAAAACCTGCAGGAGCCAAGCACAACATGGTTTTGTAATAGTTGCCAGGGACCTGGGTCTAGGTATGTGTGTAGAATAGCATTTGCAGCAGAGGTAAAGGAAGGAGGAGGCCAGGTGGTTTATATTATAAAAATAACATTCTGACCCACCATGTGCGTGAAACGTTTCTTTCAGTTGACAGGAACTGGGTGAGTTTTCCCTGAAAATTGGACTCCCAGACCAGCCCCTCCCCCACACCTAGCAAAAACCATCCCCCCCCCCCCGCCCCCCGCTATTCCCAGCACACACAGAGCTCCAAATTGTTCCCAATGTATTTACAGCCAGCCTGACCTATGGGGGAAGAGACACCATATTAACTTGGGTGATTGAGTCTTAACGGTTGCCCTTTTTCTCATCACCATCTGGGAAGGAAAAAAAAAAAAAAGCTAATATATCCACAATTAGATAAATTGGAGCATATGCACATGTTCATGCTTAGACCAGGGCAGTCGAGGTCTTAAAGAACTGAAAGGGGACAATTAGCATCAGGGCCTGGTTTGTGTGGCATTCTTTGTGCTGATGGCTTGCTGTCAGGATGAAAGCGAGGTGTTGGTGACACTGGCCAGAGCTGGCAGGCCGTACATGCAGACTCTGCAAGTCGCTTGCTGAGACCTGGACTCCGAGTCACACCAGCAAATGCCCCCCACCACCTGAATGACAGGCTTGACAGCCTAAAGAATCTGGGCAAGAATTCTCACCTCGCACAGAGTCCGTTTATTTGGTTTTGCCACCTGCAAAGCCCCAGCTTGGGAGAGCCCCTTGGGTCCGACGTGCTACTGAGCAAAGGCCACTAAATAACACTGACCTGCTATTGGCCCCAGAGAAGATGGCGTCTTCAGCTCCGAGTCTACATGTAGACACGGTCTGTCAAATGTATAATACACAACGGGTCTTTTTCAAAAAACCTGCTCCTTACCAACCACTTTTCAGCTCCTCAGCTACCACTGGTAGGCACAGAATAAAGTGTACCTAACTTGATTTGGGATCTGCACACTTTTATTTTTCTTGATGTCTTTAAAATGTAAATGTGAAAAATTCTAAAAAGTCTATTGTTTAAGATGGAGAAAAGTCACTTATATTGATATCTTTCCACAGACTTTCTTTTGAAAGCCCTTTAGTTGGGGTGTATGGACAGAAAAATATTAGTATCGGGAAACAGTCACTCAATACATGTTCTAATACAAAGCATGGGAAAAACTGTTAATAAAATGAGGAATACTAGGAAAGTTAATATTCAGAATATAAACTGTGTCATCCTGGCTGGAAAATGTTTCTGTGAATAGTAATGCACTTATAATAATTTCAATTTTTATTGTTATCAATAATTAACAATAAAACTAGTATCTTATAGGCATTTCTATGTTTACAATATGTACATGACTGCTAAAATTTTATTTCAATGAATTTTTAAAATTTCTGTACATCCTAAAAAAATGGACTAACTACCATTTTATTTCAGGACAGCCCACTGGCTGTCCTGTTTATTTATTAAACCAATAAATCTTGGTTTAATTTTTCTGTTGTATAGTATGACACATGGAAAATTATCATGAAGAAATAAGAACCGCTGAGTAAAAAGGAATATTGAGACTTCAGTTAAGTTAGAAGTGCCTATATACTTCCTAAAGGCTTAATTTTAGAAGAACAGTCATAAACGATTTTTTTTTCAACCTGAATGCTGCTGTCCCTAACTTTTGTGTAAAAGTAATTTCTCTAGTGAGAAATTAGGCTGTTTCATGTTAGCAGAGGTGGATATACTATTGCGATATTGAGATTCATAATGAAATATATTTTGGCCCCTGCCCAAATGCCCCTGACACCCCTAGGATTTCCTAAATGATAAGAGTGATAAAGGTATCTTTTAGTATTTATAACAAATAAAGGGTTATACCACACCTGAGTTTATGTTAATGAAGTGGCTTTTGGGGAAGCTCATAGTGATGGTGCCTGGTTGCTAGGAGGATCAGCCATATAACGAGAAGTTTAGAATTTTCAGCCCCGACCTCTGATCTGATAAGGGAGAGGAGCCAAAGATTGATTTATGCACCAGTGGCCAAAGATTTCGTCAATCACGCTTATGTTATGAAGACTCCATACAAGTCCTAAATGGTGGGATTCAGACAGCTTCTAGGTTGGTGGTGCTGGGAGAAGGCATGGAAGCACAGAGTCCTTCCACACACACCTTGCTCTATGCATCTTTCTCTGACTGTTCCTGAGTTGTATCCTTTTATAACAAATCAATAATCTAGTAGGTAACTAATTTTTATGAGTGCTCTGAACTGTTCTAGCAAATGATGGATGCTGAGGAAGGAGTTGTAGGAATCTGTCATTTTTAGCAGTTTGGTCAGAAACACAGAGGACAGCCTGGACTTGTGTGATTGGTGTCTGAAGTGGGGTAATCTGGTAGGACAGAGCCATCTATGGAATCTGATGCTATCTCCAGGTGGACAGTTTCAGAATTGAGTTAAACTGTAGCATACCCAACCTAGACAGCCTATTAAAAAGCAGAGACATCACTTTGTCAACAAAGGTCCATCTAGTCAAGGCTATGGTTTTTCCAGTGGTCATGTATGGATGTGAGAGTTGGACTGAAGAATTGATGCTTTTGAACTGTGGTGTTGGAGAAGGCTTTTGAGAGTCCCTTGGACTACAAGGAGATCCAACCAGTCCATCCTAAAGGAGACCAGTCCTGGGTGTTCATTGGAAGAACTGATGTTGAAGCTGCAACTCCAATACTTTGGCCACCTGATGCAAAGAGCTGACTCATTGGAAAAGACCCTGATGCTGGGAAAGATTGAGGGCAGGCAGAGAAGGGGACGACAGAGGATGAGATGGTTGGATGGCATCACCGACTCAATGGACATGAGTTTGTGTGGACTCCGGGAGTTGGTGATGGACAGGGAGGCCTGGCGTACTGCGGTTCACGGGGTCTTAAAGAGTCGGACACGACTGAGCGACTGAACTGAACTGAACTGTAGCATACCCAGCTGGAACAAGAGAGTTAGTTGGTGTGAAGGGGAAAACCCCACATATGGTGGTGACCAGAGACTGTTCTCCCTCTCAACCATGAAGCCAGTGAAACTTCTGCTGCATAGGTTACTTCAAATCACAGGCCAGTTTTTAAAATGTGTGATTTCTTATTGCTTTTCTCATACAAAATCCCTCAAACTGTGTAAGCTTCAGGTCCCACACAAAACCTGGTTCTGCCTCTGCTGATTAGAAATGAGACACAGAATGGACAGAAGCTACAGCAACATTCCTCTAAGGATAGTCCTGGATCCACCTGCCTCAGAATCACCTGGGAAGCTTGTTAAAATGCAGACCCCCACTGCAGTCCATCTGAAGAGACTCTGACTGGGAATGTGCATGTTATCAAGTTCCCCAGGTGATCTTACCAAGAAAACTAAAGGTTTCGAATTTTTGGTTGGGACTGCTGGCCGAGGCTTAGCAATGGTCTTTATAACATACCCTGTGGGCTCCTAGTAGCTTGTCAATGATCTCACATCCAAAATAAAATAAAGAGCCAGAAGGAGCTGGTCTTGGGAGAATTTCTCATCCGGTGGAGCCGGAGAAGTTTAATTTAAATGACTTTTTGCTCTTGAAGGGTTACCAAATATATCTTAAAGTTGTTGAGGTAAAAACCCTTAAAATTTGTGTGGTAAAACTCTCAAGTCTCTTGGCTCCATTCTTAACCAAGGGAACAATTCCAGACAGCACAAGAAAATTCTAACAGGGACTGACAGTTGATCTCCTGTTCTAGTCACAGCTGGTCTTTCTCCATTTTCCTTATCCCTACAGTCCAAGTGAAGAAAAGAACCAAAAGGACATAGGAGAGAAGATGATATTAATATAATTGTTAGCACATGCCTTCATCACTGAGGACAGTTTCTTGAGACCCTACACTGCTTCTTCCTTGGCCTTTTCTTTTAAAAGAAGTTGAGTTCATCATGTGGGAATGGGAAGAGATATTCTTGGAATCTTATGTCAAAACAATCCATGGAGTACCAAGTATTTAGCTTGGGCTAAAGTATGAATTCCCTGGTGGCTCAGACGATAAAGCGTCTGCCTACAATGCGAGAGACCTGGGTTTGATCCCTGGGTTGGGAAGATCTCCCGGAGAAGGAAATGGCAACCCACTCCAGTACTCTTGCTTGGAAAATCCCATGAACAGAGGAGCCTGGTAGGCTACAGTCCATGGGGGTCACAAAGAGTTGGACATGACTGAGCGACTTCACTCACTCGAAGTACTATCTATACTGATTTGGGGAATGCTGGGAGAGTTTAGCCAAATTATCTCTCTTCTCTATTCCAAGGTAGGTGACCATTTCTGTGACAAGCTGAATAGTGTTGTGGTTAAAAATCTGGGCTTTCAGTCTGACAGACAGGGGGTTTAATCTTGCTTTGATAATTTTTTAAGTTGTATGATTTTGGGCTATATAACCTCTGTTTTCTCAAGGGAAAAGTAAGGATCACAATAAAATAAACCTTACAAGATTGTGGTGATAACTAAATGTGACAATCGACATAAAACACTCAGCTTGTACGTGCGTGCCAAGTCACTTCAGTCGTGTCCAACTCTTTGGGACCCTGTGGACTATAGCCTGCCAAGCTCCTCTGTCCATGAGATTTCCTAGCAAGAATATTGGAGTGGGTTGCCATTTCTTCCTCCAGGGGATCCAGGGATCAAACCCACGTCTCTTCTGTCTCCTGCATTGGTAGGTGGGTTCTTTACCACTAGCACCACCTGGAACAGCTTAGCTCAGCACCCAGCAACAAGGATTACTATTAGTGAGTTCTGCCTCAAGGAAATGGCAGCCCACTCCAGTATTTTTGCCTGGAAAATCCCATGGACAGAGGAGCCTGGCGGGCGACAGTCCATGGGATTGCAAAGAGTCAGACACGACTGAACAACCAAGACAGACAGACCTCAAGGGTGGGCTGAAGAAGTTCCCAATTACCTGATGGGAGCAAAGCTTCTGTGTTAGCTATCTGTGGCTGGGTAACAGATTGCCACAAAACTTCTCATTGTCTCACTCTTTCTGAGGATCAGGGATCTGGAAGCTGCTTAGTTTTGTAGTTCTGGCCCAGGGTCTCCCAGAGGTTGCAGTCAAGCCTGGAGCCACAGACATCTAAAGGCTTGATGGGGTCTGGAGGATCAGCTTCCAATCTCCCTCAGAAGGCTCTTGGCAGTAGGAATTAGTTAGATCCTTAGCATGTGTACCTTTCAGTAGGACTACTCACAACACAGCAGCTCACTCTTCCTAGAGAGAAAGCAAGTGTGACCAGGAAGGACCACAGTGCCTTTTATAATCTAATATCAAATGTGACGTACCATAGCTTCTGCCGTATTCTGTTGGTTACACAGACCAACCCTGTACAGTATGGGAGGGGACTGTACAAGTGTGTGAATACCAGGAGGCAGGGATCGCTGGGGGTTCTCTCAGAGGCTGGCTACCCCCACCTTTAAATAGTTTTCCTGAGCAATGCCACAGATGCTCTTTTTTTTTTTTTTTTTGGCTTTAATTTTAGAGCTGAGAGGCTTTGAAATGATTATAGTTGTTTATAATCTACCGGCAAATGAAAGGCATCCAAGCATCAAGATAAATGTCTGAGTGGGGTCTTCTAGCCTCTTGAAAAACATGTGGCTCCACATGCTAAAGAAATCCACAGCTGCCTTTAGTAAAATCTTGACTATTAAATATTCCAGCCCTGCACTTTCACAAAGTGCAAAGGACAGAAGTTGTCTCTCTGTGTTAACAAGTAAGAATGGTTAGCGGATAAGTCATGGTTTACAAATCTGTATTTATGATTGGGGTCTGGCTGACAAACAGCAAGAATAAACCATACAACCTGGGGAGTCCAATTCCAGCAGGAAGTTGCTTTGAAATAACATCATACTTCATTCACTCCCCAAATGATGTCTTTGACGACCAGTTTGGACACATCAATAAAACGTCCTGTCACTTACCATATTTTATTTTCTTGCAGCATTTCCCACTGTTTGATGGTAACTCTCACAGTGCCTGTGCTTTCAGCGCAATCCACACTCGGATTTCGATTTGCCAAGTAGATTGCTTTTGGCCAAATTTCTTGTCCAAACACAGGTCCTTACAGTTTGAGAGTTCCCACTAAAAGATCCCTAAAGAAAAATATGCAGTTTTACTGGCTTGGATTTGTAGCTCCAAAATTTAAAAGAAAGCGGCTGGTTAACATTACAGACATTTTGAAGTACTTGTCTTTCAGAAATGCAAAGAACAATAGCAAGGAAAGCCTTTGATGGCTCAGAATTTATTTTATTTTATGTACTTATTAATTGGTACACTTTCTCCCCCATTTTAACCAAAGACTCTGTACATTGAAACAATAAAATAAGTAAAGACATGTGTCTTCTTTAAAAATCTCGATACTGGTTAAATCTCAGAGTCCTTTTCCATGCTTTCTGGGTAAAGGCTTTTTCTGTTCTCTCAGCCCTGCAGCACTTTGATCTCAGAAGCAGTGCCATTTGGTTGTAAATGTATGTGGCGCCTTTGATCTAGTACTTAGCTGGTCTTATTTAAAATAGATAGCTTCTTTTATCTAAGTCGTGTTTACTAGGTCTCGCTCTATGAAAGATGGTTTAAATTGCTATTATTTAGATAGAAAGTTATATAAAGTTTCGTAAGAGTGCCCAGATCTGAATCTAATTCTCTAAATTCTAAAACCCCAATGGCATTATTATATGTTTCATACAGCAAATTCTTATTAAAATGAGCTGCTTTTACAGATGTCAGGTAATATTTGCAAAAACTCTGTTTGCTTTTTAACAGGGAACTGATTTTCCAAAGAATAATAAACATATCCTACACTCGGGCAAAATGAGTACTCTCAGAGCGCCTAACTAAAAGGCCAATTTTTCCCTCTGCAATTCACATATTAGTATATTTTTCTATTACTGGATTATGAATACAACAAAGGGTATATTGAAATGGGACTTCTAAAAATTAATAAGTGTATATCTTAAATTCTCTTCTTTAAGAGGATTTCTTAAATACTTTGTCAGTCGCTTTAGTGATGGGTGCTTTCAATTTCCTAGGCTATATTCAATTATTCATTCAACAAACTATGTTGCAGGGGCAAAGACAGAGAGAGATTAGGTCAAAGACTCGGCCCTTAGGTTGCTCACAGCCTGGGGTTGGGCGGCAGAGCGCTAGTAGACAATTACACCTCAGTGTGGTGTGTGCCTCTTATGGATGCTGGTCCTCCCAGCCTGCAACCGGGAGTGCTCAGGGAAGGTCTCCTGGAAGAGGTGGTACCCAAGCTTTAGTGAAAGACTACTGACTCAGAATTCGTATCCTGTACAAATATTTCCAGCCAGATCCATAACTGCAAAGACACCTCTCCCAGTCTCCACACCCCTGGTTTAAGGCAGCTGGCCTAAACCTTGAGAGAGGTCTAAAGCTTGAAGGGTGTTGCTGCCTGAAGCTACCTGAAAAGCTTATAGATTGCCATCCAACAATAAAGAGAAAAAGCCCAAACCATCTTTCACAGAAGCCACTTGGTCCTAACCTGAAGGTTAAAAACACATAAGCCTGAGGTACTCTCATAGAGTGTTACCACATTCTGAGTATTTTCAGTGCTTTCTCTATATTAATGAATTGAGCCTATCCTCAACCCTACGACACAGGGACCACTATTATTCCCATTTAGATAGGAGGAAATTGAGGCACAGAAAGACAAGTTTGTCCCTGGTTTTTCAACTAGTAAGTTCCAGAGTTGGAATCGGAACCCAAGGAGTCTGACTCCAGAATATATGTTTTTAATTATTGTGTTAAACGTGTCTCCCATTTTCCTTCGTTCCTTACTTTCTTTTCTCTGAAATAAAGATTTGAGGAGGGCCCTGGTAATGAGTGCAATCACTGAGCACAGAACAGTTGCCATTATTACTTTTGTTATTATTTATTAACAGAGCGTGAAAGCCTCTCGTACATAGTAGGCATTCAGTGACTGTGAAATAACACTAAAACATTTGAAGACTAACCAAGACATTTGCATGGGCTCTGGGGCTGCAAGAAAGTCTGCATGATCATCAAGGGGATTAGCAATGGCTATGGAAGAATAGATGCAGACGGTAAATGTATAAATAGAAATAAATGTCCAGAGACCCATTGAGTTGGGGCAAAATGATGAGATGCCAGATTCTTTAATGACTCCTTTCTCCTTCCCTTCTTAAGTGCTGCTTAAGTAGAGCTGAGGCCAGACGGGATGCAGCTAAAGTGGCCCTAATCAACTCCCTCTTCAACGAGCTGCCCTCTCGCCGGATCACCAAGGAATTCATTATGGAGAGTGTGCAGGAAGCAGTTGCCTCCACCAGCGTGAGTACCCACCAGGGAAGGCGGAGCTGGCTATACTGAGAGTACTGAGGCCTTTGAATCTTGGGAGATGCTATGTGTACAAGTTCTTTAAGAACTGTGCAGGTGTTTTTGTTGTTTTTTTTTTTTTTTAAACCCATTAAATCATTAATTTTCAGCAAAAAGAGCACTTAGCTTGAAAATCATGATATTGGGGCTGTCTCCCTAGCCATGTCTCAGCAAGATTCTTCAGCCTTCCTGGATCACAGTTAATCATGCTGTCTATCAAAGTGGATCGAATTATCCATCTTGATTTGTTTATTTGGGTGTTTGCTGTTTGAGGAGCACTGATTCTTTTAGGGCCTGAGGATGCATGCAGTTGAATACCACTTTAACCTAGACATAAAGAAGTTCAGTTTTTCCCAAACTTGACTAATCATAAAAATTATCTGAAGCACTTGTTAAAAGTGCCAATTCCCCCGCCAGCACGAGGTCCTGCAATCTGTGTTTTTAAGGAAATACTAACTGCTTGAAGTGAAGTGAAGTGAAAGTCACTCAGTTGTGTGTGACTCTTGGTGACCCCATGGACTCTACAGTCCATGGAATTCTCCAGGCCAGAATACTGGAGTGGGTAGCCTTTCCCTTCTCCAGGGGAATCTTCCCAACCCAGGGATCAAACCCAGGTCTCCCACATTGCAGGTAGATTCTTTACCAGCTGAGCCACAAGGGAAACCCACTAACTGCTCAGCTATGAGAAAAGCTGTATGCCTAATATTTGTTAGATGTTAGACTTATCACACTTAATATCGATTACTTTATTCCGAGAGCTCGGGAAATTTCTGTAATAGATGTAATTAAATGCAAAGTGCTTTGAGAGCCGAACTATGTCTTAGAAATTTAGACAGGACATTTTCTCGCCAATCTAGGAGTAGATTATTTGCCCCATGAATTATTTGGTGCTCCTGATCCTTGTACCTCCAAACTATAAACCATTTTCACCATGGAGGAAGCCTTGGGTCTCACCTGGGGCAGGCATCTCCCTGTGTGTCCTTAAAGTGCAGAAACCAAAGGGCATTACCAAAAGTGCAGAAACCAAAGGGCATTACCAAAGAGATAAGCCACCTCCTGCTTCGCCTTTAGCATGGATCAACCCTGAGACTTTCATTCCCTGCTTCCCTTAACCTGACTATGCAAGTCAAGGTTCTGTCATTCTGGAGAAGCTACTGATAAGGAAGGTGACATTATCACACCAGCTATGACCTTTTTTGCTGCCTTCCCCGCTCATAAATGCTCTTATCACACAGAGAAGCGATGAGGGGGAGAGCGGTAGGGACTGAGAGTGGTTGTCCTGGCAGAGAGACTTCAGGGAGCTCTGGTCTGTCTCTGCTCTGAGGATGAAAGGAAGCCTTTATTTTTCTACCCTGTAAATTTCAAGTGCCTTTGAGGAAGAGAAGTTAGGAAAATGATGCCTGATTTATATGTGTGGAATTTACTCAGGAGCAGGGAGGGGTCCTCAGTGTAAATGTAATTTATCATTTTTTTTCATGGAAATTTCTAAGGAAGGAGAATATATATGGTTCATAGGCTTCTGGATGGATTTCCTCTGGGATATTTAAAAAGCCAACATAAATATTTCGGCAGTAGTGTGTTAATGTTATTGCATTCAAAAGCTATAAATTTGCGGCTATCTGAGGCCGGCAGTTGTTTGCTCAGTCTCACAAAGCCACTGCCCACCTTCCCAGGAATCCAAGGCCATGGGATGTTGAAGGGCAGGCCCCAATGCCATTCCAGAGCTCATGTTAGCTTTTTTATTGCCACTCCCCATAACCAAATATTGAAGGGGAATTTCATTTTTCCCCATCACCCACCCACCTTGTTTCTTAAAGATTAAGTGGCCCAGAATTGAAAAAATGTAAACCAAAATCCATGTCTCCAGGTTGAACACCAGCCTATTATGAAAAGTTCCCATTGAGAATCACGGTGGTCAAACATCAACGTGAATCAGCCATAGGTGTACATATGTCCCCTCTCTCTTGAACCTTCAAATTAAAAAATAAATAAATTTAAAAAAAAAAGAATCATGGTGGTAAAATATGAATGGTCCATACAACTGGAAATTTTTTCCCTGTTAATTACATAATTTGCTTGGTGATCATTAGAATCCTATGAAGCAAGTCAGCATTTCAAGATTTCAATAATGGATGAAAACAGCCTTGAAGGGCAACCATTCATTCAGTTCAGTTCAGTCACTCAGTCATGTCCAACTCTTTGTGACCCCATGAACCACAGCATGCCAGGCCTCCCTGTCCATCACCAACTCCCGGAGTCTACCCAAACCCATGTCCATTGAGTCGGTGATGCCATCCAACCATCTCATCCTCTGTCGTCTCCTTCTTCTGCCCTCAATCTTTCCCAGCCTCAGGGTCTTTTCCAGTGAGTCAGTTCTTCGCATCAGGTGGCCACAGTATTGGAGTTTCAGCTTCAGCATCAGTCCTTCCAATGAATATTCAGGACTGATCCCCTTTAGGATGGACTGGTTGGATCTCCTTGCTGTCCAAGGGACTCTCAAGAGTCTTCTCCAACACCACAGTTCAAAAGCATCAATTCTTCAGCACTCAGCCCTCTTTATAGTCCAACTCTCACATCCATACATGACCATTGGAAAAACCATAGCCTTGACTAGATGGACCTTTGTTGACAAAGTAATGTCTCTGCTTTTTCATATGCTGTCTAGGTTGGTCATAACTTTCCTTCCAAGGAGTAGGCGCCTTTTAACTTCACGGCTGCTCACTAGGGTGGCATTAATGCCACTACCAACAAAAACTCTATAGAGATGTGGGAATTTCTGCTTTAGTATAATTATTCTTTTTGAGTATATAATCAGTTAACATTCTAATGAAAAGCTAGATTCAAATTGACTTCAAAATCCTCTTCACTTAGAGATGATGAGATTAAGGCTTTTATCCCAAATCAGCTGGAGACGGTTATAAGGTGCACACCTGAAGGGTTAGAACCACAGGAGTTTCACCGTGGGGCCACAGGATTCATTCATGACCCCCAAAGAAGAGGAGGAAAAATCCGTGATGCTTTCCTTTTCTGCTTCCTTCCCAAGGGCACTTTGGATGACGCAGACGACCCAAGCACCAGCATCGGAGCCTATCACTACATGTTGGAGTCAAACATGGGGAAGACCATGCTAGAGTTTCAGGTACCTGCCACATGTTTATTTTGCTACACAGCCCCTAGAAGCCTGGGGGAATGCCAGTCTTATCACAAACAGCTCTTTGTTTATTTTGGTCATTTTCATTTAACCCTCTTAGAATCCAGCACTGTAACTCTCTTTTAGCAGCACTGCCGTAGGCTAAAACAAACAAGTCAACAAGGCACGATCTTTGCTTCTTGAAGGAAAGTAGAAGACTTAAGCTAAGAAACAGGTAGGGAACATTACCATCTTATGACCCTATTAGCACTTTACCAGCTTTTCAGTATAAAGCTCCCCTTTAAATCAAATCAAACAGCTTGAAATACTGCTCATGACCGTTTGGTTCTTAATTTTCAGAAGTTATAGATGAAGGTGACTGCAATGTATATTAAATAATTTCCCCGTCCATTATGGTATTTTTGTTAAACAAGATCTGCCATCTCCTATCATTAAGTAAATAAAAAAAGTTAGCAAGCTCTAGCTGTTTTCATTCCACTGCTGACAAGCAATAACAGAGCTAAGGAACTATATTACCTGTTATTTGTAAATTAATTATATTAGTAGTAAGAAGAAGAAGAATAGCTTACACTTGTTGGATGCTTACCTTGTCTGGCACTGTGCTAAGCATTTAACAAGTCTTACCATAATTTAACCTTCACAATAAACGTATGAGTATTTATTATACCCATGTCATCATTGAAGGAAGTATGTCACACAGCTTAGTAAATGGCACAGCCTGGGTTCAGACCCAGGCAGTCTGATTTCTGAGTTCATATTTTGACTATTATCCTATACTGGGCTTGACAGACAAAAATTCAATAGTGGTTGAGAATGAAAAGTATGCTCTCTAAAAAATTAAATTTGAATACAGTTGACCATCCATATACATCAATGCTACTAAGAATCAATATGCAGTGTTATAATAAGGAGACTTTACCTCCAAGATTTCTATTATTTTAGGTTAGATTCCAAGAAGCAATCAGAATATAAAGTTTTATGGACAAAAATGTTCATCGTGGTATAATTTACAATGGCGGTATAGCTGAACCTTAAAGCCAGCTTTCAAATACCGTCTTTGGTACCTTTCAAATTCTTTTCCTGATTACGGTGCCACAGCCGCTTCTCAGGTGGGTACGTCCGTCCTGCCCATTTTAAAATTCATTAATTTCACTCACCACTCTCTTGTTTGATTAAAGCAAAATTGCTCTGTTCTCATCCTTTCCTAGGAAGATCTCAGTCATCCAGATTTCTCCTTAAGCAGTTGTGGTCTCACGGACCTTTGACGTTGCTTGTCTTGGTTTGCAAAAGACCCTGAAGCTCACCTTCTGGTGTAGACAGCGGCTTGCAGCAGCCAGTGGTTCTCAGCCCTGGCTGGGGAGTGGGTTCGGCTGCCCACCTCTAAATCTGTTTCCTCGTTTGTACATAAATCAGGAAGAATAATAATAGCAATTATAGCGGTGCTACCTCACTGTGCCATTGTGGGGATTAAACGAGCCTGCATAGGGAGTTCAGAACGGTTCCTGGCATATGGCAAATGCTCAGTAAAAAATGACAACTGATAGATATATATTTCTGAAGAAGGACTGCTTTACTTGAAATGCCAGAGGCTACCGGATGGACTCCCCTGACAGCTTTATCTAACCTAAAGGCTCCAGAAGAGGACAAAGTAGCTTCCCAGCAATAAATGCTTCAGGGCCCTGCGTCTCCTGCATTGCAGGCAGATTCTTGGCCAACTGAGCTATGGGGGAAGCCCTGCTATAGAATACAAGAGTGAAACTGGCAAGAGTCATTTTTTATATCCCATAACAATCTAAAGTCAGAGGGAACATGAAAGGGAGGCGCATGACACAAGAGAAGGAACACAAACTAAAACAAATCATACAGATCCAAGAGCCAAGCCTGTTCTACCACTTGTCGCCTGTGAACTCAGCCATTCTGAGACTCAGTTTTTCTCATCTACAAAATAAGAATCATGATGTCCATTGTGTAGACTTTTTGTGGGACTTATACAATGTGGCATTTATAAAGCATTTAGCACAATGATTCCCTAAGAAAGAAATCATTTATTTTAATTTCTCCTCTCTCCCTGACAGAAGAATATTGTACTTTTTTTTTTCTTACAGAATGAATGTTGCCTGGCCAAGAACATGGTAGCTTGTATAGGATTTAGTAACTCTTTTCAGAAAAATCAAGAATGATTTTTTTTTTTAATACAGTGGGTTAGTCTGCCAAATATAGGAAAGGCAAAAAAAATTTTTTTAATTTTTAAATTCTGTCCAAGTACTATGAAAGGCTGTACTCAACCACCTTTTAGTAATACTTTTTTTTTTTTAATTGCCTTACAATGGGCTGCATGTTTTCTGTGTGGTCTGCGTACTAAGGTATTTAAGAATGTGAAATAATAATTTGACTCATATTGTGGAAATGTTTCATAAATTCTCGTAAAGGAGGCTGGGTGCCGGATGAGAGACAGAGGTAGAGGAAGATGTGAGAGCAGGAAAAATCCAAATTCCCTCCTCCCAGTAGGGATGCTGGCAACCCACAGGGAGGGCCATGAAGTACACCCCTCTTCCTTCCTCCAGTCCCAGGTTGCCTGCTGGTTTCCTACACATTCCTCCATGGCCTGGGTTAAATGCATCAACTTGTTTCTGCTCATAATGGGAACTGACCACAGGCCTGGGCTGTTTGCAGTCAACACAGCAATTCAGTCCCCCTGGTGGGTAATAGATGTGTGTTTGTATCTAGCTACGGATGACTATACAGTCTAAAAACAAGACTGGTGTCTCCTGACTGCCCTCCGGCTTTCCAGGGTGGCCGTTAAGGAGGCAGAGCTCAGAAGAAACCTGATCGGCTTCTGCTTACCTTCACTTCGTGGGCGGGAGGCTGGGGTGCCTGCTTAAGGTAGCCTTGCCTCTCTCCGTAGAGAAAATTGCCTCATGTTTGCAGGGGTGGGATGGCGGCAGCTCTAGCCACTGGGTCTTGTCAAGGTCAGATTCAAGGCAGACTTTGACTGAAGCTGGTTAATATATTTATTCTGAAGCCTAATGCAATCCAAAGATGAGCTGTTTATTTACATCTTTGCTAAATTCTCCAGGTTGCCTTTTAAAACCTCATCCCATAAACAAATTTCCTCTTAAATCCATTCTCTTGGGTGGGGAGATGGTGCCCACCTGCTTTTCAAGTTCTCCATTTACACTGTTTGTTTTTCTTATTCCTGATGAATCACAGAACCAAGCCAGTCTCCCAGACAGAGTTCCAGAGAGAAGCAGTGTTCATTTTCTCCCTGCGAAGTAGCTGGGAGGCCACACATCGTTTCTCGTAGGAGGCAACACCAGGAAGCTCTGTGAGGACAGACCCCGGTCGTTGTTGGTTTAGATTTAATGAATGACAACATGAACCAGAAAAGCTGTAGAACAAAAGCTACAACTGCAATGCTCCTGAAGAGAAAGAAAACACAGGACTCGATTCACCATCTGATTTCAAATTTACTTATGGGGGCTCCCTGTGGCTCAGACAGTAAAGAATCTGCCTGCAGTGCAGCAGACCCAGGTTCGATCTCTGGGTCAGGAAGATCCCCTGGAGAAGGAAATAGCTTCCCACTCCAGGATTCTAGCCTGGAGAATTCCATGGATAGAGGAGCCTGGTGGGCTACAGTCTATGGGGTCACACAGAGTCGGACACGACTGAGCGATTAATACTTGGTAAAGGGAACTGGCTATGTAATGTATGGGGCCTGGTGCAAAATGAAAGTTTAAGGCCTTTTGTTCAAAAATTGCTATGAATTTAAAGATAGCAAAGCACTAAACCAAGCTCAAAGCGTGTGTGACTGCACAGATCCCAAGCTCGTGAAACTGCCCTTGTCCCTGAGACAAGATCCCCAGAACAGCCCAGACTAGGGTAAGAAGAGTCAAGCATTTAACTGGGGTACAAAATTTAAAGGAGCAACAAAAAATTCAGTAATCAAGGCAAATAATATTATAATGTAATACATTTAAAACTCAAAATAAATGTGCAGAAATCTATGACAAATGAAACATCCAAATTTTAAATGAAGATAGGATTTTAAATAACAGACCCTGAACTTGTGCGACTCACCTTAAGTCTTGCTTCACTTACCTGGCCCTAGTCTCAACCCCACCTCTAGGCCAGCTTCTTGTTTATCTGTAAGCCCATGGAGAGGAGCCAGGCTTCTAGGTCAGCCTACGTTACAAACACAGCTCAAAGACTTCAGTGAGGAAGAAACAGGACAGATAGCCCACCAAACAGACTTCATTCAAAACGATAGGGCTTCAACAAGTAGAAAACAAGGCTGAGAAGACCAGGCAGTGAGGAGTCATGGGAAAACTAGGAACTGAGTCCTCACAGAAGCCCACAGCCACCCTCTCCTTGCCAGTCTTTCATAATGCAAGGATTTCCAATGCCATCAATGATAAGCATGCAAGGATTTCCTGGGGTTGAGCCAGGGTTCACACAGCTTCAGGAAGATCTGAAGATAGCGAACTTGGTCAGTTCAGGTCAGTTCAGTTCAGTCACTCAGTCGTGTCCGACCCTTTGTGACCTCATGGACTGCAGCATGCCAGGCCTCCCTGTCCATCACCAACTCCCGGAGTTTACTCAAACCCATGTCCTTTGAGTCGGTGATGCCATCAAACCATCTAATCCTCTGTCATCCCCTTCTTTTCCTGCCTTCAATCTTTCCCAGCATCAGGGTCTTTTCCAATGAGTAAGCTCTTCACATCAGGTGGCCAAAGCATTGGAGTTGCAGCTTCAACATCAGTCCTTCCAATGAATATTTAGGACTGATTTCCCTTAGGATGGACTGGTTGGATCTCCTTGCAGTCCAAGGGACTCTCAAGAGTCTTCTCCAACACCACAGTTCAAAAGCATCAATTCTTGGTCATGGGAGGGGAAATAAAGAAATGGGACAGGGAGAATGTGGAAATATTTCAGTATACTTCATGTAACAATGGTAAGATCTGTTATCCTCCTCCAGAGAGGAGGGCAAGCACTATAGATCAGGACACAAAGTAAGAAGGTAGAAAGAAGGTTATCTTTCCTAGGGGATTTAGGAACAAGAGCTGCAGGGAAGAAGAGGCAGTTGTGTTACTGCAGAGGAAAGAACTGCTTGATGACAGGATAGAAATTTAGACAAACCAGAGGAGGTGAGGAGGATAATCCTCCTCCTGCAGGCGAAAACAGTCCAAGTCTCAGTGGGGAAGTTTTATGAGAGGGGTAGGTTGTCAAGGGATATGAGAAAGATTTCCAGTTCTGTTCACAGAATTGTGGGTTCCACAGTGTTCGGAGGGTTGCTGAGTGACACAACAGAAATTTATCTGGATGAGGGGCTTGGCACAAAAATAAGAATGAAAGCTTAGAGGACATTGGAGGGAAAATATATTATAAAGGCAGGACAGTTATCAGAGGATGGAATTAAGAGCCCTTTTAGCAATAGGTTGTTTCTCAAACTGGGCCACATGGATGCAAGGACGATGCCAGGAGGGTTACTGAAGTCACAGAATAAACTCAATACCTCTTTCTGGGTTGTCGACATTATGTGAAGATTGCAGGATAAGGAAAGGAGTGGAGTGGCATTCGTTTTCTTCTTTAAGGAAACAGACATATACAATAAAATGCAAAATTTAAGAGGAGTCTTACAATAAAACATTTGTCAATATTGTCCCTCCTGTAACACCATGGAGACTGCTTCATATCGGAACCTAAACAGCGTTCCTATCCATTTTTGTTTATGTCTGCAAAGCATTCGGTGAGTAGGCCTGAGGGTATAGCAAGGAGGGCAACACAAGTTTACCTTCCTCAGCCACTGGGGTTATCTTAATAAAAGGCACAGTGGTGGGAGCCGGATTAGATTATGGATTTGGTTGGGAACAAAAGATTCTCACTTTCCCAAAGCAGCATAGTGCTGTGACAGAGTGGAAATCTGGAAGGGGGCAGAGAGAAGTGGAGAGGAGTCCTAAGAGGGGTGAGTCCCCCTGGCACTGGACCCAGGACCCTGGGCAGACATGGGGTCAGTGTGTGGCTCAGCTGGTGTCCATGTCATATTCTAATTAATGGAAACACATGGTTTTGCCCTTACCAAGGTCTCTGTCTGTTCTTGGGCTTCCCTGATGGCTCAGACAGTATCTGCCTGCAGTGTGGGAGACCCGAGTTTGATCCCTGGGTCAGGAATATCCCCTGGAGAAGGGAATGGCAACCCTCTCCTGTGTTCTTGCCCGGAGAATTCCATGGACAGAGGAATGGTGGGCTACGGTCCATAGGGTCGCAAAGAGTCAGATACAACTGAGGGACTAACAAAGTGTGTTCTTGTGGTGCTTACCGTGTAGTAATACATACACAAAATCCTAAACTGAAAAGAAGAAAAGCGTTACATTCTAAGGGCAATTTAAACGTGAGAATAGTGCTATTCAGACAGGAGACATTTAGACATGAGAATATTTATTCTGATGATCGTATCTCTTTAAATTTTACCTCATAATTTCAAGGTAACTGTAATCTCAAACTGAGCTTATGTCTCCAGATTTCATAGTGAAAACGTTTTCCAGAGCAAGCAGACATAAAGACAATAAAAGTCCACTTTTTTTTTTTGAATGGGCATAGACATCTATTCAAATGTTAAGCTTTCAAAACTTGTCTCATGACCAGGAAGTTCCTTAACTGTATTGTTATTTTCCAATAGGTATGTGGCTGTGGTTTGTACTACCACTAATCCACTGTAGATGTTTCTCTGATCAAAAAAGAAAAAAAAAAATGTAGGTAACTTCAGTGCTGCTGCTAAGTCGCTTCTGTCATGTCCGACTCTGTGGGACCCCCATAGACAGCAGCCCATCAGGCTCCCCCATCCCTGGGATTCTCCAGGCAAGAACACTGGAGTGGGTTGCCATTCCTTTCTCCAAAGCATGAAAGTGAAAAGTGAAAGTGAAGTCGATCAGTCGTGTCCAACTCCTACGGAAGACTGCTAATCCTAATCAGATTGGAAAAACAAAATCTTCAGTATGTTGAATACATGTTAGCTTGCACTCGGTATCATGCAGGGAAAGGATGATGCTGACAGAAAAGCTAAATGCTGTGCTCAGCCCTGGCCGTTGAATGTGAAAACTGTGGGTGGCTTTAATATCAATTCATCCTTCTTGGTCATATTTTAAGGCATTTTCTTGACTGAATTTATAAACTCAGGGGTATTTTACAGTTTCTGTAGTTTGTCCATTATATGCTCTATATTTATTTTTTGGCCTGAATTTTTTTAAATTTAAATTATTTTCATATGGCATATTGTCACTTGGTTCAAAGCTCAAAAGGTACAAACGAGTGTCGGAGGAAAGTCTCGCTCCATTTTTCTCCCCAGAGGCGACTCATGTTGCCAGATTCTTTTGTATCTTGTCAGAACTCTTCTAGGCATTTATAAGCAAATATTTATAGGCATCTTCTAATTCTTTTTTAATCAAGTAGTAGCACTCAGTATACATGTTGGACACCTTGCTTTTAACACCACCTCACAGAGACTCTACATTAGAACGAAAGCGCCTTCTCACCCTTTGTGATTGCCGTGTATTTACTAGGATGACCATGTTGTAAGGGAGAAAAAATCATTTTCTTTTTATCTTCTGAATTCTTAGCCGAGACTCCTGTAATGAAAGACAGATTAGAAAGAGAAAAACAGAAGTACACCTCATGTATGTGTGAGAGATACCCAGGGAAAAATGAGGACCTCCACAAGGCGGCATAGAATTCAGGATTAAATACCCTCTTAATACGGAAGGGAGAGCGAGTGTGGGCCTCTCAGGAAAGCGCATGTGTGCCTGCTCAGTTGCTCAGTCATGTCTGAATCTTTGCAACCCACGGACTATAGCCCATCAGGCTCCACCTGGCGCTCTGCCCGTGGGATTCCCCAGGCAAGCATACTTGAATGGGCAGCCATTTCCTCCTCCAGGGGATCTTCCCGACACAGGGGTCGAACCGGTGTCTCTTAGATCTCCTGCATTGGCAGGCAGATCCTTTACTGCTGAGCCACCAGGGAAGCCCCTCAGGAGAAAGGAGATAATCTTTAAGAAAGATGAATTGATCCTTAGAAGAATAGATAGGAGATATGATAGAGACAAAGTTTGGCTGAGCATGGAGTGGACTTCAGTTTCTACTTCTGTGATAAGAGTCAGTACACCCTGGTTGATGAAACTTGTGGAGAAGGGATTTATAACAATTAAGTTCCTTTTGGAGGATCTGTCTTTTGGGAGATAAGGGGAGTTCAGAGAAAGCCTCTTCCTCTGTTTGCAGTTTTTTAAGTAGTTATAGCTCAAAATAATCAATATACCAAAGTTGCATATTTGGGGGTGCTATATTCTGCTACAATTCAGGATTTAACCATTCCTTTTTGTAACCATTTCATTTAACCATTCCTTTAAAAATGAACATTTAAAATATTGCCAGTCTCAAGCAGTTTTTTTTACATGATGCAATAAATAGCCTTGCCTACACATTATTCGAAGATGCGCTGGTATATTTATATAACTTCCTGGGTGTAAAATTGTTACAGCATATGTGTTTACACTGTTGAGAGGTATTTGTCCATTATTTAATAGTTCATGCCAAATATAGATAAAACAGAGGAGGGAAGGAAAAACGCTCCGGAAGCCTACGGCTGTGGTATTTGAAGTCTCAAAGTGTTCTGACAGTACTGTGTATTCCATTTGCCTGATATAGCTGGAGTTAGGGTTACGACCTCTTCAGCAATCACTGAGGCACTTTCCTTCACATTTCTGCTTTGAGACTAATGACAAACATTTGGGTTTTATAGGAGCTCATGACCATTTTCCAACTATTGCACTGGAATGGAAGCCTCAAAGCCCTTCGTGAAACAAAATGTTCCCGACAGGTGAGATTTTCCCAATAAAAAGCAGGTTTGTGTTGTATGGCATCTTCCACTGAGGTTCCTTTATTTGAATTTTTCTCTCTTTAGCACCTTATTTATTAAAAGCAGAGGATATATATATATATACCGTGCTTAGTCACTCCATTGTGTCCGACTCTTTGAGACCCTCTGGACTGTAGCCTGCCAGGCTCATCTGTCCATGGGGATTCTCCAGGCAAGAATACTGGAGTGGGTTGCCATGCCCTTCTCCAGGGGATCTTCCCAACCCAGGGATCAAACCCAGATCTCCCTCATTGCAGACAGATACTTTACTGTCTGAGCCACCAGGGAAGTATATGTATACTAACATGTATATATGTATATGCTAACATATATATGTAAATTTATGTGCACATAACTATATGTGCAACATATAAGTGTACTAACATATATATATATATATATATATGGTATATCTCTATCTGGTATATCTCTCTCTGATATACCTATCTAGATTTAGATCTAGATATATCAATCCGGTTGCATCAGGGACTGACCACACACACTAAGAATGTTGGCTGGCCATAGGACAGCTTTAGACACCTGTACTGAACGCTAGAATGGAGGGATCACTAAGACAGACTTAGTTCCTAAGTCAGATACGGCATCTACTCCATGCAGTGTGCCCCTCCCACTCTTCAAAGCAGAAAGAAATGTGAGTCTGCACCACCTCCAAACCTCCTCACCGAGAACAGGTAGTTATTTGTAGCAGGAGGATTCTTCTCACCCCCACCCAATGTTCCCAGCGGGTAACAGAACTGATTATAAAGGTGGGAGACATGGTATTTCCATCACTTCAATTTTTTGTTTTTGTTTTCTATAACTTCAATTTTTTTTTTCAGTCACTTCAGTTTTGGGGTTTGGAAGTTCCTTCTTTATTTTTCAGAGACAGGGCCTCACTATTTCTTAGCTATCTATGAAAAGCATCCTGCTCCCTTTTTTGGTGGCAAAGGCAAACCCCTCCCATGCACTTAATGGTTCTCACCCTACTATCACTGAAGATTTATTCTTCCTTTATCCCACTAGATTTCGAGGATAGTAGTTTATTTTTGAGAATTTGCTAACAGGAAGTTGTATGAGGAGCACAGCCTCTACTAGTCAGCAAGATGAGGGCGGATGTAAAAGTTTTCCATGCACTGCTGCCCCAGGAGTTTTTGTTCTTTGCCTAGAAAGCCTGGCTTTCAAAATGTCAAAGATGCAAAAGAAATGAGTAGCTGACAATGGCTTTGGCTATTTTTTTCTTTTCCTTTGATTTCATAAAAAGCCTTTGAAACATGCCGAGTTGGTTACAAACACTTTTCCGTGATTGTTTTTAATTTGTTAAGGTCATAAATAAATACCATATGTTCTTGAAAATAAAAATAAGCAACACATCCACTCCACAAGGTCTTTTTAAAGAGCATTCATCAAACTTACACATGACATTACAGTGTACGGGCGAATTTTAAACATGAGAATTGGAAGATAGTGACTAATTTTGCATTGTCTGCAAAAAGTAAGAGACAGTGCACATAAAGTTACCATTATGATATCAGTGATGATAATACCTATCTTCCATAATTGTTAGGGTCCTTCCCATAGTTACTGTGAGCTGTTTAGTCTGTCATCTTCCTTATGCTAACAACACAGCAGGTAGAAAGCTGACTCTCCTGGTGTCTAAGTCTTGTCCTGACTCAAAGCTTCCTGTTTTCCGCAGTGGGTGTGACCAAACCCAGTTCTGCCCGAATCCTTCTGTGCAGTTGTTTCCCTCTATCTTGCCAAAGCAGCTAATGTTGGGCAGAAGGATTATAAATAAATGAGGTAAAGCTCATACTAATTGTTGTAACAATGCAGTTTCAAAGGAATATATATTTTCCAGTAAGGTTAGAGCTCTGTTCTGTGAATAATTTTAGGTCATTCCTGGTGGCAGTGTTTTGATTCAACCTGGAGTGACCTTTACTTTGGGTACCAACTTAAGTCATTTTGATCCTTTAAGAGGTGTGTCCTGGGGTTGGGCTTCAGTTCGTGAACGTCAGAGAGGTTTAGTTGTCCGTAGAACCCCCAAGGGTGTTTGTGTGCTGGGGTGGTGGGTGGAGGCATAGGAAACGAAGTGTCAGCAGGCCATGAGCCCAGGTACTTTTGTTGCTCTTCACTGATGCTCTGGACCTTGTCTCTTGGTTCCCAGGAAGTCATCTCCTATTATTCCCAGTACTCCCTGGATGAAAAGATGCGCAGCCACATGGCCCTAGACTGGATCATGAAGGAGCGGGAGTCGCCAGGAATTCTCTCCCAAGAGCTGCGAATGGCCCTGAGGGAGCTGGAGGAAGCCAGGAAAGCAGGACAAGAACTACGGTTTTACAAAGAAAAGAAAGAGATCCTGAGTTTAGCCCTGACGCAGATCTACAGTGATCCTGACGCTTCTTCACCCAGTGATGATCAGCTGAGCCTCACGGCCCTTTGTGGCTATCACTAGCAAGACCAGGTCCCAGCTGCCCCCAAGGTGGGCAGAAGCCGGACTCTCCCATGAGGAAGCTCATGGAGAGGTTTGGTCATCAGAGGCTTTAGCACTTCCAGATGCTACATGAAGGCGGTAGTAATTCTCCTCACTTATTCCATGCACAGTATCTCAAGAGTAGTAGGACCCTTACAGGACCCAACGTGCCCCTCAGTGCAATTTCCCCATTGCGTTCTCAATAGTTCCACCTCAGGCCGAAAGGATGAAGACGGGATTGTTTGGAAAATATTTCCCAGGCCTGGCTTCAACCTGAAGCCTGGCTGACATGTGCCTTGCTGGATTACGTATGTTGTTTCAAAGAAAGAACCAGTGTAGCAACTCCGAAAAAAACACCAGCCAGGACTAGGGAAAGTAGCATGATAGCAATTAAAAAATACTTGGGATTAAATAAACAATATGGATTATTTTTTAAAATATCCAGGGGTCAGAGTTTCTTCTTAAGCTTTGTCAGCTGCAAGATCATTTACACTCCACTAGGTGTAACATATGGAGAAGGCAATGGCACCCCACTCCAGCCTGGAAAATCCCATGGACGGAGGGGCCTGGTGGGCTGCAGTCCATGGGGTCGCTAGGAGTCGGACACGACTGAGCGATTTCACTTTCACTTTTCACTGTCATGCACTGGAGACGGAAATGGCAACCCACTCCAGTGTTCTTGCCTGGAGAATCCCAGGGATGGGGGAGCCTGGTGGGCTGCCGTCTATGGGGTCGCACAGAGTCGGATACGACTGAAGCAACTTAGCAGCAGCAGCAGCAGGTGTAACATAAAACTTCAGCGGGGATTTTATCTGGACATCCCACTATCAAAGATTTTGAAGTGCTAATGGTATGAAAACACTATATAAATGTAATGTGGCTTAAAATGTCATTGTCATAATTTTTTTAAAAAGCCCGCTCTTCCATATGGGGATAAATGTCACCCAGGATAGCACCCTTACTTGTTTTCCTCGAGAAGAATTAATATCCAGTTTTTGTGAGTCCTCAATCAGTCATGTGCATTTTTAATTTGCAAACAGATGAAGTGCTTTATTTTTATGTCTGCCACCTCAGTCATATATCTATAATGGGGACAGTTACTGGCATTTCTAAGACTAAAACGTTTTGAAAAATCATTAGCATTTAACAGTACTTATATTTACATTTGATTTGTTTCTCCTCCATTAGAGAAAAGGAATTATTAATTGTCTTTGTTGTTGTTCGGGAACTTAAGCCACCAGTAGCTCAAATGTAGTGTCACTTTTCCGTTTAAATTATTGGACTCTTCTTTAAAGGAGAGATAAAACATTGCCATCTCTCTTTTAAAATGGCTTGGGTCAATCAACTGATTAGAAAACCAAAAGCAAATACAAACCAGTTTTTATGGTTCTTCGTCACTCAAATTTAAGAATGGTAGCAGTGCCAATTTTAAACACTTATACATAGTTCCTTATTTTTAACATGGGATGGATTATCTTGCATTTACTCCAATGTCAAATTTAATAAAAACAGTTTTCTCAATTTTCAATAAGATTTCCTTTTCTTCCTGTTTAGGCAAATGCACATTAACTTTCATGAAAGCTGAAACCATTGTAATTACACAAATGTTTACAAAAACGTGATAGTTGTAGCTTCATATCTAAATATCTACAATGCTAATTGTCACTCCTTGAATCCCCAAGAAACTGTATACTGAGCATGTATTTTGGAAGTAGCCTTATTAATAAAAATTAACTTCACACATCATATTTCTCACCCCAGGGAAAAATTTAGCTATATACCTTCCCTACTCAAATGTCTTGCAGACATAATACTATATAATATTAGATACATTTTATTTAAAATATTGTTTTAACAAAAAATAATCACATCCCTCCCCATGATGAGGCTAAATGCCACCTAGAAGAAATTCCCAAATAGAAATTAGAATTAATATCTGTAAGTGAATACATTTTAAAATTAAATCACATCCTATTTAAAGTAATGTTTTCAAGAAGTCATTACTCTTTATCATTTCAGAAAAGATACAGCTTCCCGTGTTAGGTGTGATGAAAAGTAGGTACTTCTGTACTGCATTTGCAGTCTTTAACAATGACCACCTCAGGCTGACATTATCTAACTAGATGCAGGAACAAGAATCGGCTAGAAAACATTAAATGTAGTCTCTGCCTGGCAGTTAGAAAAACTGTACCCATTCCGTACACTGGAAGCAGAGGCTCTGGCTTGGCCACTATCAACTTTTCCTGACTGGTCAAAACTGCCCACTCTTCCCACCACGGTGTGGGAGTTTCAGCAAAATAAGCAAAAGTAAGAATCTTTGCCACTCCCTTTGATGTTCATTTATCACAAATCAGTATCAGCTGAGACCTAATGTCTGTCATTATATCACATCAGTTCAGTTCAGTTCAGTTCAGTTGCTCAGTCGTGTCTGACTCTTTGTGACCCCATGAATCGCAGCACACCAGGCCTCCCTGTCCATCACCAACTCCCGGAGTTCACTGAGGCTCACGTCCATTGAGTCGGTGATGCCATCCAGCCATCTCATCCTCTGTCGTCCCCTTCTCCTCCTGCCCCCATCCCTCCCAGCATCAGAGTCTTTTCCAGTGAGTCAACTCTTTGCATGAGGTGGCCAAAGTACTGGAGTTTCAGCTTTAGCATCATTCCTTCAAAGAACACCCAGGACTGATCTCCTTTAGGATGGACTGGTTGGATCTCCTTGCAGTCCAAGGGACTCTCAAGAGTCTTCTCCAACACCACAGTTCAAAAGCATCAATTCTTCGGCGCTCAGCTTTCTTCACAGTCCAACTCTCGCATCCATACATGACCACTGGAAAAACCATAGCCTTGACTAGACAGACCTTTGCAGGCAAAGTAATGTCTCTGCTTTTCAATATGCTATCTAGGTTGGTCATAAGTTTCCTTCCAAGGTATATCACATAAACATCTGTAATTCTGGCTTGAGACTAGCAGGGTTGAAGAGCAAAGTAGACTATTATTATTTTTCATTTTCTATATCTTGTTCTCAATAACACACTGTGTTGAATGGGCCTGGAGTGGAGGATTCTCTACTTAAATATATAGAACCCTGGGTTCTAACATTTTGTGGTTATAAATTCTTTAAGAATCTGATAGAAGCTATGGACCTTATCCTAGGAAAACAGGATGAAACAATTACATTCAAAATTACACAGACTGTTTCAGAGTGTATGTGAAACTCCCCAAAATCCATACATTGCTCTGTTGAAAGGATGCCCAGTTTAAAACTCTTAATTTTTGCATATCTACTTACAGTTTCTTAAACTTTTCAGCAGGGCTCCAACCTAACTCAGACATAGTCCCATTAACCTGTCTCTGAGACAAATGTCATCATCCTTAAATACAGAATTGCACTCTTTAAAAAAAAAAAATGAAAAAATGAAAAAAAAAGAATTGCACTGATTTGTGACAAGAGATAGTTTAATTTTCACAAAACCCAAATACCCCAGATTGTTATGAAAAAAACCGCTTAAAGAAAATTAGTCACTTAACTTGTATGAACATATCAGAATATCACAGATTTAATAAAGTCATTGTTCCTCTAATGATCAGAATTTGGTCGTCCATTTGTTCAGTATGTTTGCTGTTACATTCATTCACCTATTTCTAGAAAAGGAAAAGAATCAAGCCATAGATATTCTTGAAATGCTGTACCCACATCAATGATAAATCTGATCAGCTAGGTCTCAGGAAAACAAGAAAGAAAACATAAAAGCTTAACACCTTTCAATTTCTTTAGAGAAAGTTGTTGACATCAGGAGCATTGTTGTAGTTGACTTAATCTCTGAAATACTTTAGAGGGTTCTCAGTTATGTCATGCCATGCCTCTCTTTCTTGCCAAATGACAAAAGAAGCCAGACTAAGAATATTTTTATTATCCCTGACTATGTTTACAGGTAAAGACTATTTAAGACATTAGCTCTTGTATATTGTTGATTTTTGTTTTGTTTTGTTTTACCTTGGAGAAATGCAAAACTCAAGATTTCTTCTATGGTGTCCACCATGTTAAAGGGTGAATATTAAGATTATTTTTAGCCAGGGCTCCAGGGAAATGAAAATATTTTCCCTACCCCAGTAGTTCTCAACTTTGGCTCACATTAGAAATATTCAAGGAGATTTAATAGATCCTAGCTATTCAGACTATCCCCAGATCAATGAAATCAGACTCTCTGGAAGTGGGACCAGCCATCAGTATTTTTTAGAGGTCCCAGGTAGTTCCAGTGTGCAATAAGGTTAGAACCATGGTTCTACCCAGGAAGTTCTGGCTCAAAGGCCTGCAGACTAACTAGTGGGAGCTGTTACTTAACTTGGCACTGGCCCCAAATTAAAAACATTGAGCTCTTCTGATTTAGGTAGAAGCAAAACCTTTTGCTTGGGCAAGAGGCTTTCCTGGAGCCCAGAACTAAAGTTGGGCAAGCATGTGTTCACACACACACATCTTATCTTAGCAGGAGAGCCAGATTCTATTCCAGGTCCAGACTTTTTCTCAAATATGCCACACAAACTACCTTTACCAGAATCATCCTTTAAAAATACAAGTTCCTGGTCCATGCCCAGACCTGCTAACCAAATTCCAGGAGAGAGTCTGGATTATTTACCACTTCACCAGGTGTTTCTGATCACACTTAAATTTGAGTTCGTTTGGCCAAGAGCTACTTAGCACATTCTTTAGTAGGCAGCACAGCCTTGGCCTAACATAATCAGCCTCTTGGTGGAGAGTACAGAAAGGAATAAAGGAGGACGGGGAGGTTGCCTCTTCACTCTCCTGGAGCTAAAGAGAAACAGAAGGGCTAGCTGCCTTTTCTCTTCCAAAAGAGTAGCTCCCACTCTTTTTATCACTTTGGCTTCAACATTTGGAATTAGCTTTAATCTCTTTACTGGAAACCGTGAAAATCTTCTATTAGCTTATGGTTAAAGTCATTTCTTTAAACCTTACCCAACTCTGGTAGCACATTCTCTCTTGGTGCAAAGTAAGTTGTGGGAAAGGGAAGCAGAAGTTTTTCCTGAGAGCTGTTGATTCTCTAGTGATCGTTGGTTCCCAAGTGAAAGTCCTGGATTGCTATCTATTTATAGGCAGTTCCCAATTTTAGCAGCAAGCATATTTCACAAGTCCATTTGTAATTCAGTTGTTCAATCCTAACAATGCATTTTTCCACAGGAGCAAGGTCATAAATGATGGCAAGTTTCCCAGATGAGCCTATGTAAACAAATATATATATGCACTATGCATGTGTGCTCAGTCATGTCTGACTCTTTGCGACCCCATGGACTGTAGCCCACCAGGCTTCTCTGTCCCTGGGATTTCCCAGGCAAGAACACTGGGGGATCTTCCCGAGCCAGGGATCAAACCTGTGTCTCTTGCATCTCCTGCATCAGCAGGCAGATTCTTTACCAACTGTGCCACCTGGGAAATCCCATATAAACAACAGGGTAACTTACAGATGGATCTATGGGACATAATACAGCTCTAGGTTGTAGGCAGGGGAGAGTAGAATAAGTGAGACAGCTGTGGGTCTCAGGCATATTACTGAAGACCTCCCTAGGGCATATGTCTTCCTCTCAAACTGGTTCTCCAGAGAGTCCCTTTGTTTTCTCTTTGCTCCCCATCCCCACCCCAAGATTAGCTTGACAATACCCCACCCCTTGCCATCTTTTGTTTCTTCTTCCGATCACAGCTTCTTCTACTTGCTGACTTACTGGAGAAGTGCTTTCCTTCCTGCCTATCCCACACACACTTTGAAAATTTCGAACAACTGGCATCACTAGAAATAGGAACATTGGATGACCTAAAAATGGCAGCTACTAAGCCTCTGTGCAGGTCCTGCAGAGAAAGACACAGGCACCGGACGTGGAGCTGCACTCTCCCAGCCCTACACTCCCCTACTTCCTTGGTGTCCTCAGTGGATGCCCCCACGGCATTGCCCCATCCTGAGCACGGATGCCCCATAGCTAGCCAGTGACTCTGGGTAATCTGGCTCAAAACTGCAAACGGGACTGATCAGTCCATCCGCCTCAGGAATGGGAACCAAGAAACATGGAGGAATTTGGCAGTTCGAGATGGAAGCTCAAATTGGAAGAGTCAGGTTGACGAGCGCTGTGCAAGTTGAAAGGATGAGGAAGAAGGAATGGTGGGTCAACAGAGGAAGCTGGTCAGGAGGACGAGAAGAAGGTGGTCAGTGTAGACAGCAGATGCAAAAAGAGGGAGAAACACAAGTTGAAGGTGAGACTATGAGGCCCCGAGGAAACAGGAAGAGGGGCCGGCCCACACCCCCGGCAGTAAATTCACTTACTCTTTAGCTGACTTGATCAGCACTTCGCAACCAAAGAAATCTCACCTTACTAATTTCAGAGCAAATGACTCTAGATTTACCTGGACTTTTCCTCCTGAGAAGAGACCAAGAAAACTGACATGAGGCAAAACAGTAGAAATAGAAGCAACAGAAATGCTGCTGAGGAAACTAGACTTAGGACTGGCAAGAGAGTTAGATTTCTGCCCACTCATTGCCCCTTCCACTCCAATGTAAGCTCTCACACCAGTCAGGAGGACTTCCCAAATCTGCAACAAATTTACGTATTATATGCTAACCCCTGTGTTTTTCCTCCCCTTCACAGAAATTCCTGTGTTCTCATGTTCCACACGAACAGAGGGAAATAGAATTCAATGTTTACAGATAGAATTCATAATCTCAAATAAATGTTGCATCTTTAAAAATTAATCACCTTGGAAAACTAATAACGTAATTTGACAGTGCTCAAGAGTGCTGTCTTTGCCAAAGACATTTCTGTCATGAACGCCTCTGTGGGAAAGCCCTCTAAGTCCCTGTGAGCGAAGGAATAAAATCAGTTTCTTTTGTCAGCAGAAAGCACCTTACATCCTGAACAGACTAGTTTATTTCAGTATCTCAACTGTTAGGCCTAATACTTAGCAGGTAGTAAGTATAGTTGAATCTGAATTTCTACTCGAGGAACATTCAGTGAATGATTGTCATCATGCCTTGGTGCCTTCCTTACTCCTTGCTTGATCAGTTAATTCCTTCATCAGACCTGGCTTTGTTCTATAGCATTAGTTAGTAATCACTCACTAATTAGTCAGGATTATCCAGTGGCTCAGCAGTAAAGAATCCACCTGCAAAGCAGGAGACACAGGTTCAATCCCTGAGTGGGGAAGATCCCCTGGAGGAAGGCATGGCAACCCCTGCAGTATTCTTGCCTGGTGAATCCCATGGACAGAGGAACCTGGCAGGCTACAATCCATGGGGTCGCAAGGAGTTAGACACAAATGAAGCGACTTAGCATGCACAAGTGCAGCAAGGCAAACCCAAATCAAACCTACTACCCAAAAGGGGGGTCCACTGGCTGAAAAGGGGGAGTTTATTGACACAAACGAGTCCTGGGACAGTGTTTACTCCAAGTACGTCTGGATCCAGGAGCATAAATCAGTACTTGATCTCTCTCACTATACAGATGTGTGCACATTCATTTGTGTCACTACTCATTTCTCAAATCTCCTTTCTTTTGTGTTGGCTCCGTTTTTAGTAAGGCTCTCTCCCCTTGGAGCAGCAAGATGGTGGCCAGCAGTTTCATTCTTACATCGTAGCAGAGTGAGACACTCTCTTCCCGGCAGTGGTGAATCCAGAACTGAGGGCCATAGTGGCGTTTCCGTTGACTCAGTCACCCAAGTCTCAGGTCTGCCCACCTGGAACTAGTGATAAAGCAGGGAGGGCCACCTCCATGACTTGGACCAGGTTGGGAGCCATAGTCACCTCAGGCAAATACGGGTTCAGATAGGAACACAGGGAAAATGTGGCCATTTCCCAGGACACTTTTGAAACTGTTTTTCCTCAAGAGACTTCAGAGACAGAGTGAATAATAGAAGAAATGCCGTCTCTCCAACTACTAGTCGGGGAACAGGATTCTGGGTAGACCAGATGTTCACTCTGAATACATTGTACCATTTCCAAAAATCAAATTCACCCTCAAAGGACAACTTTTGTCACCATTAAGGATGTTCAAAAGAACATTTTCCCCCTGGAGGGGAAATCTAAAAGTGTTTCCAGACCAATCACAGCACTGCAATAAGCATACAGGCTCTCTGAGGACTGGCCTGAGGGAATGGTGCTCATTTGTATGTAAAGAGTTCTGTTGTGTGGAGAAGCCTCATCACTGGCATTACTCTGCAGTCACACTTCATATATCTTCAGTGCTGATGAATTGTTGCTACGCTGGGGAGTCAGGAAACTTCCTCTGGTCTATTTCTGGTGGGCCCTGGCTTTCATTATCAGTGGCTGCTAATGCTTTTAATAAAAAAGAAAACAGTGGATCCCAACAATGAAAAACAGTTGTGGCAAAACTGGACAGTGCAATAGCCCAGAGAGTTTGCTTACCCAACTCATGGCTGGGCATCGTGGGAACCTTAAGTACGGCTCCACTCTGACCCGGGAGTTATGACGCAGGTAGCCATAAAATGCTTTTGGAAACAATTTATTCTGAGGCAATCCCTCGTGTATCTCTCAGATATTTCCATATTTCCATGTAGTAATTAGCTAGATGATGTCTGCAAGTAAATAGACAGTACTTAGTGCGAGCAGGTTTTCATAGTGAAAATTCTGAAAATGCAGGTGACCCAGGGAAGTACTTAGCTGTCAGAATTGAAAAGTTAACAGGAATGACTTCCCTGGTAGTCCAGGGGTTAAAAATCTGCCTTCCAGTACAGGGGACTGGGGTTGGATCCCTGGTCAGGGAACTAAGATACTACATGCCACAGGGCAACTAAGCCCACATGCCATAACTACAGAGCCTGTATGCTGCAAGAAAGAGCCCTCATGCCACCACTAAGATGGATGCAGCCAAATAAAAAGTCAACCTGAAACTTTAATGAACTAAAACTGAAAAATGGGAGCTATTTTACCCTTTCAGTTAATCCTCTCTCAATGGATCTGGGGGCTTTATTTATTTGTTTACTGTCGACACTTGGATTTTGTTTTTTTTTTTAATGTTTTCTGGTCACAAGGCCACCAAAGCAAGTGAGTCCAAAAAATGGGGGAGGGGAATTCAATTCTCTTAAAGGCTGAAGCAGATCCCTTTATCTTAAGCGATGTCTATTAAAGATTGGGTTCACTAAAGTGGTGAATTAATTAGACAATTTTCCTCACATTGCTTTTCATCCAGAGTGTTCTTCTTGGCAATATGTTTTGAACCCTTTTTATTTCTCCATAGAAATGCAAGGACAGTAAGCAGCTCCTCACCCAGTTTACCAGGCATCTGTGAAAAGCCAGGGGGGCTCAGCTCTCACTCCGCTGAAGAGAGGCTTCTGTAAGCTGAGTTTTGCCACATGGGCAACTTCATCCCAGGCATTGCAGGTATCACACACGTTGACAGTAGGATTTACAGGGTCTAAAACGAATGGCCTAAAACAAAGCAAAACAAACCTCCCACTCTCCATCTCTAAACCAGTTTCAATTTGCCAGATGGTTGTGCTGTGTGCTTACAGTCGTGTCCGACTCTTTGTGACCCCATGGACTGCAACCCACCAGGCTCTTCTGTCCATGGGATTCTCCAGGCAAGAATCCTAGAGTGGGTTGTCATGCCCTCCTCCAGGAGATCTTCCCAACTCAGGGACTGAACCCAGGTCTCCTGAATTGCACGTGGATTCTTTACCATCTGAACCACCAGAGATGCCATATTGGTAGAAGAGGGGAATGCTGGAGTTAAAGATGGAATTCTGTTAAGGAATCTCCGGGAGCCATGGGAGGACCAGCCACGCCTGTTGGAACCCCACCAACCCTGACTCCTACTCATTTTACCTTCCCAACTGAGGAAATCTGTCCTCCCTGGATTAGGGCAAACATTTCCACTTCACTTGTTGTCTATAACCACATTCTATTCGTTTTGCTCAAATTCCTCTTAATTCACACTTTAGAATTAAAGTTCTGTGAGAAGCAATTAAAGGAAATGACTTTGTAGTAATGAGGGCCATCTCATTTACACTGAATCCCATTAAAGCTACAGACTTCCTTCCTTGATGACAAACCCATTTCCTATACCCTAAGGGGGTAGGGAAGAGAAATAGTTACCTTGTGCGCTTCTGGTTCACTTTTACAAAAATGGGGAACTTGCGATGATAGTGTCTGTGCCAAACCACGTCGATATCTGCATACTGAACCAGAAGTTTGAGGACTGCCCTCATTCCCTGCACCAGGCTGAAGGACAGGGGCTTCTCAGCCCGTTCCCAGATATATATGGCGAGGAGCTCCACTGTGTAAGAGGAGGGAAGTCTCCGGAATCTAGACACAGAATGAACCCAGAAAGTGAAGACAAGTTTATTCAGTTATGAGAAAAATCCCAGCTCTAAAGGCAATTAACAGAGGATGAAATTTCACTCTCAATCTCACTACTTGGCAAATAATAACAATATTTCCATCAATCCGATTGGCAAAAAGCAGGAATTTTAATATCCAACATCGGTGAGTTTGTGAGGAGATGAACACTCTATAGGTGAAACTCTAAATTAATAAAGTATTTTTTGGAGTCAATTCTATTAAAATTTGACTTGTTCCATCCTATTGACCTAGCATTTTTCACTTCCATGAATTCACTCTGTAGAAACATCTACAAGTACTCAAAGACAGATATAAACAAAAGTATGTTTTTTATTTTATTGTTTGAAATAGTAAATATTGGAATGTTCATCAGTAGGGGACTAATTAGATGATCTCATGGTACATGTCCTACTGTACTGTCCAAGGTGGCAGCCCCCAGCCATATGTGAATATGAGCATTTGACACGTGGCTAGTTTAAGTATATACTATATTTTCAAGAAATATAAAGAAAGTAAAATATGTGAGTAATTTTTTTGTTGATTTCATATTGTAAACATAACATTTTGGATATACTGGGTAAATATTAAAATTACTTTCACCTATTACTTTTTACCTCTTTAATGTGGCTACTAGAATATATCATATTGCATATGAGGCTTGTATTTGAACCTTACTTTCTATTTTAGACAGTGTTGTCCTGTACAAGAAGCAAGATAGCTCACAATGTACAGATCTAAAGATACAATGTAGATTAACCGAAAAAATTTTAAAACAATTAACAGCAAATACATTTTAAAAAATTAAGCATACACAAAAAACAAACTTGGAGAAGATGCTCTAAACACATTGTTGGGAGTTGGGGATTGAGGATGAAGAAAGAAATGTGTTTGCTTTTTTTATATTAAGTCTTTTAAATTGTAGTTTATTTATCAGGGGAAAAAATGAAAGTTCATAAACAAACTTGGGAGGAAAAGAGGAAAAAACCCAACATGAGAATTTTAGGATTTCATGATGGTTGATATCCAAATATGTGTTTTTACTGCCTTGGCATCCACTAGTCATAGAAATATCTTTTGATGATATATTGCAAAATTATGCAATTTTTTTCCTCTAATAGAATTTAGGGGAAACAGAGTAGCATTTTCCTACTATTACATTAAACATTTGTTTTTACCTCAATGAAGGAAATATAAAAACTAAAAGTAGACAAAATCTCTTGTCCTGGTAATGAATAGTGAATCATTTCAGTGATTTCAGATGATCAGTAGCTCAGTTCCTATGATTTTCCCTCAGGGGTTGTCAACAATGAACACAAGATTTAAAATCCATTTCTACTGATGTTCCCAAATGCCCAAAGTAAATCATGGTGAAAGTTACTCAAGCAGGAGATGTTCTTCACATTTTATGAAAGAAAATATAGTAGGGGTGGGGGGAGACTTAATAAGCATTGAACTATTTTACTTCACATTTTTATACCATTATTACATATATATTTATATAGCTCTGATATGTGTTCATATTATTTTATATCCTGTTTTAGTCATTTGAAATTGTTTCATGTAAATGTTTCCATGTTTCCCAAACTTTTCTTGAATAGTAGTTCATCAAAATTATATGACAAATTTACTTGTACCTCAGGGAAATTTTCCTTCCCAATTTTCATTATCTTTAGTAGCACTATTCTGAGTATGCTTATACAAATTACTTTTTTTAATGTGATTTATTTTCTGTAAGGGTAGTTCATCTAAGCATTTCTGATCTCTCTTTTTAAAATCTTTATTTTGCATACTCTTTTTTAATGATATTTTAATACAAATGGCCTCAATTCTTCTTTTAAAACCAAATAATAAGAAATATTTATTTTACTTCTGACTTTTACTTTTTTTTTCTTTTTAACTCAGAGGGGAATTAAGTTGACAAATGGTTCAAATATTTTAAAATCCTTAACACATAATAAATACTTAATACACATTGCCAGATTACTTTCCCAAAATAGAAAACCAATTATCGTATTGGGACATATGTGGTCCAAATTCCCCACAATACCACCTTTTTTAAGTCTTAGAATGATTTTTCTGCTACATTAATAGATAAGTTTCTTCTTGCAGACCTGTAAATGCTTTCCACTACCAAAAAAAAAAAAATTTTGTTAGATTTCAAAACCAGGCTTGTCATCTGACCAAATATCTCCTCAAGGTAAGAAGGTTTATTTCTTTTTCTGTTTTCACTAGTAAATTTTTACTCAACCAAAAGAGAAAAAAATATATAGGATGGTTAGAGATGCATAGAGATAGGCGGTAACTACACAGGAGTAATGTATGTTTTAACAAACTGCCTAATGTTATCATCAACATTAAACAGAGAAACATACAAAGAGTAAACAGAGTGTGATTCAGATGAACAAATCAAGATTGTTAACAACTTCATATAAAGATGAAGATTTATTCCATGTAGAAAATGGCCATATATAAATATGTTATAATAAATCCCATCTCTGCTTTTACTGCCAAATGGAGAATTCATATAACTATATTCTAGCTGTTTTTCAAAAGTTTATCTTATAGTACTTAAAACCAGTATCTGAGTCTCCCTCACATCCCTTTACTATACATTAGAGTCTGTTGCTATCAAAATGAGGGAAAAAGACTACAACAGCCACATCATCAACTTTGGAGGCAGCCCATCTCCACAGAAGAAGGCAATGGCACCCCACTCCAGTGTTCTTGCCTGGAGAATCCCAGGGTTGAGGGAGCCTGGTAGGCTGCCGTCTACGGGGTCACACAGAGTCGGACACGACTGAAGCGACTTAGCAGCAGCAGCAGCATCTCCACAGAGGATGACTCTGCTCTGTTAGAATCGGCTACAGTGGAAGGCACACCAAGTGTGAACACTGAAGGACTCATGCAGATCATGCTAACAGTTTCCCTTTTCCTTTCCTGTGCCTTCCTTCCTTGCAGCAACCCATTTGGTTATGCCACTGAATATTTTGGTTTCTACCAAATCGTTATGTTATACCTGGAATAAGAGAAGACAGATGTTCCATATTTTATAACAACCCTCATTCTCTCTCTCTCCTTTCTCTCTCTCTCTTTCCCTTTCTACACGTATTCGCTCTGCCTACCAAAGAAAGACGTGGGACCTGAAAGAGCAGAGAAAAGGAACGTGAAAATCAAAAGCCTCACGGGTACCCACATGCTGCTTACATACTTGTTCTCTTCGGTGGGGCTGGCAAATGATGTCTTCAGCCAATGTATGATTAAACGAATGAGCTCCTTCACCCTTACGACAGAGGCCTTGACGAAATCCACTTGGTATCGTACGAGGGCCAAGGCACACAGCTGGGCTTCGTCACTGTCCTTACAGGGGTATAGCTTGCGGTAAAGGTGAAGTTTTAAATCTGTTAACACCAGGGAACAAAGACAACTGTGAGACTTTCTCCCTCCTTTCCTCTCCTGGTTTCCCGCGGTACCAACGAGCTATGTTACTCTGATTAGTTAGAACTTCAGCATTTAAAACAAAACCATTTCTGTGCTTAGTAGAGGTATCACAGTGTACCCAAGTGATTCAAAGAGGAAACTCCAACATTATGGTGCCGGAGCAGTTCAAACGGAGCAAACGCTAGTGCAAGGAAATCTTTCTCATCTGAGGAGGAAAATTTTCTATCATCAGAGGAAGTTTATTTCTCAGAAGCAAATTTCATTACCGTTTGCAAATATCATCCAGCATATAAACTAAATACCATTATGCTCTGTGCACAAGAACCTATACAATCTCTTCTGTTTAATTATCTAAGTGGTTATTATCTGTATATATATTTTCAGAAGACAGTCTACTACCTGGACACTTGAAGAAATTGATTCTATTTACAAAAATAGAGATGACTTTAAAAGATGCCTTTTGGTCACATTGAAAACAGTCTGGCAGTTAGCACTACATTAATGAGGGAGGAAGACGAGGTTAAATAGCAAGCATGACCAAATAGACATCTCTATCTTATTACTACTCATAAAACATTATAAAATCTCACAAAACATCATTAAGTCAGGTTGTGCTTATTCTAACTGAATGATATATAAATGTCCGGTATCTTTTATCATAATCTACTTAAATTTTCCCAATTAGACACAAGAAGAGGTGGCAAGAATGCACAGAAGAACTGTACAAAAAAGATCTTCACGACCCAGATAATCACGATGGTGTGATCACTGACCTACAGCCAGACATCCTGGAATGTGAAGTCAAGTGCGCCTTAGAAAGCATCACTACGAACAAAGCTAGTGGAGGTAATGGAATTCAAGTTGAGCTATTCCAAATCCTGAAAGATGATGCTGTGAAAGTGCTGCACTCAATATGCCAGAAAATTTGGAAAACTCAGCAGTGGCCACAGGACTGGAAAAGGTCAGTTTTCATTCCAATCCCAAAGAAAGGCAATGCCAAAGAATGCTCAAACTACCACACAATTGCACTCATCTCACACACTAGTAAAGTAATGCTCAAAATTCTCCAAGTCAGGCTTCAGCAATATGTGAACCATGAACTTCCTGATGTTCAAGCTGGTTTTAGAAAAGGCAGAGGAACCAGAGATCAAATTGCCAACATCCACTGGATCATGGAAAAAGCAAGAGAGTTCCAGAAAAGCATCTATTTCTTCTTCATTGACTATGCCAAAGCCTTTGACTGTGTGGATCACAATCAACTGTGGAAAATTCTGAAAGAAATGGGAATACCAGACCACTTGAACTGCCTCTTGAGAAATCTGTATGCAGGTCAGGAAGCAACAGTTAGAACTGGACATGGAATAACAGACTGGTTCCAAATAGGAAAAGGAGTACATCAAGGCTGTATATTGTCACCCTGCTAATTTAACTTCTATGCAGAGTACATCATGAGAAATGCTGGACTGGAAGAAACACAAGCTGGAATCAAGATTGCCAGGAGAAATCTCAATAACCTCAGATATGCAGATGACACCACCCTTATGGCAGAAAGTGAAGAGGAACTAAAGAGCCTCTTGATGAAAGTGAAAGTGGAGAGTGAAAAAGTTGGCTTAAAGCTCAACATTCAGAAAACGAAGATCATGGCATCTGGTCCCATCACTTCATGGGAAATAGATGGCGAAACAGTGGAAACAGTGTCAGACTTTATTTTTCTGGGCTCCAAAATCACTGCAGATGGTGACTGCAGCCATGAAATTAAAAGACGCTTACTCCTTGGAAGGAAAGTTATGACCAATCTAGATAGCATTTTGAAAAGCAGAGACATTACTTTGCCAACAAAGGTTCGTCTAGTCAAGGCTATGGTTTTTCCAGTGGTCATGTATGGATGTGAGAGTTGGACTGTGAAGAAGGCTGAGCACCGAAGAATTGATGCTTTTGAACTGTGGTGTTGGAGAAGACTCTTGAGAGTCCCTTGGACTGCAAGGAGATCCAACCAGTCCATTCTAAAGGAGATCAGCCCTGGGATTTCTTTGGAAGGAATGACGCTAAAGCTGAAACTCCAGTACTTTGGCCACCTCATACGAAGAGTTGACTCATTGGAAAAGACTCTGATGCTGGGAGGGATTGGTGGCAGGAGGAGAAGGGGACGACAGAGGATGAGATGGCTGGATGGCATCACTGACTTTATGGACATGAGTCTGAGTGAACTCCGGGAGTTGGTGATGGACAGGGAGGCCTGGCATGCTGCGATTCATGGGGTTGCAAAGAGTCAGACACAACTGAGTGACTGAACTGAACTGCATTGAACTGAATATGAATCTATTTCGTATACCTTTATATGTACCTGTCCTGCCCAATTAAATTGTCACACCATGGCACACTTGTTAATCATGGCACATTTAGATTCTGCAATACACAATTTTAAGTTAAATGGCAAGAAACTATTTTACTTGTAAAATACTGTAAAAAAAAAAAAAAAAGCTTTTGCCTTTATCTGGATTTCTAATTTTAAGAGTGTCTCTACAGTCCTTTTATACAGGTCCACTTGTTTAGGGCCAAATCGGAGACAGAAGAGTAGACTGATTATCAACAGGATTGAGAGTAAAATCAGATTCCTGTAATAAATATAGATGAACAAATGAAGCTGTTTATGGCAAATATTCTCATAAATGCTGTTAGAGCAAATAGATTCTAGTCCTAAACTTATAAGGCAACAGTCATTACAACTCTTAAAATACCCTTTCAATTTTACTGACGGTCTAACTTTTTTTAGCAAACAGACTTAGACAAAAACTCAGGTTTATGATGATAAAAGATAGAGAAGCAATATTTTAACTTAAATTTTGGTATACAATAGGTATATCAGATATTTGATGACCTTTTCCTATTATATGATAAGATGTCTTGGCTGACCCAGAGATTATCTACTCAAACCCACCTCTGTATCAACATTTCCCCTACTTCAAGATTCTTCACTGACAGGAACCTAAGTTGGTGGTCTCTAACTTAAATTATTTTTGAGGCTTGTGACTGTCTGTTTCTACTCTGTTGTGACTTAGATGAGTTTATTTTATCACCATGGTCTTTTGTAAAACAGTCATACTTGGATCCCTTGTCATTAGTTAAGTAAATATTCTAAGCACTCTACATTTATTAACTTATTTACTCTTTAACAACCATTGATATAGCAACTATTACTATCTCCCATTTACAAATAAGGAAATCGGGTTGGAGAAATTAAGTTTCCCAAAGTCACACAACTAGGAAGTCAAGCCATCTACTGCCATTTTACTATCCTATGTCACAGGTTAGATCTGAGCCCAAATGCTTCCTAATCAGTGACTAATTCCATACTTCTTAGACTTTAATGAGTACAAGTCACCTGGAGATCTTTTGCAATGCAGTTTCCAACTTAGTAGGTCTAGGATGGTGCCCAAGATTCTGTATGTCTAACAAGTTCTTAAGTGATGCTGCTACTGCTGATCTGGAATCATATCTGGAGCAGAAATACTGTCAACCACACCCTCATCAAACCTCATGGCTTTGGGCTTCATTGTGGCGGAAGGGGCAAACTATTAATTGTCTAGCATAGATGTGAGATGTACAGGGAATAATATTAAGATGCCTGTGAGGATTTGACGTGATCATCTGAGTCTTGCTCTGACAATCAGTGGCAACATTTAGCTGCCCATTAAAATTCCCTGGAATCCTAGGGCTTCTCTGAATTGCTCCTCTCCTGTCAAACCCATTCCCCATCATCAGTGGAGAGAAGCAGGGTTACATAATAATTTCAGTCTCTTAAAAATTCATTTCACACAACTGTGCTCAAGAACTCAGGGGAATTAGAAGCCAGAGTAAAAATATACTTATGTCCCACTGGGAGACATTCTAGCTTCAGAGCCACTGATATAAACTCAGATTCTCAAGACTACCCAAGAGATGGCTAACAATTGTGCTTTTGAAGTCTGCACACAAGGGAAAAAAAAAGCATTTTACACAAACACGAGAGCTTCATGGGCTATGGTGAGACCTAAGGAGAAGGAAGTATCTTTTCTTAATAAATATTCATTGAACTAAATACAATTGCATGCTATGTGATTTGAAATTAAATCTTTTAATTCTTACAACTATCCTTGAGGTAACTTTCTTATCTCAGTTTATAGATGAAAAGCGAGGCTTCAGAGTTTCTCATGACTTACCTAAGTTCACACAGATAATATGAAATAGAGTTGAGACTTGGCCTCAAGCCCAGTATGTACTGTCTACTACATAACTTTGATGTCATGTCAGTCTACACAGGGCCTACACAATGAGAGAGACCTGGATTTTCATCCCAGTTCTTACATTTACTAACTCCATAAATGTGGACAAGTTTCTTAAATTTTCTAAGGCTCAGTTTTTAAATATTCAAACTGGGAAAATAGCTTCTTTTCAGGTTTCTCGTGCAGGTTCATTTATCAGATTAATCTTAAGGCAATGAGAATTATGTATGCCATGTAATAGGTGTGGGATAAATCACAACATTTAAAAAACATCATAGGTTCAGGAAGAGTATCATGCTGCTAAGTCACTTCAGTCGTGTCCGACTCTGTGCAACCTCGTAGACAGCAGCCCACCAGGCTCCCCCGTCCCTGGGATTCTCCAGGCAAGAACACTGGAGTGGGTTGCCATTTCCTTCTCCAATTCATGAAAGTGAAAAGTGAATGTGAAGTCGCTCAGTCATGTCCGACTCCTAGCGACCCCATGGACTGCAGCCTACTAGGCTCCTCCATCCGTGGGATTTTCCAGGCAAGAGTACTGGAGTGGGGTGCCATTGCCTTCTCCCAGAAGAGTATCATAGGGTTACTAAAAACTCAGGTTGGGCTGAGTTCACACCCTCCTTCCTAGTAGTCCTTCGTATCTCAGAGTTCTCCTTATCTCTGCCCAATGTAGATGGTATTATAATAAAATGACCTATTTGTGTGTCTCCAGACTATAAGGCCCTCCAGACTACAAAGTCAACTATGTCTTATTTATATTTGTGCCCGCTAGGCCTAACACAGTTCCTAGAACATGGTAGGCATGCAGAACATATGTATTAACAAATTATAGCACAACAGAATTTTAATATGAGCAGCACATTGTCCAACAGTGCTGATAAGTAAAGAACCAGATTAAGAAAGTCAACATATTCTACTGGAGTCTGGCTGAGAAAGGGTAGGATCAATGCTATGCTCATTCATTCCCTTTTCCAATACATATTTACTGAATAAAAAAGTTCTAGGCACAAATGCAGGCTCCCTGGTGGCTCAGTTGGTAAAGAATCCAGCTGCAATGCAGGAGACCCCGATTCGATTCCTGGGTCAGGAAGATCCACTGGAGAAGGGATAGACTACCCACTCTAGTATTCTGGGGCTTCCCTTGTGGCTCAGCTGGTAAAGACTCTGCCTGCAATGCAAGAGACCTGGGTTCAATCCCTGGGTTAGGAAGACCCCCTGGAGAAGGGAAAGGCTACCCATTCCAGTATTCTGGCCTGGAGAATTCCATGGACTATACAGTTCAAACAGTCCAAAGGGTCTCAAAGAGTCAGACACAAGTGAGTGACTTTCACTTTCACTTCAGGCGCAAATGCAAACGTTAACCTCAAAGACCTCCAAATGCAATGCACAGTGGCAATATAAGCGGATGCTGTTCAGCAGCAAACCATGGGGGATTCCATGGGAATGCAGAAGAGGCAGGTCCAGAAAGGACTGATGAGGGAAGGAAGGTCACCGAAGGTGCACCAGGTCTTGAAGGTTAAGGAGAAACTTTCAAGGCTGAGTGTAGGATGGGACAAGAAAGATTTATCAGGAGACACACAGTACAAAGACACAGAGAGAGGAAGGAAATATTTAAGGATTAGTGGCTCATGAACCTCTCCTCTACCAAATGTGAGCCCCAAAAGAGCAAAAATATTGAGCTCCTATGGAATTCATTGTTAAGTATTTAATGGTACGTGGTAGGTATTCCAGAAATGATGGTTGAATGGAGTATATGAATCAATAGATCAATGAACATATTTGATACCTGCTGCTAAGCCAGAGAAGGGCTCACAAATTGCTATGGCCTTTTCCATTCTGCATTTTGCCCTGCAGAGAATATACCACTGTTTCAGTCAAGCAGACACTTACACTCAAGCCCCAAGTTTTCTAGAGGCTACATTTACATCTATATAAATCCCTTAGTCATCTGAGACTCTGATTGGGCTACCAAAGCAAAGATACCACAGACTGGGTGGCTTAAACAACAGAAATAATTTATTTTCTCAGTTTTGGAGGCTGGGAAGTCCATGATCACAGTGTTGGAAATTTTGGTTCCTGGTGAGAGCCTTCTTCCTGGCTTACCTTGGAGGTGAAGGCTGACTTCCCACTCCCTGTTCATGTGGTTGAGAGGGGAAGTTCTGGTGTCTCCTCTAACAAGAGGCATGAATCCCATCACTGGGCCTCACCCCCATGATGTCATCTAAACCAAATTGTTGACACCTCTTAGAGGCCTCACCTCAAGATGATCACATCTGGAGGTAGGCTTCAAAGTGTGAATTTTGGGGGACACAAACATCCAGTCCATAATAGGGCCCTCATATTTTTGCCTAAAATGGAGATACTCTATCTCTCCTTTTCTGAGTATGATTAGTGGTTATGCTTCCTATCTCACTCTGCTGCTGCTACTGCTGCTAAGTCACTTCAGTCGTGTCCGACTCTGTGCAACCCCATAGACGGCAGCCCACCAGGCTCCCCCGTCCCTGGGATTCTCCAGGCAAGAACACTGGAGTGGGCTGCCATTTCCTTCTCCAATGCATGAAAGTGAAAAGTCAAAGTGAAGTCACTCAGTTGTGTCTGACTCTTAGCGACCCCATGGACCACAGCCTAGCAGGCTCTTCCGTCCATGGGATTTTCCAGGCAAGAGTACTGGAGTGGGGTGTCACTACCTTCTCCGATATCTCACTCTAGATACCACAAAATCTTAGGGAGGGAGGTTCAAGAGACAGGGAACGTATGTAAACCTATGGTCGATTCATATCAATATTTGGTAGAAACCGACACAATTCTGTAAAGCAATTATCCTTCAATTAAAAAAAATAAAAAGCAGTTCCTTGCAGGCCAAGTCCAAACTTGTTCTGTGTCCTTTTTCCACTCTATTATACTGGCATGCATGCTTTAGTCATTTCAGTTGTGTCTGACTTTTTGCGACCCTGTGGGCTGTAGCCTGCCAGGCTCCTTTGTCCATGGGATTCTCCAGGCAATAATGCAGGAGGGGTTGCCATGCCCTCCTCCAGGGTATCTTCCCAACCCAGGGATCGAACTCAGGTCTCTTATGTCTCCTGCATTGGCAGGTGGGTTCTTTACCCCCAGCGCCATCTTGGAAGGCCCCTGTTATACTGGACAACTAGTTAATAGGATGACTGGTGTTAATACACTGCAGGGAAAAAAAAAAGTGACTTCCAAAACCAGTAAGCAATTCAGTTCTGCCAGAAGCCTAGCTCAGTACTGTATCTGGATGTGGTCAGTCCCCCATAAATACATGTTAAATCAATAGCCATTTTAAAGGTTTCTTGTGAAACCAAACAAATAAACCTTACCTGTAGAAGGTGTAGGTCCCAGGACATCATAGTAGGCCATGATCTCAAAGGAATGGCTGTGAAGACTTTCAGTACATAAAAAACTGAATCTTAAAGACAGTGGTGTTCTCTTTCCCATTAGTATCCTTAGAAAAGAAGCATGACATTGTATGAATGATTAGAGAAAGAAAAGAGAAAAATGAGATGAGTTTTGACCATCCTTCACCTAATTCTAGCCTTGCTGCTCCCTTGGCACTTTCTTGGACATGCCAGGGGTATTCCCTTGCAGTTTCTGTTCCTCTATCTGGACTACAATTAACTCAGATAATTCACACAGCTGGATCCCAGCTTCATTCAGGTCCCTGCTGCCCCATTTGGCCTTTCCTGGCCATCCTTTAAAACAAGAACTCCTTCCCTATTCCCTATCTCCTTACCCTGCTTTATGTTTCTTCAGTTCAGTTCAGTTCAGTCGCTCAGTCATGTCTGACTCTTTGCAACCCCATGAATCGCAGCACGCCAGGCCTCCCTGTCCATTACCAACTCCTGGCTGCTGCTGCTGCTGCTAAGTCGCTTCAGTCGTGTCCAACTCTGTGTGACCCCATAGACGGCAGCCCACAAGGCTCCCCCGTCCCTGGGATTCTCCAGGCAAGAACACTGGAGTGGGTTGCCATTTCCTTCTCCAATGCAGGAAAGTGAAAAGTGAAAGTGAAGTCGCTGAGTCTTGTCCAACTCTTAGCGACCCCATGGACTGCAGCCCACCAGGCTCCTCCGTCCATGGGATTTTCCAGGCAAGAGTACTGGAATGGGGTGCCATTGCCTTCTCCCCAACTCCTGGAATTCACTCAAACTCATGTCCATCAAGTCGGTGATGCCATCCAGCCATTTCATCCTCTGTTGTCCCCTTCTTCTCCTGCCCCCAATCCCTCCCAGCATCAGAGTCTTTTCCAATGAGTCAACTCTTTGCATGAGGTGGCCAAAGTATTGGAGTTTCAGCTTTAGCATCAGTCCTTCCAAAGAACACTCAAGACTGATCTCCTTCAGAATGGACTGGTTGGATCTCCTTGTAGTCCAAGGGACTCTCAAGAGTCTTCTCCAACACCACAGTTCAAAAGCATCAATTCTTCGGCACTCAGCTTTCTTCACAGTCCAACTCTCACATCCATACATGACTACTGGAAAAACCATAGCCTTGGGACCACTTGGCATTGTATTATTTGGTTATTTCTCTCGTAGGGGGGTATAAGGTGCACACAGGCAGAAACTGTTTGTTTTGTTCACTGTTCTATCCCTAGTATCTGACACAAAGTAGATGATGAATAATTTTTAAATGAATTATTATCTAAATATGGATTGGGGCATAAGATACTGTTAATTATGAATATGATTAAATGAAATGAGAGAACTAGACTTCTGAGTATAATGGAAAAGTGAACAGCCAACCAATGCTCATTGGGAACAACTGGAAAACTGGATTTAAAAAATTATATGCATGTGTGCCTTAGAGGTACTGGAGGGTTGCTGCTAGAAAGGTCAGGATTTAGTGAGGACCGGGGCGGCAGATTGTGGAAAGATGGACTCAGAGTCAGCTGCCTTGTTTCCTGGGGACATACGCTGATTTGGGAAATAGACAAGAAGCTGAAAATAAAGACTTTGGACAAGGAGAAGCTTTGGGGGTTCAAGAAACAAGTAGAACTTTATCAAGCTTATGGGGCTGAAGCAATGCAAAGACTTGGAAATCACAAGCATGATGAGAAGGGAAGGGTGGAGAATTGAATTCAAGATATGACCTGCTTTTCCCTCCAAACATCTGCTGAGTTCTGAAGATGCCTGGGACAGGTATGGTTATGAAATGAAGCAAAACGTCATCTTGAAAAGTTGAATGGAGGTGTAGGTAGTCTGTCCAGGCTGAGACAACATGCATCGGGATTTAGTCTCGGGGACTGTGGAGACAAAGGTTAGAGGAGAGGACTTGGTGAAGCTGCTGGACTGTAATGCTGAGGAACTCAGCTGCATGTTGGAGACAGCTGGAGGTCCTTAAGAAGTATTGATGCCTTGGCTCACTTCCAGATAATTTTAGTCAATGGGTTTGGGGGTGCGACCTGGGTGATCAACTCTTATTCTATCCATTTGGTGAGGAAAGGATACACCTCTCTGGAAAAAGAGACCGTCAGCTAAAGCATCTAAGATGTTTAATGCACAGGGCCATGGTTTTAATCTTTAAATCACTAGAAATGAAATTTCAAATCAATAGGAATTCTAAGACACAGGGCTATAAGATGTTAAACTAAGAAGAAAACCAAACTGTAGAAACAGACCCCATAGGTGATCCAAATATTGGCATAAATGGATGAGGATTTTAACTGATTAATATGTTCAGTGAACAGAGGAATAGACAGCACAAGGAGACAAAAAGATGAAAAATTAAACCAGAGATAGATTTTCTATATATTAAAAAATGGAAATTATAGAACCGAAAAAAATAATTGAACTTGAGAAATTTATAGAAAAATTTTACAAAAATTACATATAGAAGAAGAGACTTAGTGACCTGAAAGACAAGCCAAAAGGCATCATCCAAAATGAAAAAAAAAAAATTGCATATATAATGTCCTTTCATTTGAATTGAACAAGATTTCTGAAATTTTAAATCCCCTCAGCACTTTTCTCTAAATGTCAAGAACATGAAGGTAGCTCAAGTGGTAGAGAATCCACCTGCCAATACAGGAGACACAGGAGACACAGGAGACGCGAGTTTGATCCCTGGGTTGGGAAGATCCCCTAGAAGAGGAAATGGCAACCCACTCCAGCATCCTTGCCTGAAAATGCTATGAACAGAGGAGCCTGGTGGGCTACAGTCCACGGGGTCGCAACGAGTCAGACATGACTGAGCACATACACACACCACCAAAGGAATAGGTTAAATCATTATTATCATGACTATATCCTTCTCTCTCAGTCAGGAAGGGTGAAAAGGAATGAAACAAACCAGTAGTCCAACACTCCTGTCATCATTTAGAGGCAGATTTTGCTATGCTCAATATAAAAACTCTGTGTTTGGTAGACACTGTCTTACGTGGGTAAAGTTTACTCTTGTGGATGCCAGAGGGCTTAAATGAGATATTGAATCAATTGGGGAGTTCAGATCACTTTTAGAATGGGTCAAGATTAATGAGAATGTCAGTACTATCCTAGGCTAATTTACATGAAACTTAATATCCAATGAGTATCTCAAAATATTTTTGCTATTAATATCCATGGAAATGGGACATGGATCCTGGCAGTGCTTGGTCATGAGTCCTCAAATGATATATTTGCCACTGTCCACTTTATTTCAGCCTAATCCATCAACATGTTTTGTCTTGGCCATGTCTTGTCAGGACAACTCTGTCCTGTCATGTGGCTTTAAAAGGATCATGTATCAGAAAAGGGTCTTAAGTTATCTGACCTGATAATATAAAGAGGGCTTCTTGTTTTTCTAAGATCTCTAAATCAAAGCAATTAGAAATAAGAGCTAATGGGCAGAAATCCCAATCACAAACATAACTTACAAGTTATAGACATGATGCATTTTTTACAGCAGTGTCTTATTAAAAGCTCAGAATACATTTCCCCATTGTGGTTTTCAATAATAAACACACCAGTGTGTGCAGAAAGGAGCCCAGTGCCTCTGGTGCATAAACGATTTCTAGTACTTTGGGCTTACTGGGCAAGTCTCCTGAGGTTTCATTCATAAGCAGCGCCCAGAAAATGACTGACATAGAACAGTTGCTGTTACTGGTAGGTTAAGACGTGGACTTGGTCCAAAGGACAAGAAAGGCTTTTCTCACACTCATCTTTCAAAATAAAGTAACTGAATAGCTTTAAAAATAACAGCAACAAACAATATATCACCAAAAACCAGGTATCAACTGAAACAATAAACGTTTTTACTCTCTCAGTGGGTGGGAGTCAAAACCAACTGTCAGACTCACATATCTGCTTCTTTTCCATTTTTAATTCAATTTTCCCTTCAAGTGAGTCACAGTATGGTCTTGGTTGCTCTGAAAAGCAGAGAATAAAGCCAGAAAAAGCAACTGCTGTATACAGATATTAGTGCAAGGGAACATCCTGGACAATCTACCTCCTTTCCTGACTTCACAATCCTTTCCACTCAGGCTGCCTTAAAGTCTCATTCTTCCTGCAAATATGCTCCCTTTTTTGCCAAAATCGTCAGCAAAACAAAATAGGGGATAAGGCATATTCTGTGCTGAACTAAAACCATTATAGCCCCTTGAAAAATCACTCTGAGAAAAAGAATAGGCATTTAATAAACATGAAGGAAAGAATGATGGTTACCTGGGAGTTCGGTTCAACTTTCAAGGCTTTTCAATTAAATTATTTAATGAGTTGAAAGCATAGAAGGAATAGAGCTTAGAAAATGAGCTTGCTTGTTTTTAGGAACAATTAGAACAAGTAAATGAAGGTTTTCAGAGCTGTTCTTTTTCATAGGTTCTACTTCAAAATTCATTCTAGAAATCCAACAAAATAAAAGCTTCAAGCATATTTTGTCCAGGAGAAGAGTGCCTGCCTGATATCCAGAGGAGAGGAAAAGGAATTAGGGAGAGCTCATCAATTAGGGTCTTTGACGTTGAGCGGGCAGGGAGTATAGAATTAGGACATTACAGTGAAGGACAAAGATTTTGATTCCAAATAAGGTCACCAGGGAAAGGGTATACCCCAACTCTTATTTTTAATGTGCCTTGAGAGTACTTTAACTGTCGTATTTTGATAAATAATAATAACAATGATATAATGTAACCTATAGTTTACAAATTTAATGGGGAAAACTTGGAAGAAGCAATGGGTAAAAATGAAAAACACATTCTCCTATTTCTTTCTTTTTTTTTTTTTTCTTTTCTTAAAGGTGGTCTTTCCCTGTTCAAAGTGTAATCGTATGTGAAACTCCATCACTTCCCTTTTTGCCTTTCCAACCCCAGCGTGCTTCATTATAATCACCATCATGCCATTCATCTGACGTCTTTGCTAACTACCACAATTTAGTAGGTGTTTGGTATTCCTAAAGGTAGTGTTTTTCATTAAAAGACACATTCAAACTAGTTCTGTATACTAATTTGAAGCAAGGGCTTGGTAATGAATCTATTATTTAAATTAATAAACAGTTCTGGGACGTTGTTTTAAAACATGGATCTTATTTTAGGATTGAAGTGGCACACAGCCTGGTCTATTTTTCTCCCCCAAAAATGTTTTACTCACTTTACGACATAGTTTTTTGTATTTTTTTTTTTCATCCACAATTCATTAGACTGAATAAAATAGCAGAAGATGTAAAATTGAAATAGAAAAATAAACAGCAACGTGTCAAGGTTTTTTCTTTCTTCTTTTCTTTTTGTAACTCACCAAAAAAAACACAAAAGCTCTGTCTAGCTGGCTAATTCAACATTGAAGGCCAAGAAAGCTTGCGTGTAATGTCAGCAAAGCCAGTTCAGCAAACGACCCCAGGACATTGCTGAAGGGAATGTTTATCAGACAAATGTGTCTCCAAAGATTCTTCCTTCTTGGAGGCACCTTTCTCAGTCCTTCCTGTTTGCATTCCTCAGGGTCAGATTTCAGCTAAGAGAGGGAAATTGAATAAAGGTGCATTGGAGAAGATATAATTAGTCCTTAAATCATAGGATCTCAAATTCATGAATTTCCTTGAAAGTTTAGCTAGAAGTCTTTAAAAAAAAAAAATGCCCCCGGGGCAATCTCTCCAAGTTTTCTCCCAAGAATTTAATGTTCACTTATACAAGTAACATTACTCAATAATGGTCTCCTGTGCTAAGAGTTTCCTCTGGCAGTCTTTTTCACCTTTGAAATGAATTCACGGAAGTGCATTCACCCAGACCTGTTCCCATATGCAGTTCGAGTCAAGCTTTCTCGCAGAGTCTCCAACCCTTCTCTCAGTTGTTTCTTGAAATGGTTCACATCGGCAAACACCTCACTGAGCAGCACGATGTCAATCTCCGAGCATCCTTGGGTGTCGGTCCCTTTCACATAAGAACCACCCTGTGAAGACAGCGGGCACGATGTGGGGAAAAGCTCAGCTAACCTTGAGGGAAGTGTAGATTCCTGGCTGTAGCATGTTTCAGGGTCAATTAACACTGTGAATAGCTTAAATATATGCTACTTTATCTTCCCTCAACTTGGGGAGGAAAAAAAAGACAGGAGAAGAAAGTCATCTACAATGGTTCACAACTGAACTTAGGTTCAGTTATGGGAAGAAAGCAGAATTTGCAGGAAAAGTCTGAAAATCCTTATGAATAAAGAGAGTTAGAAGTTCTCAGAGTTTCTGCTTGAGAGCCACTTGATTGAGGAGTCCACAAAGGTGGGAATTAAATTCCCGACTAGTACATGTGGTACCTAGGTGTCCTGAAATAAACCCATTCCTACCAGTTGGAACCTTGAGTGACTGGTGCTTCTGGAGGGCGTTTGTTTGCTATATTTCCAAATAGATCACCAATGAGTTCAATAAAGTATTCTGTCATTATAATTAATGAGTACTTATTGCAAATCTCTTAACTAAATATAATTTTATAAAAGTCAAAACTTAAATTAGTTAGCAGCACAGCCTTGCTCTACTTAGCACTCAAAGAAAACTTTAGGTTGCAATTTCCCAAAGGACGCTCTTTAGCAGTAAAAGAAGCTGTTGTTACCTATGATTTGGGAAACATTACGTCCACAAGGTAAAAGCGACCTGACAACAGACTGTGACAACACAATTTCTCAAGAGGTTTAGAAAACATTGTAAAGCTCTCAGTCCTCTGCCATTTATTGCATGTTAATTTCTTAAGGACTTCCAACAGCCCATTCCGTCAGGCACCATGTGGCTCGCTCAAGCAAGCAGCAATGTGCCAGTTTTATTCTTGGCACCGACCTAGCCAACCTTTTTTTTCTAGAGTATAATTGCTTTACAGTGTTGTGTTAGTTTCTGCTGTACGATGACGTGAATCAGCCACATGTACACATATATCCTCTCCCTCTTTGACTTCCCTCCCACCACCCCCATCCACCCACAGAGGTCATCACAGAGCACTGAGCTGAGCTTCCTGTGCTATAGAGCCTGTTCTGAGAGCTGTGATGGCAACTGCTGACTCTAGGATTATATGCCTTAGCTGACATCTAAGGATCAAGAAGCTGCCTGTGCAATCCCAGAAATGCCTGCCCTGCTAAAAATCCAGAGAAGGAAGTCATTGCCAGAACTCTAGGCTTCAAAGTCACCCTGCACCCGCTACATCTGGACCAGGTGAAATAGGCACCCTGTGCCCTCCTGCCTTTGCTCTGACTTAACTTGGTTCTGGACTCAGTCTTGTGGTAGTGCAACTAATTGAGGAAACCCATTTTATCACAGTAGCAAGGGAATGTGGGAAATGTAGTTTTTAGTGCTTCCTTAACCAGAGAGAGTTTGTAATGTGCTAACATGTACAGTCAACTTCCAAGAATGGAATATGCCGCTAAGTTGCTTCAGTCGTGTCCGACTCTGTGCGACCCCATAGACGTCAGCCCATCAGGCTCCACCGTCCCTGGGATTCTCCAGGCAAGAACAATGAAGTGGGTTACCAGTTCCTTCTGCAATGCATGAAAGTGAAAAGTGAAAGTGAAGTCGCTCAGTCGTGTCCAACTCTTGGCGACCCCATGGACTGCAGCCCAATAGGCTCCTCCATCCATGGGATTTTCCAGGCAATAGTACTGGAATGGAGTAAGAATGGAATATAGGGCACAGCAATTTCACAACTTAGTTGATCACCGGCCCTTGTTTTCACCTTGTGGGACTGGAATAGAACTCTGACTCCCCATTTCTAGCTCCTGTGATCATGCTTTATTTCTGTGGAAGAAAATATGCTCTTTCATATTCAGGCTTTTTCCACTGCTATATTAGGTAGCATTTAATCATACTCTTAAATCATCTTTGCTATTGTTACATTAAAAGTTAACATTTTTATTTTAAATAGACAAGGCTTAAAGATACTTTTATAACAATCATGTGTGCACTTTAAAATGAAGAAATGGAAAAATGGTAAAAAAAAAAAAAAAAAAAAAGCCCTCAGAACTATGTCCTGTATTTTTTTTTCCTCTAAACACTGATGAGATAGTATGTAGTAGTGATACTAACATTATAAATAATAATGATAGAAGGGAAATCACACCATCATTGTTGTTAGGATCCCTTCATTGTGTTCAGGGTATTTTCCTTCAAGGCAGTTTTCACAGAATGACCCTGCGCTCTGTGGACAACTGTTCCCGGACACAGTGAACTGTCTTTAGGCTGAGAGGAAGTCCATCAAGACACCACCTAATTACTTCCATAGGCAGGTTGCTCAGGCATGAAACAGTGCTCTGGGGGACAGGCGTACCTCCTTTGCCTGAAATTCCCTTAAGCATTTAAAAGCATCGGTCTAGTGAGAGCCAAGTCTTTGGCCCTGCCAATGTAAAGGCACTTTCGCCCCTTGGGCAAAAACTGCCAACTTTAATGGGTTCCAGCTGTCACATGGTTGAGTGCCTGCCCCGCCAGCCAGCAGCTTGCCCTGGCATTTCAAAGGGCTCCTAGCAGGCCTCTTGCAGCCGCTACAGAAGGCAAAGCTGGCCTCTGAACACGTGGCCCTGCCCGATTGATGTCCGTCACCTCCAGGAGAAAGGAATGGCTTCCTTAGGGCTGCGTGGTCCAGCCTGAGGGCTGGGGGCTCAGATTACCTGGATCACTCGGGAGGCCGGCACCGGAAAGGAAGTCTGGATCAGCTGGAGCAGGGCACCGATCTCAGCTGCACAAGCAGCTCTTTGAGAACCAGAGGCAGGGCAGATTTTTCGGTCTGCAAATCTCTGTAGCTCTTGGGGACCTTTACACTCCAACATATTATGAGGTGAAAATCCTGTGGACATTTGGGCTTCATAGAGAAAAGATCAATATTTGACATTTGCTGCACAGAAATGGATGTGTGTGTGTCTGACACAAGCGTCTAATTTTGTACTCAAGTTATGTCTAGTTAATTACCAGGACTGCCTTGTTCTGTCACAGGGAGACCTACCCTCTCTGCTGGTAGGGCGTGAGGGGAACCAGCAGAGTTCACTCCCTCTGGAATTAGCTTGCATGTTAACCCTAAGTCCCAACAGAGAAATGGCTGAATTTCTCTGAGAATAAATTGAGATATCCATTCTTATGTCAGGAAAAGGTCTTTGCCCTGATTCATAAATCACCTGAAGTTTCTAAATGAAAAACATGTATGTTATCAAGTTTCAATAAAATGATCCCAGGATAAAGCACTCTACGTTAAGCCATCTATTCTAAAGGTCTTAAACTGCCAGCCCACAGGCCAAATTCTACCTGCGGAATGTTTGCTTTAGACATGCACAGAGTTTTCAAAATGAAGAAACTGAGTCAACAGCTAGAAATCAAGAGATAGTACATTTTTTTAAATGAGGACATTAGAGGTGTGTCTGCTAGTGGATGTGTGTGTTTGTGTTTTAAGACAGAAATGCTGACGAGACTGGCCACACACTTCACAGGAAGGAACTGAATAATTGAACTCTTAAGTTCAGTAAATGGGGCATGTGAGCGAAACTGACAATAGACTGATTAACCAGAGGAAAAGCATACAGATTTTATTGATCTTTTTTTTCTTTTTTTTTTTTTTAATGTTCACAGAGTCCTTTCCAGAAAAGAAATGAAAACTACCAAGAATCAGACTTGAGTATTCTGAAGCTCCAATACTTTGGTCACCTTATGGGAAGAGCCAGCTCATTGGAAAAGACCCTGACGCTGGGAAGTTCAAAATAATCAATATGCTGAGTTGGCACATTTTGAGATGGCATATACCTGATGCCTTTCAACAGCTCAGAAAATTTCATAAATTTGTACTCGATAGATCATAGTGTGTGCGTGCTCAGTCACGTTTGACTCTTCATGACCCCATGGACTGTAGTCCGCCAGGCTCCTCTGTCCATGGAATTTTCCAGGCAAGAATACTGGAGTAGGTTGCCATTTCCTCCTCCAGGGGCTCTTCCCAATTGAGGGTTTGAACCCGCATCTCCTGTGTCCCCTGCATTGGCAGGTGGATTCTCTACTGCTTAAGACATCAGGATAGATCATACACACACCAAAAAAATCCCTGAGAATTTGCAATAATAAACTGGCTCTCATTTAGGTTTATATAACAAATTCATATTATCATGGAGAGTTAATTTGAGAGAGGCCTCTGGCAAATGCCTTGAAGAAGAACTCACTAATCGTTTCTGGAAATGAACTTTCAACTGATCCTTCCCTTTCAAGCATATATGGAAGTTTCACAGAATTGAATATATACTCAGCTATAGATAAAACTCAACACTTATCAGAGAAGTGCTATCACACAGATTACATTCTCTGACCAATGTGCAATTAAATGAGAAATCAGTAACAAAATAGCTAACATATTCCATACTTTAAGAAAGTTTTAAAACACATACTTCAAAAGAGTCACAGATCACAGAAGAAATCACACTATAAATCAGAACATAGTACTAAACAATAATAAATTTTACATTAACACTCAGAGGATACACAGCCTCTTCTTTAAATTTCATCAGTTATGCCAAATTAACAGATTGGGGTTTTTTTGTTTTTGTACATTTTGATTCCTTTGCTTGAAACATAGTTACCATTCCTTTTATGGACATTTCACCAAAAACTGATCACTTTTCAGTGACTATTTTATATTCGGAGCCAATTACTGTTTCCCGAAAAAAGTTTTCTTATCTTAAAAGACTTTCATAGAGCAGCAACCACCAGTTACTTTAGGGGACAGAACCATAAGTATGAGAGCAGAAGGTGTATTACGTTAGTTTTGTGGTCATTTCTGATGGACAGACCATAATCTGACTCCCACTTGGATCCTGACATTCTATCCCATTTTTGCTGCTTCTGAGTTGTCTCTTTGCACAACGCCTCAGTTTCCCAGCTTCCTCCTCCAATGTGCCTCTACAGAATTATCCCCCACCCCCAAGAGTATGGGCTTCCCAGGCGGCACTAGTGGCAAAGAACCCGCCTGCTAATGCAGGAGACCTAAGAGACATAGGTTCGATCCCTGCATCAGGAAGATCCCCTAGAGGAGGGAATGGCAACCCACTCCAGCATTCTTGCCTGAGGAATCCTATGGACAGAGGAGCCTGGCGGGCTACAGTCCTTAGGGTCACAGAGGCAGACACGACTGAAGTGACTTAGTACACATGCATGCCCCAAGAGTATACAATCTCAAGTATATACTAGCTCCACCCTCTGCACTCTCTATTTGCCATTCTTGGAAACAACCTGTAACGCTCTGACATAGGGAAGCCACAAGACAGTTTCTATACGGCGTGAACATCCATACAGGGAAAGCACTGGGCATCTCCATTACCTCTTTTGCGGGCTGTAAAGTGATGGTCTTGTATTTCATGGTTCTCCCGACTAAGGACTGTCCCAAAGCATCTAGAACACATCCTACATGTTTTTGATATTTTTGTATCCATGTATTTTCCATTCCTTTCTTCTAGATTTTCCCAGTGTAGCTTGTGTGTCTCCACGGTTGACCTGTCACGTGTAGACTGAGAAAAAGTAAATACTTAATCCAGGAATTATAAGAGCTATTTCAGAGATCTGCTGGTTTTCATTTTGCTTCTCACTAAATGCTCCCATTCATGGGCACAGAGAATTCTCATTCTATGTTCTCAAAACATAGCAAAGTCCATTAGTTTGGGTTTTTTGTTGTTTTTTTTTTTTTGACACAGATGGAAAACTGCTGCAGATTAATAAAGCAATGAACCATGAGAACCATACTGCTGAAAAAAGTATTTTTAAAAAAGCACTAGTTTATGTTTTATAAAATCAGAAGAATGAGAGCCCAGTTCTTTTTCTGATGTTTACTTTTGCAGGCCTTGGGCTAATCACTCAACCTAATTGGGTCTTTGATCCTTCATTTGTAAAATGGGGGAGGGGAAAGGAGGCAAGGGAAGTCAATTAGTCTACCTGTAAGGGCACATTAAAAGTGAAAAATTCTAGGGTTGCAAGGACTCCATCCCCACATAAGCGCTTTGGAATAATAATTACAATAGCGCCTGCCCTGGGTATAACGCCTGGGTCCAGGGAATTCTGCCCAGTGCCCTTCACAGCAGCTCTGCAGGATGGGTCGTTTAGAGCCAAGAAGACTGAGACACACAGCTTTAACCACTGCATCTGACCTGTGGCCTGTGGCCACGAGTTTTTCCTTTCAGTTTTCTGTTAATAAATCTTCATGAGAGAATGAAAAAAACAAAACCAACAAACACAAAGCATAAGTATTTTAGGAAAAGGAGGAGATTCTCGCTCCTCGCCCCCCACTTTCGCTCACTGTACCTCACTGTGACCTTGCTGCTTCCCCTTCAGGACTTCTTGGTCACATTTTTCACGGTGAACTTTTCCAAGATGCTTCTGTTGAAAGTGATACTTTAGAGCCCTGCCGCTGATAAAGTCACTCCCGCAGTGCTCACAGTTGTAGGATTTAAGAGTCCACATCCTTTCCCAGTGAAGGATCAGATTTAGATCCTGTTGACGACAAAGCAAAAAGATAATAAGCCCTTTGAAGAAAATCCAGTCCCTCAGAGTTAACCAGAATAAAGATAATATTGTTTCTAGTGTGCTAATTTGTGCTCTATTGGATGAATGTTTTCCAAGACGTTTATTTCTCACTGATACCAACTATGATAGCATGAGAATAGTCATTTAAACCAGCTGCTGTAACTCGAGTTGATAAACATTAAGGAAGCTGTAAAGCCAACAAAACCAAGTGCGAAGCTGTGTGTGTAGGTATATAAGTACATTTTTTGAAAAAGAGTTTCAAATGAATCTGTGACCTAAGAGATGTTAACTATGGATTTAGATATTATCTTTACTCAGGGACTCTCTAAGAGGAGTCATTTCTTCAATTTTTATCACTCAATGAATTCCCATAAATGAGAAAATTATCATGAGTGATGATTTCTACGTCTTTCAAATTAACTCTGTTCTTTTTTAAGGTAAAAAAATGCAGAAGTTTGTACCAAGGGACAGGGTCTGGAAGATGTGGGCGATTCTATTCTCCACCTGGCTGCTTTTGAAGCTGTTTATACTCTCGTTGCTAAGTAACTCGACTTGGATTTGTACTAACTTGTCTGAAGCTTAGAGCTCCTTCCTCAGAGGTTAGCATTGTGGGATTTGTAATTACCAGTTTCTTAGCAAGTGGTCAGATTAAATATTTCTAAGTGCACTCAGATTAGTTTGAAGCTGCTACTGTAACAAATTGTCACAAACTTTAATGGCTTTAGCATATAATATTACTCGCTTGTCGTTCAGTAGGCCAGAAGCCTGACATGGGTCACACCAGGCTAAAATCAGGCTGCATTTCTTTCCGGAGGCTCTGGGTAAGATCCACTTCCTAGAGGGTGACCCACATTCCTTGGCAGGTGGGGTCCCTTCCTCCATCTTCAAAGCCAGCAAAATCCAGCAAAAGCCAGTGGGATCCTGTTCACACCCAACCATTCTGATCTGTTCTCTTCCCCTCTTAAGGACCCTTGTGGCTCCATTGGGCTCAACTGGATAATCCAGGATAATCTTCCCATTTTAAGGTCTGCTATTAACAGCCTTATGCTATCTGCAAACTTAACTCTCCTTTGCCTTGTAAGGTAATAAACTCAGAGCTTCCCAATATTAAGATGTGGACATCTTTGGTGGGGGGCCTGGGGGGGGGGCATTCTTTTTCACCCACCACACTGTAGCTCTAAAGTTCAATCAGGAATAGAAATGAATCCAAAATGTATCTGTATAAGGTGGAAGAAAAGCAAAATGCATTCACTCCTTACAAAAACTTTGGTGCTTGATGGGCTTTGGGGACTTTGTGTCAAACAAATATGGAGTTGCTGGGTGATCTGCTACTGAGCAGATGCTGTTTCCACTGAGAACAGCACGGGTCCTGTCACATAAGGAAGATGTGAAAGCAATGTAGTGGTTCATGGCAGCACTTTAAAAAAATCAAATAGAATAAAAGTAGAGAATATTGAACATAGTGAAGATAAACAATGATTTGTGAAACATTCTTGGGCGACCAACCACCAAGTTTGCCTAAGAGTAAGGGGGTCCCTGTTAAACACAGGATTTTCAGCGCTAAAGTCAGGAAATTCTCAGGCAGATTGGGACACATTGGTTACTCTATCACTACCTCAGAGACCACCTTGAAAATCAGCTTCTTAACCAGCCCTAAAGCTCCTCTGAATGGATGGATTGAGTCCCTGTAAGACCCAAGGTCGTGGGGTTTGCAGAACTTGATTCGATCTGCCCAAATTGTGATGTTTGCCCTGCCCTAGGTGTTCATTTCTGGGCCAGTCAACCTGGACTGAGATACAGTGAACCCAGGCAGACACTGGACTCAATCTTATGTGCCAAGTTCTCTAAGGGCTGCAGAGGCAATGTTGGGCATTCATGGTTTACAGAAATGAAAGCCTATCAATCAGAGCGTCCCAGCACAAGCTTTCTGTCCAGGATCAGAAGAGGGAAAGAATGAGGAAAAAGGTGGAATTTTTAGGTTTCCTCAATGAGCTGTCTCCCCACCCTTCTTTCACTTAGCATACTGTTTTCAAGGTTCACCCATTTTGTAACAGGTATCACTAGTTCATTCATTTTCACAGACAAATACTACTCTGTTGTAAGGACATACCCCTTGTTTTGTTTTTTAATCCACAAATTAGTTAATGGCAATCTGGGTTGTTTCTACTCTTTAGCTCTTATGAATAATACTGCTATGAACATTCATGCTTTCATGTACAGGTTTTTGTATGAACGTATGTTTTGAATTCTTGGATAGCTGAGGGTGAAATTGCTAAGTCGCAGGATAACTCTATGTTGAACTCTTTGAGGAACAGCCAAACTGTTCTCCATATTTTACAGATTACAACTATGAAGTGGTATCTAATTGCGTTCTGATTTGCATTTCCTAATGACTAATGCTGCTGAACATCTTGTCATGTACTTATTGACTATTTGTACATCTTTCTCAGAGAAATGTCTATTTACTTTGCTCATTTTAGAATAGGATTATTTGTCTTTCTATTGTTGAATTGTATGCATTCTTTATATTTTGAAAATCAAACTCTTATCAGATGTATGATTTGAAAATTTTGTGCCATTCTGCGGTTTGTCCCTTCATTTCTTGATGCTGTTCTTTGATGCACAAAAGGTTTAAATTCTGGGACTGCCCTGTTGGTCCAAAGTGGCAAGACTCTGAGCCCCCCATGCAGGTGACCCGAGTTCCATCCCTGGACAGGGAACTAGATCCCGCATGCCATAACTAAGGGTTTGCACGCTGCAACTAAAAAGTTCCCACGTGCTAAAAACTAAGACCTGTCGCAGCCAAACATATAATTTTTTTCAGGTTTTAAATTCTTATCAACTCAAAGCTATTTTTCCTTATGTTGCTTGTGCTTTTGGTGTGATACAGTGAAAAAAAAAAAACCACCATTTCCTAAGCCAAGGGAAACCATGGGTAATCAGTCAAATTCCTTTCACCCGCCCTAACTAATCAAGGCTGCCTTTCCCTCATAGCTCAGTTGGTAAAGAAGCCGCCTGCAATGCGGGAGACCCCAGTTTGATTCCTGGGTTGGGAAGATCTGCTGGAGAAGGGATAGGCTACCCACGCCAGTATTCTTGGGTTTCCCTTATGGCTCAGCTAGTAAAGAATCTGCCTGCAATGCAGGAGACCCCAGTTTGATTCCTGTGTTGGGAGGATCCCAGAGAAGGGATAGGCTACCCACTCCAGTGTTCTCACCTGGAGAATTTCAGGGACTAAACAGTCCATGGGGTCACAAAGAATTGTACACGACTGAGCGACTTTCACTCACGTTCACTTTCACCAAAGACTTGTTGTCCTCCAAGTAACAAGCAACAGGTAGCCTAAGCAGTAAGTTGTTTGAGTTATTTTCCAGAAACTTGAAGTCAGTTGTATGTAGTTGGAGGTGAGCTGGTTAAGACTGAACAGGACAATCTATCCTCCAACTGGGAATGCACAAGTGTGTATGCTTACTGACCTTTTGTTGTTTGCTTAGTAGCCTTTTGATGAGCTTCAGATCCTGGTAGGCACTTCCATCTCTGAACCAAGCAGAAGACCCTATAGCCTAGTTATGTCTGCGCAGAACTACACCAGTGGAGAACTAGGCCTGCGCCTAACTATAAGCACCGGATCTTTTTCCAATCACCTTTCTCCATTCTGTGCACCCCAATGCCTCAGAGCTCCCCTCAGACCGCTGTTTATTTCAAAATACCCTGCCTCCTGCCTTCCAGGGAGGGCAGTTTGAGGTTTGTTTTTCAGTCTTACTTAGCTGCCTTGCAAATAAATACGCTGCTGTGAACTGAAGAGACTTAGCACGCAAGCACTGTGTCTCGGAGGTTTGCCTTGGTGTGTGTTGAGTAGAACAAGGTAGTACCTGGTTCGGTGACAGGTTTGGTGAGCTAGCCAGAAGGTAAGTCCAGACACGCCTTTCCTCTGTGGTTCCTTGGCCCCTTGTGGGTATTGAGAGGCCAAGCAACTACCTGGCCGATTTGTTCCAGCAAGCGTCCTCCTGATTTCCCCAGCCAGGTGCCGCCAACCTTCAGAATTTAGCTTTATTTTGCAGTGAAGAAATGGTTTTGGAGTTTGGGGTTTGGAAGACGTGTTTGTGGTGAGTAATCTTGTTAGAGACACACCTGTGCCTTCATTGTCTGGCTGTCCCACCCAGATGGTGGGTTGGAGGCCCAGCTTGCTGGATTCGGACAGACAGTATAAAAGTTTACAGCTGCTGAAGCAGCCCACATCCGGGTTAAAGGCCCAGGGCTGTGATTTTTGATCTTTCTTTTCTTATCTATGTCTAACTGTCTGAAGTGTTAAGGATTGACTCTTGGAGACTGAGCTTCTTGATGACTATAGCATGTACTCTAAGATAGATTTCTTTGCAGCAACCATCTAGAAACAAAATGAGATTTTTTTTTTCCCCATTGCAAAATGAGAAATGCTAATTCAGTTCCCCCTTGCAGCCCTCTAGGCCCCACTCTCCAAAACTGGATGACTTTAAGTTTGAATCTATGGAAAAGAAAAAGATGGTGCCTTTTGATACCCTTGCATAGTGCAAACACCCTTTAGGCTCAGAGAAAAATGGCCTTCAATTAAAATACAACGTTGCGACTGGATTTATTTTGGAAACAGGAAGAAAAATGGGAAAGAATACCCTATATACATTCTTTCATCAGAATCAACCTGCGCAAAGAATATGGAAAGTTATGGCCCAGCAGAATGGGAAGAGGGAGAAACCTGTTCTCGATTCTAATACAAAGGTGGGCGACGGCAGTGCTGATCGTCCATTGCCTCCTCCTGACCCTGCTCCCAATGCCCGATAACCCTAACCCCTAACCCCAACACTAACCCTAACAATAAACCTAACCCCTAACCCCTAACCCTAACCCCTAACCCCAACACTAACCCTAACAATAAACCTAACCCCTAACCCCAACACTAACCCTAACAATAAACCTAACCCCTAACCCCAACACTAACCCTAACAATAAACCTAACCCCTAACCCCTAACCCTAACCCCTAACCCCAACACTAACCCTAACAATAAACCTAACCCCTAACCCCAACACTAACCCTAACAATAAACCTAACCCCTAACCCCTAACCCTAACCCCTAACCCTAACTTTCCCCTTCTCTGAAGGCTCAGAGAAAAAGGAATGCTGTATTCCTTTCAACCCCACCAGGAGTTGGTCTGGGCTCTGGTTTTTAGATTCCGCATACATGATAACATACAGTGTTTGCCTTTTCTTATTTCGCTAAGGATAATACTCTATAGGCTCATCTTGTTGGAAATGGTAGAATTTCATTATTTTTTATGGCTGAGTAACATTCCATTGTGTGTATATGTATATTGTATGCGTGTATATATACATATATGTGTGTGTACATACATATATACTTCCCACTAGCGCAAGTGGTAAAGAATCCACCTGCCAATGCAGGAGATGTAAGAGACGTGGATTTGATCCTTGGCTTGAGAAGATCCCCTGGAGTGGGAAATGGCTGCCTGCTCCAGTTTCCTTGCCTGGGAAATCCCATGGCTAGAGGAGCCTGGCAGGCTATAGTCCATGGGGTCACAAAGAGTTGGACACGACTAAGCCCAGCACATACGTACACACATCACATCTTTATCCATTCATCTTAAATTGCTCCCATACCCTGGCTATTGCTGCTCTGAATTTTGGGGTGCATGTATCTTCTTGAAGTAGTTGCTTTTTTTGTTTTGTTTTTTACATATACATGGGAGTGGAATTGCTGTATCACATGGCAGTTTTATTTTTAGTGTTTTGAGAAATCTCCAAACTGTTTTTCCCAGTGGCTACACCAATTTCTAATCCCACCAGCAGGGTATAAGGGTTTACTTCTCTCCACATTTGTTATTTGTAGACTTGCTGATACTATTCTGACAGGTGTGAGGTGATGTCTCATTGTGGTTTTGATTTGCATTCTCTGATTAATGATGAATATTTCATGTGCCTGTTGGCCATCTGTATCTCTTTTTTTGGGAAACATCTATTCAAGTCTTCTGTCCATTTTTTAATTGGATTTTCTTTTTTTATACTGGTTGGTATGAGCTGTTGAAATATTTTAGATATTAACTTAACAGTCATATTATTTGAAAATATTGCCTAAATTTGGTAGGTTGTCCTTTAATTTTGTTGATGGTTTCCTTTGCTGTGCAAAAGCTTTTAAATTTAATTGGATTTCTGTTGTCTATTTTTGTTTTCATTTCTTTGCCTTGGGAGACAGATTAAAAAAATATATTGCTATGAGTATGTCAAAGAGTGTTCCACCTCTGTCCTTTTCTAGGAGTTTTATAGTTTTAGGTGAGTGGCTCCATTTTTGAAAGTACAGAGGCCTGTTGCTTAGCTAGGTCTGCTCAGAACAACCATTACCACACCTTTTTCCAATCACCTTTCCTCACACTCCCTGTGTGTCACAGAGCCCTGCTGTTTTATTCTTTTTTAAAACTTATTTTTTTTATTGAGGTATAGTTGATTTACAATATTTTATTCTTTATCCCATAAATACCTGCACCCTGCCTTCAGGGAGGTGGCTCTGAGACTAATTTTCCCATTTCCTTGCTTGGCTGCCTTGTGAATAAAGCTCCTTTGCTGCAAACCTTGGCATCTCATGCACTTTGGGCAAAATGAGCCTGGTTAAGTAAAACGAGGTCATAAATATTTACACCTATGTTTATTCTAAGAGTTTAATAGTTTTAGCACTTATATTTAGGCCTTTAAATATATTTTGATGATTTTTATATATGGTGGTGTGAGTTAGTGGTCAAAATTCATTTTTTACATATGGTATCCAGTTGTTCGGAGAAGGCGATGGCACCCCACTCCAGTACTCTTCCCTGGAAAATCCCACGGATGGAGGAGCCTGGTAGGCTGCAGTCCATGGGGTCACTAAGAATCGGACACGACTGAGCGACTTCACTTTCACTTTTCACTTTCATGCATTGGAGAAGGAAATGGCAACCCACTCCAGTGTTGTTGCCTGGAGAATCCCAGGGACGGCAGAGCCTGGTGGGCTGCCGTCTATGGGGTCGCACAGAGTCGGACACAACTGAAGCGACTCAGGAGCAGCAGCAGCAGCAGCAGACAGTTGTTCCGGCACAACGTGTTGAATAGAGACCATCTTTTCTCCACTGAATTGTCCTGGCATTCTTGTCAAATCAACTGACCATAAATGTATAGGTTTATTTCTAGGGTTAGTTTTATTCCATTGATCGTCTGTCCTTATGCCTGTACCATGATGTCTTGACTACTGTGTTTGTAACTGGTTTTGAAATTGGACATGTTAGCTGTCCAAATCTGTTCTCCCTTCAGGATTGTTTTTGACTATTTCAGGTTCCTTGAATTTCCATGGAATTTTAGATCAACCTATCAATTTCAATAAAGAAGCCAGCTGGGGTTCTGATTGAACAGAAGTTCTATATCTAGATTAATTTGAGGAGTATTGACATCCTAATAGTATTATCCCAATCTTAATTTCTTTCAGCAGTGTTTTATAGTTCTCAGTGTACAAATCTTGAACTTTTTTGGGTTAAATTTATTCTGAAGTATTTTAGTTTTTTTGATGTTGTTGTATATGGAATTAGTGTCATAATTTCTTCTTTGAATTGTTTATTATTAGTGTTCAGAAATACAACTGAGTTTTGTAAATCTTCAACCTTTTAAGCTCGCTAATTTTTTTACATATTTTGCTTATCATCTGCAATAGAGATAGTTTGATTTCTTTTCTAACCTGGATGTTTTTTTAATCATTAACTTGTTTTATCTTGTCAAATTTCCCTGGGAACACCTTCAAGTATAACATTGCATAGCAGTATTGAGAGTAGACATCTTTGTTATTTTGCTGATCTTAGGAGAAAAATCTTTAAATCTTTTAAGTGTGGTATTTATCAGTTTCATAGAAACCCTTTAGCAGGTTGAAGAAGTTCTCCTCTATTCTCAATTTGTTCTGTGTTGTTATCATGAAAGTGTGTTGGTTTTTGTTAAGGTTTCAACAAATGTTTTTCCAGCATCTGATGAGATGATAATCTTTTTATTTTTTTTTCTGTGATGTGTTAATGATTTGGGTTAATTTCAGAACTGTTACATCCACCTTTGAATCCTGGAATAAACACGACTTGGTCGTGATGTATAATCCTTCATATACGTTGTTAGATTCAGTTTGCTAATATTCAGTGTAAGATTTTTGCATTTCTATTTATAAAGGATATTGGATTATAGTTTTCTTCTGCCTCTCCTATTATATCTTCTGCCTCTACTATTTTGCTAGGGCCATAAATTAAAAATCAACAGTAGGTAAAGGAATAAGACAAGAATACACAAGAATTTGAGTACCTGAGCAGCCTCGTACACTTGTTCCACTTAGAAATCATGACCCACCTGTTTCTCTCATCCTGCTCACTAGTCAATGGCTGGCCTGCATGAAGGAAAGGAGAGGTTCCACCACCCCAGAGACATTTCCTCCTTTCTAAGAGGATCTGCACAGTGGACTGTTCATATGTACGGAGCATCTCTGAGTTCAGGATTCGAAATCATGAAACACCTGTCTCTAAAACATCACCTTAAACGAACAGTATGAAGACTGAAGCTGCAAAAATGATGCAGGGAATATTTGCCAGACTGCATTCCCACTGAAGTCTGGTGCCCAGTATACCCGAACACCCATCCCTCTCTCTAATGTTGTCTGAATGCAGCCCTCTGTTTTTCTGCCTGTTTGCCGAACTGGCCTGGTAGAGACTGAAAGGACGTTTCCATGGAGCAGCTATAGGTCGAGGGGGCCGAGAGGCAGTTCTATCTGTACTCGGGTGATGTTGCTTGGAACCACATTCCAACAGTCAGTACTATGGGCTCATGGGCTCACTTGGGACAACCGTCTACAACCATCTCCCCATCAGTACCACACAGGAACACTTCTGAGGACCAGCTCTCTTCCTGCCTCCCTGTGAGGGCCCTTGTCTCACAGACCCTGGGGAGGACTCCTGCCAGCTCTTTTCCACCTCTGGGATGAGGTGGCTCCTCCTCCCTAGGAGATGTTGCTGCCCTGGGGAAGCACCACCTCCCAGAACCCCTTCTGTACCAGGTCCTGCTCAGGACAGTTTTTCTTGGTTGTCAGATTTCTCAGCTGCCTTTATTGGACCACAGCTGTGCCTGGTCACTTCACAGGATGGTATGGGATGTCTTTTGGAGCTAGCTAAGCACCCATCTCAGAATACAGAGGGAAGTACTTCGGTTTTGGCCACTCTGTCTGAAACTAGTTTTTCCCAGTATCCTCCCACAAGGAGCACACTTTCCAGGATTCCTTCAATTTTCATCCAAATTTCCTCTAGGCTCTGTGAAAATCTTGGGTTTGTCCCATGAGAGTTGTGTGGACTCTAAGCCACTTTGCGACAGACAAGTCTACCCAGACTGTTCCTGATCACTCCTGGTGAGCTCTGGGCTGAGACAGGCATCACCAAAGTTCTCCCACTGGCCAGCTGAAGCTGCATCCCAAGCATCTTCTAAAAGACTACTGCAGACTGTCCCGGAATTAAGGTGAGGATCTTGGAGACGTCAAAGATCAGAACTCCTCCTCTGAATTACTGAGGCTAGAGGGTTGTTGTTGTTTAGTCACTAAGTCGTGCCCATCCCTTTTTATGACCCCACGGACTATAGCTCACCAGGCTCCTCTGTCCATGGGATTTCCCAGACAAGAATACTGGAGTGGGTAGCTATTTCCTTCTGCAGGGGATCTTCCTGAACCAGGGATCAAACCCATGTCTCCTGGCATTGGCAGGCGGGTTCTTTACCCACTGAGCCACCAGGGAACCCAGGCTAGAGGGTAGTAATTGGAATAACTGAGGTGAGTGCCTCTCATCTAGAAGCCAAGGAGATGGTACCTTTTCTGTACAGTGTATTTAATTAATCATACTGTGGGAATTCATCTGTGGGTTCTCAATTATAGGCAGCTACAGGCCGTCTCCGTGTTAATGAACTTAGATGTCTAAGTCAAGATTCCTTGCTTTATAAGTTCCTCTTGAAACACTCTCCTTATTCTTGCTTAGCTACACTGCGGAACTCCCACCAGAAAGCACCCTTACAACTTAGGTTGAGGGGAGTCAGGCTCTTTTATTGCCAATTAGAATTTAGGGGGAACCTAGCATGAAACTGAAACAGGCAATTAACTTCCTGCCTCTCGTCCTTTGCTTGGAACACCCCTAGGGAGGAATACCTGTGTGGTTACTCGGCACAGATCAGAGCAGTCTTTGGTTCTCACTATGGGACACAAGGCTTTCAATGCGGGCACTTCAACAGCGTCCGGAGAGATGCTTCTTGCATTGCACCCCCAAATGAGCCTCAGATGAATGTTGGCTGGGGAATGAGTGTTCCCCAAGCTCACCCCGCTCAGCACAGTTGCTGTTATATGAGTGCTGCAGCCGCGTCCAGTCTCAGAGCTTAAAACCTCCCACTGCGACACCCCTCACTTCAGTTCCTTGTGAACCCGAGTGCCCTTAACTATTTACCACCCACCACGCAGGCCGTGTTTATAAGACCCAGGTGGCATCCTCCCAGCTGCAGCCAGCTGCTCATATTACACAGTCAGGCCTCATGTACCCACCTAGCGTGGGGGGCTGGAGCATAGTAGATGATTATAAATATTTATTGAAATGATCCATGAGAAGCATGTTAAAAGTATGGCCTGGCTTCCTCGTTCTGCTGGTGCAATTTGTGGCTGCTTTGTCTCACACAGAGTCAGGGTGCGCTCCACTATTATAAGCCAGTTTTCATGGCTAGCCTAGGAAAAAACTAGGAAGAAATCTGTTCTGGTCCAAAGAAGTAGCTGAAGTTTCCTTTTATAAGAACAACGTGTTTGTTTTAAATAGTTGATCAGCTGCTGGGAGGAAGGGTTGAGATTGCAAGGCGTCTGTCCAGAGCTCGCAAGCCACAGACCAGCCCTTTCACACGGGATGCCAGCGGCTAATGACAAGCCATTAGCTTCCTCGAGCTCCTGATGGACTTGGCCTTGTGCACCGAATGCAGATGCTTTAAGGCACGATGCCACAGACGGCAGGGACATGCCAAGTTCTGGGGGATGTCTAGGAGCAAGAGTGAGTAGTCCCCAAGGCCTGTGTGTGTATGCACACGTGTGTGCATTGGTGCTTTGGATGAGGACTGTAAGTGAAAACAATTCCCCCAGAAATGACCAGGTAAGGAAGAGGCCGTGAAGAGAGAGACAGCGAGTGAGGATGAAGTTGTCTGCTGTGGCATGTGAGGGTAACTTCTTCCCCCTCAGACTCCCCTGTGGGATCCTGGAAAAACTCCATCACTCAGGAATGCTCTGGCTGCAGTGAGTTTTCTGGAAAGTCACCTTGAAGAGGTGCTGAGCTTTGAGTTCAGGTCAACTCAAGACAGGAAAAGACTACAGGCGTGGACTCGGGGAAGGAAAGGGGCAACTGACATTCAGGTTATATCCTCTTAAACAAAGACTAAATGTGTGAAGTAGGTGATTTTTTAAATCGGAGTATAATTGCTGCAGTCCATGGGGTCGCAAAGAGTTGGACACAGCTGGGCAACTGAACAGCAACATGAATTGCTTTAGAGTGTTGTGTTTCTGCTGTACAGTGGCTTGAGTCAGCCGTGTGTACACACACACACGCACTCCTTCTTGGACGTCCCTACCCAACCACCGCAGCCTGTCTCCCTGGGTCATCACAGAGCTCTGAGCTGAGGTCCCTGTGCTATGCAGCAGCTCCCCACTATCGGACACATGGTAGTGTTTACCTGTGAATCTCCCAACTCACCCCACCCTCCCCTTCCCCCTGTATCTGCATGTCTGTTCTCTCTCTGCCTCTCTGTTCCTGCCCTGAAAATAGGTTCATCTGTACCATTTTTCTAGATTTCACACAGATGTGTTAATATGCTAATATGTTAATAATATCTGTTTTTCTCTTTCTGAATTTGAAAACTTTGTTTTTTTTGTTTGTTTTTTTATTTTAATTTTATTTTATTTTTAAATTGTACAGTATTGTATTGGTTTTGCCAAATATCGAAATGAATCTGCCACAGGTATACATGTGTTCCCCATCCTGAACCCTCCTCCCTCCTTCATCCCCATACCATCCCTCTGGGTCGTCCCAGTGCACCAGCCCCAAGCATCCAGTATCATGCATCAAACCTGGACTGGTGACTCGTTCCATATATGATATTATACGTATTTCAATGCCATTCTCCCAAATCATCCCACTTATTGTCTCTTTTCCCATGACTGTGAACTTCTTGAAGATCCTGTCCTTCTGGCAATATGAGGAGGTCTGTCAAAATCTGTCAAAATAGGAAAAAAAAAAAACACAGCGGGCTGTACACCCATGGTCAGGAAGATCCCCTGGAGCTGGAAATAGCAACTCACTCCAGTATTCTTGCCTGGAGAATTCCATGGAGGAGCCTGGCAGGCTACAGTCCATGGGCTGCAAAGAGTGGGACATGACTGAGTGTGTACAAATATACACACACACACACACACCCCCCTACCCCCACCCCCTATGGTCTAGGAGCCTATGTTTCCCAGCCCAACCCTGAGACAGAAGGCCCACCTTGGGCTGGCCTCACAATAGTTTAGGAAAATGCTTCATTTTCCGCTTCTACCTGTAGTTGTTGAACATACGTAGAATACGTGTATGACCCATCCATCCAATTCATCCGCCTTTATGGCACCTGGCCCCTCACTGTGGTTAAGCAACCCCCTTTCTCCCTGGCATCTCCTTTGGTGCTGAGGGAAGTCGGTCTGACAGCCCCCTCACATTCGTATCTTCACCCTGAGAGATTGTTTCCATGCAACCACTTCATGGAAACGAAGGGCTATTCCTTTGAGATCACAGGGTTTGGATGGTTCACATCAAGTTGCAAAGTTAAAATACTAGAACAGCCTAATTTAGCTTCACATTAAAATAATGAAAAGCCTCCTCTCAATAGTAAATTCTAATACACTTGTCTCCTGTGAGACAGCATCCTGTAGGCAATTGTACATTGGTCTCAAAGGTGAGACAAACTGTTTCTAGTTTAAACACATAAATTTAGCACATAATGTTATGTGATGGGGGTCTCAGATAAGGCATAAGTGCCATTTCTGGCACCATTTATATGTAAAAACGGAGTTATCCTAGGTCATATGGAAGGTTCCTTCAAGCACTAACAGATCTTAAAAAATTTGGCTAACTTCTCTCTTATGCTGTAAGTTATATATAACATTTTCTAGTTAAAAAGGAGACTTGGGCGTGCTTCATTCCTTTGCATGTTTAAGGCAAATAAATTGAAAGAAAAGGCAGAAAAGAGTATTAATTGAGCACCTGTGAAGCACCAGGTCTATCCTCCTAATACCCTCACTGCAGCTTAGTCACCCTGCACACTTTTTATAATTTTAATGCACACTTATTTATAATTGCTCAAATTCAGTGACCCTGTGAATGATATTTCAGTTGTGAAAACTATAGAACTTTCATGCTTTTTGGTTTCTTACTGAAGTGTAGTTGATTAACAATATTATACTACTTTACATTTTCAGATAACATTCACTATTTGTCTTCCTCTGACCTACTTCACTAAGCATAATACTCTTTAGGTCCTTCAACATTGTTGCAAATGGCAGAACTTCATTCTTTTTTATGACTAATATTTCATTGTGTGTGTGTATATATATATATGTATACACATGCTACATTTTTGTCATTTGTTGATGGACACTTACATTGCTTCCATATTTTAGCTATTGTAAATAATGTTACTATGAACATTGGGGTACATGTATCTTTTCAAATTAGTGTTTTTCATTAATCCTGCAGTAGAATTGCTGAGTTATAGTTCTGTTTTTAACTTTTTGAGAACCCCCATACTATTTCCCATGGAGATCAGATCAGATCAGATCAGTCGCTCAGTCGTGTCTGACTCTTTGCGACCCCATGAATCGCAGCAGGCCAGGCCTCCCTGTCCATCACCAACTCCTGGAGTTCACTGAGACTCACATCCATCGAGTCAGTGATGCCATGCAGCCATCTCATCCTCTGTCGTCCTCTTCTCCTCTTGCCCCCAATCCCTCCCAGCATCAGAGTCTTTTCCGAGTCAACTCTTCGCATGAGGTGGCCAAAGTACTGGAGTTTCAGCTTTAGCATCATTCCTTCCAAAGAAATCCCAGGGCTGATCTCCTTCAGAATGGACTGGTTGGATCTCCTTGCAGTCCAAGGGACTCTCAAGAGTCTTCTCCAACACCACAGTTCAAAAGCATCAATTCTTCGGCGCTCAGCCTTCTTCACAGTCCAACTCTCACATCCATACATGACCACAGGAAAAACCATAGCCTTGACTAGACGAACCTTTGTTGGCAAAGTAATGTCTCTGCTTTTGAATATGCTATCTAGGTTGGTCATAACTTTCCTTCAAAGGAGTAAGCGTCTTTTAATTTCATGGCTGCAATCACCATCTGTAGTGATTTTGGAGACCAGAAAAATAAAGTCTGACACTGTTTCCACTGTTTCCCCATCTATTTCCCATGAAGTGATGGGACCGGATGCCATGATCTTCGTTTTCTGAACGTTGAGCTTTAAGCCAACTTTTTCACTCTCCACTTTCACTTTCATCAGGAGGCTTTTGAGTTCCTCTTCACTTTCTGCCATAAGGGTGGTGTCCTCTGCGTATCTGAGGTTATTGATATTTCTCCTGGCAATCTTGATTCCAGCTTGTGTTTCTTCCAGTCCAGCATTTCTCATGATGTACTCTGCATAGAAGTTAAATAAGCAGAGTGATAATATACAGCCTTGACGTACTCCTTTTCCTATTTGGAACCAGTCTGTTGTTCCATGTCCAGTTCTGACTGTTGCTTCCTGACCTGCATACAAATTTCTCAAGAGGCAGATCAGGTGGTCGGGTATTCCCATCTCTTTCAGAATTTTCCACAGTTTATTGTGATCCACACAGTCAAAGGCTTTGGCATAGCCAGTAAAGAAGAAATAGATGCTTTTCTGGAACTCTCTTGCTTTTTCCATGATCCAGCGGATGTTGGCAATTTGATCTCTGGTTCCTCTGCCTTTTCTAAAACCAGCTTGAACATCCGGAAGTTCATGGTTCACGTATTGCTGAAGCCTGACTTGGAGAATTTTGAGCATTACTTTACTAGCATGTGAGATGAGTGCAATTGTGCGGTAGTTTGAGCATTCTTTGGCATTGCCTTTCTTTGGGATTGGAATGAAAACTGCCCTTTTCCAGTCCTGTGGCCACTGCTGAGTTTTCCAAATTTTCTGGCATATTGAGTGCAGCACTTTCACAGCATCATCTTTCAGGATTTGAAATAGCTCAACTGGAATTCCATCACCTCCACTAGCTTTGTTCATAGTGATGCTTTCTAAGGCCCACTTGACTTCACATTCCAGGATGTCTGGCTCTAGGTGAGTGATCACACCATTGTGATTATCTGGGTCATGAAGATCTTTTTTGTACAGTTCTTCTGTGTATTTTTGCCACCTCTTCTTAATATCTTGTGCTTCTGTTAGGTCCTTACCATTTCTGTCCTTTATCGAGCCCATCTTCACATGAAATGTTCCCTTGGTATCTCTAATTTTCTTAAAGAGATCTCTAGTCTTTCCCATTCTGTTGCTTTCCTCTATTTCTTTGCATTGATCACCAAGGAAGGCTTTCTTATCTCTTCTTGCTATTCTTTGGAACTCTGCATTCAGATGCTTATATCTTTCCTTTTCTCCTTGCTTTTCACTTCTCTTCTTTTCACAGCTATTTGTAAGGCCTCCTCAGACAGCCATTTTGCTTTTTTGCATTTCTTTTCCATGGGGATGGTCTGGATCCCTGTCTCGTGTACAATGTCATGAACGTCCATCCATAGTTCATCAAGCACTCTGTCTATCAGATCTAGTCCCTTAAATCTATTTCTCACTTCCACTGTATAATCATAAGGGATTTGATTTAGGTCATACCTGAATGGTCTAGTGGTTTTCCCTACTTTCTTCAGTTTAAGTCTGAATTTGGCAATAAGGAGTTCAGGATCTGAGCCACAGTCAGCTCCTGGTCTTGTTTTTGTTGACTGTATAGAGCTTCTCCATCTTTGGCTGCAAAGAATATAATCAATCTGATTTTGGTGTTGACCATCTGGTGACGTCCATGTATAGAGTCTTCTCTTGTGTTGTTGGAAGAGGATGTTTGTTATGATCAGTGCATTTTCTTGGCAAAACTCTATTAGTCTTTGCCCTGCTTCATTCCGTATTCCAAGGCCAAATTTGCCTGTTACTCCAGGTGTTTCTTGACTTCCTACTTTTGCATTCCAGTCCTCTATAATGAAAAGGATATCTTTTTTGGGTGTTAGTTCTAAAAGGTCTTGTAGGTCTTCACAGAACCGTTCAGCTTCTTCAGTGTTACTGGTTGGGGCATAGACTTGGATTACTGTGATATTGAATGGTTTGCCTTGGAAATGAACAGAGATCATTCTGTCATTTTTGAGATTGCATCCAAGTACTGCATTACGGACTCTTTTGTTGACCATGCTGGCCACTCCATTTCTTCTGAGGGATTCCTGCCCGCAATAGTAGATATAATGGTCATCTGAGTTAAATTCACCTGTTCCAGTCCATTTCAGTTCGCTGATTCCTAGAATGTCGACATTCACTCTTGCCATCTCTTGTTTGACCACTTCCAATTTGCCTTGATTCATGGACCTAACATTCCAGGTTCCTATGCAATATTGCTCTTTACAGCATCAGACCTTGCTTCTATCACCAGTAACATCCACAGCTGGGTATTGTTTTTGCTTTGGCTCCATCCCTTCATTCTTTCTGGAGTTATTTCTCCACTGATCTCCAGTAGCATATTGGGCACCTACTGACCTGGGGAGTTCCTCTTTCAGTATCCTATCATCTTGCCTTTTCATACTGTTCATGGGGTTCTCAAGGCAAGAATACTGAAGTGGTTTGCCATTCCCTTCTCCAGTGGACCACATTCTGTCAGATCTCTCCACCATGACCCGCCCATCTTGGGTTGCCCCGCAGGCATGGCTTAGTTTCATTGAGTTAGACAAGGCTGTGGTCCTAGTGTGATTAGATTGACTAGTTTTCTGTGAGTATGGTTTCAGTGTGTTTGCCCTCTGATGCCCTCTTGCAACACCTACCGTCTTACTTGGGTTTCTCTTACCTTGGGCATGGGATATCTCTTCACAGCTGCTCCAGCAAAGCGCAGCCATTGCTCCTTACCTTGGACGAGGGGTATCTCCTCACCGCCACCCTTCCTGACCTTCAACGAGGGATAGCTCCTCTAGGCCCTCCTGCACCCACGCAGCCATGGCTCCTTGGACGTGGGGTTGGTCCTCCCGGCCACCACCCCTGGCCTCGTGTGTGGGGTTGCTCCTTCTGCCCGCTGCCCCTGTCCTGCGGCTTGGGGCGTGGGGTATCTCCTCCCGGTGCCGCCCCTGACCTCGGACGCTGGGTATCTTCTCTCAGCCATTCCTGCTCCATCGCAGCCTGGCACTCTGGGCCACTGCCCCTGACCTCGGACGTGGGGTAACTCCTCTTGGCCGTTGCCCTTCGGGCATGGAGTCCTCCTGGCTTCTGCCCCTGACCTCGGATGTGGGTGACTCCTCTTGGCCATGCTTAGCATGCCCGTCGCAGCCGCCTGCACTCCAGTACTCTTGCCTGGAAACTCCCATGGATGGAGGAGCCTGGTGGGCTGCAGTCCATGGGGTCACTAAGGGTTGGACACGACTGAGCGACTTCATTTTCACTTTTCACTTTCATGCATTGGAGACGGAAATGGCAACCCACTCCAGTGTTCTTGTTTGGAGAATCCCAGGGACGGGGGAGCCTGGTGGGTTGCCATCTATGGGGTCGCACAGAGTCGGACACGACTGAAGCGACTTAGCAGCAGCAGCAGTAGCAGCATACTATTTTCCATAATAGCTGTACCAATTTACATTCCCACAAACCATGTGGGATGGTTCCCTTAAAAAATTTTTTTTTCACAGTATATACTTTGATACACACACACACACACACACACGAGAGAAATGGTATTTTTGTTTTTTTATGGAAGTATAGTTGATTTACAATGTTGTATTAGTTTCAGGTATACAGCAAAGTGATTATTACACACACATATATATTTTTTCAGATTCTTTTTCCTTATAGGTGGTTATAAAATATGGAGTATATAGATACTTGTGCCATGCAGCAGGTCCTTGCTGGTTTTCTAATTTAATTAATTAATTAACTTTAAAAAATTAGTTACTTTTGTGACCGCACCATATGGCATGTGGGATCTTAGTTCACTGACCAGGGATTGAACTGAGGCCCTGGGCAGTGAGAGTGTGGAATCCTAAGCACTGGACTGCCATGGAATTTCCGGGTATGTATTTCGTATGTAGTACTGTGTACAGGAGTTTTAATCTCAAACTCTTGATTTATCTCTCCCTTGAACCTTTTCCCTTTGGTCACCGTAAGTTTGTTTTCTATGTCTGGGGGTCTATTTATTTCTGTTTTGTACATAAGTTTATTTGTACTTTTTTTTTTTTATTCCACATATAACTGATATATGGTATTTGGCGTCCTCTGGCTTACTTCACTTAGTGTGATAATCCTGAGATCCATCCATGTCTCTACAAATGGCTGTCGGTTGGGGCCAGGCCTCAGTGTCAGTACGGTGACGTTGGGGAGAGCTCGTGCATGAGTATTGCCTGAGTGTCCTTGTCCCCACAGTGAGACACAGCTGCCTCCCCAGGAGACCCTCAAGACCTGCAGGTGGGTCTGGCCCAGACCCCTCTGGAGTCGCTGCTTTGACCTGGGTCCCAGTGCATGTGAAACCTTGTGTGTGCTCCCCAAGAGTGGAGTCCCTGTTCTCCCACTTCCTGTGGACTCAAGCCCCGCTGACCATCAAAGCCAAATGCTCTGGGGACTCCTCCTCCCAATGCCTGAACACCCTACCCCCACCCCCGCCCAGACTGTGTACCCTGATGTGGGGCTCAGAGCTGTCACTCCTGGGGAAGAATCTCTGGGTTATAATTATTTTCCATCTCGGGGATCTCCCACCTGGTGGGTATGGGATTTGATTATACCATGAAAATACCCCAACTTTTTGCCTATAGAATATAGTGGCTTCTACTTTGCCTTTGGATAAAGAATATCTTTTCTGGTAGGTTTGAGTCTGCTTTCTCAGTGGTTGTTCAGAAGTTGGCTATGATTGTGGTGTTTTCAAGAGAGGAGGTGGACTCAAGCCCTTCTATTCCACCATCTTGTCTGGATGATTTCCTTCAGTAAAGCCAGAACACCCGTGCCTGACAGAGATGACTGACATCCCTGATTTCCCTTCTCCTCCCTTCCTTCTGCCCTGCTTCCTGGGGCTGGGGCCTCACTCTTGGGGGAAGGGCCCGATCCCCTCTGAGCTCCACATGGGGGCCCACTGGACTCCATTGCTACTGAGTCAGCGTAGTTTCAGGCTGCCGCTGAGCCTCCTGCATTGATATTTTCTATTGTTGTTCTGGTCTCTGCTTTACTGATTCCCTTTGATTGTTATTTCCTTCCTCTGTTGACTCTGGGCTTTGCTTATTATTCTTTTCAAGATGAGGTTAATTGAGATTTTTTCTGTTTTCTTGAGATAGGTCTGTATTGCTATAAACTTCCCTCTTTAGAACTACTTTTGTTGCAGCTCATAAATTTTTGGAAAAATGTGTTTTCATTTTCATTTGTCTTCAGGTATTTTCTGACTTCCTCTTTGATTCCTTCACTGACCCTTTTTTTGTTTGTTTTAGTAGCATGTTGTTTATTCTCCATGGGTTTGTGCTTTTCCCATTTTTCTCTCTCTCTGTAATTGATTTTTAGATTCATACCAGCATACTTTTTCTAATATATAGTACCTCTCAAACAAAAATACATTTGCAAATTTAAGGCTTAAATTTATAAAAAAGATTAGACTAAAATAACTTTCCTAACTTCCTAACTGAAATAACCTTATTCAATTAGGAAAAAAACCACCTCATTTCCATATGTAATGATTTTAACATTCATGTGCTTCAAAAAGCCACTGGCAGTTTTAACAATAGCAGTTGATATTTACTGTCATCGTGATACAAGTAATATGCTAGGTACTTTATAGGTATTTTATTTAATGCTGCTGCTGCTAAGTCACTTCAGTCGTGTCCAACTCTGTGCGACCCCATAGACAGCAGCCCACCAGGGTCCCCCGTCCCTGGGATTCTCCAGGCAAGAACACTGGAGTGGGTTGCCATTTCCTTCTCCAATGCATGAAAGTGAAAAGTGAAAGTGAAGTCGCTCAGTCGTGTCCGACTCTTAGTGACCCCATGGACTGCAGCCTACCAGGCTCCTCCGTCCATGGGATTTTCCAGGCAAGAGTACTGGAGTGGGGTATTTAATGCTAACAAACCTGAAAAGTAGATAGAATGCCTATTTTATTAATGGAGAAAAATAGAGGCTAATAGGAATTAAGTGTGGAGAAGGCAAGGCACCCCACTCCAGTACTCTTGCCTGGAAACTCCCATGGATGGAGGAGCCTGGTAGGCTGCAGTCCATGGGGTCACTAAGAGTTGGACACGACTGAGCGACTTCACTTTCACTTTTCACTTTCATGCATTGGAGAAGGAAATGGCAACCCACTCCAGTGTTCTTGCCTGGAGAATCCCAGGGACGGGGGAGCCTGGTGGGCTGCCATCTACGAGATTGCACAGAGTCGGACATGACTGAAGCGACTTAGCAGCAGCAACAGCAGGAATTAAGTGACAAGTGGGAAATGCTTGAATCGAGAATCACTTCCAATCCTGATTAATACCAATCTTTGCTCTACAGGCTGTCAAGTACTTTAAATTTCTAGAACACATTGACTTTGTTATTATGTAATAATAGTAATATTCTAATAATCTTATTCAAATTAAAAATTCCAAAGACCTGAGAGGCAAAGAAAATGAAGGTGAAAACAACCACTGAACTCAGAAGCCAGCCAATGTGCAATCTTGCACAAAACACCCAAGGATCAGCTACATTCACATAGAAGAGCAACAACATCAGAAAGCGTGAAACAAAAAGCCTTCCAATTTCCCATACTTGGCTTGTATACAAATGGCACTGGAATAAGCAACACATTGACACCACCAAGTATCAATTTTGATGACTCTGTCATTATGTTTTCCCTTTAGAAGAATGAGTGGAGAACAAGAGTGAAGTTTGTTATAAGTGTAAGAAGTCCTGATTATAATTCTGCTCAGCCAACAACAAAGAGCACAGGGAGCCCCAAAGTACGCTTATGTCAACTGGACTCTGGTTGTATGCTTGGATCTCCATCCGTGGAGGAAAATGATAAAAGTGAAGAATGAAACATCAAGCCTCAGAAGCATATAACCAATTGTTGGACTTAGAGGGTGGGCTGTAATAATAATTTAAATAATGTTTTTCTCTGGTAATTGACACCCCTGTGTACTGTGTGAATCAAATGTTCATTGCACATACAAGTTTCAGTACAAGTTGGATGCTTTTGTGTTTTATTGTGGGGGTGGGTTGTGATAAGAAGTAAAGCATAAAAGAAAATATGCCTAATGAAACTCTTCTGTGCCATTAATTCTAAAAGTTCTGAAATATTGAAAATGCGGACCAAAAAGCATTGCCTGCCATTTCAGTAAACAACAAATAATGTCCACCATCAAGCCACTAGCCACTGCAGCTGTCCCTGATGGTACACCCTGAGGGGAATTCAGAATGGAGAAAAACAGGATACTGGCCCTGGGTGTTTAAGATGCCTATCAAAGAAATAATGTCAGTTGGTCTAGAATCTTGCCTCTTCCCATTCATAAAAAAGCACTAAAATCATTAACTTGAAGATGTCTTTTGTGTCTATGTGTGTGATCAGTAGTAGTCTTTTGATGTTTGACTAAAAATTTTTTTCAGCAAAAACTCCTACCATAGACTTCCACCTGGGCCTAGAGCCGTTTTTAAAGTAGTGGGGAGAGGCGGGCGGGTTGGGACCGCCTCGGTACAGCCGGCGGCAGTATCACGGCGACCCGGGACCTCCCTCCCCAAGAATATGAAAGTGATGCTGACTCTTACAAAGTGTTGGATTTAACTGAGTATGCCAGAAAACAGCACTGGTGGAATCGAGTGTGTGCCCACAGCTCCGGACCTATGGTAGAAAAATACTCAGTAGCCACCCAGATTGCAGTGGGTGGAGTGAGTGGCTGGTGTGCGGGATTTTTGTTCCAGAAAGTTTGAAAACTTGCAGCCACTGCGGTAGGTGGTGGCTTTCTTCTCCTTCAGATGGCCGGTGATGGTGGCTATGTGCAGATCGACTGGAAGAGACCTGAGAAAGATGTAAACAAAGCAAAAGGACGGATGAAGAAACGAGCAAATAAGGCAGCACCCGAAGTCAATAATGTAATAGAAGAAGCAACGGAATTTGTCAGACAGAACATTGTCATATCCAGTGGACTCGTGGGAGGCTTTTTGCCAGGCCTTGAATCTTAAGAAGATGAATGTTCTATCACAGTGCAGTCACCTCTGAGAAGAGACTTGGTGGTGATAAAATGGTCTCGACCTTACACCCTGACAGATTCTCCAGGGTGGATGCCAAGAAACAGCTAGCTAGACAGCACCAAGCTCACTGCTTAGCATTCTGTCCTCTGAAATTTGGCAGACGAGTATCTGCTGTAAAATAACCTGTATGGTATATATATAATATTATCCCTAAGCAAAACATGGCTTTCATTATTTTTAAAAATTTGTGTCCATTTAAAATTTGCCTATAAAACGCTACTACTGGAGGTAGATATGGAGAGATTAAAAAAAAAATCTGTTGCATATATTCCCCAGTAGAATATTATCTTAATTTTATTTAAAAAGAAGAAAGAAACAAAACTCCTATATATCCTGTCCCCTCTTTCCCTCTTAGGAATAGTCCCTCAGAGCTTTCTGAGGCGATGCCTTCCCAGGCTCCAGTCCTCAGTACAAAATATAGTTCTACATTTTTAGGTTGTGTGTGTGTGTGTTTTCCAGTTGACAGTTTTGGCAACCAACAAAGAGATCCAGAACAGACTTCTCTCCCTCTCTTGAACTCTACAAAGAACGGGAGCTTTGGTATCAGCAGAAGCCCCCTTATCCTGTTTGCCCTTCCTCAAAAAGTCCAGATGAGTTTAGATGAGTCTCTCTTAGCTCTCAGATACCTGGTTATTAGCTTATGAGATTTTGTTGTTGTTTTTCAGTCACTAAGTTATGTCCAACTCTTTGTGACTTCAGGGACTGGAGCACTCCAGGGCCTCCTGTCCTCCACTATCTCCCAGAGTTTGCTTAGATTCATGACTTTTTTTTTTATTCATGACCATTGAGGTGGCGATGCTATCTAACCATCTCATCCTCTGCTGCCCCTTCTCCTTCTGCCATCAGTCTTTCCCAGCATCAGGGTCTTTTCCAGAGTCAGCTCTTGACATCAGATGGCCTAAGTGTGGGAGCTTCAGCATCAGTCCTCCCACTGAATAGTCAGGGTTGATTTTTTTTTTTTTGCACTCAGCCTTCTTTGGACTTCCTTTGTGGCTCAGACAGTGAAGAATCTGCCTACAATGCAGGAGAAAGTGAAAGTGAAGTTGCTCAGTCGTGTCCAACTCTTTGCGACCCCATGGACTGTAGCCTATCAGGCTCCTCCGTTCATGGGATTTTCCAGGCAAGAGTGCTGGAGTGGATTGCCATTTCCTTCTCCAGGGGATCTTCCCAACCCAGGAATCGAACCCAGGTCTCCCGCATTGCAGGCAGACTCTTTACCCTCTGAGCCACCAATGCAGGAGACCCGTATTCAATCCCTGGGTCAGGAAAATCCCCTGGAGAAGGGCATGGCAACGCACTCCAGTATTCTTGCCTGGAGAACTCCATGGACAGAGGAGTCTGGCAGGTTATAGTCTATGGGGTCACAAAGAGTTGGACATGATTGACCAACTAACATACAAACACACAGCCTTCTTTATGGTCCAACTCTCACATACATACATGACTACTGGAAAAATCATAGCTTTGACTATATGGACCTTTGTTGGTAAAGTGATGTCTCTGCTCTTTAATACATTGTCTAGGTTGGTCATAGCTTTCCTACCAAGGAGCAAGATACTAAGTTTTATTTGGTGGTGGTTCAACTCCTCCCTGAAGAAGCAGGTTTTCTTAGAACCTTACTTGCAAGAAGAGATACCTGGCTTAACCTCTGTTGAAAGACACTAGGAAGATTTAATATGTACATACAGAACTTAAACTTCCAGTACATAACAGGAAATTAAAGGAAATCTTGCCCTTAAGATGGCCAAACTGAGATTCTTTAGAGGTTACAGAATTAATTTTTGTGTGTGTGCACAGCTAGAGAAAATCCGGCTGGATAAAACATCTTTTCACAGTTCTGTCCTTAAAGTAACAAAAGCCTTTCTAGGAAGGACTTGCTTTTTTCTCCCTGTGTGTTTGAGATGGAAACATTCCACCTGAACTTAGGCGTCCCTCCTCACAATCCCCCTTCCCGCCTGCTCTGGTTTGAGACCTGGGTCTCTTATCCAGAAGGCACACATTTGGTGTACATTTGGCAGCCAGTTGAATAGACTGGAATTCCAGGCTGGCCTTTTGTCCAGCTGTGCCAGCTCTCAAGGACGTTCGTCATAAGGGCCCCACCCCTTGGTCATCTTTCACTTCATTCTGCCTGCCTATACAGTGATGGCCCCTCACTTTCTTAGACTTTGGGGAAGTAACCTTTGTAGATGTTGTCAAGGCTGCATGCTTAGCACTCCCTTGTGGGAACACGTCTTGCATCTTATTGGTGTGAGTTGCTATGAAGATACTACTTGTCAGCGGCCAGGTGATGGACCCTTTAAATTGGAGAAGGTTTTACATTGGTAAATATTTAAAGAACTCTCAGCTGTTTTATTGGTGGTAGGGGGGAGGTGTGGAAATTAGAAGGTTTTATATATATGTGTGTTTGTGTGTGAGTGCTCAGTCATGTCCAAATCTTTGTGACCCCATGGACTGCAGCCCACCAGGCTCTTCTGTCCATGGGACTTCCCAGAAAGCCAGCAAGAACACTAGAGACATGAGCGCGCGCATGCGCACGCGCGCACACACACGCGTATATAACCTAGAAACTCCCTTAGTTTAAAATAAGCAAAGTTCGGGAAACATTTTTTGTGGTCTAGACTTCCTCTTAGTGAGTCTTACAGTTGCTAATAAAACATGAGATTGTTAATTAGATTAACAGGGAAGTAAGAAGCTCATGGACAGTTTAAAGACTTCTTGCCAACAAGGCGAACATTTTAAAGGGACTTGTTCCAAAAGGATTAAAAAAAAAAAAATCTTCAGGTAGTTCTCAAGAACTAGGGTAGATAAAACAGGTATTAATAGGATTAAAACAAAGGTTTGATACAATACTACCTAGTGTTGGGGACCAATAAGGGGTCCTTTTGTTCCATTTAACCTTGAAAGGCCCCAACCAAGTCTGCTGTATTTACCTTAGTTTAAACAATACATATATATTTAGCAGACTGGAAAAAATTACACTGAGATACCTGACCAGCAATTGCTTGTGGCAACGTTAGGCCAACTAATCAAGTTAAAAGGTTACAAAGGCCTGAGTCCCCTGGTTCAGCTCCTCACTGGGAACCTCAAAGCCTTTTTACAAAAAAAGTAGATAAAATGGCTGGAGGATAAAAAGGAAAGCTTCTAGGACTCCTAGTAAGACCAAGGCTTCTTGATGATGGGGTCCTCTTGAAAACTGAAGTTAAAGGTATAAAACTGAGATGAAAGTGTCCAAAAATTGGTGTATTTCCATGGGCTTTATATGACATGGTTACATCGCCTGTACCTAATTAGATCGTGTGATAGACATTGATTCTCACTGGGGAATGTGTCCCCTACCTACTTTAAGATGGGGCATATACATCTACCCCTAAGGTGATATCAATTAAACATACTAAAGGAAACTGGTAGTGTTACCTAAGCCCACAAAATATTAGAAACTGGGAGCTAATATTCTGGGGTTCATAAAAACAATAATAGAGGGGCCTTTTTGCTCTGAATTTGACTTGTACCCTCAGAAAGAGGGTCTTTGTTGAATACCTTCTGCAAACTTTTGAAGCCCTGAAGAACTGAACCCTAAAATTCTAGAATATGGAATTCCTGATTTTCAGTGTACTTGGAAATCTTCTTATTCATTAAAAAAAAAGAAAAAGAAAAAAACTAAAGAAAATGTAGCTGGGCAAATCGATCTTTTTATACCATTTAGGTGGCCGATCGGTTCTTAGGAGAGTTAAAAGCAACTGTCTAGCAGATTTCAACAAATCAAAAATTTGAAGTACAGTCCACAGTGACTTGAGACTGAGCCTGATTACCTCAATCAGTTGGAATCGGAAACCAAAGGGGAAAGGGGGGGAGGGGGAGGAAGCCTTTTTAAACTTAAACCTCTGAAAAAATCTCCCTCACCAAAAGCAAATTCACAGCTTCATTAAGGATTTGTCATAGACAAATACAAATCTTAAGTCTTTTCTACAAATAGTAAAGCCTTAATCATCTAAGTAAATAAACTTATTTCACTGCTATAAACTAGTAAGTTTATATTGTAATGCCTGACTCATAACTAAGCCTAAGATCTCTAGTTATGTCTGTTTATGTCTGTGCAAATTGTACATATGTCTCTATCTCCAGATAGTATTCCCAAAATTTATAAAAGAGCTCTAATTTACTTAAAAGTAAGTGCTTGCAAATTAAATACTTCTAAGTATGAAGAAAACTGGCCAGATAGAATTTTAGGTTCATGTAATCCAGTAAATGCTAATATCTGGTATTAAAGCTAGCTTAAGCTTGTTGGCTTAACCAATAGACCTATCTTATTTTTATTGTACCTAGGTGTTTTGAAGGTCAGTAAGTTAATTATGTCTGTTGCAAAGTTTGTCAGCAAGCAGAATTAACCTGGTGTATTGTTTTTGCAAGTTATAAAATATAAATAAGAGTTTTCTGGTGAACTCTTTAGGAATAATGTTTTGGATCTACCTAAAATAGTTTCTCCAGATTTTTGGTAACTTGAAACTTTAGAACTTTGCTAAGGTAAATGGTGGAATTCACTGAATATCCAGATTATTTCAAGTAAGATAAAATCCTGGAACATTAATTGCTGAAAACTAAAGATGTTTGGTTATTAGACACATCTTGTAGCACATTAAGGAGAGATACTCTATGAGAAAGTGCATGCTTCTAGAGGTTATAGAATATGTTCATAAGTTTACCCATCAAGAAACACTGGTGTGTTCATAATTGCTTGCTTCTTAGTTTTCGCTAGAAATCAAGGTTTTTAAGGATTGGGAATTAGCTACTGGAAATAAAGGAAATATTTTAGTATGCAAGGAAAGCAGGATGTGTGTTTTCAGCAAAAGAAGGTATGAAGAATGGAAATGTATTGTGTTAAGGGAAAAGAGATTTTTGCCCTAATTAATTCTAAATGCAAAAGAAAATGAAGAATAAACTAAATAGGTACAGAAAATTGTGCAAAGTTTGTGCAAAGGGAGGACTGAGAACAGTTTTGGACATGATTAGGCTGAGATTGAATTACATTTAATTAGGTAAGTGAACTTTGTAATTCAAGGTAGATTGGTGAAGGGCTGGAGTTTCCTCTTCTGTTCAGAGGGAAAAGCTTTCTGGAAATGTTAGGGTACTTTTGATACACGATTATGAGTTTATTTGTCTTCTAAATGATTGGTATTTACCTTAAAAATCTTTTGTCTCTTCAGTTGGTTAAGTATTGTTTCATTGACCTATAATTTTATTTGATAGTGTTTTAATGGTCTGATAGTGTTTTAAAACTTTGATGTCTCTTACAAACTTGCCTAAGTGAAATTCTAACCAAAATTCTTCTGACCTGTAGCTAATTTTGGGATGCTTCAAAGGGCCCCTGAAATATTCCAAAGACAGATACTAAACTAAATGAATTTATTGGATATATTACATGGGAAATACGGTCAAGTGATGGTAAAATTTTCTTACATAGGTGGATATCATTAATATAGATGTTCCAAAATCTAAATCCTGGTACATCCTGGTATGTTATCAGGTCATAATTCTAGTTATCTTAAAATGCTGTATGTCACAGAAATAACCACGTTTCTTGTCAAGTGCATTATAATCAGATTTTTAACCATGCCATTTTAAGTCTTTAGTCACTTGTATTAATAGACAATCATTATTTTACTCAGATGTTTTTATAAAGATCCTTGAGATGATTCATAAAAAGGACTTTTGGACAAACAAGTTTCTAATGACTTTTAGATCATACTACTAAAATGCGTAAGAAATTACAGAACTCTAATGGAAAACCTGACTTCACCCAGATCAACAGGAATTATGAGCAATAAATCATTTATAATTTTATGACTTTTTTCTAAAACACTGCCTTTTAATCTCTTTCAGAAAGCCTTTCTTATGTTTTGACCTGCAACAAGTTGGTAATTGTTATCTTCATTTACAAAAGGTATGATTTATCTCTATTTGATCCCTTTAGAATTTTTCTTCTCCAGCTGCCTCCCCTGTAGACTTGATGACTTATTGTGACCAGATTACATCCAGTTACACCAATTATTGTTTTACTCTGTCCTCTCGTTTCTCCAGCTATTTATGCCTGTCTCTACCTGCTATGGGAGAAGGCAATGGCACCCCACTCCAGTACTGTTGCCTGGAAAATCCCATGGATGGAGGAGCCTGGTGGGCTGTAGTCCATGGGGTCGCAACGAGTCGGACATGACAGAAGCGACTTAGCAGCAGCAGCAGCTACCTGCTATACTATGATTTTATTAATGATACTACCTGTATGCTTCCCTGGTGGCTCAGATGGTAAAGAATCCACCTGCAATGTGGGAGACCTGGGTTCGATCCCTGGGTTGGGAAGATAGTTTTCTATTGCACTTTGCAATGGTAGCCCGTCCTCTGACAAAACTAATGGCTGAACGTCTTGAGGCAGTTGATCAAATGTAACTCTACCCAGAATAACTGTAACAGTGCAACTGTAGAAATGGAGAGAAGCAACAAGGGGAATTTTTCCTGGGTCGTAATTCCTAGTGCTGTGGGAAAATTGGTCATGAAATGTCTCCCAAACCTTCATCTAATTTATGACCACAAGGAGGTGCTATGGACAAAAAAGTTGCCTGTCATTTCAATAATCAATGAAGTAGCCCCACCATCAAGCCCTCGGCCACTGCACCTGCCCCCAACAGCGTACCCTGAGGGTAATTCAGAAATGAGAAAAACAGGATCCTTGCCCTGGATAAAATACATATCAAAGGAATTTCAATGAGCCCAGACTCTTTCCATATATAGAAAGGCACTAAAAGCTCTTACCTTGATGTCTTCTGTGTGTGTGATTCAGAGTAACTGATATTCAACCACGTATTTTCAGCAAAAATGCAAAAACTCCAATATATCTTGGCCCCTGCCTTACCTTTTTGGAAGTTTGTCAGAACTGAGAGTCCGCCTTCCTGGACTGTAGTCCTCAAATAAAATGTAATTCTCAACTTATAGATGATGCATTTATGTCAGTTAACATCTATAAATTCCACTGGAATAAAAACATTTTTTCTATAAGGTTAGCCAAAAAGTCTGTTCAAGTCTTTCAAACCTGAATGAACTTTTTGGCCAACCTAATATATCTATAATGGGTTTTATTTCAATTTTTACTGTGCATGTCTGTGAACAAAGTATCAGAAATTGAACTAGTAGCTTCTGAGCAAAAATCTTTTAATTTCTAAGAGCATTCCCCCAATAATTATTAATGGTAATAACTTTTTTTTTTTTTACTTTTGTCCTTTTTTTTATCTTTAGAAAGCAGCACCCTGTGACGTGTGGGATCTTAGTTCCCTAACCAGGGATTGAACCCGTGGCTCTGTATTGGATGTGCAGTCTGAACTACTGGACCACCAGGTAAGTTCTGGTGATATTTTAAAAGTGTATTGCTTCAATGTGTATTTTTGTATGCCCAGAAATAGTGTCTCAGTTCTTTTACCCCAAACTCTATTTGCCTTAAAATGCCTAACTTTAAGTGCTAACAATTTATATAGAAGAATACTGGTTCTAATTCCAACACCTAAGAGCCTAAGATATTCTCAGTTCTCTCCCAAGAATATTTATGGGAATTAAAACAAGGAACTTCTTATTGTAGATCTGACCAAATGGCTACTCAAGTGACCTGTGTATTTATGAGAATCATTTCATTCTAAAAGACTTCCCCTACATGGAGCGCATCCACGGATAACTTTAACCCCACTCCACCCCAGTGAGTGCTTAGCAGTGTCTGGAGACATTTTTGGTTGTCTCACTGGGGGTAGTGGAGTTGCTATTTGCATTAGAGACCAGGGATGTTGGTAATCATCATACAATACCCAGGACAGTCCAACGTGGCACTAATGAGTCTGTGAACCCTTGAGTTACATGCAGTAAAGATACTGGAGCACTGGTGAGATAGGAAACGCTGCAAAAGACAATGAATACGGTTCCTGTTCTGGTACAGCTGAGATCATAAACCACTTTATATGTACTTTTTAAAAGTGAAAATGGTCTACACAATATTTATATTTAAATACTTTTATTTTTATTTCACAAAAAAAGCAACAGTGTTTGCAGGTACACATGCCTTTCAGTCAGTGCTGGTCATATGCAAAACAAGGTATCAGAAGTATAAAGAAAAATAAGCCTTTTCCCTTTACAAGTGACAAAACACAATTTGCATATATAATATTATATATATACATACTATTTTCAAAATCTTTCACAAAAGACAAGATTATGATACAAATTTAGAATCCTACCCACAAGCTCAGATTCAAGAAATTGGAGATCTCTGTAAGTGTTTAAATACAAAAATGTGATACCTTCACAAATTTTGAAGTAACTACTTTTCAAAGTGTTTGAGAGACTATTCTTCACAGCAACATGGAACACTTGGCTTTAATCAAGAAAGCTGTAAGATTCAGTTTTGTCTCAATGTGAGTTTGTTGATTAATGCAAATGTTCCAATTGTGCTGTGATTGCCACTTTATACACATGAATATGTTACTGTACTGATGCTTTCTACACTTCAAGTTCTGGAGCATTTCATTCAGCTAAGCCCTGACCTTTACTTCCTTTGAAGTATTTCAAATTAAGAACTGTTGAGAAATACCACTAAATATGACCATGACTAACTCCAAAAAGATGCTGCCTTTTATTTATGGTCAAAGTTAAATGTGGCATGAATAAACTTTTATTTTCCGTACAGCAGCAGGTATAAGTAACAGCAAAGTATAAGCAAAGTTTTCATCACTAGAACCTGAGAGTCTGATATGGTGAATAACGTCTCTGCAAATTTTCTAGGAGTCCTACCATTCAATGTTTCTATAACAGTATGGCAAATCTTCAGCATTATATTGGTTATACATTTCAGAACAAAAAAAAACAGTGCTCAGAAGCTCAGAAGGAAGGGAAGAGAGGGATGGATGGATTTTCCACATGCATTTTCTTTGCAACAGATAAATACTGAGTCGTGACATTTACCATGTGGTGGATGAACAGTCAGTGTGAAATATCACTGAAGAATGCTGAAAGTTAACACACAGGTCTGGATGTGTGAAATGCATGCAAAGACAGAGAGCCAAAGAGGCAACATGGGCTCACATTTCCGAGGACACTTGAAGATAACAGCTAACAGCGCAAGCACTGAAGACAAAAAGGAGAAATGAACAGGAATGGTCCAGCTAGTGGAGAAGGGAGAGCAGACAGATGCAGCCACGCAGAAGAGCTCTGGGGAGGAAAGGGCCAACTCGCCCTCCCATGTGCAAGGTGTTGGGAGTCAAAGAGCTTGCCACCCCAATTCTTCTTGGATTAGTTTTGGGGCCCATGTTGTCATTTACTAGAATGATGGCAATAACTCAAAAGATTCACTCCAAAACCCAAAATGATTTCTACCGAGTACAGAAGAATATGTAACTGATGGAACTGTAGCCAACGGAGCCAGAATCCAGGGCCTCAGAAAGGAGCTACTCTCAAGGGTCTTCAAATGAGTTTGAATGAGTGCCACTGAGAGATGAACAGCAAAAAAAATTTAACCACACCTGAAGTATTGTCTTTTTGACTCTCTGTAATTGCCAAAGAACAGGTCCCTCCCTTCCTACCATTTCATTCAGTGTGAGTCAACCTGAGACCTACTAGATGTGATTAGCTCTCACAACTCAACCGTATCCAAGTGTCTTCTCCCATCTTACGGGCTACCTGCCTGGTGCCATTGGTTACCCCACCTCAGTGCTACACCTTTAGCTCAGATGGCAAGGATCTGGTGGGACATTTTTTGTTAGATCCACTCAGAGCCCTGCAAGGGACTATTAAAGGAAAGATGCACTCAGAGCCCTGCAAGGGACTATTAAAGGAAAATAATGGGGGAAGAAAAGAAGCAAATCATATATGTGCATGTATCCATGTACATCTTTAAAGGCATATATCTGAGAGGATAAAAACAGCCACAAAATAGTGAGTATACTGGCTGCAGCTGAAGGAGCAGATATGTGGGAAAGGAAGAAAGTGCGCTGCTCATCAGGGGAGTCAATTTTCACCAGTTCCGTACATAGCCATGTGAAGGACTAAACACAGAATACAGCAACAAATGAAAACACTCATGAAGAATATTCCCCCGCCAAAAATATAAATCTCTATAAAACAAGCCAACAACATACAACCCTTCTACTTGCTGTTACCACACAGGCAAGTGGGGGGAAGGGGAGAAGGGGAGGCTGTCATACACGTCTCCTCAGTTTGCATTTGGTAACTTGACATCCACCCAAAGGATTAGGTATAAAATCAGTAACATGGAAACATGTATATACACTTTTAAAAAGGGCATACCCCATCCCTTCCCACTAACTACTACCCACCCAATAATTTTTCCCTCCAAAAAAAAAAAAAAAAAAAAGATCCTAAATTGTTGAACTATTGCCCATGTAGGCAGTCAGGGAAGGGAGCAGAGGAGATTTATCATACATCTGGACCTCCATGTTTCATTATGTACCTACAGATCCCAGCAAAGGACTGGGTACTAAATGAAATAACACACAAAATGTAGCAAACATTTATACATTAAAAAAGTATATATATGTGTACTCACACACACACCTCTCCCATCCCTACCTCTCCAAAAGCAGAAGCCAAACATCTATTCTTCTGCCATTGCCCAGTGAGGGAAAGGGAGCAGGAAGATCTTTCATAGAATCAAACTTTCATAAAGTTCCAAAAGAGTCATGCAAAAGACTGGATTCAAGATGAAATGAACACCAAAAGAGGCAGAAACACTTGTATACATTTAAAAATTTATATATCTTGCCTAACAAGCTCATCCCCCATTAAAAACCTCAAAAACAAACAACAGAAAACCAAATCCTCAAGTACTCCTATACCACCGGTATACACAGGCTACAGGAGAAAGGCGGGGAAGATTTATTACACCCCGATCTGGACCTCTGCATTATATTTGATATTTAGGAGTCAAAAAAAGACACTAGGCTTGAAATGAAAGCACAAATAAATGCAGCAAACGTTTATTCACACACACAAAAGCAAACCCAGAAAACCTTCACCGCTCTGCGCCCCGCAAAAAATTCTTCAAAAAACTACACTACTAGTCATTGCCTACACAGGCAATAAGGGAAGGGGAGAAGAGGAGGTTTTTTTCATAGAATGAACCTTAATGTTCATCATGTACCTAAGAATCCATGCAAAGGTTTAGGTACAAAATGAAGTAACAGAAAAAAAAGGAACACAAACATTTATATACATTTTAAAAAGTACATATCCCTACGCTCCCAGGCAAGAGAGTGATAGAGGTAAAAATAATCTAGACTGCTCTACAAATATTACCCACAGAGGCGACAAGGAAAGGGGAAGACAGAAGATTTTCCTACATCCATACCGCCATATCTCGTTAGGGACCTATACATCCAAGCAAGGGATAAGTACAAAATGGAATAACATGATATTGAAACAAACACTGCATATATACAGATTTCAAAAGAATATATTCCGCCTCAGTCCCTTCCCAGCCCCGTCCCCTGCAAAATTCTAAAAGCCAAACTACTTTAAAATTATTGACTACACGGATAAAAAGGGAAAGAAGACTGCTCTATATCCAGAACTCTGTGGTTCATTAGCAACCTACCAGTCCAAGTGAAGGAGAGTGAGTGAGTGAAAGGCACTCAGTTGTGTCCAGCTCTTTGCGACCCGATGGACTCTAGCCTGCCAGGCTTCTCTGTCCATGGAATTCTCTAGGCCAGATTACTGGAGTGGGGAGCCATTCCACACTCCAGGGGATCTTAACCCAGGAATCAAACCCAGGTCTCCTGCATTGCAGGCAGATTCTTTACCAGCTGAGCCATCAGGGAAGCCCCCAAGTGAAGGGCTGGGTACCAAATGAAATACTATAATAAGGAAGTAAAAAACATGAGTATATATTTTAAAAGCATTTACCCTAATACCCACAAAAGAGCCCCTGAAACTAATCAACTACTCTACTAGCCATTGCCCTCTCAGGCAACACGGGAAGGGGTCAAGAGGAGATTGTCATACATGTGGACCTCCACGTCTCATTAGGTACTCTCACATCCTATGAAAAGGACGTAGTACGAAATGATTAGTTATAATACAAAGTTATAGATTTATTTATATACATTAAGTACATACCCCACTGTCTTCCACCTCACAAAACAAAAACTACTCTAGCTACTGCCCAAAAAGGCAGTAAGGAAAAGGGAAGAGGAGATCTGTCATACTCTGAATCTCTGTTTTCATTAAGTACATATGCATTCATGCAAAGGAACACACCTAAAATGAAATATTAAAAAGTAGCATAACATTTATATACACTTGAATAAAAGAATATACAACCCTCCCCCATCTCTGCCCTCAAGAACAGACTAGATCAAAACAACAGAAACTATAACTACTCACTTATGTCCATACAGGCAATAAGTAGAGGGGTAGATAAGACATTCGTCATACTTTGGGACCTTCACAGTTCATTAGATCTCTACTTATCCGTGAGGAGGATGAAGGAAATACAAAATCAAACACCCACAAAATAGTGATTTAGATATATTTTAAAAAGCACATACTCTGCTCTTCTCCCACTATGGCCATCTCCTTCCAAAGAAGGAAATCAAGTAACTACTCTGTAGCTGTTGCCCAGGCAGGAAAAATTGAAAGGCTAGAAGAGATTTCACAGGACAATGTCTCTTTCATTTTTCATCAGGATAAACTATACTAAGATGAAAGAATATAAAAACATCAAAACACATGCATACATTTAAAAAGTATATTCCCCTAAAGAACCCTCAAAGAAATCAATCAACTATTCTATGAGCTGTTGCCCACGTAGGCAACAAGGGAAGGGGAGAAGAGGAGGTTTATCATACTTTCGGACTTCCACTTTTCATTTGGTACTTAGTTGCCAATGAAGAAAATGAAGCACAAAATAAAAGAAAGCAAAACCCAGCAAAAGTGAACACACAGGCTTTATAAAATACAAATGGGGAGGTAAGGGAGGAAGAAAAGAGTTAATTCCAATTTTTTAAAAAAAGGCAAAGGGGAGAAGAACTACATCATACCTATGAAATTCAGGTCTTGTTTTGCAAACTCAGCCCAGAAATTGCTGTCTGCACATCTCCTGAGATGCATACACCTTCCCTGCACCCCCATGACATACATGAGGATTATGTAAATATTCAGCAACCTGACTACAGATTATTTTTCTATGTGCCTTAGATTGAGTAGATGCTCAAAAGCCAACTCAGGAACAGGCTATCTGTAATCCAACAAACTCAGCACTTAACTTTTATTTCTTCCTTTCCAGTGTTCAGAAAGGATTCTGTTCTGCACCCAGGAAGACTGATGTGGCTCAGTATCCTCTATATACCCAGAACTCTTCTGACAGCTCTGTTCCCACTGTGGCTAAAGTACATGTGAGAACACGAATGGTGAAGAACATTAGTGTTAAGTGGAACCTGCAACAGTAAGAAAGTTCGTGAACACCAAAACAGTGGCAAACAACACAATTTCACTTAAAGAGATTCATATCAAACAAGATGGAGCAAGGCACAAGCTTATGGTAGCTGCTGACACTACTTCCGTTTAATATATCTAATCAGTTGGTATTAACAAGCGATTAGATATCAACAAACTGAACTCCTTGGATTTCTAGTTTTGTAGCCTTTCAGATTTCCAAAGCCTAAGCTTTTCTTCTACAGTTCCAGATTTCCAATTTTGCCTTTCGTAATAATATGGGATGATGTGTCTTTTTATTAATTCAAGTCGACTGTCTCTCTGCAATGAATATAACACTTGTCAGACAGTACTGAATTGGTCATGGATCTGTGTGCTCATAGAACAAAGAACCGCTGTGCTTCTATCTGAGTTCTCAGAAATACAATGGTGAAATAAAATTCTGGGGGAAAAAACTTCAAACGCTTCAACAACACTTATTATACTACACGGTCTAGCCATTATTTAACCTTATATTCCTGACTTAAGAGTTGGTTTTTGGAAGCCCTATATAGATGGGATAGCATAACATTAAAAAAGTTTGGAATTTCACAGGAAAATCTGAGGTGAGGCCTGTAAATGAAAAATACAATTGGTACGGATCTGGTATTATGGGAATGAATGGCTTTTGAGTACAAAGATAGAAATGGATTTTGAGTTACCTCCTTTTTAGCCCATGTTTTGATAAAATTAATTATAACAACCCCCACCCCGTTCCAGACACACACACTCACAGGAAAGAATGATATAATTCAAGACAAGATTTGCCATATGCGGAGCTAACAAATATTATAGAAACAATGTGAAGATGGGCAGATAAAACGAAGAATCTTAAATGATTTTGAGAAGTAGCAAAGTTTAAACTCTGTATCAAAGTGGACTTTAGTAATATGGTTTAAAAAAAAAACAACCCAGCAACAAAAAATCCTCCAAAATTTTAGTATTTTTCCCCACTCTAAAAATATAAAAACACACTTTCAAATATCAACTAAATTATCATTCATTTACTGAAGCACAAGAGTAATAAAGACCTACAATCACCCTAGTTTCAAAAAAACATCTTCAGATGATTCTGTGATTCTCAGATAATAGTATTTTCTACTCTAAAATAGAGAGATAAGTGCTGTTTAGAAAACACTAAATTGGGAGAAAACACACTAGGGCTAAAGAAGGTTATCTTTAGTTTCTATTGCCAGTCTTTTCAATTTTGCTATATAAAAATATTTTCATAAAATAAAATATAATTTTATACATAATTCCATATATTCTCACTTGATACCTGCTGAATAAAAAAAAGGTGACCTTTCCCATTGTCTGATTCAGTGGAGTGTTTTAAGTGCTGAAAAATGGGTAAATACCCTTTTTATGTACGTAGGTGTTTTCAAGCAAAATAGAAAGTACAATAAATACTAGGAAGAAAGCTTTTCTCCTAAGAATCAAAGAAACACAACAATCTAGGTATAAGTCTGCATAGCTCAAAAAATTCAAGTACAGTATTTCCCCTTTAGAAGGAGTAAAATTGCCATATAGTTTTGGATTCTTTCTTTCTTTCCTTGGCCATTCCCTATAGTCTGTTAGTTTGGCCATTATAAAAGAAAACTTTGATTTTTCAACGAAAGAAAAGTACTGTTTCTGACAGTAGAAAAAATTCAAAGCCCACCATATTAAAATAAACCTAAATCAAGTTATTCCTATCCACATTCTCTTTATCCCTTTAAGGTATTATGGTGAACTTCAAATAAAAATGTTCAATTTCTCAAAGGCCCTATTTTAAAATATACTTCTAATATGCAACTCTATCATATAAAATGAAAAACCACCCAATGGGTATGATCAAGAGAAAGTGTCTGTGATCTATCATGCCAAAAAGCAACTTAAACAAACTGTAAACTGTAAATCTTGGTAAGAAAGTCATGATAAGAGACACCAGTATTTTAAAAAATGCCATAAATGCAGAAATACTTATTTGTAACACAAGGGATATCTACGGCAGGGAGTGGTGAAGGTGTACAGAGATTTGGAGAATACTGGAATTCATAAGTAAAATAATTAACGCTAACTTGGTTTGAAGTATTTTCCTGAAAGATGAAAAAGAAGGTGTTAAATATTTGGAAAGTTTAATCTTTTGGCCTTGTTATTTAGCTTTACAACAAAAATTTAAAAATTCTGTAGCACCTCACTATTTTTCAGAAAAAAATATAATAGTTATAAACTTTTTCCAGAAAAGAAAGGATTATTCAAAACCCCCAATAAGTAGATCTGCACACCTGAGGTCAGTTCTCTACAGCTGCATGATTCGATGACTTCATTACTATACTTTTTGATGCTAACTTGGAACCACATTCAAATAACATCTATCAACAAGAAGCAACAAATGGCTAAGCAACCAGCAGCCTGCAAAGATGGTGGCTCCCGTGGTAGCTCTTTCCTTATTTCATGGTGTCGACATTTACCAGAAACCGAGAACAGAATTGCAAAACAGATTTTTTTTCCCCATTTGAATATCTTCAAAGTAGAAAAATTACCCATTGTTTTTGTAGATGGTTGGCATACAGGTGAATATAATTTGGTAATAAATAACTACACACTGCCCAAAGACATTTCAGAAAAGACAGATGAAAAAATACAGACTGGCCCTGAGCAAACTAGAACTCCTAAGAGTGCACACAACTCAGCAGCGATCCTGGTTTCACCTTGGCTTTTGCAAAAGCAGCAGAGGCCCAGTTAACAAGCTCTCTGAACGGGTGATGAGGTACAGGTGTGCATGCTACAGCCAATATGTCAGGGTTTTAAGATTCTTCTCTACCCACTGCATGTTCAGCTGAATGACTTCCAAAGCCTGCTGGACACAGCGAAGTCGAAAGGTGGCCTCTGACTGGTTTTCAAAGAATGCCTGGACCTGTAAGTTGCACACAGAAGTATTTCAAAAGAAAAGAAAGACATACCGCAGCTTTGAATATCCTTTTCAAATAAGCTTTAAGTTAGTGATGGTCATGCTGATGTGAAGCTGTTTTAAAAAGGAATTCCCCTTACTCCCACAAGGATGAAGTTTTCAAATTTCAAGTGGGGGGTGGGCTGGGGTGGGGGGGTGAGAGTTGAGGTGGGAAGGGTGGAAAGGCCAAGTAACAGTAAATAAGGTAGAGTCTAAAGTTAGGCCTGGGGCCTAATTTTACCCTCTGAATGGAACTCTTCAAAAACAGTCTAATCGCCAATTAAAAATAAACTTGGCATATGTTGATCTTAATTCAAAAAATCATCTGTATCAGATGGGAGACAATGGAATACTGTTGAGAATGGAAGCAGAACTTTTCCTCCTTGCTGTATATCCACCCTTTAGAAATAATCCCAGTGCAGGATCATTAGCGTTGATGAAGGCAGACAGAGAGAAGGGACAAGGTTTTGCAGGAGAAACCACCATCTGACTAAAACTGAGCACCCTGAGGGCAAAGGGATGGCCTAATCTCCCCGAAAAGCATTTGATACAACCAACCTCAGATAAATGTGCCTTTGTTGAAAACAGGTGAGTTGATCCAGCAACGATACTTTGTATGGTATAGGACCCCAGATGGAACCTGAAGAAACACAAAGGTAAGGGAAAAAGGCAAAAAAGAATGAGTCAGCTGCTGGTAGGCCAAGTTCCTGAGCGCAAAGGACATGCTTATTGTAAACTCCACATGCCCGAGGCAGAGTAGAGTCCTGCTCCTGGGAATGGGGGGCTTGCTGCATCAGAGTCACCCCACACACACCTCTCCCAGTAGGCAGGAGATCCAGAGAAATTAACAGCCCATGTTTGCCTCAAAAACAGCATCATACACCCAGAAGGTGTCATTACTGATTTAAAAGGAAAAAATGAGCGACTTGTGCTGTTGAGCTGGGTCTGAGTTTGTAAACGATCCCTTGGTAACAAGGAGGTGTTTTCAACACATGAAACTAAACAGCTATTCTGAAATAGTCCGTGGCCAAGCCAAGTGAGTTGGCTTCCCTGGTGGCTCAGATGGTAGAGCATCTGCCTGTAATGCGGGAGACCGGGGTTCGATCCCTGGGTCGGGAAGATCCCCTGGAGAAGGAAATGGCAACCCACTCCAGTACTCTTGCCTGGAAAATTCCATGGACTGAGGAGCCTGGTGGGCTACAGCCCATGGGGTCGCAAAGAGTCCGACACAACTGAGCGACTTCACTCACTCAAGCTAAGTGAGCTGGTGCTGAGCAAGGCTGGGCTTGATCAGTACTATTACTTAAACAAACACCACTGTTAAATTGACTCGCATTAAGGAATGCTGTTTACAAATGTGACTGTTTCTGTGTTTGTTAAACTATCACTGAAGCATTTTTTCCTCTCACAGCAAAGTGTGACTCTTCTGAACCAATACAACCCTGGGAACTGCTTTCAGATGCAAGGCTTGCAGATACTGAAAATCAGTAACTGTCTGAGAAACTTACTTCTGTACAAGCTTACTCCAGTTCTCTTTGACAAAATCCCAAGCCAGTAAGTGTCCGGGAAAATGCCGGGCCACCGTTCTAATGATAAACGACAGCTTCTGTGTTCGGATGAGATCTCCATCGAGGCTCTTTTTCATTAACCTGGAGAGCAGAGCAGATTGAGCTTCCAAAATAATTATTCATGATGAAGTGATGACTGAATTTAAATTAATACTGGTCTCCTAATTAAAGCTCTGTGGCAATTCAAGAGATACAAGTTTTGGTTCTGTCTAAGCTTCATTAACAGTGAAAACTAGTCATGTTTCTAGATGAAGTAAAAACCAATGAGATAAACACATAAATACACTGTTACATAGTAATAAATTGTTCTTGATGTAATAAGGACATTTAGGGGAAAAAAAGGACATTTAGGATATAATTTCCAGTAGAATTTATTATAATTCTGAAAACTGGTACTGTTTTTTCTGTTAAAAACTTTGAGTAGGAAGGTATCTTATTATTCTTAAACTGGGCTGTCATATAAAAATGAAGATACTTTTCAGAATGCACTCAATAAATTGATACTGATATGTGTACTAGATAATGTTCTAAATTACTGAATAACAATGCTTGAAATAGGTCATTACTATCTATCCTCATTTTATAGTTTAAGAAGCTGAGGTTATATAATTACCCCAGGGACACAGCTATTGCTAATAAATATAAAAGTTAGGCATTTGAACATAAGCATTTACTATGTGATAATATCTGCTTATATGAGAACACTGCTGCTGCTGCTGCTAAGTCGCTTCAGTCGTGTCCGACTCTGTGCGACCCCATAGACAGCAGCCCACGAGGCTCCCCTGTCCCTGGGATTCTCCAGGCAAGAATATTGGAGTGGGTTGCCATTTCCTTCTCCAAACATATGAGAACACACATACCTCTAAAAGATTGCAGCAATATTTTTAACAGGAAAAAACCCCAACTGCTCATCAAGACATGATGGGTTGGATAAACTATGATAGAGCCATATTATGGAATAATACACAGCTATAAAGAAAAATGGAGTAGGCTTTGCGGCAAATCTCAAGGACTGATCATTCATTAAAACGAATGTCACAAAACACTGGGCACAGAATAAAGCAGCAAGTACACAGGCCAGGACTGACAGTGTTAACAGAGGAGGGGATAAGAACAAGACTGAAGGATTGAACAAGAGGTCGTTTTATGTGTTACTCCATTTCTTAGGTACTGTTTAAAGACTTCAGGGTGGAAATTTATCAGCATATTCCTGGTCTAAAACAAAATTATTACTGATTTAAAAACAAAGCCTTTTCTCGGTTTGCTTGGGTTACAGCCTGGCTACTACTTTCAAGAAAATGACCATTTACAGTGCATCCTTTGGAAAGTGGGTCTGGGCAGCTGCTGAAGACATCTCGGGGACACTATTATTTATCTGAGCAAAACTGTACAAGAGAAGTGACAAGACCCCAGCGCCTCCATTCACCCCTTTATGGGCACTGACTTTCAAGATGCTTCCAGTGTCTCTTGGCGACTCAGAACGCCTTTCCTTGGTTCTTCCTGTCGGGAGACCTACTCACTACCCTTCTTTCCTCACATGAGCCTTCCATTCCCAGGTCGTCATCAGCTGAGTAATTAAAGAGTCTGGCAGATTCACATAAAGGTGTAACCTGTAAGCTTTTATGTAGTACCTTTTCCTGAAGTGTCTGCATTTTAAAAGAGACGGCTGGGATAGAACCGTGCCTTTGCCCAGAAAGAATGAAGCTAGGTGTGGAATTAAAGACAATGTGCCAAGGGAAGGAAGACATTTTTAAGAAGAAAGCAGGGCTGTGACTCTTGGCACCTCCAGTTCCTTCTGGGCACAGCACTGTCGTCTGTGGGGACAGGTCTGGTCCCTGAGACGAACCCCTGCCTGTGGGGTCTCCTCACCACCCTGCCTGGGTCAGGCCTGGCCTGTGAGCGAGGGAGGAAAAGGGGGATCCCCCCCACCCCCGGGGGTCTCCTCACCACCCTGCCCGGGTCAGGCCTGGCCTGTGAGTAAAGGGAGGAAAAGGGGGATCCCCCCCCAACCCCCGAGGGACTCCTCACCACCCTGCCCGGGTCAGGCCTGGCCTGTGAGCGAAGGGAGGAAAAGGGGGATCCCCCCCAACCCCCGAGGGTCTCCTCACCACCCTGCCCGGGTCAGGCCTGGCCTGTGAGCGAAGGGAGGAAAAGGGGGATCCCCCCCAACCCCCGAGGGTCTCCTCACCACTCTGCCCGGGTCAGGCCTGGCCTGTGAGCGAAGGGAGGAAAAGGGGGATCCCCCCAACCCCCGAGGGTCTCCTCACCACCCTGCCCAGGTCAGGCCTGGCCTGTGAGCGAAGGGAGGAAAAGGAGGATCCCCCCTCCCAAGGGGCTCTGTGGTCTTATGTTTTTGGTTTCCATAGATCATATTCATTTGGTGGCTTCATACCAGTAAAGCTTCCGTACATCCTCTGAGCTGGCAAGAGCTTCGAGTATTTTATTCTTCTCTGCTTCAGAGCCTAGAGAGACGTATTTGCTTAAGAGGAATGACCAGCCTCCCTCAGTTTTTGCTCCAGCTTTGAACACGGTCGTCATGACATCTGTAGGCAGGCTGTAAGACAAGTGGTCTGATATGAGAACAACCAGAAAAAAACACTGAATACAAAGACAAGAACTGACTAGGGGCAGTGCTTTGGGGGACTGAGCAGGTAATACTAAAGAGTCTTCACTGTATAATTAATTGTCAAGAAAATGATTAATCCCATGGCCGCTCCTTTCCTAGTGATGCGACTAAAAAGCTTATGAATTCAATACAGTAATTAGTTACTGCTCACCCACAAAGAACCAGGCAGGCAACTGGCTGGACGCTGTGAGCAGGGAAGAAGAATGAGACACAGTCACCTGCTGGGAGGCTCACGGGCCGTCATCAAGTACAGAACGATAAATACAGACGTCGTAACACAGCGTGATAAGTCCCATGGTAGAAATCTATCAGCAAATGCAGCAGGAGGGGCAAGAACAGGGGTAGGAGCACAGTCTTCTGTCTTAATAAGATCTCAGAGGGCTTCAACAGGTTACCCCAATACCCTACACCCCAAGTCTCCACCTGGTGTTTGAATCTTTTCTCATATAACCAGTAAGAAACCTGGAGAAAACCAATCATCATAAAACACATTTCTACTAACTGCTAATGCCACCTGCTATGTTTTATTCCTAAATTAAAAGATACCCGTTTGAAGCCTCAGGCTATTAGGAGGATGGCTATCAAAAGCCCAGAGAATAAATGTTGTCAAGGACGTGGAGAACTCTTGTACACTGCTGGTAGGAATGGAAAGCAGTAAAGCCCCTCTGGAAAACATTATGGGGATTCTTGTAAAATTAGATATAGAACTACCCCATGACCCAGCGATACCACTTCTGGATATGAAAGAAATGAAGCAGGTCTCAAAGAGGTATTTGTACACCTGTGTTCACAGCAGCATTATTCACAGGAGCCAGAAGGTGGAAGCAACCTAAATGTCTATCAGTGGATGAAGAGATAAAACAAAATGTGGTATATACATCCAGCGGGTTACTCAGCCTTAAAAAGAAAGGATATTCTGACATTTGCTACAACATGGATGAATCTTGAGGACATTATTAGGTTGTCTATGACCAACCTGGACAACGTATTAAAAAGCAGAGACATTACTTTGCCTACAAAGGTCCGTCTAGTCAAAGCTATGGTTTTTCCAGTGGTCATGTATGAATGTGCGAGTTGGACTATAAAGAAAGCTGAATGCTGAAGAATTGATGCTTTCGAACTGTGGTGTTGGAGAAGACTCTTGAGAGTCCCTTAGACTGTAAGGAGATCTAACCAGTCCATTCTAAAGGAAATCAGTCCTGAATATTCATTGGAAGGATTGATGCTGAATCTGAAATGCCAATAGTTTGGCCACCTGATGCAAAGAACTGACTCCTTGGAAAAGACCCTGATGCAGGGAAAGACTGAAGGCAGGAGGAGGAGGAGATGACAGAGGATGAGATGGTTGGATGGCATCACCGACTCGATGGACATGAGTTTGAGCAAGCTCCAGGAGCTGGTGATGGACAGGGAGGCCTGGGGTCCCAAAGAGTCAGACATGACTGAGTGACTGAACTGAAAGCCAGGCACAAAAAGACACTTTCTGTATGATTTCACTTATATGAGGTACTTAGAGCAGTATAACTCCTACAGAATCCCTTGGCTGCCAAGGGCTAGGGTGAGGAGAAAACGGGGAGTTTTGCAAGGTGGAAAAGTTCTGACGATTCGTTGCACAACCATGTGAATATACTTACACTACTGAACTGCACACTTAAAAATCAAGATACTAAAGTCTATGTGGATTTGATCACAATTAAAGCAACAGTCTGGTTTGAGAATCACGTACATAGAGTTCACCTACTTAACGCTCGGCTTTATAACCTTTATGATTCAGGACATGAAGATCCTGGTTTCACTACATGCCGTGGGGCCCACAGGAGCGAGAGAGAAGCACACATCACCTCTGAGTGCCATTGGACGCCATCCAGTCATTGAAGAGCTTCAAGGCAGCAGCGCTGCAGTTCTCCAGCCTGTGCGTGCACGCAAAGTCCAGCAAGACCGACCGGAGCTCTCGAGTAGATGGGGTGCCCTCGTCAGTCCAAGTCTGCTGTTGGATTTGGCTTTGAAGCAATTTAAATACCTTGTTCTAGAGAGACAGAATGGATTATAACAGAGTAATAACAATGAGGGCAACCGGGAAAATCAGGACAAGAGCTCTTTTTTTCCTACACTTACCCAAAAAAGAAAAAAAAGGGGGAGGGACATAGATATTACTCATTTAAATAACAACTGACATATGAAGCTCACATGTCGTTGGGATGAAACCATTCAATATCACTGAGGCTATAGATAAGGCTGCTATACCCAAGGTGGACTTAATGACATAGGACAGAAAGAATTAATGACTGTGCAGTAGGGAACCTTTCTTCTGTGTATACTCAGCTAGAAGTTGCTTTCCTGCCAAGAAGTATCATCTATAACCACTGCTGGAAGAAAGCTGAAACTTCCTGACCTGGTGACTTTAGCATCCATAAATCCATCAAGCAATGAGAGAAAAATAGAATGTGTAGGTGCTTAAATGTTTCTGAATCTATTTTTAAAGGAATATTTAAAGTATCATCTAGCTTGATGCTCTAACAAGTTAATCTAATCAAATTAAGAAAATGATGCCTATAGGGAAGAAAGGTTGTTTATAGTTCTTTTTCCTCCTTCCCCAACTTTTTATTTGAAAATTTTCAAGCCTGCAGAAAGGCCACAAGAATAGTAAAATGAATAGCCATATGTTAGAGTCACTGTTTTGTTAATACTCTTACATTTGTGTATAACACAAATATACACACACTTGGTTTTTCTGGTTTTAGTTCAACCATATGAAAGCAAGTTACAGATATCATGAGATTCCATTTATAAATAATTGAGCATGCAAGTCTCAGAAATAAGGACATTCTCCTATGCAACCACAATACCTTATCACACTTAAGAAAATTACCAGTTATTCAGTAAAATCATCTACAATTAAAGTCCATTGTTATAATTACCTCTGACTGAGATCTCATTCTTAAATAAGTATTTATGGTATTAAGGCTTCCCTGGTGGCTCAGTGGTAAAGAATCCGCCTCCAATGCAGAGACACGGATTCTACCCCTGGGTCGGGAAGATCCCCTGGAGAAGGAAATGGCAACTCTCTCCAGTATTCTTGGCTGGGAAATCCCATGGACAGAGGAGCCTGGTGGGCTACAGTCCATGGAGTCGAAAAAAAGTTAGACACGACTTAGCTACTAAAACAACAACAATGGTTTTAAGAAATCAACAGATCTCTCATTTCTTTTTCATCTCCCATGACAAAAGCATGAAAGCTGTTCATAATGTATGGAACTATTTCCATACTCCAAGCTGTGCTGGAGGGAAGGAAAAGAGGGCACAGGGAGCTTTAAAAATCACCATGTAAAATATGCATTTGTGAATGTCACCAAAATCCTAATATAAAAATGCTTATAGGTATTTTTTAGATAACTTTCATGGCAACAAATGAGGAGGATCAAAATGAAACCAGTTTACAGACATCCCCTCTCGCAGTGTTCTTGGCACAAGAGGGTTTTCTGTCACTGGTATTGGAACTCTACCACGACCGGTCTTATTTCAAGCACCATAGATGACCGTGTACAACACCTCTTAACTGCCCTCCAAACTAGTTCTAATTCTTCACAGAGCATACTGTTCTTCTAGAGTGCCTCTGTCGGTACTTAAAATGAGTCCTAGTAGGAAAGTTTTAAATTGCTGAGGTCTTTTTTTTCAGCAGACCTTTCTCTGAGGTCTGAGTAAGTCTCTTGTGGAGCTGACTATGAGAATGGTTTTGAAAAAAGCCTCCGTATAAGAAGAAGGATGCGAAGTTTGTGATAACAGGTCAACTCCCTTCTGTTTGCTTGTTTCAAAGGCAATGAAACAGCAAACAGACGCCCTGTGGAATGTGCGCAGGCTTGCAGTCACGGGAGGGTGTGAAGTGGTGGGAAAGGCTACTTGCCACGCTGACTGACGGTGCACGGAAGCTAACAGGAGTGTGGGCGCCCCTGCAGTGTGCCCGTGACTGCACCACACACGCTGTCTTCCGCTGGCCTGACCTCAGTGGCATCACGATGCTGCTGCTGCTGCTAAGTCGCTTCAGTCGTGTCCGACTCTGTGCAACCCCACAGACGCCAGCTCACCAGGCTTCCCCGTCCCTGGGATTCTCCAGGCAAGAACACTGGAGTGGGTTGCCATTTCCTTCTCCAATGCATGAAAGTGAAAAGTGAAAGTGAAGTTGCTCTGTCGTGTCTGCCTCCTCGCAACCCCATGGACGGCAGCCCACCAGGCTCCTCCATCCATGGATTTTCCAGGCAAAAGTACTGGAGTGGGATGCCGTTGCCTTCTCCGGGCATCATGATGGCATTATGACAAATGAAAGAGTGACAAGCTACTCATAACTGTCAAACAGAAACAAAGGAAGAATGAGACACAAAAAAGAAACCCCCCATACTTGCAAAACCATTAACAACAACAACAACAACTCAGTGGAGAAAAATGGCAACCACTCTTGAGAGTTTATACTAAAACAAAGAAAGCAGTGGGGAAAATGGCACTTCAAAATACTGGCAGCGAGGGAAACCTCAAGTGATGCTGTAGCCAATTCCTGGGCATTTACTCCTTTGCAGTTATGGGGTGTAACTTTCTTACTTACGGCCCATACCCAAGAGCCAAGGGGAAGTCCCCAAACGGTTGATTTTTAAATATATTTCAGGGGAATTCCCTGGTGGTCCAGTGGCTTGGATTCAACACTTTCACTGCCAGACCCCAGATTTGAGCCCCGATCGGGGAACTAAGGTCTGGCAAGCTATGCAGTGCAGCCAAAAAAAAAAAAAAAAAATCAAATGATAACATAAATGACTTCATTTAAAAAATAATAGTTCTGTTTTTAGAAATTTTCAATTATAAATTTCAATTAAAAATTTCAATATTTTGTAAGTAATTCAATATTTTAATTTATTCAATATTTCAATATTTTTGTAAGTAATCGAGGTTATTTTTTTAATGTTAATAGACCACAGCAAGTGCTTCAAATCATCTTTCCCTTTTATAAGTAAAATTCAACCTGTTTTTTCATTATTCTACATTAATTTTTTTGAAATCTAAACCCATTAGGTATCAGAATTCAATCCTCTGATTTCATAAAGTGAAGATGGTAGGGAGAGGGAATAAATTGATGAGTCATACAATGTACGTACATGCAGTAAAATGCAACAACAATGACACAGGATGACTTTAAAAATAAAACAGGGCAAGATGCTGGCCCTTATGTTATTTATTACATTTTGATTTACTGCTTTAATTTTACACTGATGTTCCCAGGGAGTTCTTTCTTGGGTCAGCTGAGCTTCTTAAAAGTGAAGTGTCAACTTTTATTACAAAAGGTTTATCCCACCAGTTCCTCATATGTAAAAGAACGAGTTATAAGTGATGAAACAGGAATATGGCTGAGATCAGATTTTAGTATCAGATGTGAACAATTTGACACAATTCAAATATGCCTCCAGATTCCAGCCATCACATATCAGAGCAGACATCACAAAATGTGATATATAGGTAATATGTGTTACACGGGTCTGTGTAGCCTAAATAACAAAATGACCAATAAATGCACACAATGCTCTCATGACACTAACTTAAAAAATTAATTTGTCATCAGTCTTAATGACAACTACTACTTGATGATTGGATCCAAGGTCTCAGAAGGTTCTGCCATTCCAGTCTCATCTACAGTGGGTCAAATTTCATATCTTGAGAATTCTGATCCTACTCGAATGCCCTAAGATCAGAACAAGAATTTTAGAGAGAGAATTTCTTGTTCCTGAATTAAAGCCATCATGACTTTTAACTGTCATAACTTTTAATTCACCATAACTTTTAACTGTCATGCCAGTCAAGTGCATGAAGACGTACAATGGTAAAAGGTCTCATAAACACACACTAAGCCTCCTGTTCCAATTCTCTAACCACCAGTCTCATGGACTGGTATGTTCTGCCACGTCCTGAGTAAACACATACCTGCCCGGCAAACTGGGAATCATCATTTGAGATGCAGAGATATTCAAAAGATCTAACTGCTGGAATTGAGTTCAGCATCTGAGCTTTCAGCACACAGCCAGCCTGAATTAACTATCAAATGCCTCCTGACACCAGGCCCTCAACACATTAATGGAGAGAGGCAGAAGAGGGACTTATGCCATCATGAAGTTTAGTAAGCCTTCAAACTGTTTTAATTTAAAATATCGGTGTAAAAAAGGGGAAAATATAGCAAGAAGCAGCTTTGATTCTTCCAATAAAAGGGTATCCTCTGATAGATGACAAGCTAGAACACATGAAAATACGGCCTTGTAACACAAAGAGGAGGGTCTGGTGTGAAAGCGATCTGGGCCTGAGTCTTCAGCTTCATCATTCACGAGGCAAGTGACTTTGGAGAAGTCCTTCAGTCTCATCTGTGTTAATGAGGGTAGAAATCTGCTGCTGTGTGCGAGTTAAACAAGGTTATCTGCATTAAGCACTAAGCAGGGTGTGCAGGGTACAGTAAGCGCTGAAGTGCACTTGCTCTCGTATGTTCCACTCACTCATTCAGCCCACATTTACTGAGTGTCACTATGGGCCAGGTCACATTCCAGGCGCTGGTTTTTATTAAGGTTGGTAGTTGAAAGCCTTATGAAATAGAAGAATGACAAAAATCTTGGTAATCAGACGATACCTCAGAAATCATCTAACTGAAGCATCTCACTTGCGGGTAGGGAGCGGGGGTGGCTCCTTGCAGGTCAGATCAGAAACTTGTAAGGAAGGGGCTTTTCAAGCTCTGTATGGCCCCCTGCCCTGTACTCCCTCCCCGTCACTGAGAATTACAGGGATGCACAGTAGGACAGCAGAAAAGAGGATTTTCTTTTTTTAAGGTGAAATCTAGCCCCTTCCTTTTACCCATGAGGATGCCAAAGTTCTAAAAGACTTATTCTAATTCCTGGCCCATCACCTTTTTCCTGAAAGCTGCCTTTTGCCTGCTCTTTGGAAAACCTGACTGGTTGGCAAAGCAAACCTTGTTGTCTGAATGTGATTCAGAGAATTAGATAAGACAAAGAATTCGTCACTCCTTCTCAAGCTTTTAAATACACAGTGAAAATTTAATACCAAAAGTGTCTAAAATAACAACTGTTAAGACCAGGCAATTGGTTTTAAAAAAGGTAAAACAGTCTCCAAAACCAGTAATGCTTTGCAAAGAAACTTATATTAACCAGCATCACCATCCTTAATAAGATAGTTATCAGTGAGGACCCCCAAAACCAAATAGTCCCAGTACAAACATAGGTGTCATTTTATAATGACCACCAGGAAATTAATGGGGAGCCCTACTTCGCTAAAGGGCCTATTTCAAACATTTATTATATGAAAATAAACCAAGAGTTGGATGGAGAAATTTTTCTTTTCATGTGACCTCATTTTGATTTCAGTGTCAGAAGTCTATATACCTTGATATTCAGACAAGAATACGTCATGCTTTATCAGCTCCTCATGGTGAGAAACGACATGTTGATTCCAAGTTAAGATATCAGCACCAGGAAAGTGATGAAAATGGAATATAACTGCTTTTTCAGCCTGTGACTGCTGAATGGCACATGAATAACAACAGTACAGGCAAGCAACAAAGAGAACTTGGCAAAAAGGCAGACTTACCACCAGTCTTGAGGCCAGATCCACGTGCCCGAGTTTGTCAAGGAGGTTATAGATGAGTTCTGTCTGGAACAGGGCTTCAGAGATGGGTGCAGTGTACGTCTCATTTCTAAGATAATCAATCAGATCGAAAGCTCTCTGAAGAGGCACCTTGCCTAGGCTAATGGGTAAAAGAACAAAAAAAGTAAATATGTCAGAAAAGTAAATATGCCAAAAAAGTATGCATGCCGAGAGAGAAACTATGGCTAGATGGGGGAGCGGGAATCCTGAAGACCTAAAATTTAAGCTTTGAGTGGTAGGTATCCTATGGCTCCATAGTCTTCAGTGAAGTGAAGTGAAAGTTGCAAAGTGTCTGACTCTGCAACCTTGTGGACTGCAGTCTGCCAGGCTCCTCTGTCCATGGAATTATCCAGGCAAGAATATTGGAGTGGGGAGCCATTCCCTTCTCCAGGGGATCTTTCCAACCCAGGGATCAAACCCAGGTCTCCCGCATTGCAAGCAGATTCTTTAACCATCTGAGCCACCAGAGAAGCCCAATATTCTGTAAAATTAGACTAAATATCTTTGATTAACTTCGCGTGTGCAACTCATGGTTAAAGACGCCTTTCAGGAGAAAGATGAGCAACAGCTCAGTTCTTTGTTCTATAAGTCACCTGTAAATGGCTACCAATTCAGGAAAAGTATCATAACATTTTAGATGAGAAATGATGAAGCGTGCCAATTTTACTTATCATTAGTTACTTAAATTGATCAGGTGGCAGAAAGAGGATTTGAATTAGAAAGTAATTTGTTATTTGTATGGGAATTTTGTCAAACTTGTTCAGGCGAGGGCCACTGTGAATTTCTAGTGCACACCTTTAAAAAATTAACCACTTGACAGAAATCACATCGATGGCTGAGATGGTGTGAGGTCACCATGTAACAGGAAGGTCAAGAGCCGTCAAAAGGAACGGTGTTCCCTGGTGCTTGGGCTTCCTTGTTCCTTGGGCTTCCCTGGTGGCTCAGAGGCTAAAGCATCTGCCCACAATGTGGGAGACCCGGCTTCAATCCCTGGGTCAGGAAGGTCCCCTGGAGAAGGGAAAGGCTAACTACTCCAATATTCTGGGCTGGAGAATCCCATGGACAGAGGAGTCTGGTGGGCTAGAGTCCATGGAGTCGCAAAGAGTCGGACACAACCAACCGAGTGACTTCACTTTCTTTCTTTTCTTTGTGTGTCTAGACCCACTGAGGACCTAAGTCGGTGATCTTCCTCTTCAGAGGGCATTGGTACATGAGGTCACTGCCATTCTGGGCTTGTGTAGCTTGGGGGCAGCTGGGGAGGTGAGTGGTATGCCAGCTCTCAAGACATGTCTCATACCGATTTATGAGCACTAAGCTTTATGCTGAAAACACTGGCTTCTTGAAAAGAGTTTTCTCGTGAGTAAAGCAAACCCTGAAATTCTGTATCCATTTATTCAGCAAATTTATGTGTTGTGCTTGTCAGTATCTACAGTCTTGAAACATGATTCAAATCTTATTATATAACTGTTCAATATGCTTGTGCTGATGTTTCTAGATAGACAAGGGATATGTCTTCTATCTTCTCAGTTCTCCAAAATGAATTATACCTACCAGGCAATACATGCTAGTTCTTTTCAATTGCTTTTCTTAAATGTCCTTTTCCTCAAGAACACTTATTTCAAAAAAAAAGAAACAAAATTAGACCCAAGCCAAGCATACGCTACCCTGCAAGTTCAAAGATGTTGTTGATGAGGTTGGCTCGATCTTTGTCGCTCAGCACATAAGGATTTATTTTCAGCTGTTTGATCAGTGCTTCCCAGTTGTCATCTGCGTAATGGACAATGTAATAGCCAGTCATGTTGGTGTTGACCTTGATCCACTGCACTTCTTCTGTGAGATTGATGACACCTAATACAGACCACAAAATGAGAGAGAGAGAGGTTAGGCAAAGAAAAGCATTAAATGAATACTATGTTTCGAAGTTAATATGGTATTATTTTTATATTTAAAAATATTATATTATTAAGGTATATATTAATATTATGATATAATAAATAATATAATAATATTATATATTATTATTTTATATTTTAAAATACTTATATTATTTCTACCGAGAAACTAAATGTCTGCCTCCCAGGGCAGTCGTGTTCATGTTACCAAAGATCACCACCTATTCACTTAACAAGTCTTTATTTAATGGTAAACACGGTACATGTGCCTGCTCTCCTGGATCCTACAACCCAACGTGACCAGGTGAGTAGGGTGCCATACACATGCTGTTGATGGAAAAAGAAAACGTGGCGTTCTGTAGGAGAACAGGGTAGAAGTGCTTCAGCCCCGAGGGAAGGTTAGGAGAGATTTCTTGGGAGAAATGACATCACCGTTGAGACTTCAGGATATATAGGTATTGTGAGCCAGCTAAAGAGGGATTCATAAGTGTTCAAGGCCCAGAGAGAAAGTGTGCATGGCATCCATGCACTCAACTGGCTCCCAAGTTCACGCTGGGAGTGTGTGCAGGGTGTGGCGCAGGGCAGACAGTAAGTAAACGATCTATTAGCATATAAAATGTGTTCCCTCTCAGCCTTTTGTCTTTGGTTATGTTAACAGCCTAAGAAAGGACACACAAAGCCATTTTAAAAAGTCACATAAGTCAAAGATAGCTAAATAAACATTAGGGAAGGACAGATGTCTCATTAGGCACAAATAAGAAATAATGAGTTAAAATAACAGAAAGCTGATAGCGTACTTTGTGAACCCCTACCATTACATTTTAATGCTGACAGAACTGCTAGAAATTTATATGGAATGACTTCAATTAATGTGCGATTAATAAGAAGCTAAAAAAAAAAAAAAGGCAACCTTAAAAATATTACTACAAAAGTTGACTGCAACCTTTAAAATTACTAGCCAGGAAACGTCCTTTAAAGTTGGCAATGAAGATGTGAATTTAAAACAATAGTGAAGGGTATGCTTCTAAGCATCTTAAGGTTTAATATTTATTAGACTATAACCCCATGAGCATTACTGTTTACTGCTAATCTCTCAGGACCTAGAACAATGTTCCTAGTAGGTACTCAAGAGATACTTGGTGCATTAATGGATGAATAAACAAAACAATTACGTTACAGTAAGTGGTTTCAAACAAATCTAAATAAGGTTTGCAGCTGTTTATGATGTAAGTTTTCTTCCCCACTTTAAAGTGGGGAATACAGTTTTTAAATTAAAAGATAAAAGGGGAGTAAAGAAAATCATCTAAACTCAAACAATAAAAGCATCATGGGTATATTTCCTACCAAGATGTTTCCTGTACACATTTTAACTGAAGTAATATTTAATATACTGGATCTATGTACATTATTTTATACATTATATTATACTGCTTTTTCACATATCAGATTCCATTTCCTGCCATTTTCCCACTGCCTTCATATGCAGGATTCAAAATGTTAAGGATATTTTATTTTGGGACATACCACAGTTTAACCCATCTTCTATTTGGAAATATTTAGGCTGTTTTAAAATTTTTACTATCATAATAATTATATATGAGGGTTTTTACACACAAAAGGCTTTGGAAACACATTTAAACCTTTTTAGTACCTGAAATCTAGGATTGATCAACTTCAAAAGCATGAATTATTTAAATTTATCAGATTTTCTTAATACCTTAGTTACTCTAATTCTGAGACTGTCAAAGATTTTTAAGATGTAAAGATTTATGTTCTGATCATGTCTTAACATGACATATCAGATAATCAGTCTTTTTCATTAAAAAAAATTTATACTAATTTGTTTTATTGCTGATATAGCAACAGACGGAATAGATTAATCACATTAATCGGGTTTATTCCTTTTCTAAAGCAGAATACAGTTCTAAGGAACATTTGCATTGGTAAGAGTAGCTGCTCCAAGTGGATATATTTTTAACAAAGCTACGACTAATGAAATTAACTTTATCAGTAGCTAATGCAAAAATATCAACACTCTCTAGGTCATCAAACAATTTCCTACAGGGCTTTTATCAAGAAAGGACCTTGGGAAAAAGAACCGAAGAGCTTCAAATCTCCCTTTCCCAAAACAGGAGGCAAGGAATGATAAGCATGGCAATTTTCCCATTGGATGGAAACAGGAAAATATTGAAATACAGAGTCTCTTGGATGATAAGCAACTCGCTATCTTGTAAACCTAGCCAAGTCCAGATGGCAGAGAGGAGGAACACAGCTGGGAGCATACTTGAAATTATTACTGTCATTTTGATGACAGAATATGAAGCGGTGCAGCCAGCAGCTTAGAGAGGAGAGTTATCATTTAAAGAATCAACATATTAGTCTCTTTCAGGTGTTCTGAATGATTCACAATAGAGGACCTTAAAACCACAGGTATCAAGAAAAAAAAAAAAAAACCCGCTTTGCACACAAGGGAGGTAACTACATCTTGCAGCTCAAATGTGGATGAAGCTACTCTCATATGTTTTTAATTTATTATAATTATTAACAGATTAACAGTTCAATTTTCACAGTCCATTGAGCAGTAAAAAAAAGAGTAACTCCGATGTTAAATGGCAGAAGCCCAGATTAAGTAATCTAATAGTGATTAAAAAAAAAAAAAACACTTGTCAATGAGTTATGAAACTCAACTACTGTTTTATAAAGAAACATTAAAGCACAGAAACAAAAAAAAAACATGTTTTTACTACAAAGCTGCAAAATTCCCTGTATGGCTTGCTCCAGAGAGCTAGCACGATACACACAGTTGAACTACATCCCCTCCTGTTCAGAAGCACTCCTTTTTCTCCCATACCCCTTTCTTCCCCTTTGTTTCATCAGGGGTAAAGGCACGTGATAAATATCCTATCCTATCTACATGCCCTTCCTCCCTTTTTTCAACTGCCTTTCATTTCAGTGCCATGTCCTTTCGTTTCAGAAAAATGTTTATGGCACAGTGATGTCCTTCTAGAAACATGAATGCTCCAAGGTAGATTTAATATAAAAATGTCCTCTAGTGAAAGAGGTTAGGTTTGAAAATAAAATGGGAGAGAAAGAGAGGTCAGGGTGGGGGAGAGGAAGGAAGAGATGGAACAAGGAGACACTTTGGTGGAATTTCATCAACAGGTGGTTTAGAAAAACAGTCCCATTTCAGCCCTTCTTATGCACAAAAACTATTAACCATTCAAAATCCGTGGACGTGGGAAAAAAGTGACCAAAATATTGACCACATATAACTTCTACATCTTACTGAACTAAGGGACGAACCCAGAAACCCTGGCATTAGAACTCACGGAAATAGACTACGGATTTAACAGACCACCAAGTTAACACATTGTACCGATGTCATAAGGGCATAAAATAAGCCTCTGTGTCACCGTCTGTGCTCCATTTCTTTTGAGAAAAGAGAAGACTAAAATTCAGTGAAACCAAAATTGGCTCTTCACAGGACCATCAGGAACCAAGAAGACTCAACTGTTCTCAGGGTCAAACACCATTTCTAAGGACAGACGTGTGCAGTGTGGACTTTCAAAACCTGAACTGCCAGGAAAGGCAAGCAGCACGGCTGAGAAGAGGAAGTGGCCGACACTGCTTTCGTCATACATTGCCTCGGTTCCACCTCTAGCTTAAACCGGCCACATGATAGTGCATGTCACAGGTTCTCCTTTACGAAGAATATTTTCAAACGAAGAGAAGGAGAAGTTGCCATTTCACCAAGCTCTGAACGCTCCGCTCCTAGAGCTTTTTACAGTGACATTTGAGTCACTCCATTATAAACTAAAATGTATTTATTCAATAAGTTTTTATGTGCCTACAGGGTGCCAGCACTGCAAAAGTGACTCGTGGAACTAAGATACCCACTTTCAGTGGGGGGTACATCTCCTGTGGGGACAGATACAAGTAAGCGGCTCAGTTGTAAAGAATCTGCCTACCAATGTGGAGACCAGACTTCCATCCCTGAGTCAGGAAGATCCCCTGAAGAAGAAAATGGCAACCCATTCCAGGATTCTTGCCTCGGAAATCCCACAGACAGAAGAGCCTGGCGGGCTATAGTCCCTGGGGTCGAGAAAGAGTCAGACATGACTTAGGGACTAAACAACCAGAGGATATTAAAAGTAGAAAATATCATTAAAACACATAAGGGAGGCATCTAACCTGTCTTGGGATGAGGGAGTGCCCCTTAGAACAAGCAGTGGATTAGCTGAGATCTGAAGAGTGAATAGGAATTAAACTAGGGAGTCAAGAGGCAAGAGTGTTCTTCCAGGACAGAAAACAGCATGTGCAAAAGCCCAGAGACAAGAGGCAGCACAGCATGCTTGAGCTGCTGATACAATTTTTGTGCAGTGGAAGAAGAGAGTGCTTAGAAAGAAAAGGTTACAGCAGGAAAACATGGGCATGACTTTGGGGTCTGACTCTCAGAAAGAGTTTAAAAAGTTGACTTACCAACTGAGCCAAAAGAGTAAAAGGCTAATAAAAGCAGATTTCTTATTGTCTGGTTATTTCTGATACCACCAAAAACTTATATACTATTGAGAGGTTTGCAAAATTTCTGTATTGGTCCCTTTCAAAAATACAAGATGGGATTATTTGTTCTCTCTTAGGTCAGAGACTGCTTGCAAGGCCCACTGAAAGTATGAGGTTTTGTTTTTAATCAGAGAAAGCAGCAATTTCTTGCACCTCCAGCTATGCTGAGTTAATCAAAGATATGATGACATCATCAGTTGTACTTAATGTTTTAAATAATTACTGTAACACTCCAGTTAGACCGAAATGCAACTGGTATGCCCATATAGTTCAACTGGCCTTATAAGTTATTACCACACAAAAGAAGGGCAACTGGGAATATGCATTAAACCACAAAAGGTAACACAGTCATCATTTTTGAGAAGCATTCTTATGAAAAAGTTCATACAATGGGAAAGCATTTAAAAACTCAGATTTTATTGAGGCATTTTTAAAATAGATACAAGTGGTAAATCAAGTGTCCAGCAGTAATTAAGGAATAAGTCAATTAGTGAAAGTTAAAATATTAATACAAAAATCACATGTACACAGCATCAACCCAAGTAAAAAACTATTTTAAAAAAATTACTAGAAAAAAATAGTCATCAGAGTAGTTACAAGAGAGTAATAAAATTTGTTTTCCATCTTCTGGATTTTATGTAATGTGGATATGTTATGCTTTAAAATTATTTTTTTCATTAGTAACATAAATAATGATAACTAACACTTCTATAGCACATAACAAGTGCCAGGCATTATTCTAGGTGCTTCATATAAATGAACTAAATCCTAACATGAACTAAATGAACTAAATCATAACACTATAACTTTAGTACAATTACTCTCTCCATTCTATAGCTTAGGGAAAGAGACTCAGAAAGGTCATATAGCTCACCTAAAATCGTATGATTGAACCAAGCAATCTGGCTCCAAAGTCATATTGTCACTAAGCTATACTTCCCTCTCAACGATAGAGGGCTGAACACCAGACCCAAATTCAAACAAGAAATTTTCCCGCTCCATGAATCTCAAGTATCACTAACGAGTCCTGCAGAATGCAAGAGCCTCATGTTTTCAGGATGTAAAGTAAGATGCTACATGGCGTGGCACTGGGTGGTATTTAACAGATGGTCAGAAACTACATTTCAGTTTCTTTTTATAGACCCCTTGTGAGTCTGCATATACAATCTGTACATTTTATTATCACCCTCCACAATCATAGTTTCTATTTTCTCATTATCAAAAAATGTATTCTATGTCTACAGGACATCTTGTAGTAACTATTTACTACAACTCTGCATCATGAATCAACCTTTGCCATGCCTAAGAATCATCTAGGGTGCTTATAAAAAAGTAGTGGGCCCAGCCCAACCCACAGAGAGTGGACAGCAGAGTATCCTTTGGAAACTCATCTTCTACTTGTTACTCTGTAACATAAAATGGTTATCGTGAATACAAAAACACAGCATTTGCTATTTTCTACAGCAACTGCTAGCATATGCAGCGCAGTTTTTCAGACCTTATTTCGCGTGATTAAGAAAGACCAGTTTTATGTATGATATTGCATACAGAATCAATCTCACTTTAGCCACACTTTCTGTAGGTGTCTCATAGAACCAGCTCATAGAGCTGTGCATACTGGAAAGTGTCATCTCCTCTCCGCTGCCTGGTTAAGATTTTCAGAAAATATGCTGTTTCTAATTTATCAGAAAAGTGTTAAAAGAGTCAAACCTGATTTCTTGTCCAGTAAAGATACTGATCCATGCTTGGAGTAATTTTTTCCATCAGTGATGTAGGATAGTGGAATATGCCACAGAGAGCTGTAATAAAAAGAAAACACTGGAAGATTATTAACTCTTTCCAATAGTTCAGTCAGTTACACATACTTTGTTGAGTGGTTTCTTTTTTGCCAGGAAGGTGAGATTTTTCGAGTTATTTCGAGAAAGGTATAACCTTGTTAGGTTTTCTAAGAACTTATGATTACAAAACATTTAAAAACACTCTAACCTGGAGGGTGCAAAAGAGATCTGTTGTTGCTGTTCAGTCACTAGGTTGTGTCTGACTCTGTGACCCCGTGGACGGCAGCACACCAGGCTTCCCTGTCCTTCACTGTCTCCTGGAGTTTGCTCATGCCCATTGAGGTAGTGATGCTCTCTAACTATCTCATCCTCTGTTGCCCCCTTCTCCTTCTGCTTTCAATCTTTCCCGGCATCAGGGTCTTTTCCATTGAGTTGGCTCTTTGCATTAGATGGCCAAAGTAATGGAGCTTCAGCTTCAGTATTAGTCCTTCCAATGAATATTCAGGACTGATTTCCTTTAGGATGGACTGGTTTGATCTCCTTGCAGTCCAAGGGACTCTCAAGAGTCTTTTCCAACACCACAGTTCAAAAGCATCAACTTTTTTGGTGCTCAGCCTTCTTTATGGTCCAACTCTCACATCTGTACATGACTACTGGAAAAACTAAAGCTTTGACTATATGGATCTTGGTCAGCAAAGTAAATGTCTTTGCTTTTTAATATGCTGTCTAGCATTGTCATAGCATTCCCTCCAAGGAGCAAGATTTTTTTTGTTTTTTTGTTTTTTAATTTCATGGCTGCAGTCACCATCCACAGTGATTATGGAGGCCAAGAAAATAAAATCTGTCATTGCTTCCACGTTTTCCCCATCTATTTGCCATGAAGTGATGGGAGCAGATGCCATGATCTTAATTTTTTGAATGTTGAATTTTAAGCCAGCTTTTTCACTTTCCTCCTTCACCCCCATCAAGAGGCTCTTTAGTTCCTCTCCACTTTCTGCCATTAGAATGGTGTCATCTGCATATATAAAGTTGTTGATATTTCCACCACTAATTTTGATTCCAGCTTGGGATTCATTTAGCCTGGCATTTCAGGCAACGTATTCTGCATATAAATTAAATAAACAAGGTGACAATATACAGCATTGTTGTACTCCTTTCCCAATTTTGAACCAGTCAGTTTTTCCATCTAAGGTTCTAACTGTTGCTTCTTGACCTGCATACAGGTTTCTCAGGAGACAGGAAAGGTGGTCTGGTATTCTCATCTCTTAAGAATTTTCAGTTTGTTGTGATTCACACAGTCAAAGGCTTTCATGTAGTCAATGAAGCAGAAGTAGATGTTTTTCTGGAATTTCCTTTTCTTCTCTATGATCCAACGAATATTGGCAATTTGATCTCTGGATCTTCCGCGTTTTCTAAACGCAGCTCGTACATTTGGAAATTCTCGGTTCGTGTACTGCTGAAGCCTAGCTTGAAGGATCTGGAGCACCACCTTACTAGCATGTGAAGTGAATGCAGCTGTACAGCAGTCTGCACGTTCTTTGGCACTGCCCTTTTTTGGCACTAAAGAGATAGCAGGAGAGACAGTGGGTTCTCACCTTGCATCTGAAGGCTGAATTTCAGGCTTAACGTTCAAAGAGAATCTTTCCTGTTGTACCAGAATTTGCTTTCCTTTTCTCTGAACAGTCACTAAAGGAAATCCTTTCTGCAGGGTCCAGGTTCTCATCATTTTCTTTACATCTAGTGTTTTGTTTGTGAACTACGGAAAGAAGAATAGATTATTTTTCTCAGAGATAAAGAGTCTAAAAAGTTTATAGTATCTTTCCCTCTTTCTCTACCACAATGCACCCATGCTGAGTTGAATTTACATTTCTACTCTAGGTAAATGAGCAATTGCTAAAAAGAAAGTAACCTGGACTAGAAATAAGTGAAAACTAAAGAGAGTGAGAGAGGCAGCATATGTTGAAAAAGGCAGCACAGATGCTATAAACCAACTATAGGTACATTAAAATCCCTAAGAAGGGATAAGCACTCTTTCAGGTCACAATACTACTGTTTAGAAGGTTTGCCTAAGGATACATAGGCGAGAAATTAGAAACACTACTTTTATTCCTGTTTGTCAGCTAGATCCAGAGTTCTCTTTATTCACAAGACCCTCTGCTTTTACAAAATGGTGTGAAAGTGAAAGTCACTCAGTTGTGTCCGACTCTTTGCGACCCCATGGACTGACTGTACAGTCCATGGAATTCTCCAGGCCAGAATACTGGAGTGGGTAGCTGTTCCCTTCTCCAGGGGAATCTTCCCAACTCAAGGATCGAACCCAGGTCTCCTGCATTGCAGGCCGATTCTTTACCATCTGAGCCACCAGGGAAGCCCATTACAAATGGTAAAGCTTATCTTTTTAAGAGTTCATCCTGTGGGAGGGCCCTAGAATGGGAGCAGCAGCTGCTGCAGAGGAGTGAAATATAAACAGGTCGGCTGCCCAGAGTTTAGGTCTCTCCAGAAAACAGTGGTGCACGTTTTTCCAAGCACATAGTCCTTTCTCCACAAAATACATGAATTGATCTATAAATCTAGAATCCAGTGTCAGAGGTTCACAGGCCCTCTAAAGCTTACTGTCCCTAGGACATCTGGTATCAATGATTAAGAAGCAATTTTTGAAGCAGGTGAGTTACATTTATGATTCAAATTATTTTTCTAGATTACATATGGATTTGAATTGCAAGCAACTCAAATCGTCAAGCACTTAAAATGGTACAATCATTTGGTAATATCATGCCACTATGACTGGCCTTACCTCAGTTGACATACACCTACTTATTTAAAGCCAGAAAGGATGGAGCAAATCTTTCTAAATGCACTGTGATACTAACCTTACATGTTCAATGGCTCTGATCTATTTCTTTCTGGACAAGGGGTTGGGAAGAAAACAAAACTGCCCCAAAGCAAGGCACTTCTGGGTCTTTGAAACAGAATTGAAATGAAGAGGCCAGTGCATAATTTGATGCTGATGCTGAAACATGTGAGGATAATATTAGGGGCTAGGTCAGGACAGGAAAGCACCATGATGCAAAAGCTGAAGTCAGTGAGGAAGGCAGAAATATATTCTAACTGGCAGGAGATAATACATTGAGTACAGAGTAAATAATGTGGCTTTCAGTTGAAATACTACTACATGATAAGAAGAAAAATGATCATTTAGAAGCAACTCTTAGGTGATAAGGACTGATCCTTCTTCTCAAAGAGAACTGAGAGAGTAGGGAAGATATATCTTCTGGGAAAAGGGTTAACAACTAGAAGGTTCCAAATTTCAGATAAAGCGAGGAAGCAGAGAGCATACGGAAAAGCTTCAGAGCAGGGGTTCTTCACCCAGAATCCAGAAAACTTTGAAACTGTGTGTGACATCTTGCATCTTTGTGGATTTTGGGGCGAATATGTCTATAACTTTCATCAAATGTTCAGATATGTCTGTGATCTTCCAAAACATGAAAAACCATTGATCTCGATGAGGGTAACAAATTCAAAGGCTTATAAAGGCTACGCAGTCAGCATGTGTGCGTGTGATGCAAGCTGAGTTCAGGCACTGTTACAAAGCATAGCTTCTAACTAATGACACTACTTGTTAGAATCCATAGGCACAACCAAATCCAAGCAGCAAAATGATCCGAGGGCAGAACTCAGCGATGGTGGCCACACTGTGACACGTCATCTGTAACACGTTAGTGGCGTATGGCCACCAAAGACAGGAGGAGTCACAGGGCCAAGTATAGAGCAAAAAATTCACGAATGGAAGGCAGAAAAACGGCAAAAACATTAGGAAAGAGAACTGTCCTACAAGGTAGGAACAGAGATTAAGATATAGACTAAACATGCTTATATAAGGCCTCATGCAATTTTTTCTTTTTGGCAATTAAGCCTAGTACTTCCATTTCATGACTTTTAATTCTGTGCTTTTACTCATAAACATTTATACACTAAGTTCCATTCCTCTTTCTCTTAAAAACTGTCCTTGGTACCATAGCTTATTTACATACCTGACAAAAATATTAAATACAAGAACCCCTCTCTTCTTACTTCAAGAGCTAAATAAAATATCCAGGTCACTTACCTCGTTAAAACTATCCCACAGGTCATCACTGTGAATGGATGTATAGCTATGATTATGCAGGTAAAGAATAATGGCATGTTGAAATATATCTTCACTAAGGTAAGTTTTCAGCATCAACAGTAGGGAAGCTCCCTATTCCAAAAAAGAAAAGTGAAAAACGGACAAAAATAATAGAATACAATAAGATTATAGAAATAAGAACCTAAAATTCAAAATACAATCATTCTAAGCAAACACTTTAATAACCCAGTTATAATTCGCTGTTATTTTGTTTCATGTAACCAGTTGTGGACTATGGCCAAATTATCTTAAAAATTATTTTAAAGAATTTTAGAAAGAACTAATTCTTTAAAAATTATTTTAAAGAAGTTGAAAAATAAAAATACCTATGTGCACTAATTCTTCTATGGGCCATTTTGTGTAGTCTATCGATTACTCGATGTTTCAGTGTTAATGTTAAAAAGTTAAGTGTTTATACATATATTTTTAACTTTAAAAATTGCTGAATTTTCTGTGGCATCCCCACCCCTACCCCCTGTGCTTGAAGTCCCAGCTGACTTCATGGGCACATTGCTGAACTCTCAAAAGTCTCTTTGCTAGACAGTACATTAATTTCCAGTTTTAAGGTGTCAAATTTCTGAAGTATCCAAGATCTCTCTTCTTCTTGCAGAGTCACTTCAAATATGTTCGGAACATATGAATGTGTGTATAGGTAGTAAGCACACACTAATAATTCAGAGTCACACATGGAACTATTAAGGCCACGCTATATTATGATGCATGTCACCATCCCCAGTTTTAAAACAGCAACCACCTCCTCCACATTCAAAAGCAATTTATATCACACTTCCTGCATCTGCTATAGAGATGTATTTATTTCCTCTTCTAGACTGTAAGCTAATTATGGAAAAACTGAAGCTAGGAGCTCAACTCCTATGACTAAAATGCCTACTACATAGAAGGCACTCAAATGCAAAAAAATTCTGAATGACTGAATTTCTGATAAAAAATGTAGCAATGTTAAGTCATCAAGATTACAAGATACATATAACTGAACTTAATACTTATTACTCTCTTATTTTTGTATCACACTTCAGTGGTACTTGTTGTATAAATTTAAATAGTCATTCTTGTGCCCAATAGTCCCCCCTCTCTTCTGCATCACTAACGTTTCCTCTCTACTGTAACACTGCAACACTCCACTTGGAAAAAAAAAAAAACACCCAGCAGTTCTCATTTTAAACAGAAGACGTGCTTCCTTTCCTTAACCTCACGCCTCCTCCAGTTATCACCGTATTTCTCATCCCTCCTTCGGGAAGTCAGTTCTTCAAAAGAGCTGTCTGCATTTGCCATGTTCATTTGCTCTGTTTCCATTTCCTCTTGAGCCATCTTCCACCCATCATCACTCCACTGGAAGTGGTTTTATGAAGGCCACTGGTGAGCCTTACGGTGTCAAACCAATGTCAATTCTCAGGCTCACCCACGAGCAGCATTTGATATGACCGATCACTCACTCCTCCGTGAAAGTCATCCTGCCCTTGGCTTTGGCACGTCACTCCTGATCCCCCCCCTGTGCACTGGGCATCCCTCTCTCTCTCTTTTGCTGCATCCTCCTTATCTTCTCAAGGACTAACTTTTGGTGTCCCTGGCATTTAATCTTCAGACGTGTTTTCTTCTCTAAAGTCACTTTCTTGTTGATCTTCTCAACCACAGGGGTTTTACATGACCCCCAAATTTATATATCTAACCAGACTTTGCTTCAATTCCAGGCTCATATCCAATTACATGCCTATTTCCACTTATGCGCCTTAAACTTACTCAAAAATTGACCTTTTTTTCCTTCTTGTCCTAAATATACTCTTCCAATAATCTCATTTCAACAAATAAAAACTCCATTTTTCCAGCTGTTCAGGCAAAAATTTTGAAGTCATCCTCGACTACTCTCTTAACTCGACATCTAATCCATTAGCAAATTCTACTGGACTAAACTTCACAGTACATTTCAAAACCAAACATGGCTTATCACGCTCACTACTATCACCTTTATCCGTGTCACCATTTCCTTGCTACTGGTCTATTACAACAACCTCCTAACTAGTCACCTTGATTGCACGTGATGTTGAAGGCTGACTTATTCCAAAAATGAATAAACCATACGATGGTACTCCTCTCTTCAGATGGCTTTCATTCCACTGAGCATAAAATCAAGGTCCTTATCAAATCTAATAAGATGATCTACAATGATCTGGCCCCTTATAATCCTTCTCACTTCCTCTACTATTTTCCCTTGCATTTATTCCTCTCCAGACACCCTGGCTCCTTGCTGGTGCTTAAACACGCCAACCAAACTTCATCTCAAGTTGTGTGGGTCCCCAAAACAAGTCCCAGATATGGTAGAAGGACTCACAGGACCAGGACTGAGTACACAGTCATATTCACCACTGTGATTTATATTACTGTGAAAGGACGTGAAGCTAAATCAGCTAAGGGAAATGTCTCATGGGGTGAACAAGTACAAGCTTCTAATAGTCCTCTGCAGGATGCGCTTAATTCTCCAAGCGACCACTTGTGACAACACGTATGAAATCCTGGCTATCGGGGGAGTTCCTCAGGGACTCAGTACCCATGATTTTTACTGGGGGCCAGTCATGCAAGTATCTTCTGCCTAGCAAGGACCAAAATTCCAGACTCCCAGAAGGAAAGCAGATATTTACCATAAACCACACTGTTCGCAGTGTGGGCACAGTGAGTCATTCTTAGCAGGGAATGGTGAGAACTCTCCCCAAATCCAATCTGCCAGGAATTAGCCAAGGTCAAGCCTCACAATAATGCCTTTCGAAGGACAGCAGTCTCAGGCCTACTACGCTACCGATGTCTGCACACAAGCCCTGTGCACTGGTTACACCCTCTGCCTGGGACATTTTCCCCCTAGAAGTCCACACGGCTCGTTCCCTCACATCCTCCAGATGGTATTCAAATATCACCTTATCAGTGGTCTTCCCCAGCCATCGTATACAAAGCAGCCTTTCCCTTGTCATTCTCATTTTCCTTACTGTGCTTCATTTTCATATTCACACTAACCACCAACACAGTATCTTTCATTCATTTGTATTATGTATGTCCCTATCTCTGAGCCCAGAAATGGAAGCTCCATGGTACAAGCGACATAGTCTGCCTTCTTTCCTGATCTATTCCCGGCACCTAGGAAAACACCAGGTACATGGTTGGTGCTTCTATAATTTGATAAATGACTGAATTATCATAAGGCAACATGCATCAGAATTAGGCTTAAAGATTATGAAGATCAAATAGAGTATGTCTGCCAAACACATGACTTACTGTCAAACACTGACACTTCTTCTTATACACAATTATCCAGTGAACTATTTTTCTCAATTCTGTGGATGGGACATTTGCCAGATTCCCAATTCTGAAATAGTACTTACCATACTGACAGGCATAAGGTATGTTATGGAAGCAACATGCTCAGAAGACACTGAATTCTAGGTTTGGAGGATGGGGGTCAGAGACAGAAAGAGCTCTATAACAAGATATCCTGAAATAACTGTTCTGTGTAAGAAAAGAATTGCAAGTTGTAAAATTTTCTTTATTGGTAGCACCAGTATGGGCTTTAAAAATCACAACCCATAGCAGTAGCTCTAATTGGAATATATTCATATAGCTAACTGTACTCCTGATTTCCTCATTTTATAACAGTACTACCATTCTCCCTGCCAGTCAGGCTTGAACCTGGAAAACATTTCTGCCTCCTTCTTCACCTGCTTTGACCTATCACTAAGTCCTTTAAACATTTCCCTCTGCCCAGGGGTTTTTTCACACCCATCAGTTTCCTTCCACTATCACTACCACTCCTAATTTTAAACTTTTACCATTTCATGCTTCAACTTCAGCAGCAATTTCCTGATTTTAGGTCTCTCTCCATTTAAATCTATTTTGTAAACTGAAGCAAGTTAATTTTCCTAGTCACTTGAATCTCAAAGCCATTCCTCTATTTAAAAATCTTTTAAAGCTTCCCACTGATTATAGAAAAAGTCCAGATTCCTGATGGCATTCAGGACCTTCTACAACTGAGATCCAACCTACCTTTCTCATCTTTCCCTACCCTACATGTGGCTTCCACTGCAAACATTTACCCCCTAAACAAAAATTCCCTGCCCTGACTCTTTTTTGCAGACCTCATCATGCCACTCTTGCCCTATTCTATTGTTCCCATTGCTCTTTACCTATATGTTTTTCCTATTATTTAGTTTCCATGTTCTTCCAAGAAATTTCTCTCCATGATCCCAGGCAAAAATACTCTGTACCATTCCCTTAGCACACATTCTTTCTTACTGCTTCACAAGTACTCTCTACCTAAATTCTGCGTTTCTTGATGACATGAACTGTAACTCATATGCTTTGTATATCTTCTTCTCTGTTCAGGATGGGAATTCAATTGATTGATCTTAATCTGGTAACCAGACTAAGGAGGCAAGTAAGCTATAAAATTCAGCCCTCCTTCCCTACACAAATGTGATACCCGCCTCTCCTATTCTCTGACTTCCGATGATCCTAATCAGGTCTTTAAATTTCTGTTTTTGCTTTACTTCCATACCTGGAGTCTACGTTTCTAATTCTACAAGAGAATCTTTGATTCGTAAAAAATCTCCTTTTGTTTACCTGTTTTGGCAGTTCTGACTTTGGAACACACTTCAGTCCTGAATAACACAGCCAAAGGCTTAGAGCCTCCCCTGGACATATTCTACCTGTAGATCTGGACAGTGATCCAACTTTAAAAGATACATTACTATAAGATCTGGTTAACTAGCCAGAATACTAGTTAGAGAACTTAAGAGACAGAGAAAGAAAGAAAAACCTAGATCAAGTTAAGATCCAGATTTAAGTAGAAGCAAACATCTTAAAAATTTAACGGGAAAATTGAAAATAATATTGTGTAATCTTTAAAATAATCTAAATCAGGCAGCTTGCTTACGTATGAAATTAATTTGTAACCCACTCCAGGTACTTTTTGTGCATGGCAATACCTTAAAATAGGAAAGAGAATCAAACATTTCTTCAATCTGTTCTGAAGACTCAACAGATGATGATGATATTGGATGGGATGAATTCAACGAATCTTTTTTCATGGTTTTAAATCGAGCATCTAAGAAATCTTCATACTACAAAAAATGAAACAGAATAAAGAAACTATGAACAGTATTAAAGACAGAGGCAAGTTTAGTAATTATTGATAGGAATTAGACTAATTACTGTTTAAGGTCATTATAAAAAAAAAATCAACTAGCTTCGCTAAACTTTAGAAATAATCTGAAGATATAGGAAGAGTGTGACATTTATGCGTATTCCTTAAATTTGAAAATAAAATTACAACTTCCACAAAAATCAGTGTTTCCTAAACAACAGCACAAGGATAAATTAAGAGTTTATTACTAAAGCGACCATATGCTAAATCCAGATGTTCAAATGATTATTTAAAAATGGCTAGTGAATATTTGTAAAATAAAACCTTAAATTAAAAAAAAAAAAGGAACTGCTCCTTAAGTTGATTTCTCATACATAATCCAGCTTTTCTATTGAGATAATATACATTTCCCTCGACTGAGGCTATTCTTAAGTAAAATATAAGTCTTAAACAGAAAGAAATCTGAGAGTTCAACAGATGAGTTCCTCTAGAATATATACTAAAAGCTTTTCAACATTCTGGGCACCACCATGTGGTGAAACTGTATATCTCTTTGTTTAATTAAGAACCATACCCAGATTTACATTACTTTGCTTATTAATATTCTAGCTTAAACTGAGTTCATTTTACCATTTGAAATCTCTGAATAGGCCCTACACAAAAATTTCAAACTGAAAGCTCTGAGAGTACTCGTCTTTTGAAGCAATTTTGCATCATACACTCAAGAAGCTTAATAGAAAGTCACAGAATTCCACAGTAGAAAGGGATCCTTATACTCTTCCATTTACTGCTTATTAATACTGCTGAATTATTTGGCAGTATCTGTCATATCTGACCTGAGCTGTGTGCTGTGCGCTTAGTCGCTCAGTTGTGTCCGACTCATTGCAACCCCATGGACTACAGCCCACCAGGCTCCTTTGTCCATGGGGATTCTCCAGGCAAGAATTCTGGAGTGGGTTGCCATGCCCTCCTCCCATATACGACCTAGTATGTCCAAATCTCTCTAAGGAGAAGAAACATCTCCGGAGAGTCTAAGAACACAGTAACAACATTATCACGCTCTCCGTAAAAGAATGGGGTTCCACGTCTTTGAAACGGGCACAAAATATGGTTTGGACCTAAAAAGAGCAAATTATTTGTCTGTATCAACATGTGTATCACTGTTGTAAGAATGATCACAGTGATAATAGATAGCATTGCCACAAAATGTCTTAATTTCTAATCTATAAGTAGGATAAAAAGTTTTGTTTTGAAAAAAAAAAAAAATGTTTTTCAACTCTATTTAAATTCCTTAAAGCAGAAGGGCCACATCTATGAAACACAGAATTTAGCAAAACAATTTAAAATGTTCATCTTAATGACAAAGTCTAAAGTAATTTCACATAATTTCTGCTTTCTGAAATACATCAGTAACAAAAAGCACAATTTCACTGTCAAATCTCAAGAGGTATAGAGATCAGTAACATGGGTCAGTTTTACTGTATTTTTCTAAAATATTTTCATTGCTCCAAATGCATGGAAAATACATGTCCAGTATGATTGGACTATTTTACTTCCTGGCATTCACAGTAGGCCTAACAAACAGCGTACTTACACTGGAGAGCTCTCCGAATATTTTTTCCAAAGAGAAATACTCCATGAATGTAGCAAAACCTTCATTTAGCCATACATCATTCCACCACTGCATTGTTACCAGATTACCAAACCACTGCGGGGAAAGAACAAACAACTAACCAACTTCACATTCTCAAGAATTTTCTATTAATTGAATTGTCAGATTTATCACCTATAACCAGATTACAACTACTTAAAAGTATACTTACTGTAGTTCAAACAAACTATATTCAACTTTAAGTCTTAGAAATAAATTGTATTTGTAATATAAATTTACTTTAAAAGTAAAACTGCATACATTGAATAAATTCACTTTTAAAGTAAAATTATAAATTTAACATTTTACCTTAAATAAAACAAACAAAGACAACTGGCTTATTTATCAGTTTAACATACATGCTGTATACTAGGTAGACAAAAACTGTTTTTAGTCACCTCATTAAAACATTTCCTCAATAAATTCCTCTACTTTCTAGTGTCAACTTAGTAATAGTATTTTCCATCATGTCTACAATCATCATGACAACCAAAAAATGAACGTCTATATGAGGGATGTTCCTATAGTCAGAGAGCCTGGACTGCATGTTTCTCCTGTCACCACTTTGAGTATTTACATGATTCAAAACAGAATTCAAACAACATTCCCTAAGAAATTTGGCATGCATACAAATAAAATCAGAAAGACTTTTAAATGGCTTTTTTCCATGAAGTAATAAGAAGAAGGAAAAAGAAGATGAGACACCCCTAAAAAAATGCATCTCAAAAATCCCTGAAATAAAGCGTGGTTAATAAAAAGTGTGCAGTTCAGTCACTGTAGCCAAGGGCTCGGCTCAAACCAACAGCAAAATGGTAAGATTATTAGGTGCTGAAACAAAGCACTATGGAGAATCACAAAAGCATATTTTCAAAGATTAATATCTTAAAAACCTCTTTCAGAAGAAGATGACTTCTAAGTCGTAAAGAAGTACAAGGGAAACACTCCTGCCGTGGTGATGGCCGGCCCCAGGAATAGCAGACCTGGAGCAGATCCCCGAAAAAACAGTGTGTCTACACGCGTAACTGTAAGAGTAAATAAGCACTCGCTTCATAAGCCAGCCTGTCACGAAGTCCTCACGAGGCTGGGCGCGCTGTGGACTGTGGCTGAGGTCAATCGGCCAGAGCACACCCCACTCTCGCCTACCTCCTCCCACCGTTGCGACACCCCGACTAACCCACCCTGATGAACACCGCATCGAGGGCACGAGAGGGACCAGGTACTGGGGAAGAAAGAGTGAGGGTCATGCACCCGTATAATTTTCCTTCCTTTTATCTACATTATACCGAGTACCTTCCCACTCCCAAATTAAGAACCCAGTTTTTAGCAGGAGACAAAACGGTAAATCTAGTCCTGACTACTATAGTCCAAGGAGAAGAGGCATGCAACTCAGGGAAACTTTCTTCCCCATCAAGTTATAAAATGTAAGAGAGATAAAGGAAGTCAAAATGCTTGATAAACTGTAAAATCCTATAACAACTGTTAGACAACATTTTTATCCAAAAATTTGTGTTAAAAAAAAAAGCACCATTGTATTATGAAAGAATATAAAGCTGAATTATTATTAGCATCTCAATGTATTCTAAAACTCCAGGACATGAAACAGACCACAGGTGTGAGATATAACAGCCTTGGTTGCCGATACCTGATGGGCCAGCTCGTGAGCGATGATTTTAGTAACCAGCTTTCTATCTGCCACTGAAGAAGTATTAGCATCATACAGAAGTGTCTCTTCTCGGAAGGTGAGCAAACCCCAGTTTTCCATTGCTCCTGCTTCAAAGTCAGGAATAGCCACCAAGTCTGGATATAACAGGAAAGAAGTGGTCAACTCTCCTCCATCTAAGGCACTCCCTAGTTAAATCCAAGTATTTTACCCACTGGTCTATCAGTAAGGTCACTGTATCAGTAAGTTCATTTTACATACTCCTAGGAAAAGGAAATGGCAACCCACTCCAGTGTTCTTGCCTGGAGAATCCCAGGGATGGGGTCGCACAGAGTCGGACACGACTGAAGCGACTTAGCAGCAGATGCAGGGAAAGGAAACTTTCTAGCTCATATGCTCCTTACCTACCTGTCAGCTGAGAAGATCTGATCAACCACCTATAGAGTCACTGTTGCTCTGTCCCTTAGCAAGAGAAGGGAGATCTAATTCCTTCACAGTGAAGAACTTTTCAGAACAAGGAGGACAGAAGGCAGAGCCAACGCTCTTCCAGCTAAAATCAGCACCCTGTTGAATGACACTGAAGTACTCTTCCTTTCCTGAGCTCTCATTACTCCTATTATTATTTGAATTAGGAATTTCTTAGGAAATTGGAATTAGTCCAACTCCAGGTTAAGCCCTAAGCAAATCCCTACTTACACAGCACCTTTGAAACACTTCCATAAACTTCTAAATGCTTTAAGCTACACATTCAGACGTATCTATGGAATCTAAATAATCTTAACAAATACAAACAATTCTTAAAGCAAACAATTAACAGAGTTTCTTGGTTTCCCTTTGAAATAACTTTGGCAAAAGTTCTTTCTGAAAAAATTTGCAACCTAAATCTAAGTTATTATTGTTAATGAAATCGGAGGCATTGTTGAATTCTTACCCAATTTCTTTAGTGGGTATTGAATTTCAAAGTAGCTTTGATAAAAGTCAAGAAGCTTCACAGTTGTTTCCAAGGCATGGTGAACTTGACCAATCTTTTCTGGGACAGCATATATAGAAACCTGAAAGGGAAGAGGTATGATGTAAGGACGGGTACAATTAAAATGGCATGATATCAAGTGGACACTGTCAAGATTAGCATACGTGAGACTACACAGAGGTATGAGAGATTTCTCAGGCCGGAAATTCTTGCTTCTAGTTCTTTTAACCCCTAGAGGACGTAGCAAGTCATTTCTATACATACAACAATGTTCAAAAAAACTTACTGATTCCTTTTTTTAAATTTTTTTAAAATACAAATTTATTTTAATTGGAGGCTAATTACTTTACAATATTGTATTGGTTTTGCCATACTGATTCTTTTTTTTTTAAACTAACATCATATCCAAACTATTTTGCCTCATATAGCAGTTATAAACATCTGCTCTTCCTCCTATTACCCACAGCTGCCCCTCCTTGTCTATGAGCTGCACACTGTGAATTATCCGAAGGGCAAAACTAAATTTTCATCCTTTTAGTACCAACGCAGTGCCTGGCATCGTGCAGGCATTCAATGCAGAGAAGTCAGAGCTTACAAGAGAGTTATTTCTAACATGGACACCTGAGACAGAAACGGCACACTGGCTGAAACTGCCCTGAGCCCACCCACGAGAGAGCAGCACATTCTCCTTCAGTCAGCATGGCACGGCCAGGTTTCCTTTCAGCCTTGGCACTGCTTACTTTTTTTTTTCACGCTGTTGGCTTGTACCCAGCAGAGTGAAAAACTCTCAGTGAGTGGCTCACAGTAACGAACACTGCTGTATTTAAAACGGATGGCCAACAAGGCTGCACTGTAGAGCACAGGGAACTCTGCTCGGCGTGACGTGGCAGCCTGGATGGGAGGGGAGTCTGGGGGGGCAGGGGCACAGCTACATATGCACGGCTGCCCCTCTGCTGTCCACCTGAAACCACCACAGCACTGTGAACCACACGCCAGCACAGAAGAAACACTTCCATTAAAAAAAAAAGGTACACACTTTAAAAAATTAAAAAACAAACAACCAATGAAAAGGATAACAGGATTCATGCCCATGAATCCAGGGCACGTGCTCCAGGGAAGATGCAGCTGCCCACGTTACTAAATTGTTATTCTTTCTTTTCCGATTAAGTGTGTAAGTTACACATTTGGTGTAACTGACTGTACCTGTCTTATCAGTGAGCATCAAAAGGCAAAAGTTGAGTAATTACATTAAGAGTAATAGGTTTTAAAAAGCAGTATTTACTGTTTTCAATTTATTGAAAGAAACAAGTCCTCTGTACTCAAGTCGGTAAAGCAGGATATGGGGAAGACATAGCAGAAGATAAAAACCTCAAAAATAAAGATCTTGGCAGGTGGGAAAAGGAGACCTATGGATTAATTGAGCATTTGGAAAAAATACACTGGTGAACTCGAACCACAAATTAAAATAAAGACTAAAAATAGCCTTTCATTAAAGCACTGAAAAACAGGCAACAATTTCTAAGAGGTCATAATTTCAGCCACTTTATGTGGGGCCTTAGTCTATCGAACATATGCATTAATTACAGAAACATGGAGGTAACATGGCATAAAAATTAAATTTGGCAAAACCAATACAATATTGTAAAGTTTAAAAATAAAGTTAAAAAAGAAAAGAAAAAAAGAAAAAAAAATTAAGGAAAAAAAATTTTAAGTAAACAACAAAACTAAATGTACAAGCTGTGCAGTCAGACTGCCAGGTTCCAATCTCTGCTGGTTGTGTGAACTTGAGGAGGTTTGTTAACCTCAATCTCCTTATCTATTCAAGGGTGATAAAAGTAGCTCCCATCCCCACATTAAATGAACGAATACATATAGAATTTAGGATAGCGGCTGACAGAAAACAAGTGTTCAATACAGAGTAGTTATTATCATTATTATAAATAAGAGTCCCATCAGAAGTGGCATAAAATATGTGTGAGCAGAGCGTTTGTGGCAAAAGCTACAGGAAGAATGAAGTGTTAGGACTAAAGTTAGCTCGTTTAAAATATGTTTCTTTCTTAAGGTAATTAAGAAGAAATTTAATCCCATATTATGTGGCCAAATTTGTACTTCCCCAGCCCAGCACTCAAACATCTGCATCCTTGGTACAGGGCTGTGACCACAGTTTATTGAATTCAGTCACCACCAGCCTAAGGAACACGCACGCTTCCTGCATCATTCCCCCTCTAAAGCGTTAGTGCTCGCGTGTGCGCACACACACACGTCTGAAATAGTCTTTTTAAATCTAACTACCATGATAAATGACTGTACCAAGATCACGTGGAATCTGAGGCCAGTCTTTATTACTTCTGCCTGTTCTTTCCAGGCACACGTATTTTATGGAGTCAATGCAGTCATCTAGAAGATGCTGTCCTAAAAGAAGCACCACCCACATACTCCAGATTCCTCCCAAACATCCTTCTGCCACACACACCATTTGGCTCTCCCATCTCCAGGTGTGAAAGCATCTTTCATCAGAGGAAAAGTAAAGGGAGAAAAAGGGAAGTTCATATGAAACTGAAATCTGACCAAAGGATCCACTTCGTCCCATTTCTGGAATACAGTGACTAGAGGAAAAAGGTAGATTGGTATTTTCTCTTTCCTTCTCTTTCTCTTCCTTTAAAAAATAATGTGCTATGAATCCTCACTAAAGATAGATCATCAGGTCATTATAATTATTATCATGCCTGTTTTAAGAGCAATAGTAGTAGTAGAAATAAACCAAGAGAACAATCTAGTTCGGCAAAGAAGTTTTGTAGAATGCTTGGTAGAATGCATGTGTGCTAAGTCGTGTCTGACTCTTTGTGACCCCATGGACTGAAGCCCACCAGGCTCCTCTGTCCATAGGACTTCCCAGGCAAGAATACTGGAGAAGCTTGCCATTGCCTATTCTAGAGGATCTTCCTGACCCAAGGATCCAACCCACATCTCCTGCATTGGCAGGCAGATTCTTTACCATGGCGCCATCTAGGAGTCCTCCACCCTTGGTAAGAGCACTCTAAATACTGATAAAGGCAAGTCAACCAGTGCTCAGGCTTTAAGACTTACATCTTTCTCTGGTGGGTTCTTTGGTTGTTGTTTTTACTTTTAAGACATTTATGCTTTTTGTGTGTGTATTCAGCTGTCTGTGTCTGCAAGATCAAACTTTCTCTGCAAGATCTCTTGCTAAGACCTAGGAGATTTATAAAAGACACAAAAAATGTCCATAAAGTCTCATCAGCTCTCAGAGAAAAGGGTTAAGACTGAGGAATAACAGATTGTTAGGTTTCACTTACTCTGCTCCTTAATAAGCAAAAACCAAATAAAAGTAGAACCAGAACCAAACCTCACCCTCCCAAAAGAACAATAACATGGCCTGTGAGATTCACAAAGATAGAAAATCGAGAATATTGGAATTTTCCAATACTAAGTTTCCTGAAAAATACCAGCTTTCCTAAACAGACAGCTGAATACACACACAAAAAGCATAAATGTCTTGAAAGTAAACACAACAACCAAAAAGCCCACCAGAATGAAGTCTATCCAGAAAAACTGGTTAGATGAGACTTGGGACTCTGGGAGAATGATATCAATTATGTATAATGTCCTTAGTTGCTGGAAGGCTACTTGAGGAAATGCTGTTAGTGGAGATTTGGAATGAAGTCATGTTTCTGACTGAATAAGATAACTTCACAGGGATAATACTATTGAAGGTTCTGTTTGAATGTTAAAGAGACATAGTGTCTACATCTGACTAACCGCCAATGGATTCTGATTCTACAAATGAGACTGGTCTGTGGTAAAAACAAAATCAGGCAATGGCAAAAACAAAACAAAAACCTCAAGGCAAACTGATAAACCTCAAGGCAGTGTATTTCAAAACTGGGCTGGAATTTTCTAGGTAATTCTGGCATTCCTGAAGGCAGACAGAGAGTTAAGGAACACTGAAGAATAGAGAGAACTGATAAAACAATTTTCTCTTTCTACAGGTCTTTGACAACATCATAGTCTTTAGCACTGAAATTTCGCAATTTCAGCTATTTGGACACCCTTTCACAATTTCAGCTATTTGGTGAGACTGACTGACATTTGTCAATAAAGCTCTACTGCCCTATTCCAGAATCCTGTGAAATAGGCCTAATGTCAAATATTCCAAAACAGAACACAGCCTAGAGATTACAGCATTTTACTGGGACAAAAATCCTTTATTAGACTCTTAGTCCGAATTTCTAATCACCATACCTACAGAAATTATTGATGTCATTTGGTGTAAGAAGCAGCACATTGTGGTAGCCAGTAAATCCTACCATTTATTCGAGGAGATTCCCCTCTGGCTCAGCGATAAAGAACCTGCCTGCAATGCAGGAGCTTCAGGAGACATGGGTTTGATCCCAGGGTCAGAAAGATCCCCTTGAGAAGGAAATGACTACCCACTCCAGCACTCGTGCCTGGAAAATCCCATGGACAGAGGAGCCTAGCAGGCCACAGTCCGTGGGGTCGCAAAGAGTCGGACCCGACTGAAGTGACTTGGCATGCACACACGCATTCGCTATGTAATCTTAGGTCCATCACTCATCCTCTCTGGGACACTGTTTCCTCATCAGCAATATGAGGCTAATGCCTTCCCCTCATTTGGTTTATAAAATAAAAAGGTGTTTATAAATAAAAGCTAAAAACAACTTCTAGCACACAGTATAATTCTGCACATGCGAGATTCTTCCCCATTTCCTAATAAAACCAGAAAGTTAAGAAGACTGTTGATTATTTGTATAACATTAATTTCTTCAAACCACATTTACTTCTGGGTAGCATTAAAAATTATAAAGATTATTTGTGTTTACACACAGACAGAAGAGTTTATAATATTTTTGCATATAGAAAAAAAGAGAGGGGTGCTTCCTCTGTGCATTACTATCTGCCAGGAACTGGAGATTTTATAGGAATTAAAATTTTTTCATCCTTGCGAGGGCAGGCTAATATAGACAATAAGGTATTAGAGTTGTGGAAGGTGAGGTTTAGAGAACTGCAGAGCAGTCTGCCCAAGGGCATACAGCTAGAAAGCTGTATAGAGAGATCTGAGCTCAGGCAGATGCCAGGTTCCATGTTTAACCAAGTTGCTTCCAAATATATGTAAATAAAAAGCAAAAAAGTCACCTATACTACTCTCTCTCTCTCTTTCCAGCTGACCCTTGAACAAATAGTGGGGTGAGGGGTAACAACCCTCCAGGTAGTTGAAAATCTGAGTATAACTTACAGTCTTCTGCAGCTAAGGTTCAAACTGTGGGTCGTGCAGTACTATAGTATCTACTATTGAAAAAACCCCACAATAAGTGGACTTGGGCAGTTCAAACCCATGTTGTTCAAGATTCAACTGCTGTAGACAATATATACATACACACATACATACATATGTGTATATATAGGTACATGGGGCTTCCCAGGTGGTGCTAGTGGTAAGGAACCCACCTGCCAATGCAGGAGACATAAGAGATGTGGGTTTGATCCCTACGTTGGGAAGATCCCCTGGAGGAGGGCATGGCAACTCCAGTATTCTTGCCTGGAGAATCCCATGGAAAGAGGAGCCTGGTGAGCTACAGTCTAAATTGTCGCAAAGAGTTGGACATGACTGAAGCAACTTAAGCACACACGCACATATAGCTGTATATACATATATATATATACACACACATGGTATCTATCTGAGCAACGAATAATTCAGCCTGGCTAGATGAAAGAATTCCACTGGAGCAGTTGGAAATATAACTGAATTTATAAGAGGGCCTTGAATATCACAAAATGATGAGTTTGAATGTAATTCTACAGGCAGTAACATAACTGCCATTTATTTATTGTGATGAGAAGACTTAAGATGAACTCTTCTGGCAACTTTCAAATATGTATACAGGTATGGTTAACTACAGCCACCATCCTGTGCCTTAGATCCCCAGCACTTATTCACCTTATAACTGGAAGTTTGGGCCTTTTGACCAGCATTTCCCCATCTCCCCCAGCTCTCAGGCCTTGGCAACCACCAGTCTACTGCTTCCATGAGTTCAGTTTTAGATTCCACACATAAATGAGGTCCTACAGTCTTTATGTCTGACTTATCTCACTTTGCATAATGCCCTCAAGGTCCATCCATGTTGTCCCAAAGGGCAAAATTTCCTTCCCTGTCATGGCTGAACAACATTCCATCATATGTATTATAAATATATACTCATCTTTATCCATCCATGCACAGACACTTAGACTGGTATTATTGTGAATAATAGTATTATTGTTAGTAATGCTGCAACAAACAAGCAAGTGCAGACATCTCTTTAAGATCCTGTTTTGATATATATCCTGAGGATTGCTGTATCATATGGTGGTACTGTTTTTTAATTTTTAGAGGAACACACATATTGTTTTCCTTAGTGGCCGCACCAATTTACATTCCCATAAACACTGCACAAGGATTCCGTTTCCTCTACATCCTTATCATCTTGTTACTTGTCATCTGGTTTTTATTATTTTAATTGGAGGCTAATTACTTTACAATATTGTGGTGGCTTTTGCCATACATTGACCTGACTCAGCCACAGGTGTACACGTGTTCCCCATCCTGAACCCCTATCCCACCTCCCTCCCCATCCCATCCCTCAGGGTCATCCCAGTGCACCAGCCCTCAGCACCCTGTCTCATGCATTGAACCTGGACTGGCGATCTGTTTCACATATGATAATATACATGTTTCAATGCTATTCTCTCAAATAATCCCACCTCGCCTTGTCCCGCAGAGCCCAAAAGACTGTTCTTTATATCTGTGTCTCTTTTGCTGTCTCGCATACAGGGTCATCATTACCATCTTTCTAAATTCCATATATATGCATTAATATACTGTATTGGTATTTTTCTTTCTGATTTACTTCACTCTGTACAATAGGCTCCAATTTCATCCACCTCATTAGAACTGATTCAAAAGCATTCTTTTTAATAGCCAAGTAACATTCCATTGTGTATATGGGCCACATCTTTCTTATCCATTCATCTGCCAATGGACATCTAAGGTGCTTCCATGTCCTAGCTATTATAAACAGTACTGCAACGAACATTGGGGTATACATGTCTCTTTCAATTCTGGTTTCCTTGGTGTGTACGCCCAGCAGTGGGACTGCTGGGTCATATGGCAGTTCCGTTTCCAGTTTTTTGAGGAATCTCCACACTGTTCTCTATAGTGACTGTACTAGTTTGCATTCCCACCAACAGTGTAAGAGGGTTCCCTTTTCTCCACACCCTCTCCAGCATTTATTGCTTGTAGACTTTTTGATAGCAGCCATTCTGACCAGCCGGAGAAGGCGATGGCACCCCACTCCAGTACTCTTGCCTGGAAAATCCCATGGATGGAGAGCCTGATGGGCTGCAGTCCATGGGGTCACAAAGAGTCGGACACGACTGGGTGACTTCACTTTCACTTTTCACTTTCATGTATTGGAGCAGGAAATGGCAACCCACTCCAGTGTTCTTGCCTGGAGAATCCCAGGGACGGGGGAGCCTGGTGGGCTGCTGTCTATGGGGTCGCAGGGAGTCGGACACGACTGAAGCGACTTAGCAGCAGCAGCAGCATTCTGACCAGCGTGACATGGTACCTCATTGTGGTGTTGATTTGCATTTCTCTGACAATGAGTGATGCTGAGCATTTTTTCATGTGTTGGTTAGCCATCTGTATGTCTTCTTTGGAGCAATGTCTGTCATCTGTTTTTGATGGCAGTCATTCTTGCAGGTGTGAGGTGGTACCTCACTGAGGTTTTGATTTGCATTTTCCCTCCTATTAGTGATGCTGAGCACCTTTTCAGACATCTGTTGGTCATCTGTATATCTTCTTTGGAAAACTCTGCTCATTTTTTAACCAGATCATTTGTATTATTTCCACTGAGTTCTATGAGTTCTTTATATACTTTGAATATTAATCCCCACCTGATATATTGAAAGTGTTGAAAGTGAAAGTTGCTCAGTCGTGTCCGACTCTTTGCGACCCCACAGACTATACAGTCCATGGAATTCTCCAGGCCAGAATACTGGAGTGGGTAGCTGTTCCCTTCTTCAGGGGATCTTCCAAACCCAGAGGTTGAACCCAGGTCTCCCGCATTGCAGGCGGATTCTTTACCACCTGAGCCACCAGGGAAGCTCAAGAATACTGGAGTGGGTAGCCTATCCCTTCTCTAGGGGATCTTCTCCACCCAGGAACAGAACTGGGGTCTCCTGCATCGCACAGATTCTTTACCAGCTGAGCTACCAGGGAAACCCTATCAGATATATGCTATCTGATATTTTCCTCCAATCCACGGGTTGCCTTTTTATTTTGCTGTTTCTTTTGTAGTGAAGAAGCTTTTCAGTTTAAGATATTCCCACTTGTTGATTCTGGCTTTTGTTGAATGTGCTCTGGTATCATATACAAAAAAAATTATTGCCAAGACCCATGTCATGGAGCTTTTTCTCTATGTTTTCTTCTAGGACTTTCACACTTTCAGACCTACAGTTAAGTCTTTAATTCATTTCCAGTTAATTTTTGTGGGTGGTGAGAGACAAGGATCCACTTTCATTTTTCTGGATGTGATGATCCATTTTTCCCAGCACTATTTATTGAGGAGACTACCATTTACCCTGTGAGTACTTCTGACTCTCTTGTCTAATATTAGTTGACCATATTTGCAGGAGTTTACTTTTGGCTTCTTGATTCTGTTCCATTGGTCTGTGTGTCTAATTTTATGCCAGTATCATACTCTTTTGAATACCATGCATGAGATTTTGGTTACTTTATTTTTGTAACCATTTTGAAATCAGAAAGTGTGATACCTTCAACTTTGTTCTTTTTTCTCAAAATTCCTCTAGCTATTTGAGGTCTCTGTGGTTCCATAAAACTTTAGGATTTCTTCCTATTTCTGTGAAAAATTACATTGGAATTCTATTGCATTGAATCTATAGATTTTTAAAAAAAAATCATTTAGTAGAATTCACCAGAGAAACTGATTCGATCCTGGCCTTTTCTTTGTTGGGATGTTTTTGATTGTTAATTGAATCTGTCTTTACATTATTCATGTTTTTTTTTTTTTTAATGTCTTCATGATTTAGTCTTGGCAGACTGTATATTCCTAGGAATGTGTCCATTTTTCCTAGATTATCCAATTTCTTAGCCTATAATTATTCATGGTAGGTTCTTATGATCCATTGTATTTCTGTATCAAGTGGAATGTCTCCTTTTCATTTCTGATTTTGAGGCTTGTTTTTATTAGTTAGTTGAGCTAAAAGTTTGTCAATTTCATTTCTTTCTAAAATCCAACTCTCAGTTTTATCTTTTCTCCTTTTCTTCAGGTATCTATTTCATTTATCTGCTCTGATCTTTGTTTATTTCCTTCCTTCTGCTAACTTTGGGCTTAGATTGTTATTCTTTTTTCTAGTTTCTTAAGGTGCAAAGTTAGGTTGTTTGAGATTTTTCTTTTTACTTGGTGTAGGCATTTATCAATCTAAATTTCCCTTTTAGAACTGCTTTCGATACATGCCATATAATAAATATACCACTACATTACACTATTAGAGCATTCTGAGTTTTACTATGTAATTACCTTTACCAGTGTGTTCTACATTTTCATGTTTTCATGTTACTAAGTAGTGTCCATTCAATTCAGCTGCAAGCACTCCTTTCAGCAGTTCTTGTAAGGCAGGTCTAGTGGTAAGGGGTTCTCTCTGCCTTTTTTCCATATGGAAAAGTCTTTCTCACTTCATCATTTCTGAAGTGTAACTTTGCTGGACAGAGTATTTTTGGTTGGCAGTTTCTTTTTTCCTTCCCTTTCCTTTTTCAGAGGTTTTTGGTATGCTACAAGCTTCATTGACTTAGATATCCAAATTTCTCCTCAGATGTGGTAAATTTTCAGCAATTTTTTTTTTATGTAACTTTCTGCCCACTGCTTGTTATGTTCTCCTTCTGAAACCCCAATAATTCACAAATTGTTTCTTCTGATGGTGTCCCACAGATCATGCAGGCTTTCGTCACTCTTTTTCCTTTGTTCTGACCAGATAATATAAAACTCCCTGTCTTCTAACTCACAAATTCTTTTTCTTGCTTGATCCATTCTGCTGTTGATGCTCTCTCTGTATTGCAATTATCATTTCATTCATTGTATTTTTCAGACTGAGAATTTTTTTTTTTAATGATTTCAATGTCTTTGTTAAACTTCTCATTTTGTTCATGTATTATTTCTTGATTTAATCGAATTGCCTTTTTCTATTTTCTGGTAGTTCATAGTTTCCCTGGAACAGCTAATCTGAAGCCTTCATTGAGTAAATGGCAGATTTCCACGTCTTTGGTACTGGTTACTGGAAGATGACTGTGACCCTTTGGTGGTACGGTGTTTCCTTAAATCGTTGCATTAGTGTTTTCACATCTGAAACAGCAGTCACCTTCTCTGGTCTTTACTGATTGTTCTCTCCAATGCATCTAAACTTGTATGCTTTGCTCCAAAAGTGTACTAGAACTTTTCTGCTAGAAATGTGGACTTCCACAAAGTCTCTATTATCCACGCATAATTGTCTAAGACTGTTTTACAGAGCTCCCAGAACACAGCCAAAGGGACCACAGTAATTGTGTGGGTCACAACAGGGTCCACAGCCAGGACTGAGGTCTGTATGCTGAGACCTAATGCACGAGAGGGCAAGGCTCCTCTCAGGTTCTTAGGAATAGAGTGCTGGACCCCACATCTTCCACAAGGGCATTTCTGTCCATTGATAGATGCCAAATTGTTGTTCCTGGGGCGGGGGAGCAGACAGGGATGAAAGAGGGACATCTTATCAAGCCATTATGTGTGTGCATGTCACTCAAATGTCCGATTCTTTGCAATCCCATAGACTGTAATGTGCCAGGCTTTTCTGTCCATGGAATCCTCCAGGTAAGAGTCCTGGAGTGGGTAGCCACTCCCTTCTCCAGGAGACCCTCCTGACCCAGGGATCAAACCCAGGTCTTCCACATTGCAGGCAATTCTTTACTACCTGAGTCACCAGGAAAGTCCCTATCCAGCCACAATGCTGCCACTTATTTTAAATCTAAATAGTCACATAAAACTAGTGACCACCATACTGTACAGCTCAGTTCTAGAGGCTTTATTGCCTTTACATATTGCCTTACTGAAATTCTCTTAACTAAGTAAAATTCAAAGGAACTTAAAAATCACTGATTTTTTTAGGTATCCAAATAGTAAATAACCACTAAGTAAAAGTAACAGTTCTGGCATAAAATGTCAGAGTGGTGAATCAAAAGCTTGTGTTTCTTCACAAAGCAGCTGCCAGATATCATGAAAGGATTCCTCTCCACCTCTTATAAACAGGTTTCTAAGACAACTGCCATGACATACGTACCAGGGTTCCGTTTACGTCCTGACTCAGATTCTTCATCTCGCCCACAATGAAAGCAACCAGGTAAGTGCTCATCTTCACGCTCTCAAAAAACTCATCCTGAACAAGTCCGTCTTCCAGCACAACTGATGACTTCTACAAGCAAAGCGGAAAACGACAGTTCTGTAACTATGGGGATACGTGGGGGTGACATATAAACTGGGCAACTGAAAACTCTAATAGGAAATACGTAGTGAAGATGCAGGCCTATTTTAATCTCTCAGCACAAGTTTCTAAACAGTACAGATCTCAGCCTCAGCCTGCTCTACCTTCCTTCATCTTGAGGACTTATTGAGTGCAGTAAAATCCTTAAGATGCTCTTAGTTTCAAACCATGGCTTTAAATAAATGTAAGTTAGAGAAGTGACAGTGGCTCTGTGTCTCCCCTTTAAAACACCACCGAAGACAAAAAGCCTTCCTCGTGATCTGAGAATACGCCATTCTACTGCTGCAAAAATCATACATTCACACGAGGAGGAGCTACAGCTGGTTAATCCCTCCAAATGACCTGAAATGGCTTCATAAAGGACTGTGCTGATGACCACAAGAAGGCTACAGGATCAAAGGTGAGAAGTCACTACAGAAGTCTGCAGTAGACACAAGATGAGGGAACGTGTGCAACCTTGCAGGATTTGCCAGCCATGAATTTAAAATGTTTTAGGTTCCTAGGCAAGTAAGCACTCCATCTCTCTTAAAGAAAGATTAAGGTGAAGAGTTAAGGTGAGGAGCAGAGCTGCTGAAGTGACGTCCTTGTTGAAGGACAGACCATGTCCTCTTCTGGACTCAAGGGCTGACTCTACAATCAGTTAGATGTTGCTGCTCCTCCCCACCCCCCGCCCCCAGCCACAGGGGTTCTGAGAAGCTTCTATCCAGCTGCATACAGCTCTCAGGTGTCCCAAGTGTTAGCTGCTCAGTCAAGCATACTGGAGTGGGTTGCCGTTTCCTTCTCCAGTGCAGGAAAGTGAAAAGTGAAAGTGAAGTCGCTCAGTCATGTCCGACTCTTTGCGACCCCATGGACTGTAGCCCACCAGGCTTCTCTGTCCACGGGATTTTTCCAGGCAAGAATACTGCAGTGGGTTGCCATTCCCTTCTCTAGGGGATCCTCCCGACCCAGGGATTGAACCCAGGTCTCCAGCATTGCAGGCAGATTACCATCTGAGCCACCAGGTAACAAAAGGACCCTCTGAGTTCTGTTCAGTGTAAAAATAATTCTGCCTGGTTTCATTCCCACTACCTCCCATGTGGAGCTCACAGCCAAGAAAGACATCCACGTTCTTATTGTTAAACCTCCATGTCACAATATCAACTTTTTCAATAACTAGTAAAACATCAAGGTCAATCGTGATTCAACACTTATCAAATAACACAGTTTAGAACAGCAAATTCACATGTCTCCAAAAATATCACTGTCTCGTTAGTAGTAGTTCATAGCATTAATATTTACAGAACTTCAGCACATAGCACACACTTCACATCTCCTGCCCATGCATTCCACATCCAGTCTTTCTCCTTCCGCAAGTGCTTCTCAGGCTGACTTCACAACTGACTCCAATACATATTTTACCTTTATTACAGCATTTTAAGAAAGAATAAGAAAGTATATCATTTTAATCATTCTCAGTGGTATGGCAAAGAAGAATCCAAGTATTCATAACAAAGAAAGAGACCCACTCAAAAAATTTTACATTCAAGGAACAGAACAGTACCTTAGGCATATTTGATAAAGCAGTGTATTGCTCATCTCTTCTGATCCTGATGACAAATGTGGCTTTAAATGCTGGTTCATCAAAACAAGGAAAAGCAGATCTTGCTGCCAAGGGTTCAAACTGAGTTGCTGCAAAGTACCTAAAATGAATGCAAATCCATCCAACAGTTATTGAGCACCTACTATTCAAGGCACCCAGCCAAGTTCTAGGGATACTAAGATAAATATCATACAAGTCCAGGCATTAAAGGATATTGCAATCAACTGGGAGAGGCAGAGGTTATACAATCGACAAAGTGTTCTCAGGCTGTAAATCATGTCCAATGGTGAGAACAAAGCAGTGGGAACAAAGGGTAGGGTTCTGCCCAGTGGTAGAGACACTGTAAGAGAACCGTCGACAAAATATGAAGAGGGCCTTTAAAAATGAGGACTATTTGCAAAGGGAGAGAGGGAGGAGGGTATAGTCTAGAAAGAGCAGAAAGCACAAGCAAGGACAGAGCAGGGCATGTTCAGGGACTGGGGGTGGATGTCTGACGTGGCTGGAGATGAAGCCACAGAGCTAGGTGACAGCTGGCCACTGAGGTCTTAAAAAGGTTTCTGAGCAAAGAATAGCATGAAAGATGTTCATCCATTGCCCTTATTCATCTGTACAGACTATGACTAACACTAAACCTCAAACTCACAATCTGCACTAGAACAAAGACGCAAAAAAACCAGGCGTCCAACAGTATGCTGAGGTTCTTTACTCTCTTCAGAAGGGAATCAAAATTTTTCCTCCCCCTCCTACAACACAGCTACAACACTTGAGAATTTAACTGTAAGTCCTCAATTAAAGGTTTGTGGAAAAGCATAAATAGACAAGAAATGTAGATTTTTAATTCAGCAGAAGAATAACGTAGATCTGCATTTGGGAAATCATTCAAACATGGCCCTAGAGCAATCGGCACAAATGCGGTGCTGGTGTGCACAAATCAATATAATCAATATAGTCAATATGGTACTTAGACAACCACCACTTCGGAGATGATGGCCTTGCTTCCTTAGGGCTTAGTTTCTACTGAAAATTTTTAAAAAGCAAGAGGAAAAGAGTGTAAGATTTAAAGGCAGAAGACCCAAACTCTGCAACTTACCAGCCATGTGACTTAAGCATATCAGTGACCTACATCCCATATCCTTATTTGTGAAACTAGGATTGACGTAGGATCCCTTACCAAACATTTAGGGGTGTTGATTCTATTTCAAAATTCTATTTTGATACTAAATGACAGCCACGTTTATGCCACAAAGTCCTACACAGATGTCTATTATAAATACTAGACAGTCATAACTCTTCCTTCGTGCCCAAATAACTATTTCTTAGAGCAAACTGCAAGAATGATAGCAATTAGCATACATGAAACAACTGAAACATGTTTCTGACATTCTACCTCTTCACTCAACTCCAAAATTCTTACCCAGTTAACAGAAGATTTTGGAAGAGGGCCACAAGGGACTGGGGGTGGGGGTTGGGGGGGCGGAGATAAAGTCTGATGAATTCATACTATTCATATGAGAGTCTACTTAGACCATCATTTTGGATAAAAACTGGATTATAATGTTCTGAGACCAAAAAGATCTTAAAAGAGATGTTAAAAGAGATGCAATAACAACGCTCTTACATAGAAGTCCCTTTGAGAAGGCTAATTGATGATACTTACAACCTAAGCTAATTACAACCTAATCATGTATGGATGTGAGAGTTGGACTGTGAAGAAAGCTGAGTGCCAAAGAATTGATGCTTTTGAACTGTGGTGTTGGAGAAGACTCTTGAGAGTCCCTTGGACTGCAAGGAGATCCAACCAGTCCATTCTAAAGGAGATCAGCCCTGGGATTTCTTTGGAAGGAATGATGCTAAAGCTGAAACTCCAGTACTTTGGCCACCTCATGCGAAGACTTGACTCACTGGAAAAGACTGATGCTGGGAGGGATTGGGGGCAGAAGGAGAAGGGGACGACAGAGGATGAGATGGATGGATGGCATCACCAACTCGATGGACGTTGAGTTTGAGTGAGCTCTGGGAGTTGGTGATGGACAGGGAGGGCTGGTGTGCTGCGATTCATGGGGTCGCAAAGAGTCAGACACGACTGAGCGACTGAACTGAACTGAACAACCTAAGCTGAATACCACAAAGCTTACTCTCTGATTAGTGACTGCATTTGCCTTCAGAAATACTAGCTGCAGTTTGAGCACCACCTCCAGCAGCACTGAAGACACTTATGAATTAGCTGAGGGTCAGGTAAAGGAATTCGAAGCACTGGTGATAACAATGGGTAAAGAGGTGTGAATGGGTGAAGAAGGAGGCAGGGTACCACAGCAGTTAAGAATATGTGGTCTTTGTAGTTAAAATGACTGGACTCGAATTCCCCTCTGCTACTTGCTAGTCAAAAGATGCTGAACGAGTTATTTCTTGTGCCTCTGCTTCCTCATCTGAAAAGTGAATAAAATATAATTTCTACCCCTTCGTGAGTTTGACAGGATAAAAAACTAAACATACAGCATGCTTGCACCAGTTTCTAGCACTTCAGTTCTCAAGTAAATACGGGCTGCCGTTATCACTGGAATCCAAGAAAGTGCACATGAAGTTCATGAAGACAGGTGAGGGCTGTGAGAAAAAGAAAAAGATACCAAAACTCCCAGATCTAGGAAGAAACTGAACTACGTCATCTTGAAAATGGGGAACTGCTGGAGGATCATAAACCAAAGACCAACATGGTCAGGTCTGTGCTTCTAGAACTAGTCTGGCAGCCTATGTGAAAGAAGAGGGAAAGAGAAGGGGAGAGCTGTGGTTGGATTAGTGGTCAGAGGTCTAGTTAAGAAGATGCTTAGAGGGTTCAAGAAAACGACGCTGAGAGATGGAAGGACAAAGAAATAAAACACATCCCCACCCTAAATTTCTTTACTAGTTTGTTTAGTATCAGTTTGTTATCTAGAACCTTAAGTCTATGGTCAACAACTTCTAGATTTAACTGCAAGGTTACTGACCAGCTCCGCCTCATAGATGACACAGGTTAAAGTTCCTCTACCACAAGCAGTGTCCGTACATTTGACATTTACACACACTTTGATTTTCCAATCGATAAGGAGTATATTCCTTAGTTACTTTGTCTTGAATTATAGTTTTCAGATCCCTTGAAAGGTATAAATAATCTTTTAAACTTTTATCTTGTATCAATATATACAATTAGGTGGGGCATTCATTTTATGGAACCAGTAAGTAAATAAATTTATATATGTTTTCTGGAACAGCAGAGTTTGAGAAAATACTCTATTTCTTAATTGTAAGAATCTGTCTTCCATTTCTCTAGCATTTTTCACCACTCAATCCAGCCCATAGCAAGAGTCAACAAGTGACAATATCCAAGACCACCACTCTTCCCATTACATATAGGCGGGCCCAAGAGAACCCAATGGCAATAATCTGAATGGAAGACATGACTAGGGGATTTATTCAAAGATTTGCCACATACTAAGAACACTGTTTCTATATATATCCTATAATTCCTAGAGGATGATGGAGATTATAGAAGGAGAAGTAAAGCCAAGAAGCCCCAAGCTACCACTGCAACTTAAATTTGCTTTTTATGTCAGATCTCACGGTGAGAGCCAGTAGGCCATTTATTTTTAAAACATTACATTAAGGGGAAAGAGAAAAATTACTTATCTGAATAGGAGTAAAGATTTTGCTTATCTTTTTCTCTATTTAAGAAGGACCAAAACACTTTAGATTTAAAATATTCATCTATTCTTCTCAACATATCAACATGCATTAGCCAAATGGCCAGCATCAGTAATTCACTGGTTTGCAAAGGAATATGAGAGAATGCTCCAAAGCATTAGGCAGATCTGACAAGGAATGTGGACATGTAAGAGAAATGTCATTACTGCTACTGAAGAATGACCTGTATGCACCTGTGCTCCGCATCCTTCCAGAAATTCAAGCTGTATCTCTGAACACTAAGGTTAAACAATGTTAAAGAATGTTGTTGTTGTTCAGTCTCCCAGTTGTGTCTGACTCTTTGTGACCCCCATGGACTGCAGCATGCCAAAGAACAAAATATGTGGTCTAAATGGGGAGTCTAGGAATTTTATGTTTTAAGTCTCTTTTTTAAAATTAAAATTCTCTCTAAAATTTCTTTCTTAAAATGGCAAAACCAATACAATATTGTAAAGTTAAAAAATAAAAAAAAGAAAAATTAAAAAAAAAAGAAAAGTAGACTAATCATATAAATATTAAAGAGTGAAAAAACTGACTTGATACAGTGTGCACTTAGGGTTGGGATGATTCATTTCAGGTTGATTTGTGTTCTTACATTGTTATATATTAAATATTTTTCCTTTTTATAAATTAAAAAAAATTTCCATCATAAATCCAAAATAAAGTGGCACTAAAAAAATAAATAAAGCAGCAAAAATTAAAGATGCTAAAAGTGATATATATCATATATGTGTAAGTTTACAGCACTTAATGCTTCCTTTCTCTATCTCAGTAAGCACCTCCTAAAAGTTCCACATAACAGCAAAATAAGTCTTAAGGGATAATCAATATTTTCCACTCTGCTTCACATAGAGACCTTCTAAGGGGACAAAAACTAGATTCATAAGATATGAAAAGCTCAAGATAATGTAAGTTCTTGCAACTGAGAATGTAACTGATATAATCTTTAGCCATTTCCTTCCGTCAGCAAGCCCCTACCTCCACCATGACACATGACATATGTCATGATATCCGCTCAGGGTTTTGACTGAAAGAGGAGTAGTAGTGATAGTTGCTCGGTAGTGTCTGACTCTTTGTGACCCCATGGACTGTAACCCACCAGGCTCCTCTGTCCATGGGATTCTCCAGGCAAGAATACTGGAGTAGGTTGCCGTTCCCTTCTCCAGATGATCTTCCCCACCCAGGGATCAAACCCAGGTCTCCTGCATTGCAGGCAGACTCTTTACCGTCTGAGCTACAGTATACTCTTTCAAATCACCATTCTATTATTTTGCACCTAATCTCTTAAAAAATAATAATAATAATAATTGCAGTCAATGTCACTGATGTGGGCAAAGAGATCCATATTGCAGAAGTCATCAGAGAGCAAAGAAGCAGAATCACTGAAGAGGGCTACATACTTTTTCTCATTACTTTCGTCTCTGTAGGAGATGCCATAAAACCCATAGTAAGAACTAGATATGTTTGCCGAATACTCGATCTTCAAGGTATAATTGTGCCCTTCAAGCAGGGTCTCGGGGGCAACAATGGCGATCTGTTCATGCAGTGGGTACTCCAGGACGTCAACTTCTTTTTCCTGGCTTGAAACTGCGGTCATCAAGGTCACTCTGGAAATGTTGTGGCCTGTGCTGTGAAGAACGATGTTCCACGTGGCCTGAAGGGCCTGAAGCAAAATCGTCACGGAACCCCTGAACGTCATCGAGGTGAGGTTTGGGTGGAGGGTCAGGTCATAGTGCACTGGCGTAACGGCAGTGGGCAGCCTGATTTGGGCCCACGGAAACAACTTTCCATTTGTTGCGATGGGCTGAGTCGGTTCCACGGGTCGGTTTTTTTTATGGCAGCCTTCTTTGGTAAAGGTACACCTGGGCAGGAAGTAAATCGCCACGATTAAAGCAACAGCAAGTAGGATGATGAAAGCACAGACCCCTATGGTCCTGGCAGAGGGCACTGGGCAAGTCCCATCCGAGTTCTGCCGGTAGCCCACCGCGCTGTTTCGGAGGCCCGAGCTCCTGTTCATGAAGGACATGCCCAGAAGCTTTGCAGACGACTCGTAGTCCTCTTCGTCCTCATCCAGCTCATGCTCACCGAGGCCCCGCACAAGCAGTCGTGAACCCCGGGGCTCGTATTCCACCTCATCAGGCTCCAGAGGATGTAAACAGGGCTCTTTGGCTAAATCCACCACATCTGGTTCTTCCTCAAACATGCTGTTTTCAATCATATTCCTGGGGAGCTGAAGCCGATCTAAAAAAAAAAAAAACAAACACCAAAACATAAGGACCAGGCACAGAGTTAGGGGAGATAGGGCATAATAAAAGGTCTACTAGCAAGGCCACATTTAATCTAAGGATTTTTTTTTAAATCACTGAGACTTATTTCTATTTCAGAGCTACTGAATTAGATGACACTTATAATATTCTGGTATTATTCATTAAAAACTCAATTATAGGTAACAACATATCACAGTAATGAAATAAGAAAGCTAAATACACAGGCTAGTATCAAAAAAAAAAAAAGACAGCTGAGATTAAATACTGATTTCTTTAATACACTCCTACCCAACAACCTGGGCCCTTGTCCTGAGGGAACACGGAAGCCTGGGGTGCTGCAGTCCATGGGGTCGCAAAGAGTCAGACAAGAGTTAGCGACTGAATGACAACAAGTCTGAGCAGCACTGGTCCAAGGCTTCTTCATGGTCAGATCCCGGCAGCACTGGACACAGCATCCCGGCGTGTGCTCTGGCCACCCCAGACTGCTCACTCATCTGAGACGAGCCAGGCGGCTCTTCTATTTCATCCTCCATGTCTGTTTTCCTTGCTGGTCCCTTTGCCTGTACTGTCAGCATTTCCCCCACCCTAGTCCACCAAGTGAACACCTGTTATTCCACAGCTCATCTTAACTTGCTACAGTGAAAATTAAGGAAAAGTTATTTTCTTGTTTTTCCCTTTCTCTTTATTACCTTTCAAAAATACATTTTCATTTCATCTTGCTCCTCTCACTTTTGGGGGGGCATAGAGACCCCCGTGAGGTTGCCTTTTCCTATCTCCTCTCCATCCCCAAATTTATAAAACCTATGCTACTTTTAGTCAAGGCTATGGTTTTTCCAGTGGTCATGTATGGACGTGAGAGTTGGACTATAAAGAAAGCTGAACACTGAAGAATTGATGCTTTTGAACTGTGGTGTTGGAGAAGACTCTTGAGTCCCTTGGAGGGCAAGGAGATCCAACCAGTCCATCTAAAGGAAATCAGTCCTGGGTGTTCACTGGAAGGACTGATGAAGCTGAAGCTCCAATACTTTATTCACCTGATGTGAAGAGCTGACTCACTGGAAAAAGACCCTAATGCTGGGAAAGGTTGAAGGCAAGAGAAAAAGGGGATGACAGAGGATGAGATGGTTGGATGGCATCACCGACTTCATGGACATGAGTTTGGGTAAGCTCCGGGAGTTGGTGATGGACAGGGAGGCCTGGCGTGCTGCGGTCCACAGGGTCGCAAAGAGTCAGACACAACCGAGCGACTGAACTGACTGACTGATGCTACTTTTATAGTTTTCTTTGAATAAAACTTTTAATCACTTTCTAGGTGTATGGGTTCAGCAATCTGCCATCTACCCATCTCATATGAATGATCTAGAAATGGAAAAAAGGTGACAGTTATAACATTCTGCTTTGGGAATTTAACCTCCTAAACATCCTTCAGTGCTCCAACTTCTTGTGACATAATTGTGTTTTGTTTTATAGCTGATTGTGTTTGAGACTCACGGACTTCATTAACAGAGCGAATATTACCATAATGGAACTCAAAAACTTTTTTGTAAAACTTTTAATAAAATCTCAGTAGTTAGAAATTTTCTGTGGTAGTTTTTTTTTAATTAATTATTTTAATTAGAGGATAGCTACAATATTGTGGCGGTTTTTGCCATACATCAACATGAATCAGCCACGGGTGAACACGTGTCCTCCTATCCTGAACCCCCCTCCCACCTCCTGTGGTCGTTTTAAGTACCTGGTACAGTGGTGCAGATTGGTTGCTTCATTTGCTTTTTCATTAAAAGGTCATTCTGACTTTTTTATCTCCTATGGAATGATGATGTTCTCTTAGGCATTTGCCCACATGTTCTCTCAGGCCTAATGCAGACAACCATGGGGTCTGAGCTGCTGCTAAGTCACTTCAGTCGTGTCCAACTCTGTGCGACCCCATAGATGGCAGCCCATCAGGCTCCGCCGTCCCTGGGATTCTCCAGGTAAGAACACTGGAGCAGTACAGTTTAATTTAATAAATTTCTAAACTAACTGTAAATATCAGTTCAGTCAGTTCAGTTCAGTCGCTCAGTTGTGTCCGACTCTTTGTGACCCCATGAATCACAGCACGCCAGGCCTCCCTGTGCATCACCAACTCCCGGAGTTCACTCAGACTCATGTCCATTGAGTCAGTGATGCCATCCAGCCATCTCATCCTCTGTCGTCCCCTTCTCCTCCTGCCCCCAATCCCTCCCAGCATCAGAGTCTTTTCCAATGAGTCAACTCTTCGCATGAGGTGGCCAAAGTACTGGAGTTTCAGCTTTAGCATCATTCCTTCCAAAGAAATCCCAGGGCTGATCTCCTTCAGAATGGACTGGTTGGATCTCCTTGCAGTCCAAGGGACTCTCATGTATAGTCTCAGCTTAATAATTTAGAGCATTCCCATGCCTGAAGTCCACCCCCCGAGAACTTCATCTTTGTGTCTTTGATTCCTCAGCCATGCCCTGTTTAAAGCCAAGGGGTATCCTGCAGTCTGACCATTTTAGCATCTCCTGTCTGCACTTCATTAACTTCCAATCTTTTGAGTGGGGCTTAGTCAGATGCCTGCCCACATCCAGATAATCTAATTTAATTATTTATCACCCAATCAGATTAATATCTATGTGGAATTTTAAACTTTCAGAAATAGAGCACACCACCTCATCTGCCATATTTTTACTGCATATTAGAAGCAAACTTTTGTATGCATGTACAATCATATCAAGTTAAATATATCAAACCAAGGAAAAATACTTTTATTACAGGTAGCCCATGAAGACTGTACTTCCGAGCCTATTTAAGAAATCTTGCTTTGGGTTCTTAAGTGAGTACACTTTGATCTCAGCATTAAAATTTGAGGGTAACACATGACTACCCGTTGCTCTAAAGGGATTTTTTTTGTATTTAAAGAAGGGAGCCTAAAGAAACAGGAAATTTTCTAAAACTTCTTAAATCTACATACACAAGCTATCTATAAGCCCAAGGCAAAGAAGGTCCTAGTTGAACTATTTCGGTTTCAAACAACATAGGCCCACGTGGTTATGATCTAAGAAAATGGAAGATATTTCTTTTCATCAGATACTGCGAACTGGTGCTCCCGTGGACCAGCACCAATCTGAAAACTGTTTGTTATCCATCTGCAATAGGCCACATGAAGAATATTGATATTTTAAAACTTTTTTAGCAGATTTACAGTAATGTTACATTTAACAAGTTCAGTAATTTAAAAATGGAGCGTATATTTTTTCGATTTTCCAATGATTCATTTTTTATATGATATACAATTTCTACAACAGATTAAAAATTAAAAACCAAAAAACCAGGAATCTTGATTCTCCAGCTCAGGTCATATGAGAAGCAATGGGCTGGACTATCAGCATTACTGGCAACTCAGGTGGATACAAAGTTAACAACTATGACAGGAGCAGTGGAAGTGAAAAAGAGGGAAAAATGGATGAAAAGTCACGTTAAAGAGTGAGAATACACAGGAACTGATGCTCTGCTGGGCTGGATGATGGAGATAGAAGGATGATGGAGATAGGCCTGCAGAAGGAAGTTTATGTCAACCACCTATGCACATTCTGGCTTGGATAATGAAGAGGGAATGCCAGTCACTGAGATGAGAACACAGGCTTCATATTCCCCTGTTGGTTTTCTGGGGGGAAGAGGGGGAAGGGAACATCAAGAATGGAGTTACGAGATGGCATCTGGTATGGGACATGACATACTTATCTGACAGAGAGCCAAGTGGAGACGATTGCGTAATAGCATATTATAGCAGTAAAGGGGCTTCCCAGGTGGCTCAGTGGTAAAGCATCCACCTGCCAGTGCAGGAGACGCGGGGGGTTTGATCCCTGGTGTGGGAAGATCCCCTGGAGGAGGAAATGGCAACTCACGCCAGTATTCTTGCCTGGAGAATCCCAAGGACAGTTCATAGGGTCGCAGAGTCACACACAGCTGAGCACACACGCATGCAAAGCACTGAAAGCCTCACTGTAAGACAGAGCTTCAAACCCTGGCTCTTCCACTGACTGCTTGATCTTAAACAGGTTACCAAACATCCCTGAGTTTCAATTTCCTCACCTATAAATATGGAAAACAGTACTACTTTGTAAGTCTGTTACAAGGATTATGTTATGTGGGCCTGGACTCAAAAGAAGGATCTGGGTGGAAGATTCAGGTTTCAGAATTAGCTGTGTTTATTTAACTGAGGATTAAAATCATGCAGATAGATGAGACTCCTGAAGGGAAGTAAGCATCAGAGAGCGTTACTATTTGAGAGAGGCCGCAGAGGAGGAGAAGTACCAGAGGCAGGAAAATCAGGACAGTAAAAAGCAAAGGAAGAGTCCATGAAGAAGGAAGCGGCTGGTGTTGAATGCCTTAGGAAGGTCACATACAATGAAGCCAAAGAGAGGCCACTAGATCTGGCAACCCGCGAACCAGTGACTTTTTATGAGGTGACTTCAGAGGAGCCGGGCAAGTGAAAGCCTGACTTCAGAGGCCCAAATAAAGAAGGGAAAGTTAACAAAGCCAGGTAGTAAGTGCTGCAGGCAGTTCTTTTGAGCACACAGCTGTACATCAAGAAAGAAACACAAGGTCAAACTAAAAGAAAACTGGCATACAGAAGTGTTAAATCCATTTGCTTTTGTTTGTTGGCCTGTGTCTAAGGTGGAAGTAACCTAAGTGTGTATTTGCACATTTATGTGCATTTTACCATAATTAGAAATAAAAAGCAAGTGAAAACTTTTTTTAAAAAAAGAAAGGGAGAGCAGATGGTTAATCCAGGGTTAAACATGTAGGGAGGATGTGGTGAGAGACAAAGGGGAAAATACACAAAGAGTAAGTGATTAACCGAGGTGTTCAATTTAGAAAACAGGACAGAAAGCAAAGCTACGGCAAACGACATGGTCAAGAGTCAAATAAAAGGAGCAAACTTCCCACAGACATTAATCCCTTTAAATTGCTATCACATTTTCTGAGAAAATGAAGTTTTAAAGGATGTATTTTCAAATCAACAAGCCAAAACAACTTTAAAAGAATAAACCTAATCTAAATTAAGGCTTGTTGGGCAGATACAAGAATTGGTATATTCAATTAGGTACTACAGCAACGTGCGATATTCAAACTAGGCCCTAACAATGAAGGATTATTCTTCTTCTGAGGCCCTTATGACATATTTAAATAGAGGGAAAAGCTCCATGTGTGAGACAGCATTTATATCTTCTAGATGATTTCTAAATGGAAACCATTCAATTTCTGAAAAAGATAGCTAATTATCAACTAAAGTAACTATTTCTCTAATGAGCAGTCCTTTTCTATCAAAAAGAGGTTTTATTTTAAAGAAGTTTAAGGTGCAAAAGAAAATAGAAAGACTAGAATTTATAACAAAAAAAGTGACTCTTCTATACAAGTCTAATCTAGCAAAACATTACCCAACCCCCAAACCACACTCAAAGAAAACCTCTTCCCTATAACCACAAGGCCCACTTTAAGTCAGGAGTTTAGATATATCAGTCTCTCACCATTGAAGGGCAGTCATTAGCACTGTATATAAGTTTGGAAGAAGTTTTAAGTGTCCCTTTTCTGGTAACATCCTGTTTGTGTATACCGCAAGGTACAAACAGTGTCATAAAACACAAACAGAGTCCGACATGCATTCCTACTTCTACCACTAATAACAGTGCATTTTCACCAACTGCACTTAATTTTTCAGTTGACAGGCCCAAGGTCACAGCCCAGGATGCAGGATCCAAGTAAGGTCATTCTCTCTTCCCTTCCCCTCACCCTCCTTATCTCCCTTGAGAAGACAGAAGACAAGTGAATGGATAATTAGGGGTGGGAGGTGGGAAGATCAGAGAGAAATGGTCCGGTTCATGAACACCGTAAGCTCACTTTACCTATTTGGTTCCAAGAGTGACTAAGATTTATTTTGCCCTTTCATGCTACCCTGAAGTTCACTTTAATGCATGTAAAACTGCCGTGGGAGACGTCCACCTCCAGTATGACAGAGTAATTGGTCCCAGACCTTTCCTCCTCTCATAAACAACTGGACAAAATAATGCAACTATTTTCAGGTACCAGCTAAGAGACGGGGCAAGAATGTGACCTCCGGAAGAAGGAAAGGGTCATCAGGCCACATCTGCTTGGTGCTCTGCCTTGGGGGTATTTTCCTGACTGTAGTGCAGGGAGCTGGATTCCAGGCAGAGGAGGGCTGGGAGGCAGGATAGGGTCCTGGGGAGGAGGGAGTTATACAGAGGGGGCCACAGAAGTTTGTATAAGGGCTTCCTGAGAGTCTTTAACCAATGCAGGACATGTAACTACATAGGGCTTACAAAAGAGTGGCTGTATTAAGGTTAACAGAAATATGAGAGGTCAAGCGACTTAAGGGAAAGACTGGCAGTCTAACCCAGTCCAAACAAAGAGAACTCATTAACACTCTGGGCATGAAACACTAGGAAGGCTTTGCTTTAGGAGTAAAAACATACCCCAGGATAAGGCCTACTCTAGACATACGCTAACAAAGCCTAAAACTAAGCCCTAATAGAATCCACAGCAGAAACAGAATTTGGAGGATGAGCCTTGCTAAGGTAAAGGGGCCTGGGGAAAAACCTTGAGACTTCCACAGATCAGCCATGGCAAAATATAAAGCTAAGCCTATACAAGAAGATCAGTCAGTAACTAAACCACCTACTAAAACAAAAATCAACACCCTACAAAGCCATTTTTTAAAAACACAGTATCTAAAGTAGGTAAAAACTTTAGATCAGCTATTATAAATATGTCTCAAAAAGTCAAGGACATTCTGTTTAAAAACAACAATAGAAAAGAATATATGAACAGATAGGAATCTCAAAAAATCAAAACTAGAAAAAAGAACCAAATGGGAGGGAAAAAAAAAAAAAAAGGAAATTCTAGGACCGAACGGTTCAATAACTAAAATGAAAAAGTCATTGAATAGATATTTTTTTCAATTTTTATCAGTATATCCAATTAACAATGCTGTGATAGTTTAAGGTGATCAGTGAAGCAACTTGGCCATAGCTATACATGTACCCAGTCTCCCCCAAACTCCCCTCCCATCCAGGCTGCCACATAACACTAAGTGGAATTGCATGTGCTAGTTGGTTGTCCATTTCAAATACAGGTCACTGAATAGACTTAAGAGTGGATTTGAGATAGCAGAAGACAGAGTCTATGAACTTGACAGATCACTGCCAATTACAAATTTGAGGAATAAAGAGGAAAAAAGAGTTGCAGAAAAATGAACATAGCATCAGACATTTGTAGGACAGTATCAGTTTAACACGTATGTATTAAGAGCCCCCCAAAAAAAGACCACGAGAATAAAAGCAGAAAAGATATCTGAAGAAATAATTGTTAAAATTGTATTGTTTCATGAAAACACTATTTTATCATATCCAAAGAGCTCATCAAACTCCCAAGACAATAAATACAAAGAAAATCATATCTAGTTTATTCATGGTTGAACTGCTGAAAATCAAAGATAACGAGAAAATCAATAAAGGGACCCCAAAACAATATGTTACATACAGGAGAAAAATAATGCAAAGAACACTAACTTCTCATCACAACAATGGGGACCAGGAGATGACAGAACATTTTTAAAGGGCTAGAAGAAAAAAAAATTCCATTCAGAATTCTCTATCTAGTGAAAAATCCTTCAAAAACAAGATAAACATATTTTCAAATAAAATGAAAGCTGACAAAGTTCTTCTCAAGAAATTACAAAAAAAACAGTACTTCAGGATGGAGGGAAACAATACCATATGGAAATTCAGGTCTTCAGGAAGGAAAGGAGGATACCAAAAATGATGAATGCTGCTGCTGCTGCTGCTAAGTCCCTCAGTCGTGTCCGACCCTTAGCGACCCCATGGACGGCAGCCTACCAGGCTCCTCTGTCCATGGGATTTTCCAGGCAAGAGGACTGGAGTGGGGTGCCATTGCCTTCTCCAAAATGATGAATAAGTTACCAAAAAGTAAGTTTGTATTTTTTATTTTTCTTCAAGTTTCCTTAAAAGACTCTTTTAAACAAGAATAACATGCAAGTAGTTTTGAACAGAAATAAAAGATATGACAAGAGCATGAAAAGTGGAGAAGGTGAATAAGGAGAGTTATATTAAATTATATTTGTGAATTGAGAAGATGAAATGGATGTGTCAAGTGAGGGGTTGGAGGTGTGAAGTAGGAAGAAAAGTCAGGGGTAAAATGTGAAGTGATACGATTCTGACTATAAACAGACTTTAAAAAGTTAAGGTTGCATATTATTAGCCCTAGAATAATCAATGAAAAAATAACTTAAAACATGCATAGCAAAGAAACTAATAGAATAAATAAAACGAAGTATTAAAAAATAGCCAATTACCCAAAAGAAGGCATTAGAAGAGAAAAACAAAAAGGGACAAATGAAAACAATGGCAAAAAGGTAGACTTAAACCCACTTACATAAATAATTACATGAACTATTAATGGATTAAACAGCCAACGAAAGGGCGGAGATTGTCATATTTAAACAACCAAGATTGAACTACACACTGTCTATAAGAGATGAATTAAAAATTAAAAGACAAATAGGTTAACAAAATAGAATGAAATTTATAATGATAAAAGGAGAAATTTATCAGAATAAGACACCATTCTTAAACATGTATGTACATAATAATAAAGCTTCAAAATTCATAAACAGAAAGTGGCAAAACTCAAGAGCAAAACAAAAACATTCACAACTGTAACTGGAGATTTTATCATTTCTCTTCATACTAGTTAGAACAAGTAGGCAACAAATAAGTAAAGCAACAGGATATGTGAAAGATGCTATCAACCAACGTGGCCTAATTGACATTTACAGAACATTATACCAAATAACTACAGAATACATGAGTCACTTACCAAGATGGATCACATGCTGGGCCATAAATCTCAATAAATTTCAAAAGACTAAACTAGTCTTTTTTTAAAGACTATGTTCTCTGACCAAAAAACCAGTAATAGTAAATCCAGACAATCTCTAGATAGATATCTGGAAAATAGAAAATACACTCCTAAATAATCCAGGAGTCCAAGGTAAGCCACAAGGAATTCAGAAAATATTTAAAGTAAAAACACAACTTGTTAAAACGTGAGAGAAATTTACTGCTATATTAGAAAAAGGTTTAAAATCAATGAGCTAAGTTTCTACCCTTAAGAAGTTGGGGGGAAAGAAGCAAATTAAACCTAAGTAGAAACCTAAGGAGAAACAATAAAGGGCAGAGCTCAATGAACTAGAAAACAGAGTCACAACATAAAGTCAAACAAAACACACTGGTGGAGGGCAAGGAAGCAGTGTTACTGGCTGTAATTCATATTCTCCCAGAAACTGGCCTAAAAAGCCACATATATCAAGTCCTGCTGGATCTCCAAGAGCAGTTTCTACTACTCAAAGGTCTATTTAGGCTCATTACAGAGACAGATCAGAACTGGGTCCTGAGCTAGAGACAGAGGTGCTCTTTAACAAGCCCAAAAGTCTTAGGCGTGTCCCTCTTTCAAGAAGACCTGGAAAACACAGAAATATTTAGCCAGTGATAATGCTGCTGCTGCTGCTGCTGCTAAGTCCTTTCAGTCGTGTCCGACTCTGTGCAACCCCATAGACGGCAGCCCGCCAGGCTCCCCCGTCCCTGGGATTCTCCAGGCAAGAACACTGGAGTGGGTTGCCATTTCCTTCTCCAGTGCATGAAAGTGAAAAGTGAAAGTGAAGTCGCTCAGTCTTGTCTGACTCTTAGCGACCCCATGGACTGCAGCCCACCAGGCTCCTCCGTCCATGGGATTTTCTAGGCAAGAGTACTGGAGTGGGGTGCCATTACCTTCAAAAATACTTATGTTCTACTCCTCGTCTTAAATAGAAACCTAGAGAATGTTTTTCTGTGTATGTGGGAGTGGGGTGGTAAAACTAAGTATTTAAAATGGATTAGAGAGCTCAGAGAAGGCAATGGCACCCCACTCCAGTACTCTTGCCTGAAAAATCCCATGGACGGAGGAGCCTGGTGGGCTGCAGTCCATGGGGTCGCTAAGAGTCAGATACGACTGAGCGATTTCACTTTCACTTTTCACTTTCATGCACTGGAGAAGGAAATGGCAACCCACTCCAGTGTTCTTGCCTGGAGAATCCCAGGGATGGGGGAGCCTGGTGGGCTGCCGTCTATGGGGTCGCACAGAGTCAGACACGACTGATGGGACTTAGCAGCAGCAGCAGCAGCAGCAGAGAGCTACTTCTTAAAAGAAAGGGGCTTCCCAGGTGGTACATGATAAAGAATCTGCCCAAGAATACAAGAGATGCGGGTTTGATCCTTGGGTCAGGAAGATCCCCTGGAGCAGGAAATGGCAACCCATTCCAGTAGTCTTGCCTGGTGAATTCTATGGACAGAGGAGCCTGACAGGCTACAGTTCATAGGTTCGCAAAGAATAGTACATGACTGAGCCCTGAGCACACACACACACATTTAAAGGAAAACTCTTATGATTGCTTCAAAAGTAAAGAAAAAAAAAATTCTTAAGCAAAAAACTATACTTGAGTCATTATTTCTGTATTTAGATTTTTGCATATTTTTCTCTTAAAAAGTGAACCCCCTTTTTAACTTTCCATTTAAAATTTTAGCTGAGTACTTTCTCAATAGGAAAAATGCCATGGGTGGGGGAGGGTGGGGGGGTGGGGAAAGAGGCCTCATTTTTAAGCGTTGGATTTAAAGTGCCGACTTCATTTAGGGTAACGACAACCTTGACTCTCATTATGCAGAAACACAACCATCTAGCAGTAGTTCAGGTTTCAGCTCTGTGAAAGGAATCTACATAGCTAGCACCTTTGTTCTAAATCTCAGTGACCCGATGCCCAAAACTATATATAAACTCAGTCGGTCCTTGGCGCTAAGCCACGCTTCCACAAATCCTGGAAGCACACGCAGCCCCGTGCACAGGGCCTGCTCCGCCTCTGACCCACAGTGAGACCATGGCATGTTGCAAACATCTCAGTTTCCCTCAAGCACGCATGGCTTCTGTGGCCACTTCATCTTTGTATCCATACCCCACCCTCCTCACTCTCCTCGCCCACAAGCCTTTCTTTTCCCCGCCCTCTTTAAGACACTAGTCCAGTGTAATCTTTTCAAATCCCTAGGTTTTCAGCTTTTTAAAATCAATTCAACCATTGCTGGAACAAATGTCCTACTCTGACCCGTTCCACTACTCTCCCTAAAACAGTTCCATTCCATCGCTCAGTCCTGTCCGACTCTTTTCGACCCCATGGACTACAGCACTCCAGGCCTCCCTGTTCATTACCAACTCCCAGAGTTTATTCAAACTCCTGTCCATTGAGTCAGTGATGCCATCCAACCATCTCATCTTCTGTCGTCCCCTTCTCCTCCCACCTTCAATCTTTCCCCGCATCAGGGTCTTTCCCAGTGAGTCAGCTCTTTGCATCAGGTGGCCAAAGTATTGTTTGTACACCATAAAAATTAAGATGCCTAACTCTTCTCTTGGGATGAAAAGGTTAGAAGGACTGCAATAATAACATACTTAAATGAGCCCTGAAAAAGTGAAGCCAGTGAGTCTTCCACCGATATTACTTTCTCCCAGTAGGGTAACTCCTTGGACAATCTAGGAAAAGCAACTTGATTTATAGCAAACTTGACATTATCTAGTCATCATTCTAAAGCAATCCTGCCAACCTGGAGGATGTCCCAGGACAGGCTTGCTTGGTTCCACTGTCTATGGCGCTTTATTTATAATTAGACTGTGCAGTGTTAATTATGCTGGCTGCCCTGCCAATGTTCTACAGAGACTACAGGGAGAGATCAAAACAATCATTCCTGAATTATGAGTCACTGTACCCTCTCCAACTACACACTGCTGCTGCTGCTGCTGCTGCTGCTAAGTCGCTTCAGTCGTGTCCGACTCTGTGCGACCCCATAGATGGCAGCCCACCAGGCTCCCCCGTCCCTGGGATTCTCCAGGCAAGAACACTGGAGTGGGTTGCCATTTCCATCTCCAATGCATGAAAGTGAAAAGTGAAAGTGAAGTCCCTCAATTGTGTCCGACTCTTAGCAACCTCATAGACTGCAGCCTACGAGGCTCCTCCGTCCATGGGATTTTCTAGGCAAGAGTACTAGAGTGGGGTGCCATTGCCTTCTCTGCTACACACTGCTGGAAGCCCTCAAATCTGGCAGATGGAAGCTGTGCACACTACTTGTGCACACTACATGTGCACACATGCTTATCTAGCTCTCACATTTAGGATGAGTTCCAATACCTGTTACCTATACTTTCCAAAATACATTTTAATCCTGGCAACTTTTTGCCTATCAAAGGATTAGAGGTTGAGAAAGAGACAGTTTAGAAAATTTTCAAGGCCTGGTTTATCCCATAGAGAAGAGAATTTCTGCGTCAGTAAACTATAATTTAAAATTTTGCTTCACACTTAGATAATTGCTCCAGGGAGGGGCTCTTATCTCATTCACCTTTGTGTGCCTGGTGCCTACCAGGGCAGAAGCCTGCAATAAGCTTGAAATCAAAGTAGCAATACCCAACACATTAAAATGAAGTATTAATTAAAATCACGTTCATTTTCACTCATAAAATCTTTGAGAGCTGAAGCTTGGAATAAAACAAGGTTAACATGCTAGCTATGAGGTTAAGAAAGTTCTTCTAACACCTGCTCTGAGGCTGGGTTTAGTACTATTTCAGTGATTATTAGCTCTGAGTCATTGCAATTCATTTTTACTGGACACTGATTCTTCAGACTACATTTCCTCTTCTTTCCTCAAAGCCAGCATGTAATTTAAATCAATTGTGGTTTAGGAGGCATAAAGTATAGTGAAGAGAAATTGGAGGTTCTAATTCTGACTCCATCACTTGATGTGTGTTGGAACCTCAGTTTCCTCACTGTTAAAATGGGAATAATAACTGCTCTGTCTGCTTTATCATAGGGGTCAAATAAGGTAAGTGGGTCGACAACACTTTGCAAATTATTTAATGCTGCATTAATAGTCTATTGCTAATATACTACCTTGGAGAAGGAAATGGCAACCCAGTATTTTTGCCTGGGAAATCCCATGGACAGAGGCGCCTGACAGGCTACAGTCCAGGAGGTCGCAAAGAGTCAGACACAACTTAACGACTGAACAACAACAATGTATTACCTAACTAGGGTAGGAATTTCAAAATCATAAGCAAATAAATGGATCTTCTACCTTTTAGTCAAGCACACTAGTACTTCTCTTTAAGATCCACCAATATAATTTCCTCCCTCACATCTTTTATTATAAAATATGATGCTTAAATGTCATTACAGTATATATTAGTAAATAAATTCATAAAATAAGAAGAGTCTAGAAACCTCATGCTGACCTTGATGTCAATTAGGCTCAGCAACAGCAATGTCCATGGCAGACTTCAGCCAGTGTGGAACAGGATAACTTTAGATTATTATATCTGATTCTCAAAGATTTTAATACACAGGTTTTACATTTTTAAGGCATCTAGCTCCTAAAATATTTGCCAAATAGCTGCCTTGATTGTAAAGACACTACAACTCTTCCCAAAATATCCTTAGGGATTAAGTGTATCTAAAAGCCACACTCATTTGCTATAAATGCACTTACACAATAAAACTCAGATATCCAATGACCGTTACAATTGCTAAGAAGACAATTTAAACTTATATAATGCTCAACATTTTCTGGCTGAAATAACCTAAAAGGCAGCATATAACATAGACAATGATTTTACTTTATAAACTAAAACATTCAGTTGATAAATTTTCTACCATTTTCAAATTCTACACTGCATATATTTACTGAGTCTAATCACAGCTGCTATTTTCTGTGCAGTTGGGTGGTCCAATGAGCAAAAATCAGCATTTCAGTGCTAGAGGGAAGGGAGCAAAGAAGTGGAACTACTTGCTAGTTTCGCTGCAGCTATGAAGCACTTTATTTTAAATATCTATCAAGGAGAACATTTAAAAGGAAAAGGAGACATTCTGCCAGAGAATGCCAATGACCCAGGAGAGTACCAAACAGGGACACAGCACATAAAGAATCCCACCATGAAATGCTTCAGACAGAGAATTTAATGCAAAGGATCAACAAGAGGAACAAATAAACACCTGCAGTTTAACATAAGAATTGTAAAACAAGAATTAGGACTTCCCTGGTGGTCCAGTGGTTAAGAATTTGCCTTTTGACGTAGGGGACACAGGTTCGATCCCTGTGGGGATCCCACATGCCACAGGGCAACTAAGCCCGCACACTACAACGCAAGATGTGTGTCGCAATTAAGACGTGACACAGCCAAATAAATAAATATTAAAAACGAAAAACAAGAATTAAAAAATCAGGGAGGAGTCATTTCCTTCAGGAAAGAAAGGGCATTTTCTACCTCAACAAACAAGGTAGATGTTCTTTTAACCTATGCCCACTTAACAAAACTCCAAATTAAGCAACATTCTCTGTTTTCTCTGCAACATTTTCTAACGCCACTGCTCACTGTCTCCAACTAAAGGGCTACTCTCTACAAGGTTCAAGCATGTATGCCCCCATCAAAGCAGCTGCATCCTTACCAAGAATTAGTGTCTGTTCACAAATCAGTTTATGCTGCTTGCTAAGCTGCTGCTAAGTCGCTTCAGTCGTGTCTGACTCTGTGCAACCCCACAGACGGCAGCCCACCAGACTCCCCCGTCCCTGGGATTCTCCAGGCAAGAACGCTGGAGTGGGTTGCCATTTCCTTCTCCAATGCATCAAAGTGAAGTCGCTCAGTCGTGTCCAACTCTTAGGGATCCCATGGACTGCAGCCTACCAGGCTCCTCCGTCCATGGGATTTTCCAGGCAAGAGTACTGGAGTGGGGTGCCATTGCCTTCTCCGCAGTTTATGCTAGTTAACATTATAATTATGGTTATGGAATAATTAAGTATTAAATGAAAAAAAATTTTTTTAATTATTTCTATGAAAACTGAGTTATACATCAGGAAGACCCTACAAAGGTGACTCCCAAATAACACTGCTACCAAATTAAATATTAGCAGGAAAAACAAAAAAGACTGGGGGGGGGGGGGTGGGTTGTCCTAGAAAAATGTTTACACCCAGGCTGCAAAATGTTAACATTCTCAAACCATTTGGGAAAACAAAAAAGAACCTGGAAATGACAGGTGCATCATGGGTAGCACAGAGATACGAAAGAAGACAGAAGTAGAACTCTAGTCAGTGGTCCCAGAGGCAAAAGAAAAGCTTTAGCCAGTAAGACATTATTAGCAACTACGTTTACACCCTTTGACATGAAATGCTAAAGGAATGTGAAGTCTTCTTTAGTTTCCATTTTTAACAAGGTTTTAAAAAGTATGCATTTTGTTTGAGATCGTGTTAAAGGCAACTGGTATAAGTCTAAGGCTCACACCTAAGAATTCATCTTGGCAGTCAAGAGTACACACATTTCCCCAAACACAAACCATAATGTATGCATTTACTTGTGAATGTCTAAAGAACAATTTCACTGTAACGCTTAAGAACCTAGCTCTGCAATGCTAATACTTACTAATGAACCAGGTAATTTTAAAAATCATGTCTCATCAATACATGTCAAAAGCCTAAAATACGTTCTTTGAACAAATAACTCCACAAGAGGAATTTCTCCTAAGAGTAACTGCACAGACACATATGTATAGTGTTTACAGCAGTCTTGTTCACATAGCAAGAAAAAAAAAAAAACTTACATATGTAACATCAAGCGATAGGTATATTCACATCCAGTAAAATATTATGCATACATAAAAATTATTTACATCGTTTATACATGAAAAGCTGTTCAAAATATAGTATTAAGAGGCAGGTTACAGAACTTGAAACAGTCATCTTGCTGGATACACTGAAAATAAAAATATTAGTGGTTATTTCTGGAAGGTGGAATTAAAGGTAAGTTGGATGTTTTTATATTTTCTATGTTTTATATGTAAACCAACAACAACAAAAAACAGGAAAAGCCTTCCAACATGTGTAGATCATGTTTTAACCAGTCAAGATCTAACAGTGATAAATTAATGAAAATTATCAACAGTTGAGGTGTCTTAGAAATGGCCCTAGATAGTGAAATCAAAAAACCTGGATAGCAGGATAAAATTTGCTAGTAATCTCTCATGGGACCTCCTATTAGGAATTGGAGACTTTATCTCCAATCACACTGGCCTTGTAACTTGTTTTAAGCAATGGAATGCCAGCAGAAGCAACACTATAAAATTTCCAATCCTAGGTTTTAAGAGGTCGGACACAACTGAAGCGACTTAGCAGCAGCAGCAGCACAGCATCCGCCATTTCTCTTCTGCTGACCTGGAGAGCCCCACGAGAAGAAATCTGAGATAGCCTACTTGTGGATGAGGAATCAAATGGGGAAAAAAAAAAAAAAGCCCTGCAAACAGACAGCACTCACTGCCAGATATGGGAGCGAAGCCATCCTAAATCTTCCAGCTCCCTACCAATCAAGCTACCAGATCACAGCTGCTACAAGTGACCTCGGGCAAGAACGGTGGAAGAAACATCCAGCTGAGCCCAGAACAAACTGCTGACCTACAAAATCATAAGCCAATATACGGTTGCCGTTTTAAGCCATTAAGTTCTGTAATTTATTACATAGCAAAAGATGACTAACTTACCCATCATCCACACAGTATACCATTAATATTTGGGATGTACTCTTCTTACAGACTAATTTATCCTCCTAAAACAACAGATTATACTGTACATACTAGTTCTGTGATTCTCTGACATCTTTGAAATGGGAACATGTGCAGGGTCTCTTGGTTATTTTAGATTTAAACTCAGACACACAGGGAGAGAATGGAACACTTGGTATACTCAGGACATTTTACATTCTTTACACAAAAATCCTGCATGCAGCTGTGGGCTTTTCCTCCAAAGACCAAGGACCTGGATGCAGTTGACTTGAGGGAGGTTCTCGCTCCTTCATCAGTGGATGTGAGGATGCTCTGCCTAACAGGTGTTCCAGAGCAAGCCCAGGAGAGATACTGAAAAAAGTAAGACCAAGTTCATAACCACCGCCCACCATTTTAACACCTCCGCCAATAATGATGGTGATAAAAGTCAACATTCACTGAGGGGTTTAGCACATGCTAACAGGCTGGAAACAGCTGAGAAGTTACGAATGTGTCTGGAACCAGAGTGCTTTGTCACTTCCTGTGTAACCTTGAGCAGGTTACTTCGTCTTTCCAAGCTCAGTTTGCTTATCTGTAAAATGGAGATAATAACAGTGATCTACCTCACTGAGTTGTGAGAATGAAATGAGACACCATGTAAAATATTTAGAACAGAGCCTAGCACACAGCAAGTGCTCAATAATTAGTAGTGTTCTGTATTAAGTAACCAACATTTTACAGGTGTCATCTCATTTAATTTAATCCCCACAACATTCTATGGATGAAGTAAGAGGCAGGGAAGTGAAAGAACTTGCTAGGAAGTGGCACAACCAAGTTTCAAACTCCCATTTTTCTCAACTGCAGTAGCTAAACCCTTCAGCTCCATGCGGCGTAACTTAAACTAGCCCCTTGTGCAGGAACAGGCCCCGTATCTTCACAGGCTCTGATCACAGTCACCTCTAGATCAGAGCTGAAGAACTGAGGTTCAGGATGGCCTCAGAGACGAACACAATTACCACAAGGTGCCAGACACTCGTGCTGCGGTTCCCACAGTTCTCTGAGCCACTACTTAGTAGATATTCAGACACTGATCTTGTCCAACTATATTCACTGTGTTACTATTCCATCACAGGCAGTAAGGTGGACTCCCTCCTTCCCCCTGCTCATTATGATTATGAAATTATCCAAATACAGTGCAGTGTCTGACCATTTTACTGAACCATTATTGGTTGCTATTTTAGAAAAGTAGAAGCTTTTATGTGGTTCAGTCGCTAAGTCATGTCTGACTCTTTGCGACCCCCTGGCCTGCAGAATGCCAGGCTTCCCTGTCTTTCACCGTCTCCCTGAGTTTGCTCAAATTCATGTCCACTGAGTCAGTGATGCTAACCATCTCATCGCACCAGGGTCTTTTCCGATGAGTCGGCTCTTTGCACAACGTGGCCAAATTATTGGAGCTTCAGCCTCAGCATCAGTCCTTCCAATGAACATTCAGGGTTGATTTCCTTTAGGATGGACTGGTTGGATCTCCTTGCTGTCCAAGGGAGTCTCAAGTCTCCTCCAACACCACATTTCAAAAGTATCAAGTCTTTGGCTCTCAGCCTTCTTTATGGTCCAACTCTCACATCTGTACATGACTACTGGAAAAACCATAGCTTTGATTATACAGACTTCTGTCAGCAAAGTGATGTCTCTGCTTTTTAATATGCTGTCTAGGTGTCGTAGCTTTTCTTCCAAGGAGGAAGCGTCTTTTAATTTCATGGCTGCAGTCTCTGTCAGCAGTGCTTTTGGAGCCCCCAAAAATAAAGTCTGTCACTGCTTCCACTTTGTCCTCTTTTATTTACCATGAAGTGATGCTTTCTTAGAGACCCTTTAAACCTATTATGTTTTACAGAGAAAATAATGAACTTTTGTCCAGTCAGCTGGCTAGTAAAAATGACTGGAACCAAAAAGCTTTTTTTTTTTTTTTTTTAAATTTTTAAACTTTAACTTCTTTACAGGAAGATGGAAGTGAAACAGTGAGTGAGTTTAACCCACAGAACTGCTCAGCTAAGTTTAGTTCTACCCAAATTCAGCTGGGTGATTTTGAAAACAACCACTTTCTCAGACTTAGAGGAAATGGTTAAGCAACCTCTGAGAAGTCATTTGTTCTTGCACTGTGGTACATATTTTTTTTTTAATGAGTCCTTTTTAGGTAATAGAACATCCTAACATTGTCCAAGCACTCATCAACTAAAATAAAAAATCTAAAAGATGCTACAAGTTATTATTCTAATCTAGATATCCTTTTCTTCCATTAAAAAGCACAAAGAGAACATGTTTCTTAAAAATGAGTTTTTACATTTTACAATAAAATGAATTCTCAATACTTTAAGCCCAAAGAGGAATATAAAAGTCACTGAAAGAAAGGGACAAGCTGACAGTTTGAGACTGAGCAACATGGTTTCATCCTGATCTCAGACAAAACAGAGATCAGATATGACTGAAAAATTACATCTTTAGAGAAATTTCTCATGTCATAATTGTAGTTGATTTTTTGAAAAAATATATCTGCTATTTCTTTTTTTTCCTGTAGTACTAGTTAAATCCTGGTACAGTAAAACATGATAACTAGGGATGAGAGAATCTATAATTACTAACACACTTTTTCTGGCTAAGTGATGAAACGTTACTAAAATTTTTTTTAAATTTTTGATGCAAATATTTCTAATACATTTTGCTACTTTCTCGTCCTCTTACAAAGACGAGACGCAACATATGGTCACCCTTGGGGGAAAATGACTGCACTGAAGCTTGATGGGAAATAGAACTCAGTACCTTTATAGGAATGGATGATAAAAGTACCTTTATAGGAAATGATACCTGCATACCTCATCATTTGGCCAATTTGCTCAAAAACGCATTTCAATTAACAACAGTTTACAACAAATCATACTCTATTGGATACTTTTTAAACTTATATTTTAGTTTTATTCATTGAACCAAGTTTCACTGTAGCTGTTTAACTCCAGCTATTTTTTAGGGGATTAAAAGTTCAGCTGAAGGTCAATATTCATTATGATTCTCATATCAGACAACAAACATTTCTTAAAGGTAAACAGAAATCATTCAATCTGAAACAGAGAGAAGAAGAATTGAGGAAAAAAAAGTGAGGAGTGCCTCAAAGGCACAAAAGAACTAACAACACGTATGTAATTGGAGTCCCAGAATTACAGGGGGAAAAAAAAAATACCTGGGCAAAACAATTATCCAAAGAAACCACAGCCCAAAACTTTGTAAATATGGTAAAAGACACAAATTTACAGACTCAAGAAGTTCAATGAACATCAAAAAATATTTAGTCCAAAGAAAACCAAGCAAAGAAACAAACTGCTAGAACCAAAAGTGAAGGAAAACCTGAAACTAGCTGGAAAATAAAAAGCTACATGTTACACCGGGCTCCCCCATCCCTGGGATCCTCCAGGCAAGAACACTGGAGTGGGTTGCCATTTCCTTCTCCAATGCATGAAAGTGAAAAGTGAGAGTGAAGTCGCTCAGTCGTGTCCAACTCTTCGCAACCTCATGGACTGCAGCCCACCAGGCTCCTCTGTCCATGGGATTTTCCAGGCAAGAGTACTGGAGTGGGTTGCCATTGCCTTCTCCATCTTACACACAGAGTAACAACAATTCAAATACAATGGATTTCTTAACAGCGAAGACCAGAAAACAATAGTCTTTAGTGTTTTTATATACATGGAACCATTATATATGTTTGTGCAATATATATGATACATATGTTACATGTATTACACAAATATATCTATATCTTTGCATAGATTAGTACCCAAAAGACATAAAGAACTCTTACAATTCAAAATAGTGGGCAAAAGATCTGAACAGTCACTTCACAAAAGAAGATGAACTAATGGCCAAAAAAAAAAAACATGCTCAACTTCATGTCATCAGTAGTCACCAGGGAAGGCCAATTAAAACCACAGATATATCATTACATACTGATCGGATTGGCTAAATTAGAAAGGTTAATCACACTAAATTTTGGCAAGGATATGAAGAATAAGCATTATCATACACTGCTGATGGAAATGTGAAGTGGTAAAACCAGTTTGGAAAATTGTTGGCAGTTTCTTAAAAAAGTTGAAACATACAGCAACCAGAAGACCCAACCAATCAAATCCTAAGTATTTACCCAAGAGAAACAACAAATGCCTACATAAAGACTTTTACTTTAGAAATCAAGGGAGACTTATATTAACCCCGAACTGGAAACAAATGTCCATTAAGACCCGAATGGATAAACAAGTTATAGTATATCCATAAAATGGAATAAAAAATAAATAAAAAAAAGGCAAAAATAAATAAAAGGGAACTACTGATATTACTTGGACGAGTCTCAAAACAATTACGCTGAGTTAAAGAACCCAGGCTAAACAACAGTGCGTGATTTCATTTACGTAAAATCTGTATAATTCCATTTATATAAAATTCTAGAAAATGTAAATTAATCTATAATGAGAGAAAACAGATTAGTGGTTGCCTAGGAAGGAAGGGAGTATTTTGTTTGGCTTTGACTCTAAGTTTAAAAAATATAACAGCAAGTATCAGGAATATGCACCATTACAGTATTCTGATTTTAATTACACAAAGACCAATCTGAGAGGCTATTTACTTGAACAATTACTGCACACTCGCATGCCACACTCTAAGCCTTTGTTCCACAATTATTTCTTGTCCACTTACCCAAAGGAACCATGAAGGTCTTCTGTTAAAAAATACTCCTGACACTATGAACACCAACACAGTGATGGGCTAAATTCTCTATAATGTTAGTAAGTATTTCAAGGTACTGTGAATGAGTAGGTGAGGGATCTTTCACAGAACTCTAGTTCACTTGGCTTAACTTAACGTGTACATGCCAGGGTGTACCTGTTTCCATCTCATCACAGTTCACCATATGTCTTATTTGCGGAGTAGGGCAAGAGAAGACAGTTTCTCCCCCCAACCCACCCACAGCTTTTATTAAGAAATAACTGGCATACATCACTGTATAAATTTAAGGTATACAGTATGATGTTTTGATTTACGCATATTGTGAAGTGATTACCACGATCGGTTTAGTTAACATCCATCATCTCATGTAGATGTAATTTTAAAAAAAGAAAAATATGTCTCGTGATGAGCAACTCGTAGGATCTACTCTCTCAACAACTTTGCAATCATATAGCAGTCTTAACTATAGTCATCACGTTGCACATTACACCCACAGTACTTATGTACCTTACAAATGGAAGTTTGTATCTTTTGTCCACTTTCTCCAACTTCCCCTCCCCGAAACCCCTACCTCTGATAACCACAAATCTGATCTCTTTGAGTTTGATGTGTGTGTGTGCATGGGTTGTTTTGTTTGTTTGTTTTTTAAAGATTCCATATATAAGTGAGATCATACAAAATATGTCTTTCTCTGACTTCTTTCACTTAGCCTCTAGGTCCATTCATGTTGTTGCAAATTGTAGGATGTCCTCTTTTTATGGCTGAATAATATTCCATTGTGTGTGTGTGTGTGTGTGTACACACATACATTTAGGTACATTTAGGTACATATATTATATGCATATGCATACATGTGCACACACACACACTCCACAACTTCTCTATCCATTCATCCACAGAAGAACATTTAGGGTATTTTCGCATCTTCACAATTATAAATAATGCTGCTGTGAACATAGGCATGCAGATATTTTTTGAAGGGCAAGACAGTTTAAGTAGATCAATCCCAGTCATTCACAGCCCCAAAGAACCCAGAGGGAAAAAGAGAGTTGATTCTAGTTCTCTTAAAGGTCTAGATCATTTTATGGCAGGACAGGCATGGGACAAAGGATTTTCTATTATTCAATAGATCAGGACAAGTAGAAAAAAAATAATTGAACTTATAAACTTATAGGCCTTTAATTCATCAAAATTAAAGTAAGTCTAAGAATTCACCAAAGGACTCAGAAGATAAATGATATACCCATATTATTGAATGTCGGAGGCAGAGGGTTTTGGGAAAGAGACAGCTTGTTAAAACCCCGAGTGCACATCAACATACAACTAGTTTAAGAAGATGTGGTGGATACACACACACACACACACACTCACACACACACATATATATATTACTTAGTCATAAAAAAGAATGAAATATTGCCATTTGCAGCAATATGAGTGGATCTGAAGAACATCATACTTAGTGAAGTAAGTCAGACAGAGAAAGACAAGTATTACATATCATTCACATGTGGAATCTAAAAAATAATACAAATGAATCTATTTACAAATCGGAAACAGACTCACAGACATAGGAGACAAATTTATGATTACTGAAAAGGAAAAGGGAGGATGGGGACAGGCATAAATTAGGAGTATGGGATTAAGAGACACACATGACTACATAATACAGATAAACTACAGGATTTACTGTGTGACACAGGGAACAATACTTGGTATCTTATAATAACCTATAATAGAAAATAAAGAGAAATGTGTATATATGTGTGTGTGTATGTATACATATTAAAAGATGCCTGCTCCTTGGAAGGAAAGTTATGACCAACCTGGACAGCACATTAAAAAGCAGAGACATTACTTTGCCAACAAAGGTCCGTCTAGTCAAGGTTATGGTTTTTCCAGTGATCATGTATGGATGTGAGAGTTGGACTATAAAGAAAGCTGAGTGCAGAAGAATTGATGCTTTTGAACCATGGTGTTGGAGAAGACTCTTGAGAGTCCCTTGGACTGCAAGGAGATCCAACCAGTCCATCCTTAAGGAGATCAGTCCTGGGTGTTCATTGGAAGGACTGATGTTGAAGCTGAAACTCCAATACTTTGGCCACCTCATGCAAAGAGCTGACTCATTTGAAAAGACCCTGATGCTGGAGGGATTGGGGGCTGGAGGAGAAGAGGACGACAGAGGATGAGATGGTTGGATGGCATCACCGACTCAATGGAAATGGGTTTGGGTGGACTCTGGGAGTTGGTGATGGACAGGATGGCCTGGCGTGCTGCGGTTCATGGGGTCACAAAGAGTCAGACACGACTGAGCGACTGAACTGAACCGAACGGATGTATACATACATAACGTAATCACTTTGCTGCATGCAATATTGTAAACCAACTATACTTCAGTAAATAGACAGGCCTGGCAGGAACTAATATGTGTAAAACGACTGCTGCAAGTAGAACATCACAGTTTGGCAACTGTCAAAAAATAACGATAAAGTCGTTTTTATTTTTTAATAATAAAGAAGAAAACCTTTCAGGTATAAACACAGAACAGATTAAAAAATCAGTAATTATTTTTAAAGCTAATTTAAGAATTTTAAATAATTCTGTGTCTTCCCGAGCTTACAACTATCCAGAGAGGAAATAAATGACTGTAGAATATTCAGATAACAAAGGCATCTGATGTGTGGTTAGTCAGATATGCCTGGCTAGGCCATTTCCTTCTTCTGTGACCTAGATCTTGCTTCAGAAACTCGCTACCCAATTCTAACAGCTCCATTTTCTACCTTGTATAAAAGGTATTCCTAAGATATTCCTCTCCAGTCTCTACCGAAGACAGGTTTAACGTGCAGAGCAACAGTTCTCGAGATGCAGTACGGGTACCACTGGGAATTTCTGATACTCGCTCAGCAGGTCTTCAAGGGTAAAACTATTTTCATAATCAAATGTTATTTCAGTTTTCACACTCATTCTCTCATGAGTGTACCATGGAGATTTCCCTAGCCTATATGACACTTTATATAACACACTGAACACAGAAGCAAATCTAAAAATCCAGTTGTATTCTATTATGGCAGACATTTAAAAAAATTGCAACAATGCAAAATAATGCCTCTCACTAATATTTCTGTTTTGGGAAATTAAATATGTTGTTTATGTTAATATGTAAAAGATTTTCATTGTCATTATGAAAAATATTAATATTTTTTAAAAAATCTTTCAGTGTTAATCTCTAACACAGTGAGTATTGAGAGATATAATCCACATAAACAAAAGCTCTTAGGGGTCCACAATAATTTTTTAGAGTATTAAAGGGGTCCTAGACTAAAAAGTGTAAGAAGAGTAACACTGCCTTCAAAGATGAAGAAAACAATCCCCAAACTCTTCAGACATCTTGCATCTTCAAGCATGCAAGTCTCAGTATACTGCTGGAAAAAGCACATGGAGTAACACATAAAGTAAGGAAAGTGCAGAAGGTCTGAATCACCCCAAAGGAGGGCAGGAAGGGACATGGGGTTTTAGACCACCCTGGATTCCTGGGTCTCCCCCCCCAAAAAAATCTTGAATTTAACTACATATGCTCATTTGAGCATCCTCAGGTAGGAATGTAGCCTTTAATAATTTGTCCCTGTGAAAAAACACAGTCTTCTTCACCTGATGGTGTACAAGATTATCCAAAGCGAAGGTGGCCCGTGATGGACTGAGCGGTTCCTCCCCCCGTCCCCAGCTTCATATACTGGAGCACGGATCCCCGGTGAGATGTGTTGGGAGATAGGGCCTTTAAGGAGGTAATTAAAGTGAAATGAGGTCACAGGAGCAGGGCTGAAAGGACTGGCATTCTTATAAGGGGAAGACACAGAGCTCCCTCTGTTCGTGCAGTAGAAAGGCCACGCAAGGACACAGCAAGGAGGCCAGCATCTATCTGCAAGCCAGGAAGAGCCTCTCACCAGAAACCAACCATGCCAGCACCTTCCTCTTGAACTCCTAACCTTCACACTCTCAGAAAATTTCTGCTAAGCTACCCAGTCTGTGGGACTTAAGACACCCCGTCTGTGGTACCCTGCCTGCATACTGTTTCCATATGAGCATCCATAAATATACCGAGTAAGAGGGTGAAAATGGGAGAAGGAGACATTGAATAGATACCTGCAGTTCACACACCATAATTGATGCTGTGGCCACTGAGGATATGTTGAAGTGTTGTTATTCTCAAGATGTCGCCTACTTTTTTTTCTTTTTTCTTTTTCTCCTTTGATTAGTGTCAGGACAGAAACATCCACATTTTTTTCCTATTGGTTAGTGTCAGGTCTAAAATTCATGCTTTCACATCTCAGTTCATACCGTAACTATCTCATACAGTTAGCTATTATGTTAAGAGAGCCCCACCTCTCAATGGCTCTAAGATTGACAGCTATGATACGGTTTCACCTCCTTTACTCTTTACATGAGGGTCACAGGAAGGCTTATGCAAGACCCGTTCATGCCTCTTACCAATTCCAGGAAATTCCTTTTTTTTTTTTTTTTTAAAGTCAAATCTAACTGGCTTGGGAATTGTTTCAGTGGCTCTCTAACGAAGGGCAAAATACCCCAGTGGCAGGTCGGTCAGCAGGCCCTACAGCCCTGCAGGAAAAGAAACTCATTTAACTGAACCACTGTGGTCTCCAACCCCCAGCAGCTCTCCAGCTGTGAGAAAGGCCCAGCAGATGAAAAGTATGAGGGAGGAAAACGTTGGATCAGTCTTACATTTTGACTTTAAAAATGCTTCAGAGTAAGAGATTCCCTCCCTCTCAGCATCGTCTTTCCTCAAACAGAGAGACCATGTCTCATTTGGCACTATCTTCCCTGTACAAAAAAGCACATTCACAGTAAGTGCTGAAACACAGCAAGTGCTCAAAATGCATTTCAGTGGAAAGGGAAGCTGAATGAACATTGATAAGAATACTCAAAAAAAAGTGACTTGAAATTACTCTGTTATAGAGGTATTTATAGAAAAAGGAGAGGCACTGAAATTCAACGTTACTTGAAAAAAAATTTAAAAACCCTCTAAATTAAAAGAGCACAGGGACAACCCAGAGGGATAGAGTGGGGTGGGAGGTGGGAGGGGGGCTCAGGATGGGGGGACACATGTATACCTACGGCCGATTCATGTTGATATATGGCAAAAACCATCAAAAGTATTATATGGTAATTATCCTCCAATTAAAATAATTTTTAAAAAAGAAAAAAAAAGAGCACAAAGCAAAGTTCTTATCTAAATGTTTTAGAGGTTGTCTGATGTAATATTAGTTTCAGATTAACATTTACTGAACTAATACATAGGAAGCACCACATTAGGTGCAAACTCTGCTGCTGCTGCTGCTGCTAAGTCGCTTCAGTCGTGTCCGACTCTGTGTGACCCCATAGACGGCAGCCCACCAGGCTCCCCCGTCCCTGGGATTCTCCAGGCAAGAACACTGGAGTGGGTTGCCATTTCCTTCTCCAAACTCTAGTAGGAACCAAATACAAGAAAACTGTGTTTTTATCTGTTAAACGTAACTGATGGTTCCTGGCTGAACAAGCATGTACGTTCTTCACACAGAACTTGAAATATGGTTTGAACCACTGAGAAAACGAACCCTAAACAAGTGGTACTTCTGCTTTCATAATATACCTTATGCTTCTGTGAGCATCCCTGGGAATAAATGTGGACTCCGGTAACTTACTCCTGTGGGAAAACGCTATCTTCTTAACCCTGAGGCATCCCAGGGGCAATTACAGCCCACAGGGAGGAATTCCTCCACTCTGTTCCCATGCAGTCCACTCACGTGGCCACCAAACACTCTAAGTATTATTCCTTACATCCTTCACCTTGCTGTTTGATGAAAATCACTACCTTCTATGTTTCAGAAGTTCAAAATATTGTTCTGACGAGAAAAAAAAGATAAAAACCAGATCTAGAGACTCCTGGCAGGGATGAAGTAAGGAGGTAACTGCCATAATTCAAAATAGATTCTCAGAGCCAAAAGCTGCTGCCAAGTTACACTTAGTTAGCAAAAAATAACAGTAAAATAAGTGCCACCGTCACTAGCAGAAATACAAATTCACTAGTAAAACCAGCTTCTTAGTACGCTTCCTGTGAGGATACATAACAACATAGGTATGAACTTAAGTTCCTATTAAACTATAGACATCTTTGTTTGCATTCCTGACGTCTATGATATACACAGGCTTCATTGTCAGTAAATGAAGTTCCCTTATCCTATACTCTCATGCTAACACTATGCCCTCTATGCCCTTTTGGTCTTTAATTCCTCACTATTTCAACCCCCACCTAATAGATTAAAATATATATATATATTTATAAAACACCTAAGACTGAATGAAACAAGTTCTACTTGTACGAATAATGAGGTGTTATGTATAACATTTGCCTGCAGGAACCGGAAAAACACACCTAAGCCAGAATTACACAGGATGTAGAAATGAACAGGTCTTCTCTCTTAGATAACACTTCCCCGAAAGTGTCACAAATGTGTAATCATTATTAATAAATATGAATTGGAAAGAATCCTCTCCTATAGTAGTCTCAAGCCTTTAATGTTACTAAAACAAGATGTAAGAAATACATGTTCCCCAATTTTCAAAATCTCACTATGGCTGGAATATGCCAAGTGAAAGTGAAAGTCGCTCAATCTGCGACCCCATGGACTGTGTAGTCCGTGGAATTCTCCAGACCAGAATACTGGAGTGGGTAGCCTTTCCCTTCTCCAGGGGATCTTCCCAACCTAGGGATCGAACCCAGGTCTCCCGCATTGCAGGTGGATTCTTCACCAGCTGAGCCACCAGGGAAGCCGGGAATATGCCAAACCACCCCCCATATCTTAAACTTGGTGACTATAAGAAAATGTTTTGAGTTACTGTACATATTTTAGTGTTTTATCTAAAGATATTAAAACCTCTTGGTAACATCCTTAGATAAGAATCACAGAACTAGTGAGTGAGGAGCCAGGACTTAAAAGGAGCGGTCTGACTGCTCTTCACCATTACAACATACTACACAGAAGTCTTACAAAATGAGGTAGATTCACGGAGAGATCTCTAAAATGAAAAAATAAAAGTACAAACCAAATGTATCTAAGGAAAGTGGTGTGGGATGGGACCTGGCCTTCTCAAAGTCTGAAAGTTTTTGAAGGGCGTGTACTGATTTGTGCATCTGTATACCTTAAAAGAAAAAATTAACTCTGCTAGAATATAAGCTCCTCAAAGGCAGAGACCGTTCTGCATTCATAGTTGTACTCCAGCTTTAAGAATAAAGCTTGGAACAAGTAAGCATACGGTGAAGGTATTTATTTGAAGAGGGTTATCTTTTTAGAAAGAGAGAAGTAGGAATGTGTTAAACACTAATTTAAAAAATACTTGTTAATTGAGGCAGTTTAAAACAGCATGCAAGACTGTACTCAAACATTCACAGTCTTGTCTGACCCACTCCTGACTCCCCAGTAGAAGAACGCAGCAAGGAGACATGGAAAACTAATTTTGGTTTGTTATATTTTTAGTCTTGGGTGATAAAAATAAGAGATGAAGAAAAACTGTGAGCATGATGTAAACAGGAAAAAATCCAAAATGAAATTAAAAAGGAAAATAATAACAAAAAAAGAGAAGACAGTAATTAAGTAGGTTTGAAGCCCATCACTACCTGGTTTCAATAAAACAGAATTAAGCTCAAAGCACTCATCTTCCACAAAGTTTTTGTCCTATATATTTCTGCATTTATTTTCTCTGGTTGCTATCCACTAATAAAAAACCAAGAGAAAACAGAAAATTTATAATAATTTACAAGGTTATAATAACCACCATTTAGTTCTACTGAAAAGCCAGCACTCAAAAATGTTCGTCAATTCCACATCGGAAATAATCTAGTTAAACAACTCTGGCTTAGAGGACACCAAAAAGCATCAAGTTATCAGTGTAACATCATATTCCATGGACTGAAAACACAGACAAACAGTTCAGCATATGAAGAGTAATTAGTTCCTTTATCCTTCTATTTATTATTATGACAATGATCAGATTCACATAAAGATATGCCATTTTGGTCACTTAAAAGTTAACCAATATCCTTGTGGAGAAAAATATTATTAGTTTAATTTTCAATTTTCTTTTCCTTTTCTAGGCTGCTGCTGCTGCTGCTGCTGCTAAGTCGCTTCAGTCGTGTCCAATTCTATGTGACCCCATAGATGGCAGCCCACCAGGCTCCCCCGTCCCTGGGATTCTCCAGGCAAGAACACTGGAGTGGGTTGCCATTTCCTTTTCCAATGCAGGAAAGTGAAAAGTGAAAGTGAAGTCGCTCAGTCATGTCCGACTCTTAGTGACCCCATGGACTGCAGCCCACCAGGCTCCTCCGTCCATGGGATTTTCCAGGCAAGAGTACTGGAGTGGGGTGCCATTGCCTTCTCCATTTTCTAGGCTAACTTATTTTACCCTAATATTTATATTTGTATCAAACTTGTTCCCCAATCAAACATAATCTTTATTTTACAAAATATTTCTAAAAATCTTTCCTCATAACAAAGGTCCCACAGTCCTTGACAATCCTCAGGGTACCTCTTTGAGCGATTTAGCTATAAAAAGTAATTGAAAATGTCAATGATGACTAAATATTTATGCTCATTAATCTCTCAGGCAAAGTTACCAACCTTATAAGATCTAAAGTTAAAAAGCTTGTTTTTAATTTCAACTACCTAAATATTGTTTCAAAAAATGTTAACTGCATTTAATTCCTTATTTTAAAAATGGCATTAGGCATAAGAAACACCTCTGAGTGATTTAACAGAGAATGCATATCACTGCATGAGATTTGCAGAAGAAATTTATAAGAACTCTAATGTTCTTATAAACATTGCCTGTGAGTTAGAGAATACCTCAGTTGGTGAATAAATCTGCTAGACATGATCTCAGATGGATCTGAACTAATACTTACTTTGCTGATATTTCTCTGAAATATTTTTCTATCAGACTGATAAAACACAAGGTAAATGATAGGACCAAATCTATAGCAAAAACTTTGCCATGAAAATACAACTTACTGAGGATCAATTTGATTTTCATTAACCTATTTAAAAAAAAAATAGTGATTAACTATAAATCAGGGACTGAAACCACATTTTTTCTACCAATAGTCATTGTCACTTGATTAACTGTCAAGAAAAGATTCTATGCATGAATTCTTCAAGTCTTTATCTCAATAGCATCCCACTGTAATGAAAAAACACACCCAAGGCTAGCCACACTTTAGTGAACATGTGCTTCAGTTCATGTCAGTTCAGTTCAGTCACTCAGTCGTGTCCAGCTCTTTGTGACCCCATGGACTGCAGCACACCAAGCCCCACCCCCCCAACCATCACCAACTCCTGGAGTTTACTCCAACTCATGTCCATCAAGTTAGTGATGCCGTCCAACCATCTCATCCTCTGTCGTCCCCTTCTCCTCCTGCCCTCAATCTTTCCCAGCATCAGGGTCTTTTCTAATTAGTTAGCTCTTTGCATCAGGTGGCCAAAGTATTGGAGTTTCAGCTTCAACATCAGTCCTTCTAATGAACACCCAGGACTGATCTCCTTTAGGATGGACTGGTTGGATCTCCTTGCAGTCCAATGGACTCTCAAGAGTCTTCTCCAACACCACAATTCGAAAGCATCAATTCTTCAGCACTCAGCTTTCTTTATAGTTCAACTCTCACATCCACACATGACTACTGGAAAAACCATAGCCTTGACTAGACGGACCTTTGTGGGCAAAGTAATGTCTCTGCTTTTCCATATGCTGTCTAGGTTGATCATAACTTTCCTTCCAAGAAGACCTTCCTTCCTACATTGACCTTCCTTCCTACATTGAATTATTCTTCTATGTGCTTCCTCTAAACAAAAAGTTACTAAGTCTCTGGGAAGCCTGTATGAATGCTGATCGAAGTGAGGTTGCTATTTTAAATGGCAATGCATTTCTTATTTCCGCAAACACTCAACACTCTATGCTCAGTCTGAGTTGTTTCCTTAATCTAGGCATCAAATCTACATACTAAAAGGACAGTATCAGTGGCCCAAAAGGTTTAGGTACTAAGCATTTAAAAGGCAGAAAAACTACTGCTACAAGTATAAAGGGAAACCAGCCCAAACTTATGGGCATCAACTTGATATATCCAGGATACCCATCAAGCCCCAGTGGCCTTACTTAACCCTTTTGACAATTATGGGACAAGAAGAAACTAGACAAATGTAATACTACTTCTGTCTTCAAATCACACTTAGCTCTCCTTAATCACTCCCACTAAACTCCATTTCTCCATCAAAGAGAACTCTGAAATGGTGTAATGGTGTTGAAGTGATGAGTATTCTAACAACTGTTTTAAATCTTATAAAACAACAATTTCAGCTGTGAGGAATACCATGATCCAAACCTTCCTGCCCACCAGAAAGTCCCTCTATGGCACCAAAGGACACCCAAAGCAGTTGTCTGGGAAACAGACAAAAGGGCTGCCACACAGCCCAGTCATCATCTGCTTGTGAGATCCAGGGAGCAAAGAAACACGCCCAATCCTCAGGGGTCCAGTTTTCTCACTGGATTTCCCATTCTCCTGTTCTCCCAGCTTACGAAGCTGTCTCCCCTGTAGAAACATCGGAATACCTCCTTAAACACCCTTCTTCCCAGATCACCGGCTTTGGCCTCCCCAAATAGCACAGAGGCCTGGAGAAGACTCTTGACCATCTAATCCCGTCATCTACAGAAGTCCAGACAATTGGCCGGAGTTCTATTTTGATGACCACACTCTTGAACTATGTGGCAGAAAACGCCTGGGAGGACATTCATTAAGGAAAAGAGCTTCAGAGGGTCTTCGACAGTTGAACTTGATTCTGCACCATTTTTTCAAACTCCCTTGGAAGACTCAATTTTCTTTATTTGGAACTGATTTCCTCCTAGTCTTTTTTAGATGCGAAGATTGGATTTTTTTTTTAACTGATTCATTGTTCTACCGTAAGCATCGGTACAAAGGTGAGTCAAAAGCAGTCAATAAAGAATAGCGACTGCCACCATGATCATCCCATGATGGGTCAATGGGTCACTAGCCTTCTTTATAGTTTCTTCTTCTTGCGATCTGAAACATTCAGGAAAGCGAACAACACTAGCTTACAAGCAACTATGACTTTTCTGACTAGAAAAATACACAGTATGATTAAACTCATGGCAAATGTTTTTTTGCCATCCCTCAAACGCCAGCCTTAACTCATTCATCCCCTCTCCCCTCAATTCCTTTTGTCCAACCAGACCCACCTGCTTCACCTTTCCAAGCCCGACTCTTGCCTTTCAGCCTCACACAAGAGTGTCCTACTCTCCAGAAGAGATTCATTTCTAAGCCAAAGACTTGCAAGGGTCAAGGTATTGACCATTTTGCCTTTTTGATTCCTCCTTACCTTAAATCTCCATATACCGCTCATCTTCATGACTAATTCTCCTAAGTCCCGATTTCCCCTTAAGATCTTTGGATTCAAAGTCTTACAGGCACTCCCAGGAATAATCACAAACAGATTACAACAGTGAATCGGGTTACAGGAGAATCCTGACTACTCTTTCATAGACACAGAAACCCAATTTCTATTGCACAGAAATACCAGGGCAATGAGCAGCCTTCTCTATAAAAACCGCTAGATAAAAACGGAGCTGAACCACCGTGGGCTCCAGAATTTTCCTCATTTTTCATTCCTACTTTTCTGCGAATACTCTTAAAGGGTACAAATCCAGGAATTCAAATTAAAAAAACAGTGTTTCTCAGGTCGCTCCAAAATTATGGAAAGGTGTAGTAGCATTAGCTCCAGCTCCAACCTCCTACAGTTTTCAAGACATGAGGTAACTAATTAACAGAATATGGCCGCACGGTCCTCACTTCAAGTGCCAAGAACCACAGGCTTGATCCAGCTCCATCCCAACTTCTGGGGTAATTCTGCCTAGACTTCTCTGTATTTCAATCTCCTAATGTTTTCACAGAGAGGGTCAGAATGCTGCTGTTTCCTAGCAGGAGTGTTAATCAATAGAAATGTAAACTTACTGCTGACAAATGTTATATGAACAGGTTACAAAGACAATCGAACACAGATAAATACGATTTTTGACAACGTGGTCACAATATTCTCTGGACTCCAGAGAAAGCTTGAAGGAAAAAAAAAAGTATCTCTTTAAGAATTCTTGCCCTGAGGAAGTAACTCCGCCTGTACCTTGAGATCAGAGCTCTCCGGATCACTTATCTAGACCATCTCTAATCCTGAAAACAAAAGGGAAAAAAAAGGGAACAAAGCCTTTTAAAATCTTATTCCAACCATTGTTTAAAACTAGTGAATTTTGTGAGCTTTCCCGGTGGCTCAGTTGGTAAACAATCTGCCTGCAATGCAAGAGACCTGGGTCTGATTCCTGGGTAGGGAAGATCCCCTGGAGAAGGGAATGGCAACCCACTTCAGTATTCCAGCCTGAAGAATTCCATGGACAGAGGACCCTAGTGGGCTACAGTCCATGAGGTCACAAAGAGTTGGACACAACTGAGCAACTTTCACTTTATTCACTTTATTCATTTATTTAATAATTAGAAAACTGTCCCAGGTTTTACTGCTTTTTTAACTTCCATATTCTATTATTTTCATATTAGCATGAAAACAAAACTAGACTATTCCCTTTCTTTTCTCTTATTGAGGTTCAGTTCAGTTGCCCAGTCATGTCCGATTCTTTGCAACCTCATGGACTGCAGCACACCAGGCCTCCCTGTCCATCACCAACTCCCAGAGCTTACTCAAACTCATGTCCATCGAGTCAGTGATGCCATCCAACCATCTCATCCTCTGTTATCCCCTTCTCCTCCCGCCTTCAATCTTTCCCAGCATCAGGATCTTTTCAAATGAGTCAGTTCTTCTCATCAGGTGGCCAAAGAGTTTCAGCTTTAGCATCAGTCCTTCCAATAAACACCCAGGACTGATCTCCTTTAGGATGGACTGGTTTGATATCCTTGTAGTCCAAGGGACTCTCAAGAGTCTTCTCCAACACCACAGTTCGAAAACATCAATTCTTCAGTGGTCAGCTTTCTTTAGAGTTCAACTCTCACATCCATACATGACTACTGGAAAAACCATAGCCTTGACTAGACAGACCTTTTTGGACAAAGTAATGTCTCTGCTTTTTAATATGCTGTCTAGGTTGGTCATCGCTTTTCTTCCAAGAAGCAAGTGTCTTTTAATTTCATGGCTGCAGTCATCATCTGCAGTGATTTTGGAGCCCCCAAAAAATAAAGTCTCTGTTTCCATTGTTTCCCCAACTATTTGCCATGAAGTAATGGGATCAGATGCCATGATCTTAGTTTTCTGAATGTTGAGTTTTAAGCCAACTTTTTCACTCTCCTCTTTCACTTTCATCAAGAGTCTCTACATTTCTTCTTTGCTTTCTGCCATATGGGTGGTGTCATCTGCATATCTGAGGTTATTGATATTTCTCTCAGCAATCTTGATTCCAGCTTGTGCTTCGTCCAGCCCAGCATTTCACATGATGTACTCTGCATACAAGTTAAATAAGCAGGGTGACAATATACAGCCTTGATGACTCCTTTCCCGATTTGGAACCAGTCTGTTGTTCCATGTCCAATTCTAACTGTTGCTTCTTGACCTACATACAGATTTCTCAGGAGGCAGGTCTGGTGGTCTGGTATTCCCATCTCTTTCAGAATTTTCCACAGTTTGTGGTGATCCACACAGTCAAAGTCTTTGGTGTAGTCAATAAAGCAGAAGTAGATGTTTTTCTGGAACTCTCTTGCTTTTCTGATGATCCAGTGGATGTTGGCAATTTGATCTCTGGTTCCTCTGCCTTTTCTAAATCCAACTTGAACCTCTGAAGTTCACGGTTCATGTACTGTTGAAGCCTGGCTTGGATAATTTTGAACATAACTTGGCTAGCATGTGAGATGAGTGCACTTCTGCAGTAGTTTGAACATTCTTTGGCATTGCCTTTCTTTGGGATTGGAATGAAAACTGACCTTTTCCAGTCCTGTGGCCACTGCTGAGTTTTCCAGATTTGCTGGCATACTGACCGCAGCACTTTCACAGCATCATCTTTTAGGACTTGAAATAGCTCAACTGGAATTCCATCACCTCCACTAACTTTGTTCATAGTGATGAACTATGAAGGCCCACTTGACTTCATATTCCAGGATGTCTGGCTCTAGGTGAGCGATCACACCATTGTGATTATCTGGGTCATTAAGATCTTTTTGTACAGTTCTGTGAATTCTTGCCACCTCTTCTTAATATCTCCTGCTTCTGTTAGGTCCATACCATTTCTGTCCTTTACTGTGCTTATCTTTGCATGAAATGTTCCCTTGGTATCTCTAATTTTCTTGAAGAGATGTCTGCTGCTGCTGCTGCTAGGTAGCTTCAGTTGTGTCCAACTCTGTGCAAACCCATAGATGGCAGCCCACCAGGCTCCCCCGTCCCTGGGATTCTCCAGGCAAGAACACTGGAATGGGTTGCCATTTCCTCCTCCAATGCGTGAAAGTGAAGTCGCTCAGTTGTAACTGACTCGTAGTGACCCCACGAACTGCAGCCTTCCAGGCTCCTCCATCCATGGGATTTTCCATGCAAGAGTACTGGAGTGGGTTGCCATTGCCTTCTCCTCTTTCCCATTCTATGGTTTTCCTTTATTTCTTTGCACTGATCACTGAGAAAGACTTTCTTCTCTCTCCTTGCTATTCTTTGGAACTCTGCATTCAGATGGTTATATCTTTCCTTTTCTCCTTTGCCTTCCACTTCTCTTCTTTTCTCAGCTATTTGTAAGGCCTCGTCAGACAACCATTTGCCTTTTTGCATTTTTTTTTCCCTTGGGGATGGTCTGGATCCCTGCCTCCTGTACAAGGTCACGAACCTCGTCCATAGTTCTTCAGGCTCTCTGTCTATCAGATCTAATCCCTTGAATCTATTTGCCATTTCCACTGCATAATCATAATGGTCTCCCTGTCCTATTCTTCCACCATCTTGATTTAGGATCAGGTTAGCATTAATTGATAGCAGGTCTATGGGGCTTCTGCTAACTGCCTAGCAGAAAATCTCCTTGTAAACAGGCATTCCAAAAATGGTATTTGCCTGATTCCTGAGAAAGAAATCACTGTTCTTATTCTCTATATGATAATTTCCTTATAACCAATCTTCCTGGTTCTGTCTCTTTCAAGTAGAGTTCTCAAGAATCATCTACAGATAAATAATAATCACTGGTTCTAATAGTTTCTAAAATATGATATTTATCTTGTCTCAAGATAATTTTTTGGGGAAGTTGTCATGTACAGAACTTTTCCACCTCTGCTTTCCAGTTAACAGCTGGACTGGTTTCTAGTTACAGCATCAACCTTATACTACTAAATGATGTTAATATTCAAATCCTATATACTCCTATTTCCCTTAACTGAAATAAAGATGTAAGACAGAAATGTAAAAGCAGAATTTAACTTATATCCTATCATGTAAACTATTATCTTCCATTTTAAAGGTTTTTTCTCAATGTGGTAAGTTATTCAGAACAAAAGAAAACTACACATGAATACAGTGCAGTAAGCTCACATAGATGAGCTTTGATAGATGCTAGAAAAAACTTTTTTTTTTTTAAACAAATGCTAAAAAAAACTTTTTTTAAAAACAAATGCACACCTGTAGGATTGGAGTAGGAAATAGCAACCCACTCCAGTATTCCTGCCTGGGAAATCCCATGGACAGAGAAACCTGGCAGGCTACGAGGTCTAAAGGAGCTGGACATGACTGAGCACACACGGGCACATACCTAACAGGATAACTGCTATCTGTAAGATTAAAATGATGAAATCACAATTTTATACTGCCTTATAATTCATGAACATCTAATTCATTATCCTGACTTCCCATTTTGGAAGTTGGGAAATACTTTCACTTGGAAGCCAATCTGAAAACAAAAACAGTTTTATAAAGACAGGAAAGCCCCCCTTGTTAGATTACATACCAGGATGTAGTATTAAAGTGATTCTTGGGGGCTTTGGGAAAAATAAAACGATTTAAATTGTGTTTTCAGTGCTGGGGCTTCAAAATATCAATGCTTTTCCACCCTCTGGAGATTTACGTTGGGCCATACCACAAACTAGAAAGCATTTAAAAATAGACACACACACACATATGGAATTTGCTTATCTAGTAAAGTTCTCAAAAGCTCCCTCCTGGTGAATACTTTTAGTACACTAAAAATTAAGTGTAGATTCCTAGACTCAACTTCAGACTTTCTGAATCAGATCCGGAGGGTGAGCTCTGTATCCACATTCCTTAACATAAATTTAAGTTATTCTAAAATGCCTTAATCTTATGTGCAAGTGAGGACAAATAAAACTAGACAGTCATCAAATAATTGCTTGCCCTAGTGACAGTGAAGTCACTCAGTTGTGTCCGACTCTTTGCAACCCCATGGACTGTAGCCTACCAGACTCCTCCATCCATGGGATTTTCCAGGCAACAGTACTGGAGTGGGTTGCCATTTCCTTCTCCAGGGGATCTTCCCAACCCAGGGATCGAACTCGGGTCTCCCGGGGAAGTCCCTGTACATTTATCAAAAGACCTACAGAGTTTCTATTTTTTGTTTGTTTGGTTTTTGGTAATACAGCAATCACTGCTTCTGAATAGTTTCACTTCTACCTGCCTAACAGAACATAATAGCTACTACCAAACCAACCTTGACTACTAGTCCAGCACATTCCTCTCCCCATAAAAGAAAAGGCACCAAATATCCAAAGCCAGACTGGATGTCCTGTCTTTAGCATAATAGTCAGCAGTCCCTACCAAGGGCAACACCAAAAATATCTCCTGAGCCAAATGGAAATTCTTGGCAATAACGTCTCTCCTTGTAAGCCCTTTCTGGAGATCTGCATATTAAATGGACTGCAGTAGTGACAGGTTAACACAGGATGGTCATCAAATAAATCCACTGTCGGCAGGTAGAGAGCAGGGTCCAAGAAAAATGAGCCATACCAGCAGCAAGTTTTGACAGAAAACACCGAAAGCAGAAAAGGCCTTACTGGAATAGATGAGTATTGAAAACCAAATTAGCAAAACAAACTAAATCTGCCTCCTTTACAAATTTACCTCTTTTCAGGGAGAGAAATCATTGACAAGGTTTTAACTGAAAGATACATGGCCCCGACTTACTGAAACTTTTCGATAAGCGCTCACACCTCTCTCCACATATAGAGATATATGACAAAGTGTAAGTGGTGACAATTTTATTAAAAGAGAATGAATGTGTAACAAAAGCCTACACCATACTTGATAAACCCTCCAATGATAAATTCTATGGGTAATGAAAATATTCTGCACCAGAACACTGAGACCTATGAGAGAATTAGATGTACATATTCTTTGCCCTCAAAAGGATTAAGTACAGAGATAAGTGTACTTTCCACTATACCATGTCCTGTTTGAAGACACTAGAAAATTCTACAGCTATTCTTCAAAAGTTCCAAAATAATGAGCCTTCCTTAAACCCAAAAAGCACCTCAAAGTGCTAGGACCTAATATCTTGTTGAGGCTTCCCTGGTGGCTCAATGATAAAGAATCCGCCTGCCATCTAGGAGACTGGGGTTTGATCCCTGGGTTGGGAAGATCCCCTGGACAAGGAAATGGCAACCCACTCTTGTATTCTTGCCTGTGAAATCCCGTGGACAGAGGAGCTTGGCAGGCTACAGTCCCCAAGGTCACAAAAGAATCGGACACAACTTAGCAACTAAACCAATCAACCAATTTCTTCTTGACTTTAGATGTTAGTTTCTATTTCCCTTGCTAAAAGATGCTAGATAAGGTTCCAAGGAGTAATTACTACATTAACTAAAATGATACACTGCTCAACTATCTCCAGCACAGACTCTGAAAATCTGTTAGACAGGAAAGGATTAGAAATCCAATTTCCTATATGAAAGTTGAAGCACTGCTTTTTTTTTATTCTCCTCTCTGGGACTTTTTCATTGCCCGTCAAAATATGACAATTTGCAAATATTCACATCCAGAGGTACATATTCTAAAACTATTCTAAGATGGGAGAAAAGGCTCCAACTTTAAGACTTGAGAATGTACTTTAATTCTACAGGCACAGGTTCACCAAATCAGCTAGCAATAATCTTAACCAAATGCGTGACTCAGCCTTGTTGAGAGGAGTTTTTTGTTTGTTTGTTTGAATTTAGAGGAAATTTCACATTTAAAATCCTACCAACGCGGAAGCTCCAAGCTTTCTACCTAGAACACAGGATAAGCCTTAGGATACTCACTGGAAAGGATTTAAGAATCTGTATTAAACGTATACTTTGTATACTAAGCTTCCTTTTAGCTCACATCGTCCTTATTTTTCTTTGCCAACTTTACCAGACTACTCTTAGAGCCTCAGTAATTACAAATAGAACCTGAATGAGAAAATTCAGAATTAAAGCTGTCATCATTAAACCTAATTAAACAGTACAGACAGGAAGATGGCAGTAGAATAAAGCATTCTGAATTAGGGACGGGGAGAATATAATTAGTAGTTCGCAGTCCCAGGGATGAAACACAGCATACAACAAAGTCTGACTCGGGTTTGGGACCTAGTGGACAATGTCTCTGTCTCCCGGGTGGCAAGTGACCCACCCTAACAGAGGCAGACTGTGCCTTCTATTAATGCGACAAACTCTCTACCTTAAGTAACCAACCACCCGCAGGAAAACACATGTCCACTCGGAGAGTGAACTCTCCCATTTCAGCGTGAATTCTCCCTTGCTGGCAGTTTTCCTACTTTCTGTCCCCAAAAGGGAATCTATATACTCAACACCGCAAATTGAAAGGCGTCTCACCCCTACATGGCACTTGTGGTCCAAACAAAAGCCACGGTTTTAAGGAGGGTGGGATGGATTCGCTCCCTTCGGTCAGTAAAAGGCTGTGGCTGTTAGCCGAACCTCCTGCAGGCTCCGGCTTTGGACACTCGCCTCAAGTCACACTGTGATATCACCGTGACGGCCCCTTGATATTTAATGAGTCTCGACTGAAAATAAAAAAAAAAAAAACGATCTTACTGGGAGCAAGGGAGAGGAAGCTTGAACCTCCTGCGGAATGCCTCCGCAACAGACGGGGAGAGCGGCAATGCGGGCAGGAACCTCCCCGGCGTCCAGCCGGGGTGATCCAGCTTTTCTGCAAGTTTTTCTCTACCTTCCACTGAATTAACCTAACAAGCCCCCACCCCTCCACCCAGCCCTATCAGCAAAAGTCACACCGGCAACTCGCCGAAGGGTAGGGGGACAGCTCAGGGCGCGCCACCCAAGTTGAGGGTTTGACCGCCCGTTAACCCTTCCCGCCCCAAAGCCCACTCTGCACTCGGGGCAAACCCAAGCTGTGCCAACTTTCCCGGCCGCCCCCTCTCCAATGCGCACCGCAGCCCAAACTTTGCAGCTCGCCCACCTGGCTGCGCAGAGCAGCGAGGTGTCCGGGACACTGGGTGTCCCCACCCGGGACGGGCGGTGGCTCTGACCTTCACGCCAGCAACCCCCGCCCCCCGCCCTCGACCCCCGAGCCTGGCGATTGCCGCCTCTTGCCCCCTCCCCCGAGCCTCCAACAGCCTCTCCCCCGGGTCCCCTACACCAGCACCACCCCCCCTCACCGCAAAACCTCTCGCGGGAAACCTGCGCTGGAGGCGGCTGCAGCTCGCCCTCGCGTGTCACGACTCCCCATGACCCTCTGGGCCCCGGGAGAGCCCGGCTCTCAGCCCCGGCCTCCCTCCGGCCGCGCCTACTCACCATTGGTGAAAGGCTCCATTATTTGCGGCCCCCACTGCCCCGGGCCGCGGCTCCTAAGAGCGGGAGCGCGCGAGCTTCCTCCTCCGAGAGCTCCGAGCGGCCCTGCGCACTGAGCATGCCCGGCGCGGCGCCCAGGGCTGCCGGGGAGGTGCCGCGAGGGGCGGCGCCGCTCCGCCCTCTCTGGGATCCGCCACTCCGGGTTTTGCAGACAGCTGCAGAGAAAGCCGGGGAATCTAAGGGGGAGCGGCTCCTGGGAGGGGGCGGGCCTGGGAGGGGCGTGTCCGGAACAAGCCCCGCCCCGGGCAGGAAGGCCGGCGGGCTCATGCTCTCGCTCGCTCTGGTCCAGCGCTTGGAACCGCGCCCAGTCCCTTTAAAGCAAACGGGATGGTCTGTCGCGTCTGGCAGGTGTCCCGGCTCTAGACGCCGGGAGCCCGGCACCACGCGCGTAACACATCGCCCCACGGAGCGGACATTCCAGAGGTGGGACGAGAAACACAGGCCACAGACGAGGCTGAAACACACGCCCCTCCTGTTGAGCCTTCAGTTAGGGTGATAGGATGCAGACCCAGTGGGGTCGCTGGTTCGGATGGCTGGGTGAGGACAGAGACCTGGGTGGGAGGTGGCCACGGGCGCCGAGATCTGAAGGCAGAGTAGGTAGCAGGCTGCGAGTGCAGGGCGGTCCGCTGACTGCCCAAGCTTCGAGTTTCCCCGGAGGGGATCCAGCTCCCTTCGGCAAGACTCCAAGGAACAGGCACTCTGGGTCGTCTCCGTAGGCTACTCGCTCGCCGCATAGTGGTCCCAAGCGATCGGTGGCCTGGAGACTGAAAGGGCGGGGGGGGGGGGGGTCACAGCCGGGGGCAGGCACCTGGGGTCCTGTCCCCGGGGGCTAGCGGGTTTGGGGGCGCCGCCTCTACCTCCCGGTGCAGGCAAATGACAAAACGCGGCGCTGGATCCGCCGGGGCCAACTGGCGCCGCAGGATGTGGGCAGAAGGCCTGGCCCCGCGGAGCCTTAAATCAACACCTGGCGAGGCTCCCCCCTCCACCACCACCACCCACCAGGGTGTCGCCGCTGCGGCCCGGCCGGGAGGAGCTAGGCCCGAGAAACGGAAACTCCCTCGGTTGCCCCAGCCTCCAGCAGCCCCCCAGCCATCACTGTTTCCGGCGTCAAACCCTGGGCAGGACGGAAACAAACCGGGGGGCGCCTTGAGTCCCGGGGAAGCTCGTCTGGGCCCCCGGCTTCTTCATCCCTTGCTCAGAGGGTGCATCGCAGCCCTCCCAGGGCGCGGCCACCGCCTCCCATACCCTCTTCCGTCCTTCCCCCAGCGCAGCCCTGGCCCCAGCAGCAACTTGGCTCCCGCGACGCCTCCCGGCGCCTGCCAACTGTCACAGGCTCTCCTCCGAGGCTGTCAACAGCAGGGTGTCGCGTGCAAACAAGCTGGAAGCGAGCGCAAACAGCCTGGGCAAACGGGGACGGCCGCGGCGCTGTTTGACCCGAGTGGGAATTTAGAAATTAGGTTTCGAAGAAGTAAAAGCTGCGTGCAATTATTGTATTTTGCAATGTTTCATTTTAAAATGTCGATCGTATTAAATCGCCCACTTCCGCTTTGAAACCTCCAGTGGATACCAACGACACTTAGAATAAAATTGAAACTCTTTGCCTGAACTCTGGGACCGCATCTCCTACCTGTGCCCACGATGCTTTGTCTACGGAGGCCCTTCTGGCTGTTCCTGAAAGTCGCCAAGTTACATCCAATCATTCCTGTAATGCGTTCCTCGTGGATGAACTGTTCCTTCTGCCTCGTGCTTTTCCCTGCTTGTTCCTTCTTGTCTTTCGGTGCTCAACTCAAATGTCATCTCTGCAGAGCTCTTCCCTGACCCCCCAACGGAAAATAGGTCCGAACGTGATCTGCTAAGTAAAGACTGAGCCCTGCTTTATTATCTTTACAGCACCAGCACTGTCTAAAACTGTGTTTTTGTTCCTTCTTTTATTATTATCAATCTCTCTTTCCAGAATGCAAGCTCCAGGAAGACAGGGTCATTACCTTCATAAAGGGCTGTATCCTAAACCCTAGGATTTGTGAATGGATGCCACAGTATTTAGAGTTCTAGTTCTCTTGCAGTATTGAAAACCCTTCCAGAGAACATTTCTGTATTGAGTGATGTGTTTGTGATCAGTACAGAGAAGGTCTGTATCATATGACACTTCAAAGCTGCCCTCTTCTCTTAGTGTTAGCCACTCAGTCGTGCCCAACTCTTTGAGACCCCATGGACTGCAGTCCACCAGGCTCCTCTGTCCATAAGATTTTCCAGGCAAGGATACTGGAGTGGGTTGCCATTTCCTTCTCCAGGGGATCTTCCCAACCCAGGGATCGAACCCAGGTCTCCTGCACTGCAGGCAGATTCTTTACCTAGAGCTACAAGGGAAGCCACTTCTCTTGACATTATGTTAAACATAATCAGAGCCCTTAGGCTGCCTCCTCAGCAACCCCCACCCCCACCCCCCCACACCGTGTCTACTTCAGAACCAAAAATAGGAAGTGAATCACAGAGGCTGGTACATAAGTGTTCAAATATTATATAGTATTTGTAGTGCTGGATTTTGTTAAAAGGACCCCATACATTGTATTGCTTAGACAGGAGGCTCTTACCTATATTTTCAATTCAGTTCAGTCACTCAGTTCAGTTTAGTTACTCTTTGCCACCCCATGAATCGCAGCACGCCAGGCCTCCCTGTCCATCACCAACTGCCGGAGTTCACCCAGACTCACGTCCATCGAGTCAGTGATGCCATCCAGCCATCTCATCCTCTGTCATCCCCTTCTCCTCCTGCCCCCAATCCCTCCCAGCATCAGAGTCTTTTCCATATGAGTCAACTCTTCACATGAGGTGGCCAAAGTACTGGAGTTTCAGCTTTAGCATCATTCCTTCCAAAGAAATCCCAGGACTGATCTCCTTTAGGATAGACTGGTTGAATCTCCTTGCAGTCCAAGGGACTCTCAAGAGTCTTCTCCAACACCACAGTTCAAAAGCATCAGTTCTTTGGCGCTCAGCCAACTCTTTGTGACCCAATGGACTGCAGCACACCAGGCCTCCCTGTCCATCACCAACTCCTGGAGCCTGCTCAAACTCATGCCCATTGAGTCGGGGATGCCACCCAATCATCTCATCCTCTGTCCTCCCCTTCTCCTCCTGCCTTCAATCTTTGCCAGCATCGGGGTCTTTTCTGATGAGTCAGTGTCTTGTCATGTTCCTTTGGAGTTATTTTTGCAGTCAAAGCACTTAGAGATATTTACAACTCCACAGCTTGTTAAATCTCCTCACCTCACCTCACCTGTAAGCTGGAGTCTGTCATGCTTTTAAGTGTGAAACACATTAGCTTGTGTTTGGTTTTAAATATGTCAATTCTGCAGAGACTTGTAAAAATGCTTCACCATTGCACTAACAAATATAGGTGGATCATCATATCTTTTGTGATTTCTTTGGCATAAAGACAAATAACTTCTTTATCTTCCCTTTGCCAACTTTTGCCTCCTGTTCCTACCCAGGTGTGGGTGTGCCCACATGCATGCACACACGTGCACACACACACACACATACGAAAGCACCATTTAAAGACTTGTGGGTTTGTATTGGAGATAGAAAGAGTAACGAAAATCAAAATGTTTCAGAATCCTATCTACCCTCAAAAGAATAAAAAATGAATTTTGTTTTGTTTTAGTCTGGGTTTTTATTTTTTGGATACTATTTTACATTTCACTTCATAAAGCCTTTCTGAGGGAACACTGTTTCACAGACTCAAGCTAAAACCCATTATATTTCAGTCTCTAACCTCCTCCTATCCTCCCACACAGAACTTCCTCTTTAGTGAAGGGCATAATACCTTAAATTATTATGAAGTAACTATTCGTTATCAGAGGAGATAGTGTGACATTATCTACTATACTCATTTACTCTTTTCAGAATCCTTGATGTCTATTTAATATTTAAAGCCAAAAATTTGGAGAGCTAATTATAATGTATAATAAATAACATGAAAGGCAAATATGAGCTCCTTGAATAACAAACAGTGTTTAGTTATAAAGAAGCAACAAACTTGCTAATCAATGAAAATAGGAACTTTTTTTTTCATCAAAATAAAACACTTCCTATGCCATGGACAGCTAATCCAAGCCTTGTTGAACAGATGAGGGAATTTAAGTCTAAGAGGTTAGAGGATTTACTCACAGGTGGCAGACAGGATGGAACTCAGATCGTATGTGCTCTACACCAGAACTCTGGAGCTTTCTGTTTCTTCCCTATTCCCGCAGGGAAATTAAGGTCAATGACAATAATCCATGGAATGGATATGAATTAAAGAGAAATATAGCTAACCTCAGGCTACTGGATGGCTATTTCACTGTTTAATTGATACTCCCATATAATTTATTGATAGTCCATGTCAAATTTAGGTTTAGCATTATTAAATAAGCTTTCTAATGACTTTGAAATAGACAATTAAAATACATTAATTCAGTGCACATATTTGAACATGATATTTATTCACTTCTTGAATAAATGGTGGATACAGCTTCCTGCCAGGACACAGGTGACCACCGTGAAGTCTCCAGTCACTTCAAGGACCGGAGGAGTTGACATCTCATCACTCCAATAACCTATTTGCAGCACACATACCCTGCATCCGTTATAGCAAGTTGAGAAATGTTTAGAGCACAGAGGAAAGCAGAATGATTATCCAACAGAGTTCTTTTGTAACTTGTGCATGCTCAGTCATTCAGTCACGTTCAGCTGACCCCACACACTGTAGCCTGCCAGGCTACTCTGTCCCTGGGATTTCCCGGGCAAGAATGCTGGAATGGGTTGCCATTTCCTTCTCCAGGGGATCTTCCCTAACCAGGGATTGAACCTGTGTCTCCTGTATTGGCAGGAAGATTCTTTACCACTGAGACAGCTGGGAAGCCCTTGTATTGCATGCGCGCTCAGTCGCTCAGTGGTGTCTGACTCTTTGTGACCCCATAAACTGCTCGTCTGTTCATGGAAATCTCCAGGCAAGAATACTGGAGTGGGTAGGCATTCTGTTCTCCAGGAATCTTCCCAATCCAGGGATTGAACCCAGGTTTCCAGGCAGGAAAGATTGCAGGCAGATTCTTTACCATATAGTCACCAGGGAAGTCCTTGAATAGCTTACAGTTTAACCAAAAGATTCAGCCAAATGAAGTAAAAGGTTATCAAGGAGGAGCAGTCATATACTAGTGCAGATGCTTTGGACTACAAAAAAAACTATGTTGAATCAAACTAGTTTGAATAATAAGGACATTTACCATCTCATATAACAATTGAAGAAATAAGGCAACCTCCAGTCAGAGCTCCCCAACCTCATCAAAAACCCAATTTCTCACTCTGTACTCTCTGAGCAGTTTTCTGAGAGACTGAGGGCCATTTAGTCAACAAGGTGGCTTTGGCAGGGGAAGAAGAAAGAACCTTTCTCTTGATGTCTCTTTCTTAAGAACAAAGAAACTTTTCTAAGAAATACCCTACTAGAATTCTTCCTGGGTTTCATTTACCAAAACTTTATTATGTACATTTCTAAGCCAGTCTCTGGAAATGAAAATAAAGTTCCTGTGAGTGGTGTCTAAACAAAGCAGGGTCTAGGATCACTTCCCTTATTTCATATGGGGGATATAGCGGGCACTCAGACAAACTCATTTTTCTTATTCAGAAAGGAAAAACAGATTAAGTGAACCAAAATGTTAGGTAGGCAACCTAAATGTCTACCCAATGTTATGAATATTGATATATTTTAATAACGTTTGGTATTTAATCCTGTATCTTTTTAATGTGATATAGCTCAATAATAGCAACCCCATGCCCCCACACCCCACCACCACTTCAAAACTACAAGCGTACACACAAACACAAATACCAGGACTTCAGTGCTCCTGAGTGTCTTTATACCAAAGGAATCTAAATCATAATGTACGTAGGGTAACTGAGAAGTTCAGAAGGAGATGTGATTTGCCCACAATCCCATAGCCATCGAGCTGCTCAATCAGAAAAGGAGTATCACTCTGTCTTTTCAAATCCAGTTCTAAGCTCCTTTCTCAATATTGTTCACCATTGGACCTATACTACTTGGCAAGATTCTTCTGACATTTGAATCAAGTTCCCTAATCTATTTGTATTGTATTTGATTGATTGCATATTCATCAAAACTAGCCACCTTATATTTATAATCAGATAGAAATAATTGAATAACATTTCAAAATAAAATAGCTTGTTTCTAATAAGCAAGAAATAATAAGCTGTAATCTAAGAAAATATGTAAAGGGCGTTTTATTTTTAAAGAGATTAATTCACATAGTTATGTTGTTGTTAAGACAAGAACTACAAAAAAGGGAGAAAATACAAAACAGAAATTAATATCTGTGGTATACGATAACTTCTAATAGAAAAGAGAAATTTTAATTTTATAATGTCACCTTATTTTACTAAGAGTCTTTATAACATTTCCCTTTGTTAAGCTTAAATCTAAAAAGCATAAGGTCTGCTTAGGTAGCTAAGAGCCAAATATTTTAATTTTTTTCAAAACCCTAAGATACTTGTATAAAAAATGTAAAGATAGAGCCCAATTCAATGTAATTTTTCATATGATTGATCAATATAACTAGGATCTCAAACCTAGAAATGTTATATTATTAAGTCTTGTATTTTGACCTGAAAAGTGAAAAAGAAAGTGAAAGTGAAGTCGCTCAGTCATGTCTGACTCTTTGCAACCTCATGGACTGTACCTGCCAGGCTCCTCCATCCATGGGATTTTCCAGGCAAGATTACTGAAGTGGGTTGCCATTTCCTTCTCCAGGGGATCTTCCCAACCCAGGGATCAAACCCAGGTCTCCTGCATTGCAGGCAGACGCTTCACCATCTGAGCCACAAGGGGGCTGACATGAAAGTAACTACCAAAATGGAAAAATAAATCTTAGGCATTTGTATTAGCTTTCTAAGGCTGCTGTGGGAAAAAAAAAAAAAAAATACCATAATCCAAGTGACTGGAATAACAGAAAGCTGTTGTCTCATAGTTCTGGAGGTTGGAAGCCCAATATTAAGGTGTCTGTCGGGCCATGTTCCCTTTTCCACCAGGAAAAGATATGTTCCAGGGCGCTTTTCTAGTTTCTGGTAGTTCCTTGACTTATGACAGTAAAGCTCCAGGCTTCACAAGGCATTCTCCCTGTTTCCTGTCTGTGTCCATATCGCCCCCTTTAATAAGGACACATATCAGATAGAAGCAGGGGTCCATCCTACTCCAACAGGACCTCATCTTAACTAATTACTTCCCTGGGCTTCCCTGGTGGCTCCGACGGTAAAAGCGTCTGCCCACAATGCAGGAGACCCAGGTTGGATCGCTGGGTTGGGAAAATCCCCTGGAGAAGGAAATGGCAACCCACTCCAGTACCTTGCTTGGAAAATTCCATGGATGGAGGAGCCTTGTAGGCTACAGTCTATGGGGTCACAAAGAGTCGGACACAACTAAGCGACTTCACTTTCTTTCTTTTCTAATTACATTTCTGACCCTATTTCCAAATAAAATCACATTCTGAGGTATTGGGGGGTATGATTCAGCATATGAATTTTTGGAGGACACAGTTCAACTCATCATAACAGCATCTTTCTAATGGAAATAAGACAAGGGTGAAAAAGAATTTGTCTTCCAAGGACAGCGTCCAAAGAAATGAAAAGACACCCAAATAATGAAAGGCAATTTTTGCAAAGCATATACTTCACAAGGGACTTGCATCTAGAATATATAAACAGCTCTTACAACTAAGCAACAAAGGACAAATAATTTAACTAAAAATGGGCAAAATATCTGAATATACACTTCTCCAAAGAAGAAACACATATGGCCAATAAACACATGAAAAAGTTCAGTATTATCATCCATGAAAGAAATGCAAATACAAACCATAATAAGGTACCCCTTCATGCTATGGCTAGACATAGGCATAGGATGGCTAGAATCAAGAAGCCAGATAAAAGTAAATGTTGACAAAGATGTAGAGAAATTGGAAGCTCATACACTGTTGGTGGAAATAACGTGTTGAAAATAATAATGTGTTGAAAAATAGTCTGGTAGTTCCTCCAAAGATTAAACATGGAGTTGCTGTATGATCCAGCAATTTCACTCCTGGTTATGTACCCAGAAGAACTGAAAATTTATGTTCATACAAAAACTGGCAAATGAATGATCATAGGAAAGTGAAGTTTTCTCAGTTGTGTCTGACTCTTTGGGACCCCATGGACTGTAGTCCATGAAATTCTCCAGGCCAGAATATTGGAGTGGGTAGCCTTTCCCTTCTCTAGGGGATCTTCCCTATCCAGGAATTGAACCCACGTCTTCTGCATTGCAGATGGATTCTTTACCAACTGAGCTACCAGGGAAGCTACCATGGTTATAGGAGCATTATTCAAAATAGCCAAAAAGTGTGAACAACCCAAATGTCCATCAAAGAAGCCAGATACAGAGCATCATATGCTGTATTATTTGATTTTGTGTTTTTAAATGTCCAGACTAGGCAAGTCTATAGAGAGAAAAAAAATAGATTAGTTATTGCCTAAGAGTGAAGAGAGGAAGGAAGTGACTTCTAATGGGTACAGATTCCTCCTGGGGGTGATGAAAATGCTCTTAAAATTGACCATGTTGAGAATGCACAGTTCTGTAAATAAACTAAAGACCACTGCCTCTGACTGCAGCAAGTTGCTTAACCTCCCAGGGTTTCATTTTCTCCTTGCAAACTGAGGACAACTACCTTCCTCTTAAGGTTACTGTAAGGATAAGATGAAGTAACACACTGAAAATGCTTTCAGGTAGAGACTGGCACAAAATAAGCACCAAAGAGGTATTTGCTGTTATTATTAAATGTGAATTGTGAAACTTTAATTCCATGTATATTGCATGAAAAGATAAAAGAGTAGACTCACAAGGTATACTGCAAGAGCAAACCAATTTTTCTAACACTGACATATTTTAACCTAATGATTTAAAATAACGGTGTCCTGAGAAAACCAAGTTTTTGGTGTCCAGTTGATTCGTTAGTCCAGCAGAGACGGTAGGACTTACTCCAGCTGTGAAAACCAAGCACAGGCTCTACAAATCAGAGGATATAAAAAAATCTTTTTAGAGATGATCTCCTGCGGGAATTTTTGAACGGCTTACTCTTTCTAGGGAGATGTTTACACTTCTGAAGATACTGATTTTCGTTTTCCTTTATTTCTTACAGCTGTGCTGAAACAGACGTGCGCTTCCGGTTCATTCCGGTAGAATGTGTCCTTCAGGTTTTTGTTTGTTTTTGACCAGGGGAAGGTCCTGCAATATTTATGCAGGAAATGACACTTGGCCGCAGTTCTTGGCTGACTCTAGGCTGACTCAGATGCCTTCTTCCTCCCCCTGGCTGACGGTTGCCTGCACAGCCTGTTATTCAGCCAGCATTGTTTGTGGGATGCCCACGGTGTGCAGAGACCAAAGAGAACTGAAAACAAAACGGGAGCTAAGGTTTTGCTTTTAAGGCTTTACAACCAGGCCCAGCACACGGGATTCATCCACAATGCATAATACATGATGCGCAATTATACAATCATGTACCGGCAGGAGCCTCTGAGACAAAATTGCCAGGTGGGCTTGTCTCTGAGTTCTCCGAGGTCTCATTTTCTATTTTCCTTCCTCACTTCTAGGTGCTGCTTCACATAGTCAATACATATGTATGAAATGCCCTCTGTATACAGTATCCATAAATAAGTAACAGATCCTGCCCTCTCAAGCTTCCTACCCAAACAGTCCTTTCTGGGGGTACTGTTTTCATTCCAAAATCCACTCCCCCAATCCTCTTCCAGCTTGAGGGTCTTCTTTCCTTACAGCCCCTTTGCCAGTTAGCTAGAAAGAAATAAGTATTAATTAAAAAAAAAATGAAATCAAGGGACTTCCTTGGTGGTCCAGTGGTTAAGACTTTACCTTCCAATGTACAGGTTGTGGGTTTGACCCCTAGTCAGGAAGCTAAGATCACACATACCTCCCAGTGAAAAAATCAAGACATAGAACAGAAGCAATATTGTAACAAATTCAATAAAGACTTTAACAATGACCCATATAAAAAAATCTTTTAAGAAGTCACACTAAAGCATGATTAATGAGTTACAATTTAATATTTCAACTTTCATTAACTGAAAGGGATGAATCTGTAATTGTGGAATTATAGAAGAAGAGGCCACTAGATAAGAAGAGATGTATTTTTTTGTGGAAAAAAAATCCATGAGTTTCCCTTTTTAGGCAGCACTTAGATTTGGCTTTGCAGGTCAGTAGTAAAGGTGTTATTTCTTTCTAGGTCCTCAGTGAGGTGGTGGAGCCAACACCACCTCCCTTGGACTTAAAATCCAAATACTTTGGTGTCCCAGAGAAATAGTCAACTGAAAGTAGGTGAATAACATGCTTTTCCTACCTGGTAATGGCATTTCTAGAATATAGAGCATTATTTTTAAGACTGTGCTTTGATCAATAGTATCAAAACTATTTTCTAGAAGAACTGACTCATTTGAAAAGACCCTGACGCTGGGAAAGATTGAAGGTGGGAGGAGGAGGGAATGACAGAGGATGAGATGGGTGGATTGTATCACTGACTCAATAGACATGAGTTTGAGTAAACTCCGGGAGTTGGTGATGGACAGGGAGGCCTGGCATGCTGCAGTCCATGGGGTCGCAAAGAGTCGGACACAACTGAGCAACTGAACTGAACTGAGAACAAGAATAAACAAATACAAGCCTTTAATTGCTTCCCTGGTGGCTCAGATGGTAAAAAATCCACCTGCAATACAGGAGACCCAGGTTCAATCCCTGGGTTGGGAAGATCCCCTGGAGAAGGAAATGGCAACCCATTCTAGTATGCTTGCTTAGAGAATCCCTTGGACAAAGGAGCTTGGTGGGCTAGAGTCCATGGGGTCTCAAAGAGTCCAACACGACTGAGGGACTTTCACTTTCACTTTTATTCATTGCCGCTTAAATGACCTAATTCAGTCCCTGAGCATGACTTGAATTAACTCACTCAGAACATAGGATCTGACTTCGATGGGTTCGAACTGTCTGGATCACATAGATTGTGCATACTTATTTCAGACCAGAGCTTTTCTTTAATCCTTATCAGCTGACATATCTCTACTTGTTTACCCTTTCCCAGCTAAAAAAACTCTGTTTATTCTTCTAAGATTTCTGCTTTTACTCTTTGACTCTACATCTGGAGATATGAATAGGAAGAAAATAAAATTTCATATCTGCAGCCTTATACCATGGAGACAACTATTTCTCTTTCAGAAAAATTCCCCCACCCCCTTTCTCCACCTCTTTCCATATTAAGTTTTTAGAGTGTTCTATTTATCCTTATTCCAACTCCAACTCAAAATAATAGAAATGAGTTAGGGTTTCCTAACTCACTGGTTTACTAGAAAGCAGTTTTTAAAAGAGAATACTGTGCTTGGAAGGAAAGTTATGACCAACCTAGATAGCATATTCAAAAACAGAAACATTACTTTGCCAACAAAGGTCCGTCTAGTCAAGGCTATGGTTTTTCCAGTAGTCATGTATGGATGTGAGAGTTGGGCTGTGAAGAAAGCTGAGCGCCAAAGAATTGACGCTTTTGAACTGTGGTGTTGGAGATGACTCTTGAAAGTCCCATGGACTGCAAGGAGATCCAACCAGTCCATTCTAAAGGAGATCAGTCCTAGGTGTTCTTTGGAAGGAATGATGCTAAAGCTGAGACTCCAGTACTTTGGCCACCTCATGCGAAGAGTTGACTCATTGGAAAAGACTCTGAGGATGGGAGGGATTGGGGGCAGGAGGAAAAGGGGACGACAGAGGATGAGATGGCTGGATGGCATCACCTACTCGATGGACATGAGTCTGAGTGAACTCTGGGAGTTGGTGATTGACAGGGAGGCCTGGCGTGCTGCGATTCATGGGGTCGCAAAGAGTTGGACACGACTGAGCAACTGAACTGAACTGTGCTAAAGGGGCTCTCCAGGGGGTGCTAATTGGGTCAGGAAGATCCCCTGGAGGAGGAAATGGCATCCCACGCCATTATTATTGCTTGGAGAATTCCATAGATGGAGGAGCCTGGTGGGCTACAGTCCATGGGGTCTCAAAGAGTCACACATGTCTGAGCGTCTGAGCACATAGCAGATTGCACAGTTCTAAAACTGAGAAATAATGTCCTTCGTATCTTTTAAGTCTTTTCATAGGCAATTTGCTTTGCCTACTTTAAAATGAGGTTTGTGATTATAATTGAGGACTGTTTGGATGACTAGAGGGACATGCCAGGTGGTATTAACATGGGAACTCCTTACAAAGGCATCAACCCAAAATATTGTATTGAAAACAAAAAATACGGTATAATTCAAAAGAGGAAGATATGAACTTTGAAGTGTGGGAAGTCATGTGTGTAGATACCTAAAGATGAGAATTAATGAGTCATGTACTGAGAATAGAAAACTGGTTATCCGAACTTATCTTAGAGTATGGTAGAAGAAAAGGACTTTGGGGGGAAGGAAAACAAATTAGCAAAAGATCTTGAAATTACAGTTGCAAAGTAAAGTTTGCAGAAGTGATTGAGATAGAAATGTTTTCCTATCTTGTTAAGTCTGCATTTCTCAGACTTTCTAACCATTTCTCTTTAATGAATATTGGAAATTTTTCCTGATTTAAATCCTGAACAGTCTGTTTATACTGCTAACTTAAGTTTGATACACGATTAGGCACCACACAACATTATTTCTGAGAAATCGATTTTACACAATCAATACCACAAACCAATTTCCACCCTAAGGAGCCTCTCATGTAAGTGTAAGGCATTTGCATATTGGAAAAAAGTTATAATGATTTCTGGGAATATGCTAGACTAGGTACCCTGACTAACCTTCTTGCTAAAAATAACTAAAACTGTAAAATGAAATATATTTTTTCAAACTATTTGAGTGCATTGGTCACCTGAAAAGTAGTGGAGAATAGTCGTCTATAAAAAGCTAAGTGCAAGCAGGAAAGCTGGGTTAGCAGAAGGCTGAAGCCAATGTTAACCTTGAGGGCTAAAATTTCAGTTTTCAAGGCTTGAGAGTGGAGGGGATTGAGATTGAAGCTAGAGCCAGCCAGGTTTATGTTCAGTTCAGTTCAGTTCAGTCGTGTCCGACTCTTTGTGACCCCATGAACCGCAGCATGCCAGGCCTCCCTGTCAATCACCAACTCCCGGAGTTCACTCAGACTCATGTCCATCGAGTCAGTGATGCCATCCAGCCATCTCATCCTCTGTCGTCCCCTTCTCCTCCTGCCCCCAATCCCTCCCATCCTCAGAGTCTTTTCCAATGAGTCAACTCTTCGCATGAGGTGGCCAAAGTACTGGAGTCTCAGCTTTAGCATCATTCCTTCCAAAGAACACCCAGGACTGATCTCCTTTAGAATGGACTGGTTGGATCTCCTTGCAGTCCAAGGAACTCTCAAGAGTCTTCTCCAACACCACAGTTCAAAAGCATCAATTCTTTGGCACTCAGCTTTCTTCACAGTCCAGCTCTCACATCCATACATGACTACTGGAAAAACCATAGCCTTGACTAGACGGACCTTTGTTGGCAAAGTAGTGTCTCTGCTTTTTAATATGCTATCTAGGTTGGTCATAACTTTTCTTCCAAGGAGTAGGCTTATGTTAGGGAACATAATAGAAAACAAAATTCAGGTGTAGGCTGTTTACAAATGACTCATATGAAACTAAAGCATACAGAAAAATTCAAACAGGGTTCAAGAAGATGCTCAAAGAAAACACAAACCAAAAGAAACCAGTGGCATAGTTATGTAAGTAGCTGGGGAAACTGTCCCTGACTGTGGAAAGTATTATTAGACACAAAAAAATTACCATTGAATACTGACAAGTAAGACCATAAGGGTAAGAAGAAAGTGAATTGAGACCCCCTTTCAGGAAAATAATTTGGTATTACCTATTAAAATATTAGATTATGTAAAATACACATATACTTCAAATCCAGCAAACCCACTTCTTTCATAATCCCTTTCACTCTTTTTTCTTTAGGACTTGGAGACATGACTGATAAGATTAAGGTTTTAGCAGACAACAGATGGCTGATTGAAAGTCTGTAAATGTGATTACATGTAGAATGAAAAATAGTGACATTGTCAAATGGAAATCAGGTCACAATGAATTCCGATAAAGGGGTATTTTGTTGCAGAGTACAAATGTGGCCACTATAAACAATCTTGTATTTCATAGACATTAACGTTTAAGAAGAAAACTAGGTCCTGTGACTATATAGAGGCTCTCCTTTTTTCTTGAAATGGAATAACCCCTTTCCCTGCCAAAAAAATTTTCAAAACACAAAACAAACCTAAGAACTTCCCTCAGAAAATTAGGATCTCTCCAGGAAGTTTCTTGCCAGGCTTGCTTTTCTGCAACTTCAAATAGACCCCAGTGACATAGCAAAGAGTTAAATGCAGAAGTAGGTACATGAATTAGGTAAAGAAATTCATATCACGGTAGTGAGTTGGACTCTGAGGGCTGAAAGACTTATTCTGTCCGACACAGACACTAAAGGGAACAAGCCATTGCTCTGGGCTCCCCTGATCTGGGAGGTTTTCACTCTGAGTATGCTTTGGAAACCACAAAAATTTCCCTGTGCCTCTGTGGGGAGTCAGGGAAGCATGGTGAAGTTGGGTCTGGTCGGTCACACCATCATTATTCGTGGTATTGTATATAACCTTTTCATGACTTGTTTGTTCATTCAAGGTGAAAGTGAAAGCGAAGTTGCTCAGTCATCCAACTCTTTGTGACCGCATGGACTGTAGCCTACCAGGCTCCTCCATCCATGAGATTTTCCAGGCAAGAGTACGGGCGTGGGTTGCCATTTCCTTCTCCAGGAGATCTTCTCGACCTAGGGTGTGAACCCGGGTCTCGCACATTGTAGGCAGACGCTTTACCCTCTGAGCCACTAGGAAAGTCCTCATTCAAGGTAAAAGAAACTAAAACTAATGTTAGCCAAGCTTTAGTTTGTTTTAGGGGTCTGGCATCCACCATAAAGGTTTTGAAATACCACACTAATAAATGTGTTTCTTTTTTTAAAAAAAACTCTTTATTCGTTAAAACATCATTGGCGCAGCACTTCTCATGTTCAGTCTCATCAAATAATAAAATTTCCACTTTCTGTACTCAATTCTTAACAATCTGAGAGATTAACTAAAAGGAAGAGAATTAAAAACCTGGAAACTTATGGTAGATAAGTTATTACACAAGAGAAAGAACTTTTCTTACTAATGGCAATGTTAATGGCACAATTCAATCAAAACTCATATATACTTTACTGCTTAATTTACATATTATTTTGGTGGAAAAAATAGTATTCTTTATTCTTTCAGTTTCTTTATGCAAAAACACACTTCTACAGGGACATCACTTAGATGTTATGCAAACCTTGTAGAGCCATGAACAGGCCAACTCTAGAGCCCAAGATGCTTGAAAGACTCCAGGAAATTATTTAAAAACAAACTTAACAAAATATGTGCTGGATCATGCCCATGTCCATCCAAAATGTATCCTGTCTCTGACTGTGGCAGTAGAGAAAGGTCTACAGACCTTTATGATATGAAATAATTTAAAAGGGATTGGATAACACCCTGCCACCCTACTCCCACCCAAATAATCCCAGCCTTCTTTGATAACCAAGATAAGCCAGTAATCTGTGTATTGATTCAAATCTTTCAAGAATTTATTATACTTTACACTGACTTATATGTGGATCATGAATTTAATAAATTTACTACCTTTATTTAGAGTGACGTTTTATTTCCTAATACCTTAGTCAAACCATTAAGTCAAACAATTTCAAAGATGGAGATTCCCTTAAAATATGAAGAAATGCCAAAACTGATTTACAAAATATAGTGATACATTTAAATATTTACATCAAACTAAGCCAAAATGTATACAAAATATATTTAAGCCAAAATAGATCCAATAGTATGATCTAACTCTGCAATTTTCACAAGATTTATTACAAATGCAATAGGGTGTGTGTTAAAGTGGGGTGATATCATCTTTCTCTCCTGTATCACTGTGACTCCAGATTTAACTTCATTTAGAGATGACCTCAGAAGTCTGCTTTCAAAGCTCTTCATGAATGTTAGGCTCAAGCCAAAAGGCCCTCCTCGCTTCTTTGATAAACCCTGACGTGTAGTTTGTAATAACCTGAGATTTGGCAATAAGTACGTTTTCCTGGCACCCCACTCCAGTACTCCTGCCTAAAAAATCCCATGGATGGAGGAGCCTGGTAGGCTGCAGTCCGTGGGGTCGCTAGAGTCGGACACAACTGAGCGACTTCACTTTCACTTTTCACTTTTCACTTTTATACATTAGAGAAGGAAATGGCAACCCACTCCAGTGTTCTTGCCTGGAGAATCCCAGGGGTGGCGGAGCCTGGTGAGCTGCCATCTATGGGGTCGCACAGAGTCGGACACGACTGAAGCGACTTAGCAGCAGTAGCAGCAGCATGTTTTCCTGATCCATATGCTTCATAATTTGAGATTTTACATGAATGATAAAAAATAAACAAACTATTCAGGCTGAGCTGAGAAAGCAGAAGGGTGAGGAGATGGAAAGATGCGAAAGAAAGATTTTTTTTTTTTTTGCAGACTGGTTATGTTTCCTTGGAAGTAACCTGGTTGGGAAAACTCCAGGATACTATGCAAGGCTTAAAAAGCATCAAAGAAGCAAAAGAGTAGTTGCCTAAAGTGGGGCAGTGTAGACAGTCTGTTGTGGCAGCTATTTCTATATATATCTCCACATATCTCCATTATTCAGGAGGTTTACTTTAAAATAGGCTACTGGGGCTCCACCCCAGCATCATATGTCTGTCAGCTAGAAGTGATAGCTGAGCACAGGCAGCTGTGTGGGCTGACTTCTTGAGGCTCTTTACAGGTTAAACTATCTGGAACACTGGCTTGAGCTCCGCCCACTTCCCACAGACACAGCGTCTGATGTGCTGTTTCTATTGACCATTTTTTTTTTTTTAATTTTAAATTTTATTTTTAAACTTTACATAACTGTATTAGTTTTGCCAAATATCAAAATGAATCCGCCACAGGTATACATGTGTTCCCCATCCTGAACCCTCCTCCCTCCTCCCTCCCCATTCCATCCCTCTGGGTCGTCCCAGTGCACCAGCCCCAAGCATCCAGTATCGTGCTTCGAACCTGGACTGGCAACTCGTTTCATACATGATATTTTACAAGTTTCAATGCCATTCTCCCAAATCTTCCCACCCTCTCCCTCTCTCACAGAGTCCATAAGACTGTTCTATATACATCAGTGTCTCTTTTGCTGTACACAGGGTTATTGTTACCATCTTTCTAAATTCCATATATATGTGTTAGTATACTGTATTGGTGTTTTTCTTTCTGGCTTACTTCACTCTGTATAATAGGCTCCAGTTTCATCCACCTCATTAGAACTGATTCAAATGTATTCTTTTTAATGGCTGAATAATACTCCATTGTGTATATGTACCACAGCTTTCTTATCCATTCATCTGCTGATGGACATCAAGGTTGCTTCCATGTCCTGGCTATTATAAACAGTGCTGCGATGAACATTGGGGTACATGTGTCTCTTTCCCTTCTGGTTTCCTCAGTGTGTATGCCCAGCAGTGGGATTGCTGGATCATAAGGCAGGTCTATTTCCAGTTTTTTAAGGAATCTCCACACTGTTCTCCATAGTGGCTGTACTAGTTTGCATTCCCACCAACAGTGTAAGAGAGTTCCCTTTTCTCCACACCCTCTCCAGCATTTATTGCTTGTAGACTTTTGGATCGCAGCCATTCTGACTGGCGTGAAATGGTACCTCATAGTGGTTTTGATTTGCATTTCTCTGATAATGAGTGATGTTGAGCATCTTTTCATGTGTTTGTTAGCCATCTGTATGTCTTCTTTGGAGAAATGTCTATTTAGTTCTTTGGCCCATTTTTTGATTGGGTCATTTATTTTTCTGGAGTTGAGCTGTAGGAGTTGCTTGTATATTCTCGAGATTAGTTGTTTGTCAGTTGCTTCATTTGCTATTATCTTCTCCCATTCTGAAGGCTGTCTTTTCACCTTGCTAATAGTTTCCTTTGATGTGCAGAAGCTTTTAAGGTTAATTAGGTCCCATCTGTTTATTTTTGCTTTTATTTCCAATATTCTGGGAGGTGGGTCATAGAGGATCCTGCTGTGATGTATGTCAGAGAGTGTTTTGCCTATGTTCTCCTCTAGGAGTTTTATAGTTTCTGGTCTTACGTTGAGATCTTTAATCCATTTCGAGTTTATTTTTGTGTATGGTGTTAGAAAGTGTTCTAGTTTCATTCTTTTACAAGTGGTTGACCAGATTTCCCAGCACCACTTGTTAAAGAGATTGTCTTTAATCCATTGTATATTCTTGCCTCCTTTGTCAAAGATAAGGTGTCCATACGTGCGTGGATTTATCTCTGGGCTTTCTATTTGGTTCCATTGATCTATATTTCTGTCTTTGTGCCAGTACCATACTGTCTTGATAACTGTGGCTTTGTAGTAGAGCCTGAAGTCAGGTAGGTTGATTCCTCCAGTTCCATTCTTCTTTCTCAAGATCGCTTTGGCCATTTAAATACTAGTCAGTAGCCATTTCCTCAGGGTGGGAAGGTTCTTCTCCAGCCACTTTATATTTTTGGATATGGTTTCCAGAATAATTTGAAATATATCTAGGTGTGATCCTTGGGCCTTAAGAGATTCAAAGAACACTTTTACCTGAAAAAAAAAAAAGCCAGAAAAGAATTACTGATATGGTTCATAAAACACTTTATCTTTCAAAGGGTTTCAAAACAGCTTGCAGATTATACAAACACAGGTGCAAGCATTTCTCTGCCAACCTCTAAAAAATTATTTTCTTCATCTCTTTTGGGGGCATAATTATTTCACTTTATCTTCAAACAATAGGTAAAGTAAGACAGGAATGACAAATCTTACAAGGAAGCACACTGTAGGTAAAAAAAGGTAAGAGACTGAGTCAAATTCATAAAGTAAGCAGTGATCTGGGATTTAAGTTCTGAATTTGCTTTAAAAGTAAATAAATTCAAGATTTATTGTGGAAAGACAATGTAAAACACAAGAATGCTTTTTAAAAAGAGGCTAGTAGAACTACCATAAAGAGTAATATTGTTAAAAACACCTTCAAGCACTCTTTCAAACTTCAATATAATCACTCAAGCGATGATACAATGCAAACTAAATACAAAAGGACTCGTCCCTCAAGTGTAATTTTCATTTTGAACGCTATGAACATTAATTCTGTCTCTTCCATTTACTTTCTAGGTGACATTGGACAAACAGCTTATTTTCTTTTAATAAAATAACAACTTAAAACCAGATTGCATCTAAATTTACTTTCAATTTATAACTTGAACATTTATTTTTAAATTGTTGGTAATAGAGAGTCACAAACCTCCTGCAACTCATCCTTGGAAGAAAAATGAGATGTTGTACCAGAGATGATCATTCTTATGGGAAATGAGCCCAACTCAAATCTGAAAATAAAAGGAATTTCATAGATGTAAGTAATAGGAACAATGACCTTATGTTTATAACACATTATATATATTTAAACTATGTAACATTAGTAACTATACGATAAGCCTGTAGGTTACAATGGATACTATCAATTACCACAAGAATAGCTCATATGCATCTGGGAAAATCTGAAAGCTATGAAATTTATCAAATTTGACTATAAGATTAAAATTTAGATAAAGCTTTTATAGGAAACATGATGAATGTTTATGTTTAAATTTAAGTTCATATTTAAAGCAGCACCCTACAATTTTTGATTATGCATTCCATCAACAAAATTTTTTGACCAAGAATTTCCCAATGTGCATATTTTTATTTATGAATTATATATATACACTAATTTAAAGGTAAAAAGGAAAACATAAGATAAGAATAAGATAAGAGCATGAGATAAGAAATGATACATGTAGTAATATTTTCTTCTTGCGCTCTAAGGCATTGTCTTGCAAACTTCCCCAACTCATTTTGGACATCACTGTGTTTAAACATCGTTATTGGGGCATTGTTGGTGGAACTCTTGTTCAAAGCCACAGATGGCATTCTTTACCCCTCTGTCTTACATAAAGAATCTGGCCACAGGTCTAAGGGGTTCATGCTGTAAAGCAGAGCACAGATACATCTCAGACATGCTGCCAAGTCTGGGCTCTGTACACACTCGGAGAGGAGAATAATTTCCAGTTACAAAATAAATCTACAGCATTGCAGAGAAATATGATCATCCAGGAGGGAACAGAGAGTCAAGCAAACAACAAAACCAATGATTCCAGTAGGGTGTTTAAGGAAAGTGATTTTTGTTTTGTTTTAAAAAAAACAGTTTCTAACTAATTTGGTCTCATGTGGATGTTAGCCCCTTTAAGGTCTGGAAGGGGTAGAAATGTGCTTTTTGCTCACAAAAAGCTATCAGTGAGAACTCTGAGTCCTTTATGACTAAGAAATGGGAGGGATGAGGGACTGAAGATGACTGGCATCAGACATGCTAAATGACACAAAAATAAGCAAATTGCACAGCTCTTTCATTTAGGGTACTTTCATAGAGTTAATAAGTGATATTTTGGATTTGGATGAGGAATGGTAGAACACCTTCGCAGGTGGTCTATTGTGAGAGAAAACCATGCCATCCTGTACATTCCGAGGAAATCTAATTATTATTGCTTTTGTTCTGGGACTATCTTAGGGCCAGGAGCATATTGCAGTGAGCTATAGTTCTCCCAAAAGTTGAAACCCCAGAGAAGACTCATAACCTATCCAGTTTTGGAGGGCAGCTCCCCAGGCACTTCTGATTAATTTCTTCTACTGCCTCCAAGCCCTCCACTGTATTACCTCTCCAAGGGAACTGGAGGTAGGGATTAGTTCTCTTCAAAATTTCTGAAGTTTTTTTTCCCCCAGAACAAAACTATATTAACAAAGTAAACGAAATAGTTTGCTGTACCATATATGGCTTCATTGCATTCTTCTGGGCTAGGGAGAGAGCCAGAAGGGAAAAGGGGATGGGGTTCATGACTGGATTTAACTCAGCTCTTACTTGTTCCCAGCAATTCTTCATGGCCGGAGATGAGTAACAGAAATCTGTTTCCCATCCCCTTCTTTTCATTCCTCTCCCTTATACCTGGACAGCGGGCTAGTGAGTTTTAAAATTGATATACTTCATCAAACCATTTGAGTAAAAATAGTATCATTTATATGCTTTAGGGAACATCTGATTACACTTGGTTTTAGGCAACTGAAGTATCTGGGTGGAAGAATACACATTGTGAAAGTCACTCAGTTGTGCCCGACTCTTAGTGACTCCGTGAACTATACTGCCCATGGAATTCTCCAGGCCAGAACACTGGACTGGGTAGCCTTTCCCTTCTCCAGGGCATCTTCCCAACTCAGGGATTGAGCCCAGGTCTCCCGCATCGCAGGTGGATTTTTTACCAGCTGAGCCACCAGGGAAGCCCAAGAATACTGGAGTGGGTAGCCTATCCCTTCTCCAGCGTATCTTCCCGCCCCAGGAATTGAGCCTGGGTCTCTGCATTGCAGGCGGATTCTTGACCAACTGAACTATTAGGATATAAACAAATACTAACTTTTTAAGAAGATGGGTCCAGTTTTCTTTTACAAAGTTCCAGGCTAGTTGCTGCCCCTTGGGATTTCTGGCAGTCGTAAAAAGAAGAGTTGCCAAGTCCTGTGTCTTGATAACCTTTCCTTCCATTCCTAGTTCAATTAACCTGAAGAAACAAAGATCACTTAATTTTTCATGGCATGTGATGTATAATGGAAATTAACTCAGACTGTCAGTATATTAAAAGCATCAGAGAGAAAGAGGCACAATGAAAGTGTAATGTACCCAAAACAGTAATAAACTCTCTACTGGCTAACATTTTTTAATATTCCAGTTAAATGTTTACGTTTCTCTAGAAATAATTTTATCCACTTATTATTTCAGTAAACTTCAATTAGCTTCTTATACACAAAAATGTATTTTTCAATAATAATAATTTACCTCCAAGATTCTGACACTAAAACATAGCTATTTGCTTAGTATCAATCACATGATTAAGGAACATCTGTTTTCACTAGGTGCATTTTGTCAATACACGGGTTTTGGAAAAAATTCAAAATGGTTCAAATCCTGAGTTAGTTATTATTATATGCCTTTGAAATTGATGGCTGAATTTTAGTAACTTTCCTGAATATGTGTAAGTTTACTTTTAACAACTTAAATTCACTTACTTCATTAACTTTTGCTGATGTTTGCTGGTTGACAATGCATACAGAATTTTGTTTTTTTCGGCACCCGACAATGACAGTTGATATTGCTGCAAAAGGTAATTCCATCCTGCTGTTGTTTGAGCCCCCACGGAATACACGATCGCTAAAACATCTGTTGGGATACTGTAACATTAAGCACAAAAGTGAAAAAAAGTTCTACGAAAGAAAAAATTAGTTTTTCTTATTATGATTTTAAATTCTAAAACAGAATCACCTTTGAGTTATTTCCTGTTGTTGTTCAGTCACTAAGCTGTGTCTGACTCTTTGCGACCCCATGGACTGCAGCACACCAGGCTTCCCTGTCCTTCTCAATCTCCCTGAGTTTGCTCAAACTCATGTCCATTGATTCAGAGATGCCATACAACCATCTCATCCTCTGTTGTCCCCTTCTCCTCTGCCCTCCGTCTTTCCCAGCATCAGGGTCTTTTCTAGTGAGTCAGCTTTTTGCATCAGGTGGACAAAGTATTGGAGCTTCAGCTTCAGCATCAGTCCTTCCAATGAATATCCAGGGTTGATTTCCTTTAGAATTGACTGGTTTGATCTTCTTGCTGTCCAGGGGACTCTTAAGTGTTCTCCAACACCACAATTCAAAAGCATCAATTCTTTGTTGTCCAGCCTTCTTTATGGAAAATTTTATGTACTGTTACTTTGCAAACTATTTGTGTTTTTTCCTACTGATAATAAAATGTTTAAAGAATAATAATCATAAAAATTTAAACTACATGGAGAATCTTCATGAGAAGATGAAATCAATAAAAGATGTGATTTCTGAAATATAAATGCACTGGTTTATATACAATTCTGTCAATAAATTGCATGTATTGGTACTATATGATTTTTTTTTAATTATTACTTGTTGCTTTAATGTCGCATTAGGAATATTTTCTAGTAGGCCTGTTTGAGAGTTATCTGACTCTCTAGGTGTAAAAAATTGTAATTTAGCACAGTTGTTTAGAGTTCAGTCATTTATATTATAATTCTGTAAAATGATAACATGCAATATTATTATTTTCTGTCCCCCTAAAGAAGGCACCATGGTTTTCAAGTTTTACTGTCCTAAAGGATACTAACTAGTCTTTATTTTAATTTAGTTATGATTTTTAATTCCAAATATAATTGATCAGTAATAGCCAATATCCATATTGATGGCTTGGAAAAGTACAGTACAGAGAAGCAGGGATGGGACAGGAAATTTGCATTTATCATACAGGGTTCATAACATTGTACTAGTCTCTATACAACTTACTTAACTGCCAAAGTTACCCAGTGAGATGTAAAAGTTACCCTAATTTTTTAAAAGTGGAAATAAAGTTCAGAAAGTTTAAGTAACTTGCACTGAGGTAACATATTAGCCTTTTTTGAGATGGGATTTAGACATATGATCCTAAAACTGTACTATTTCCACTGTACTATATGTACATAAATATCCCAAAAGCCTTTGAATCATAAAACAAAAAGCAACCAAATTATAATCCACATTATTTTTATTTTAGTGTATTTTACCAAAGGAAATCAGTCCTGGGTGTTCATTGGAAGGACTGATGTTGAAGCTGAAATTCCGATATTTTGGCCACCTGATGTGAAGAGCTGACTCATTTGAAAAGACCCTGATGCTGGGAAAGATTGAAGGCAGAAGGAGACAGGGACGACAGAGGATGAGATGGTTGGATGGCATCACCGACTCAATGGACATGAGTTTGGGTAAACTCCAGGAGTTAGTGATGGACAGGGAGGCCTGGAGTGCTGTGGTTCATGGGGCTGTAAAGAGTCGGACATGACTGAGCAATTGAACTGAATTGAACTGTACAAATTTAAAAAAACTGGTAACAAATGAATCGTGAGTCCCTTGAAGGTAGGACACCTAGCTGTTTCTCTCACCAGCTTATTCTTGGCACTAACTGCGGCACCTGGCACAAAAGCAGCAGGCAAAGCATTATATTCTGAATTCATGAATAAAGGAAGTAATCTGTAAAGCATTATATTCTGAATTCATGAATAAAGGAAGTAATCTCTAAAGGATTAATACTGATGGTCTTAAACTTTAAAAAAATAAACCTACAATATTTGATTATGTAGTCTTGATTACAAGCTTAAATGAGATTTTCCTAGAATGTTTTCATAGTATAGCATCCTATACTATAGGATGTTGAACCATCATATCTATTGGACTTGAGTGACTTCTGGTAAGATCATTCTTCTTGTAAGTAGCATAAAGACAGAATATAATCTGATGTGCTATACGGCAGCAGAATGTTTATATTTTAGCCTCATTCATACAGTTTATTTAAACATGAACAAAAAGAAGAAAAAAATACAGCTAAAAGATTTTTTTTTTCTGAAACTGATTTTAGGCCTAAATCCTAAAGACTGAAAAAGTCCAAAAAGAAGAAAGCAAATTACTTTTTTAAAAAATAAGAAGTCAAGAAAAGATTTCAAAAAGCTCATGGAGATTTAGTTATATGGAGACAAATTGTGATAGCATTTCATAACATGAAATTTGGGAGAGGAAAAATTGACACTATTGCTTTACCTGCTACTAAAGCTGTGAATTTTTTCTTCTATTCTAAAAAATGAATTTTCCTTAATTCACATACAGATTTGATTTCTCAAAACATCCAGCTTGAAATTCAGAGTTTTAATAGCAACAATATAAAATCATGTGTTGGACAGAAATTAAGGCTTACATTGAAAAGATTGTGGGGCCTTTTAATACTATGGGTTGCAGCTGCTAGACTGAACTGCAACAGAATCGATTTGATCACTGGGCATTTACCTGATTACAACAACCACTGGAATCAACTTTGCCACCTTACACATCCTTTAGATGGCCCAAATCATCAGTTTCCTATCAAAGCTGAAACTTGAGGCTAAGACAGTGGTATGTGGTGCGTATGGTATGGTATTGGTTAATGAGGAAGTAAATACATTGAACAAAGCTCCCTCCCCACCACCTCATTTTTTGTTTCATCAATTGATCATTGGCGTTTCGATTGCATGTACATTTCACATTGCTTTTTATCTTTAAAAGGCGTTACTCTTGGCAGTCGGGCACCACTCTAGTCTACCCCACTTTCACCCGCTGGCTGTCTTTCTGAAACCATGCTAATGTTTATTAGCTTTTCCCTGCAGGGAACTAAACCTCACTTCCCACAAAAATCTATTGAGCACTTACTATGTGGGAGCATGAAACAAGGGTATGTAATTCCCAGCATGTTTTTTTTTTTTTTCCTGTCCTCACTAAAAGGTTTTAGATTTAATGTCTCTCATGATCAAAGACTTTTACATCAAAGTGAAAGGAACAAAGAACAGAAGTCCAGATTTACTTTAATTTTCCACTGGATTCCATCCACTGAGAGAAGAGTTCAGTTGCCTTCTGGATGCAAGGAGCATGGTTCAGGTAACAGGCCAGCTTCAAGACAGTGGAGCGAAGCATTCTGTCCCAGACAGAGCCCTCGTCAAGCCAGCTTTGCGTGTCAATCACTGGCTTAAAATACTGGAGAAGGTAATGCTGCAGAAAGCATAGGATGGTTTACAGAGAGGCTAAATTTAGTTCTTAACACAGCCCTCACTCACCCATCTAATGGGTTCAACTCTAAACAGTCTGCATGAACATTTCCCAAAGCATGGAACTACTAATTGCTACATTTTGCTTGTTTTCTGGTGTGTGGTCTCCCCCCACCACAGTTCCTTTCTCCATTAGAAATACAATTTTATTTCTTATCTGAGAGGGGACTATCAATTGATGTAAGATAAAATCCCTTTAGGAGGGATGCTTTGCTTATGACCCTGGTACCCAGCTCTTAGGGTGATGGTGACATAGACCAGGGGATAACCAACCATTCGATACTTAAGGGGTGACTGTGTCCCAGGCGATTTCCTTAGATTCGCCAAGCTTTAACCCCAAGAGTTCACGCAAAATAGAACAAGTCTCACTGATCGTCCCGCTGCCATGGCTTTTACTTAATGAACCTTCTGAAAGGAATACAAACCTTGAGATTTTCAGTGACATCTGAAATGTTCCTTCTTTCCACCATGCGGTAAAACAATTCTAGGTATTCCAGACCTTTGAGAAGCGCGGGAATGCTTGTTTCATGTTGGAGGTAGCGAGTCAGGTCAAGGGCTTTGTCTAGGGTCAGCCTTCCTGCACTGAGGTATAAAACAAACGTCGGAGGTTTGTGCGTATCTTACAGTTCTCAATATTTTAAGTAGTAAGACAAATATGATACAGAGACCAATAACAGAAGCAGCTCATTATAATTCAAACCATTTGGTTTAAATCCTAGCTCTCCCACTGATGCGGGCAAATTAACCTCTGAGCTTCACCTGCCTCCTCTATATAATGGGAATAATATTAGTATCTACTTTAAATCTCTGTTGTGAGGATTAAATGACTTAATATAGGTAAAGTGCTTAGAATAATTGCCTAAACATAAATAAGAGTTTTCTAAATGAAATAAACAGCTAATATTAATATCTAGTACCAAATAATATCAAACTTTTAATGTATTTGTCATTCTCTAATTGCTTAATTTGTGGTTTTGAATTGTTCCTCCACGTGTATTTGGAAATTTTGAGGACAGGTGCCATATCTTTTTTTTTTTTGACGTCCCTTCCTAGAACCTAACAGAGAAGCCACAGTTATTCTGAGTAAGACAAAACAAGGATTTTCTTTGTTTTTAAAGAATCTATTTAGATTCTAAAGTGATATGTCTTCTTTATATTTTCCTTTAATGCAAACAAACAACAAAACTATTATTCTGAGCGCTGAAACTTCAGCGTGTCTTTTATAGAGGAAGTAAGTTATTATATTGTCACCTCCATAACGTGGTTGCTCACTCATGTTTCTGAGAAGACCTGTGTCCCTGCAGCATCTATAACCCATTCTTGCCAGCATCCAACTCCCATATTAAGCATAATAGTTTGATATGGAAACAGATTCCAGAACAAAGATACCTGTGTTGAATTTTTCATTAATATAATGCCCTACCTCCTTTGGGATTTTTAACATTTTAAATGCTCATCTGAAATAAGGGAACTGAAACCAGAAAGAAGTGGCATCAAAAAGAACCAACTTTTGTTGTGACTGTACTCTTCTCAGTCACAGTGACATAGAGCTTTAAAACAGACCCACAGTAGATTTTCTAAAAATTTCATCTGACGACAGAGGGCCGGACCATATGCGCTATGATTTTAGAGTCTGCTGTATTTTTAAAAGTACAAATCCACAAAATGTCACTATTCCTTCCACACGTGCAACTGTCATGATATGTGGTACGCTAGCTAAGCATAAATATAGTCACAACCTTTACAATTTTAAATGTTAAATCTCGTACACAATCCATTCATTACATTGCTCACACTGGGGAAATCAATATGGAACTGGTAGAGAAATTAAGGAGGAATTGACTGCTTATGTTTAGGCTTGCCTGGAAAAACAAGCTGTTTTCTTCTATCTACCATCAACAGAATAATATATAGAATAAATCAGGTCACAAGGTCACCAACAGAAAAAATATTAAGGATCAGGTGGAGTATTATGCATTGGAAACATTTCCTATTCTGAGAATTACTGAAAAGTACTCATTTTATTCAGTGTGACATATTATTTCTTTACCGGTACTATGAAGTATACTCTACTTAGAGGATAAGCAACAGGACAAAACCAGGTATTATATTCTAGGGTCAAAATTCTGAAAAGAATGTTTAATACATAAGACCACTTTATATTAATCTTTTTTTCTTTTTGGCCCAGCCTGGCTGCGACGGATCACGCAGAAGCGTGGCGAGAGGAGCTACCCCAACCCGAGGTCAGGGGCGGAAGCCGGGAGGAACTACCCCACGTCCAAGGAGCCGTGGCTGCGCCGGTGCAGGAGGGCCGAGAGGAACTGCTCCACGTTCAAGGTCAGGAGGGGCGGCTGTGAGGAGATACCCCTCGTCCAAGGTAAGGAGCAGCCGCTGCGCTTTGCTGGAGCAGCCGTGAAGAGATACCCCATGTCCAAGGTAAGAGAAACCCAAGTAAGATCCAAGGTGTTGCGAGAGGGCATCAGAGGGCAGACACACTGAAACCATAATTACAGAAAACTAGTCAATCTGATCACATGGACCACAGCCTTGTCTAATTCAGTGAAACTAAGCCATGCCCTGTGGGGCCACCCAAGACGGCCGGGTCATGGTGGAGTGGTCTGACAGAATGTGGTCCACTGGAGAAGGAAATGGCAAAACACTTCAGTATTCTTGCCTAGAACCCCATGAACAGTATGAAAAGGCAAAATGATAGGATACTGAAAGAGGAACACCCCAGGTTGTTAGGTGCCCAATATGCTACTGGAGATCAATGGAGAAATAATTCCAGAAAGAATGAAGGGATGGAGCCAAAGCAAAAACAATAGCCAGCTGTGGATGTGACTGGTGATAGAAGCAAGGTCCGATGCTGTAAAGAGCAATATTGCATAGGAACCTGGAATGTCAGGTCCATGAATCAAGGCAAATTGGAAGTGGTCAAACAGGAGATGGCAAGAGTCAACGTTGACATTCTAGGAATCAGCAAACTAGAATGGACTGGAATGGGTGAATTTAACTCAGATGACCATTATATCTACTACTGTGGGCAGGAATCCCTTAGAAGAAATGGAGTAGCCATCATGGTCAACAAAAGAGTCCAAAATGCAGTACTTGGATGCAATCTCAAAAACAACAGAATGATCTCTGTTCGTTTCCAAGGCAAACCATTCAATATCATGGTAATCCAAGCCTATGCCCCAACCAGTAATGCTGAAGACGCTGAAGTTGAATGGTTCTATGAAGACCTACAAGACCTTTTAGAACTAACACCCAAAAAAGATGTCCTTTTCATTATAGGGGACTGGAATGCAAAAGTAGGAAGTCAAGAAACACCTGGAGTAACAGGCAAATTTGGCCTTGGAGTATGGAATGAATCAGGGCAAAGGCTAATAGAGTTTTGCCAAGAGAACGCACTGATCATAGCAAACACCCTCTTCCAACAACACAAGAGAAGACTCTGCACATGGACATCACCAGATGGTCAACACCAAAATCAGATTGATTATATTCTTTGCAGACAAAGATGGAGAAGCTCTATACAGTCAGCCAAAACAAGACCAGGAGCTGACTGTGGCTCAGATCATGAACTCCTTATTACCAAATTCAGACTTAAATTGAAGAAAGTAGGGAAAACCACTAGACCATTCAGCTATGACCTAAATCAAATCCCTTATGATTATACGGTGGAAGTGAGAAATAGATTTAAGGGACTAGATCTGATAGACAGAGTGCCTGATGAACTATGGATGGAGGTTCATGACATTGTACAGGAGACAGGGATCCAGACCATCCCCATGGAAAAGAAATGTAAAAAAGCAAAATGGCTGTCTGGGGAGGCCTTACAAATAGCTGTGAAAAGAAGAGAAGCGAAAAGCAAAGGAGAAGAGGAAAGATATAAGCATCTGAATGCAGAGTTCCAAAGAATAGCCAGGAGAGATGAGAAAGTCTTCCTCAGCGATCAATGCAAAGAAATAGAGGAAAACAACAGAATGGGAAAGACTAGAGATCTCTTCAAGAAAATTAGAGATACCAGGGGACATTTCATGCAAAGATGGGCTTGATAAAGGACAGAAATGGTATGGACCTAATAGAAAGTGAAATCAAGTGAAGTCACTCAGTCGAGTCTGACTCTTTGTGACCCCATAGACTGTAACCTACCAGGCTCCTCAGTCCATGGGATTTTCCAGGCATGAACACTGGAGTGGGTTGCCATTTCCTTCTCCAGCAGATCTTTCTGACCCAGGGATTGAACCCAGCTCTCCTGCATTGTAGGCAGACGTTTTATTGTCTGAGCTACGAGGGAAGCTGGACCTAACAGAAGCAGAAGATATTAAGAAGAGATGGCAAGAATACACAGAAGAACTGTACAAAAAAGAGCTTCATGACCCAGATAATCATGATGGTGTGATCACTCACCTAGAGCCAGACATCCTGCAATGGGAAGTCAAGTGGGCCTTAGAAAGCATCAATACGAACAAAGCTAGTGGAGGTGATAGAATTCCAGTTGAACTATTTCAAATCCTGGAAGATGATGCTGTGAAAGTGCTGCACTCAATATGCCAGCAAATTTGGAAAACTCAGCTGTGGCCACAGGACTGGAAAAGGTCAGTTTTCATTCCAATTCCAAAGAAAGGCAATGCCAAAGAATGCTCAAACTACCGCACAATTGCACTCATCTCACACGCTAATAAAGTAATGCTCAAAATTCTCCAAGCCAGGCTTCAGCAATAGGTGAACCGTGAACTTTCAGATGTTCAAGCTGGTTTTAGAAAAGGCAGAGGAACCAGAGATCAAATTGCCAACATCTGCTGGATCATCGAAAAAGCAAGAGAGTTCCTGAAAAACAACTATTTCTGCTTTATTGACTATGCCAAAGCCTTTGACTGTGTGGATCACAATAAACTGTGGAAAATTCTGAAAGAGATGGGAATACCAGACCACCTGACCTGTCTCTTGAGAAACCTATATGCAGGTCAGGAAGCAACAGTTAGAACTGGACATGGAACAACAGACTGGTTCCAAATAGGAAAAGGAGTACGTCAAGGCTGTATATGGTTATCCTGCTTATTTAACTTATATGCAGAGTACATCATGAGAAACACGGGGCTGGAAGGAGCACAAGCTGGAATCAAGATTGCAGGGAGAAATCTCAATAACCTCAGATATGCAGATGACACCACCCTTATGGCAGAAAGTGAAGAGGAACTAAAAAGCCTCTTGATGAAAGTGAAAGTGGAGAGTGAAAAAGTTGGCTTAAAGCTCAACATTCAGAAAACGAAGATCATGGCATCTGGTCCCATCACTTTATGGGAAATAGATGGGGAAACAGTGGAAACAGTGTCAGACTTTATTTTTTTGGGCTCCAAAATCACTGCAGATGGTGACTGCAGCCATGAAATTAAAAGACGCTTACTCCTTGGAAGGAAAGTTATGACCAACCTAGATAGCATATTTAAAAGCAGAGACATTACTTTGCAAACAAAGGTCCGTCTAGTCAAGGCTATGGGTTTTCCAGTGGTCAAGAATGGATGTGAGAGTTGGACTGTGAAGAAAGCTGAGCACTGAAGAATTGATGCTTTTGAACTGTGGTGTTGGAGAAGACTCTTGAGAGTCCCTTGGACTGCAAGGAGATCCAACCAGTCCATCCTAAAGGAGATCAGTCCTGAGTGTTTATTGGAAGGACTGATGTTGAAGTTGAAACTCCAATACTTTGGCCACCTGATGCAAAGAACTGACTCATTTAAAAAGACCCTGATGCTGGGAGGGATTGGGAGCAGGAGGAGAAGGGGACGACAGAGGATGAGATGGCTGGATGGCATCACCGACTCGATGGACTTGAGTTTGAGTGAACTCCGGGGGTTGGTGATGGACAGGGAGGCCTGGTGTGCTTTGGTTCATGGGGTTGCAAAGAGTCGGACACAACTGAGCGACTGAACTGAACTGAACTGATTTTTTACTAAGACAAATTCCATTATTTATTCGTACTTACCTACTTAAAATACTTTAATCTTAATACTCATCAAAGAGGGAATCATTTTCATGGAGTTATTATTTAATAAAAATCCAGCGCCTCACCACCTGCTTTCTGCTTCAATTAATGCACAAAATGTTATCTGAATGTCTGTTTACCTTAAAGACTAAACATATATATATGCATATATTTTAGCCCAACAAAAAAATCTATATCTACTTATTTGCATAAGGTTTCAGCTAAATGGTACCTTTGTGAAATAAACTGTATCCCTGAGGAAACAATCTGGGACTTCTTTCTAGGGTATTGGAATACAAAAGATAAATAGTTTACCTGTAAGGAATTTATGGTTGTCATCTTAATTCCACTCAACTCAGAGGAGATCCAAGTATTAAATATTTAATAACAAGTATGAAAACTCAGTTAAAATGAATATGCATTCCTGGGTCAAATTTTGTCTCTAAGCTCAATGCAGTCACAGATTATATCCTTAAACTCTTAAGTAGATATTTCACAAAGCAGGGAAGGAAAAACTACATATCACTAAAGCAGAGGAATAAGAAAAAAAAAAAAAAGTAGACCTATTATGAGACTTTAAAATTGTTTTCTTATACAATTAGTTTTCTTATAAAAGTAGTATAAACAAGTTACAAGACAATTGGAAATTAAAGAAGGGGAAAAACACATAATTTCATTACCCCTACATATTCATTAGTAGGTCTTTGGAATATTTCTTTCCCCTTTTGTTTTTTTCACCATTAGCTCATTTTTTTTTTCCATGTAGTTGCTAACTTAAGCTTACATTCTGTTTTTTCTTTTCACTTTCACATTATTTGAAATGCATTTTTCTGTGTTGTCACCTCATCTTCCTATTTAGTACATGATCTTTTAAACAATTTATATTAGATAAGACTAATAATGCTAACAGCTACCATTTATTGAGCATTTATTACTGTACTTAGGGCTGTATCTACATTACCTTATGCAACCCTCAAAACAACCTCATATGATAGACACTATTATTACTGGAGTTTTAAAGATTAAAAAAGTTTTGAAGACTAGAAAATTTAGGTTTAAAAAGGTTAAATAGCTTGTCAAAAGTCAAACAATAAGTGAAGAGGTAGTATGTATTGATAGTTGACCTGTTTTAAGCCAAAATTTGTACTCAGAACCTCATTAACCTATCTAGTTGGTAAAGAAATGATGATTGCTTGTCTACTGATACATCAGTAACTGCAGGATTCCTGCTGCTAAATTGAGAGTGCCCATAAATTTATAGGCTAGAAACAGCAGAAAAGACTTCCAGCTATTGGAAAGATCGGCTTTCATATTCTGAGTTGTAAGTATTCTTCATTCTGCCTAGTTTAAAATTTTTAATCTATTTTCTTTGCAATCTTCTCAGAGTTTCTCCTTTGAGCAGACAAACCTCCCTCAACTAACCATAGTCCGCTCCTCAGTTGGTCTCGCATGCATCCAGTCAGAAGTAGGATAGCTCATGATATTCCTGAGACCTTTGGGGTTGGGGGTTAAGCTCCCAGTCCTCTTCCTTTTCTAACTGGGGAATTCTGTTGTACAGAGAAGCTCTGCTTGAGAGATGTTTTGCTGGTTACTTTTACTTAATTTGACCTAAATAAGCATGTGAAAGAAAGTAATATGTCACACTGAATAAAATGAGTACATTACAGTAGTTCTCAGAATAGGAAAAGTTTACAGAGCATGATACGTCAACTGATCCCCAACTTTCTTCCACCAGTGACCTGGTGACTTGATTTATTCTACCTATTATTCCGTTGATGACAAGTAGGAAAAAAGAAAGAAAACACTGTATCTTTCCAGAAAAGTCTAAAGAGGAATAAACAGAAGTAGCCAATTCTTCCTTAATTTTTCTACCAATTTCATATTGATTTCCCTGATGTGAGCAAAGTAAGGAATGGCTTGTGCACCAGATTTTAAAATTACAAAGATTATAACCTTTTGTCTAATAGATTATGTCAGTATTTAGTGAAACAGCAAGATTCTAGCATAAACAATTTGAAACTTGAGGTCAAAAGCGTAAATGCCTGGAGGCTACCATAAGGGAGTGAAGCACAACCCCAAGTGTATCATTTAGGACTTGAGTACCGAGGTAAATGCACACCTGGCTTAAAGGAAGATCTGCCCACTGTACCCTCCTCTATGGCTGCCCTGTGGGAACGAAGACCCGCAGTTGCCAAATCTTCTCATTATTTAAGGGATTCCAGAAGTCAGGGTTTTTACATACATTTCTCCACATTTTGAAATGTTGAATTAAATTTTTAAACGTTAGGTGAATAAAAATATTTTATCAGTGGGTAGGCTTTGACTCATGGCCAGTATTTGACCTCCATTCAAATCCATATCATATGAATGATTAGCACTGAACGTTTGATTTGAAATCTAACATATCTGGTTAGGGAGCAGTGATGCCCTGTGAAATCAGTTGAAGTTTTGCATTACCTTACTAGCTGAAACGCATCGTGAATCAGACCTAGTCTGTCCTTTGGCCTGAGAAGTGTGTGGTTCTGATTCAACAACATAATGAGCTCGTCCCATCCTTGTCCCTCATAATGAACGATGTAGTAGCCATTGGAGTCCACGTTGAATTTCACCCAGTCGGTCTTCTCAGATAAATCCACAGTATCTAGGAGGAGAAAATTGGTATGGGTATTTCCTCATCAAAGAACACATCATGAATATCTCCAGAAGTATTCTTCTTCATATCATTAGTAATAAATCAACAGGAGGACAAAGTTCTGGAAGACTCATGATGATATTTATTTTCATAGTCTGCTGGATGGCTTATTTTGGGAATGGTGATTTTATTAAATTAATAAATAAACTAATTCCTAGGAAATGGGCTGATGAATGTGTTCTCGAAAGCAGCCTATGCGGATCTAAAAGGCATTTCTGGTAGCCTTGTCTCACGGTTTGGTTGCTGCATGTTGAAATATGTATATGTAAGTAGGTGATCCATTTGTCCAGTTCTTATCTGGGGCAAAATAAGGACTGCAGGTTGAACGTGAGATTATGAGGGAAACATTTTAAAATTTCAGTGACGTGTTTAAAGGAGAAGTTAAAATTATATTATTTTTAATATTTCAGACATTGTAGTAGGTGGTAAAATAACATTACTATATACTCTCAAAAACTCTTGAGGCTTAGTCCTCATTCAAAATAAATGAGAAAATTGAAGCTCAGGAGTTAAAAAATTTTCTTAAGGCCATACATCCTTCCAGTAGGTGACAGAATCAGGATTTGAATCCAGGGCCAATCAGTTCTAAAGTGAACACCTTTTCCCACTGAATCAGTAGGCATTAAAAGACATAAGATCAGACATCATCAATTCTTGAAACCCTTCTCTAAGTGCTAAAAACACAAGAGAACTTTCTCCTGAATTAAAAACCCAGACTTTTTAGCTTAAAGGTTCTTTTAGTAACACATAGGTATAGATATGACTGAGCGATTTCCCTTTCACTTTTCACTTTCATGCATTGGAGAAGGAAATGGCAACCCACTCCAGTGTTCTTGCCTGGAGAATCCCAGGGACGGGGGCGCCTGGTGGGCTGCCATTTCTGGGGTCGCACAGAGTCGGACACGACTGAAGCGACTTAGCAGCAGCAGCAGCAGCAACTGTCCTCCCTATAGCTCAGAACACATTTAATTTCAGAATTAAAAGGTTTTTTGGCTAATTAGTTCATTTTACCTGTCTTCAGTTTCAGAATGTGTCTGTGAATCACATGAGAGTAACTCGTGGAGTAGGTCACTGGGATATGCCAAAGGTACCTACATTTGAAAGTAAAGACTGTTACAGATGAAATCAATGGCCATTTCAATGTCCACATTGTCAGATTCAGAGAGGCTATAAAAGACACCTAATCGCCCGTCCTTCACACTATCATTGGCCTTATAAATTTTACAGGCTAAGACTAATGGTTCCTTGGGCGTGCAAAAATTCTTTAATGATTATGAAGGAGCAGTAATATATACCTAGTTGAACTCTGTCACAATTACCTGTGACATTTACAGTCTAAATTTTATACCACCACAATTCCTGCTGATTGTTTTCTTCTAAGTAAAAGAAAAAAAAATCTTCCTTTCACATTTCCAAAAATTCTCACAGTCTGATATTAATTTAAATAACTAAATCAAAGCTGTAGAAAAAAACCCCAAAAGGTAAAGATCTTACTCTAGCATGATTCTTCCACTTATCTTTTTGTTCAGTGAAGCTATCCGCATTCAACCCCCGCCTGCTAAGTGGTCAGCAAGCAGCAATAAGCCAGGAGCTGCTCGTTGGCCAAGTGCAGAGAGCAGAGAAGCAGAACGGATTGAAGGAAAAGGCCTCAGTTACTGTGGAAGGGCCTTCCTATGGTAAATAACTGAAATTAGCTATTTTTCCCTGACTAATTTCTAGCTGCCTCTAGAGCTCATTTCCTCTAACATAGTAAGCCATATTAGCTATAGTAATCCTATAAAATCAGATGCTTGAAAATACCAATAGGTATAAAACAGAAAGAATAGTAACTGAGGATATGCCCATTAGTCCTCAGAAAAACCTAAACTAGTAAAAGAGACAACAGACACAGACTCGATTTAATAAAAGGTCAGAAGAAATAATCTACCTGCCAACCCAGAGTACCAATAATCAACAAAGCAGTTGAAATATTTACACAAAAAGGTAAAAGGAGACACACAGATATCACTAAGATGTAATGGATCAAGATTCATGGATAGATTTTGGCTCTAGAAGGACAGAGATTTTCCCGGATAAACCCACCTGGGAGTAAAGAGAGAAAGAGTAGCAATTCATAAGTTTGGATAAGCATGGATCAGAGGGCAATAGTTTTATAAGAGAAATCCAAATCCTGCTTCATATAGATACTTGTTATTCTGAGCCATTCACACTATTGAACTCTCTCGTGACATTTTGATAAGTTGCAGAATTGTGAGTCCTGCTTTCCCAATAATAAATCAAACATTAAATTTTCCAGCCTGTGTTGCCAAGCTTCAAATTGTTTAAGCTCTCTGAGGTTTGGACTTCAAAAGGGCATACAGAGAAATGGATGGATGTGTTCATAGTTAAATGGCATAAGGGCTGCTGTTGGATGGAAATAGACATCTGATGAGATCAAAATGGAAAATGTTACATTCTATGTGTTAAAGGCCTTGAGTTTGCTTCTGATTCTCAAAAAAAATTCTAAAACTGTTTTTAGACAGCTAGATTTTAGAAAAAGTAATAATCATAAAAGCCAGCACTGATTCACTTGGATTATTTCTTTTCAAATTAATCTCATTCATCTTATTGAATGAGATCAGAGGAAGGTGGACAGTGTTGTATTTCTTGATTTTAGTAAAACCTTTACCAAGTTTTCTTAGGACAGGTTTGTGAGCAAGATGACCGAGTGGGTAATTGGATTTGCTTTTATTGTTACCAAGAACATTCATGTTTTAAGACATTACATTTATAGTCTCTTACTAAAAAATAAAAGGGAGCTGAAGGTCTTATCTAATTTAACACGTGTGTGTGTGTGTGTGTGTGTGTGCTCAGTCATGTCTGACTTTTTGCAACCCCATGGACTATAGCTTGCCAGGCTCTTCTGTCTATGAAATTTTCCAGATAAGAATACCAGAGCGAGTTGCCATTTCCTACTCCAGGGGATCTTCCGGATCCAGGGATCAAACCTGCATCTCTTGCATTGGCAGGCAGATTCTTTACCACTGCACCACCTGGGAAGCCCATGACTTAACACACAGGAAATGCCTTTTCTGATAAGATGTATAGCTGTCATACATCTTATCTTCCTAGGTATGGGTCAGTCTCATAACTTGAAGTGAAGTCGCTCAGTCATGTCCAACTCTTTGTGACCCCATGGACTGTAGCCTACAGGCTCCTCTGTCCATGGGATTTTCCAGGCAAGAATACTGGAGTGGGTTGCCATTTTCTTCTCCAGGAGATCTTCCCAACCCAGGGGTTGAACCTGGGTCTCCCGTATTGTAGGCAGACGCTTTACCATCTGAGCCAGCAGGGAAGTCTAGTCTACTGTCTCATAACTTATTAGTGCCCAGTACTCTTGCCTGGAAAATTCCATGGACAGAGAAGCCTGGAGGGCTACAGTCCATGGGGTTGTGAAGAGTTGGACACAACTGAGCAATTGAGCACACACAGCATAAAGAAGGCTAGTAGACAGTCAGGGAATATTATGTTAGAAATATAACTTCTGCATCAGAACTGAGGTCCTAAGTGTGGCCACAGGATTAGCAAGAATATGCTGCTCACCAACGCAGTCTAGGTCACCTGAAGCTCTTTAAGGCTGCTATTGAGGCTAGTTTAGCCTATTAAGTCCTGTGTAGAAATAGCATCGGAGAAGGCAATGGCACCCCACTCCAGCACTCTTGCCTGGAAAAATCCCATGGACAGAGGAGCCCTGTGGGCTGCAGTCCATGGGGTCGCTAAGAGTCGGACACAACTGAGCGACTTCACTTTCACTTCTCACTTTCATGCACTGGAGAAGGAAATGGCAGCCCACTCCAGTGTTCTTGCCTGGAGAATCCCAGGGATGGGGGAGCCTGGTGGGCTGCCGTCTATGGGGTCTCACAGAGTTGGACACGACTGAAGTGACTTAGCAGCAGCAGCAGCAGCAGAAATAGCATCCCATAAAATTGCCAGAGAAGCTGAAAGAAAGCTAATGCAGTTGTCAGTAAACTGAGATGAGGTAAACTAGACCGACAGGAAAAAAAAGCAACCACCTTTCCTGCAGAGTCCCCCATTCGGGGTCCTCTTTGAAAACCCCGGACAAGAAGCGCTCCTGCTGCAGTCTGAGGGAACGCCCTTCTCGTTTAACCACCACGAGGGGGATGCCTTTCTGCAGAGTCCATGTGGCCATCATCTCCTTGAGCTCTACATTTTCCCGCAGAAACGCGAGCTGAAAGGACAAGTGACTTTGGTAACCAGAGGCACAGGAGAGAAACCAGAGAGAGATCAGATACTTAGACCTCCTTGGATGCTAGGGACATGGCTTGGGCAGGAAGAGCAGACTCCAACTGCAGTCTCCCAGCGGGGCCATGTAGAACCTGGGCTGGACCTGCCCCTTCCCTCCCCATCCATGGGTACTCCTGGAAAGTTGCCTGAAGGAGGGACATGTCTGGGAGCCTGAGGGTCAATACAGGGCAAGAAAGGCCAAGAGGAAGGGCTTAAGACTGGGGCCCCTCTCTGCTCCCTTTCAAAACAGAAGAAAAAAAGGACCCACCAAAACAAAACAAAAACTCCCCTCCATTTCATTAACGATGGAATCCAGAGGTTTAGGAAGAAATGTCTCTTTTAAAAATTCCAATAGAACAGTATTATATCAATAGAGGTATATGGAGTGGAGGACAAAACCTCTAGCTTTTTATTAACAGTGTCTAGTACAGGTTTCTGATCACTGCATGATGCTGAATCTTCCTTTAAAACCATACTTGATGGGATTATCGTGACGCTTTTTAAAAAGTTTGCCTTTTCTTTTTTTTTTTCCATGATGACTATTTTTTTTTTCTCTCTCCTAAAATGTTCCAATAACTTCCCAGAAGTAAACAAAAAGGGCCTCAAGAACGCCATTCATACTATTTCCAAACCTAACATATTTGGTTTGGCATTTTGCAGAGCCCTGAGGATAGTGCAGCAATAACCACTCAGAGGAATTTTGAGCTGAGATATTTTTAGCCATTGGTGGGATTGTGGGAAAGCTGAATTATAACAACAAAAATACAGTAGTAAGAGCACCACCCTCCCCTTAATGGCCTCAGCATTCCTTCTTCAGTCAACTTTGTTTCAAGGAAAATTGTGGAGTTTATTCTTCTCTCCAGTTATTTAAAGGGGCAGCTGGACAACTTTACAGACTCACTCCAGGTCTGGAGATGAGCCAAATCTCTTCCACCCTCCAAGTCTCTTTCTACTTACTGTGCTGCTTGTCTTCTTGGAATCAGAATAACAAAATCCACCCGATGTGGAATCACCTTCTAAACAATTCTACAAAACAAAAATAAAAGAGCGCTGCCATTTGGCCTCTGAGAGTTGGCTTAAAATGAACATTTGACATGAGTGCAAACATTGTTAGCTTAAATGGACGAAAATGTAATTCATCTAGACATGATAATGAGCATAGCAATTCATTAAAAAGCATAAAAGTTACTCTTTTAAATATTTAATTGATATTATGTGACACCGTGCTGAGTTAGGTATTTGGGGAAATTTATCATTTTTGTGCCACCATTTCGTTTGACATCAGAAGGGGGTCAACTAAGAATTTAGGACCTTTAGGGGAAGGTTAGATGGGAGACTTCTACAGTAACTGTGATGTCATTGAGAGAATGAATACTAGACTGAGTCAGAAGACAGATTTTAAGTAACGACTCCATCACTCACTTGTATAACATCTTGAACGAATCTCTCCATTAGCATTAGTTTTTCCATTTAAAAAATGGGAAAACCCATTGAAAAAAATGGGTTAAGATTGCCTACGTCACCTTCTTGAGATGGTAATAAGCACAATGTGACAAAAATTAATATAGGATTGTTCACAGACCTGTAATTCTTGGCCAAATCTCTCCTTTAATCCCCTTTCCACTCACTAACCACACAAAAGATGGATTCTTCCTCTTTGGGAAAAAAAAAAGGCTCAGGCAAGGTCTACACACACACACACACACACACACACACACAAGTACACATCCTTGGAAAGGAGGAGGGAAGGAAATGGATGGGAGGGAAAAGCAATGTTCTTGTTGAGAACCTGGGAGGGAACCAGGACGAGATCATCTGGATCACCTGCAGGAGGTGATGGAGAAAGAGCATTTTCTTGAGACTTTTTTGAAAATTTACTTTTGTATTTTGGCTGCCCTGGGTCTGCACTGCTGTGAGGGCTTTTCCCTGGCTGCAGTGAACAGGGGCTACTCTGGAGTTGCAGTGGGTGGGCTTCTCACCGCGGTGGCTTCTCTTGCTTCAAGACACAGGCTCTAGGGACTTGGGCTTCAGTGGTTGCAGCTCCCTGGCTCGAGAGCGCACACTCAGTAGTTGTGGTATGTGGGCTTAGTTGCTCCGCAGCTTATGGGATCTTCCCGAATCAGGGATCAACGCTGTGTCTCCTGCATTGGCAGGTGTATTCTTTACCATTGAGCATCAGGGAAACCCCAAGAAAGAACCTTTTTTATAAGTATTACAAAGGATGGTGTATTTGATCCCTTTTAGGGTTTTTGAGAAATGTCAGTAAAAGTTTTGAGCTACTGTGAAATTTTAATTACTTGCATTTGCTTCTTTGACCACAAAATCACAATAAGTTAAACCTTAAGGATCCAGACTTAATAAGGGTGCAGAAAAATCAAATAAGATAATGTGCATGAATTTTTTTAAACTATGACGTGCTATACAAATATTGAATAATATTATTATCACCCCTGGGACAAAAGTGCTTACAAAGAATAGAGGACCTCTTTTGTGTACAAAGGGCTTCCCTTGTGGCTCAGCTGGTAAAGAATCCACCTGCAATGTGGGAGACCTAGGTTTGATCCCTGGGTTGGGAAGATCCCCTGGAGAAGGGAAAGGCTACCCACTCCAGTGTTCTGGCCTGGAGAATTCCATCAACTGTATAATCCATGGGGTCACAAAGAGTCAGACACGACTAAGCGACTTTCACTTTCAGTTCACTTTGTGTACAAATACCCTAGGGTATTTATTTCTACTTGCAGGCACAAGCCCTGTCAGTTTATTATTTCCATAAAAAAGTACTGTCCTTGCATTTGGAAATCTAGAAATATTTGAATAATTGTTAGAATCATCCGAGTTGACTGCATGTTTTCTCTTATATACTATCCTACAGGAATCTCAATGACAGAGACCATATATTTCTCAATCAAATGTTAACCATCTCTTAACCATGATTATAGGGACAATAGAATACTAGGGGCCTGACATGATTCTTTCTCTTAAGCAGATTTTGTTTATTATTATCACTGTTATCATTAAATCAATGGAAACCAATAAAAGAGAACGTCACTCGCTGGAGCAGATTCACGAGTGCTCTTCTAGGTATTCAGCAGAAAGGCTATGAGTGCTGGAGCTGGCTCTGAGAAGGAGGTGACCCCTCAGCTAGATCTCAAAGGATGGACAGCACCTGAGTTGCTGAAAAGAAGGAAGAACACTTCAGGCAGCAAGTGCACCAGAAACAAAGGCGTGATGACAGGGATGAGCAGGATTTCCTGCGCGAGGGAGAAGGTGGGTCTCACTCAACCGAATACGGGCTGGGACATAAAGCTAAACAAGTAGAATTTAAACTTAAGTTTGGGAAGAGAAGATTAGGAGTTACATGAAGGAATTACAAAGTCATGAAAGGTTTGGAAACAGAAGACAAAATGTAGGGTTAACCAGAAAAGGGAAGCCAAAGAGAAGCAGGTCAAATACTGAGCCCCCGGGGCTAAGCTAGTGTAGCATCTTGGTTTAGCGAGGTGCCAGAGGAAATAGGTGCTACCTGCTTAACCCTGGCGGTGTGGCAAGTGCAATAAACATCTGTTGCCTGACATTATAACTATTTATAAGCCTTCATAATTAGCTTGTCACTGTTTAGGCTCACCAGTAGTCTCCTGTAACTCAACCAATGACTTACATTTGACAGACTGTGCCACAAATCATCATTCTTCGCATTTCTATAGGTGAACTTCTTTAAGTAGTGAATAATTCCTTTCCTGAATGTCTCCTCACTCAGAAAATCCTTGAGCATATTCAAAATACAAGCTCCCTAAATAAAAACACAAAGAAAAAGAAGGTAAAGGGTAGCATATGTTTTTAAAGGAAGCTTACATGCCGTGGAACATGTGTAATGTCTGATAAATGAACCGCAAATAAAACAAAAAGTGACACAGAGGTAACCTGGCACCAAGAACTTCAACTCTTGATGTACTGGCCTCATTATATTCCTCCCAGGGCAGAGCATTTACCACCTGGTCCACAGCATCTCCTACCTTGTTGTACGAAACAGCATCAAACATTTCCTTTATTTGAGTAGCAGTTTTTGCTTGATTGGAGATAGGATGGGATGAATTTAATGAATCTCTTTTAATTACTTCAAAACACGTGTTCGAAAAACTGTCATCCTAAACGGGAGAGAACATTTGTTTTTTTCAATTGCCATTTGACACTCAAAGCAATAGCAAAGATGCTAGGTTTAGTAAGATATTCTCAGAAGTAAGTATTCAAACAATATTTCTTACAAAATGTTTCTTTCCCCTTATATAGTCCCCTTTCACCAATTCTCTGTTTTGTTAAAGGTATAAATGTGATATTTCCTCAGACACTACCTGAATGTTTACCACGAGCAAAGCCCTTGGAAACAGAAATAAAACAAAGGTTCCCATTTGGTGAGCATGTGCTATGTGTCAGGCTCTTATATTCCTCAGCTGCAGTCCTTTCAACACTCTGCAAGGAAGAGGCATTGTACACATTTTACAAGTGAGAGTGCATGAAGCTTTTGGATTAAACCACAGACTCGGCACATAGCAAAAAAAAAAAAAGACACTGGCTTTGAATCCATGTCTGTCTGTAACTGTACTGGACCAAATATTTACCCCAAAGAGCTAATTATCCATTACTAGTTAGCACTACCTTTTTATGTGCTGTTCAGACCTCCTTCGTGCTTGCTAAGTGGCTTCAGTCATGTCGGACACTTTTCGACCTTGTGAACTGTAGCCCACCAGGTTCCCCTGTCCACGGGATTCTCCAGGCAAGAATACTGCAGTGGGTTGCCATTCCTTTCTCCAGGGAGAATCCAACCCTGGTCTCCTGCATTGCAGGCAGATTCTTTACCATTTAAGCCATCAGGGAAGCACCATCTTAGAATTCATTATGTAAACAGACATATTGCTTATAGACTCTTGGATAAATATAGAATAATGCCTTAAATTTTCTTTTTGGCAATTTGGAGTATTTTGAAGCCAGACAGCCTCCAGATCTGTGAGAAAATACACTGGCTTAAGCCACCCAGTCTGTGGAATTTTGTCATGGCAGCCCTAGCAAACCCATACAATCTGTTTATACAAAAGAAAATACCAGAGATTCAAAAACACAATGCCGTGTTCTCTTTGGCATTTTCTAAAAATTATAATAGTAAGTTAATGATTTCTTAGGACGTATAGTATGAGATACAAAGTTGTGACTTACAAACTGTAGCTCTGGATATGTGATGTTGAGAGAGATAAGTTCCATGTATGTTGCAAAACCTTCATTGAGCCAAATATCATTCCACCATTCCATTGTAACCAGGTTGCCAAACCACTGGGAGGTAAAAACTCAATGTTAAACAAATATAAAAAATTATTAACTGTAGCAAAAAAAATACGATGGGTGGTAACTTCTTTTTTAGTAGTTGAGGCCTCTGTCTTTGCTACCCCTTTCTCTCTGCACAGCATCTTTCTACTGGTTTCCCTGCCTTCTCCCCTCACCACCACATTTTTGCTTGTTTTGATTATGTCTATTGTGTCCACATTGCCTCCAATGCCCTACCTTCCATTATATCCTCCTTATATTTCCTAGATATTAGACTTAATATTAAGGAAGAGAATGAGACATTTTATTTTAAACATTTTGCACAATAAGTATAATTTCACCTTGTCACTGACTCACAGTGAGGGTCTAAGGAGAAATATAAGCCAGAATATTCTTGATGAAGTCATCTTTATGTATTAAGTAGCAGGTACTTAAAAGGATAAGAATTCATTTAGGACTTTCAGATTGTTACATAATATTACTAATGAGCAAATGTCGTTGTTGACCTCTGTCCCAGTTTACTTCTAGGGATCATTTGGCCACTAATGAGAATAAAAGTCTGAGATTTTAAATATATATAAATAAAGAATGCAAAAAGATAAGCTAAATAGAAATTTACCCTTGACCTATATTTGATCTGTAACACATTTTAAATATTATTATTTTTTATATATTATTATATCTTACCTATTTGGCCTTTGTTGTTTTAATGTGCCTCTAGTTTATCTATTTTAAGAGTGCAGTCTCCAGATGGATTGGAAGCTTAAATAATAAGATTTTAAGATTCAAAAGAGCCTTGTTATAGAACAGAAGTCACTAGATCCATAGCTTCTAGAAACTGCTCAAGCTCTATACTTTTCTTACAGCTTTCAGATCATATTGCAAATGCATGCCAATCTTCTAAAGGACATCTGTGAGAAGGAATGGTGGGTGTTTCCTCAATTTGAGAAGTGATGAACACAAGAAGTTCAAGCTGGTTATGGTCATTTCACCAGTCAGGAAGAATATTTTATTAATTCATTCAGTCAGTGAATATCTGTTAAGAATCTACTATGTTCCTGGCACTATGCCATGGAAAAATCTCTTATTTTTAACTGTACCCTTTATCATTACCATAGTAATAAGAGGGTTATTATTATTTTTTTAAGTAGCAAACAAAGGACCTTGTTATATAGGACAAATACAAAGATGTATGTAATAGTTGCTGCTGCTGCTAAGTCGTTTCAGTCGTGTCCAACTCTGTGCGACCCCATAGACGGAAGCCCACCAGGCTCCCCCATCCCTGGGATTCTCCAGGCAAGAACACTGGAGTGGATTGCCATTTCCTTCTCCAATGCATGAAAGTGAAAAGTGAAAGGGAAGTCGCTCAGTCGTGTCCGACTCTTAGCGACCCCATGCACTGCAGCCTACCAGGCTCCTCCGTCCATGGGATTTTCCAGGCAAGAGTGCTGGAGTGGGGTGCCATTGCCTTCTCCGGTATGTAATGGTGCCACTACCTTAATACAGATGGTGGAGGTCAACCAGTAGAGATATACATGCAATAAAATGTTATTGGCACTATGATTTATATCTGCACAAGAGGCAGAGGGGATTCCAGAAGGAAAAAATCAGTTTCGCTGAGAGAGTATGTAGGATAACTGGGAAATGCTTCACTTCCTGAGTCTTACAAGTGGTCCCCAGGAATGTTGGAAGCAGGGTGTGCTCTAAGCAGATCAGGTAGCAGGAACAAGAGCACAGAGAACTGATACGACCTGGGCCTGTTGAGGTAATGGCAGGTCATCTGGGATGGCTAACGCTGAAGGTGTCATTCAGAGAAGAGACCGGAGAGGTGGCGGGGAGCTGGGTTATCTGGGCCTTATGTGACACACTGCGGATCCTTGACTAACCCAGCATTGAGAGTCTTTGCCAGGGCTTTATGCGGAGGACTGGCATGGCCAGATGGAGATTAATGGGAAGACAAAATAGTCAAGGCAGAAACTCCAGTGCTGCTTCAGCCCTGGACTCTGCGTCTTCATGAAAGAGAAGCTTTCAAAGGAAGGCCTTAAGGCAGCATGGAGCCTCAAAAGGAGAGTTCTCTGCTTATTTCCCTATGAACACTGGGTAGAAAATTAGGGACCCCCAGACTCAATTAAGTGCTTGTGCCTTAGAGCTTTCAGTGACTAATAATCCAATCCCCTAAGATGAGCTGGTGGGTAGATGCTAAGCCAGAGGAAGCTGTTCATATGCTCTCAAAGTACAGCACTGAGCATGGCTCCAAGTTCTTCGTCTGCTGCTTAAAACAAACAAACAACCCCTCTTATTACTATGGTCATGATAAAGGGTAAAGTTAAAAATTAAAAAATAAGAGATGTTACCAGTTTCTACAATTGAATGATATGTGCCTATATGGTGAAAGAGAATTTCCGGTGTCTTTAATAATTCACTGCATAACAGGGAACTTGCAGAAATAAAACAGAATGAAAAAAAGTCTCTGGTATCTGAAGAGCTGATTTTACTGTTTCATAATTGTATGTAATGCCGGGTTGATAGACAGGCCTTGGAAATCTTATTCTGTAAGAAATGGTGGCGGTGGTGGGCACTCTCACTGCTGTGACTGGCTAACACTTACTGAGAACCTGGTGTGTGACAGACACAGACACTTATCTGTAACCCTCACAACAGATTCAAGAAGCAGGAGCTATTATGAACTTAATTTTATAGATGAGGACACTGAAGTTTAGAGAGCTAGGTAGTGCATCCAGGGTCAGTAGCCTGGGAGTACATGGACTTGAAATACTTCATTATGGCCAAATAGTCACAAACTCTAATTGAAGGGAGCTTGGTTTTGTCCTAGATTGGAATGCCACTGTACTAGAGGGTGTATGGGGAAATAATAAAAATCTCTATTTGTAGGGGTTTCTAGTACTGTGCTCTAGGTACCTGTATGATCTTTACCCTCATTTACTAAAAGACATTTGGAGGCTTTGTGCCTTGAAAGGTTTTAGAGGACATAGTGGCCAGTTCTCCTGTGATAAAATTCTTGTATGAGACCCATAGTCTAGAGATTCAACATTCTGCTACTTGACATATAGTGTTTGGTTTGAGGATCCCTAAGGTCCCCCCTGGAAATAAAATGACATGATTTTACATTTTTGGGGGAGGACTGGGGGTGTTCTGCATAACGCTCTTTGGAACCGACACTAAGAGAATGCTGTGAGAGCCAGGCACCTGGTGTGCTAGTTCGTGGGCTATGACCTCGGTGACCCATAGTTTATCAGAAGTAGAAGAGGTCTTGGGGTCAAAGAGCAGCGACGTCTCTCTGTACGTGATGAGGCCCCAGTTTTCCATGGCTCCACTTGCAAAGTCAGGAATGGCAACGAGATCTGAGAAATAAGAACAACCATACTTAATCATTACGGCTCCTACACCAGAAGTGGGATTTGCTTCCTTCTTAACTATGCTATGATCCTTTCAGTATATATAAGCAGACATTCTGAAAACACTGAGTATCTTTTTTTCTTAACACTGATGTGGTGTCTTGTAGTTGTGAAGAATACTCAGTATCCATTATCAAGCAGAATAAAGTTTATTAGTAAAGTTTTATTTCTAGGTGAAGTAGCCTAGTGACATAATCATTGTTTCCTAATACTAAACTGAAATTACCTTAGGTGCATTACTACTGAGAAAATCATTCATTTTAAAACATTCATATTGTATTTTATATTAGTATTACAGAAAGACTTTAAAAATATAAGGTATCAAATGATCTCTAAAATATTTGGATTGAACAAAACATATAATGAACTTATTTCTATTAAAAAAAATAGAAAATAAGGGATTTTTAAATTTCAGGAAAACACCATTTAGAAGCATCTCTATAGTCAATATTTCAAGCACATATAGCCTCTTAAGTGTCCTTCTAAGACAGTAAAGGGAAAAAACTGTAGGCATCAATTCTTTCTGACCTCAATTTCCTTTTTACTGTTAATATTTCCTCTACTTCTTGACAAAATTTTAGAGAAAAAATGTAAAATTTAATCATCTTTTAGCACCTCAGGTATAATGTATATTAAGTTCAGTTCAGTTCAGTTGCTCAGTCATATCCAAATCTTTGAGACCACATGGACTGCCGCACACCAGGCTTCCATGTCCATCACTGACTCCTGGAGCTTAATTAATATATACCAATTTATATCATGTCTGTGTGAGAGTATATATATATATATATATATATATATATATATATCCTTTGTCGATGAATTCATATTGATTAGAAAACTTCTGGCTAATATTTAATCTTAGACTTCTTTTTATTCTGCCAGATCATATTGGAAAAAAAACTGTTCTTTGGCTGAAAAGCCAGGTAATTAAAAAAAATAATAATAATTTGAAATAAATCAAGTCACTTGGCTTGAAATTTCACTGTCTGGAATTCAGTTCAGTTCAGTCACTCAGTCGTGTCCAACTCTTTGCGACCCCATGAATCGCAGCACACCAGGCCTCCCTGTCCATCACAAACTCCCAGAGTTCACTCAGACTCACGTCCATAGAGTTGGTGATGCCATCCAGCCATCTCATCCTCTGTCGTCCCCTTTTCCTCCTGCCCCCAATCCCTCCCAGCATCAGGGTCTTTTCCAGTGAGTCAACTCTTCTCATGAGGTGGCCAAAGTACTGGAGTTTCAGCTTTAGCATCATTCCTTCCAAAGAAATCCCAGGGCTGATCTCCTTCAGAATGGACTGGTTGGATCTCCTTGCAGTCCAAGGGACTCTCAAGAGTCTTCTCCAACACCACAGTTCAAAAGCATCAATTTTTCAGCGCACAGCTTTCTTCACAGTCCAACTCTCACATCCATACATGACCACTGGAAAAACCATAGCCTTGACTAGATGGACCTTGTTGGCAAAGTAATGTCTCTGCTTTTAAATATGCTATCTAGGTTGGTCATAACTTTTCTTCCAAGGAGTAAGCGTCTTTTAATTTCTTGGCTGCAATCACCATCTGCAGTGATTTTGGAGCCCCCAAAAATAAAGTCTGACACTGTTTCCCCTGTTTCCCCATCTATTCCCTGTGAAGTGATGATACCAGATGCCATGATCTTCGTTTTCTGAATTAGTATTGCTTAATTCTAGTGGATAAAAGCAAATGTGTATAATGCAATCAAAAAGTAAACTAGCACTAATCAAGATTAGTATTCACTAGCACTTCAAATATGGGAATTATTCTTTTTCTAAATTTCATCAATGATTTTATATTTGTTATATTATTTCCCAAAGCCATTAGAAATGCTTATATCTGCTCTACTTTTTCTTTTTTTATTTTTTATTGAAGGAAAATTGCTTTACAGAATTTTGCTGTTTTCTGTCAAACTTCAACATGAATCAGCCATAGGTATACCTGTATCCCCTTCCTCTTGAACCTCCCTCCCCTCTCCCTCCCCATCCCACCCCTCTAGGTTGATGCAGAGGCCCTGTTAGAGTTTCCTGAGACATATGACAAATTCCTGTTGGTTATCTATTTTACATATGGTAATATAAGTTCCCATGTTACTCTTTTCATACCTCTCACCCTCTCATCCCCTCTCCCCATGTCCATAAGTCTGTTCTCTATGTCTGTTTCTCCATTGTTGCCCTGTAAATAAGTTCTTCAGTACCATTTTTCTAGATTCCATATAAATGTGTTAGAATATGGTATATATCTTTCTCTTTCTGACTCACTTCATTCTGTATAATAGGTTCCAGGTTCATCCACCTCATTAGAACTGACTCAAATGTGTTCCATTTTATGCCTGAGTAATATTTCATTGTGTATATGTACCACAACTTCTTTATCCATTCATCTGTCGATGGACATCCAGGTTGCTTCCGTGTTCTATTATTATAAATAGTGCTGCAATGAACAATGGAATACATGTGTCTTTTTCAATTTTCGTTTCCTCAGGGTATATGCCTAGGAGTGGGATTGCTGGGTCATATGGTGGTTTTATTCCTAGTTTTTTAAGGAATCACCATACTGTCTTCCACAGTGGCTGTATCAATTTACATTCCCACCAACAGTGAGAGAGTGTTCCCCTTTCTTCACACCCTTTCCAGCATTAATTGTTTGTAGACTTTTTGATGAGGGCCATTCTGACCGGTATGAGGTGATATCTCATTGTGGTTTTGATTTGCATTTCTCTAATAATGAGCGATGTTGAGCATCTTTTCATGTGTTTGTTAGCCATCTGTATGTCTTCTTTGGAGAAATGTCTGTTTAGGTCTTTTCCCCACTTTTTGGTTGGGTTGTTTGTTTTTCTGGTTTTGAGTTGTATGAGCTGCTTGTATGTGCTGGGAATGAATCCTTCGTCAGTTGTTTCATTTGCTACTATTTTCCCCCATTCTGAGGGTTTTCTTTTTACCTTGCTTATAGTTTCATTTGCTGTGCAAAAGCTTTTAAGTTTAATCAGGTCCCACTTGTTTACTTTTGTTTTTATTTCCATTACTCTAGGAGGTGGGTCATAGAGGATCTTGCTTTGATTTATGTCATCGAGTGTTCTGACTATGTTTTCCTCTAAGAGTTTTATAGTTTCTGGTCTTACACTTAGGTCTTGAATGCATCTTTGTGTATGGTGTTAGGAGTGTTCTAATTTCATTCTTTTACATGTAGCTGTCCAGTTTCCCAGCACCATTTATTGAAGAGGCTGTTTTTCCTCCGTTGTATATTCTTACCTCCTTTGTCAAAAATAAGGTACCCATAGGTGCATGGGTTTATTTCTGGGCTTCCTATCTTGTTCCATTGGTCTATATTTCTGTCTTTGTGCCAGTACCATACTGTCTTGATGACTGTAGCTTTGTAGTATAACCTGAAGTCAGGAAGCTTGATTCTTCCAGCTCCATTCTTCTTTCTCAAGACTGCTTTGGCTATTGGGGGGTCTTTTGAGTTTCCGTATGAATTGTGACAGTTTTTGCTCTAGTTCTGTGGAAAATGCCACTTTTAATTTGATAGGGATTGCATTGAATCTGTAATCTGGTAGTATCGTCATTTTCCCAGTGTTGATTCTTCCTGCCCAGGGACATGGAATGCCTCTCCATCTGTTAACATTATCTTTGATTTCTTTCATTAGTGTCTTCTAACTTTCTGTGTACAGTTCTTTCATCTCCTTAGGTAAGTTTACTCCTAGATATTTAATTTTTTTTGTTGCAATGATGAATGGGATTGATTCCTTAATTGTTCTTTCTGATTTTTCATTGTTAGTATATAGAAATGCAAGTGATTTCTGTGTATTGATTTAGTATCCTGCAACTTTGCTAAATTCACTAATTAGCTCTAGTAATTTTCTGATATTATCTTTAGGGTTTTCTATGTACAGTATCATGTCATCTGCAAACAGTGAGAGCTTTACTTCTTCTTTTCTGATCTGGATTCCTTTTATTTCTTTTTCTTCTCTGATTGATGTAGCTAGGACTTCCAGAACTATGTTGAATAACAGTGGCAAAAGTGGACACCCTGGTCTTGCTCCTGATCTTAGGGGGAATGCTTTCAGTTTTTCACCATTGAGAATAATGTTTGTTGTAGGCTTATCATACATGACCTTTACTATGCTGAGGTAGGTTCCTTCTATGCCCATTTTTTGAAGAGTTTTAATCATAAATAGGTGTTGAATTTTGTCAAAGGCCTTTTCTGCATCTACTGAGATGATCATATGGCTTCTATCTTTCAATGTGTTAATATGGTGTATCACATTGATTGATTTGCATATATTGAAGAATCCTTGCATCCCTGGAATTAACCCAACTTGATCATGGTATATGAGCTTTTTGATGTGTTGCTGAATTCTGTTTTCTAAATATATCTGCTCTACTTTTTCTTAAACTGGATGCTTCCTTTCAGTTAACTTTATTTTAAATGCATTCATTTCATATGGTCTTTGAGGTTGCATTTTTCAAGAACAACTTAGGATTGTTGATGGCTGTTATTTGATCTTTCCTTGATTTTTGACATAGAGGACAGCAATGGACTGTGGGTAACCTGATTAAGTATGTCTGTTCTAGAGGGTATATAGAACCTGCACTATAATGATACCACGAGACTCAAGAACTATGGGAATAAGCCCCTGGAGATGTCTTCTGATAGTCCTTTAATTCTCTAAGAAAAACTGCACCAAGTTGGTCAGAAAAGGGGAAGAAGGACATGATAAGGTGTGTGTTGTTAAGTCCCAAAGGAAAACAATGTTTTGTCACTGTCCGAAACTCTAAAAATTAATCTATATGTTATAATATTTGTCAGTGTTTTTATATATTCTGCAACATCATAAAAATCACAACTTTTATTTTTTAAGATAGAAAATGGAAACCAACAAAGATGGGCTATTTGCAACCTCTCATATAAAGATCAACTACCACCACATTCAAATTACCTATTTCCTCCAAATCTCTCTCTCTCTCTTTTTTTTAAATGTATGTGCCACAGTCTTATCTTCCAGCCTCAAACACTCTGTAGATAACAAATGGAGGGACAGTTTTCAGCTATTTACATAAACCTTTGGCAACTTTTATAAAAGATTGCTAGTCTTATATGAATATGATATAGAAGGAAATATATGCTCCAGAAATTCATCCATTTAAATCTAATATAAAATGCAGATATTTTAATATTAAACCTAATAAAAGAATAGAAAAATGAACCCAAGTACTTGGGTTTCTCATAAATACTTTATTTTCTACACTCAAAGACATCTCTCAGGTATAAATTACTGCTTTCTGGGCTAACTGAAGTTCCTCAGTGCTCATTTTAATCACATATAAAGAGGGATGAAATCAAAGCAAGTTCTAAAATAAAAGACAATGATCTAGAATTTGAACCTACCCAGTTTGGGGAGTGGATAGTGGATATCAAAGTAATTTTCATAAAAGTCCAGCAGCTTCAGTGATGCTTCCAAAGCATAATGTGTTTGACTCCATTTGTCTGGAGATGCATAGACGGACACCTGGGAAATTTGGTGAGAAGAATGATCTTTGAATGACAGCTCCTTGGCATGACTCCATTCCTAACAACTTTTACCCAAAAATGGAGACTGTATTTTTCAAGAAAGCCTCCAATTAAAATAAATAAATTAAAAAAAAAAAAGAAAGTATTGAGATACCGTTAAACATGTCATCAACAGAGGGTAAGTTGTTCTGTAAAGTATTAAAGAAAAAGTCCCTCTTGAAAACTATAGATAACCCTGTACTTTCTGTTACAGTATATTCCCTAGGTGTTAATCTGTACATTTCAAGCTATATAAACCCTTCACATCATGAGAGCTCACTTCAGTTCATCAAGATCATGTATTCCAGCCCTTGAGAATTAGCTTTCCAAAATGATGAGCACCAGAAGAGTTTCAATAAAACATTAGGTGGAATAAAACATTAGTATTCAATAAAACATTAGTATTAGGTGGAAAAGCCTTCATTAACTTATTGGAGCCACCCTCTGTTGCGTTTTCTTTATTTTTTTAATTAATTAATTTATTTTTAATTTATTATTATTATTATTTTTACTTTACAATATTATATTGGTTTTGCCATACATAATCCACCACAGGTGTACATGTGTTCCCCATCCTGAACCCCACTCCCACCTCCCTCCCTGTACCATCCCTCTGGGTCATCCCAGCGCACCAGCCCCAAGCATTCTGTATCCTGCATCGAACCTGGACTGGCGATTCATTTCTTATATGATATTATACATGTTTCAATGCTATTTTTCCAAATCATCCCACCCTCTCCCTCTCCCACAGAGTTCAAAAGACTTCTATACATCTGTGTCTCTTTTGCTCTCTCGCATACAGGGTTATCGTTACCATCTTTCTAAATTCCATATATGTGTGTTAGTATACTGTATTGGTGTTTTTTTTTTCTGGCTTACTTCACTCTGTATAATAGGCTCCAGTTTCATCCACCTTATTAGAAGAAGCACATATTTTAAAAAATAGATTAATCATAGTGGTGTTTTTATTTCCCAGGGCTTCTGTGAGGATTCAAGAGGTGAAACATGGAGTAGTATTGCCCAGAGTTGTCTGAAGAAAGATACCAGGGAAACGAAAGATCCCCGCAATGAATGCTCTCAGTAACTTAAAATCATGGTCCTAAAGCAAAAACCAAAGCTGTTGTGTTTTCTTTAAACTCAAAAACGCCCAGATAGGTTCACTCTCTCCCTGCACAATAACTACTAGCTAGTAAGTGGAAAAAATAAAGTTAGATTCCAGTTTTCTTGGGTTTCAAGTACAGTATTGCTTTCATTTCATAATCTGCTTTCATGCTCTGAATTAACTGAAGTCCCTCAGAAATTTTATAAGAAAGATAAGTTAATGGCCACAGTACCTTACCAGGCACTGTGCTAAATGTATACTTATAAAACAAGTAAAATCTAACTTAGTCTTCTCAGCCACCTCCTGAAGTAGAAGCTATTTTCTTCATATTAGGAATGAAGCAATGAAAACACATGGAGATTAAATAACTTGCTTCAAGTCACACAAATGGAAAATTGTAGAGCTGGGATATGAACCCAAGGAAACTGACAGGACCCTGTCCCCTAATGTAAAGTGCAGTCTGACGTCACACACACCTATATCTATCTACATATATATATCTGTATGCAGCGATGCATGTAGACACATTGCTGATAATATATATCTGCGTATCCATAGGTCTAGTATGTATGGAAATTATAATCGATGTTTTATTGCTATTTTTCACAAGCACTATTTTATGGCTCTTTGAATATATTTTTGTGTCTGTAACAGTTCCTCGGGGTAAGGAGTTCTTTTTTATTTTTCATGTATTTATTGATATTCACAAAACTTTATCAGATAATTATTGTGTGTGTTTGTGCTCAGTCACTCAGTCCTGTCTGACTCTTTGCGATCCCTGCCGGGCTCCTCTGTCCATGGAATTCTCCAGGCAAGAAACTGGAGTGGGTTGCCATTTCCTCCTCCAGGGGGTGTTGCTGACCCAGGAGTTGAGACCGTGTCCCTTGTGTCTCCTGCATTGGCAGGTGGATTCTTTACTGCTGCACCACCTGGGAAGCCCCAATTATTGGGTACTGTAACTTTTTGTAAACAATGAATGCTCTAAAAATGATGAAGACCTCCTTTCATTAAGGAAATAAAATTATAGAAAACAATTGGAAACAATGTAAATGTCCTAGAATAAGATGCTGATTAAAAAATCTGTATGGTACCTCTATGCATTAGAGTACAGTACTATGCAATCATTAATATTATAGAAAAATACTTAATGCCATTTAATTTTTATAGCATATTATGGTGAGCTAGGAGAAGGCAATGGCACCCCACTCCAGTACTCTTGCCTGGAAAATCCCATGGACGGAGGAGCCTGGTAGGCTGCAGTCCACGGGGTTGCTAAGAGTCGGACACGACTGAGCGACTTCACTTTCACTTTTCACTTTCATGCATTGGAGAAGGAAATGGCAACCCACTCCAGTGTTCTTGCCTGGAGAATCCCAGGGACGGGGGAGCCTAATGGGCTGCCGTCTATGGGGTCGCAGAGAGTCAGACACGACTGATGCGACTTAGCAGCAGCAGCATGGTGAGCTAAAATAATTGCGTATTATTTGAAAAAGTATATATTGATTTATACAGTATATATTGTTATTATATACAGTCGTATACTGACAGACTTACAGAAAATACTTGGAATACACCAGGACACGCCCCCGTAGTGCTCACAGGTTATTTTACTTTTTATCTCTCTCCATTTTTGTAAATAATATATTTACATGATATTTTGATAATAAGGGGGGAAATTTTAAAGAACAGCTCATTGCCTTCAGGACACTATTCTGCACTGTATATGAAACGAGAACTCAAACTCACCTTGACCCCTGATGAGGCTGTACCACTCACAGAGGTGAAATCACAAACTATGTAGGCTACAAGGTAGGTACTCATTCTTACAGTAGTTTCAAAATGATCTTCCAAGAGGCCTCCTTCAAGTTCAATCGTCTTAACCTACAGGAAGTGAAAGAATCGATATTTGAAAACTGGAGCATTTTACAAGAATGCCTATGACATAGGCTATGTAAGTTAGAGGAGAGCTTGATGTTCTGAAGGACGTGTGATATCCATATAGATTAGAGGACTCTTCACAACATTCTATGGCTTCGCCTCCCTCTATTTCTTTTATCTCTAGACTTCCTCGAAGACACAATGTGCTACTTTAGGGACCTGAAAATGATGCCTATTTTGTTGCTTGAAAGCATAGAAATATCTTAGATGGTTCCATAGTCTTGAAATGCAATCATCTCCAACACTGGCATCAACTCAACATTTGTACTTCTAAGCAAAAGTGCCAGAGAATAGTCCCCTTCCCTTTGTTACCTAATAAATAAAATCTCTGTTGCAGAAGGAAATGGGAAGCAGAACTGTGCTGGATGTTTTGCATCATCTTTTAATCCTCCTATTATGTGTGTATGAGGTAGGTATAATTTGATAGGTGAAGAAACAGAGTCTCAGAAATGTTAACTGATTGCCCAAGATCACACGGCTAGTTTCACTGTAGGACCAAGATGTCGATACGGCTGTGTGACTCCAAAGACATTGCTCATTCTGGCACTTGCTGTGTGACAGCTTGAGTCATAGCCTTATTTTATCTTTGCTTCATTGATTCAGCCATGAAAGCAGTCAAGCCAAGGAGGTCATTAGTAATTTAAGCTTCTGCCTATCTACTGAGGAAGTAAAAAGTTTTAAGTCTATAGACTGGTCAGCTGCATCCATCAAATTCACTGAGTAATTACTGAATTTTATCTTTATTTGCTCCAGATAGCTGGTTCCAAAGATGGTCTTCACCATGGTATAATGCCCCTGAATTCTGAAAGGACACAGATCCCGTTATCTGAAAATACCACTTTCTTCAAATTGGTAACAAGTCTTCAACTGGCTTCTTGCTCACCCCCTCCAAGCCCCTTTTAAGGCATCAGGGTTGTGGCAGTGCTAACCAGAGATTATTAAGCATATTTTGTGTGTTTGTATAAGATTGCAGTTTGCTTTGGCGAGAAAAAATAGCTTGAAGGATTATCACAAACTGCCTAGCGTATGTCAATGACAAATGTTTGTGCTATTAAATTCTACAGAATTTGATTCTACAGAATTCTATCAAAAATTCAATTCCTAAGTTCCAAGAAAGTAGGAAACACTGACCAAGTACCCTAGAAAAAGTGGTAGTATATATAGGGCTTTAAGTTTCACCTCTATCTGAAAGGTAATTTTGTCCAAAAACAATCTCCTTTGTAAGGAGTCTGATTGAACCACAGTTCTATGGGTACATTCCCCTAGCAGAGGAGAGGTTATGGTAGGGGCTGAGGAGGGGACACTATTATTGTGGTCCTCCGACCAAGCTTAGCAGCAAAACCATTTAGACAAGTGTGTAGATGGGTGAGGAGAGGAAGAGGAAAGATTGTGGGACCATGGAGACATGGGTCTGTGACACTGGACAGCTGGTGGCAGGGCTGGTGAGGAGACAGGTGGGCATTCCCTGTGATTTATCTCTTCCTCCTAGGTAAAGATGCAGCCCATGGAAGCTGAATTTGGTTCGGGAACCTGGAGTCACTCATGTAGATTAGCATTGCCTTAAATAGAAGCGTTTGCGGTGTTAGCGTAAGTTCTTCCAGGATGGTGACGTAAGCTCCAAGTATAAAACACTTGTTGCTAGAGAAGGAGTTAGCTGTTTTCTCAAGTTCTCAGGATTCTACTTACATGGCAAGTGTCACCAGAAGGCGTGTGTTCCCTTAAGGAATGAAGGGGACAAAGGAATGCCCCAGAGATAAGCACTGCCTCTCCTAGCACTTGGCTGACTCCTCACTTTCTCGTATTCTTAACTTGTATTCTTTTCTTCTCAAAATAAGCTAACTGAGAACGTATTATGTGTTACATCTCACCAGTCCACAACCCATCTTAAGTGCCACCGGTATTATCCAAAGAGTATGATCATAGCATTACTTCAGCTCTCTCTATCCCCACTTTTGTTTTTTTTGGATAACCAGGGAAGCTTGGGTAGGGCGTGCCAATATGGAGCAGAAAGTTAAGCCAGTGTTTACTGAAAAAGCCATGATCTAGAAAACTGGCCCAGTCAACTGAAGCAATACAAAGTTCAAGGATTATATAAAATATTTAAATTTTTTTCACTTATTTTTCTTAAATATGAGACACTGAACATTTCAGAAAGCTGAAATTCTAATATAACAAAATGACAATTTATGTTTGCATCACATTTTAATTAAAAGGCATTACTATTTGTATTTTTACTTTATCCTCCATGATGATTCATGTGAAAAATTATAGTAATAAAAAGCTGCCAGGAAACAGACTGAATGGCCCTTAAATGAACATTCCATTAAAAAGAAGACTTGGAGTTAAGCAGCAAATCCTTTTTACCTGAAAGGGACTAGGCTAATTAAATTGCTGTCTGCATGATCATGAAAAAAAAAAAAATGGTGGGATATATGTCATGTGGAATGTGTTACTTTCCCCCTTGATCTGCTCTGCAAGCATTTCAAACCTTTCCAGTGTTAAACAGAAATCTGGGGGAAATTCAGTTTCTAGCTTATGAACTCATCTCCTGCTTTATCCACAGAAGACGGTCACCGAAGAGGGCAGAGAGGAAAATGGGCTGGAGTCACTGGCTGGGTTATGATGATCTGGCTGCTTCTGGGCTCATCCTCCTGAAGCACTGTCAGGAGGGCCTCTATTTTTATCCAACTTTCTAGGTAGCAATGGAGAAACATTTTACATTTTGTTCAACAGCAAAAAAGGCAAGTACATCATTAGTGAGGAAATATCAAATAAGACTCAAGGGTCTACTGTGTCATTCAGAGTCTCTGCATTTTGAGCATAAATATGAGCCAAATAAAAGTGTTCAGAGGTCTCTTTCAATTAAAAAGTTTGTAGCTTTTCATATGATTTTCAAATAATTTTCATAAATAATTTTAAGGACTACTCTTGGAACTTAAAAAGATTTCTAAGTTCTATCACAGACTCCTAGATCAGAATTTGCAGGATGGGCCAATGGAGCATCTCTAGATCCTTAATTCCAAATGTGGTGCTTGGATCAGCAGCAGTGGTACCACCTGGGAACTTGCTATTAATAAAAAGGCAGAATATTGAGCCTCACAGCAAGGCCAACTGAATCAGAATCTGAATTTTAATAAGATCTTCAGATGATTCATCCGAACATTAAAGTTTGAGAAGTGCTGTTCTGGGTGATTCTGAATTTCATCGCTGGCCAAGTAACACTGATTTAAAAGAACACTGCTTCCATATAAACACAAGTGAAATATAAATCACTTTCTTTAAAACAAAAATTTTCTTATGTAACAATGCCCAAACAGAATGATTTCAAAATATAGACGGATTGGAGTTATTATGCAATATGTAGATGGAGTAAGAACAAATTAATGGCTTAAGTCCTGCAAACAAAGCAAATATTAAAACACAACAAAAACCAAAGTTCATTTTGAGAACAATTTCCCAAAGTTTCTGAAAGTGGCAATACCTTTGGCATGTTGGAGAGGGCAATATGTCTGCTTTCTCTTCTTATCTTGATTGAAAAGTTGGCTTTGAACAATGGTTCATCAAAGCAAGGGAAAGCCATTCGTGCCTCGGTTGGCTCGAAATCCGTTACTGCAATCGTTCTATGAAAAGAAGTACATTCCAGTGGGAATACACAAGTGAAATCATAAAAGAAAGGGAAAGAATTTTATCTTCAAAACACAGCTTATCAAACCTGGAGGTGATATGTTTGATTTCTCAAACTATAATCTTAGTGACTCTTAGTTTTTGAAGAAAATGAAGGTAAAATTTGTTTCAGTTCAGTTCAGTCATTTAGTCATGTCTGACTTTAGCAGCTGCCAATCATAATAATTCACTGTACCGGGCACTCTATTTACATGACTGTCTTCATATTTATGGCAGATAAGGATATTGAAGCTCTGAGAACTTAAGTGAATTTACTAGGATTGTTACCTAGTATTGACAAATTGCTGAGATAGTGAAAAGTCGCTGCTGAGCCGTGAAAGACGCCGGGATTCTTGGCTTCTGGAAGAGAGGAATTCAAGCTGGGGCCAGTGAAGAGGTTTGAATGCTCAGAGTTTTTGTGTAATAAAGTTTTATTAAAGTGTGAAAGAGATAGAGAAAGCTTCTGACATAGACATCAGCAGGGGGCAGAAAGAGTGCCCCCCTGCTAGTCTTTAGCTGGATGTTATATAGCTACCAGCAGGCTGCTAACTAGAGAAAGGAAATGTGTCAAAACTCAGAGTGACACCAGGCCCCTCACCCACAACATGCGTTTTGAGATAACATTGGCACAAGGTGAGTCATCCCAGGCCATGAAATCTTGAAAGGCAGGTTTCCAAGCAAATACATGGTTTCATTGACATAGATTAGGAGAGCAATTGTATGAGGAAAACTTACTGGTTTGTCAAATTGGTTCTGAGTCTTAGGTGGAACCAACTTGAAGACAGAGTCTAGGGTAAATACATAGTTCATTAACACAGCTTAAGAAAAACATTGCCATAAGAAAAATGCATTGGTTAGCTCAAGGTTTGAGAAAAGTAAAGTTCAGGTGGAACCAGGTGTCATTATGGCAACACAGAATTTTAAAAGAAACCTCTTTTTAAATTTGTATAGAGAAGGGAAAAAAACCTAACACTTGTAGTTTGTTTCCTCCTGCTGCTTAAGAGAGAGATCAAAAAATGTCTGACACGTAAAGCCTATTTCCTCCATTTGGAGACCCCTGACCTTCCTGCCTGTTACCCTCTCAACAGATATGCCCAATTTGACTTCAAAATTGACTAGAAGTTAATAGTTTAGTATCATCAATAAGCCTGAGCAGGTCTCAATCAGCCCTTTGAATATTTGTGAGATGAGTGATGTCTTAGGTTGTGTTCCCAGGAAGCAGACCCTAATTTATGAGACCATGCTGCCCAAGAGACAAGAAGTAGAGGAAGCAGGACAGGGAAGAGGAAGAAGTCAGGCCACGTGCTGCTTTAGCTTCATCCCTGGGCAGCTCTGCATGGAAACTACATCTTCAATTTTCCTCCTACTAGAGGCAGGAGCTGGGCTAAGGTTCTTCCTGGAGGACCCAAGCTCCGCTTAAACATTTCTAGCTCTCTCTACTTGCAAGCAAAGCAGCTCCAGTTTTCAGACTATAACAGGTAGGTAGATATCCTGGCAAACCTCTATACCCCATCACTTTGAAGATGTTTGAAATGGTGTAATTACAAATTTATTCTTTGGACCTGAAGACTTTAATTAGGAAGCCAACCTAGAGAGCATATTGCCACTGGAGGAGGAGGGCAGAGTAGAAAATCTCAAGGGACAGAGAAAGGGTGAGAAGGACCAGGAGGGGAATAAAGAGGAGCTGCTAGGATAATTTTTGCCTCAGTTTAATTCCCTACTTCAGACCAGAAAAGTGAGGCTGGGGATCTAACTGTCTTATCTGGGGCCTTGATGTTACTTGGATTTGGTAGCAGTTCCTAAACATTTAAAGGAATCCCAAGTACCTGGAATAATTTTTATTAATGTGAAATTTTGGTTTAGAAAGTCTAACACTGAAAAAGTCAAAAGTTTAAGATTTTCTTTGCTATTTACACAATTAATTTTAGTGCTGCGTGTAAAGTAGTGACTTCCTGCTTCTCAAAGAATTATTGTCGACTGAATTATTTTTGCATTTTAACTTGTGTGTGTGCGCATGTGTGTGTAAATAAGAAAAAGAGAGACAGAGAGGTCATAAAATTCCATTGACATTGTCCTGCAAATCATCCTACACATTAAGACCTACTAGGTAACTGAGTATGAAGAGAGCAGACAAATTAATCATAGAATGAGTTGGAAATAGCCTTCAGTTAATTACGAGAGACATGCTGGAAAGTAGTTACTTTTCAAGCTGCTACTCTAAAAAACAACCCTCTCTGCCAACAAAGGTCCATCTAGTCAAGGTTATGGTTTTTTCAGTAGTCATGTATGGATGTGAGAGTTGGACTATAAAGAAAGCTGAGTGCCAAAGACTTGATGCTTTTGAACCATGGTGCTGGAACAAACTCTTGAGAGACCCCTGGACAGCAAGGAGATCCAACCAGGCCATCCTAAAGAAGATCAGTCCTGAGTGTTCATTGAAAGGACTGATGTTGAAGCTGAAACTCCAATACTTTGGCCACTTCATGTGAAGAGCTGATTCACTGGAAAAGACCCTGATGCTAGGAAAGATTGAAGGAGGGAGCAAAAGGGGATGACAGAGGACGAGATGGTTGGATGGCACCACCGACTCAATGGACATGAGTGTGGGTAAACCCTGGGAGTTGGTGATGGACAGGGAGGCCTGGCCTGCTGCAGTCCATGGGGTCGCAAAGAGTCAGACATGACTGAGCAACTGAACTGAACTGGTCTCCCTCGTCTCCCTAAATGATATCCTTAAATTGTATTTCCTTTAAGTGAAGGTTTTGTCAGTTGAGAAAGTGAAATAAATCATCACTAGTGCTGTGGCGCCTCAGTGAGGAGTTGGTAATTTTCCTATCCAATACTGTGCCAGACCTGAGAACAGGCCTCTGAGAACTGAGGATACAATGAGGGAAACGCATTCCCAGGCGGAGGGTAAGAATGGGCTGGGGACGGGCTGTCCTCAGTGGACTGCTGGGGGCTGTGGGGTGCATGCGTGAGTCCCAGAGGGCAGTAAGCATCTGGGGTGGGGAAGGGGAGAGGAGACACTGTGGCAGGAGACACTGAGCTGCTAAAATCACCTACCAATACCCATTCCCCTTCTTCAGTTTCAGCAGAATCCTGATTTTGTTCAGGAAGGCAATGTCTCTGGATAAAAGAATCATTTCTCCAGATTCTCTTGCAGCTTGGTGGGCACATAACTTGTTCTGATCTAGTTGAAATTACTGGATGAGAAAGCTTGGGAAAAGGTGTCAGACTCAACTGGAATGTTTCTTTTAGCATTTTTCTCTTTCCCATTTCCCTGTTTTCCTGCCTGGAATGTGAACTTGATACCTAGAGGTGCAGGAATCATCTTGTATTAAGAGGAAAGTCATCTACCAAAGATGGCTAAGCAGAAAGTTAAAAGGAGTCTACGTCTTGGATAATATTAGTGAACTTTGGAGCAAACCTGGGAGGCTCTGCTTCCAGATTTCTTGTTGCATGAGAAAGACACCCCCTTCCCCCTGTATGCCAAAGCCATTGTACTGGGGGTTCTCAAATTGGCAATTGAAAGCAGCTGAAAAAAAGAGGAGAACACCAAAACCAGACTCCTTTTTACCCCTGAGATGGACCCTAGCCCTGGACAGCCAAGTCAGTCATCCCCCCACCCCCATGAAGCATCACTGATTCCTCTTGCCTTACATAACCAGTGTCAGCAAATTCTATTTTACCCTTCTTTGGAACAAATGCTGAATTCAGTCATTTCATAAGAAGCGCCACCAGCCAGTCCAAACCAACATCCTTTCTGACCCGAACAAGAACAACTGCAACAACCTCCTGAAAGACGAGTTTGCTTCTACCTTTTCCTCTCTATAATCTACCATCAACATACACGTTATCTTTATAAAACATACATCACATCAGAACTCTCCAATGACTTCCCATGGTCCCTGAGTCAAAGCCTAACACAAGAGGCTCTAAGTCTCTGCATGATCTGACCTCTCTCTCCTCTACATGTCTCCTTCACCCTCGCTGGCCTTCATCTCTCAATTACTCCTGCCTTACAGACTTTGCACTTGCTGATGCCTTTCCTGGGAACACTGTGCACTTAGGTGTCTTCAGGATTGTCTCCTTTAAAAAAAAGTTCAGATCTCAGTTTAAGTATACTTCCTCCATAGCAAGAACTTCTCTGACCACTCAGCTAAATTATTCCAAACTCCTCATCTATATCTCGCTACTATACACTCAGTGCCTGGAATGGTGCTGGCACATAGCATGTGTTCAGTATGAGCTGATGGAATAGACTATATTTCTCAGTTCTCCAAACTAACTTGTTCCTGCCTTCTAGATCTGAGTTATGCTGTTTTTGGGCGAAGTACATGATCTCACTTCCTCCCTCCTAACCCAAATCTTACGCACATTTCCTTTTGGTCTCAGATCTAGGCTCACCGTCTTTGAGAAGCCTTCCATACTTTAGCTCTCTCTGCACAGATCATTTCCCCTAGCAGATAAGCATGTCAATCTTGTCATAGTCAAATACTGGCCTTTCCTGTTGGTTATTTTTCCTCTAGCAATTTATGCCTCTGGTTCTGTCGTTTCATCTTTATCGTGACTTACTTTAGGAATGGCAGAGCTTCTCCTTCTGAATTTTCCAGGTGTTTTTTGACTTTTCATAAATGGCTACTGGTAGAGACATAACCCATAAGGAAAGTATTACAAAAGACGGTAAACAATTGGAGCTGCCTCTTACCTTGTTTCACCACCAAGAGTTCTGTACGTGCTTTTATAAAAGCCTTCAAAACCATCAGCTAGCTTGGCCTGGAAGTCAATAGCCACAGAGTATCTCAGGTCAGCCCTAAGTTTCTCTGGAACCAGCAGGGCAATTTGCTGATGAGCAGGATAACTCAAAACAGTTAGGCTTTCCCCTGGTTTCCTGTATCTCACATCCTCCTCTGACTGAAGAGAGGCATTTACGATTTCAAGATCTTTGCTGTGCAAGATGATGAACTGGGTAGCATCTCGAACCAAGACTTCGATCTTCTCGGATGCAACAAAGTCCAGGGAGGTGAGATTTGGGTGAATGAGAAGGTCATAGTGGAGGGGAATGACCACAGTGGGGAGCCTTAGCTCATGCCAAGGAAATATTTCCCCATTGGTGGCTACTGGAAAAGCCTTGGGGTCCTTATTGAACTGATCAATAGGTGAACTTGTGAACTGAGAACAAATACATATTTGGGGCATGATGACTGCTGAGCAGTAAAATACTATGTAAATATTAAATATTAATTTTCTGCATGAATTAGCCATGACAGAGGAATAGAATACTAAATCAATTTTCTGGAAGACAAATGTTCAGGCTAAATCTAATAGTCCTCCGTAGCACCGTGTTGGCTCCAGTTAGGTCATTCAGGATCCGAACAATATGTTTCAATAAACAGATTTAATCTAGAAAGAAAAAAATTAAGCATGTATAGCATGAAAATAAAAACATTTCAATTCATAAATAAAACCTTAAAACAACAAAAGGATATATGTGAAAGGGGAAAATCTACTTTGTCATAATGAGGCCAAATCTCCACAAAATAAAGTAGAAAGTGAGCTATCATCTGGTTATTACAAATAAACATTTTTAGAACTCAAATGAAAGGACTCTGCCTTAAAATTGCATCTGTGGAATCCCTTCTGCATTCCTGTGCAATGAAGAGATGGTAGGTGTGTAAGGCATTGCATGCTGAACGTTTTTAACATTTGCCCACATCGTGTCATGAGTGTGTCTGGACATCTGAAAGTAAACTGCACAGCCGTCTCTATTTCGTCTTAATAAGTCATGAAGAATAGTGAATATTCTTGGGATACTAGATATTACTATCATTAATGGCATTGAATTTCACCTCTTTTGATAAATAAGATTGGCTGAATGGCCCTATTCTGTAGAGACTTCCCTGGTGGCTCAGAGGTTAAAGCGTCTGCCTGCAATATGGGAGACCTGGGTTCAATCCCTGGGTCAGGAAGAGCCCCTGGAGAAGGAAATGGCAACCCACTCCAGTCTTCTTGCCTGGAGAATCCCATGGACAAAGAAGCCTGGTGGGCTACAGTCCACGGGGTTGCAAAGAGTCAGACACGACTGAGCAAGTGAAGTTGCTGGTATACAGAATACTGTTAAAGCTAAACTTTTATTTCAGTTTATTTCCAATATATCAAAAACCATGGAAATAAGCTTGGATTTATAATATTCAAACTGATTATTAAGTTATTATTAAGTAATTATTAAGCTGTTAACTAATGTTAAGTTACTTTGGTCTTCATCACAGGCTACCTTTGAAAACACAAATCAAATTGAACTCACTGCCTCTGTAAATAAAACTAAGGCAATTTCTTCTCATTAGAAGGGTAACACTACAAAACATATAAAATAAGGACAAACAATATACGTTGTAGTTTAGGTATTCAGTTCTGACACCCACCACTAAATAATTTAGGTATTTAGTTCATTATACCCAGCATGTAATGAATGTTAAACATTAAATTATTGTGATTATTATAACTCACATTCTATGGCCTAAATTGTGGAACTTCTCCCCCATGTGTAGTATCTAGATATTAACATCTAGTATCCCAAGAATATTGAATATTCTTCATGACTTATAAGACGAAATAGAGACACCTGTGCAGCTTACTTTCAGATGTCCAGACACACTCACGAAATGATGTGGGCAAATGTTGAAAACATTTGCCTCTATTTACCTCCTCCCTGCTTCACCTTAAACCCATGAATGGCTCTCTTTCCATTTCCTTTTTTCAAATCAGTAACATATTCTCTTGAATTAATTGTCTAAAGAGTTACTGCAATTTGCAATATTAATCCAGATCAACAAATATTAGTGAAGAAGCAAAGAAAATAATGGTTAAATATGGTTGAAAAACAACACTTCTGCCCTCTTTTTTAGACAAGTATTAAATTATTGCTACCAAATCCCGATGTTTCAAGGGCCTCTGATACATAAAACCATAACTGGTCAATTAGCTTGAATTTCTGATGATTTAAAAAATGAAATAACTTGTTTGTTAGGTCCCAGGCCTGGGAATCAGAGTGCAAGGGTTCCAATTCTAGCGTCATTGTACTTATGCTGAATGATCTTGGGCAAATTTTCTGATTTTTATTTTAGCATCAGTTTCCTCACCTCTAAAATAGTGTAATGATTTACACTAACATTGGGAGAATTAAGTGAAATAATTCACATGAAGAATTTGGTACAGCACGGCAACTAGCATACAGAAAGCATATAATGAATGTTAAACATTAAATTATTGTAATTATTATAACACATTCTCTGGCCTAAATTATGGAGCCTCTCCCCCACGTGTAGCAGACACACCAAAGGAAAAGTATATATATACATATATTTCTTTTTTGGTAAGAGAAGAGAGAAAGGCCTCAATATTTACTGATGTGGCCTTTAACTTTAGAACTGGTAAGAATTTTAAAGGCTGGCTAGTACGAGATCTCAGTGAGATAAAGAAACTGAGGGTGAGTGTGTCTCCCAGAATCAAACAGGAAGTCTGAAGCAGAATCAGGACTGAAATGTAGCTCTTGGCCCACTTGTCAGTGGAGTTTCCCTTATATGGTGCTTTGCTGCATTGAACAAAATACACGGAGATAGAAGATCCAAGAACTGCAGCAAACATTTGGGAAAAGCTAAGAGACTCTCCAAAAGAGAGTGAGTCAGTCAAATGGATTCTTAAATCTCATCCTAACTGCACATTCGTCCTAAAACAGCAGTACCAGATACACCCACCTTCCCCAGATCCCCGGCTTAGATTACAAGAGCTCCTCAACACAGAAGTTTCATACCTTCAGTTCAGGTCATTATTTTCACTGAAAGATGAGGATTTTAAGACAGATTCAAGAGAAATGTAGCTGTGTTACCTCAATCCACGTCGTTGCAGATTTGAATGGAGGGGAACTTATTTCTGCTTTCACTTTCTCTTCCGGCAGGGTTCAGAACTTTGCATAACTGTAATGAACAAGCAGCTTCAGAGTAAAAGCCAGACCACGGCAAGGCCAGATAGGACTCCAATACCCCAGCGGCTGCTGCTCTTGCTGTTTAATCTTCCCCACCCCCGTGTCCCCAGGTGCAAAACCTTCAGAACCTAGCTTTGTTTTATTTTGATGCTGGGTTATTTTAAGACATGATATTGAATTCCTCCCCATGCTGTGTCCCTATGTCTTGCCACTCTCACTCTTTACTGAACCCAGGGTAGATAAGGCATGACCAGGGAAGTTGGAAGAAGGCTCAGGAGCTGTGGGGACTGCACACATGTTTATTTTCTCCGGGCAGCAGCAGTAGCAGCAGCAACAGCGAGTTTTCAAAGAACGTTGGTATACTAACACAGACAAAAGTGGCCCGTGGCCAAAGGGGCACGCAGGCCCATTGCTACCAAGGTCAGCAATACTGCTGTTTACAGAACATAAGGTATGAGGCTGTGAGAGTGTGGGGCAGGAGAGCCGGACTGACTCTGTGTTCTCAGTTAATTTCTCCATACCATATTACCGTGAAATCTGACCTTTGTCCACCCACTTGGAAAAGATAACAAATCTGACTTTGGTCCAGCCACTTGGAAAGGGTAGCTCCCAGCCAGGTTTAATGGCCTTTAACAGAGGTGCTAGACCCCCTTCCCTCCGTCTGTAAACTGCCTGCCTCCTGGGCATAAAGGGGCTGTGTCCCACCTTTACGTCTCCCCATCTTTCATGAGTCTTCTCTTCCTCTCCACCCTGTGTATGTGCCTTCCACAGAGAAAAAGCCTCTGTTCTCTGCTCTTGTCTCACTTTACTCTTTCTCTCAGAGAATATGTTCATTAAGGAGTTTTCTCATTTACCCTCAACCATCCCACCTCTCTCTCCCAGTCTCTCCTTCCAGGTTCTGCTGCTGCAATTCCAACAGCCCGGTGGACGGCCTTGGCACAGATGATCTGCTAACAACTCACACGTTGTCCTCTTTCCCCAGACTGGAGCCTTTTGCTTTAGCTTCATCTGCTTCACGTCTTCCGCCGCTGTCCATGATTTGGACCATATCGCTGTTTTGATTCTGCTCCACTCTGGTTTGCTACCAACTTTTGTTGATTCTTCCTTCTTAATCTTTTTGTATCCAACATAAAAAATTGTTCTCCACAATCATGAAAGCAGACCATGCCCTCATCACTCCTCACAATGGCCTACATGGTGCCGGGCAGCAGATTATTTCAGACACTGCTTGATCATGCCATGTGGAGAAGGAAATGGCAACCCACTCCAGTCTTCTTGCCTGGAGAATTCCATGGACAGAAGAGCCGGGTGGGCTGCCTTCTATGGGGTCACAAAGAGTTGGACACGACCAAGCGAATCTCACGCACTCACTCTCACGCACTCACACTCACACACTCACTTGATCACGCCATGCCCCTGTGCCTAACCTTTCCATGGGTTCTTCCCCTGTTCACACACAGGGGCAGTTCCCGTGTAGAGACGGTGTGTGGCCCTCTGGCAGCCTAAAGGCCACCGGACCTCTTACAAGGCTTGTCTGGGGTTTTGTTTAGATCCTAGTACATTAAAGGGCCACACACACACACACGTTTTCTCACGTGAAATGTAACAGGCTTGGCTCCTGTTGTCCTTAGGCCTCCTTCACACACTGGTTTTCATGCCTTCTCCGTGGTGCGTCTCTGTATGTAACCTGTGCTTTGGTTTGACATTCAAATCCTACCATGGTTAAATCCTACTTAGCTCTCAAGCATTCATTTCTTTCCTCTTTTTATATTTTATCATTCCAACCCTAATAAAGCAGAAGGAGCAAAACCAAGGAGGTGGCCTATACTTGGGGCCAGAGGCACAGGCCTGAACGGAATCCCTCAGAGTGGAATTTCCTATGGCTAAAGGGGAACCACGGGGCAGGACGGAGGAGGGAAACAGGTGACTGGGGTAAGTGTTCGTCACTGAGTCGTGTCTGACTCTGCGACCCCACGGACTGTAGCCCACCAGGCTCCTTCGTCTGTGGGATTCTCCAGGCAAGATTACTGGAGTGGATTGCCATTCTCTGCTCCAGGGGATCTTCCCCACCCAGGGATCGATCCTGGGTCTCCCTCATTGCAGGCAGATTCTTTACCCTCTGAGCCACAGGGAAGACTGGGGTCAACTGGCCCTTGGTGCCAGTTCTTGGAAGTCTCATTTTGTGGTGGGGGAGGGGGGGATGAGGAAGTGTAGCAAGCTGGGAGTGGTTCTGTGACTTTGTCACCAGACCCAGCCCAGTCGTGTTTGTCTGTGTGCGCTCAGAACTCTCCCCTACCTGTGAGAATGGGAGTGATGACAGAGAATGGAGAGAAGAGGCTGTCAGATTGAGCTACTGAGTTCCAGAAGAGGAAGATGAGTAGGGTCCAGGTGACTTCATAGTGTATTATTTAAAACTATTTCTCACCAAAAAGGGTTTCTAATCCTTTAATTTCCTGATAAGAGAATAAGCTTTGGGTATTTGCCGCATAGAATTCACATACCACTTCCTTCTGGTCTTCTGATCTGTCTATTGCTCAGAGACTCTCCTTTTTGGCTCTAAAAAGAGTAGCAGTCTTCAATCCACCCCTGCCACTATCCAGCGTCTATCCATTAGCTTGCTCTCTTATTCCTGAGTAACTATGTATTCATTTATTTGTTTTATTTGTCTCCCCACTAGAACATGGGCTTCCCAGGTGGCTCAGCAGTAAAGAATCCACCTGCAATGCCAGAGACGCGGCAGACCTGGGTTCAGTCCCTGGGTCAGTAAGATCCCCTGGAGGAGGAAATGCAACCCACTCCAGAATTCTTCCCTGGTAAATCCCATGGACAGAGGAGTCTGGCGAGCTACAGACCATAGGGTCGCAAAGAGTCAGACACGACGGAGCACAGCTTGGCAGCAGCATGCCTCTAGAACAAGCGCTCCTTGCTGGCAGGGAGTTTGTCTGCTCTGCTTGCCACTTAACACCCAGAGTCTAGAGCAGAGCCTGGGGTATGAGACCTTCAGGAAACACATAAAAGGTGAAATGTGTTTCACCTGCTGGACAGGTGAGTGCATTTGCAATACTTTTTGTTTTTTTCTTTCTGGATTGTCCTATGCATGCCCTTTGTTTCAGGTAAACCAGGGAACTTTCCATTTCTGCGCGAACCCAGTGTTCCCTCACCTTTACTGAGGCTGCCACTGTGAGCAGTTCATCTTTCTCAATGTCCCCTGTGTAAACTTCTCATTGCCAGGCAAATGCCTCCTCCAGGAAGTGACCTTGGAAGTGACACGTGCTTCCATTCCAGTCCCTAACTGCAGGCACTTGTTGAGTCAGTTCCATTGGCCCTTACTTCACACTCTGACGCTTGTTCTTCATGTCTTTCCTTAAACTATCAACTCCTGAAGAAGCCTGGGGGCAAGCACTATGCCTGCACCCCTCTCCAGCACCTCTCAGAGCATCGCGTACGGCGGAGGCCCTCAACAAACGGGCGAGAGTGAGTGAGTCAAAGTTTCCAAAAAGGTGAAACACTTATTTTTCAAAATGCTCAAAGTTTTTTTTTAAATTAATTTTAATGGAAATCTTTCTTATGAAAATCACAGCTATTTCTATCCCCTTAGGGTATCCCCAATAGATTTAGAATCATAGTGACCCAAATTTTTAATTACAAACTGGACCTAGAATCAAGAGAATTGGACTTAAAGCCATCTTCTGAAAATAAATCATTTCTTTTCCAAATTAGAGGCATGAATACTTTCCTAATTATTACATAGGATTATTGTCTATTTGGAGAAGGAAATGGCAACCCACTCCAGTGTTCTTGCCTGGGGAATCCTGAAGACAGAGGAGCCTGGTGGGCTGCTGTCCATGGGGTCACACGGAGTCGGACACGACTGAAGCGACTTAGCATGCATGCAGGCATTGTCTATTGGAATCAATTTGAGGTAATGTGGAAGACAGTTTATAAATGTTTTATAAAATAAACTTTAAACTTCTTGACGTGTATCAGCTACCTTAATAACAATAACCAGTGATTCTGTTGGGTTGTAGTAAAGTGCTGCCCTTGAGGCAAATGAAAGGTAACAAATACTCCCATGTTGCTGAATTGTTAAGGATATTATGCAATGTTTATTCCAGGTTCCACATTATAATCAAATTTTTATTTGCCTTTTGTTGTTACCTTCAGACATCCTCAGCTTTCTCCCTAGACCTGTGTCCAGACTGTCCCTTCTACAGGGCTGCAAGGTGAAAAATCAGCAAATGAAGCTAGCTGGACACTATTTCAGACACCCAGATGCCTTAAAGATTATTTTCTAGTGCTGCCTGTGTTGCAGGTGGGGAGAGTTCAGGATAAGTGAAATGATAAATGGCCTCCTGACAAATGTGATGTCCCTGAATCTCCTCCTCGCTTTCTGCCATTGAATTTCCTCCCCTGAACACAGCTCTGCATTTGTCCAGGCTAGATGGTATCATGCTGAACACCCGCCAACTTACGGGCTTAAAACCACTTCCTCTTCTCTGCCTCTCACTTCTTTTCAAAAGGATCTCTAAAACTCTGTTGAAAGCACTTCATGGAATTATTGCTATGTCTCTGTACAACTTCAAATAAAATGACGTCAGAATCTATAACATGGTTTTAAAAGTTTTAATAAAGAAAAAAAGGTTTCTGATACCACAAAGACCCAGGGTCTATGCAAAACACAAGGTGGTACATTTTATTGTGAAAGCATTTTATAGTTTTTCAAAAATTCAGCTTCAGCCGAAGATTAAATGGGCATAATGGTAGAATTTTAAGTCAGTAACTGATAGACGGTTTTTCAAAAATGTAGAGCTTTAGTTAAGTCTTACACAACATTTACACAACAATAGAAGGCTGCAACAATAAAAACAATCTTGCATTGCTGAAGTAGAACACAAATTAAGCAAGCCTGACCTGGAATCATGAGTGATACACCGGTGGGTGAGTGCCTGGACGTGAAGCCTGCATGCAGGTCCTGGGGGCTGACTGTGGTCTTTGTGATACTATTTCATAGCAGGGACTTGAGTACTGCACTGTCTTGGTGTTTGTGGGGCTCCTGGAACCAAAGCCCCAGGTATGCTGATGGGTGACTGTACCCACATTTTAAATTTTTATTGAATAAACAACTGAAAATTTCTGGTCCTTCTGGCATTTTCCAGAAGTGAAAGATTATCTAAATAACTGACGATACATTTTCAAACAAGAAACAATGTTGCAAAATAAGCCAGTGATTCTGTGCTTGTTACATACTTTACTTTGAAAGAAAGATTTTATGCTTCCAACTGATAAAACGAACTGATGTAAATGAGTATTGCTTGGCTTCCCACTACTAAGAAGACTTAAAAGTTTATAAGAACTTCTACTCTGGCCTTTAACGAGTAGGGACATGGATTTACCCTCTCACTTTAAACACCACCTCACCCCCACCCCCAAAATGGATAAAAGACAGTTTTCAGGTAAGTGCAGGCAGCGATCCCCAAAAGATGCACAGAAAGGCGTTCAGGGCGGCAACTGTCAGGTTGAGGGAGAGCAACTGGGTCTGGGAGGCCGAGGAGTTCACAGGACGGATCCAGAGAGGACAGAGCTGGAGAGAGAGACAGGGAGAGGAGAGGAGAGGAGAGAGACAGACCAGACAGAGGACAGAGAGACAGACGGAGAAAGGAGAGGAGAGAGACGGAGAGGAGAGAGACGGAGAGGAGAGAGAGACCAGACAGGGAGAGAGGAGAGGAGGAAAGAGAGACGGAGACTGAGACACGAGAGCGAGGAAGGGAGAGAGCCAGCACTTGGGAGACCCGCTCCCTTTGCGTATTCAGCTGATCACTGAGCTGCACAAACATGTGCGGAAAACAGCCCGAGGCTGAGCCATTGGAAAGAGTAGAGGCTGTGGCTCCTACGCCGCTCCAGCCCAGAGCTTGGGGAGTGGAAGGACCTGCATCCACCGGTCAAACTGGAGAACCTCAAGATCTGCGGGGCCCGCAGGTAAAGTACCCAGAAGGGTCTTGTCTCAGCAGTGGGGAGCAGTCGCTGCTGCTGCTAAGTCGCTTCAGTCGTGTCCAACTCTGTGCGACCCCATAGACGGCAGCCCACTAGGCTCCTCTGTCCCTGGGATTCTCCAGGCAAGAACACTGGAGTGGGTTGCCATTTCCTTCTCCAATGCATGAAAGTGAAAGTGAAAGTGAAGTCGCTCAGTCGTGTCCGACTCCTAGCGACCCCGTGGACTGCAGCCCACCAGGCTCCTCCGTCCATGGGATTTTCCAGGCAACAGTACTGGAGTGGGGTGCCATCGCCTTGTCTGGGGAGCAGTTAGCTCTAGACAAAGCCCTGCTTTGGTCCCATCAAACAAATCATTTTTTAAAAAATTAATTTTTGGTTGCCCCTGGTCTTCATTGCCGCGGGAGGGTTTTCTCTGGTTGCGGTGAGTGGTGGGGGGCGGGGAGCTACTGTCTTGGGGGCACAGGGCTCTAGGCACACGGGTTTCAGGAGTTGTGGTTCTCATGCTCAGTAGCTCGGCTGCAAGTGGGATCTTCCCCTACCTGGGATCAAGTCCCATGGCCGATGGTTATCCAGTGCACCACCAGGGAAGTCCCCATGGAACAAATCTTAAAGGCAAGATCCGAAAGTATCACACTGTATCCCAGGGTAACCGAAAATGGGGCCTGGCTGCTCACTGCTCAAAAGCCCATAAAGAGCCGAGGTTGATGGGAAGGAGTTTGCTTTATTTTGGATGCCATGCGGTGCAGGGTTTGTGTGTGTGTGAATCTTAGCTTGGTAATTCTTAGTCTCTGATGCTTTTAAGATGTTTTCATAAATTTTGTCAGTGTTATTGTTGTCTTCAGTGGGAGGAGGTTGGTCCCTCCCGGCCCACTCCCCCAACTTCCCTAAGTCTCAGAAAGGCTCTTACAAGAACTTTTACTTGGATACCATCCTCATTTACCAGAACTGTTTCAATCTGACTAGCTGTCTGGTTACTTTATAATAGCTCCCCAAAGCTGATGGTCGGAAGACTGAGTAGTTTTTATCCCACTCAAGTTTAGTCTTTCCTAACTCAACGCTCATCACCTCCTTCAGCTCTCTCTCTGAACTCTCCAGAAAATCAGGTAACCATGTCCTTCATCTGCCATTGCAGCTACAAACACCCTGCCCTCAGTCCTTGCAGCTGGATTGCTCCTGCCACCTTCTTTTATGGGAATTCTCAGTCTATCTGTTCCCTCTAGTAAATCTGTAAATCATGTAAAAGTGAGTGGGCTTATGGTTACACTTTTGAAATTATGTTAAGTAAGCAAATTCTCTGTTTTATCCAAGAGGAATTAGAAGTTAGCTCTTTCTCCTGATATATCTTGTTTATATATCCCCCAAATCAGTAATTGGTATAAAACTAGTCAGTGTAGAGTAGGGAATGTACAGTAGGAAAATTATTTATTTTTAATAAATTTATCTAACAGAGAAGTCATGTGTTAGTGTTAAGGCCATTTATATGTACTTCAATACTTAGCCCTTTGAGCTTACTGAAATTAGCAAAATAGACTTGTCACCTTGCTCTCAGAACAAAGCAACCCTAAATTTCACATCAATGTCATCCAGTGGCCAAGCAACAAATTCTCTTGAGAGGAGACCAAAAGCAGCGGTAGCGTCACCTAGTGGTGACAGTTATAACTGCAGAGGATCATTCTTCAGGCAAACATACATCCTATGGAAATCACACAATCCTAAAAACAATTAGACGCATTCATCTAGTGTACAACCCAGACCCAAGATAATCAGATTTATAGGCTTGGATTTTTGACATGTGAGCTTGAGAACTAGGGATCAGAACTTACAGGAGTTTACTACTACACATAACTTGGATACTTGAATAACTGTGCTTTGGAATTCCAGCTTTCTTTATATCTGTGGGGACATTAGAAATGAAAGAATTGGACCTCCCTTCAAACCTGTCCTGGTTGGGTGCTTTAACCACATTTTTTAAGTAGAAAGTTTTCTACAAATTGCAGATCTTGAATGATTTTTCCTGTGTCTGCAAGAATATTCAGAGACCTTTTGCACTATTTGGATAAGAATTTCACTTGTTTTGACGATAATAAGGAGGATTGAGGAAGTCACATGTCAGTTCAAGGCAAGAAAACCCAGCATTATCTCAGGGACCACACTCTTGTCACCCCCGCTGTACTTGTAATTATTGCCTAAAAGACCCATAGAAAGAGTTCTGGAAACAGAGAACAAAGGTGAAATACTGAAATACAATATTAGCTGTAATCCAGGATTCTTTTTCTTCTGGAGAGAAATATACCTTTTATTTTTATCTCCAGATATGCTTTTTTGATATTAAAAAAGTTGACAAGAATTTACCTTTTTCTTCTTTTTCCTCCTCCTTGTATTAATAATAATTAAAAAGCTAATTTGCATTGCCTTCAATAATTTTATGTTCTTCTTTTCATTTTTTTCCACCTCCTGTTTTTCTCTGGATCTTTCCTATGATCAGCAGCATAGGCAGGTGACTGGAAGCAAAGGAGAAAGATTCTTGTGCTTGTCAGGATACTGCTTACCCAGCTCTCTTTGGTCCTTGAAGCTCTCTGAGTGTGACGTGCTTGCATACGCTTTCTCTTTTATGGATTTGTTCTTGGTGTTTTTGGCTCTCTGCTCCTTCCTAAATGTCTCTCAAATTACTAGGCTCATTTTCCATATATCAATAAGATTATCACTGAACACACACATGGTTCCATGAATTGGACGGCTGCTAAGAAAATGTTTAAAGTTTTAGCCTACACCTAAGTAAATCACTTTGAAAAAATATATATAGTTCTCTTGCACAACCTATTAAACCTTTCCAATATTCTAAGGAAGTTACTACTGAAATTGCATCTTCAAAACATCCAAATCCAAGTGATCAGATAAAATATAGCTTACCGAAAACAGAATTCCATTTCAAAGCATTGTATCCCTATAAGAGCTTCGATAAGTCCCTTTTATAATTAATTGACTTTTAACATTTTGCTTTACAATTATGTTTTGTGAAAAATAACCTTAAACCCTGAAATATGATTTCTGTTTATCATTTGCTAGAATGTTTCCAAGCAATTTGTACCAACTTGATGCATGCTGACTATGCCAAAGCCTTTGACTATGTGGATCACAATAAACTGTAGAAAATTCTGAAAGAGATGGGAATACCAGACCACCTGACCTGCCTCTTGAGAAACCTATATGCAGGTCAGGAAGCAACAGTTAGAACTGGACATGGAACAACAGACTGGTTCCAAATAGGAAAAGGAGTTCATCAAGGCTATATATTGTCACCCTGCTTATTTAACTTCTATGCAGAGTACATCATGAGAAACGCTGGGCTGGAAGAAGCACAAGCTGGAATCAAGATTGCCGGGAGAAATCTCAATAACCTCAGATACACAGATGACACCACCCTTATGGCAGAAAGTGAAGAGGCACTAAAAAGCCTCTTGATGAAAGTGAAAGAGGAGAGTGAAAAAGTTGGCTTAAAGCTCAACATTCAAAAAATGAAGATCATGGCATCTGGTCCCATCACTTCATGGGAAATAGATGGGGAAACAGTGTCAGACTTTATTTTTTGGGGCTCCAAAATCACTGCAGATGGTGACTGCAGCCATGAAATTAAAAGACACTTACTCCTTGGAAGGAAAGTTATGACCAACCTAGATAGCATATTCAAAAGCAGAGACATTACTTTGCCAACAAAAGTCCATCTAGTCAAGGCTAAGGTTTTTCCAGTAGTCATGTATGGATGTGAGAATTGGACTATGAAGAAAGCTGAGCGCCAAAGAATTGATGCTTTTGTACTGTGGTGTTGGAGAAGACTCTAAAGAGTCTCTTGGACTGCAAGGAGATCCAACCAGTCCATTCTAGAGGAGATCAGCCCTGGGTGTTTATTGGAAGGACTGATGCTAAAGCTGAAACTCCAGTACTTTGGCCACCTCATGCGAAGATGTGACTCATTGGAAAAGACTCAGATGCTGAGAGTGATTGGGGGCAGGAGGCGAAGGGGACAACAGAGGATGAGATGGCTGGATGGCATTACCGACTTGATGGACATGAGTTTGAGTGGACTCCGGGAGTTTGTGATAGGGAGGCCTGGCATGCTGTGATTGATGGGTTCTCAAAGAGTCGGACACGACTGAGAGACTGAACTGAACTGAACTGATGCATACAAAAGGTAGCAAAGTAACCTGAAAACTTTATCACTATCATCTTTTTTTTTTTTTTGTACTGAGAAACATGTCGTTTTCAGTGTACATTCATTTTCCTTGAAGTTCTGAGAACACAGGGTATTACTTTGAGAGAAGAAGGAGCATTTGTTTGATAATCTAAGTGAAAACACAAAGAGTCAGAGGCTGATGTATTTGGCATAAATTAAATAATGTTTAGCTCAGTTACTGTATTAATAAGGCAACCATAATTGCTTTGGAAGATAACAGTGTCAAATAACAGTGTCAAACCTTACTAAAATACAAGCGAGGGTGGCAACATTATTTAACAGGTGCTTACTGTGTTTACATTTTGGCAAAATGCTGTATTAGGTTCATCCAGGGAGTGAAACAATCCTTGTGCCTATTTGATGCATCTTGTACATTTGAGTGTGAATGTGCATGAATGCTTCCACATTTTAAAAACCACAGCGATATATGCACATGGTAAGAAAATCAAGTATTTATAGTAGAAAAGTCACAATGAAAAGCAATGGAAATGCTCTCTTCTCCTTCCTTCTTCCAGTCACATTTTCCAGAAGCAACTACTTGTAAGCTTCTCTGTTTTGTTTTCTGGGTTTTTTTTACCCTAATTTTCAATAGTATTTTGGAACACTGTATCTTAAAATGGGGCTTCCCTGGCGGCTCAGTGATAAAGAATCTGTATGCCAATGTCAGAGATGGGGGTTCGATCCCTGGGTCAGGAAGCTCCCCTGGAGAAGGCAATGGCACCCCACTCCAGTACTCTTGCCTGGAGAATCCCATGGACAGAGGAACCTGGTGGGCTGCAGTCCACGGGGTCGCACAGAGTCAGACACGGCTAAGGGCTCAGCACTCATCTGAGCAGAAGCAAGTGTACCAGGACTAGTTTTTCTATCTCTTGAAATATTTGAAGGCCTTTCTTCATTCATTTCTTCTTTTATATGATCAAGAAACGTTTTTGAAAGTTTGCTAAGTTTTGGAATTTGGGGAAGGGAGGTAGAGATGACTACAGTAAGAAATACAGTACTGTCTAGGCCCTTGACCCTTGCCTTAGGAATTTATAGTACAGAATTTGCAACATACCTGGGCTCAAAGAAGGCTTTGAGGAGATGAGAGAGTATAAACTGGGCCTTAAAGAAAGATAAGAATTTGAAAAGGGAAATGATACAAAATGAGCAAAGTGATAGAGATGGGAATTTTTTTTCCCTAAGAGATGAGATTGCTAAATTGCCAGCTTAGAGCAAGTGGTTTGCACTAGAGGAGTGTGTCAATGAAAATTCAATTAGCAATCAAGCTAAGAAGAAAAAAGAATTTTATTCAAGTCAAACTAGTGGTTATAACTTGGGAGACAGACTCTCAGAAGCTCTGAGAGTTCGTCCACTGGTCAGAAGCTAGGGGCGCAACTTTATACATTTTCAAGACAAAGAATTCTCAGTCACATTGACAGGTTAATGTTATACATAAAGTTCATCAGAGATGTTTTGGTCAGGTATGCACATACAGAGCAAGCCTTTAGGTCAATGCAACCTGCTGTGCAGGATGAAAAAGTAATTTTAATCTTAAAAATTACAATGCTGGCCTTAGGAAAAAGGGATCATGTTTCTCCAAGGTTTCTTCTGTCCTCCTGCCTTGAGGAGGTCTGGTTAACCTGTGAGCTTCCCTGGTGGCTCACATGGTAAAGAATCCGCCTGCAATGCAGGAGATCCGGATCCGATCCCTGGGTCAGGAAGATCCCCTGGAGAAGGGACAGATATACACAGTGTATTGAAAAGGCCGACACAAATGGAGGCATGTTATGTGTGTTTCAATTCTGACAGTTAGTTTGATTGTCCTGCCACAGAGAAATTTATGATTTTTCCTCATTATTTCCCCCCTTTGGAGCATGAATCTTTGGATAGAAAGTTTTAAGTGATCAAACATTTTGTCCCTTGATGCCAGGGTGCTTTCTTACCATCATGAATCCATGATGTCCCTCTAAGCTGGGTCTTAATAGTTCAGTTTTTTCTTTCTTTCTTCTGGGGATTATACTATTAATAATACAATGCTTGCCAGGGACTGGATTTTCAATTCTAGGATGTCCAATAGAATTTATGCCAAGTGTATCCCATATGTGCATTGTGTGTGCCCATTACCCTAAGTAGAACTATACATATGATCAATAGTTTCAGATCATTTAAACATTATTATTTTATTTGGAGTTGCAAATATACATCAAAAAGCACAAGGGATTATCACTCTATAAATAATATAGAACACAATCAGTATAGCCAAAAACAATAGTAAAGTCATGAACAGAGATTAAACCAGAAATCCCAATGCTGAATTATTTGCCTGAGATTTCATTTAGGCAGAGTATCCTTCAATGTAGAAATGTGATTTTTCCTGTGAGTCATTAAATGAGCCATATTAGAGGGCTCATCTGGTATGAAAATACAACATTCATTCAGGATTAGAGTATAAATCCCCCCCTGTAAAGCTGCTTTTAAATTAAGAGCCATTCAGTTTTATAAAACTGTTTCATCATGGGCTTTCCTGATAGCTCAGTAGGTAGAATCCATCTGCAATGCAGGAGACCCTGTTTCGATTCCCGGGTCAGGAAGATGCCCTGGAAAAGGGATAGGCTACCCACTCCAGTATTTTTGGGCTTCTCTTGTGGCTCAGCTGGTAAAGAAGCCACCTGCTATGCGGGAGACCTGAGTTTGATCCCTGGGTTGGGAAGATTCCCTGGAGAAGGGAAAGGCTACCCACTCCAGTATTCTGGCCTAGAGAATTCCATGGAGTGTATAGTCCAGGGTCACAAAGAGTTGGACACAACTGAGTGACTTTCACTTTCTTTCATCATGGAACTTTAGAACTGAGTAAATTAATCAAATATCGTAAACAAGCATGCTCAGTTGCTAAGTCATGTCCTACTCTTTGCAACCCCATGGACTGTAGCCCACCAGGCTCCTCTGTGCATGAGATTTTCCAGGTAAGAATACTGGAGTGGGTAGCCATGCCTTCCTCCAGGGGATCTTCTAGACCCAGGGACAGAACCTGTATCTCCTCCACTTGCAGGCAGATTCTTTACTACTGAGCCACCTGGGAAGCCCGACAAGCACAGAGAAGGATGTATTGATGGGGAAACATTTTGTAGATTATAGACTTGATCAATCATCTTGGTTTGCTGTACAATTGTTGTATAACAGTGCTGTTGGCAGCAGACTTGAAGCAAGAAGTGATACATGCCATGAGTAACTTGATAGCTAGGAAAAGAATAATGACACATTTTATGAAAATAGTAATCATCTGTAGAGCAGAGCAGAAAAAATTGCCTAGTCCTGAAAGGAACCAACTGAACAGATGATTTAAATGATCAGTCTTTCTTACATCTTGTAACCATTTTGCAGTTTGGAAATTTTTTTTCTAGGTGCCTCTCAACTTCTCCAGAAGTCTTGAATAATCTGAACAGTAGTACAAGCACTTCCTTTTTTTGGCCAGTAGAAAATCTACAGCGATTCTGTTATCTAATACTACTTGGGCTAAGGAGTTTAGGAATGTCTGTTATGCTGCAAGGCTTTTTGTAGTCTCTTTGGCCATTTGACCAATGGTGGCTGGTAGACTTCTGCACATACTCCTGTTTACATATATTCTTGCACTAGGAACCAAGGTTCCCAAAAGCTGTTGCCATCAGTTCTCTTGATACCCTGCTAGTATGGCTCTCCCGGCTTCATTGAGAAGAGAGAGAAGATCCATCTGTCTCTGTGTATATAGACAGTGGGCTAATATAACACCCCAGTAAGTGTAAACTTTCTACCTGCTAGCTATTAATTCATTTATGTGCCCATCCTTGGGAAGGTGGGTCGATTCCAGTATTACATATGGAGACAGAACCTGGAGGAGCACACACCTGTGCTCTCATTGGTAGCTTCATCAATTGCAAGTTTTGTTAACACAGTATTAAATCATGGGTCACTTTGCAGGCTTTCCGACATCTGTTGTATGATGTGAGAGAGTTGCTGGCATAAGTGACCTGTATGCTTCTCTTTAAGACAGTTGTTAATCAAGTAAGGGACAGACTGAGGTGGTCTTAGGACAAGTTGTGTCCAGACTCTTAAGGACCTACGATAGTGTCGAGCAGGAGATGGACATATTAATACACTGGAGAATTTGGACCTGAAAGGTTAGAGGGAGGCCAATCTGAGTAAATAGTAACATTAGGAACATCTGAAATCAGTAATAGGAATTACAAGGGGTTTAAAGCAGCCTTGAACTGAATGAGGAGTTGGATAACAAATCAACAATTAGTTAAATTGCCCCTGTGATAACTTTACTAAGAGTTTTCTTTCTACTTTAAACACCGGGGCAAAAACATAGCTAGAAAAAAAAACAACTTGCAATTTTGATAGGCATTTGGTAAATGGCACAATTTGAAAAAATAAAAGAGGTCTTAGAGTCCTGGTCTGGACACGTGGGTTAGTTGTCTGGCATTGCTGTCGTCTTCTCATCCTGGCTTGGTGATGTCAGTCTCAGTCGAAGCCAGGTTTTAGAAACAGTACATTCAGGGAAGGAGGCTTTTCTGAGGTAAGAAAGGTGAGTCCAAGAGTTTACTCCTTTGAGTTTTGCAGCACAGAGGTTTGTTTGTAAAATCTGATATGGTCCCTTCCAACACGGCAGTAAAGAGTCCTTTATCTGATGTTTTTCCGAAAGACAAAATCTCTAGATTGTCACCTGTAGTCCTTAAGGTCTTTGTATTCATGGAGCTCACTTTTGAAGGAGTCAGTTAACTAAAGTTTCATCTTCTTTAAAACACTTCGAGCCCCTGACAAAAATTTAAAATATCACTTTTAAGAAGTGGTTCATATATAACTTCCTCTAAATGCATAGGTCATCCATTAATTATTTCTAAGGGAGACAATTGATGTTTACCTAAGGTTGAGGAGAACCAAGGAAAGAGCTTTTGTCCATGGAAGATTAAAAGCCTCTGAAAATTTAGCCAGTTGGGGTTTAATAGTATTATTGTTCTTTTCTACCAGCCCTGGAGATTGAGGGTGATAAATACAGTGAAAATACAGCATTATCAGCCACATGTTACAAATGGATTTAATAGTCTGTCCAGGAAAATACATTCCTCAGTTGCTTCGCAATTCAGAAAGAATTCCCCACACTGGAATTATTCTTCCCAAAAGTAATTTGCCTACTGTTAAAACCATTGCTCCTTTGCAATGAAATGCCTCCACCTGATATGAAGACATGCATACCGTTAACAGGATGTATTTGCAGCCCTGTAAGGGAGGTACCTGGATGAAGTCCAACTGCCAAATTTCAAAGGGCCCCTAAGGGAGGAGAAAGTGGCCTTGAGAGGGATTTACCAGAATTATATTTAGACAGATAGACCATTGATCATAAACCTTATGAGCTACAGTGGGAGAAAGTTTCCAGAAACATTGCATTCTCCATAATATCATTTTTTTTCAGGAGTCCAGTGGGTCAGGGAATGCATGAGTTTGAGTGAAAGTAACTGGGCATTTCTAAGTATTATAGGCCTTTTATGTTTGTGGGATGGGATTAAAAAAAATCCCCCTTTTTTTCTTTGAGGCCTGCTTTTCACTTTCTGAAGCCAGTTCTTCAGCCTGCAAAGGAAATTTCTTAATAGTTTCATCAGAATCATGTTTGAACAGAGGTTATTCTCAAAAATGGACAGAGGCAAGGCTTCCCAGGTGGCACTAGCGGTAAGGAACCTGTCTGCCAATGCAGGAGACATAAGAGATGCAGGTTCAATCCCTGGGACAGGAAGATCCCCTAAAGGAGGGCATGACACCCTGCTTCAATATTCTTGCCTGGAGAATCCCATGGACAAAGGAGCCTGGTGAGCTACAGTCCATAGAGTTGCAAAGAGTTGGACATGAATGCAGAGACTTAGCATGCATGCTCACGGTTTAATTCATCTTGTTCAGCTGCAGCATCAGCCAGTTGATTCTCTTTGGTTTCCACTGGATCAGGTTTGAAGTGTCCAGGTGTTTTAATGATAGCCAGCTGTTTGGGAAATTGAATGGGTTCTAATAGTTTTGAAACTAGTTATCCATTTTTTTTTTTTTAATGGATTGGCCAGAAGAGGTGAGAAATCTTCTTTATTTCTACAACATTCCAAGATTGCGAGCCACTCCAAAGGCATAGTGACCGTCAGTGTAAATGTCTATTTTATCCTTAGATAATTGCCAAGCCCTAATTAACACAGCTAGTTCAGCCTGTTGAATCAATTTGATGTCTGGTAAATAAGAACTTTTATTTATACCATCAAGGTTACTGTGTACCTAGTTTGATAATACCTTGTCCTCCTTTAAATAGGATCCATCTGTAAACCAAATTGCTGCTGCTGCTAAGTTGCTTCAGTTGTGTCCAACTCTGTGCGACCCCATAGACGGCAGCCCACCAGGCTCCCCCGTCCCTGGGATTCTCCAGGCAAGAACACTGGAGTGGGTTGCCATTTCCTCCTCCAATGCATGAAAGTGAAAAGTGAAAGTGAAGTCGCTCTGTCGTGTGTGACTCTTACTGACCCCATGCACTGCAGCCTACCAGACTCCTCCATCCATGGGATTTTCCAGGCAAGAGTACTGGAGAGGGGTGCCATTCCTTCTCCGGTAAACCAAATTAAATCAGCATTATCAATGGTAATTTCTTGAACGTCAGTCCTAGCAGTAGGAAGTTAGTTAACATAATGTAGTCATGGTTGTCATCATCTTTAGGTGCTGGAAGCAAAGTTGTGGGGTTATAATTGTTATAGCAAACAAAATAATATTGAGTGAAGAGAGTAACTGTATTTCATAAAAAGCCAACTGGCTTACAGAATAGTGCTGAGTAAGATGAGAATTTAAGAGAGATTCAACCGAGTGAGAAACATAAATAGAGACCCCATTACAAATTCTTCACTAGCTTAGCATAAGAGAGCTGTCACTGAAATAGTTCTCACACAGGGTGGGAGTCCTTTTGCCACCTAATCTAGCTTCTGATTATGCCGTCTGTGGATCGATGCTGGTCACCAGGCCTCTGAGTTAGTACACCCAGGGTGTTTCCTTTTCCTTCATGCCAAAAGAGAAAAAAAGAATGGTAATTTATGGCCTACTGCTGGAGCCTGAGTCAATGCAGATTTTGAAGTGCCTAAAGCCTTTTCTCCTCTGTCATCCATTCAGCTGGGTATGGTTTGTCAGGTTTAAGTAATGCATAGAGATGTTGGGCAATAAAGGGAAAAAGAACTACCCAAAGGGAAGCCTGGCATGCTGCAGTCCATGGGGTCGCAAAGAGTCAATCACAACTGAGCAACTGAACTGAATTCCTACAATATTTGGTTACACCCAGAAATCTCAGTTTGTTTTGTTTTGAGAAGTTAGAAAGTTAGGATTCCCTTAATTCTTTCAGGATCAGTTAACTAGTCTTTCTTAGATAACAGACGACCTAAATATTTCATAGTTACCTAACAGAATTGTCTTTTGACTTTGCAAACCTTAGGTCCCTTGCTACTGCTACTGCTAAGTTGCTTCAGTCGTGTCCGACTCTGTGTGACCCCATAGACGGCAGCCCACCAGGCTCTGCCTTCCCTGGGATTCTCCAGGCAAGAACACTGGAGTGGGTTGCCATTGCCTTCTCCATTGTGTGAAAGTGAAAAGTGAAAGTGAAGTCGCTCAGTCGTGTGTGACTCTTAGCGACCCCATGGACTGCAGCCCACCAGGCTCCTCCATCCATGGGATTTTCTAGGCACGAGTACTGGAGTGGCTTGCCAGTCCCTTAGAAGTTAATCATTGTAGCAGATGGATAGTGTCTGTTTGGGAGTCCTGTGCAGTTCCAGAACACAAAATAAGATTATCTACATATTGAATTAAAGCAGAGTCATTAGTAAAGTGTACATCAGTCAAATCAGCTTTAAGTATTTGAGAAAAATAAGTGGAGCTTTCAGTATAGCCTTGTGGCATAACTGTTCACGTATACTGACCATCTTCCCACATAAAGGCAAAGAGTTCCTGGCTTCCTTCTTCCACTGGAATACTAAAGAACATCCTACCTGAAAAGCAACAGGTAGGATGAGAGTGTGAGGATTAAGAAGCACAGGCTGGTAAGGGATGACAGTGTTATTTATGGTGCTCACATCTGAACAAACCTCCAGCCTTTCTCATTTTGCTTTCTTACTGGTAGAGTGGTGGTGGCGGGTGGAGGGGCTGCGTATTGCCAAGACTGGTACAAGGAATTACAAGTCCTTTCTCAGGGAATTTCTGAGTAATTGATCTTATTCCATTTAATGCCTTTGATTTAAGTGGATATTGTCAAATATTGGGTAGAAGCTTGGAATTATCAATAGTTGCTTTAGTTAGAGTGGCTGTCTTAATTTTCCCAGTATTTGAAAAAGAAGATGACCATAATTTCTCAGGTACACATACTATTAAAGTGTCAGTTCCTCCTGACCTGTTTGAATTTTTGTTTTCATAACCAACAATCTCTCAGTTATCACACTCTGACCTCTATCTACATCTTCCAAATCTAAAATCATTTCACCCTCAGGTGAGAAGGCAATATGGGAATTCTATGCCTCTAAAAGGTCGAAAAGAGTCGGACACAACTGAGTGGCTGAACTGAACTGAACTGAAAAGGACTCATCATATTAATTGGAGCACAATTTCACCAAAAGAAACACGTGTTTTCCTGTGATAGTTCTTAGCTGAAAACTTACTGGCTTTAACTTAAAAACCTGCACAGGAAAATTTGAAACCTCTACCATTTGAGGAGAAGGCAATGGCACCCCACTCCAGTACTCTTGCCTGGAAAATCCCATGGACGGAGGAGCCTGGTAGACTGCAGTCCATGGGGTCGCTAGGAGTCGGACACGACTGTATAACTTTCAAGTAGACAACCTGAGCGACTCCACTTTCACTTTTCACTTTCATGCATTGGAGAAGGAAATGGCAAGCCACTCCAGTGTTCTTGCCTGGAGAATCCCAGGGACTGGGGAGCCTGGTGGGCTGCCGTCTCTGGGGTCGCACAGAGTCGGACACGACTAAAGCGACTTAGCAGCAGCAACCATTTGAATTCTTTATTCTGAGGGAGAGGCCAGTGAATAAGGACTTTTGCCCAATCCATTCTCTTTGGGAAGATTTTTGGTATAGCCTGATATAGCTTGTGGGCAATTTCTCTTCATTTCTGGTGGTCTGAAGCCTCATGTTTATGAAAATCTTCCATAGGCATCTTCTAATTTAGCTCTCTGAGCCATTCTTTTGATTTATGTCCAGAGACTAGTAAATGTACGAGCTGGTACAAGTCTGAATATCCAGGCTTATATGTTCTTACTGTAAGAAAGATCAAATACTTTAGAAAAACCCAAAGGATCCTGTAAAGGATCTGGAAAATCTTTAGTTAGGTTCTGTCTCAGTCCAGGGAGTCTATGTAAGATCGAGTTCCCCTTTGTTTCTGGACTTCTCTCTCCTTAAAGGGAGCTGCTGTTACCTCTGGGCTGCTTTCATTTTCTGCCTTGGACTCAGATTTTTTTTTTTTTTTTTCTTTTGGTGTTGGAGGTGGGAGAGGAGGCAGGGCAGGGCAGGGGAAAGGCAAGAATACAAAGTTGGGGGAAGGCTTCTGAATGGAATGGCTTCTGAAGTTTTTTGCTGATTTGGCCACCATTAGTCATGATTTTTCCATTTTCGTCATTGAGTGAAGAAGACATTTTCTCATTTCCCCATGTTGAGGCTTTCAGGTAGCTACTAAACATGTCTCCCATTCTGGTTGTTGGATCTTATAGCCTTTTTTTTCTGAGTATGCAAATAAGCCAGTTTAGGTCAACCAGAAGTGCCCCATTTTAACAACAGGCCCCATGGGGTAATGGTTAGCACTCTGGACTCTGAATCCAAAAGTGCCCTGTTTTGACCATCTCAGGGAGAAGTTATCTTTCTTATATCTTTCCATTTAGTTAAATGTTGCAAGTGTTAGGCCCATAGGCCACTATACAGAAACCCAGCTGGTGTTCCCTCACGTGGCTGTCTGTCTGCCTTTGAAGCATGGTTTCCCATTATTAGTTAGGTAGCCTGATTCAGATATGATCTGAACAGCTTTCTAAGGACCATGTGATAGATTGGATGTGTGCTGCTTCTGAGTCTAGCTCTCTAAGGAGCTACCTTTGGGTCGATTTGACTCTATTATGTCTCGGTTTCTCTTTCCAAGAATTGAAAACCACTGTGGGTTCCCCGAGCACTAGTTGATCAGTCTCTGTCCTGTTCCCTGGAAGAGCAGTGTTTACTTAGTGGTTATGGTGGGGTTCTCTGGAGGGCCACTGCACAGCACCGGGATAACTCCTCAGACACCTCCACTAGGCTCTCAGTCATCTGAGAATGCTCTGTGCGCGGAAGAAGCAGGTATCTGTTTGGAGGTGAATTCAGGCACAGTCTCTCATTTCACTAGCAGTTTCTTCAGATTGTATACCAACTTGTTTTTCAATTTGAGCCAACTTTAACCAAGATTAGTGACTTATGTTTTCCTAGTTGCCTCCCTAGATCCCCCTCTAGGTCCTCACCCCTGAAGACTCCAAGTTTTAAGTAGAAACAGCTCAAAATTCTTAGGATCATCACTTCAGCAATGAGGTCCTAATGTCAGGAGAACTCACCAGAATACCTGAGAGATATGGAGAAGCCTGTGGGGCCCAATGGTCCCATGCTGATACCGAGCACAAGATCCAGGCATCCTCTAGATGTTCTCTGGTATCCTTCTGACTACACCATGCAAATGTTCAAAAATCCAATTAGCAATCAAAGTCTGTTGCAATCTCTTTTTTTCCTACGAAGGAAAAAATAGAATTTTATTCAAGCCAAACTGAGTATTATAACCTAGAGAGACAGACTCTCAGAAGCTCTGATGACTGTTCTGCTGGTTAGGGGCTACAGATGCAGTTTTATACATTTTTGAGACAAAGAATTATGAATCATATTGACAGGTTAACATTATGCATAAAACACATCAGATGTTTTGGTCAGGTATGCACAAACAGAGTGAGACATTAGGTCAATGCGACCCCCTGTACAGGATGAAAAAGTAATAGTAATCTTAAAAATTACAATGCTGTCATCAGGTAAAAGCGACCATTTTCTTGAAGGTTGCTTATTTCCTCCTGCCTTGAGGATGTCTGGTTAATGTATAACATAGATGCACAGTGTGTTGAGAAAAGGCCCATCACAAATGTGTGTTTCAGTTCTGACTTAGTTTGATTATCCTGCCATGGAGAAATTTATGATTTTTCCTCATCAAGATGTGATTTGAGCCTGATCATTTGTGGCTTGAACTAATGAAAATTTCCACGTAGAAATCAGTGAGTGATCAGAAATGCAATCAGAAATTCATGAAAAATTCAGTGTTGAAAATCACATTAAAAGGTGATAAAGTCATGACAATGGATGAGTCTGCTGAGGAAGTAGAGGTCAAAAAGAGGAAGGAGTATTTAGAGGGTAAGAAAAGGAAAAGGGCATTGGAGAGCTCAGGATGTGGGGAGGATCCCAAGAAGATGACACAGCAGCCAAGGAGTGATCAAACCAGCAGATGAAAGGTGAATGAGGGTGACGACTGAGAAAAACCTATTGGATTGGTGGCTCAGATTACAGCTTTTAGAGACCACTTAGCCTCAGAAGAATGCAAAGGCTGAAACCACACTGCAGAGAACTGAGAGAGTATGTGTGTGGTTAATGAAGGGAATACAGCTAATGGAAATGTAGACCACTGTTACTAGAAACTCACTGCTAAAGTGTTGTTCAGTCGTGTCTGACTCTTTGTAACCCCATGGATGGTAGCCTATCAGGCTCCTTCCTCTATCCGTGGAATTCTCCAGGCAAGAATACTGGAGTGGGTTGCCGTTCCCTTCTCCAGGAGATCTTTCGGACTCAGGGATCAAACCCAGGTCTCCTGCATTGCGGGCTAATTCTTTACCGTCTGAAGCACAAAGGAAGCCTGCTGTTTAAAGGAAGAAGAAAAACAGGACAGTGTTTGGGAAGTGAGAACATGATCAGAGGTTGAAGAAAAGCTTATATTAATAGTACAGTAGAAATCACCGCAGATGGTGAATGCAGCCGTGAAATTAAAAGACTCTTACTCCTTGGAAAGAAAGTTATGACCAACCTAGATAGCATATTAAAAAGCAGAGACATTACTTTGCCAACAAAGGTCCATCTAGTCAAGGCTATGGTTTTTCCAGTGGTCATGTATGGATGTTTGAGAGTTGGACTATAAAGAAAGCTGAGGACAGAAGAATTGATGCTTTTGAACTGTGGTGTTGGAGAAGACTCTTGAGAGTCCCTTGGACTGCAAGGAGATCCAACCAGTCCATCCTAAAGGAGATCAGTCCTGGGTGTTCATTGGAAGGACTGATGTTGAAACTGAAACTCCAATCCTTTGGCCACCTAATGTGAAGAGCTGACTCATTGGAAAAGACCCTGATGCTGGGAGGGATTGGGGGCAGGAGGAGAAGGGGACGAGAGAGGATGAGATGGCTGGATGGCATCACCGACTTGATGGACATGAGTTTGGGTGAACTCTGGGAGTTGGTGATGGACAGGGAGGCCTGGCATGCTGTGGTTCATGGGGTAGCAGACAGTCAGACACAACTGAGCGACTGAACTGAACTGAACTGAACTGAGAAGAAACTTGAACATATTGTTGAGCAAGGGGAAAGAGAGGAAATGACAGAGTGAGACTCTGGAGAAAGCACATGGAAATAGGGTAGAAGTTTAGCTCTGGAGATAAGCCCACAGCATATGCTTTGGGTGTTTTCCATAAGTGCATTGGAAACCCACTGGGGGATATAGAGCAAGAAAGTGACATAATCCAATTTGCATTTTGAGAATACCACTTTGCTATATGGAGGCTGGGTTAAGTAGGAGTTCAGTTCAGTTCAGTCACTCAGTCATGTCTGACTCTTTGGGACCCCATGAACCACAGCACACCAGGCCTCCCTGTCCATCACCAACTCCCGGAGTTCACCCAAACTCATGTCCATCAAGTCGGTGATGCCATCCAGCCATCTCATCCTCTGTCGTCCCCTTCTCCTCCTGCCCCCAGTCCCTCCCAGCATCAGGGTCTTTTCAAGTGAGTCAGCTCTTCACATTAGGTGGCCAAAGTATTGGAGTTTCAGCTTCAACATCAGTCCATCCAATGAACATCAGGACTGATCTCCTTTGGGATGGACTGGTTGGATCTCCTTGCAGTCCAAGGGACTCTCAAGAGTCTTCTCCAACACCACAATTGGAGAAGAGCATCAATTCTTCAGCACTCAGCTTTCTTTATACTACAACTCTCACATCCATACTTGACCACTGGAAAAACCATAGCTTTGATTAGACAAACCTTTGTTGGCAAAGTAATGTCTCTGCTTTTGAATATACTATCTAGATTGTTCAAAACTTTTCTTCCAAGGGGTAAGCGTCTTTTAATTTCATGTCTGCAGTCACCATCTGCAGTGATTTTGGAGCCCAGAAAAATAAAGTCTGCCACTGTTTCTGCTGTTTTCCCATCTATTTGCCATGAAGTGATGGGACTGGATACTATGATCTTAGTTTTCTGAATGTTGAGCTTTAAGCCAACTTTTTCACCCTCCTCTTTCCCTTTCATCAAGAGATTCTTTAGTTCTTCACTTTTTGCCATAAGGGTGGTGTCATCTGTATATCTGAGGTTATTGATATTTCTCCTGGCAATCTTGATTCCAGCTTGTGCTTCTTCCAGCCCAGCGTTTCTCATGATGTACTCTGCATATAAGTTAAATAAGCAGGGTGACAACATACAGCCTTGACGTACTCCTTTTCCTATTTGGAACCAGTCTGTTGTTCCATGTCCAGTTCTAACTGTTGCTTCCTGACCTGCATACAGATTTCTCAAGAGGCAGGTCAAGTGGTCTGGTATTCCCATCTCCTTCAGAATTTTCCACAGTTTATTGTGATCCACACAGTCAAAGGCTTTGCCATAATCAATAAAGCAGAAATAGATGTTTTTCTGGAACTCTCTTGCTTTTTTGGTGATCCAGCAGATGTTGGCAATGTGATCTCTGGTTCTTCTGCCTTTTCTAAAACCAGCTTGAACATCTGGAAGTTCATGGTTCACGTATTGCTGAAGCCTGGCTTGGAGAATTTTGAGCATTACTTTACTAGTGTGTGGGATAAGTGCAATTGTTTGGTAGTTTGAGCATTCTTTTGCTTTGCGTTTTTTTTTTGGATTGGAATGAAAACTGACCTTTTCCAGTCCTGTGGCCACTGCTGAGTTTTCCAAATTTTCTGACATATTGAGTGCAGTACTTTCACAGCATCATCTTTCAGGATTTGAAATAGCTCAACTGGAATTCCATCACCTCCACTAGCTTTGTTCATAGTGATGCTTCCTAAGGCTCACTTGACTTCATATAAGTAGGAGAGGACAATCTTTTAAATATACACACCCAATACTGGTATTGGAAATGTAATTCAGTGGACCTTTCAGTGTATTCCAGAGGGGTGAATGAATTGGGCAATCATAAAGTGAATCGCTCAGTCATGTCCAACTCTTTGTGACCCCATGGGCTGTAGCCTGCCAGGCTCCTCTGTCCGTGGGATTTTCCAGGCAAAAAAACTGGAGTGGGTTGCCATTTTCTTCTCCAGGGGATCTTCCCAACACAGGGATCGAACCTGGGTCTCCCACATTGTAGGCAGATGCTTTTACTGTCTGAGCCACCAGGAAAGTCGGGCCATCATAAGTTGAAACTTAACCCTCGAGTATCCCCATCTACGTTTCTTTAGTTCCAGAGTGCTGGGTCTAAGTGGCTTCTATAAGTGCTGATGTAGTAAGGAGTTAGTCGCTCAGCAGTGTCCAACTCTTTGCGACTCCATGGACTGTAGCCCTTCAGGATTCTCTGTCCATGGACTTCTTCAGGCAAGAATACTGTAGTGGGTTGCCATTCTCGTCTCCCAGGGAATCTTCCTGACCCAGGGATCAAGCCTGGGTTTCCTGTATTGTAGGCAGATTCTTTACCATGTGAGCCACCAGGAAGTCCAGAGTGGACTTTGATATCAGACAGTTTTGGATACAGTTCGTGGTTCTACCATTTTAAAATTGTGTGATCTGATATATTTGGCAAAACTAATACAGTTATGTAAAGTTTAAAAATAAAATAAAATTAAAATAAATAAATAAATAAAATTGTGTGATCTGAATTACCTCTCTGAGTTTCAAATTCCTTCTCTGGAAATTGCAGATAAAAACTGCTTCAGTTCAGTTCAGTTGCTCAGTTGTGTCCAACTCTTTGGGACCCCATGGACTGCAGCATGCCAGGCTTCCCTGTCCATCATCAACTCCCAGAACTTACTCAAACTCATATCCATCATGTTGGTGATGCTATCTAACCATCCCATCCTCTGTCATCCACTTCTCCTCCCACTTTCAATCTTTCCCAGCATCAGGGTCTTTTCCAATGAGTCAGTTCTTTGCATCAGGTCGCCAAAGTACTGGAGTTTCAGCTTCCAACATCAGTCCTTCTGATGAACACCCAGGACTTTAGGATGGACTGGTTGGATCTCCTTGCTGTCCAAGAGACGCTCAAGAGTCTTCTCCAACACCACACAGTTCAAAAGCATCAATTCTTCAGCACTCAGCTTTCTTTATAGTCCAGCTCTCATTGTATTTTCATTCTAATGAAATAGAATCAATATCTCAATAATAGTCATGCAAGGAAGCTCTTTATATTTTTTCATATCTTTCAGATTTGCTTCATGGTTTTATAGTGTCTCAACTTTAATATGTTCATCTTAAAAGAAAACAGGAAGTGCAAAAGGTAGAAAGCTCCATGATTTCCAAGAGAAAGAGCAGTAGAAAAAGACTCGAGAAGGGTGAGATCAAGCCTAAGATAAGTGAGACTGGGACCGGTGTGACAGGTCCCAGGGTGAAGACAATGGCAGAAAGACAGGAGCAGAGTGAGGGGCCCTGAGAGCCTGGTGTCTGGCAGCAGGAGGGAATAAAGCACATGCCAGCCTGGGGTGGTTGGAAGGAGGAGGGCTGGTGATGGGAATCCACCAAGCTTGTGGTGGAGAGGCTCTGCCACTGACCGAGGGTGACTGGCTGAGGGTGGGGTGGGCGATGAGACCCACTGGGCAAAAACCTGGGGGGCTTGGGAGAGGAGCCTGGAATGGTAAGGTTGAGAAGCCAAGATTAAGGCAAAACGTGAGATTGGAGGGCATAGTGCAGGTGGGTCTTGAAGAAAAAAATATTTATGTCAAGAGGGAAGTTCAGCCTTTTTTCATGTTCTGAGAGCCTAAGTTAACACGGCAGTTGTGCCGCTGTTATTAGACCCTGTTTGACCCTGATACGAGTGAGGGTAAGGCAGGTAAGGTCTGGAGCGGCTCAAGAAAGGAGTAACAGCTAAATGGCAGGGAGATGCAGAGGGTTTGAAAACCCCTTCCTGAGTGGGCCTGGAGACAGGCTCAGGAAGGTCTGGCAAGGAAAATTCCTCTTTCTGTTTACGCTCTCAGTTGCTTCATACCCATCCTGGATGCGGCAGCGCCTGAAGAGTAATATGTAGTCAGTCCCTGATGGCTTCAGGGCAGGTGACACCGTTGCCATCAGAAAAACATCAGCTTAAAATGTAACACAGGCGGTTCTCAGAACTCATTAGTTACTGAAAATCAGCCATTCACTAGATAAGGTATTGAAGGAGTCTTTCAATGTCCTTTGTTCATACCCACTCAAATTTCAGTTCAGTTCAGTTCAGTCGCTCAGTCGTGTCCGACTCTTTGTGACCCCATGAACCGCAGCACGCCAGGCCTCCCTGTCAATCACCAACTCCAGGAGTTCACCCAAACTCATGTCCATTGAGTCGGCCATCCAACCATCTCATCCTCTGTCATCCCCTTCTCCTCCTGCAGAGACTTTCAAAAGTTCTAGCTCACTGTCATATACTGAGATGCATGCTTCGGGCTGTCTTCTGATTGTCAGTGGATGATTGGTTTAGCTCATTCTCGGGCCACCTTTACCTTGATGGGCAGCTTCAATATATCCCTAATAAGAAAGCACTTTAATTTGTTCATTTAAGGAGTTTGCTTTTTTTGAGACATGGCACTTAAGTGACAATGTCTTGTCAACTAAAGAACCTAAGAGCAGTGATTGCCCTTTATAAAGATTTAGTCCCCTATTTATGGGAATGATTTCCTAGTTCGAGCTAAGCTTCAATATACCTTAGTTCACAAATCATACAAGTTGTTTAAGGACAGGAAAGGTATTGGGATACTTCAGACTGCAAATTTATTTTGATCATAAAAAGTACTGGGTAAAATTAGTACTGAGTAAATGTCATAGAATTTCCACAAGACACGACCTCTTCTCTGCTCCCCTAGTAATGTCCTGTGGAAATTCTTTGGCATTTTATTTTACCCAGTACTTTTTATAAGCAAAATAAGCTTGCAATTTGAAGCATCCCAACACCTTTCCTCTTGTAAAATAACTTGTAGTGAAGAACAGGGAAGCCTGGCATGCTGCCGTTCATGAGGTCGCAAAGAGTCAGGCACAACTTAGCAACTGGACAACAACAAATGCCATAGAATTTCCACAAGATGTGACCTAGTCCCTTAGTGGAGTGGGAGCATAAAGGCTTCAGAGCTAAATGACCTGGGTTCAGAGCTGTGAGATGCACTTATATTAGGTCAGTTAGTTAAGTTCTGTTACCTCAGTTTCCTTATTTGTAAAGGGGGGATAATTAAAGTACCTTGTTTGAAGGATTATAGCTAGATCAAGTGACATGGTATGCTGTAGAGCCTGGTGTATAATAAGTACTCTGTACATATTAGTCATTACTCTTACTGATAGTGACAGATGTTAGCAGAAGCAACAAAGGAAACGGTGCGAATCAGGTTAAGACTTTCAGAAATACCTTCCATTTTATTTGGAGCTGCTTCTGAATATTGAGACTGTCTCCATGAAACCTTTACATGAGAATCAGCAAGTATCAATCCAAAGCCACTTAGGTTTTCACCACTGGGCTTCATGTTGTTCTTCATAAACTAAGATAGTCCTTCGTTTTGCCTGAGAGTTAGTTGCCGACTGCCCTGCTGAAGGATCCATGGATTCTTTATCTCTGTGACATCAAAATGTTTGCAGGGAAAACTCACACCCATGCCATTTGCTCCTGGCTGCTGCAGCAGATGAGACGACTCGTGAATCCCAAGTTCAGGCACTCTTTCTCACACCTCCCTTGCTGTGAAATGATTGGATGCAGTATCTGTGGTGATCAAAGATAAATCGGAGGATATTAAAAATTGTAAGAGTTTCACTTGCACAAAACTAGCTTCCAATGGACCAGTGCCAAAGCAGAAGTAGTTAGGAGTGTTCCACTGACGGGAGCTGGGATATATGTGGGTGAAGGAGAGGGGATACTTTTATGGAGAAGTGTGTGAGTGCTAAGTCACTTCAGTCGTGTCTGACTTTGCGAATCCATCAACTGTAGCCTGCCAGGCTCCTCTGTCCATGGAATTCTCCAGGCAAGAATACTGGGGTGGAGAAGAGGCAGAAGCAAAGGAAGGAAATCATCTGCCTGGCTATAGTTGTAGCTGTTGCATTATGAGGGCAAGGCTTGTTGCTGCTAGTGACTGGTCGTCCTTAGGTTTCCATTTCTCAACCTTAAGGCATTTATAGGCGTAAGCTTTGGTTCCCTTACGTAGGCTGCTAAGAGAACTACCTCAGACTAATGGCCTCCTTGTTTAACTCATTTAACAGTGGGACTTTTTTAAAGGATTTTTTATGAGGGTTATAGAAATAAATAGACTTGTAAATGTCCCAGAAAATAACACCCACAATTTAGCCACAGGATCATGTCAGAATTGTGACCTTAAATAATTGCTCTCATTAAGTAGCTAGATTGCTCTGCCTACACAATGTTTAGGGGAGAAAAATGAGGCTGCAGCTACCTGAAGGCTGGTTGCCGTGGAGTGTTGCTCACTTCTGAATCTAAGTACATCAGTGCAGAAGACTGGCAGAGCAACTTCGCTGTAAGGGAGGCTGGGTAGTTAAGTTCTTTGGGACAGTGGGACTGCAATGTGAGACAACCCTTGTGAAGACGATAAACAGCTACCAAATGACACAGTCACAGCAGATTGTTCCACCTCCCTTCTTATCCTCCTTCCCTGGACCCTAGACAAGTCCTTCTCACTGAAGTCTTCCATAAACTGACACTTGCCGAAGGAAACCTTCCTGATGCCCTAGACTATGCTGGGTTACAAGAATGTAATTCATAAAGGTGGGGACCGTGTCTGTCTTGCCCAGTACTCTGTCTTTAGTATCTAACACAGGGTGTTTAGCACAGAGTAGCTGCTCAATAAACTTGTTAAACGAATGTTCAGTTGCCAAAGTGGAAGGAAGTGAAGGAAGTGAAAGTCACTCAGGTGTGTCCAACTCTTTGCGACCCCATGGACTGTATAGGGTTAGGAATTCTCCAGGCCAGAACACTGGAGTGGGTAGCCTTTCCCTTCTCCAGGGGATCTTCCCAACTCAGGGATCAAACCCAGGTCTCCCACATTGCAGGCAGATTCTTTACCAACTGAGCCACCAAGGAAGCCCAAGAATAGTGGAGTGGGCAGCCTATCCCTTCTCCAGGGGATCTTCCTGATCCAGGAATCGAACTGGGGTCTCCTGGATTGCATGCATATTCTTTACCAACTGAGTTATGAGGGAAACCCCAGTCACCAAATCATCTCCAACTCTTCATGACTCCATGGACTACAACCCACCAGAGTTCCCTGTCACTCACCATCTCCCTGACTTTGCCCAAGTTCATGTCCATTGCATTGGTGATGCCATCCAGCCATCTCATCCTCTGTTGCCCCCTTCTCCTTCTGCTTTCAATCTTTCCCAGCATCAGGGTCTTTTTCAATGAGTCGACTCTTCGCATCAGGTAGCCAAAGTATTGGAGTTTCAGCTTCAGCATCAGTCCTTCCAATGAGTATTCAGAATTGATTTCCTTTCGGATTGACTGGTTCGATCTTCCTGCAGTCTAAGGGACTCTCAAGAGTCTTCTTCAGCATCACAGTTTGAAGGTATCGATTCTTTGTCATTCTCCCTTCTTTATGGTTGAGCTCTCACAAACAGTTAAATTAATATGAGCTATTTGTTCTCTTCTGTAAATCCAGCCTAATACCACCACAACCAGCAACCCAGGCCTGATTTATAATTAGGACATATAAAATACAGTCATATTGGTAGAGATATATGTATTTGGGGGCTAAAATTTGTCTCGGAGTGACACTAAATTACACACATGGAATGCCATCCTATGTCAAGTAACTAAACCTTAGCCCTGCCCAACTGCCCCAGGCAGAAAGTATGCTGGCCATCCTTTTATACCATTCGAACTGTATTTCCAATTTCACATGTGAAAAATCTCCCTCAAACAGCAACACAGCCTACTTGACATTACTGATTTTATGAAGCTGAGGTCACTAGGTCAGAGTCGCAGAAAACAGTCAACATTGAGAATGCCACATATACTACCAATAATACCAGTTACATTTATTAGGCTTGCTCTACAGTTGTAAAAGCACTTTCATATATATTATACCATTGATCCTGAGACCAGTTCTGTACAGAATTCATGGCATGTATTACCTCATTTTACAAATGAGTAAACTGAAGCTTGATGTGGTTAGGTGACTTGTTGGGATCTTACTAGTGACCACTGGAAGCATCAAGGCAGGGGTCTAGCCTTCCAGCTCTGCCCAGGGTGTTCTCCACATTACAAGGCAACCAGAGGGACATTGAGGGCCAGAAGGTCCCCACTCTGGAGAGAGATGAGCACGGGCCACCCTCCTCATAGAGAAGAACATTCCTCCTGGTTCAGCCCGTCTCGTCTCACAGAGCACAGTCTGGCAGCACCGGGCAGCCAGCAGAACCGTCCCCTGATCTCAGCACACAGTTGCAAAAGAACAGCTGGGAGGGTGAAGCTGGAGCCCGCCTGCTGTGGGCGGCTGTCCGGTGACTCTGAAGGGCTCTGTGTTCACGTGGAAGGGAGCCCGCGAACAGCCTGCAAGGGACGAGAAGAGTGCTCCTGTGTGGCTCAGAGACCAGGTCAGCAAACATCTGATGCCTAATAAGTCAGCCTCTGTGCTAGTTATGGGGGTCCAGAGGTGAATAAAGGAGTTCTGCTGCCCTGTGTGTGTGTATGTGTATGGAGTGGGGAGGTGATCTAACATGAGCTTCATCTTTTTCATTTGAAGCATCAGTCAGTTCAGTCACTCAGTCGTGTCCTACTCTTTGCGACCCCATGGACTGCAACATGCCAGGCCTCCCTGTCCATCACCAACTCCCGGAGTTTACTCAAACTCATGTCCATTGAGTCAGTGATGCCATCCAACCATCTCATCTTCTGTTGTCCCTTTCTTCTCCTGCCTTCAATCTTTCCCAACATCAGGGTCTCTTCCAGTGAGTCAGCTCTTCGCATCAGGTGGCCAAAGTATTGGAGTTTCAGCTTCAGCATCAGTCCTTCCAATGAATATTCAGGACTGATTTCCTTTAGGATGGACTGGTTGGATCTCCTTGCAGTCCAAGGGACTCTCAAGAGTCTTCTCTGACACCACAATTGGAGAAAAGCATCCATTCTTCAGCACTCAGCTTTCTTTATACTACAACTCTCACATCCATATTTGACCACTGGAAAAACCATAGCTTTGATTAGACAAACCTTTGTTGGCAAAGTAATGTCTCTGCTTTTTAATATGCTGTCTAGGTTGGTCATAGCTTTTCTTCCAAGGAGAGAGCATCTTTTAATTTCATGGCTGCAGTCACCATCTGCAGTGATTTTTGGAGCCCCCCAAAATAAAGTCTGTCACTGTTTCCATTGTTTTCCCATCTATTTGCCATGAAGTGATGGGAACCAGATGCCATGATATTTGTTTTCTGAATGTTGAGCTTTAAGGCAACTTTTTCACTCTCTTTCACTTTCATCATTTGAAGCACAGCAGCCCATAATATGTTCTGAAGGAGCAGCCTTCAGAGCCAGGCTTCTTAGCATTCTTTGGTGGCTGATACCATTTGATTTGTGCGTGCCTATGAACACAGCACACAGGGGAGTTTTAAAATGAGAACGTCTTGCCAGTATTCGACTTTGTTATTCTTTCTTTTCTCACTTGTATTCCCTTGCTGGCCTTCCAGTCTTGGCATGAAATATTAGGGATATTGATTATTTATTTGCATACCATGATTAATCTAAGTTAGGGGCTTCTCTGGGCCCTATTAAGTCAGCACATCTGACAAGTGAAATGCTGGCCCCGGGGAGCATTGCCATGTGCTGTAAATCTGGTTAACTCTGTTACTGCAGACAAGTGCTGTCAGTCAAATTTAAGGCTCAGAGATATCCGAGAAATGCTCAATATTCTTTGGCATAAGCCACAAGTCGAATGGCTGTCACCAATCATCAAATTATTAGTTCGAGGTTATCAGGTGCAGTTTAACAAAGAGAAAGTTTATGATTGCACCATGACTCAATGTTTGCCATAACCAAACTGATCTCCCATTGTGGCTTAACGGCAAAAGCATGTGGAAGCTACAGTTCAGCCTCTTTGCCCCTCCAACCTGCTGCTCCCTGTTCTTGTTCTCACAAATTCCCGTCTCAGCTTTGCCCTCTGACCCATTTTGAACACATATTGGGGACCTGATCTTGGCTTAACCTTTGGACATAATTTAAAAAATATTTTCCTGCTGAGCTCACTTGTTTTCTTCCTTACTCTCTTCTCTGGCCCTGAGGGACCTGCCATCTAGGCCTGGATATAAAATAAATTTTATTTAGTCAGGATTAAGATAGGCTGAATAAATACATTTTTCTCACCAGATACATGTCTATTAAATTTAAGGGTATTTTGAGCTAATGGGAAACAATACTGTATTACTGGTATGGTTTTACCCCTAATAACTCAAAAGCAAGAGGCATAGAGTAGTGATTATAGAGTCTCTGGAGACAGGCTACTGGGATCTGAAACTCAGTTCTGTATTACTTGATTGTGTAACTTTGGGGAAGTCACTTAGTTTCTCTGAGTTCAGTTTCCTCACCTGTAAAATGGGAATGATAAGATAGCTGCCTCACAGTTACATGAGAAATCTTAACTGTTTATGTTACATCTTACTTAGTTCATTACAGAAAAAAATGCGTTGAGAGTTTTCTATGTCAGGCAGTGTGCTAGCTATTGAGGAAAAATGAGCATAAGATGCAGTTTTTCCCCCAGAAAACTCATCTCTATTGGGAAAAACAAAAAGGCAGCAATGGCTTAGTGTGATAAGTGTGTAGGAGGAGTAAGACAAGATGCTCTGTGAGCACGAAGGAGCCCAATTGAACCCAGCCTTGGGCAGTCCAGGAAGGCTTCCTTGAGGAAGTGACATGACATTGAGTCCTGAAAGATGAGAGGGCATTAGCCAGGCAGAGAGAAGATCACATCCTAGGCAAAGAAAGCAACACGTGCAGAGGTCTGGTGGCAGAAGAAAAAAAGGGTCATGCTGGGAGGGACAGTAACTTGTTCAGTGGGGTGATTGTGGTACAACCTGAATGAGAAAGATCTGTGAGGATGAGGCTCTGAGGGAAGGAGCCCGCTGAAATTGCAGCCATCAGGATGCAGAAAGAGCAGATGGCAGTCAGGGACCAGAGGGGGGTGATAAAAGAAGTGACCGGTCAGTGTTCTCAAGGTCCAGAAGAGGTAAGAGACGCAGAACCCAGCAGAAGACCGAAATTAGTAAAATGAGGACATTTTAATCAGAAAGTCAGTTCAGTTCAATTCAGTCGCTCAGTCGTGTCCGACTCTTTGCCACCCCATGGACTGTAGCACGCCAGGCCTCCCTGTCCATCACCAACTCCCGAACTTTACCCAAACTCATGTCCATCGAGTCGGTGATGCCATCCAACCAGCTCATCCTCTGTCATCCCTTTCTCCTCTGACCCTCAACCTTTCCCAGCATCAGGGTCTTTTCCAATGAGTCAGTTCTTCACATCAGGTGGCCAACGTATTGGAGTTTCAGCTTCAGCATCAGTCCTTCCAATGAATATTCAGGACTGATCTCCTTTAGGATGGACTGGTTGGATCTCCTTGCAGTCCAAGGGACTCTCAAGAGTCTTCTCCAACACCACAGTTCAAAAGCATCAATTCTTTGGTGCTCAGCTTTCTTTATAGTCCAATTCTCACATCCATACATGACTACTGGAAAAACCATAGCTTTGACTAGATGGACCTTTGTTGGCAAAGTAATGTCTCTGCTTTTTAATATGCTGTCAAGGTTGGTCATAGCTTTTCTTCCAAGGAGCAAGCGTCTTTTAATTTCATGGCTGCAGTCACCATCTGCAGTGATTTTGGAGCCCAAGAAAATAAAGTCTTTCACAATAAAGCAAGTCAGTGGCACACATTTCATATAGTGTTACATGGGAGAGACGGATGACACCAGTGCCCCCAGTGAGAACAGGGCCTGGGGTGGGGGAAAGGGGGTGGGCCAAACATGGCTGGGGGGACCGGCCATGAATCTATAGCCAAGGGCTAATTAATGGGATGAGGGCAACAGAGCAGAAGCAGCAGCCAAGTTGATATGAATGGTTACAGCGAACTGTGAACTAGCTCTTTCAATATTCCTGAGCACAGGATGGGTGCTGGGATGTGAGACTTTGAGCATGTTGAGAGCAAGGTGGAAGTTTACATCAGAGTGCTCAAACTGAATTAGACTCTAGCATATTCACATTCCAGAGGGACTAATAACTTGTCTCTTTCCAAACTAATATTCTTTAAATATTGATATTTGGATAAAATGTGTTTGTAGGGGAGGTTGAATACTGCATGTAAGGAAAAGAGAATAGTTTTTCCCCAATGGTCCCAGCAATTCAGATGTGGGCCATGGTCTTTCCCAGCACTGTATTTAACAAGACCCTCTCTTTCTTAGATGACAGTCAAGCACGTAGCTTGAGGTCTCATCCCGTTTTGCATCTCAGGAATTTTAACACTGTTCCTTCAAACTCCATACAGTGGTCTTCTTTACAAAAATTTCAGCATTTGCAAATTCCTCCCTCCTGTGACATTTCCCATGAGGTTTGACATTTAAAATATTTAATACTCAGTACTATACACATGGGCTTCCCTGGTGGCTCAGTAGTGAAGAATCTGTCTGCCAATGCAGGAGATGCAAGTTCGATTCTTGGGTTGGGAAGATCCCCTGGAGAAGGAAAGGACAGCCCACTCTAGTATGCTTGCCTGGAAAATCCCATGGACAGAGGAGCCTGCAGGCTACAGTCCATGGGGTCACAGAAGAGTCAGACACGACTTATCAACTAAAAACAACTATACACATACCAATTAGAATGACATCTCCGTTAGTGCAGAGCAAAGCCTGGATGCCTGCTGGGCCAGACATTAAACCTTCTGTGTCTGATTGGTGAAGAAGTCCAGAGTGGGATGAGCTGGGGTGGTGGGGAACTTCTGCAAGTCCCAGGGTAGAAACTAGGGAGACCAAAACAGGGGTCTAGAGACCTGCAGGCTCAGAAAAACCATATGGAAGTATTTCAACATTTGAACTACTGGAGCAATTATGCTGTTCGTATCTGTTAATCATCAGCTCTGGTTTTGACACCCATCAGAGGTTGGTGCTGTGGTAAAACACTTAGCTCTACTATTTTCTGAGTCCAGCTGTGGGCTTCTGTGATGCTGAGAGGAGATGTCCTGGGGCAGAAAGGCAGATGATCTACATGAGACACGCTGGGTGTTTACTGGAGGAGAAACAGCACAACCTGCAAACACATACGTGCATACACGTGTGCGTGTGTGAGTGAATTTGCACTGATTACCAGAGAACTGAAAATTCCCTTCCTCTTTACCTTTCTATTCCTTTTACCTATAAGACCAAGAAGGAGATGTCTTAGAGTTCAAATTCACTTGACTGTGAAAGCAGATCTAAGTGTAGCTCCAGCTGCTAATGGGAGAAAGGTGGAAATAACCCAAAGGTGACCAAATTCTGCTGCAATGTCCTCTGATGCTGCTGCTGCGGCTGAGTTGCTTCAGTCATGTCCGACTCTGTGCGACCCCATAGACGGCAGCCCACCAGGCTCTGCCGTCCCTGGGATTCTCCAGGCAAGAACACTGGAGTGGGTTGCCATTTCCTTCTCCAATGCATGAAAGTGAAAGGTGAAAGTGAAGTCCCTCAGTCGTGTCCGACTCCTAGCGACCTCATGGACTGCAGCCTACCAGGCTCCTTCATCCATGGGATTTTCCAGGCAAGAGTACTGGAGTGGGGTGCCATGCAATCTCCTCTGGTGGTGAGTTAAAGCTTAAAAACTGCATCACCATTTTTTTTTTTTTTTGAGAAAAAAGGCTGGTTGCTGCTTCCTTCTGGAGAGGAAGCATAGTCTTTACCCTAAAATCAGAAGTTGCTGTGTAATTCACTAGGGAAGCCCCACAGCCACCTTTGTTGGGTAACAGCTCTGCCCACCAACTTCGGTTGATTTTTCTTCCAAAGCCTTCCTGATGTGTAGTTGTTTCAAGAGTGAGAGAGTCAATGTATCTTGTGAAAATAGCTTTGACAGAATTACTGTTTACATTCTTGCAGCTCAAGTTCATGGGATATTTCTTCAATTTTCCTCATCACAGGTAAGACATCCTAGTGGTGAGTACCTTCACTACGTTGTTATCACAATAATGATGATGCAACATGTAGTCTGTTCTCTTATGTGTTTCTTTAATGCCAATTCACTCAAGTGTGTTAGAAAATAAATCGAAGCTTGTTAAAAACCACATTAACAAATTGAAAAATAAAAACCATATGATTATCTCAATAGATGCAGAGAAAGCCTTTGACAAAATTCAACATCCATTTATGATAAAAACTCTCCAGAAAGCAGGAATAGAAGGAACATACCTCAACATAATAAAAGCTATATATGACAAACCCACAGCAAACATTATCCTCAATGGTGAAAAATTGAAAGCATTTCCTCTAAAGTCAGGAACAAGACAAGGGTGCCCACTTTCACCATTACTATTCAACATAGTTTTGGAAGTTTTGGCCACAGCAATCAGAGCAGAAAAAGAAATAAAAGGAATCCAAATTGGAAAAGAAGAAGTAAAGCTCTCACTATTTGCAGATGACATGATCCTCTACATAGAAAACCCTAAAGACTCCACCAGAAAATTACTAGAATTAATCAATGACTATAGTAAAGTTGCAGGATATAAAATCAACACCCAGAAATCACTTGCATTCCTATACACTAATAATGAGAAAACAGAAAGAGAAATTAAGGAAACAATTCCATTCACCATTGCAACGGAAAGAATAAAATACTTAGGAATATATCTACCTAAAGAAACTAAAGACCTATATATAGAAAACTATAAAACACTGGTGAAAGAAATCAAAGAAGACACTAACAGATGGAGAAATATACCATGTTCATGGATTGGAAGAATCAATATAGTGAAAATGAGTATACTACCCAAAGCAATCTATAGATTCAATGCAATCCCTATCAAGCTACCAACAGTATTCTTCACAGAGCTAGAACAAATAATTTCACAATTTGTATGGAAATACAAAAAACCTCGAATAGCCAAAGCGATCTTGAGAAAGAAGAATGGAACTGGAGGAATCAACCTACCTGACTTCAGGCTCTACTACAAAGCCACAGTTATCAAGACAGTATGGTACTGGCACAAAGACAGAAATATAGATCAATGGAACCAAATAGAAAGCCCAGATATAAATCCACGCACATATGGACACCTTATCTTTGACAAAGGAGGCAAGAATATACAATGGATTAAAGACAATCTCTTTAACAAGTGGTGCTGGGAAATCTGGTCAACCACTTGTAAAAGAATGAAACTAGAACACTTTCTAACACCATACACAAAAATAAACTCAAAATGGATTAAAGATCTCAACGTAAGACCAGAAACTATAAAACTCCTAGAGGAGAACATAGGCAAAACACTCTCTGACATACATCACAGCAGGATCCTCTATGACCTACCTCCCAGAATATTGGAAATAAAAGCAAAAATAAACAGATGGGACCTAATTAACCTTAAAAGCTTCTGCACATCAAAGGAAACTATTAGCAAGGTGAAAAGACAGCCTTCAGAATGGGAGAAGATAATAGCAAATGAAGCAACTGACAAACAACTAATCTCGAGAATATACAAGCAATTCCTATAGCTCAACTCCAGAAAAATAAATGACCCAATCAAAAAATGGGCCAAAGAACTAAATAGACATTTCTCCAAAGAAGACATATAGATGGCTAACAAACACATGAAAAGATGCTCCACATCACTCATTATCAGAGAAATGCAAATCAAAACCACTATGAGGTACCATTTCACACCAGTCAGAATGGCTGCGATCCAAAAGTCTACAAGTAATAAATGCTGGAGAGAGTGTGGAGAAAAGGGAACCCTCTTCCACTGTTGGTGGGAATGCAAACTAGTACAGCCACTATGGAGAACAGTGTGGAGATTCCTTAAAAAGCTGGAAATAGAACTGCCTTATGATCCAGCAATCCCACTGCTGGGCATACACACTGAGGAAACCAGAAGGGAAAGAGACACGAGTACCCCAATGTTCATCGCAGCACTGTTTATAATAGCCAGGACATGGAAGCAACCTAGATGTCCATCAGCAGATGAATGGGTAAGAAAGCTGTGGTACATATACACAATGGAGTATTACTCAGCCATTAAAAAGAATACATTTGAATCAGTTCTAATGAGGTGGATGAAACTGGAGCCTATTATACAGAGTGAAGTAAGCCAGAAAGAAAAACACCAATACAGTATACTAATGCATGTATATGGAATTTAGAAAGATGGTAACAATAACCCTGTGTACGAGACAGCAAAAGAGACACTGATGTATAGAACAGTCTTATGGACTCTGTGGGAGAGGGAGAGGGTGGGAAGATTTGGGAGAATGGCATTGAAACATGTAAAATATCATGTATGAAACGAGTTGCCAGTCCAGGTTCGATGCACGATACTGGATGCTTGGGGCTGGTGCACTGGGACGACCCAGAGGGATGGAATGGGGAGGGAGGAGGGAGGAGGGTTCAGGATGGGGAACACATGTATACCTGTGGCGGATTCATTTTGATATTTGGCAAAACTAATACAGTTATGTAAAGTTTAAAAATAAAATAAAATTAAAAAAAAATGTTAAGAGTTTGAGCAACAATTTGAATCAGGTAGCATCGAACCAGACGTATCAAGCATGCTGTACCAACAGGAGCTAGGGGAAAGACTTTAACAGAGAAGAGATAGAGGCAAAGCAAGGAGATTACTTGATTGGCTGTAGTTTAAGCAGTTGCTTTCTTTGAATAAGCCTGGTTGGTTATTTGTGATTGGTTGTCCTTCGGTTTCCATTTCTTAACCTTGAAACATTTATAGGTTTGCTTAGTAGACTGCTAACATGTTAGAACCATCTCATTCTGTTGATTTCCTGTTTGAATGACTTAGCATATGTATTTGTAACCTGGGATTAAGGGCAGTATATTGTGGAAGCTGGGTGGGTTCACACATAATTTTCCTCAGCATGTTAATGTTTCAAAGCCAAGCTTTCTCACAATTAGTGAGGAAGCTTCTGAGAGTATTAAAACTTAAGATAAAAGCTAAAAATTCTGCAGAAATACCTTTTATTTGTATGAAATGTGGCTTGTTAGAAGCTTCAAGAATTGCTGCATTTTCTCGTTAAGCTCTCTGGGGAGTTTCAGGTAGAGAGGAAAAGTGGAAAGATGTTTACTCCATGTTAAAAGAGAATGATAAATTAGGCAATTCTTGGACTGTATTTTAAATTTTGGTTAAATCATTTCTGTGGAATTGCTTGTCTTCAAGGACATTCATTTCAAAACAAAGAAAGCATGATTCTATTTCAAAAGGCCATAAAACTGATTCAAATGTATTCTTTTTAATGGCTGAGTAATACTCCATTGTGTATACGTACCACAGCTTTCTTAGCCTTCAATTAAATAAATTTAAATTAAAAAAAATTTGAGTGACTGAGGTTCTAAGGCAAATGCCCATGGATATTTAACCATGCTAGCATAATTTTGTTAGAATTCTGATTGGTTTTGTTAGGGTACTGATTTCAAAGTCATATTTTTATCAATATATATTATTATATATTATATATATATAATTATATATTATTATTATTATTATATATTCCTTCTTCCTTGGAGAAGAAAATGGCAACCCACTCCAGTGATCTTGCCTGGAGAATCCCAGGGATGGGGGAGCCCCATGGGCTGCCATCTATGGGGTCACACAGAGTCGGGGACACAACTGAAGTGACTTAGCAGTAGCAGCATAATTTTATTAGAATTCTAATTTGTTTTGTTAGGGTGTTGATTTCAAAGTCATATTTTTATCAATATATATTATTATATATTATATTAGTTTCAGATATACAACATGGTGATTCAAAATTTTGATAGATTAAACTCCATATAAAACTATTATACAACATTGGTCACATTCCCTGCTCTTTACAGTGTATCCCTGTAGCTTATTTATTTTATATATAATGTATGATTAGTCACTCAGTCATGTCTGACTCTTCGTATGAACTGTACGTGTATGGACTGGCATGGACTGCAGCCTGCCAGGCTCCTCTGTCCATGTAGATCCTCCAGCAAAGAATACTGGAGTGGGTTGCCATGCCCTCCTCCAGGGGATCTTCCCAACCCAAGGATTGAACCCAGGTCTCCTGCATTGCAGGCAGATTCTCTACCGTCTGAGCCACCAGGGAAGCCTATATATGTATACATAATCATTTGTGCTGATAAATACCCTACCCCTAGCCCTTCCCTGCTCTCATCTCCCCAGCAGTAACTGCTAGCTTGTTCTCTGTATCTGTGAGCTTGTTTCTACAGATTCAAAAAAATATTGCTATGATTTATGTCTAAGTGTATTCTGCCTATATTTTCTTCAAGGGGTTTTAGGGTTTACAGTATTAATATTTAGGTCTTGAATCCGATATTTGTAAATGCAATGAGAAGATGTTCTAATTTCATGCTTTTACATGTAGCTGTCAGATTTTTCAGGCACCACTTAGTGAAGAGAATGTCTTTTCCCGTGTGTATTCTTACGCCCTTTGTTGTAGATTAATTGACCATAAGTGCATACGTTTGTTTCCGGACTCTGTTCTGTTCCATTGAACAGAACCACATGGCTCTGTTTTTGTGTCAGTACCATACTGTTTTGATTACTGTGAATTTATCAGATCAGATCAGTCGCTCAGTCATGTCCGACTCTTTGCAACCCCATGAATCGCAGCACGCCAGGCCTCTCTGTCCATCACCAACTCCCGGAGTTCACCCAGACTCACGGCCATCGAGTCAGTGATGCCATCCAGCCATCTCATCCTCTGTCGTCCCCTTCTGCTCCTGCCCCCAATCCCTCCCAGCATCGGAGTCTTTTCCAATGAGTCAGTGCTTTGCATGAGGTGGCCAAAGTACTGGAGTTTCAGCTTTAGCATCATTCCTTCCAAAGAAATCCCAGGGCTGATCTCCTTTAGAATGGACTGGTTGGATCTCCTTGCAGTCCAAGGAACTCTCAAGAGTCTTCTCCAACACCACAGTTCAAAAGCATCAATTCTTCAGCGCTCAGCCTTTTTCACAGTCCAACTCTCACATCCATACATGACCACTAGAAAAACCAAAGCCTTGACTAGACAGACCTTTGTTGGCAATGTCTCTGCTTTTGAATATGCTATCTAGGTTGGTCATAACTTTCCTTCCAAGGAGTAAGCGTCTTTTAATTTCATGGCTGCAGTCACCATCTGCAGTGATTTTGGAGGCCCCCAAAATAAAGTCTGCCACTGTTTCCACTGTTTCCCCATCTATTTCCCATGAAGTGATGGGACCAGATGCCATGATCTTCATTTTTTGAATGTTGAGCTTTAAGCCAACTTTTTCACTCTCCTCTTTCACTTTCATCAAGAGGCTTTTTAGTTCCTCTTCAATTTCTGCCATAAGGGTGGTGTCATCTGCATATCTGAGGTTATTGATATTTCTCCCAGCAATCTTGATTCCAGCTTGTGCTTCTTCCAGCCCAGCGTTTCTCATGATGTACTCTGCATATAAGTTAAATAAGCAGGGTGACAATATATAGCCTTGACGTACTCCTTTTCCTATTTGGAACCAGTCCATTGTTCCATGTCCAGTTCTAACTGTTGCTTCCTGACCTGCATATAGGTTTCTCAAGAGGCAGGTCAGGTGGTCTGGTATTCCCATCTCTTTTCAGAATTTTCCACAGTTTATTGTGATTCACACAGTCAAAGGCTTTGGCATAGTCAATAAAGAGAAATAGATGTTTTTCTGGAACTCTCTTGCTTTTTCGATGATCCAGTGAATGTTGGCAAGTTGATCTCTGGTTCCTCTGCCTTTTCTAAAACCAGCTTGAACATCTGGAAGTTCACGGTTCACATATTGCTGAAGCCTGGCTTGGAGAATTTTGAGCATTACTTTACTAGCGTGTGAGATGAGTGCAATTGTGCGGTAGTTTGAGCATTCTTTGGCATTGCCTTTCTTTGGGATTGGAATGAAAACTGACCGTTTCCAGTCCTGTGGCCACTGCTGAGTTTTCCAAATTTGCTGGCATATTGAGTGCAGCACTTTCACAGCATCACCTTTCAGGATTTGAAATAGCTCAACTAAAATTCCATCACCTCCACTAGCTTTGTTCGTAGTGATGCTTTCTAAGGCCCACTTGACTTCACATTCCAGGATGTCTGGCTCTAGGTGAGTGATCACACTATTGTGATTATCTGGGTCATGAAGATCTTTTTTGTACAGTTCTTCTGTGTATTTTTGCCACCTCTTCTTAATATCTTGTGCTTCTGTTAGGTCCGTACCATTTCTGTCCTTTATCGAGCCCATCTTCACATGAAATGTTCCCTTGGTATCTCTAATTTTCTTAAAGAGATCTCTAGTCTTTCCCATTCTGTTGCTTTCCTCTATTTCTTTGCATTGATCACCAAGGAAGGCTTTCTTATCTCTTCTTGCTATTCTTTAGAACTCTGCATTCAGATGCTTATATCTTTCCTTTTCTCCTTGCTTTTCACTTCTCTTCTTTTCACAGCTATTTGTAAGGCCTCCTCAGACAGCCATTTTGCTTTTTTGCATTTCTTTTCCATGGGGATGGTCTGGATCCCTGTCTCGTGTACAATGTCATGAACGTCCATCCATAGTTCATCAAGCACTCTGTCTATCAGATCTAGTCCCTTAAATCTATTTCTCACTTCCACTGTATAATCATAAGGGATTTGATTTAGGTCATACCTGAATGGTCTAGTGGTTTTCCCTACTTTCTTCAGTTTAAGTCTGAATTTGGCAATAAGGAGTTCAGGATCTGAGCCACAGTCAGCTCCTGGTCTTGTTTTTGTTGACTGTATAGAGCTTCTCCATCTTTGGCTGCAAAGAATATAATCAATCTGATTTTGGTGTTGACCATTTGGTGATGTCCATGTGTAGAGTCTTCTCTTGTGTTGTTGAAAGAGGGTGTTTGCTATGACCAGTGCACTTTCTTGGCAAAACTCTATTAGTCTTTGCCCTGCTTCATTCCGTATTCCAAGGCCAAATTTGCCAGTTACTCCAGGTGTTTCTTGACTTCCTACTTTTGCATTCCAGTCCCCTATAATGAAAAGGACATCTTTTTTGGATGTTAGTTCTAAAAGGTCTTATAGGTATTCATAGAACCGTTCAACTTCAGCTTCTTCAACGTTACTGGTTGGGGCATAGACTTGGATTACTGTGATATTGAATGGTTTGCCTTGGAAATGAACAGAGATCATTCTGTCGTTTTTGAGATTGCATCTGAGTACTGCATTTCTGACTCTTTTGTTGACCATCATGGCTACTCCATTTCTTCTGAGGGATTCCTGCCCGCAGTAGATATAATGGTCATCTGAGTTAAATTCACCCATTCCAGTCCATTTTAGTTCGCTGATTCCTAGAATGTCGACATTCACTCTTGCCATCTCCTGTTTGACCACTTCCAATTTGCCTTGATTCATGGACCTGACATTCCAGGTTCCTATGCAATATTGCTCTTTACAGCATCGGACCTTGCTTCTATCACCAGTCACATCCACTGCTGGGTATTGTTTTTGCTTTGGCTCCATCCCTTCATTCTTTCTGGAGTTTTTTCTCCACTGATCTGCAGTAGCATATTGGGCCCCTACTGACCTGGGGAGTTCCTCTTTCAGTATCCTATCATTTTGCCTTTTCATACTGTTCATGGGGTTCTCAAGGCAAGAATACTGGTTTGCCATTCCCTTCTCCAGTGGACCACATTCTGTCAGATCTCTCCACCATGACCCGCCCATCTTGGGTTGCCCCATGGGCATGGCTTAGTTTCATTGAGTTAGACAAGCCTGTGATCCTAGTGTGATTAGATTGACTAGTTTCCTGTGAGTATGGTTTCAGTTTGTCTGCCCTCTGATGCCCTCTTGCAACACCTACTGTCTTACTTGGGTTTCTCTTACCTTGGGCGTGGGGTATCGCTTCACGGCAGCTCCAGCAAAGCGCAGCCGCTGCTCCTTACCTTGGATGAGGGGTATCTCCTAACTGCGCCCTTCCTGACCTTCAACGTGGGATAGCTCTTCTAGGCCCTCCTGCGCCCGCGCAGCCACCGCTCCTTGGATGTGGGGTTGCTCCTCCCAGTCGCCGTCCCTGACCTCAGGCGTGGGGACATGGGGTAGCTCCTCCCGGCCACAGCTCCTCTTGGCCGCCACCCCTGACCTCAGACTTAGGTAGCTCCTCTCGGCCATTCCTGCGCCGTCGCAGCCTGGCACTCTTGGCCTCTGCCCCTGACCTCGGAGGTGGGGTAACTCCTCTTGGCTGCCACCCTTCAGGCATGGGGTCCTCCCGGCTTCTGCCCCTGACCTCGGATGTGGGGTAGCTCCTCTGGGCCACGCTTAGTGCGCTGGTCGCAGCCGCCCTGTTATCTTAGAATGTATATTATGGAAGTGGGTCTGGTAAGATCTTTACAAGCTTGAGACATTCTTTTGATTTATTGTAGGAACTGATTTAGAAAAGTATATAATTCCCTTGCTTAGACTAGCGAGGGGGGCACTCTCTGTCCCCCTTCTGATGTCTATGTCAGAACCTTTCTCTGTCCCTTTTTCACTTTAATAAAACTCTGCTACACAAAAGCTCTTGAGTGATCAAGCCTGGTCCCTGGTCCTGAAGCTAAATCTTCTTCTTCAGAAGCCATGAATCCAACATCGTTCACCGTAAGCTATCAAAAGGAACTTTGCCTTTCTAAGTTTGTTATCCTGTTTACAATGTGAATAAATACAACTCATATTATTCAAACCCTTTCTGGGAGAAAATGGGTCTGCTGGGCCCAGTTAAGGTGATCATAGCTGCCCTTCTTACCTAATAGGTGATTTTATAGCTTCGAGCTCTTGGTATTTGTCCCTTTTTACACATTTCTAACTGGAGAATAAGTATACAACCATTGATACTGATTTTTGGAATAATTTTTGGAACCTTTTAGCATTGATATTAGGTGAAAGGAAGTTTAGCCTTTCTGTTTTGGCATCATCGAATCAGATTTACCTGCAGACTTCTGGTCTATTTCGACTGCAGTCTAGTTTTGGTTCTCTTCTACCTTCTGTCTACATGTTGTTTCAAACTAGGGCAGAGAGCAAACGACCTCTGCCCTGGAATCAGTGGCCTCAATCCTGTCCAAAGAGAGCGTTGCTTTTCCCACCCTTCTTTGGCAGACTTCTGGGTATGACGATTAATTTGCTCTTCCTGGTTTCAGCAGAGTTTTGGGCCTCAATCCTTCATCTGCTTTACTCTGTATTTGTTGAGTGAATGAACAAGTACACATCGATCAGTCCAGTCTCCCAACCCTGCTCCTTGAAACAAATCAAAGGACATGATTTTTAACCACCTAAGAAAAATGTTTTAATAAAATGTCTCTAGAAAATCAAATTTAAAATCATCTACAGCTATAACATATTATTCTGCCTTATTTTATTGTGTGTAGAGTGCATTCATTTTTCAAGGTGGATGAATCATAAGCTAATTTAAAACAATTTAGCCATGAAAATCCCTGTAGCATGTGCAGAACTAAGATTAAATTTAAGGCAATAATAATTCCCTGTCAGGAGAAAATGAATATATTTCATCACAGTACTTCACTTGAAAAGTAATTGAGTCACCATTTCTATTCCCATTACCATCTGAACATTGTAAAACTAAATTAAAAACTATGAAATTGTAATATGGTTATTTGAAAAGTCTATTTTAATTGTCAGACTTGAATGTGAGACTTTGCATCTAACACAAGTTATTTTTTCAAAAGTAGGAAAGCCCTAAATTATATTTATGGAAACAGAATATCATTTGGAGCATTAAATGAAAGTACTGTTCATATATCTTGTCATAAAATTTTAACTAGAAAATTCTGGGAATGGATTTTTTTCAATATTTCTCTCAAACCTAATTCTTAAGCTACAGACCTAGATATTCAAAAATTGTATTTTTTTTCCTATCTTGAGTCCCCAGTACACCCAATAATAGAGAATTACTTTTAGAAATTCAGGACTCAAGGCAGGGTTTTCTTAGTGAATTCTGGGATTATGTGTTTCTTGTTCAGGGTTTATTTACTACCTGGAAGTGGGGAGAGGGCTTTAAGTTACACACAGATGGGGGTGGTTGTTGGAGACAGGGGCCTGGTCTTCAAACAGCATTTATCTTCTCATAAAAATGATATTCATTTATGTTATCACCATCAGATTTCATGCTCCTGAGTATACATGGCCAGAAAAATGTAGTGATGCTCCCCTTGTTACGGCAGATCAGGGAATCTGATAACCTTGATTCATGGCAAAAGAAGAAGTAGGAATTTTGGAAGTGAATCAGATTTAGGCTTCTACTACAGATGTTGAATGAATGAATGAACGCATAAATAAGTAAATGTTTCCATTGCTACAGTTTTGAGAACCAGGAAGCTACTTGTCTCTCTTTCCACAGGACAGAACTGGTCTGTTTGTTTATCGCTTGTTCTCAGCTGTCAGAGGATTTGCCGCTTGCCTTTTCCCTGTGCCGTTCCTGCCACTGGTCTCCTTTACTCTTCCTGTTTTGTTTTTGCTTTTTCTTTTTATTTCCCCTGGCTCGTATTCTTTCTCCTATGTGCCTTGGCTTTCCTGAGAAAAGGTTGATATTGCGTAGCCTTTTTCGGCCAGACTAGTCTTGCACTCGCGGCCCCCGTGTAAGGAGCAGAGCTGTGTTCTTTGGCTCCTCATGACTGTGTATCTGCTGCTTCAGTGTCATAATCCGGTCCCAGGGCTCTCGAGGCAGACTGCCAGAACACAGAGATTGTACTCACGGTGCTGGCTGCATACGTCAAGCAAAATCAGCATCTGTGTGTAGGTCTGCTGTGTCATGCTTGCAGGGTTTTGAACACAGACCTGTAGGACCCAGACTGGGCCAACAAAACCCAAAGAGGAAAAACTGCATAAACAAATGTTTGACATTATCTAGTGATCAAGCATTCCAGTCTAATTATAGTGCTAGACCATGCCAATTTGATTTGTCTCCTGAGTTTGCAGAGGATGCTAGACTTTTGTTTTCTCATAATTAGTTTCTAACCTAATTAATATGTAGGTTCTGATGAACTGGCTCATTCTTCGTCAGTAGAAGGAGACCCCAGTGTCAGGCTTGTGTAGTCTAAGTTCACCCACTCTCAAACTCATGCTTTAATCGAGTAATTGCTTAGAAAATCACTTTCAGATAATCAGCTCAAAATCCTGCCTTCAATTAGAAGAAAAGTTCATTTAATTACTATAAAGCGTTAATTAAATGCAGACCATAATTTAATTATCCCAGACCTACTGAATCCAAAATCTGCATGTTGACAAGATTCTTATGAAATTCATATGCATGTTAAAGTTTAAGAACACCAGTTCTCAAACTTGGTGGCATAGTGCAATAACCCCTGGAGTTATTAAAACTTACTGCTGGTTAGCTTCCTCTTAAGAAGATTCTGATTTAGCTGGCATGGGGTCTGGTTTAAGCATCAGGATTTGTGAAAAACTTCTTAGGTCTTTCTAATGTGCAGAAAACTTTGAGAATCACTGGTCAAGGAGAGTGAAAGGCTAAATAGACCAGAACAGTCGTCCTCAATCTTTGTGGGTATCACCACCAAATACAGAGAGCCAAGCTGATGGACTAGGATACACCCTGAGCTCTTGTATGTGCCAAGTTTCCCACTGGCTCTGACAAACACCAATGTTTAAGAACCACTCAACCAGGAAAGCATACATAATTATCAGGCAGCTTTCAGGGTCTCTTTGACATTCCTGGGGAATCTCCCTTTGGTTCTGTTTTTATGACTTGGTGAGAACACTGATACAAGTGTCTGTGTGACCATTCTATTAACTCCCTATTTTGTCACCTAATAAGTGTCTAGAACTGATGCTTCAGGGATTAAATCATGCCCTGATTGTTTGCTAGCGTAGTGCTACTAAGAACATTTTTTATGTGGGAGGGAGTGAGTGAATACTCCAAGGTCACACAGAGAATGGCAGAGTATGAACAATAGCTCTGATAATCTTTAAAAGTTTGAGCAGATAAGCCTGCAACCTCAGCCTAAACCATGTGGTTAATTATTACAAAGATAAATTAGTCCAATAAAAGAATGAAGTTTACAGGTAATATATTTACTGACGTGCATGTAATCGATCATTTGTAACATAATTATGCCCAAATGGTGAGGCGTTTGAATAGATGGCTATAATTAATGTTACTTTCATCCTGGCATCCTTGTTTTTATCAATTTTTCTATCCCCCAATGAAAGTCTGTGTTATATATCACAACAATCAGCTCAAGAGCTTAGTTTCCCCCAGTAGCGTACAGTTTATCCTATGAAACATGCATGTCATTCTGTAGTCAATTGTAAATGTTGAGGAGAAGCCTTAGCACCCCAGCATCTCTGAGAAGAGACTCAGTTGACTTTGCCCCATTTGCTCTATACCTCCTCTGGCTCCCACCTCTGCTCCTCAAAGCTGCCATCTTTCAGCTTTCTTACAGGATCGAAAATGAGTGCTTGTCAATAGACAAACCTGGTGTCCATAGTGTTTGGATCAATTGCCCTTCTTAAATATTTGAGCAATTCTCTCCAAAGGAGGTTGAGCGTGCCCTGCTGGACAGATTTCTGAAAATAAGGCTTCTTTTTCACGCTCCCTTGCCATCCACTCCACCTGTGACCTCCTCATGTCTCCCAAGAAGCACACGGTGCCTTTGAGCTGCCCTAGGCTGCTTGGTATTTCCCCACTGGAATTCTTCTACCAGCCCACCCCCTAGTAGTGCTTCCTACATCTCTCAGGGACTTGAGTATCTGATAGATTTTGATTTTAGATTCATATAGATAATTCTGCATTAATGAGTGACCACATTATTTTAAGTTTTGTTTTGTTTTTTGTTTTGCACACACAGAAAAACTGGTTGTAACTAGCTTAAATTTTAAAAAAAAATTTACAAAGGAAAATGAACAGGAGGGAGAGAGTGTCTCAGAGAATTTAAGAAAGAATTGCACCACTTCGCCCTGGAAAAGGCAAGGAACAGGGCAGAAAGTGTACTTGAATCCTACCAGAGGAGCTGGAAGTAAAGTGACTTGTCTCCATGGCTGTGTTGGAGCTGGTTCAGAGAGGCTTGGCAGAACAAGTTATATTTTCTAGAGTTTTGCAAACCAAATGACATTACGTTAGTACCTTGAAATGAGCCATAAGGTATTTACACCAAGGAAATTTGCGGCTGCTACAAAAAGCATTACCAGCATACCACCACTCAGGTCCATCTTTGTTCTGAACTTCAGATTCCGAAGGGTTGTGTTGGAATGAGGCATTTTAAGTGTCCATTTCTGTGTTAATTATGTACGGCAAGGAGAACAGGGTTATAATATACAGACACGGCAAGCACTGTATATCAATGGTGCCCTCAGGAAAGGGGATCTTTATGAACTGGGAAGCCTCCCAAAGCCTTTCTGCAGTTTCTATCGCTTTTCAAATATTTGCTTCTTAAACAAGGTTAAACAATTAGGAAATTATGAAATATGACGTGTTTCCCTCACTGGAAGAGAATTTATGTACTTAGCCATGACTGTGATAAATGCTACAGCCACTTCAGAGGGTCACAACTGACTGCACATTATAACTACTTGGGACCTTTAACAGTAGACCAATTCCTGGGCCCCATCAGACAAACCCATGCTTGAACTGAGTGTCACCAAGTTTTAAAAGCACCTCAGCAAGGAGACCGTTGTTGTATAGTTGCTAAGTCGTGTCCACCTCTTTGCAACCCCATGGATTTGCAGCACACCATGCTTCCCTGTCCTTCACTATTTCACAGATTTGCTCAAATTCATGTCCACTGAGTCAGTGATGCCATCCAACCATCTCATTCTGTGCCGCTCTCTTCTCCTTTGTCCTTCAATCTTTCCCAGAATCAGGGTCTTTTCTGATGAGTTGTCTCTTTGCATCAGGTGGCCAAATCATTGGAGCTTCAGCTTCAGCATCGTTCCTTCCAATGAATATTCAGAGCTGATTTTTTTATAAGAGTATTGTTTTGTATGTTTGAAAGTTGCTAAAAAAGTAGATTTTTCTTGTGTTTTCATTGCAAGAAGAATAAGATTGTAACTATAGATGGGGATGAATGTTAAGTAAATCATTTCATATATATTTCACAATATATACATGTATCAAAGCACATTCTTCTGCATGTAAAACAAATATAAGATTACACATCAATTATATCTCAACAAGAAAAGAAGAAAGCATCTCATATAATTCCAAAGAAAACCAGGGCTGAAAACAACTGAAATTATGAGATGGCATCATTAAAGCCTTTGTTGTTGTGGTTGTTCAGTCGCTTAGTTGTGTCCAACTATTTGCTACCCCATGGACTGCAGCATGTCAGGCTTTCCCTTCGTCCTTCACTATCTCCCTGAGTTTGCTCAAACTCCTGTTCATTGAGTTGATGAGGCTATCCAACCATCTCATCCTCTGTCATCCCCTTCTCCTGCCTTCAATCTTTCCCAGCATCAGGGTCTTTTCAAATGAGTCAGTTCTTTGCATCAGGTGGCCAAAGTATTGGAGTTTCAGCTTCAACATCAGTCCTTCCAATGAATACTCAGGTTTAATTTTCTTTAGGATTGACTGATTTGATCTTGCTGTCCAAGGGACTCTCAAAAGTTTGTTCCAGCACCACAGTTCGAAAGCATCAGTTCTTCATTGCTCAGGCTTTTTTGTTGTCCAGCTCTCACATCTGTACATGACTACTGGAAAAACCATCACTTTGACTGTACAGACCTTTGTTAGCAAAGTAATGTCTCTGCTTTTTAATACGAGCTTAAAAAGCTTTTCTTCCAGGGAGTAAGCATCTTTTAATTTCATGACAATAGTCACCATCCGCAGTGATTTTGGAACCCAAGAAAATAAAATTTGTCACTGTTTCCACTTTTTTCCCTTCTATTTGCCACGAAGTGATGGGACTAAGTGCCATGATCTCAGTTTTTTGAATGTTGAGTTTTAAGCCAGCTTTTCCACTCTCCTCTTTCACCTTTATCAATAGGCTCTTTAGTTCCTCTTGGCTTTTTTTTTTAGTTCCTCTTTGTTTTCTGCCATGAGAGTGGTGTCATCTGCATATCTGAGGTTATTGATCTCTCCCCAGAATCTTGATTCCAGCTTGTGATTTAGCAAAGTACATTCATTTCACATGATGTACCCTGCATATAAGTTAAATAAGCAGAGTGACAATATACAGTCTAGAATGAATGGAATTGTGCGGTAGTTTGAACATCCTTTAGCATTGCCCTTCTTCGGGGTTGGAATGACAACTGACCTTCTCCAGTCCTGTGACCACAGCTGAGTTTTCCAAGTTTGCTGACATATTGAGTACAACACTTCAACAGCATCATCTTTTAGGATTTAAAATAGCTCAGCTGGAATTCCATCTTTTCCATTAACTTTGTTCGTAGTAATGCTTCCTAAGGCCCACTTGACTTCACACTCCAGGATGTCTGGCTCTAGGTGAATGACCACACCACCATGGTTATCCTGGTCATTAAGACCTTTTTTGTACAGTCCTGTGCATTGTTGCTACCTCTTCTTAATATCTTCTGCTTCTGTTATTTCCTTGCAGTTTCTGTCCTTTATTGTGCCCATCTTTGCATGAGATGTTCTCTTGGTATCTCTAATTTTCTTGAAGAGATCTCTCGTCTTTCCCATTCTATTGTTTTCCTCTATTTCTTTGTATTGTTCTTTGAAGAAGGCCTTCTTTTCTCTCCTTGCTATTCTCTAGAACTCTGCATCCATTTGGGTATAGCTTTCCCTTTCTCCCTTGCTTTTCCATTCTCTTATTTTCTCAGCTATTTGTAAGGCCTCCTCAGACAATCATTTTGCCTTCTTGAATTTCCTTTTCTTAGGGATGGTTTTGGTCACCACCTCCAGTACAATGTTATATACCTCCATCCATAGTTCTTTAGCCACTGTATGATGTCTAATCCCTTGAGTCTATTTGTCACTTCCACCATATCATAAGGGGTTTTATTTAGGTCATACATTAAAGGCCTAGTGGTTTTCCCTACTTTCTTTAAGTCTGAATTTTGCAATAAAGAGCTCATGATCTCAGCCACAGTCAGCTCCAGGTCTTGTTTTTGCTGACTAAATAGTGTCTGTATATTTGGCTGCAAAGAATATAATCAATCTGATTTTGGTTTTGACCATCTGGTGATGTCCATGTGTAGAGTCATCTATTATGTTGTTGGAAGAGAGGGTTTGCTATGACCATTGCATTTTCTTGACGAAACTCTGTTAGCCTTTGCCCTGCTTCATTTTGTACTCCAAGGCCAAACTTGCTTGTTACTCCAGATATCTCTTGAATTCCACTTTTGCATTTCAGTTCCTTGATGAAAGGGATGATGAAAGGGACGTCTCTTTTTGGTGTTAGTTTTAGAAGGCCTATAGGTCTTCATAGAACCATTCAACTTCAGCTTTTTTGGCATTAGTGGTTGGGTATAGACTTGTATTACCTTGATGTTGAATGGTTCGTCTGGGAAACAAACTGAGATCATTCTGTCATTTTTGAGATTACACCCAAGTACTACTGCATTTCAGACTCTTTTGTTGATTATGAGGGTTACTCACTTCTTCTAAGGGAGTCTTGCCCACAGCAGTAGATATAATGGTCATCTGAATTCAAGTCACCCCACTGCCATCCATTTTAGTTCACTGACTTCTGAAATGTCAGTGTTCACTCTTGCTGTCTCCTGTTTAACCACATCTAATTTACCTTGATTCATGAATTTAACATGCCAGATTCCTATGTAATATTGTTCTTTACAACATTGGACTTTACTTTCAGCACCAGGCACATCCACAACTGGTCGTTGTTTCCGCTTTGGCTCAGTCCCCATTTTTTCTGGAGCTATTTCTCCGCTCTTCCCCAGTAGCATTTTGGACACCTACTGATCTTGGGGGCTCATCTTTCAGTGCCCTATCTTTCTGCCTTTTCATACTGTTCATGGGGTTCTCAAGGCAAGAACGCTGAAGTGGTTTGCCATTCCCTTCTCCAGCGGACCACGTTTTGTCAGAACTCTCCGTCATGACCCGTTCATCTTGGGTGTCCCTGCATTGCATGACTCATAGTTTCATTGAATTGCACAAGGCTGTGATCCATATGATCATTTTGGTTAGTTCTCTGTGATTTTGATTTTCATTCTGGAGGCCATGGGATTGAAATTCTTGCTTCTTCTGTCTGCCCTCTGATGGTTGAGAATAAGAGGCTTGTGCAAGTTTTCTGATGGGAGGGATTAGCTTTGGGAAAGACTGGGGCTTGCTCTGGTAGGCAGGGTCATGCTCAGTAAATCTTTAATCCAATTTTCTGATGAATGGGGCTGTGCTCACTCCCTGTAGTTTAACCCAAGGCAGCCAGATCCTGGAGTCCGCCGTCTCTATGGCAGGGCTACAGGCTCTATGGTAGGACTAACGGTGACTTTCTCCAAGAGGATTTATGCCAGCAGGCTGCGCCTCCCAGGATTGCTGCTGCCAGTGCCCCTGACCCCATGGCAGGCCACTGTCAACCCATGCCTTCTCTGGAGACTCCCAAACACTGACAGACAAGTCTGGCTCAGTCCCTTGTGGAGTCACGGCTCCTTTCCCCTGCGTCCTGGTGCACACAAGGTTTTGTCTGTGTCCTCCAAGAGTCTCTATTTCCTCAGGCCTGTGGAAGTTCTATAATCAAATCTTGCTGACCTTCAAAATCAGATTCCCTGGGGATTCCCAGTCCCTTTGCCCGATCCCCAGCTGGGGAAGTCTGTTGTGGAGCCTAGAATCTTTGTGACACCATGAGAATCAGGGAAGTGAAATCTTGACACGTTTGTCACTTGCTGCTAAGTCAGAAGCCTTATCTATAGACTTACACCACCACACAGACTTAAATTTTACATGATGTTAAAGATTCTGAAGTGGTTCTTGATTCATTGTGGACCGGGGGAAAGCAACTGACATGCCCTCCAGGGTCAGGGACAAGCTCACTCCCCAGGGAGTGAGAAAGAGTGCAATTTCAGGCTCATAAACTGAAAGATGATGGACTTAGGAACTTGGCAATGAAGTGTCAGGCTCCCTGCTGGGGTTAATAAATTATATAATACCTATATGTGAATCTTAAAAGTTTTGAGATAGATAGTACAGGTCAAGGGATTTTCACTATTGGAAAGATAAGAATGCTTAAAAGCAGCATTTTAGTCAGCTTTCCAAGAGATGCAGTGGAAGAGACTCTGCCTGCCAATACAGGAGAGACAGGGTCCATCCCTGGGTCGGGAAGATACCCCGGAGTAGGAAGTACCAACCCACTCCAGTATTCTTACCTGGGAAATCCCATGAACAAGAGTCTTGTGGGCTGCAGTGCACGGGGTTGCAAACAGGCAGACATCACTGAGCACGTGCACACAAGAGAGCACTGACTCGCTCATTTATTCACTCTCTCTTTCATCCAGTGAGTATCTATCGGGCAGGTATTATATGCAAGATGCTGTGTTAGCCTCTCGCAAAGTAGCACTTAATCCTGCTGGATTTCCGTTTTAGCAGAAGAACCAAGAAATAAATCATTACACAATTAAGCATTTAGTTACAAATGTGAACCGTGCTATGAAAGAGAAGGACAGATTTTATGAGACCATGAACAGGAAGATATGAGACCTGAGACCTAATCCTGGGAAGTCAGGTGAGGTCAGAGAAACCTTCTGAAAGTGGTGTTTGAGCTAAAATCTGAAAATTTGTGAGACTTATTAAGGAAAATTGAGGATGGAGATTGTTTCTAGAAGGTAAAATATCAATCATGCCTAGGTAATAAGATTCTAATAAAAATTCTGGACACCCGAAAAGCTTGGGGGAGTTTCCTTTTCTCCCCTGCCCTTAAACACACACACACACACACACACACACACAATTGTATGGGTTGTAGGGCCTCACTTCCCCAACCAGGGGTTGAACCCAGGCCAAGGCAGTAAAGCCTGTTATCCTAAACCTAGGCCACCAGGGAACTCCCTCGGGCGCGTCTTCTGGTCGGTTATAGACATCAAATGCCCAATGGTGAAATGTCCTGAGGACACAGAAGCTTTAGGACTCTCTGACCTTGCCCCTGTGTCTCTTCATTTGTCTCTTCCTGATGCATCCTTTACAATAAAACTGTAATCTTAAGTATGTGCTTTCCTGAATTCTGTGAGTCACCCTAGCAAATTATCAAAACCGAGGGGTCATGGGAACCCCTGAATTTGTAGACAGTTGGTGAGAAGTATGAACAGCAAGGAATCCCCAAGCCTGTGAATTATGTCTGACATGAGGGGAGCCCTGTCGGAGGCTATATCCTTAACCTGTGAATCTGCACCAATTCTGTTCAGTTGCTAAGTCGTGTCCAACTCTTTTGCTACCCCATGGACTGTAGCCTGCCAGGTTCCTCTGTCTATGGGATTTTCCAGGCAAGAATACTGGAGTGCGTTGCCATTTCCTACTCCAGGATTTCTTCCCCACCCAGGGAGTGAATCTGCATCTCCTGCTTGGCAGGTGGATTCTTTACCACTGAGCCACCTGGGAAGTGCACTAACTCTAGATAGTTACTCTAAGAATTGCATTGCAAATAGAGTGTCTGTGTGTGTTATGGCAAGTGGTTTACTCAGTTCTTTCATGTTTCTATACTGGGCTCAAACAGTTGTGTCACTTCCTCTTAGAAGGGCTTCCCTGGTGGCTCAGATGGTAAAGAATCTGCTTGCAATGAAGGAGACTCGGGTTCGGTCCTTGGGTTGGGACGATCCCCTGGAGAAGGGAATGGCTACCCACTCCAGTATTCTTTTTTTTAAAACGTTAATTTATTTTAATTGGGGACTAATTTACAATATTGTGGTGGCTTTTGCCATACATCAACATGAATCTGCCATGGGTATACATGTGTCCCCCCATCCTGCAATGCCTCCCACCTCCCTCCCCATCCCACCCCTCAGGGTTGTCCCAGAGCACCAGCTTTGAGTGCCCTGCTTCATGTTTCCAACTTGCACTGGTCATCTATTTCACATATGGTAATATATACGTTTCAATGCTATTCTGTCGAATCGTCCCAGCCTCGCTTTCTCCCACAGAGTCCAAAAGTCTGTTCTTTACATCTGTGTCTCTTTTGCTGTCTGGCATATAGGATCATTGTTACCATCTTTCTAAATTCCGTATATAAGTGTTAATAGACAGTATTGGTGTTTCTCTTTCTCACTTACTTCACTCTGTATAATAGGCTCCAGTTTCATCCACCTCATTAGAACTGACTCAAATGTGTTCTTTGTTATAGCTGAGTAATATTCCATTGTGTATATGTACCATAACTTATCCATTCATCTGCCGATGGACACCTAGGTTGCTTCTGTGTCCTAGCTCTTGTAAACAGTGCTGCAAAGAACATTGGACTACATGTGTCTCTTTCAATTCTGGTTTCCTCAGTGTGTATGCCCAGTAATGGGATTGCTGGGTCATATGGCAGTTCTCTTTAGTTTTTTAAGGACTCTCCACAGTGTTCTCCATAGTGGCTGTACTAGTTTGCATTTCCACCAACAGTGTAAGAGGTTTCCCTTTTCTCCACACCCTCTCCGGCATTTATTGTTTGTAGACGTTTTGATGGCAGCCATTCTGACCAGTGTGAAATTGTACATCACTGTGGTTTTGATTTGCATTTCTCTGATAATGCCATTCCAGTATTCTTACCTGGAGAATTCCAGGGACAGAGGAGCCTGGCAGGCTATAGTCCATGGGATTTCAGAGTCAGACACGACTGTGTGACTAACACCAATTGCCTGGGTCTACTAATGATAGGACTTCAGCAAACTTCTGGACTTAATTTCTCATTTTTCCTTCCTCTTAAAAATTTTTCCAACTCTTTAAGGCACCATTTATACCTCCTTACTGTACTTGCATTCCTAAACTCTTTCATTCTTTTCTTTGTTCTGATTTATCCAATGTATGAAAAATAATTGGTTCACATGGCTTATTTGGCTGGAAGCTACTTGAGGGCAGGGAGATTGCCTGCTTCTTCCTCAGATCCTCAGGCCCCATCCTAGGCCCTGAATGAATGAATGTTAGTTCAGTTTAGTCGCTCAGTCGTGTCCGACTCTTTGTGACCCCATGAACAGCAGCATGCCAGGCCTCCCTGTCCAACACCACCTCCCGGAGTCCACCCAAACCCATGTCCATTGAGTTGGTAATGCCATCCAGCCATCTCATCCTCTGTCGCCCCCTTCTCCTCCTGCCCTCAATCTTTCCCAGCATCAGGGTCTTTTCCAATGAGTCAACTCTTCGCATCAGGTGGCCAAAATATTGGAGTTTCAGCTTCAGCATCATTCTTCCAAAGAACACCCAGGACTGATCTCCTTTAGGATGGACTGGTTGGATCTCCTTGCAGTCCAAGGGACTCTCAAGAGTCTTCTCCAACACCACAGTTCAAAAGCATCAATTCTTTGGTGCTCAGCTTTCTTTATAGTCCAACTCTCACATCCATACATGACCACTGGAAAAACCATAGTCTTGACTAGACAGACCTTTGTTGGCAAAGTAATGTCTCTGCTTTTTGATACACTGTCCAGGTTGGTCATAACTTTCCTTCCAAGGAGTAAGCGCCTTTTAATTTCATGGCTGCAATCACCCTCCGCAGTGATTTTGGAGCCCAGAAAAATAAAGTCAGCCACCATTTCCACTGTTTCCCCATCTATTTGCCATGAAGTGATGGGACCAGATGCCATGATCTTCGTTTTCTGAATGTTGAGCTTTAAGCCAACTTTTTCTCTCTCCTCTTTCACTTTCCTCAAGAGGCTCTTTAGTTCTTCTTCACTTTCTGCCTTAAGGGTGGTGTCAATCTGCATATCTGAGGTTATTGATATTTCTCCCAGCAATCTTGATTCCAGCTTGTGCTTCCTCCAGCCCAGGGTTTCTCATGATGTACTCTGCATATAAGTTAAATAAGCAGAGTGACAATATACAGCCTTGATGTACTCCTTTTCCTATTTGGAACCAGTCTGTTGTTCCATGTCCAGTTCTAACTGTTGCTTCCCGACCTGCACACAGATTTCTCAAGTGGCAGGTCAGGTGGTCTGGTATTCCCATCTCTTCAAGAATTTTCCAGTTTATTGTGATCTACACAGTCAAAGGCTGTGGCATAGTCAATAAAGCAGAAATAGATGTTTTTCTGGAATGCTCTTGCTTTTTCCATGATCCAGTGGATGTTGGCAATTGGATCTCTGGTTCCTCTGCCTTTTCTAAAACCAGCTTGAACATCTGGAAGTTCACGGTTCACTTATTGCTGAAGCCTGGCTTGGAGAATTTTGAGCATTACTTTACTAGCGTGTGAGATGAGTGCAATTGTGCGGTAGTTTGAGCATTCTTTGGCAAAATGTTAGAGGCAATACAGGCAGAGCCCTGCTCATTGAACTCGAGCAGTTTTTATGGCTTCTTACATAGCTTCACATTGTTATCATGGACGGACTTTGGGAAGAAGTATCTGGATGGCAGTAAGGAAGTAATAAAACTGGAAAACTTTATCTCTTAAGGTTCCACAAGGTACAGAATTCAAACTGCAAGGCAAGAACTACTATATTATTAACATGTGTGTATGGGTAAATCTACACCTCTAAATTACTGTTTCCCAAAACTGGGGAGAAAGAGAGCCTAGATGAAAGTGTTCTCCCCAAGTTGCAGTCCTTGGGACTATTGGCATCAGAATCCCCCTGCAGTCATGACAAACCCCTCAGCAATCCAGATATTAGCGTATCACTGTTAGCCTACTAATGGTCCTGTGTTTTGCTGCTTTTTCTTATAATTTTGAAAAGCTATGTGCCCTCCCAGCGTTTGAAACAATTTAAATTTCTATCTAAATTTCACATATTTAAATTACTTAGATACTTTCCATAGTTGAAAATGATGTAATTTCTGGTATGTTATAAATATTGGCATTTACCACTCTTATATTACATTTTAGAATATGTCCAGTAGAACAAAAATGTGACTAAGCTTTGATACCTATCATATGTATACTAAAAAAATGAAAATGTTCTTTTTTAATAGTCAAATTTTTTCCTTTGTCCCCACTTCACTTCTTCCCCAGAATTTTAACCTAATATAATTTGTGATTGACAGTCTTTACTCAATCATGATCTTCTGAAACAAACATATGTATATAAATGGAGATGCAAATGAAGATTTAATTTCCAATAACCTTAAGGATATTTTATTTTTTCCTACCATTTAATTCTTTTTTGAAAGCTTTTGTTTTGTATTGGAATATAGGCTATTAACAGACAATGTTGTGATAGTTTCAGATGAACAGAGAAGAGATTCAGTCATACATATATCTATTCTCCCCCAGACTTCCATCCCAGGCTGTCACATAACATTGAGCAGAGTTTCATGTGCTATACATTAGGCCCTTGTTGGTTACCCATTTTTAATGTAACAGTGTATACATGTCCATCCCAAACTCCTTAACTATCCCTTTCCCCCAACCTTACCCCCAAGAGCCATAAGTTCATTCTCTAGGTCTGTGAGACTCTGTTTTGTAAGTAAATTCATTTGTATCATTTCTTTTTCGATTCCACATATAAGGAATGTCATACAATATTTCTCCTTCTCTGACTCATGTGACTTAGTATGACAATCTCTAGGTCCATCCATGTTGCTGCAAATGGCATTATTTCATTCTTTTTAATGGCAGAGTAATATTCCATTGTATATACGTACCACATCTTTAGCCATTCCTGTGTTGGTGGCCATTTAGGTTGCTTCCATGTCTTGCCTATTGTAAATAGTGTTGCACTGAACATTGGGGTATGTGTATCCTTTCAGATCGTGTTTTTCTCTGGATATATGTTTAGGAGTGGGATTGCTGGGTCAGATGGTAGCTCTATTTTTAGTTTTTTAAGGAACTTCTATACTGTTCTCCATAGTGGCTGTATCAATTTATATCCCTACAACCAACAGTGCAGGAGTGTTCCCTCTTGAAACTATTTTTTAAACTTCTGGTTTGCACTATCATTACAATAAAAATAACATAAATATTGACAATTTTTTGACAATTGACAAAACAAACATTGACAATTATTTATCATTCTTTATCTATTAAGGAGATGAATGAATCTTACTTTTCAATCAGTGCATCTGTGTATGATTCTTTATTGCTAGAAACAGTCAGAATTCAATGTCAATTTTATTTCTATTTTAAATTATTATTGTATAACTGCTGAAGAGCTTTGTTCACATAAGTTAGTTGAGAATGTAATGAGTTTTATTCTGATGGCGTCACTCAATTCTTTGAACTATTCTGCACTTACAAACCCAAAATCACACCTCAATCTATCATTAAGAACTGTTTCTAATTATCTATTAGCTATATATTCCTTTAATTTTGTTGAAAGCAAACTTTGAAGTCATTTAGAAATGAAAATGGATTTATTACCCAATCATTAGAGGCATTCATTTTCTCAACTTCAACAAAAATATTTCATGTTTTTATTTGCATCACAGAGGTTTTCTTAACCTAGGGATTGCATCATAGAAAGATTCGCCATGGGGAGAGGTTGGCTTTTCTTTGTAAAGTAAAGCAAAGGTGGAAAGAAGATCTTGTATGACTTCTAAACCTTAGGAGGTGCTTGGATAATGTGTGAAGTTGGGGTTCTAGAAACTGATCCCCTGAGAGCCACCTGTTTGCCTGGGTATCCCTTGGCTAGTCCTGTATTCCCAGAGGCCTGATTACTCCTATTGAAGACTCAGACCTGGCTAATGACCTAGCTAATGAGGTTTATAGTAACTAACAAGGAGGATGGGCCTGGCCCCTAACTGCTTCTGCTGGCTTCAGATGATTTATTTACGTTTCTGTAACTGAATGTAGCTGTCATCATGCAGTTTAAAACATGCTTATACAGGAAAAGGGCACACTATAAACTCTGACTTTAAGTTCATGTACATAGAAATACCAAATAATAAAATAATCAGCAATAAAATGTTTAAAGCATCTGTCTTTTTTTATGATTGCATACATTTTACTGTTAAACTGTTTGGTAGAGATTTCTAACCACAGGATTAATATTTGAGACCAGCATCTGAGCTTCTATCTGGCTTTCATTTGTGTTTTTCAAGATCCTTCTAGTGATTCATACTGTTAAATGAGGGAAATGTCCTGACCTCAGTGTCCTCAGGGAACTTGGTAAGTCCCTGAGGACCCCTGATGCAGCAAGAATCACTCAGCAAGCCCCAGAGCAGTTCCAGAGCAGCTTTTGTCATAACCCACTTGGCAGTTCCAGTTACCTTTGAGCTTTCTGGGATAGTCAACAAACAGGTTATGCTTTCCTCAACTGGCAATGTTATAATATTCCCTCAAGCCACAGATAGTGTCATGGTGTTACCTTTTTCACTGGTATCAAAGCAAACTTCTCAACCACCTGTATACTCCTAACAGCTTCACAGTATTTCTTAAGATCTGGACGTGTCCAATGGCACCCCACTCCAGTACTGTTGCCTGGAAAATCCCATGGATGGAGGAGCCTGGTAGGCTGCAGTCCATGGGGTCGCACAGAGTCGGACACGACTGAAGCGACTTAGCAGCAGCAGCAGGAAGTGTCCAACATACAGCAATTACTACGCTAGTGGTTCCATATTGGCTGTATGCATAAGAATCATGTGGGAGTGGGTTTTTACAATGTAAAATTAAAAGTTGGAGGGGGAGGATAGATTAGGAATTTGGGATTAACAGATATGCACTGTTATATATAAAACAGATAAACAAGGACCCACTATATATCTTAAGAAACTATTTTCAATATCTTGTAATAACCTATCATGGAAAAGAATCTGAAAGCTGAATCGTTTTCCTATATATCTGAACCTAATGCAACATTGTGAATCAACTGTATATCAATAAAAATAAAATAAAAATCCTTCAATCAGTTTGACTCAGTTGATCTGAAAAACTGCATGTTACTAGGGAATTATTATCTCATGTTTCTTTGCATGATCAATATTTGTATCAACAAAACATTAGAAATGAATCTTCATTAAATGACAGACAGTTTGGGTTCAACACAATGCAGCAATCATTCAGTAATAACAGTGAAATAGAAAAATTATTTCTTCACACATCATCAAACACTTTCAAGGATCACACGCCCAGGTCTGTTCTCAATGTTCTTTACAGAAGAATATCAGCAAATTGCAGCCACTGATTTTCATTGATTTCATTTTGATTATGTTCCTAAATCTATCTTTATTCTTCTTCAAGTAATTCATTTTGCTGTGTACCAGGCAAAATGTGACAATTCTGTCTCATTGGAAGTTTATATCCATCAAACTCAAGATGCCTCTTACCATACAACAATTTAGCAACTAAATTAAATTCTTTAAATTGGTCATGGCCTGATAACTGTGTTAAAATGAAAGAAGGAATCAATATTAATGATATGCCTGCTATGCACAGCACTCTTTATGACTGGGGTTATTATTTCCATTTTACAGATGAAAAAACCCAGGCTAGAAAGTGTAAGGAACTGTCATAGATAGAAACTGGCAGCGCTGGAATAGAAACTCAGTCTGTTAAACTGCAAACCCTTGAGTTTAGCTTGTTTGTCAAACTACACACACATCTTTGCAAAAAAGAAAATTCATGTATAGAAGGAGACTCTTGTAACAGTGAGCCAATCAAATCATTTTTCTTTGATGAAATCCCCCTATAATTATGGATGTAGTTGAGTTACTAAGGAGCCCCAAATCCTATGGTACTAACAATTTAAAGCAACTCTTTTTAAAAATTAATTTATTTTTAATTGAAGTATAGTTGATTTTAAATGTGTTAATTTCAACTGTAGAGCAAAATGATTCAGTTATATATATATGTATATATATACTTTTAAAGATTATTTTCCAATATAGGTTATTATAAGATATTGAGTATAGTTTCTGAGCTATACAGTAGGTCCTTGTTTATTTTATACATAGCTGTGTGTTTATGTTACTTCCAAATTCCTTATTTATCTCCCCCACACCCCACCATCTTTCCCCTTTGGAAGCAATAAGTTTGTTTTCTTTGTCTGTGGATCTGGTTCTATTTTGTAAATAAGTTCATTTGTATCATTTTTTTTTTTTAGATTCCACGTGTAAGTGATAGCATATGGTACTCATCTTTCTTTGTCTGACTTACTTAGTATGATAACTTCTAGGTCCATCCATGTTGCTATAAATGGCATTATTTCATTTTCTGTGGCTGATTAGTATTCCATGTGTGTGTGCGTATGTGTGTATCACATCTTCTTTAACCATTTATCTGTCGATGGATATTTAGATTGCTTCCATGTCTTGGCTATTGTAAATAGTGCTGCAGTGAACATTGGGGTGCATGCATCTCTTTAAATGATGGTTTTCTCTGTGTATATGCCCAGGAGTGGGATTGTAGAATTACACGGTAGCTCTATTTTTAGTTTTTTAAGGAACCTCCATACTACACTTCACAGTGGTTAAAACAATTTACATGTTCACCAATAATGTAGAAGCGTTCCCTTTTCTCCATACCATCTCTAGCATTTATTACGGAGAAGGCAATGGCACCCCACTCCAGTACGCTTGCCTGGAAATTCCCATGGATGGAGGAGCCTGGTGGGCTGCAGTCCATGGGGTCGCTAAGTGTCAGACACGACTGAGCGACTTCACTTTGACTTTTCACTTTCATGCATTGGAGAAGGAAATGGCAACCCACTCCAGTGTTCTTGCCTGGAGAATCCCAGGGACAGGGGAGCCTGGTGGGCTGCCGTCTATGGAGTCGCACAGAGTTGGACACGACTGACGTGACTTAGCAGCAGCAGCAGCAGCATTTATTATTTGTAGACTTTTTGATGATGGCTGTCCTAAATAGTGTAAGTGATACCTCATTGTTGTTTTGATTTGCATTGCTCTAATAATTAACAATATTGAACATCTTTTCATGTGCCTTTTGATCATCTTTAGATGTCTTCTTTGGAGAAGAAGACATGTATGTCTTGTTTGGAGAAATGTCTGTTTAGAGTTCCTTATTTTTTGTTTGGTTTGCTTGCTTGTTTTTGATATCAAGCTGTATGAGTTATTTGTATATTTTGAAGATTAATTGGTTTTCAGTTACATTGTTTACAAATACTTCTTCCCATTCTATAGGTTGTCTCTTTATGTATGGTTTCTTTTGCTGCGAAAATGCTTTTAAGTTTAATTAGGTCCTGTTTATTTGTGCTTTTATTTTCATTACTGTGAGAGACAGATCAAAAAGATATTGCTGTGATTTATGTCAAAGGGTGTCCTTCTTATGTTTTCTCCAGGTGATTTACAATATTGGGTCTTATATTAGGTAATTAACCCATTTTGAGCTTATTTTTGTGTATGGTGTTACAGAACATGCTCGTTTCACTCTTTTACAGGTCCAGTTTCCCCAGCACCACTTATTGAAGAGACTGTCTTTTTGACATTGTATATTCTCTCCCCCTTTGTTGTAGATTCATTGATCATAGGTTCACGAGTGTATTTCAGGGCTTTCTGTCCTGTTCCATTGGTGTATATTTCTGTTTTTGTGGCACTACTATGCTGTTTTGATGACTCTGTCTTTGTGGTATACTCTGAAGTCAGGGAGTATGATTCCTCCCGCACCTTTTTTTGTTTGATTTTGTTGTTTTCTCTTAAGATTGCTTTGACTATTTGGGGTCTTTTGTGTTTCCATACAAATAGAAAATTTTTTGGTTCTAGTTCTGTGAAAAATACCATTAGTAATTTGATAGGGGTTGCATTAAATCTATAGATTTCTTTGCATAGTATAGTTGTTTTGACAATATTTATCCCTCCAATCTAAAAATATGGTATATCTTTCCATCTGTTTCATCTTTGATTTCTTTCATCAGCATCTTACAGCTTTCTGAGTACAGATTTTTGCCTCCTTACATAGGTTTAATCCTAGGTATTTTATTTCTTTTGATACAATGATAAATGATATTGTTTCCTTAATTTCCTTTTCAGATACTTCATTGTTAGTGCATAGAAATCCAGAATCTTATTTGTTAATAAACACAGCAGAGCTCTGTGTTATTAGTTTTGCATCCTGCAACTTTACCAAATTCATTGATGAGCTCTAATAGTTTTCTGGTAGCATCTTCAGGATTTTCTGTGTATAATGTTGTATCATCTGTAAATAGTAACTGTTGTCTTTATTTTTCAATTTGAATCCCTTTTACTTATTTTTATTCTCTGATTTCCATGGCTAAGACTTCCAAAAACTTTTCTAAATATAAATTTATTTATTTTAATTGGAGGCTAATTACTTTACAATATTTTATTGGGTTCAGGATGGGGAACACATGTACACCCGTGGCAGGTTTGTGTCAGTGTATGGCAAAACCAATACAATATTGTAAAGTAGGACTTCCAAAATTTTAAGTAAAGGTGGCAAGAGTGAACATTTTTGTCTTATGCTTTATCTTAGAGGAAATGCTTTCAGCTTTTCACTGTTGAGTATGATGTTAGCTGTAGGTTTATAATATATGTCCTTTACTATATTGAGGTAGGTTTCTTCTATACCCACTTTCTGGAGAGGTTTTTTTTTTATGATAAATGGGTGTTGAATTTTATCATAAGCTTTTTCTGCATCTATTTAGATGATCATGTCCTTTTTATTCTTTGTTAATGTGGTGTATCACACAGATTGATTTTTGGATATTGAAAAATCCTTGCATCCCTGGAATACATTCCAGTTGATCATGGAGTATGATCCTTTTAATGTATTGTTGGATTTGGTTTCCTATTATTTGTTGAGGATTTTTGCATCTGTGTTCATCAGTGATATTAGCCTATAATTTTGTGTGTGTGTGTGTGTCTGGTTTTGATACCAGGGTGATTTAGGACTCATACAATGAATTTGAGTGTTCATTCCTCTGCAAATTTTATAACAGTTTCAGAAGGATGTGTTAACTCTTCTCTAAATATTTGGTAGAATTTACCTGCAAAGCCATCAGGTCCTGGATTTTTGTTTGTTGGCGGGTTTTTAATCACAGTTTCAATTCTAGTACTGGTGATTGCTCTGTTTATATTTTCTCTTTCTTCCTCGTTCAGTCTTGGGAGATTTCGCATTCTAAGAATTTGTCCATTTCTTCTAGCTTGTCCATTTTATTGATATGACAAATAGTTACTTATAGAAGTCTATTGTGATCCTTTGTATTTCTGTGGTATCCATTGTAAATTCTCCTTTTTCATTTCTAAATTTTTTTTTTATTTTGCCCTTTCCCTTTTCCTGATGAATTTTGCTAAAGATTTATCAATTTTGTTTATCTTTTCAAATAACAAGCCTTTAGTTTCATTGTTTTTTTTTCTATTGTTTTATTGGTCTCTTATTTATTTCTGCTCTGATCTTTATGATTTCTCTTCAATTAACTTTGGGGTTTTTTGTTGTTGTTGTTGTTGTTCTTTCTCTGTTTGCTTTAGGTGTAAAGCTAGGTTATTTATTTGAGGGTGTTTTCTTTTTTTTTTTTTTTTAATGTTTCCTGAGGTAAGGGGTAAGGCTGTATTGCTGTAAATTTCCCACTTAGAGCTGCTTTCCTGCATCTCACAAGTTTTGGATCACTGTATTTTTGTTTTCATTTGTCTCTAGGCATGTTTTGGTTTCCTCTTTGATTTCTTCAATGATCCATTCGCATATTGTTTAGCCTCCATGTGTCTGTTTTTTGCAGTTTTTATTGTAGAAGATTTCTAATTTCATATTGTTGTGGTAAGAAAAGATGATTTCAATTTTCCTAAATTTACCAAGAATGGGGAAACAATGGAAACCGTGACAGACTTTTTTTTTGAGGCTCCAAAATCACTGCAGGTGGTGACTGAAGCCATGAAATTAAAAGATGCTTGCTCCTTGGAAGAAAAGTTATGAACAACCTAGACAAAATATTAAAAGCAGAGACATTACTTTACCAACAAAGGTCCATCTAGTCAAAGCTATGGTTTTTCTATTAGTCATGTATGGATGTGAAAGTTAGACTATAAAGAAAGCTGAGTGCCGAAGAATTGATGCTTTTGAACTGTGGTGTTGGAGAAGACTCTTGAGAGTCCCTTGGACTGCAAGGAGATCCAACCAGTCCATCCTAAAGGAGATCAGTCCTGGGTATTCATTGGAAGGACTGATGCTGAAGCTGAAACTCCAATACGTTGGCCACCTCATGTGAATAACTGACTCATTGGAAAAGACCCTGACACGGGGAATGATTGAGGGTCGGAGGAGAAGGGGACGACAGAGGATAAGCTGGTTGGATGGTGTCACCGACTCAATGGACATGGGTTTGAGTAGACTCTGGAGTTGGTGATGGACAGGGAGTGCTGCGGTCCATGGGGTCACAAAGAGTTGGACACGACTAAGCGACTGAACCAAAATTTACCAAGGCCTGCTTTGTGGCCCAGCACGTGATCATCTTGGAGAATGTTTCATATGTACTTGAAAACAGTATGTATTCTTCTGTTGGATGGAAAGTTCTATAAATATACACTAAGTTTACCTATTCTAATGTGTCATTTAAAGCCCAGTTGTGCTTATTGATTTTCTATGTGGATAATCTGTCCATTGATATAAATGGTGTGTTAAAGTCCCCCACTATTATTGTGTTGCTGTTAATTTCTTTTTATATCTGTTAATATTTGCCTTATATATTGAGGTGCTCTTGTGTTGGGTGCATATATATTTACACTTGTTATATCTTCTTGGATTGATCCCTTGGTCACTATGTAGTGTCCATCATTGTCTCCAGTGTTCCTCCCCTCACTTTCAGTCTGTCTGTGTCTCTAGGCTTGAATTGACCTCTAATAAATAACATATATCTGGATCTTCTTTTTCATTCAGCTAGACTATGTGTTTTGGTCAGAGCATTTTATATATTTACATTGAAGGTAATTATCAATATATATGTTCTTATTCCCATTTCATTAATAGTTTTGGGTTTGTTCTTATAGACCTTTTTTCTTACTTTGCTCTTTTGTTCTCTTATGATTTGATGACTTTCTTCAGGGTTGTGTTTGGTTTCCTTTTTATTTAGGGTCCTTCATGTCTACATACAAATTCTGATATTTTTTTTAGTTGTTGTTCTAGTCCTGTGAAAAATGTCATGGGTAATTTGATAGGAATTTCATTTAATCTATAGATTGCCTTAGGTAGCTTAGTGATTTTGATCATTGTCATTCTTCCAATCCAAGGATATTCTATATCTTTCCATATGATTGTGTCTTCTTTGATTTCTTTCATTCAGTTCAGTCCAGTTCAGTTGCTCAGTCATGTCCGACTCTTTGCCACTGCATGAATCCCAGAATGCCAGGCCTCCCTGTCCATCACCAACTCCCGGAGTTCAACAAAATTCATGTGCATCGAGTCGGTGATGCCATCCAGCCATCTCATCCTCTGTCATCCCCTTCTCCTCCTGCCCCCAATCCCCCCCAGCATTGGGGTCTTTAACAACGAGTCAACTTTTTGCAAGGAGGTGGCCAAAGTACTGGAGTTTCAGCTTTAGTATCGTTCCTTCCAATGAACACCCAGGACTGGTCTCCTTTAGGATGGACTGGTTGGATCTCCTTGCAGTCCAAGGGATTCACAAGAGTCTCCTCTAACACTACAGTTCAAAAGCATCAATTCTTCGGCACTCAGCTTTCTTCATAGTCCAACTCTCACATCCATACATGACCACTGGAAAAACCATAGCCTTCACTAGACAGACCTTTGTTCACAAAGTAATATCTCTGCTTTTGAATATGCTATCTAGGTTGGTCATAACTTTCCTTCCAAGGAGTAAGTGTCTTTTAATTTCATGGCTGCAATCACTTTCTGCAGTGATTTTGGAGCCCCCAAAAATAAAGTCTGACACTGTTTCCACTGTTTCCCCATCTATTTCCCATGAAGTGGTGGGACCGGATGCCATGATCTTAGTTTTCTGAATGTTGAGTTTTAAGCCAACTTTTTCACTCTCCTCTTTCACTTTCATCAAGAGGCTTTTTAGTTCCTCTTCACTTTCTGCCATAAGGGTGGTGTAATCTGCATATCTGAGGTTATTGATATTTCTCCTGGCAATCTTGATTCCAGCTTGTGCTTCTTCCAGCCCAGTGTTTCTCATGATGTACTCTGCATATAAGTTAAATAAGCAGGGTGACAATATACAGCCTTGACGTACTCCTTTTCCTATTTGGAACCAGTCCATTGTTCCATGTCCAGTTCTAACTGTTGCTTCCTGACCTGCATATAGGTTTCTCAAGAAGAATGTCAGGTGGTCTGGTATTCCCATCTCTTTCAGAATTGTCCACAGTTTATTGTGATCTACACAGTCAAAGGCTTTGGGATAGTCAATAAAGCAGAAATAGATGATTTTCCGGAACTCTCTTGCTTTTTCAATGATCCAGTGGATGTTGGCAATTTGACCTCTGGTTCCTCTGCCTTTTCTAAAACCAGCTTGAACATCTGGAAGTTCATGGTTGACGTATTGCTGAAGCCTGGCTTGCAGAATTTTGAGCATTACTTTACTAGCATGTGAGATATAATTTTCAGAACACAGGTTTGGTAGGTTTATTCCTAGATATTTTATCTTTTTGATGGGATGGTAAGTTGAAAAGTTTCTTGAATTTCTTTCTGATTTTTCATTGACTAACACTAAGTATAAAGATGCAATAGATTTCTGTGTATTAATTTTGTAAACTGCAACTTTACCAAATTCATTGAGGTTTAGTAGTTTTCAGGTAGCATATTTAGGGCTTCCTATGTATATCAACAAGTAGTCATCAACATGTCATCAACAAGTAGTGACTCTGTAACTTCTTATTTTTCAACTTTGAATTCCCTTTACTTTGTTTTTTTCTCTGATTGCTGTAGCTAGGACGTCCAAAACTATGTTGAATAAAGGTGGCAAGAGTGGACATCTTTGTCTTGTTCCTAATCTTAGATGAAATGCTTTCAGCTTTTCACTGTTGAGTATGATGTCAGTTGTAGGTTTGTCATAGGTGTCTTGTCTTGTGTTGAGATATGTTTCCTCTATGTTCACTTTCTGGAGGGATTTTATCATAAATTTTATCAAAATCTTTTGATATATATATTTAAAACATTTTTCATTTTGTTGACGTGGAATCTCATTGGAAGTATTGAAAACTTCTTGCATCCATCCCTAGGTGAATCCCACTTAGTCATGCTGTATGATGTTTTTAATGTATGGTTGGATTTTGATGACTAATATTTTGCTGAGAATTTTTGTGTCTGTATTCATGGAACTAGAGATCAAATTGCCAACATCCGATGGATCATGGAAAAAGTAAGAGAGTTCCAGAAAAACATCTATTTCTGCTTTATTGACTACGCCAAAGCCTTTGACTGTGTGGATCACAATAAACTGTGGACAATTCTGAAAGAGATGGGAATACCGGACCACCTGACCTGCCTCTTGAGAAACCTATATGCAGGTCAGGAAGCAACAGTTAGAACTGGACATGGACAAACAGATTGGTTCCAAATAGGAAAAGGAGTACGTCAAGGCTGTATATTGTCACCCTGCTTATTTAACTTCTATGCAGAGTACATGATGAGAAATGCTGGTCTGGAAGAAGCACAAGCTGGAATCAAGATTGCCGGGAGAAATATCAGTAACCTCAGATATGCAGATGACACCACCCTTATGGCAGAAAGTGAAGAAGAACTAAAGAGACTGTGGATGAAAGTGAAAGAGGAGAGTAAAAAAGTTGGCTTAAAGCTCAACATTCAGAAAACGAAGATCATGGCATCTGGTCCCATCACTTCATGGCAGATAGATGGGGAAACAGTGGAAACAGTGTCAGACTTTATTTTTTAGGGCTCCAAAATCACTGCGGATGGCGATTGCAGCAATGAAATTAAAAGACACTTACTCCTTGGAAGGAAAGTTATGACCAACCTAGACAGCATATTAAAAAGCAGAGACATTGCTTTGCCAATAAAGGTTCGTCTAGTCAAGGCTATGGTTTTTCCAGTGGTCATGTATGGATGTGAGAGTTGGACTATAAAGAAAGCTGAGCACAGAAGAACTGATGCTTTTGAACTGTGGTGTTGGAGGCGACTCTTGAGAGTCCCTTGGACTGCAAGGAGATCCAGCCAGTCCATCCTAAAGAAGACCAGTCCTGAGTGTTCATTGGAAGGATTGATGTTGAGGCTGAAACTCCAATACTTTGGTCACCTGATGTGAAGAGTTGACTCATTGGAAAAGACCCTGATGCTGGGAAAGATTGAGGGCAGGAGGAGAAAGGGACAACAGAGGATGAGATGGTGGGATGGCATCATCGACTCTATGGACAGGGGTTTGGGTGGACTCTGGGAGTTGGTGATGGACAGGGAGGCCTGGCGTGCTGTGGTTCATGGGATTGCAAAGAGTCAGACATGACTGAGCAACTCAACTGAACTGAACTGATTCATAAACGATATTGGCCTGTATTTTTCTTTTTTGTGGTATCTTTGTCTTGTTTTGTTACTAGGGTAATGGTGGCCTCAAAGAATGAATTTGGAAGTTTTCATTCCTCTGCAAATTTTTGGAACAGAATCAGAAGGATAGATGTTAATACTTCTCTAGTTGTTTGATGGAATTCACTTCTGAAGCCATCAAGTCCTGGACTTTTGTTTCTTGGGTGTTTTTAAGTCATAGTTTCAATTTCAGTTCTTATGATTGATCTGTTCATATTTTCTCTTTCTTCCTGGCTCAGTCTTAGGACACTGCATCTTTCTAAAAATTTGCCCATTTCTTCCAGGTCATCCATTTTATTGGCATATAGTTGCTTATGGTAGTCTCTTATTATCCTTTGTATTTCTGTGGAGTCAGTTGTAACTTCTCCTTTTTCATTTCTAATTTTATTGAGTCCTCTTCCCTTTTTTTTTTAGTGATGAATCTGGCGATCATTTTATCAATTTTGTTTATCTTTTCAAAGAACCAGCTTTTAGTTTCACTGATGCTTGCGATTGTTTTCTTTGTCTATATTTTGTTCATTTCTACTCTGATCTTCATGATTTCTCTTTTCTACTAACATTAGGTTTTGCTTATTCTTCTTTCTCTAACTGATTTAGGTATAAGGTTAGGTTATTTATTTGAGATTTTTATTATTTCTTAAGGTATGATTTTATTGCTATAAACTTCAGTCTTAGAACTGCTTTTGCTGTGTCTCATAGGTTTTGGACCATTGTGTTTTTGTTTTCATTTGTCTTCAGGTATTTTTTCATTTCCTCTTCCTCTTTTGATTTCTTTAGTGATCCATTGGTGGTTTGGTAGAATATTGCTTATCTGCCACATGTTTGTGATGGGATTTTTGTAGTTTTTTTCTTGTGGTTTATTTCTAATCTCATACTGTTGTGATGAGAAAAGATATTTAATATGGTTTCACTTTTCTTAAAATTACCAAGGCTTGCTTTGTGGTGCAGCATGTGGTTAATTTTGTAGAATGTTCAGTGTACATTTGAGAAGAGGTATAGTCTGTTGTTTTTGCATGGAATGCTCTATAAATAGCAGTTCAGTCTAGATGGTCTAAAGTATCATTTAAGGGTTGTGTTTCATTTTAAATTTTCTGTCTGGATGATCTGTTTGTTGATGAAAGTGGGGTGTTACAGTCACCCATTATTATTGTTACTGTTGATTTCTCCTTTATGGTTGCTAGTTTTGCCTTACATATTGAGGTGCTCCTATGTTGAGTGCATATGTATTTATAATTGTTATATATTCTTCTTGGATTGAATCCCTGATCCTTATATATTGCCCTTCTTTGTCTTTTATAACAGTATTTGTTTTAAAGTCTATTTTGTCTGATATGAGTGTTGCTATTCCAGCTTTCTTTTGATTTCCATTTGATGGAACAATTTCTCCCATCCCCTTATTTTCAGTGTGTAAATGTCTATAGGTTTGAGATGGGTCTCTTGTAGACAGCATATATATGGGTCTTGCTTTCATATCCACCCAGCCAGTATGTCTTTTAGTTGGTGGCAGTTAACCTATTTACATTTAAGGTAATTATCAATATGTATTGTTATTGTTCAGTTGCTAAGTGGTGTGGAGAAGGCAATGGCAACCCACTCCAGCACTCGTGCCTGGAAAATTCCATGGACGGAAGAGCCTGGTAGGCTGCAGTCCATGGGGTCGCTAGGAGTCGGACACGACTGAGAGACTTCACTTTCACTTTCATGCATTGGAGAAGGAAATGGCAACCCACTCCAGTGTCCTTGCCTGGAGAATCCCAGGGATGGCGGAGCCTGGTGGGCTGCCATCTATGGAGTCACACAGAGTCGGACACAACTGAAGTGACTTAGCAGCAGCAGCAGTGGCAGTTAAGTGGTGTCCAACTCTTTGTAACCTCATGGAATGTAGCATGCCAGGCTGTTCTGTCCTCCACTATCTCCTGGAGTTTGCTCAAACTCATGTCCATTGACTCAGTGATGCCATCCAACCATCTCATCCTTTGTCACCCCACTCTGTTCCTGCCTTCATTCTTTCCTAGCAATGGGTATTTTCTAGTGAGTTAGCTCATCACATCAGGCGGCCAAAGTTTAGGAGTTTCAGCTTCAGCATCAGTCCATCCAATGAATATTCAGGGTTGATTTCCTTTAGAATTGACTGGTTTGATCTCCTTGCTGTCCAAGGGACTCTCAAGAGTCTTCCCCAACCCCACAGTTTGAAGCATCAGTTTTTCAGTGCTCAGCTGTCTTTATGGTCCAACTCTCACGCCCATATATGATCCTGGAAAAACCATAGCTTTGACTATATGGAACTTTGTCAGCAAAGTGATGTCTCTGCTTTTTAATATGTTGTCTAAGTTTGTTATAGCTTTTCTTCCAAGGAGCAAGCGTCTTTCAATTTCATGGCTGTAGTCACCATCTGTAGTGATTCTGGAGCCAAAAAATATTAAGTCTGTCACTGTTTCCATTGAGAATTCCATTGAGAATGTCTCTGAAGAGAACATGACTCTTCAGAGAGTCAGACTCTGAAGAGAGCTGTGACTAATATGGCTGAAACTCCCTGCACCAGTAGTCAACGCTACCCTGAATTCTATGAATTTTATGATTGTTGACTTGCTTTTAAGTTTGACTACATTATATATTCCTGAACAACATGTTATTAATACTGCTTGCTTTAGAATTTTGTATTATTAATATCACAGTATATGTAATCTGCTACATAATTTTTCTGCTGAATATTATATTCATGAGATTACCTATACTGATGTATGCAGCAGTAGTTTTTATTTTTACTGCTTTATGTTGTTCAATTACATGAATATCTCATCTTGTTGATGAACATTTGGATTGTTTTCAGTTTTTAGTCATCCCTATACAGCTGTGGACATTCTTTGCATGTCCCCTGGTACATATTGCTACAGTTTTCTGAAGTTATAGCTGGATGGTGCACATTTTCTTCTCTAGAGAAAATCTGGGGCCTAGGATGATGTTATTTTCCTCCAGAGAATATTTTCATTTCCTTCTATCAAGTTTCAGAATTGTCATCCAACTTCAGGGCCTCTTTAAGGACCTGGAACTGGTCTGCAGTTGGTGTGATGGTTTCTTTCCTTCCAAATTTATCCTTGTTCCGGGGGGGCAGTGAGATAGGGTTTCCCAGGGTTCCCACCTTTGGATGACCCTTCCCATCGCTTCATGGGAAATAGATGGGGAAACAGTGGAAACAGTGTCAGACTTTATTTTTCTGGGCTCCAAAATCACTGCAGATGGTGACTGCAGCCATGAAATTAAAAGACGCTTACTCCTTGGAAGAAAAGTTATGACCAACTTAGATAGCTTATTGAAAAGCAGAGACATTACTTTGCCAACAAAGGTCCGTCTAGTCAAGGCTACGGTTTTTCCCGTGGTCATGTATGGATGTGAGAGTTGGACTGTGAAGAAAGCTGAGCGCCAAAGAATTGATGCTTTTGAACTGTGGTGTTGGAGAAGACTCCTGAGAGTCCCTTGGACTGCAAGGAGATCCAACCAGTCCATTCTAAAGGAGATCAGCCTTTGGAAGGAATGGTGTTCTTTGGAAGGAATGATGCTGAAGCTGAAACTCCAGTACTTTGGCCACCTCATGCGAAGAGTTGACTCATTGGAAAAGATTCTGATGCTGGGAGGGATTGGGGGCAGGAGGAGAAGGGATGACAGAGGATGAGACGGCTGGATGGCATCACCGACTCAATGGACATGAGTTTGAGTGAACTCCGGGAGTTGGTGATGGACAGGGAGGCCTGGCATGCTTCAGTCCATGGGGTCGCAAAGAGTCGGACACGACTGAGCGACTGAACTGAACTGAACTGGACTCCAACTTTTTCAAAATTTCTTTCAAAGTGACCCCAAATGTCTTTCTTTGACATCTCATTAGCTATTTGGTAAATGTTTTTAAGATTCCTTTTAAGAATTGTCAAGCTTTTTTAGTCATCATTGGGAGAATTGGTCTGCTTTCACTCATTATTAGTAGAGGTAGAAATTCCACACTTTCAACCCTACTAGTTAATGCCAACTTGCTATCCAAACATGTTTTATGTACTTACTAATGGAGAACAGCATTCTCACTGGTAAGAGAGACTTACTTTCCCATGTGCACCATTTTGTACTCTTTGCCTTTTGTGCTCAGGCATATATTAGTTATTCAAAAAATACATGAAAAATAAAAGAGTGAATCATCATTAATTTATAAGGTAATTTACCCTCAAGGAAGCTAAACCACATGTTGCAATTTCTTAATCCTGCTTCTTAGTGTTTTCTTTAATTCAATATTGAGCTGATTATTATGTCAGCCAGGAAACTTTTTTTTATAGATAACAATGTCTGTGTTCATAGAATCTAAAATGGTTAGTGTTGTTGGATTAGAATGTATAAAAAGATCACAGTAATGGGAAAAATTCAATCAGGAAGTCTTAATGTATATAGAAAAATGGCTAGTTCATTTGTTGCTATGGGGAAAATGATGGTTTCAATTCCTTCTCCATTAAAGGCATTCTTGGATTTAGTAAAATTTAAAACAGGTCAGCATGCCAGTAATGCTAATGTTGTAGGATACAATGGTTTAAAGAAACTCATACTGAATTCTGAAAATCCTTTGTATTTTATTTAGTATGTGAAAAAAAAACAAGTAATCTTCTATTAGGGCAATAATATCTACACATGTGTAAGTTATTTGGGATGAGCTCCTAGGGAACTGCAGTTTGTTTAAAGCAATGAAAGAGCAGAACTAAAATGCCAGGAAGAAGAATACAAAGTTAATTTTGATTGCAGTGAGTGAGTAATTTCTTAAAATCTAGATTATTTTGAAGCTTATTGTCTTTTCCCTATCAGGTATCTAGAGTTGCTGAAATGTAACATGTAAGTAATGTTTATAACTGAAAATTTAATATCTAAAAGACTAACACCTAATGTGTCCAATAAATGCTTATTATTATTACTAAAATACATTTAATACTGAGTCTAGAGCCTTTTATATTATTAGTAATCCATTTATTTTTATTTTTATCCATTTAAATTAAATAGTTGATTATAAACTTTAAAAATGTATCCGTGTTTATTTTGTAGTTATGTCCCAGGTGGGTCAATGGTAAAAAATCTGCCTGCAGTGCAGAAGCCACAGGTTCGATCCATGTGTCAGGAAAATTCCCTGGAGAAGGAAATGGCAACTCACTCCAGTATTCTTGCCTGGAAAATCCCACGGACAGAGTAGCCTGGTTGGCTACAGTCCCTGGGGTCACAAAAGAGGTGGACATAACTTAGCGACTAAACAACAAATGATACATAAAAGACCTATAAATTAGATTATCTCAACAATGAAAAAAAGCGTTCGAGAAAATGTAACACCCTTTTTAGGACAAAAACCCTCAACAAGTTGGTTATAGAAGGAACATACCCCAAAATAATAAAGGCCACGTATAACAAACCTATGTCATACTCAGTGTGAAAGGTTGAGTGCTTTTCCTCTAAGATCAGGAATAAAGCAAGGACGCCCACTCTCACTAATCTTATTCAGTTGGTAATCTGTGCTACAGAAATCAGGCATGATAAAGAAATAATAGGCATGCAAATGGTAATTATATGATGGGATGGAAGTGTTAGCTGATGCTATGTTGTTAATCATTTTTAATACATAAATATATCAAATCAACATGTCACACACCTTAACTTACACAAATTCATATGTCAGTTATATCTCAATAACAAAAAAACCTATAAAGGCTTGATCCTGTAAGAGGTAGAAAATAAAAAGGTACTTGGAGTTAGACATCACAAAAGGCAGGAGAGAAAGGCCTGTATTTTCAAGGGTTCTATTCTGTGTGTGCTTAATAGGAAATTTTCTATTTTTATTTAAAAGCCTGGAGAATTTCAGGCTGAAATTTAAAATAATTTACAAGTTGAGTATGGGTCATTTCTAATAGACCTAATTTATCACAGTAGCTTTAAATAGGTTAGTCTGTGAATTAAAAAGTCTTACTTGGAAAATAATTCTAAAACCTAATAAAGTTGACTTTAAACTGGCCCAGTAGAAAAAATGATGGTTACTGTTTCAGAACCCACTACTCTTCTGTTACCTTCACTGAGTTAACCAATACAGAGGTCTAGTGTTCTTTAGATGAGCATTTGAGAGCCTCAGGGTTTTTTTGTTTTTTGTTTTTGCAGGGGTGAGGAGCATGCAGGGAAGAGGAGGCAGGGGGAAAGGTGAGGTGGAGGGGAAAAGGAAATGGAAACTGCTATTAAAAGATGAAAAGCAGCCAATTCCACAGAATGTCTTTGTATTTTCATTCCTTAAAACAGAGGGAAGCATTTCAGTTTTATTTTTAACTTCGTAATCACTTGTCTTCTATAGCCAATTGACTTTTAAAAGGATACAAAAGAGCACTTATCCCTTGTGGCCATGAATTAAAGGACTCCCTAGAACCACTCCAAGTCTTTGCAGTTTCATCCAAAACTGTCTTCCTCTGCCTGGGCTTTATTAAAATCTAAGCAAAAACACAGGAAAGCTCTATTTTGGAAGGTGTGAATTAGAGCTAGGGTTTAGAGGGAGGTCTCAGATCCCAAAACGCTTGATACAATTTTAAACGTTAACATTGTGACACTTTTTTATTCTGTCCCCTCCCCTCTTCAATACTACCTCATAAATACCGTGGGTGTTTAAACCTTGTGGGAATAGAGGCAGGAGTTATTTTTACAGCTACACCCTGCACCAATAAGTGTATCTAATAAACATTTCTATAACCCAGTTTATTTCAACTTTAGGGTATCGTTTTTTCTGCAGTTAGAGAAATGGAACCATCTCTAATGGCCAATTAATCTCAAAATCACGGTGAAAAACTTAAGGGGCCATGGTGAGCTGGAGGTCTTCCTGGAGAAGAAAACCACGCATTCAAGCCAGGGGTCAAAAATTCAGATACTTTCAAGTGTCCTGTGGGTAATAGGAATATGTGAAACTACTGCAGTAAAATTGTTCAGAAATGACGTGCTGGCCAATGGGAGAATGCCCTGCCAGTTCACATGTTTAAAAAGCACCCCGCTGGCTGCACTGAGTGGCCATATTTACTCCATCACAGTAAATATGGATTCCCAAAGGAACCCATTTGGTATCCTTCTTTTTAAAAAAGTCCTGTATAAAGGAGGTGAAAAGGGATAGGGTTTATTTGACTGGGGTAAAATCCTTGAGTTTGATTTCTTTTTTCACTTTTCCTAAATAGACATTAAAAAACAAATAAAACTTAGGCAAAAACCATCCCAGTCAATCAGTTCAGTTCAGTCACTCAGTTGTGTCCGACTCTATATGACCCCACAAACCGCAGCACGCCAGGCCTCCCTGTCCACCAACTCCCTGAGTCGATCCAAACCTGTGTCCATCAAGTTGGTGATGCCATCCAACCACCTCATCCTCTGTCGTCCCCTTCTCCTCCTTCCCTCAATCTTTCCCAGCATCAGGGTCTTTTCCAATGAGTCAGCTCTTCGCATCAGGTGGCCAAAGTATTGGAGTTTCAGCTTCAACATCAGTCCTTCCAATGAATATTCAGGACTGATTTCCTTTAGGATGGACTGGCTGGATCTCCTTGCAGTCCAGGGGACTCTCAAGAGTCTTCTCCAACACCACAGTTCAAAAGCATCAATTCTTCGGCACTAAGCTTTCTTTATAGTTCAACTCTCACATCCATACATGACCACTGGAAAAACCATAGCCTTGACTAGACGGACCTTTGTTGGCAAAGTAATGTCTCTGCTTTTCAATATGCTGTCTAGGTTGGTCATAATTTTCCTTCTAAAAGGTAAGTGTCTTTTAGTTTCATGGCTGCAGTCACCATCTACAGTGATATTGGAGCCCAGAAAAATAAAGTCAGCCACTGTTTCCACTGTTTCCCCATCTGTTTGCCATAAAGTGATGGGACTGGATGCCATGATCTTACTTTTCTGAATGTTGAGCTTTAAGCCAACTTTTTCACTCTCCTCTTTCACTTTCATCAATAGGCTCTTTAGTTCTTCTTCACTTTCTGCCATAAGGGTGGTGTCATCTGTATATCTGAGGTTATTGACATTTCTCTTGGCAATCTTGATTCCAGCTTGTGCTTCTTCCAGCCCAGCATTTCTCATGATGTACTCTGCATATAAGTTAAATAAGCAGGGTGACAATATACAGCCTTGTCATACTCCTTTCCCTATTTGGAACCAGTCTGTTGTTCCATGTCCAGTTCTAACTGTTGCTTCTTGACCTGCATACAGGTTTCTGTATGCCTTAGATGAGACCACAGCCCTGGATGACACCTTGAATGCAGTCTTGTGAGACTTTTAGCATAGGACCCAGAGATGTTGTATGGACTCTAGACCAACAGAAACTGAAACAATAGATGTATATTGTTTCAAGCTGATAAATTTGTTACGTAAAATAGGAAACAAATACAATGTCCTTAAGAGCATCTGTCTGTTCCCACCCACAGGCAAATCTTAATTCTCAGATAAGAAATCATGACTTTCTATTCACACTCTTTCTCAATTTGTTCATCTTACTGAACTACTTATAGCCTCTCTGCCTAAGACCTGGGTTTTGGATCTGTGCAGGGTCCTAGTTGGAATGATACCTCCCCTGGACTTTATGTAGCTGTCTGGGCCCACCTTTTCCCTGGATGATAATTTTTATTCTATTTCCCTTTCCACCAATCCTCCTGTATCCTAATCCCACTTACCTACACTCCCTGCCCTCCTTCCCCATCAGGAGTTGTTCTGTCTTAATCCCTTGCCAATCTCTGGCTTCCCAGGTAAGATTTATGGGACCCTTGCTTGTATTGGGTGGTAGTTTAGACAGGAGACAGAAAGGGAACAGACTGAAGAAGGCAAAGAGATTCTAAGTTAAAATACTAGTGAAGACGATATTATTGATATAATAACATAAGTGAAATGATTGGAGGTTGTGGGAATGGAAACCAAAGATTCAAGACAACTTTTGGAAGTAATATTGACAGGACCTGGTGGGGCTGAGTGGCAAAGGAATGAAGGGTCCTAGAGGGTGTTACTTAATTGACCTAGCTTGGAGGACTAGGTCAAAGGCAAAATCATAACCCCACTTGAAATAGTCTACCCCTCACTGATGCCAAGATAGCAGACAAGTAGAAACCAGGAGCACTTAATCTCTAGAATTCATCCTTGTCCCATCGCTAACTTGGCTCTGTCATTTCCAAGCCATATATCTCACAAAAACCTTTCAGAGCCTCCGTTTTCTCAATGGAAACGATAATGGTATATACCCTGTAGGGGTGTAAGAAATCATGACATAGTTCATATAAAGTGTTGGATGGTGCTTGGCACACAGGAAATGCTAGAAATATTCCAGATCTTATTGTTGAGATGTGCTCTCTCTGGTCCACTCATGCTTTTACCAGTCTCAGATTTCCTACTGTTTATTTGTTTTTTAAAAAAATAACATTTATTTACTTATTTATGGCTGTGCTGGGTCTTCGTTGCTGCTGGGGCTTTTCTCTAGTTGCAGCCGGGGGGGCCGCTCTCTAGCTGTGGTCCATGGGTTTGGTTGCTCCACAGCATGTGGGATCTTCCCAGACCAGGGATCGAGCACATGTCTCCTGCATTGACAGGCAGATTCTTTAGCACTGAGCCACCAGGGAAGCCACCAAAGGGCAGACAGAATGAAAACCATAATCTCAGAACACTAACCAAACTGATCACATGGACCACAGCCTTGTCTAACTCAATGAAACTATGACCCATGCCATGTAGGGCCACCCAAGATGGACCAGTCATGGAGGAGAGTTCTGGCGAAACATGGTCCACTGGAGATGGGAATGGAAAACCACTTCAGTATTCTTGCCTTGAGAACCCCATGAACAGTATGAAAAGGCAAAAAGATAGGACACTGAAAGATGAACTCCCCAGGTTGGTAGGTGCCCAATATGCTACTGGAGAACAGTGGAGAAATAACTCCAGAAAGAACGAAGAGACGGAGCCAAAGCTAAAACAATGCGCAGTTGTAGATGTGACTGGTGATGGAAGTAAAGTCTGATGCTGTACAGAGCAAGATTGCATAGGAACCTGGAATGTTAGGTCCATGAATCAAGGTAAATTGGAAGTGGTCAAACAGGAGATGGCAAGAGTGAACGTTGACATTTTAGGAATCAGTGAACTAAAATGGACTGGAATGGGTGAATTTAACTCAGATGATCATTATATCTACTACTGTGGGCAAGAATCTCTTAGAAAAAATGAAGTAACCGTTATAGTCAACAAGAGTCCAAAATATAGTACTTGGGTGCAATCTCAAAAACGACAGAATAAGCTCTATTCTTTTCCAAGGCAAACCATTCAATATCACAGTAATCCAAGTCTATTCCCAGACCAGCAATGCTGAAGAAGCTGAATTTGAACAGTTCTATGATGACCTATATGACCTTCTAGAACTAACACCCACAAAAGATGTCCTTTTCATCAAGGGGACTGGAATGCAAAAGTAGGAAGTCAAGACACACCTGGAGTAACAGGCAAGCTTGGCCTTGGAGTACAAAATGAAGCAGGGCAAAGGCTAAAAGTTTTGTCAAAAGAATGCACTGGTCATAGCAAACACCCTCTTCCAACAACACAAGAGATGACTCTAGACATGGACATCACTAGGTGGTCAACACTGAAATCAGATTCATTATATTCTTTGCAGCCAAAGATGGTGGAACTCTATACAGTCAGCAAAAACAAGACCAGAAGCTGACTGTGGCTCAGATCATGAACTCCTTATTGCCAAATTCAGACTGAAATTGAAGAAAGTAGGGAAAACCACTAGACCATTCAGGTATGACCTAAATCAAATCCCTTATGATTATACAGTGGAAGTGACAGGCAGATTCAAGGAATTAGATCTGATAGAGTGCCTGAAGAACTATAGAGAAACATTTGTGACATTGTACAGGAGGTAGTGATCAAGACCATCCTCAAGGAAAAGAAATGCAAAAAGGCAAAATGGTTGTCTGAGGAGGCCTTTCAAATAGCTGAGAAAAGAAGAGAAGCAAAAGGCAAAGGAGAAAAGGAAAGATATACCCATTTGAATGCAGAGTTCCAAAGAATAGCAAGGAGAGTTAAGAAAGTCCTCCTCAGTGATCAGTGCAAAGAAAAAGAGGAAAACAATAGAATGGGAAAGACTAGGGATCTCAAGAAAATTAGAGATACCAAGGGAACATTTCATGTGAAAATGGACACAATAAAGTACAGAAACGGTATGGCCCTAACAGAAGCAGAAGAAGAGGTAGCAAGAATACGCAGAAGAATTGTACAAAAAAGATTTTAATGACCTAGATAACCACGATTGTGTGATCACTCACCTAGACCCAGAAATTCTGGAATGTGAAGTCAAATGGGCCTTAGAAAACATCACTATGAACAAAGCTAGTGAAAGGGATGGAATTCCAGCTGAGCTATTTCAAATCCTAAAAGATGATGCTGTTAAAGTGCTGCACTCAATATGCCAGCAAATTTGGAAAACTGAGCAATGGCCCCAGGACTGGAAAAGGTCAGTTTTTATTCCAATCCCAAAGAAAGGCAATGCCAAAGAATGTTCAAGCTACCACACAGTTGCACTCATCTCACACACTAGCAAAGTAATGCTCAAAATTCTCCAAGAGAGGTTTCAACAGTACATGAACCAAGAACTTCCAGGTGTTCAAGCTGGATTGAGAAAAGGCAGAGGAACCAGAGATCAAATTGTTAACATCCATTGGGACATAGATAAAGCAAGAGAGTTCCAGAAAAACATCTACTTCTGCTTTATTGACTATGCCAAAGCCTTTGTGTGGATCACAACAAACTGTGGAAAATTCTTAAAAAGATGGGAATACCAGACCACCTTACCTGCTTCCTGAGAAATCTGTATGTTGGTCAAGAAGTGACAATTAGAACTGGACATGGAACAATGGACTGATTCAAAATTGGGAAAGGAGTACATCAAGGCTGCATATTGTCACTCTGCTTATTTAATTTAAATGCAGAGTACATCATGCAAAATGCCAGGCTGGATGAAGCATGAGCTGGAATCAAGATTTCTGGGAGAAACATCAATAACCTCAGATATGCAGATGACACCACTCTTATGGTAGAAAGCAAGGAGGAACTGAAGAGCCTTTAGACGAAGTGAAAGAGGAGAGTGAAAAAGTTGGCTTAAAACTCAATATTAAAAAAAATTAAGATCATGCTGAGTGACTGAACTGAACCAGGGAAGCTCTTCAGACTTCCTACTGTTTTGAGAGCTCCTTTTAAAAAAAATTAATTAAAGGATTATTGCTTTACAATACTGTGTTGTTTCCTGCCATGCTGCTGCTTGCTGCTAAGTAGCTCCAGTCGTGTCCAACTCTGTGCGACCCCATAGACGGCAGCCCAGCCCACCAGGCTCCACCGTCCCTGGGATTCTCCAGGCAAGAACACTGGAGTGGGTTGCCATTTCCTTCTCCAATGCATGAAAGTGAAAAGGGTTTTTGCCATACATCAACATGAATCAGTCATAGGTATAAATATGTCCCCTCCCTTTTGAACGTCCCTCCCACCTCTCTAGGTTGTCACAGGCCTGGTTTGAGTTCCCTGAGTCATACAGCAAATTCTCACTGGCTATCTATTTTGCATATGGTAATGTAAGTTTCTGTGTTACTTTCTCCATACATCCCGCCCTCTCCTTCCTCCCTAACCCCCCCAACCCTGTGTCCATAAGTCTATTCTCTGTCTGCAGCTCATTGCTGCCCTGCAAATATGTTCATCAGTACCATCTTTCTCGATTTCATATATATACATTAATATACAATATTTGTTTTTCTCTTTCTGACTTACTTCATTCTGTATAATAGGCTCTGTGTTCATCCACCTCATTAGTATTGGCTGAAATGCATTTCATTATATGGCTGAGTAATATTCCATTGTATTTATGTATCACAACTTCTTTATCCATTCATCTGTGGACATCTAGGTTACTTCCATGTCTTAGCTATTGTAAATAGTGCTGCCATGAACAATGGGGTACATGTGTCTTTTTCAATTATGGTTTTCTCAGGTTATATTCCCAGTAGTGGGATTGTTGGGTCATATTGTAGCTGTATTCTTAGTTTTTTAAGGATTTTCTGTACTCTCCTCCATGGTGGCTGTATCAATTTACATTCCTAACAACCATGCAAAAGCATTCTCTTTTCCCCACATCCTCTCCAGCATGATTGTTTGTAGTGTTTTGATGATGGCAATCCTGATCAGTGTGAGGTGATATCTCATTGTAGTTTTGATTTCCATTTCTCTAATAATAAGTGATGTTGAGCATCTTTTCATGTGTTTGTTATTCATCTGTATGTCTTCCTTGGAGAAATGTCTGTTTAGGTCCTTGAGATCTCCTTTTTAAGCTGTATGTTTTATCTCCTAATTTCCACTGAGCTCCTAGGTTAGACTTGTTTTACTTGCTTTGACTTTGGCACTCATCCAGGTATAAAACAGGATCGTCAGTAGCTGGTCTAGAAGACAAAGACGAGGAATCCCTCTGTGCCTTGCCCTTTACTTTGTCTTGTGTTCTCAAGTCCATGGGACTGAATGATGAGTCCTGCCTTTCTTCTAGATTCACCAATGGGGTCAAGAATCAAAAACAGAAGATAGAAGGGAGTTATGGGCTTGTGAGGGATGAGGGCAGCTTCTTCTGGAGTCTGTTGAAAACTTTCCAAAATAAGTAGTGTTAATAGAGATACACGGTTCAGGAGAGAAATCAAGAGTGGTATCTCTAAAACCAAAGGGAGGTAAGAGATTGCAAGTGAAACTATTTACCTCAGATTGGGACTCAACCCCACATGGCTGGGACTCAAACCCAGCCAAAACCTTGCTTGGGACTTGAACCCATGTGGCTGGGAGTCAAACCCCAACAAAACCCATAGTACCTGGTTTCAGGACCTAATGAAGCTCAGGTTCTTGATGTCTCATTGCAGAAAGAATTCAGTGAGAGACAAAGTGATAGGTACGAAGTGGATTTATTGAGATACAGAGAGAGAAGCACACTCCACAGACAGAGTGTGGGCCATTGCAGAGGGTGAATGCGGCTGTGAAATTTGGTGTGGTTAGTTTTTATAGGCTGGGTAATTTCATATGCTAATGAGTGGGAGGGTTATTCCAACTATTTTGGGGAAGGAGTGGAGATTTCCAGAATTTGGGCCGCTGCCCACTCCTTGGTCATTTAACAGGGCTGTCGTAGCGCCTCTGGGTGTGCCTTTTCACTTGCTGATTGAGGATTAGGGTCTAGTCCTGTCTGCCATCTTGGTCCCATTTGATTCTAATCAGTTTATGTTGTGTCCTTGGGCTATGCCATTCTTTCAGAAGTTGTGCCCTGCCTCTTTCCCTCCTGTTGCACAAGGGAGAGGTTATAAATGACATCAAATACTGCAAAAAAACTAACTGGGTAAAAAGTGAAAAAAGAACATTTGATCTGGCAACTAACCAGAATTTTCTGTTTGCAGTTTCACAAAGGATATGAGTCTTTTTTTTTTTTTTTTTTGAGAAATGAAAGAAAATTTCTTTTTCAGGAATAGTCACAGTTTTATAGGACTCACTCTAAAAAAAAAAAAAAAAGAAAAAACCTTATGTGGTCTTATTCATGGTTTATGCTTTCATCAACAGCTTAAGGAAAACTAGTAATTTTTAGACAATAGCATATTTTCTCAAGACTTCAGTCTCAAACGTCATTTGAGTATGCACTTTTCCCATGAAATATACAAAAGTGAATTTTGGAATGTTAAGTAACCCCTTTAAGGTACTTAATGAAATTGTACAATGCAGCTTCAAATTTTTTAGCTTTTATCACCTCAGAAATTGACCGTGCCTGTGATGCTGACTTGAGAACAGCAGAAGTGGACTGGGATGTGGATTCTGAATTGTTGGGCAGGACACTCAAGGCTTCTCCTGGAGTTCCAGCCAGAATAACCCTCAGCAAGGCCTCTGATTGCTCTGGCTTGGGTCACGTGCCTGTCCTTGGACCAATCACTGTAGCTAGAGATCGCAGATGCCCTGATCATCCCAGACTTACACTGAGCCACATGACTGTGTATTTCCCAGAAGGAGGGGAAGAACCAGTGCTGAACGGGCAAAACGGAAAAAAAACGAGCCCCTAGAGACATTTCAGAGCTACCACATCGTACCCTGTTGCTTGACAATATGCTTACATCACAGCAGTACTCATCCCACTCCAAAGTACCCCAAGCCTCTCATAATCTAAAGGTACCATTGATTTCCCAGTTATGTTTTTGTCCATGAAAACACTCAAAATTCCCTGAGGTTTCCTCATAGTTGTTTTCTTTCTTTTTCATTTGTTCAGTCTCAACACCGTTTAACGTCGGGGGTGTAGATTGCATCTGGTTCACTCGGTATCTCATCCAGCCCCTTTTCAGGATTACTTACTCCACTGCAGAGTCTGGAAAGCAAAAACTTCATCTCCCAGAGGCCCTTGCTCCCAGGTTCTGAATGTTCATCAGGCTCAGCCAAACAGGGGCACTGGTGGGAGACTTGAATCTGGAACTGAGTTAAGTGGGGAGAGAGGCAAAGCTTGAGTTATTCCTTTGGCTGGGACAGTTGGTAGCATCCCTGACATAGTTCAGGAGCCAGCAGCTATGGTAATTGCTGCCCAGAATAGCAGATAGCTTCTGGGTCATGGCAAGGGAAGCAGCTTTGTTGGTGGCCAAGTTCTACATGGTGGCTTTGGGATTTGTTCTGGAAGCTCCTTCCAGTGTGTGTGTTTTAAGCGACTAAACTGAACTGAACTGAATGATTATGTAATAGCCTGTAATAAATCCTTTTCTGGTTAAATAGCTTGAATAGATTCGGTTCTCTGTGACTGATACAGCATAGAGGTTAGATTTTAAAATGTCACTGGTCTTTTTGACAATTTTATTTTATTTTTTCTCATCTTTGTAATTACATGGATACAAAGCCTGAAGTGAGGTTGGCATTATTTGTTGATTTCAATGCACTGGTCAGTTGTAAGGTGATCACTGTCCTTAACTGACCCCTGGTTAGTTAGATTCCCAGGGACACACACTATTATTCAATATACCTATGCTGAGAGCTCCCATCTGCATCTCCAGATCCACTGGCCACCCTTCTCATTCCATTTCACACCCTGGGCCTGTCCAGCAGCAGTGGGCTCCTTGTACTCTGACTTTGCCAGTGAGGGGGCCTGCTTTATGCTGGTCCTCTGTCCCTCCAGGTCCCTACTACCCCTCCCCATCAGGGAGGCATTCAATTTGTATTTCAAAAGTCTCCTTGCTGATTTAGCCCTCCTATCTGTGGGCCATCTTTCTCCCTAGAGTTCGAACTCTTGGAACAGTTTACATGTATTAATTTCTCCCTGTACAGCCTCTTTCACAAGCTGAGGATTCAGAAACCAAACCCACAAAGAGAATGCCTTCTCTGGCCCTTTCCCAGCATTAAATGCACAAATTTTGATCTCCAAACTTGAAATTTTCCATTCTTCACTGGTAAAGAGGAGTTTGATGGAACGCTCTAGACAGTTGTCAACAACCATAGCAGACTCCAGACATTGTTTGCTGCTGGGAGCCAGCACGGAGGTTCCCACCCATGACAAGGTCATGCGGGAGAGCCCTGACGGGCAAGGCGAGTCAGAGCTCGAGGGCCCCCCCGGATCTGACTGAGTGTCTACCCCAAAACCAGAATCTGTCTGTTTTACTATTTTATGACTTTCACCAACTCCTCTGACATTAACGGGGGGGGGGGGGGGGGGGGGGGCTATCCTGATCACCTTTCTCTGAAGGAAATCAACTTAGAGCTCTAGTTAATTAGCCTCTTGGGCATAATAGGAGTGTTTCAATTCAAACCCCTCTGATGACTTTCTAACTTGCCTGACAGGTTTACCCGGATTCCTAGAGCTACGCATAGGATTGTTTACAGTCTCCCAACCGCAAGAGGCATGGGAAGCTTAAGATATTCAAATAGTATAGAGCCTCTCGGAGAGTAGAAATTGTTAGAATAGAACTAGTAGAAGATTTCATTGTTGAGCCAATCAGATCAGATCAGATCAGTCGCTCAGTCGTGTCCGACTCTTTTTGACCCCATGAATCCAGCATGCCAGGCCTCCTGTCCGTCACCACTCCTGGAGTTCACTGAGACTCACGTCCATCAAGTCAGTGATGTCATCCAGCCATCTCATCCTCTGTCATCCCTTCTCCTCCTGCCCCCAATCCCTCCCAGCATCAGAGTCTTTTCCAATGAGTCAACTCTTCACATGAGGTGGCCAAAGTACTGGAGTTTCAGCTTTAGCATCATTCCTTCCAATGAACACCCAGGACTGATTTCCTTTAGGATGGACTGGTTGGATCTCCTTGCAGTCCAAGGGACTCTCAAGAGTCTTCTCCAACACCACAATTCAAAAGCATCAATTCTTCGGCGCTCAGCCTTCTTCACAGTCCAACTCTCACAACCATACATGACCACAGGAAAAACCATAGCCTTGACTAGACGAACCTTTGCTGGCAAAGTAATGTCTCTGCTTTTGAATATGCTATCTTGATTGGTCATAACTTTCCTTCCAAGGAGTAAGCGTCTTTTAATTTCATGGCTGCAGTCACCATCTGCAGTGATTTTGGAGCCCAAAAAAATAAAGTCTGACACTGTTTCCACTGTTTCCCCATCTATTCCCATGAAGTGGTGGGACCGGATGCCATGATCTTTGTTTTCTGAATGTTGAGCTTTAAGCCAACATTTTCCACTCTCCACTTTCAGTTTCATCAAGAGGCTTTTGAGTTCCTCTTCACTTTCTGCCATAAGGGTGGTGTCATCTGCATATCTGAGGTTATTGATATTTCTCCCGGCAATCTTGATTCCAGTTTGTGTTTCTTCCAGCCCAGCGTTTCTCATGATGTACTCTGCATAGAAGTTAAATAAACAGGGTGACAGTATACAGCCTTGACGAACTCCTTTTCCTATTTGGAACCAGTCTTTTGTTCCATGTCCAGTTCTAACTGTTGCTTCCTGACCTGCATACAAATTTCTCAAGAGGCAGATCAGGTGGTCTGGTATTCCTATCTCTTTCAGAATTTTCCACAGTTTATTGTGATCCACACAGTCAAAGGCTTTGGCATAGTCAATAAAGCAGAAATAGATGTTTTTCTGGAACTCTCTTGCTTTTTCTATGATCCAGCAGATGTGGCAATTTGATCTCTGGTTCCTCTGCCTTTTCTAAAACCAGCTTGAACATCAGGAAGTTCACGGTTCACATATTGCTGAAGCCTGGTTTGGAGAATTTTGCTTGCTGCCAAGTTTCCACATCCCCTGTATTGTATCCTTAGAAGTGTATTAATTAATATAGTTGGTATATAGAAAAATAAGTAGTGGCTTTGGTGCTAACAACTTTAGACCCTTAAGGTAATAAATTCTTTCCTTTGTTGTAAGCCCACTGCACCTTTGCCCTATAGGAATGCAACTGTATCTAACACCTTCGGAGGATGGCGCCAAACCTTAAAATAATTACTCTTAGAGAAAATAAGTCTTATGGTTGACAAACCTTTATCAGAGTCATAAAATGTTAATAGGCCTTCTGGCCAGAAGATGATGTAAATCACCTAAACCATTGTATATGATAAGTTTGCAGAAAAGAAAGCCTGGTCTCGATAAGGATCAAAGACTCTGACTTTGCATGATTTTACACCCCCTATTACTCTCTATGCCACAACTTAAAGTATATAAGCTCCCTTTGAAAATAACGCTACGGGCCTTGCTCAAAGCTTGGTCTCCCCATGTCTTTCTTTCTTGCTTCCTTTTCTCTCCTTTTCTTTTCTGTTCTTCCTTCAGGACATTTAATTGGCGCGCGGGGGGTCCTCTGGGACCACTTACTTGCCTGGGCTTCTAAGACCCACTCGAGAAGGTGCCTAAGGTGGGGCACCTTCAGCGATTCGAGGAGGGCGCCTGTGGCCTCCGTGGTCAGAGCAAACCTGATGTCACGGGTTTTATTGACTTTCTGCGTAAACCAGTTATATGAGCCCCTAATCTCTCTGCTTTGCTATCCTTTTCACCATCGCCGTCCTCCCGAGGAATCCCTGGATCCAACCGGGCTGGACCCCGGTAGTTTGCCTCTCTTTCTTCCTCTATCTGCAATATTTTCAGTAGTTCCTCCCAGGTCCAGAACTCAAATAGCTGGTGCTGCCTACTTTTGAGGTCTGGCCCTCAGGAGTTCGCTAATCCTCCTACTCTTCCAGCTAAGGTATGGAGAATTCCCTTTGTCCTCAGGGCAGCCGTGTAAATGAAAAAAAAAAAATTTTTTTTTTTTTTCCTCAGAGAAAGTTTATACTTTCCCTTGAATTTAATGTGTATATCAACCAAAGATCGGTTGAATCAGAATTTCTCATGGTGGAGGTAAGGAATCTCTTTTGCTAAGACAACTTTCCTAAATTATTCTGGTGCATTTCTTTGCTTCTCTTTATTCACTGCATCAATTGATATCTGTTGAAAGGAAAGAAGGTAAAGGAAAAAAAAAAAAGAAATTTCAGTAGTTTGGGTATTTTATTTACTAGTGCACTACAAAGGTTAAATGAGTAATATAAAATTGTACTGCATTACGATTTTTCAGTGTTCACTCTTTAGAAAGGGGGACTGTTGGACGGCTAGGCTAATATAGATGCTGTAAAACTTTAGCAAACCCCCACCAGGACTGGGAAGCTCAGAGAGGGAAAACAAAGCCAACACAATGCTACAGAAACAGAAGAGCCCAGTATTCTCACTAATTTAACTCGAGTTTCATTTGACATCTTTGGCTGAGCCACCCACTCATCGCTGGACTCTTCCCTCCTTGTGGCCCTATCACTGAAACAGGTTAGCGACTGAACAGCCAGAATCTCTGGTGTTGGGCCCAAGTGACTCAGCTCTGCAGTGCTTCTCTGCAGCTGCCCTGGCCTTCTCAGATCCTGCCCGGACTCTTTGACTTTGGGTTATTCCTGGACCAATATATAATACATTCCCTATTCTGTAAAAGTTCTTTCTACCTTTGGTCACCTTCTTTGTCAAATCCATTTACTGTTCAGATCATTTTATTGAGCTCTGATCCCTTTATTGGTTAGAATCTCAGATGTCATCTTTCTTCTGAGGTTGGAATAAGTTCTTCTGATAGAAGTTGACTCATTTTCCATCAGTGAACATTTTCAGCCTGCTATTAATTTCTCATTTCTTATTTGGGAGATATTCACATTTTCAGCATAATGAATCAAATCTTTCGTTTCTGGAGTCAAGGTCCTTCCTTAGTTTCTGATCAAGTATTCCCTCATCAATCACTTCCCAGATCTACATATCCTTCTTGCCTCAATGAGATAGGCTGTCATATCCTATGATTACAGTAACAGAAATACCTAGATGTACAGTGTACAGTAATATTAATGTGGCAAATAGACATTTTCCTCTCCCCTCTCTCATGTGAGAGAACATGAGAACTGTTTGGTAGCATGATACTACGGTTCTTTAGAAAATATAGTTGACATCTACTTCTGCTTCATTGACTATATTAAAGCCTTTGACTGTGAGGATCACAACAAACTGGAAAATTCTCAAAGAGATGGGGTTACCTGCCTCCTGAGAAATCCATATGCAGGTCAAGAAACGACAGTTAGAACCGGTCATGGAACAACAGACTGGTTGAAAATTGGGAAAGGAGTACATCAAGGCTGCATATTGTTACCCTGCTTATTTAATTTAAATGCAGAGTACATCATGCAAAATGTTGGGCTGTATGAAGCACAAGTTGTAATCAAGATTGATTAGAGAAATCTCAATAATCTCAGATATGCAAATGACACCCCCCTTATGACAGAAAGTGAAGAGGAACTAAAGAGCCTCTTGATGGAAGTGAAAGAGGAGAGTAAAGAAGTAAGCTTAAAACTCAACATTCAAAAAACTAAGATATGGCATCCACTCCCATCACTTCAAGGAAATTAGCTGAAGCTCCAATACTTTGGCCACCTGATGAGAAGAACGGACTCATTGGAAAAGACCCTGATGCTGGGAAAGATTGAAGGCAGGAAGAGAAGGGCCAAGAAAGGATGAGATGGTTGGATGGCATCACCGACTCAATGGACATGAGTTTGAGCAAGCTCAGGGAGATGTTGATGGACAGGGAGGCCTGGCTTGCTGCAGTCTATGGGGTTGTAGAGTTGGACATGTCTGAACAACAACAACCTATGTTTCAAACCAATATTTTTATTATTTCTTTTGAAATATGCAAAGAACATGCTCACTCCTGGGTAACTCATTTTTTTTTTTAGCTTTTGTTGTTATTCAGTCACTGAATAAAAAAGAGTCTTGTCCAACTCTTTGGTAACCATGAATTCATTCTTTGAGTCTGTTCCTGTTTTGTGAGTAAGTTCGTTTTTTAAAGATTCCACATATAAAAGATATCATATGATAATTGTTTTTCTGACTTACTTCACTTAGTATGATATAATCTCCAGATCCATCCATGTTGCTGCAAATGGCATTATTTCATTCTTTTTAATAGCTGAGTAATATTCCACTGTATATATGTGCCATATATTCCACTGTATATATATTCCACTTTATATATATATATACATTATATATGTATAATGTATATATATATACATCTTCTTTATCCATTTATCTGTCAATGGACATTTAGGCTCCTTCCACGTCTTGGCTATTGTAAACAGTGGTGCTATGAACATTGGATACATATATCCTTTCGAACCATGGCTTACTCCAGATATAAGCCAAGGAGTAGGATTGCTGGGTCACATGGTGGCTCTATTTTTAGTTTCTTAAGGATCCTCCATACTGTTCTCCATAGTGGCTGTATCAATTTACATTCCCACCAACAGGGTAGGAGAATTCTGTTTTCTCCACATCCTCTCCAGCATTTATTGTTTATAGACTTTGATGATGCCCATTCTGACTGGTGTAAGGGGGTACCTCATTGTAGTTTTGACTTGCATTTCTCTAATAGTGGTGTTGAGCATCTTTTCATGTGCCTATTGGCCACCTGTATGTCTTCCCTGGAGAATGTTTCTTTGGGTGTTCTGCCCATTTTTTTTTTTTTTTTTGACTGGATTGTTTGTTTATTTATTTATTTTGATATTGAGCTGCATGAGGTGTTTCTAAATTTTGGAGATAAAGCCCTTGTCAGTTGCTTAGTTGCTTTGTTTGCAAATATTTTCTCCCATTCTATAAGTTGTCTTTTTGTTTGGTTTATGGTTTCCTTTGCTGTGCAAAAGCTTTCAGGTTTAATCAGGTCCCATTTTGAATATTTTTGTTTTCATTTCTGTTACTCTATGAGGTGTACCCAAAAATATGTTGCTGCAATTTATATCAGAGTGTTTTGCCTATGTTTTTCTCTAAGAGTTTTATAGTATCTGGGCTTACATTTAGATCTTCAATCCATTTTGAGTTTATTTTTGTGTATGGCATTAAAGAATGTCCTAGCTTCATTTTTTTCACATATATCTGCCCAGTTTTCCCAGCACAATTTATTGAAGTCATTGTCTTTTCTCTGTTGTATATTCTTGCCTCCTATGTTATAGATTAATTGACTGTAGGTGCAGGAGTTGACCATAGGTGCGTCAATTGATTGTAGATTATTTCTGGGCTTTTAATCCTGTTCCATTTGGTATATATTTCTATTTTTTTGTACCAGTATCACATTGTTTTGATGACTATAGCTTTGTAGTAGAGTTGGAAGTTAGGGACCCTGATTCTTCCAGCTCTGTTTTTCTTAAAATTACCTTGGATATTCAGGGTCTTTTTTGTCTCCCTATAAATTTTACAATTTTTTTTATTCTAGTTCTGTGGAAAATGTCATTGATAATTTGATAGAGATTGCACTGAATCTGTAGATTGCCTTGGGTAGTATATTCATTTTTTACAATATTGATTCTTCCAATCTAAGAACATCGTATATCCTATCTGTGTCATTTTTTATTTCTTTCACCAGCAAGTTATACTTTTCAGATTACAGGCCTTTTGTTTCCTTAGGTAGCTTTATTCCTAGGTATTTTACTCTTTTTGATGCAATAGTAAATGGGATTTCCCCCTTAATTTCTCTTTCTGGTCTTCTGTTGTTAGTTTATAGAAACACAACAGATTTCTGTATATTAATTTTATATCCTGTAACTTTACCAAATTCATTGCTGAGCTCTAGTAGTTTTCTGGTAGCATCTTCAGGATCTTCTATGTATAGTATTGATGGCTTATGGTGTCAGAATCGTGATATCCAAAGAAGATTTAACTTCAGGACCAGGGACCAGGCTTGATCACTCAAGACCTTTTGTATAGCAGAGTTTTATTAAAGTGAAAAGAGACAGAGACAGCTTCTAACATAGACATCAGAAATGGGGTTGGAGAGTGCCCCCCTCGCTAGTCTAAGCAAGGGAGTCATATAATTTTTTAATTAGTTATTGCAATAAATCAAAAGAATATCTCAAGGTTGTAAAGATCTTACAACTTTTACCCACTTACAACAATTACCCACTCCTGTAATTTACATTTTAAGATAACAGGATTAGCCAGAAGGTTTTCAGGAAGGAGAAACTGTCCTCAAGCAGGATACATGTTGTTATATAATCTTTAGTACAGAGTTTAAACTGAGTTATTTGTTGTATAATCATCAGTTCCAGGCTTAGAGAAAAAAAACATTTTATGTGACTAAGACTAAGGAACATAGAGTAGGAAAAAAAAAAAGATATTTGTCCTTTCCTCCTCCTTGAGAATTCTAGATCCCTATCTCCACTTTGAGAGCCTCAGACCCCTTCCTCCTCCTTGGGGACCCGGGACTTCTTATCAACCTGCCTAGGAACTGACTCTCTCGGTATCATGTCATCTGCAGACAGTGACAGCTTTACTTCTTTTCCAACTTAAATTCCTTTTATTTCTTTTTCTTCTCTGATTGCCATGGCTAAGACTTTGAAAGATATGCGGAGTAAAAGTGGTGAGGTTGAACATCTGTGTCTTATTCTTGATCTTAGAGAAAATGGTTTCAGCTTTTTGCTGTTGAGTATGATGTTAGCTATAGGTTTGTCATACATGGCCTTTATTATGATGAGGTAGATTCTTCTGTGACCACTTTATGGAGAGCTTTTATCATAAGTGGGTGTACAATTTTGTCAAAACTTTTTCTGCATCTGTTGAGATGATCATATGGTTTCTATTTTTCAGTTTTTTGATGTGGTGTATTGCATTGATTGGATGTGGATACTGAAAAATCCTTGCATTCCTGGAATAAATCCTACTTGATCACGGTGTGTGATCCTTTTAATGTATTGCTGGTTTCAGATTGCTTGTATTTTGTGGAGGATTTTTACATATATTTTCATCAATACTATTGGCCTGTAACTTTCTTTTTCGGTGGTATCTTTGTTTGGTTTTGGTATATCAGGGTGATGGTGGTCTCATAAAACGAGCTGGGGAGTTTTCCTTCCTCTGCAATTTTTGGGAATAGTTTCAGAAAGATAGGTATTAGCTCCTCTCCAAATGTTTGATAGAATCCACCTGTGAAGCTGCTAGGTCCCAGGCTTTTGTTTTGTGGTTTTAAAATCACAGTTTTGATTTAAGTACCTGTGATTGGTCTGTTTATATTTTCTAGTTCTTCTGTTTCAGACTTGGGAGAGTGTACCTTTTTAAGAATTTGTCCATTTCTTCTATATTGTCTATTTTATTGAAGTATAGTTGCTTGTAGTAGTCTCTTACGATCCTGTACATTTTTGTGGTGTCAATTGTAAATTCTCCTTTTCCATTTCAAAATTTTATTGATTTAATTCCTCTCCCTTTTTTTTTTTTCCTTGATGAGTCAGGTTAAAGGTTTATCAATTTTGCTTGTCTTTTTAAAGAATCAGCTTTTAATTTTATTGATCTTTTCTGTGGTTTTCTTTATCATTATTCCATTTATTTCTGCTCTGATCTTTATTTCTTTCCTTCCACTGGCTTTGGCTTTTGTTTGCTCTTCTTTCTCCAATTGCTTTAGGTATAAGGATAGGTTGTTTATTTGAGATATTTCTTGCTTTCTGAGGTAAGATCGTATTGCTATAAACTTCCTTCTTAAAACTGCTTTTGCTGCATTCCATAATTTTGGATCATCATGCTTATGCTTTCATTTCCATTTGTTTCTATGTACTTTTTGCTTTCTTCAATGATCCATTGGTTTTTTAAGTAAAATATTGTTTAACCTCCACGTGTTTGTGTTTTTTAGTTTTTTTCTTGTAGTGATATTTAATCTCATAGTATTGTGGTTGGAAATGGTTTTTGATATGATTTCACTTTTCTTAAAATTACTGAGGCTCAGTATGTTGTCCAGAATGTGACCAATCCTGGAGAATGCTCCATGTGCCCTTGAGAAGAACATATTGTTGTTCAGTCACTCAGTCATGTCTGACTCTTTGTGACCCCATGGACTGTAGCACAGCAGGCTTCCCTGTCCTTCACCATCTCAGGAAGCTTGCTCAAACTCATGTCCTTTGAGTCAGTGATGCCATCCAACCATCTCATCCTCTGTCGTCTGCTTCTCCTCCTGCCTTCAATCTTTCCCAACATCAGGGTCTTTTCTGATGGGTCAGCTCTTCACATTAGGTGGGCAAAATATTGGAACTTTGGCATCAGTACTTCTAACGAATTTTCAGGGTTGATTCCTTTAGGATAGACTGGTTTGATCTCCTTGCAGTCCAAGGGACTCTCAAGAGTCTTCTCCAACACCACAGTTCAAAAGCACCAATTCTTCGATGCTCAGCCTTCTTTATGGTTCAACTCTCACATCCATACATGACTACTGGAAAAATGATAGCTTTGACTATACAGACCTTTGTTGGCAAAGTAATGTCTCTGCTTCTTAATATGCTGTCTAGGTTTGTCATAGCTTTTCTTTCAAGGAGAAAGCGTCTTTTAATTTCATGGCTGAAAAGAACATGTATTCTTTTTCTTTTGGATGAAATGTTCAGTTGCTGTGGCAGAAAGAGTCATAAACAAGATCAAACCTGAATATCAGGTTTCCTGAACCAGTATTTGTTTAATGTTCAAGCTAACAATATCTGGTAAACAAACTCCAACATCTCAAATAACTTAACAAAGCAGGTACAGGTCTGGGATTTTAATAAACTGACATGATTCATTTAGACATACTTGCAGGATTGCTTTGAAACAACAAAGCCTTACTGATTGTGATATTTTATATTTTTAATAGAATTCATGGATTTCTCTTGACTGTCATAGAAAATTTTTAGGTAACTAAGTAATGACATTCTTATGAATTAATGAAATAGGAAAAGGAGTACGTCAAGGCTGTATATTGTCACCCTGCTTATTTAACTTCTATGCAGAGTACATCATGAGAAATGCTAGGCTGGATGAAGCACATGCTGGAATCAAGATTGGTGGGAGAAGTATCAATAACCTCATATATGCAGATGACACCACCCTTATGACAGAAAGTAAAGAGGAACTAAAAAGCCTCTTGATGAAACTGAAGATCATGGCATCTGGTCCGATCACTTCATGGAAAATAGATGGGGAAACAGTGGAAACAGTGTCAGACTTTATTTTTTGGGGCTCCAAAATCACTGCAGATGGTGACTGTAGCCATGGAATTAAAAGACGCTTACTCCTTGGAAGGAAAGTTATGAACAACCTAGATAGCATATTGAAAAGCTAAGACATTACTTTGCCAACAAAGGTCCGTCTAGTCAAGGCTATGGTTTTTCCAGTGGTCATGTATGGATGTGAGAGTTGGACTGTGAAGAAAGCTGAGCACCGAAGAATTGATGCTTTTGAAATGTGGTGTTGGAGAAGACTCTTGAGAGTCCCCTGGACTGCAAGGAGATCCAACCAGTCCATTCTGAAGGAGATCAGCCCTGGGATTTCTTTAGAAGGAATGATGCTAAAGCTGAAACTCCAGTACTTTGGCCACCTCATGCGAAGAGTTGACTCATTGGCAAAGACTCTGATGCTGGGAGGGATTGGGGGCAGGAGGAGAAGGGGACGACAGAGGATGAGATGGCTGGATGGCATCACTGACTCGATGGACATGAGTTTGAGTGAACTCCGGGAGTTGGTGATGGACAGGGAGGCCTGGCGTGCTGCGATTCATACGGTTGCAGTCGGACACAACTGAGCAACTGAACTGAACTGAACTGAATGGCATTCTAGTAGATAAATGGGCAACAATCATAAACATATAATTCTCAAAACAGGAAATAAAAAGTAAAACATCTAATCAACATATATTCAGTGTAGTGTTGAATCTCACAGTAATGAAAGAAGTGCAAAGATTAAAAACATGTGTTAATGATGACTTACTTCCTAGTTGAAAGGAACAGAGGGAAAACCCATAGGAATACAGATTGTCGGCTGGAGAGGGGTGAGGTCGGCCTGTCATTTACTGAAGAGGGACAGAAGAGGGTGAGGTCTCTGGGTTCCGTCAGGCTGCAGGAACTAGGAGGGGCACGCTCAGATTACTCTAAATGGCAGAAGTTTGTCAGATAGATGTCTGGGGTGGGGGGAATGGGAAACAAGTCATCAGTCCTCAAGTCACTCAGAAAGTTCTTCAGGAGTCCTAGTAGTCTGACTGCAGTTTTGATCACTTAGTGAGAACTCTTGTTGTTCACTCTTAATAGAATCCACCTATACAGGTACACTCTGAGGATTCAATGAGATAGAGTACATGTAAATACTTTCAAGCCATAATGTTTTAGAGGGATTTATTGATTGTTTGGGGTCAATGGCCTTCTTTGAAGTAGTGTTTCTTTTAACTTGACATCTATATTTTCTTCCTTTTTTTTTTTTTTTTTTTTGCTTTTCAGTAAAATGGTATAGATTTTGTTGAGTAGGCCTGGCTTGTGATTTGGCCTGAAGGGGAGAAAATGATCATTCTCTTTGTTAATATCAAGATATCAGTAATATCAAGAATGAGGGACATAGCTGTTTTATTCTTTTTTAAGGTGGTGTTTAACAAATTAAGTTCTGGGGTCATAGGAGCCTATGGAGGTACCTAAACATTCACAATGTGTGTGAGGGGGTAGATGTGGGAATGGAGCTGAGAGCCAGTTGGCAAGGACTGAACAGGTGGGTTTGTTCCTCTTCATCAGAACAGCTCTGTTTTGTCTGTTTTTGACATCATGATTATGGGTAAGACTTTACATCAAAAAGGAAAGTGGTGACAGGTTCAAATGGTAGTAACTTTGGCAGCAAAAGAGAAGAAATGAACCCAATGATGACATTAATTGACAAAAGCTAATGAAGACAGAGAGGCCTGGCGTGCTGCAGTCCATGGGGTCGCAAAGAGTCGGACACGACTGAGACGGAACTGAACTGAACTGAATGAAGACAGAACTGATGCAATTAATCAGAGCAAAACTGAACACTACTTGATCAACATCTGGAATCCAAGCTGGCAAAAGAGAATCGATCAACAATAAGCCACTGCAAGGAGATCCAACCAGTCCATCCTAAAGGAAATCAGTCCTGAATGTTCATTGGAAGGACTGATGCTGAAACGCCAATACTTTGGCCACCTGATGTGAAGAACTGACTCATTGGAAAAGACCCTGATGCTGGGAAAGATTGAAGGCAGGAGGAAAAGGGGACAACACAGGATGAGATGGTTGGATGGATCACTAACTAAATGGACATGAGTTTGAGTAAACTCTGGGAGTTGATGGTGGACAGGGAGGCCTGGCGTGCTGCAGTCCATGGGGTCGCAAAGAGTCAGACACGATTGGGTGACTGAACTGAACTGAAGCCATGGTTGTATGTGTTGCAATGGCTAAAGCCTGAGACGGACTTCCTCCTCCTCCCGGGTCCCGTCTGAGACTAAGGACACTGAACTTTTGAAAGGTAAGACTCAGCTGACCCTGTTACACTGTGTTGAGGACAATATTAGTGTTTTCCAGCCTCTCCCTGTATTTGCAGAAGACCATGTAGTTAGTTCTGGTCAATGAAATGTGAGTGGAAGGGATATATATTATTCAGCAATGAGGTGGGAAAAAGCTGATGCCTAATCCTTTGGACTTACTCTTCCTTGCCACGGTGATCAAGAAGGCCAAAAGCTTCAGATGGAGGTACCAACAAGATGATGGTCCTCCAGCACGCTGAGCCCCAACTGGCTGTGCAGGGCAGAGGACTCTGCCTACGGACAGTGCACCATGAGCGAGGTATAAAGCTTTGGATTCTTTAGCTACTGCTGTAGTTAGAGCAGCATAACTGAATCTCCACCAGGAGGAAATGGGGAGGCTCCAGGAAGGTTTTTCAAGGTGGGAAATTCCCAGGGGCTGCCTGGAAGAGAGCAAAGCTAGAAGTGCCAAGTGAAGCGGGTGGGGAGTACATAATAGCTAGCTGAGGAAGGGATGTGAATCAGTGGAAAAAACATGTACTTTGGACTCAAATTGACACACCTAGGGTTCAAATTTAGGTGTGGGTTTTTTTTTTTTTTTTGAGCAAGTTGCCAATCTCTCTTCTCTAAATTTATAAAGCATAATACCTACATTACATGATTGCTGAAAAGATTAAATTATACATACATACACACAAATCCATTTAGCACAGTATCTAACAGTTGTTAAGTAATCAATAATCCTAGATGCCCCTTCTTTTTGGCCACTTCCCTCTAAGACCATTTCTGAGCTTGGTAGCTGCTAACTTTTGATCTCAAGGACTCTGCAAGTGGGAATCCTTCAAGTTTAAAGTCCTTACTCCAAAGTCTGCATCCCACAGATCCCTGCTGGAGCTTTGAAACGGGAAGGGAATGCTGCCAAATCCTTGTCTTAATTGCTTTATTTGTAGTGTCCTTGGATTCTGAAGAGGGAATCTTAGCACTGTAACTGAGTCTAAAGTCTGGGCAAGGGAACGGCTGTGAGAAAGAAGTCTGGTGGCCAGCTTTCTCTTTACTGACATTTCAGTTACCTTCTGCCCAGTATGGGTAAAAGCATTCCCCTCTCCCTGCCTTAACTGGTCATTTAGAGCATCCTCTGGGCTTCCCTGGTGGCTCAGCTGGTAAAGAATCCACCTGCAATGCAGGAGACCTGGGTTCGATCCCTGGGTTGGGAAGATCCCCTGCAGAAGGGAAAGGCTACCCACTCCAGTATTCTGGCCTGGAGAATTCCATGGTCCATGGGGTCGCAAAGAGTCGGTCGCAACTGAGCACATTTCACTTTCTTTCCCACCTGTTTGGTGCCTTCACTTCCTTCCATCCTGACCATTTTAAGAAATCTTTTCAAAGAAACTAAGCTTATTAGAAACTGAAGGGAAACACCAAGTCCCAAAATACAAATATGAAAACAAAGAAATGCAAAAGTTTACTGGACCAGTAGCTCTCATCTGAGCAAACTGGGATCATTCCCTGATACCCAGAGGCCTGGGAGCTATAGCTATACACTGACATCCTGGGAAACAGGCAGAAATTACCTGATCCCAGAGTGGGTTTTATTGTTGAATTTTAGTGAAAATAGTTCCCTTGGTCCCACTCTGGTTGGGCTCCGGGACAGGGCGTTACTTTTATATTACAAAATAACCTTGACTATGCAGAAGAAAAAAATTGTATGTTTTAAAAGGAGGCATAAGATTGAGGGGAAAAGTTGAGAAATACTCTTCGAGTAACGTAGAACCCCAGGGTTTCAAAGGCAAGGCTGCAGAGAAGGAAATGAGAGGAGAAACCCTGCATTTACTGAGAAAAAGATCTCAGAGAGGCCAGGGCAGCATTCGGTGAGTAGGAACATTTGTGTCTTCTTGGCCTCTTACCCCATTTACCCTCAACTGTTTAAAGGTGGGCTTCTTGTGACATTTCATCCAGTCTTAATGTTCCAAGGGGAGCACAGAAATGGTCATTTGATTTGAAAAAGTAGGGAGAACTTTTATTGAGTTCTTTATTTTTAAAGAACTTTAATAAGTTCTTTATTGAGATTTATTTTACTGGCTGGGTTGACTCTTCTTTCTTGCATGAGCTTTCCTCCAGTTGCAGCAAGTGGGAACTACTCTCTAGTTGCAAAGCACAGACTTGCTTTGCTGCAGGGCGAGGCAGGGGCTCTAGGGCGCAATGGCTTCAGTAGCCGTGGTGCCTGCGCTCGGTAGTTGCAGCTCTTGGGCTTCAGAGCACAGGCTCAGGAGCTGGGGCGCACAGTCTCTGCTGCTCTGAGGCATGTGGGATCTTCTGAGATAAAGGCTTGCACACATGTCCTCTGCATTGGCAGGCAGATGCTTCACCACGGAGGCACGTGGAAGCCCAGGGAGAAGTTGTAATGTGGGTGGAGCACCTCCGCGGGGTCCGAGGGCCCCTTGTATCGGTGGGGCAGTTCTGCGCCTCTGTTTCCCTCTTCTTCCTCTTCCGCGTCTACAGCCCAACCTCTCTGCAACGGAAACCCTGAACAAGCCAACATTTTGCAGAACAGTTCTGGGTTCCTGTTTCGTTCTGAGGCGGGCCCGGGGCTCTCGGCTCATTTGCGGAGGGGAGATGATGGACATGCCTTGAGTCCAACGGGGCTGTGAGCTGGTTCAGGCGGTGGAGGCGGGGGGCCGGGGGTGGGGCGGGAATGAGGGGAGCTCGGCTCCACCCAAGTGCCCTTAAAGAGTGCCAGCCCTCTCCTTATGCCCCCAAACCTCCGCTGCCCCAAAGTCTAATCCATGGGGAACCCCCCCCCCACCACCAAATCTCCAGACAAGTGCAGGGAAAATAATTTGCACCCTTAAAGGGGTGTTTCTCCCCGTTGGTTCCCCCTGCACCGTACGCCTTATTGTTTTGTGAGTCCCTGTCTTGGTATGGCATCACCGACTCGATGCACATGAGTTTGGGTAAACTCCGGGAGTTGGTGATGGACAGGGAGGCCTGGCTTGCTGCGGTCCCTGGGGTCGCAAAGAGTCGGACACGACTGAGCGACGGAACTGAACTGTCCTGGGAACATCGGGGTCTGCTAGTCCTGCCGGGTTTCCCCTGCCCCAGCTAGCCACCCCCTCGGCGGGGGCTCCCCTGCGCCTGCAGGGCTCGGCCCAGCGCCCCGCGCGCCTGTGCTTGCCGCTCCGGCTTCACTTTCGCTTTCACTTTTGGTCCCGGGGCGGCCAAGGCAGGCGACGGCGGCGTGGGACCCGAGTCCCATGTACTGAGTGAGACAGACCCCAGTACGCCCCGCTGTTGGGGGAGGCTGAATGTTTGGGGGAAGAGCGAGGCCAGGGCGTCCTTTCTGTGCCGGGAGGTGTGGCGGTCCAGGGACCCGGGGAGGAAGGGAATCAGCGGGCGGCGGCCAAGTGGGGCCGGGGGGTGGGGGGTAGGGGTGGTGGGTGGGTCGCGAGGCTGGGGATCGTGTCCGCGGGGAGGGTGGTGGGGTTGGCGCAGGCTCAACAGTGGCCTTGCCTCTTTCTGCACCGGGAGCTGGCCAGCGGCGCAGAGCTCCCCTAAGCCCCGCCACTTCCCGGCAGGCAGGCGGGAGCCGTCCTCTGCGCTTCTCCTTGAGGCTGGATTACTGCCAGCCTCGCCCGCTGGGCTCCAGAGGAGGGCCAAGAGAGGTGGTGGGTGGATGGCGGGGGAGAGGGGTTGGGGTTTGGCCAAAGAGAGTATCTGGCGGATAGTATTTGGAGAAAACAAACCTGAGTTCGGTGAGTTGCAGGCGCAGGGATATCGTCGCAAGGACAGTTAAGCGTCCTCTAGATCAATTCAAGTCTGTCCCTTCTTCTGCACTTCTTGCCAATAGTTGCCTGTCCTCCCTTCGCTGTGGCTCAGCCGGGAGTTTATTGAGTTTAAAGGCTGTCCTGTTGGAGCAAGTTAAAGTTCTCTCTCGGTGTCTTACTAGCCTGGTAGGCCTGCAAGTTAATTTCGGGAGGAAGGAGAAAGTGCAGACACTTCCTTACCTTTTTCTTGGAGGTTCTTTGTGAGGCCAGGTTTAGAAAGAAGTGCTCTGGTTTCTACTAAATCCCCGAAGTATTTGCTCTCAATTCAGGATGGAGTCAACGACTTAAAAAAAAAAGAGAGAGAGAGAGACTGAAAAATTGGCCAGCTTGTCTCTTTTTGCACAGAGTTGTAGTGGTACTGATAGGGAGCACATTTTCAGGTGGGCCTAAGTAGAAAAGTTCTAATGCGTTAAAAAATTGAATCAACATTTTAAAAGTATTTACTACCGGTAACTAGCTATCATCAGTGCTTGTTAATTTCATTGCTCAGAGCCTTTGGAAGAAGGCCTGTTACCTCTTGATGATGGATTTGACATTCCATGGTGTCCCAAAAAGGGAAGGAGGAGACAGCCTAGGACCAGTTGCCCTGACTTCCTGTGTGAGTGGGAGAAGTCAGAATCACCCAAGGCAGTTAGTATCTTGAACTTTTTCTGGCTGTGAAAGAAAGTTAGGAACTCTGTTACTGCAGCACTTTAATCCACACCATTGATTGTCAAAGAAGATTTAGTAAGATCAGATGTCAAGGAAGATACTTTTTAAAACTTTAAAGGAATACAGTCAAGAACAGGAAATTCCTTTAAAGCCCTTATGTCTCAGTCTGTGTATATTTAACTGCCTTCTTGATATTTCCCCTTGGACATCTCATAGACATCACAAATTAAACATATTGAAAAATGAAGCCTTGGTTCCCTCTCCTCCCTTTTAAATCTTTTCCACCTCTGGCCTTCTCCATTTCAATAAAGGATACCTACCACCATCCAGCGGAGAAGGCACTCCACTCCAGTACTCTTGCCTGGAAAATCCCATGGACAGAGGAGCCTGGTAGGCTGCAGTCCATGGGGTCGCGAAGAGTCGGACACGACTGAGCGACTTCCCTTTCCCTTTTCACTTTCATGCATTGGAGAAGGAAATGGCAACCCACTCCAGTGTTCTTGCCTGGAGAATCCCAGGGACGGGGGAGCCTGGTGGGCTGCCGTCTACGGGGTCGCACAGAGTCGGACACAACTGAAGCGACTTAGCAGCAGCAGCAGCACCACCACCATCCAGATGTTCATTCTAGAAACCTGGCAGCCATTCTGATACATCCAGTCCTTTCCCTCAGTCCCTACTTCTCCAGTTCCAGTTCAACCACTCAGTCGTGTCCTACTCTTTGTGACCCCATGAATCGCAGCAGGCCAGGCCTCCCTGTCCATCACCAACTCCTGGAGTCTACTCAGACTCACGTCCATCGAATCGGTGATGCCATCCAGCCATCTCATCCTCTGTCGTCCCCTTCTCCTCCTGCCCTCAATCCCTCCCAGCATCAGAATCTTTTCCAATGAGTCAACTCTTCGCATGAGGTGGCCAAAGTATTGGAGTTTCAGCTTCAGCATCATTCTTCCAAAGAACACCCAGGACTGATCTCCTTTAGAATGGACCGGTTGGATCTCCTTGCAGTCCAAGACACTCTTAAGAGTCTTCTCCAACACCATGGTTCAAAAGCATCAATTCTTCGGCGCTCAGCTTTCTTTATAGTCCAACTCTCACATCCATACATGACTACTGAAAAAACCATAGCTTTGGCTAGATGGAACTTTGTTGGCAAAGTAATGTCTCTGCTTTTTAATATGCTATCTAGGTTGGTCATACCTTTTCTTCCAAGGAGCAAGCGTCTTTTAATTTCATGGCTGTAGTCAACATCTGCAGTGATTTTGAAGCCCCCCAAAATAAAGTCTGTCACTGTTTCCATTGTTTCCCCATCTATTTGCCATGAAGTGATGGGATTACATGCCATAACCTTAGTTTTCTGAATGTTGAATTTTAAGCCAACTTTTTCACTCTCCACTTTCATTTTCATCAAGATGCTCTTTAGTTCTTCTTCACTTTCTGCCATAAGGGTGGTGTCATCTGCATATCTGAGTTATTGACGTTTCTCTGGGCAATCTTGATTCCAGCATGTGCTTCATCCAGCCCAGTGTTTCTCATGATGTACTCTGCATATAAGTTAAATAAGCAGGGTGACAATTTACAGCCTCGATGTACTCCTTTCCCAGTTTGGAACCAGTTCATTGTTCCATGTCCAGTTATAACTGTTGCTTCTTGACCTGCATACAGATTTCTCAGGAAGCAGGTAAGGTGGTCTGGTATTCCCATCTCTTGAAGAATTTTCCAGGGTTTGTTGTGACCTACATAGTCAAAGCCTTTGGCGGAGTCAATAAAGCAGAAGTAGATGTTTTTCTGGAACTCTCTTGCTTTTTCAATGACCCAATAGATGTTGGCAATGTGATCTCTGGTTCCTCTGCCTTTTCTAAATCCAGCTTGAACATCTGGAAGTTCACAGTTCATGTACTGTTGAAGCCTAGCTTGGAGAATTTTAAGCATTACCTTGCTAGCATGTGGGATGAGTGCAACTGTGCAGTAGTTTGAGCATTCTTTGGCATTGCCTTTCTTTGGGATTGGAATGAAAACTGACCTTTTCCAGTCCTGTGGCCACTGCTGAGTTTTCCAGATTTGCTGGCATATTGAGTGCGGCACTTTCACAGCATCATCTTTTAGGATTTGAAATAGCTCAACTGGAATTCCATCACCTCCACTAGCTTTGTTCATAGTGATGCTTCCTAAGGCCCACTTGACTTCACATTCCCAGTCTTGTTTTGCTGACTGTATAGAGCTTCCCCATCCATTACAGAAAATTGGATTAAAGATTTACTGAGCATGGCCCTGCCCATCAGAACAAGACCCAGTTTCCCCTCAGTCAGTCTCTCCCATCAGGAAGCTTCCATAAGCCTCTTATCCTTCTCCATCAGAGGGCAGACAGACTGAAAACCACAATCACAGAAAACTAACCAAACTGATCACATGGACCACAGCCTTGTCTAACTCAATGAAACTATGAACCATGCCATGTAGGGCCACCCAATATGGATGGACCATGGTGGAGAGTTCTGATAAAATGCGGTCCACTGGACAAGGGAATGGAAAACCACTTCAGTATTCTTGCCTTAAGAACCCCATGAACAGTATGAAAAGGCTAAAAGATAGGACACTGAAAGATGAACTCCCCAGATCGGGAGGTGCCCATTATGCTACTGGAGATCAGTAGAGAAATAACTCCAGAAAGAATGAAGAGACAGAGTCAAAGCAAATGTACTGGATGTGACTGGTGATAAAAGTAAAGTTGAATGCTGTAAAGAGCAATATTGCATAGGAACCTGGAATGTTAGGTCCATGAATCAAGGTAAATTGGAAGTGGTCAAACAGGAGATGGCAAGAGTGAATGCTGACATTTTAGGAATCAGTGAACTAAAATGGACTGGAATGGGTGAATTTAACTCAGATGACCATTATATCTTCTACTGTGGCCAGAATCCCTTAGAAGAAATGGAGTAGCCTTCATAGTCAACAGAAGGGTCTGAAATGCAGTACTTGGATGCAATCTCAAAAATGATAGAATGATCTCTGTTCATTTCCAAGACAAATCATTCCATATCACAGTATTCCTAGTCTATGCCCCAACCAGTAATGCTGAAGAAGCTGAAGTTGAATGCTTCTATGAAGACCTACAAGACATTCTAGAACCAACACCCCAAAAGGATGTCCTTTTCATTATAGGGGACTGGAATGCAGAAGTAGGAAGTCAAGAGATACCTGGAGTAACAGGCAAATTTGGCCTTAGTACCAAACAAAGCAGGTCAAAGGCTAACAGAGTTTTGCCAAGAAAATGCACTGGTCATAACAAACACCCTCTTCCTACAACACAGGAGATGACTCTACACATGGACATCACCAGATGATCAATAGCAAAATCAGATTGATTATATTATTAAGGCTTACTGTTGCAAATACATGCCTTCCCACTCCCCCTTGCTACTGAGCATATATTTCCTTCCTTTACTTTCTGTGTTTTAAGCTTAGTGGGGAGCAAGGCCTTTCTCCCACTGAGAAGCAGTAAGGCCAGATGCCTGCTTTGTGTCCTCCCTGCTGGTGGTGTGGACACCTCACTTTTGCTGAAACAACAGGAAGTTGCAGGGTAGTAGAGACCTCCTCCTTTGATGACTGCACAGGTATCAGCATCTGATCTCTACGCATTGGGGTGGCTTCCTCTAAGGTCTAGTGTCGGCAGGGAGTGGCCATCTAATCACATATTTGTCTAATATAGTTCTAGTTGCCCATCTTTGCTTGTTTTATGAGCCTGGCTTCCCAAACGACCTGTCAATTCTGTGATCCATTTAAGGATCTTCAGCCAGAGCTTGTTCTTGCTTTCAACGGAGGATCCTGACTGATAGAGTTAATTTAAACTTTGAAAGCTAGATGATGCTTTGTAGTAGATGTTAATAATTGTTGTTGACCATAAACTTCTCTCTTCTTGTGACTCATTAACATAGGAAAGATAATTTTACTTTCAGGGAAAGACCTAGCATTTTTTTTAAGTTTGTATCTATATCTGTTAATTCTGGGTGGATGCATTCTGAAATTATGCTCTCTTGATAATATTTTAGTGATTTTTTTTTTCTTTTGTACATTTGTGCCTCTAGCCATTTCAAGCAAGATGATATCTCCATCCATCAAATGGCCACTTGGAACCAGGCCCTCACTGCTTTCAACACTGCTGATTCTCTTAACGGTGGCAACTCCATCCTCATGTCAGAGCAGGGAACCAACATCTCCAAAAGCTAGCAACGGGGCACCGTTTCCTTGGAATAAAATGCGACTTCCAGAGCACATCATCCCAGCTCATTATGATCTCATGATTCACGCAAACCTCACCACTCTGACTTTCGGGGGAACCACACAGATAGAAATCACACCCAGCAAGCCCACCAGTACCATCATCCTGCACAGTCACCGCCTACAAATATCCAAGGCCACCCTGAGGAAGGGAGGTGGCGAGAGGCAGGCGGAAGAGCCACTGAGAGTCCTGGAAAACCCGCTTCAGGAGCAAATTGCGCTTCTGGCTTCTGAGCCGCTGGTCGTCGGCCTCCCATACACTATTGTCATCAACTATGCTGGCAATCTTTCTGAGAGTTTCCATGGATTTTATAAAAGTACCTACAGAACCAAGGAAGGAGAAGTGAGGTAATTTTTGTCTTTTTTTTTTTTTAAAGTTCAAGTGCTACCCACACTAAATTTATTATTTCAGGTGGCTTGTCCTTTAAAACTTCCTTGATTGTTGAATTCTTTCTTTGGTTTTGTTTTGCATGTCTTTGCATATTTAAAAATGGCTTATAGTCTTTTCCTTTTTTTTTTTAAATCTCATTTTTCATTCTGTTTGAACCAATTTTCTTTCCTCCAGCTCTATCAGAGTAAATACCTATTTGTTTATTTAATTAGACTTCTGGGATAGAATATATGTTTTAAATTCTCTTGGCCTAGGTACCAGTTTCCAAGGGCTGCTTTAACAAAGTACATAAACTGTGTGACTTAAAACAGTAGAAATTTAGTATCTCACAGTTCTGGAAGCTAGAAGTCCAAGATCAAGGTGTCAGGAGGCCTGTGCTCTCTAGGTCTCCGAATAGCCTCATTCTTTGCCTCTTCCTAGCTTGTGGTGCCATCAATCTTTGACATTCCTTGAACTGCAGCTACATCAGTCTGGTCTCTGCCTGCCTGTCACATGGCCATTCTCCAGGTTTCCCTCTTGTTTTAAGGACACCAGTTATATTGGACTAGGGCTTGACCCGATGGCCTTATCTGAACTTGACTGCATCTGTAAAGACCCTATTTCTGAATAAAGTCTCACTGATATTAGGTAATAAGACTTCAAAATATATTTTGGGAAGACTCAATTCAACCTGTAATGGCCTATTAGAGGAAATATTTTTGTCTCAGTTGAAACCTTTTTAGGGATCCTCTCCTGCTTGTTTTAGTTCTGTTTTTAAAAACACAATATATTTTGGGAGATTTTATGCTAAATTTTAAAATCAAATTTTTTTAGTAGCTTATACTTACTTTTCTGATTCCATATTATTTTTTGAGGTTAAAAAAAAGTCAAATACTACAGAAAAGAATTTTTGAAAAGATAAAATGTATCCCCATTATAACCCCTAGAGATAACTACTGCTTCTGTTTTAGGGGAACATCCTTTAGACTTTTTTCTGGATATACGTACATGTCATTTTATGTAAATGGAACTATGTTGTATTTTATGTTTCACGAGGGAGCTTTTTTATTAAAAATATATGTTGACACGCATTTTACACGATGACTGTCACTTTACATCATTTTAACAACTTTATTAAAATGCATGTTTCTGTGTTGATTTATTTAACTAATCCTCCTATGGATGGAAATTAGGTTGTTTCCAACTTTTTAGCATCAGCAATACTTGGATAAGCATCTTTGTAAATCATTTCTTTAGAATAAATGCCTAGAAGTAAAATTGCTAAGTCAGGGGTCAACAAACTTTTTATATGCCTTGCTATATTTCTCACTAATTCTGTGTAGTGACAATCCTTTTAGAGCCAAAATACCAACAGAATTTCCCTTTTAATTTGTTACATTGATTATTAATGAAGCTGTGCAGCTTTTTATGTGTTTATCGACTATTTGTATGTTCTTCTTTTGTGAGTTGCCTGTTTATGACCTCTGCCTGCTATTCTGCTTGGTTGGTGGGTGAATTTTTACTTATTTTTAAGAGCTCATTATTTGTTCAGGTTATGTTAACACTTTGTTAAATACCTTTCGATCAATTTTCCCTGTTCTTTTACTTGTCTTTTAGTTTATGCTAGCTTTTGTCATATAAAAGATTTTTTGGTAGTGAGATTCATCAGGATTGTGATAACTTTAGGAATTAAGACATGATCATACACCTAACTTACAGTCCCTGGTACTTCCTGCTGTGTTTTTATTTCCCTTTACGGAATTTTAGGGTACTTGCATCAACACAGTTCGAACCAACTGCAGCCAGAATGGCCTTTCCCTGCTTTGATGAACCTGCTTTCAAGGCGAGTTTTTTAATCAAGATCAGAAGGGAACCAAGACACCTTGCCATCTCCAATATGCCACTGGTGAGTCTAAATTGTGTATCTCTGATGAGAAGTCCATTCATTCCCTGTGGCTTGCCTCTCCCCATTGCCAGTTAACATTCAGGCTACCTGTTTTGTTTGTTTCATTGCCTGACAGATAGCTAATTTTTCTTTTTCACTTCTAACCTATGCTTTTGGTTCAAGCAGCAATTTACTTATGGCCAAAGGAAAAAAACATTGTCCTTAAAAACATGCAAAATTTAGGTAAGAGTGACACTGCAGGTCATGCACGTTGACAAGAGAGAAACCATGTAGGAAATTCAGGTCAGGTTCAAGTGAGAGTGCCTTTCGTAAAGCACTTACACTTTTCTCATATGGTCTTTTAAAACGATTTTTAAAGGAAATGCTCTGTCGAATAAGGCCATATTCCTATGATTTAGTTATTTCCTATAATTTCTGTATACTATATTACTAATATTAGCTATACAGTTTGTATTAAAAATAACTGGCATGAAGTTGGGCAGATGGAAATTAAAAAAGTAATCTTTTAAGAATATAATGGTAGTGAAGGTAGCTACCTCAAGTCGCCTTTAAAGAAGTCATTATTTTCCAGTTCCAGAGCAGATGTAGACAGTGTTCCCTTTGAGTTTTATTTTTTTATTCTACTTTTTTGTTTTCCATTATGGTTAATTACAGGATATTGAATATAGTTCCCTGTGCTATAAAATAGGACCTTGTTGTTTATCTATTCTAAATATAATAGTCTGCATCTGTTAGGCTGAAGCCCTTCTGCTTTTTAAAAGTGGAAAGGAAAAGATGACCTTGCCAAATGAATAAAATTACTCAGTGAGGTCCATTCCCCTATGATTCTGGTAGCACTGGAAACACAGAAGCTGAGCTGTCGGTCTACCGCTGATACATACCAACTGCTGAAGCACGTACATCCTTTGTTCAGAGAAGCTCACCGTGGATGAGACTCAGGCTGGAATAGGCTTTGCCCAGAGTCCGGAAGGGTATCGTACCTCATCCCTATGCTGGCTGGGGAGGCAGTATCTTCACATGAAGGGACTCAGAGAGCCATGAACCAACCTCCAGTGTAGTATTTCCCAACCTTTAGAACTCTATATTGCTCACCGAATCCCTTAAGCTAAGTCGCTTCAGTTGTGTCCGACTCTGTGCAACCCCATAGACGGCAGCCCACCAGGCTCCCCCGTCCCTGGGATTCTCCAGGCAAGAACACTGGAGTGGGTTGCCATTTCCTTCTCCAATGCATGAAAGTGAAAAGTGAAAGTGAAGTTGCTCAGTCGTGTCTGACTCTTTGCGACCCCATGGACTGCAGCCTACCAGGCTCCTCTGTCCATGGGATTTTCCAGGCAAGAGTACTGGAGTGGGGTGCCATTGCCTTAAGGACCCCCTAAAAGAGATTCTGACATTCCACACCAGAAGCCTATCTAAAAGGCAGACTTGTGAATCCTTACCAGACAAGAACTTTTGTCTCTTTCCCCAACACACTTGTATATAGAAAGATAAGAAACAGTTATGCCGTTTTCCTAATATAAATTTGAGATAGAGAAAATGCTTTTTCAAATTATAGTTCCCTCCCCAAATATTATGGTACTGCCGCCTGGGGTGGGAGTGACTTCTCTAATTAGAGAATTACAGCATAAGAAGAATAAAGGAACAGGGGTGGTTTGGAAGTGAGGGACAGACTGAACACTAAACAAGACTGGTATAGATTTCATAGGTTTGTAGGGGGAAGGCCAAAGCCCAGAGGCTTCACAAAGATGCTGGAGTCCAACTCCGTGAATCCAAATCCATGAATCCAAGTCCAGGACCTACTTGTTGAGGATCCAAAAATCTCTAATGTAATCTTGCTCTTGGATGGGCCATCCCTCCTCTTGGCAGAAATCTAACAGAGGTGCCTGAACTTAAGCTTCAGACATGGAGTTGAGGGGAAGGGCAGTGGGGTTACAAAGGGTCTTTTTGGAGGCTAGAGAAGAAAAATATACCTTTGGAACACCCAACTGTTTGGGGCAGGAGTTAATCACATCTAAATTTGAATTCGTTTAACTAGCTTACTTTCCTACTGATGAGCGCAACTTCAAGACCAGAAATTTTTGTCAGGGGTAAACTGAAGACATTTTAAAAAGAAAGGTAGTTTCTGGCCCTTCAAGAATAAACCTAGGTTGGCTGTCAGAGTCAGGGTATGAATGCCCAAAGGCTGATGAGCAGGCAACCATAGCTTGTGGCTGGTGGGTATCACAAAGAAGGACAAGGGCATAGATATAGAGGTGGAAATGGGATTACAGGAAAAATGCATCATTAATGTGGATGTTCTCAGACTAGTTTCGATTGGTCTTTTCTCCAAGATCCTGCCCACTGCTTTCTGTTGGCTGAGGTAGTAGACTTTCTTCTTGGGAAGCCGACCTCTTAGCCTGTACCTCGGTGGCTCCAACCCCACTCTGCAAGGCTGCTCCCTGATTACACTGCAAAACCTGACTTCAGTGAAGCAGATCAGAGTCTGGAGGAGACTTTGCAGGGTCAGGCCCAGACATGGGTTTCTTTGACTTGTTTAAGAAAGTAGAAGCTCTTTTAGGTTATCCATGGTGACACATGCACCCAGTTAGACACTGCATTTCCAGATTATTCTCGCACTTTGTGTTATGTGGGCTACATCTTGGCAAAATCAGCAGTCTCGGTTTTGCTTTTTCCCAGCTGCATTACCAATCCTCATGTGCCAATATGAGTCAGTTTGTAATCGTCTAGCTTATTTAGAAGATATTTAAGTGGTGGTGGTTGTATAACTGTGAATATAATAATAAAAAAAACCCAGAATGGTATACTTTAAAACAGTGAATTTTATGGTATATGAATTATATCTCAATTAAAACACAGAGGAGAATGGTTTGCCTTTCCTATCTAAATTACTTAAGAAAGAAATACATTTTTTGAAAAGTCTTTATCAATTTTGTTATAGTATTGCTCCCGTTTTATGTTTTGGTTCTTGATTGTGAGACGTGTGGGATCTTACCTTCCCAATCAGGGATTAAACTCACATTCCCTGGATTGCAAGGCAGAGTCCCAACCGCTGGTCCACCAGGGAAGTCTCTGAAAGAGATATTCTTAAATAACTATACAAATGTCATGTCATATACTTTCAGTATGTCTGAGACTTAGGACTATTTCTCTTATAAAATGTTTTCAGTGTCTTGGGTAGTTGGATTCTTTGATGATCTCAGTTATCCTGATTTTAGGTTAAATCTGTGACTGTGGCTGAAGGACTCATAGAAGACCACTTTGACGTCACCGTGAAGATGAGCACCTACCTGGTGGCCTTCATTGTTTCAGATTTTAAGTCTGTCAGCAAGATGACCAAGAGCGGAATCAAGGTGAACTTGTGATTGTCACGTAGGGTGACCCACTTGCCCTGGTCTGCCTGGGACGGTGCTGGTTTTATAACTGGAAGTCCCACATCCTGGAAACGCCCCTCCTTCTCGCACAAACCAGTTGGTGGGCCATCCCACTGTCAAGATGCTTGTGTTCACAGCGGGGTTCTACTAGCAGAAACACGTGGGGAGACGTAGCCTGGCCTGGGTCATGGTGCTGGCTGCACCATTAACTGGCTTTCTGCTACCTTTGGAGATGAGCTTACATTCTGTAAAATGTATACATTGGCTTAGATCCTGCAGTGGTTGCTCAGGTTGCTTCTTCTGTCTATAACTTTCTGCAGTTTGGAAGTAAATGTCACTGACTATCCCAGCCGGGGATTTCTAGCCACAGGAAGGAAGTAAGAGAAGACAGCTTGGAGTATTAAATGGCTCTGGGGAGAGCATTTGGGTCAGGGAATACTGGAGTATCAGGGGAAGAAGTCTTGTTTCAAGGAGTTCTTGCCACTGCGTGGGTCTCATTGTGTAGTGAGCAACCTACACAACTGTACACTGCGGCCCTGAATGCAAAGAAGATTTTCAAAGAGGAGGCAGGCGACATTTTATTTAAAATGACCTCATTTATTTGTGCTAGTTTTAACTGAAGCCTGGGATAGTTAGGGTTTCTCTTCTGAATTGCCTTGTCTTCTGTAGGGCCTGAATAAGGTCCTGAATAAAGGGTCTTCTTATCCTTGTGGAGATATCTCTGCTTACCTGGGGATTTGAAGCTAAGGCTTGAGACTTGGCTGTAGGAAGCAATCTAAGTTCAGCAGTGAAATTAACAGTAAAAAACACCCACTCACTGATTTGCCCACTTCAGTGAATCCTTTATGAATGGTTATTTTTATGTGTCTTTCATACTGTGATACTGTAATTCATAATAAGAAATATGTATTTGGTCTTCATCCTTGATGAAGGCTCAGAGCTACTAAAACTCTTAGAATGTCCTATGTGTTGAGAACCATAAGTATTATCTCTTGTTATGTTAATAAAAATTTCCTAAGTAACCTAACTAAGGCTGGTTGACTGGGAACCAACCATGTGATGGGAGAGTTGGGACTGGAGACTGAGTTTCGTCACCAAAGGTCAATCATTTATGCCTGTGTTGTGAAAACTCCATAAAAACTCAAAGGGTGGCTCCTGTGAGCTTCTGGGTTGGTGAACCAGTGCAGGGATAGGGAAAGTGGTTTGGTAGGAGAGGACATGGTCGTTACAGTGCCTTTTTCCATACCTTGTTCTAAGGCACCTCTCCCATGTGGCTGTTCATTCCTGAGGTATGTTTGTTTATAATGGACTGGGAATCTTGTCGAGTAAAATGTTACTCTTGAGTTCAGTGAGCTGCCCTAGCAAATTAAACTCAAGAAGGGGGTTGGGAACCTCCAGCCAGTAGCTGCGAAGTCAGAAGCACGGGTGATAACTTGCACTTTTGACTGGCATCTGAAATCGGGTTAGGGAGCAGGCTTGTAAGACTGAATCCTGTAGAATGATGCTCTCACGCCAGGAGTGTCAGCATGGATTGTAGGATATGAATTGTAGGATACCCAGCTGGTGTTGCAATGTTGCTTGGAGATGTGAGGGAACCGCCCCTCCCACATATATCTACCTTGGGATTAGGTCCCCAGACCCCTTTTGTGTGCCAATAGTTTGAGTCATTTTCTTTAACACATTAAACTCACACTTTATATCGTGTCTAGAAGTTGTCATATATGAAGTCTTGGTGTGGCTGGTTCTGTGATTTGCTGTTTCTGCTGGCTCTTGTTCACCGTGTCTTGTTCCTTCATGCTATGTACTGTGAATCGTGTCTGTGAGCTTTTCTTACCTGAGTTGAAGGTGAATTTTTCCAGAGAGAATTTGTAATTTGCTCCTGTCAAGTGACCTGGAGACTTTGCAGCCTTGGGAATCACTTTAAATTATTGGCTTCAGGTTTTTGGACCACCTAGGCTTATTGTGAGTTCAGCTGTTAGACGGCATGAAGTTTAGCTTTTAGCCATAAATTCTCTGAGGAGAGTCTCTCACTATTCCTCATACATCATCAGGGTTTGAATAAGGCTTTTTGTCCCCCCTTGCAGTCTCCTGGAGGAATTTGGTGATTCTTTCTAGTTTAGACTTCCAGTAAGGGCTTGGTCCTTTGGGGTCTAGCAGGGGACATCTCCCACCCACCTTGAGCAGGTTCTGGATTTTGTCTCCTTTCCCTGTTGAGTTCTCCAGTGCCATGAAGACCTCAGTTCAAGTCCATCTGTAGTGGTCTAGTGTCTTCAGGGCAAAAGCTGGCTGCAGTGACCCTCTGCTGACTTCCGAGGGTCCTGCAGTCATTTCAGTTTGGGACACTAAGTTGTCTTTACCTTTTCACTATCTCATGTAAACATTTAGGAAGACATTTTTATATTTGTTACTCATCATCTATCTGTTGTTTTCAGTAGGAGGATTTATCAAGAACAATCAGCATTAATATAAGAAATAGCAGCCTGCCATTGTCATCTTTAATACTGGCAACCATGTCCCACACTAGGAAGCTGTTAATGTCAGGCTTCTAGAAAAGCCACGATGGCATTTGGATAACTCCCTTGTGTCTTCCTTTCCAGGTTTCCGTATATGCTGTTCCAGACAAGATAAATCAGGCAGATTATGCACTGGATGCCGCAGTGACTCTTCTAGAATTTTATGAGGATTATTTCAGCATCCCATATCCATTACCCAAACAAGGTATAGATCTTGCATAGATGTTTCAAACTGACATTTAATGACCCCAGCAGTAGATTATATCTTCCTAACTGGCATCTTCCTCCATCAGCTCAGCAGCCTCTCAAGTCATTAAAACCCCAGCAGGTTTTTGAGGCATGTAGCATGCAGAAACTTTTGCCTTCTGATTTTAAAGACAAACATGACTCTATTAGTAAGCAGATAGCAAAGGACAGAGGCTGCATTTTTTTCCATGATTGGCATGTATTTGGTAAGAACATAGAGTACTCAATAAATTTTTTCAATGAATTCCTTGATAGAGCATAAGAAAATCTGCATTTTCTTTTTCACATGAGCCCTTAAAACTATTATGTGTTTGATTTTTTAGTGTGTAGGAGTCTTGGGCATCCCAGCTAGAGTGGATTATTGAGACAATTTTTAAGATTGTCCAGTCCCCAGACACCTTGTCAGAGAATTAGAAATGGAGTCAGGAGTCTGAAAGCCAAGCGTGACTTTATCATGCAGCAGCAGAGTAACTCTGAATGAGCCACCGAGCCCTTTGACTTCATTGTGAAAGGTTCTTCATCCAGGACCCAAGATTCTGTGTGGATCACTTAATTTCTCTTTGATCCCTGCATCCATCCATTCTGAGAGTTAGTGTGTTTGGGCCATGTGTAGGTTAAGACCGATAAGATGTTTTTTGTTTCCTTCCCAAGATCTTGCTGCGATTCCTGACTTCCAGTCTGGTGCAATGGAAAACTGGGGACTGACGACATACAGGGAATCTTCTCTACTGTTTGATGCTGAGAAGTCTTTAGCCTCAAGTAAGCTCGGCATCACGATGACTGTGTCTCATGAACTCGCCCACCAGGTATATGAGCTCAATCACACTTTTCAAAAAAGTATAAACCATGTTTTTATTGCTCTTCTGGGACATAGGCTATTTATATCGATACATGAATTCTATGGATTCATTTTTACTTTGTCTTTTTCTCCCAGAGGAAAATTTATGTCTTTAAAACATTAGGTACCATGTTTTAAAATACATATTGAAAAGTTTTTCTTTTTACTTTGAAAAAAATATTAGCTTTATAAATATGTTAACATTCACATACTGACATTACACATATAGAATATATTTCCTTCTGAATGTTTGACGTTTATGGCCGTGTAGATAATCCAGTTGCCATAGAAATCTGTGGATAAAATGAGTAATATTTTCCTTTAGTGGTTTGGGAACCTCGTCACTATGGAATGGTGGAATGATCTTTGGCTAAATGAGGGATTTGCCAAGTTTATGGAGTTCGTGTCAGTCAGTGTGACTCATCCAGAACTGAAAGTTGTAAGTTGTATTTACTTACTTTCTTTTTTTTTTTTTTTTAACATTTTAGGTTAATCTGTTGCTGGAAAATAGTATGTTTACCAATGCTTGATTATGGAATTTATAGAAAGATTGATAACCTCCCTGGGAGTTTAAATATGGATCAGGTTTCCAAAATGCTAGTGTACTTTAAAGGTATCTCACAAAGACTTCTTTCCACGCTCAGTTGCTTATTTCCAAATCTATGAGTTATGAAGTTAGTACTAAATTGTCCTCCCTGAGTGAAAAAGAAACAGAAATAATGACAACTTGTCTGTTGTGTATCGCTTTCCCTCCTTCAGGCTGCTCACTGGAGAAGTATTAGGTACAGAGTGATGTTATTCAATAGGGTCCTACTTGCCAAATCAAATGAGTTTTAAGATAATTGTACATTTGATTGTATAAGAACCTAGACTCATGGGTCACAAACTTACTGGTTTGGAATCCCTACATGATGATTTCAAAAGTCATGTGTTTAACTTGTGAAAATCAAATGCAGTATAATTAGAAAGAAACATTATGTAAAAACAATCCTTTACCATACTTTAATTTTCATTTGTACATATTCATATTCCCATTTTCATCTTCCTATATACATAACTTATATGTGAAAAGAAAGGGAAAGTGAAGTCGCTCAGTCGTGTCTGACTCTTTGTGACCCCATTCATGGGGTCCTCCATCCATGGGATTTTCCAGGCAAGAATACTGGAGTGGGTTGATTACAGTATAGTGGATCATAATAAGTATTTTCTTGTTTCCATATAGTCTTTAATAGTAAAAGTGATCATGCTTATTGTTTTGTTGTGTAATATGCCTTAATCAGATTATAGTTGGAATTTGTTCTCCATTGCTGTTTCTTTCACTACATGGTTAAAGCTAAATTTCTTTGCTTTAAAACCACTACAGTATTGTAAAGTAATTAACCTCCAGTTAAAATAAATTAATTAATTTACAAAAAAAAATAGTATAGATGAAGACTGGAGATACTGAAATCATTATATATTTTAGTTTCATATTTGGGTACTATTGGGCTGTAGGCATTAATGTTTTTATTTTTATAGGAATGTTCTTTATTCTAAGGTGATGAATATTTAAACAAATTTTCAATATTGATCTAAAATCACTGTTTCCTGTCTGTTTCTTAGAAGATAATTCTATTTAATTTTGTAAATTCTATAAATATATAATAAATATATAATAGGTCACATCAGAAATTTGGAGTGTAAACCTGTTATCCCACATGCAGCCAGCCTTATTTCATAGTTTTTGATCTAAATGTGAATCATTGGTGATGTTGTCTTTCGATCTTAATAGGAAGATTATTTCTTTGGTAAGTGTTTCAACGCAATGGAGGTAGATGCATTAAACTCCTCACACCCCGTGTCCACACCCGTGGAGAACCCTGCTCAGATTCGGGAGATGTTTGATGAAGTTTCTTATGACAAGGTAAAAATGTATTATAAGGATACAGTTTGCACACTAAACTTACTGGAGTGGAGAGGCTATAGCTAGGGCTGTGGGGTGACTTTCCCTTCATAAGGACCGACCTGGATTGAAGGCTTTCTCTTCTCACTCAGGCTGACCAGAGTCAACTTTTTTAAGGCCTAACTTTAAGTATGGCTTAAAATCCTAAAGACTATACTGTTGTCAGTTCTTCATTTACTGTTGTAAGTGAATATTCGCAGTCTACAGAAACTTTTTATTTATCCTTCAACAAATAGGTCTTGATTGAACTTTAGCTTTGTATCAGGCAAAAACGCCTGCCCTTTTGTAGCTTTGGGTGCCTTCGGAAACAGTTGTCATGCAAAATGTGTTTAATAAAAGAACTGGAAATTGTTGCATATAGTAGTTGGGAGATTTTATATAAAAATCCATATTACTGTCTTCTCTTTGAAGGAGATAGAATTCTGGTCATACCAGGCTTTTATTTCCCTTAGCAATGTGGACTGGAGCTAAGTCATGGCTCCTTTATGAGATCAGGATTCTGCTTTTCAACTTTCCCTTCCATTCCAACTATTTCCATTATCCTCACCGAGGCAGAGAACGTGCCATTTATCATAAAGCTTCGCTGCTTTATGTGTAACAAAGGGAAAAGTATTTCATGTTTGCATGTTTCCATCAATAGTGCAGAGCAGATAAAAGCAGACATAAAACAGACATATAAACACACACGTAGATCAATGGAATAGAATAGAGCCCAGAAATCAACTCATGAATATAAGGTTAACTTATGAAAAAGGACCCAAGAATATACAGTGGTAAATGGAGTCTCTTAAATAAATGATCATTTAGTTCTTCTGACACCATATACAAAGGAATAAAACTGCACCACTGTCTTACACGACTCACAAAAACTAACTTGAAATGGATTAAAGTCTTAAATGTTAGGATCAGAAACCATAAAACTCCTAAATGGAAAATAGAGAGAAAAAGCTTCTTGACATGTGTCTTTGCAGTGATTTTTGTTTTTTTTATATGTGACACCCAAAGCATAAGTGCATAAGCAACAAAGGCAAAAATCAACAAGTGGAATCACACGAGATGAAAAACCACATGCACAACAAGAACAGAGAGAAAGGCAGCCTACTGAATGGGGAGAATATCTGAAAACCAGGCGTCCGATAAGGGATTAATGTCCACAGTATATAAAGAACGCATACGAGTTGATTACTAAAGAAAACAATCTGATTTTATTTTTATTTATTTTTTACACTTTATTTTTTAATTTAAATGCTTTTCATGGAAAGGCATTTTAAATAGAGCATTGTGTACATGTCAATCCCAAACTCCCAACCTCTCCCTCCCCACCACCCTTCCCTCCTGGTAACCATAAGTTTGTTCTCTGTGAGTCTATTAATATGTTCATTTGTATCATTTGTTTTAGATTCCACGTTTAAGCAATATCACATGACATTTGTCTAGCTCTATCTGATTTACTTCAGTTAGTATGATATAATCTCCAGGTCCATCCATGTTGCTGCAAATGGCATTATTTCATTCTTTGTAATGGCTGAGTAAAAACAATCTGATAATAAAAGAACTGAATAGAAACTTTTCCAATGACAAACATATGACCAATAGGTACATTTTAAAGTGCTCAACATCACTAATCTTTGGGGAAATGCAAGTCAAAACACAATGAGACATCACTCCACACCTGTTAGAATGGCTAGTCTCAAAAAGACAAATGGCAAGTGTTGAGAAGACGTGGAGAAAGGCAACCCATGTGCACTCTGGTGGGAATGTAAATGGGTCTGGCCACCGTGGAAGACAGGATAGAAAACAAGATATTACAAAATAGAGATATCATAGCCAGCAATTCCACTTTGAGGTATTTATTCAAAGAAAACAAACAGTAGCTAAAAGAGAGACATGCACCCCGTGTTCCTGGCAGCCTTATTTGCAATAGGCCAGATAGCTATTTCCTTAAGTGTCCATTCCATGGTGGACTATTCAGCCATAGAAAAAGGAAAGCTTGGCGCTTGTAACCACATGGATGAATCTTGAGGGCATTATGCTAAATGAATTAAGTCAGACAAATCCGGTATGACCTCACTTATAGGTTAAATCTAAAAGCAAAAACACACGAAGAGTGAGTTCATAGATTGATGGTTGCCAGGGGCTTAGGGAATAGGTGAAGATGTCAAAAAGTAAAAACTTGCAGTTATAAAATTCATCATAGGGATATAATGTACAGCATGGAGCTGTAGTTAAAAGCATTGTATTGTGTGTTTGAAAGTTGCTAAGAGGAACTCTTAGAAGTCCTCCTCATAAGAAAAAAAAATTGTAACTGTGTCGTGATGGGTGTTAACAAGGTGTACTGAGGTGATCCTTGTGCAGTATATGCAAGTATTATATACCCGAAGCTAAAGTTATCTATCAATTACACCTCCATAAATTATACCTCACAAATCCTTGTCCTGTTGGCAGGGATATGCACTCAATGCAGACCTTCAGGGACCCAGGCTCTGCCCATCTATTGACTCTACTGTTTCCTAGAACCAGAGAGAGAGAGAGAGAGACTGTCTCTACCTTGAGGGGACCTAAGACATTCTTTTGGAAAAGGAGATTTTGAGTTATGTCTTAAAGATGAATTGAGGCTTTTCAGGGAGTGAAGTAGGAAGGGTTTCCTAGGAAGGGGGACTCATGATTTCCTAGAAAACTCAGGGTGGTGTTTTGAGTGAGAGGGAAGGAGGAAGGAGGAAAAGTTCTTGGTGGTTAGTTGTATGAAAAGTTCAGGGGGAGACAAAGAATGTGAAAGCATTTTTCTTTTCCTTGGACTTCTGTTGCTCGTTTGTCACCTGTCTGACCACTGGAGGTATTCGAGTTTGTGACCCGTGATTTAGGAAAGTGGGCGAGGAGGGGGAAGAGCTCTTATCACAGGAGTGCAGAGTGTTTGGGACTTCTCTTGCCCCCTTTCTCACGTTGCTCTTGCTGGACCAGTTTTCTGTGCTCAAGGCTGCCAATTCTTGCCCAACGGGCTCCGCCATTTCTCACCTGTTCTCAACTTTGATTCCATCTCTCCCCACTCCTGCCCTAGAGGGGCGGCAGGAGGGCCACGTGGTGGTCCAAAGTCCCGTGTTTATTCTGCACCGTCGCCCACTTGCCTGTGAATCATGGAAGATGGCAGATGATGGGGAAGCTTGAATACTGACAAAAAATAGCAGTCCTGGTGACTAAAGCATGAAGAGTCATATTGATCCCCTGCCTCAATCGGTCCAGGTGTAACCCACTTTTTCTATTTGTTCCACAAGTGATCAGATGCTAAAAATGTTACAGCATCTTAACGAGTGGCTCCAACATAGTGGCAGTATATGAGACGGAGGCGGACTATAGCTAACAATTATTTATATGGTCTTTTCAGGGAGCTTGTATTCTGAATATGCTAAGGGACTATCTTGGTGCTGATGCATTTAAAAGCGGCATTGTAAAGTATCTGCAGAAGTATAGCTATAAAAACACGAAAAACGAGGACCTGTGGAATAGTATGGCAAGCGTGAGTATGTTTTCATGTATCTCTGTGTTTGGGGTTGGCAGGCTTATTGCCTTATTTTGTTTTTGTTCTGTACCACATTAATTCCTCTGAGAAGAATCATGAGTGGTTTTTCTTTTTTTTCCCAAAGGACTGAGTGATGTGTTTATTTTTGGTTTTTAGATTTGCCCTACAGATGACACACAACACATGGATGGATTTTGTTCTAGAGGTGAACATTCATCTTCAACCGCGGTAAGTTTTCACATCTGTACGTGTTACCCCAAAGCCCATTCTTTTACTCCATTTTCTTTGAAGGATAACTCTGTGCCAAGCTTTCTGAGATCCTGGATCATATCAGTCTCTCTAGATAAGGCTGCATTTAAACTATACTAGAGTGACAGCCTTTTACAATTTTTCTTAAGTCTCTCTATACAAGGAAGTTTTCCAGCCATCTTTGGGAACATTATCTCACTGATATTAATTTCTTCAGCTTCACTCTCTGGAAAGCAGTAGATTTATGATGTGCTTCTGTGGTAGATTAGGACTATATCCATCAGGCTGTGTCGATTGTTTCCATAGCCCTTCATTTGTGGGGGGAAAAAAAAACACATAGATGGTGTGAGCATTCTCAGGCACTTACGATGTGTCAGGCACGTGTGAAGCACTTACGTGTATAATCTGCTTTATTCTTCACAATAAGCCTATGAGCAAATGCTATTACCCCTATTTTTACAGCTGGGGAAATGAAATCCAAAGGCATATGATTAGTAAATTGCAGAGCAGGGATTTGAATTGAGATCTAACTCATGTCTTTAACTGCTAAGCTATAAAGAATTCATAACACCTGAATCACAAAGCAGCCTGAGTCTCTGTTTATCTGGCCTTGTGGAATATTTTCACAGGTAACTCAGTGTGAGCCTGGAGATTCAACAGAATTATATCCACTCGATTTTTATTTTCTTGGCTGTTTTGCTTTCAGAGACAGATTTATTTCATAGTTTCTAGATGTGTCCCGTGGAATGTTTTATCCTTTCATTAGCTCTTAAATATTATTTGAAAGCTTTTTTAGTATCAAAGAATAAATGCTCGTTTGCCTTAATGGCTGGGTGTTGGGTTGTGGGCCACGTCGGTTTTATCACTTGGGAAGTACGGGCTCTCGATGGAGCACTTTTCCCCCAATCTTGCTTGTTGGATAGACAGCATCCTTATGGAGGTGTTGCACACCTGGCCACTTTCTGCCCTTTCTCTCCCTGACTTCATACACATGCCTGCTTTTGTGCCCGATGCCAAACCCAAGGTCTGCCCAGGAGAACCAGGTGTGGTACTTGTTTTTAAGACAGAAGAAAGGGAGAGAATGAAAAGCGAATAGTTGGTGCTCTGATGGATATGCTATGGCTGGAGCCAGCAGGGGAAGGGAGCGGGCTTGGGTCTGGGAGCAGAGGAAGGGACAGAGAAGAGCTTCATTGGCTGCAGCCCCTGCAAGCTCAAGCTTGGGCTCTCTTCTTAGAGGTGGGTCCAAGTAGTTCACATATCTGCCTTTTTCTCATAAACCAGCACTGGCGACAGGAAGGCCTTGATGTGAAAACCATGATGAACACCTGGACGCTGCAGAAGGGTTTCCCCCTGATAACCATCACTGTGAGAGGCAGGAACGTACATATGAAGCAAGAGTACTATGTGAAAGGTGTGGCCGATGCCACAGAAACCGGGTAAGGTTCACAGGGAGAAGCTCATTTGTTGCCTCGGTAATGACGTCTGCCTGGTAGGATGAACCCTTGTTTTTGAACTAGTACCCTTCCCTTTGTTGCAAAACACGTTAATCAAATCTAAATACCCTATGAAGTTGACTTACACACCACCATCTTTTCAAAAGGATAAAGATGATATATAATTACTTTAACATTCTCATGGTTTGTAGTTAGACATGATGGTAATTTTCAGTTACTGGATTGAAGTCAGCTCTAAGCATTTGTCTAAATTACAACAGTGCCTGTCAGTAGGGTTGGAGCAAGGACATCAACATTCAGGGGATTTCCGGGAAACGCAAGAGACTTGATTCTCTTCTTTGCCAGTCTGATTTGGATCCCCAAACCTGTTTGTCAGCTTGACACTACAGAGGACATTGCTGGAAATAAGACACTGCAACTTGACTGACGCTGCTGCTGCTGCTGCTAAGTCGCCTCAGTCGTGTCCGACTCTGTGCGACCCCATAGACGGCAGCCCACCAGGCTCCCCCAATCCTGGGATTCTCCAGGCAAGAACACTGGGGTGGGTTGCCATTTCCTTCTCCAAGGCATGAAAGTGAAAAGTGAAAATGAAGTCGCTCAGTCGCTGGATGGACACTGTTAAAATTTTTTTTTTTTGAAATGATTTCAGACCTCTGGAGAAGTTATAAGGAGAGCAAAGAATTCCCATATAATCTTGGCCCAGATATGTGTTAACTCTTCACCACATTTATTTTATATGTCTATATATAACCTAAAATATCAAACAATTCCAAAAATATGATCTTTATTTCTCTCTGTATATATGGCAAACATATTTTTAACTGTTTGAGAGTAAGTTGGAGGCATGATTCCTCTTCACTCTGAGATACTTCAATGTGTTGTTCAGTTGTTAAGTCGTGTCCAACCCTGTGACTTCATAAACTGCAGAATGCCAGGCTTCTCTGGCTCTCACTATCTACCGGAGTTTGCTAAACTCATGTCCATTGAGTCAGTGATGCCATCCAACCATCTCATCCTCTGCTGCCCCCTTCTCCTTTTGCCTTCAATCTTTCCCAGCATCAGGGTATTTTCCAGTGAATCAGCTCTTCACATCAGGTGGCCAAATTATTGGAGCTTCAGCTTCAGCATCAGTCCTTCCAATGAATATTCAGGGTTGATTTCCTTTAGGATTGACTGGTTTGATCCCCTTGCTGTCCAAGGGACTCTCAAGAGTCTTCTCCAACACCACAGTTCAAAAGCATCAATTCTTCGGCGCTCAGCCTCTTTATGGTTCAACTCTCACATCCATACATGACTACTGGAAAAACCATAGCTTTCACTACACGGATCTTTGTTGGCAAAGTGATGTCTCTGCTTTGTAATATGCTGTCTAGGTTTGTCATAGCTTTTCTTTCAAGGAGCAAGCGTCTTTTAATTTCCTGGCTGCAGTCACTGTCTGCAGCCCAAGAAAATAAAATCAGTTACTGTTTCCACTATTTCCCCATCTATTTGTCATAAGTAGTATTTTCTAAAAAGAAGAAAATTGATTTATATAATCACAGAACCTTTATCAAAATTATGAAATGAACTTGATATAATACTATTATCAAATGTATCAACCTTATTCAACTTTACTCAGTGGTCCTAATCATGTCTTTATAGCAAAAGAAAAAAAAAGAAAAAACCTGGTTCAGGATTTAATATAGGATCAGATTGTATTACTTGTCACATCTCTTTAGTTCTTTGATTTCTGAACCAGTTCCTTAGTCTGTCTTTCTTGACCTTGATATTTTTGAAGAGTAGAGGATAGCTATTTTAAAGACTGTCCTTTAATTTGGGTTTTCTGCTGGTTTTATTTTTTCACAGTCAGATTCAGCTTGTGCATCCTTGGCAGGAATTCCACGGAAGTGATGCTGTGCTCTTCTGAGTATATGATTTAGTAGAAGGCACAGGCTGTCAACTCCCCTACTTCTGGTGGTCTCACTTTACAGTCACGCCCCCTGAGATCTCTGTGAGACTATCAGGGCTCCCTTGAGTCCAGATTCCTAGCTCTATTCAAGGAGTCCAAGAAGAATGAATCGAACCCGAACTGGCAGCTCCCACAAAGCTGGAAATGGGCTGGGATGTTTTGAGCTCTTAACTCTAGCTGTTTCGGGTACCCTCTTTCTTTAAACAAGCCAGTGCCTGGCACATGGTGGGTGATTTAGGAACTGCTTGCATTGAATCGCAAGTCAACTGCCTGTCTTCCTTTTCTTAGGTTCCTGTGGCATGTCCCACTGACATTCATTACCAGCAAATCAGACGCAGTCCAACGCTTTTTGCTGAAGACAAGAACAGGTAATTTATTGTGGGCCTAACTAGTGTACTTCAAGAAGGAACCGTTTAAATGTATAGGATTTAGATAATCAGTTTTCCTGGGTATTTATCTTGGTTAAAACAAAAATGATCGAGTCAGACTTCATCTTCAGCAGATCCCTGACTTTCAATTTCTAGTGAAGAATATAGGTTTGAAAATACTGTCCGGTTGCAAAAAAGAAGGCCAATATCTTGCCAGGTAGGGAATAAAACAGGTGAGTTATATAATGCTGAGGAGGAGAGACACTTGGGAAAATCGCCCCTGACTTTAACATTGATGGGTTGTATCATACATGGGGCCTGAAACATGGCAGCATTCTTCTCATAAGTCTATAAATCTCACAAAATTCATGTCTTAAACTAGTATTGGCTTTTGTCTATTGGGATGCTGTTTTCTGGTTTCTTAAAGCAGTGCGTTCAATATGAAACTCATTTCAGTGTTAAAGTTGTTGAGTATTAAGCCTGCCTTTAGTTTCCTTGTCCAGTCTCTGATCAGAAAAGCTTTTACCAGTCAAGAGAGAAAACGGAGCTGTGATTTACTTTATTTGCTCTAGATGTGCTCATCCTCCCAGAAGAGGTGGAATGGATCAAATTTAATGTCGGAATGAATGGCTATTACATTGTGCATTATGAGGATGATGGATGGGACTCTCTGACTGGCCTTTTAAAAGGAACACACACAGCAATCAGCAGTAACGATCGGGCCAGTCTCATTAACAATGCATTTCAGCTTGTCAGGTAATGCAAGCCCCCCTCACAGTCTTGGTTTATTCCTGAAAGCTGCTGTTATCGTTCAAATCTCTGATTTCTAAAGATGAAAACGATTGAGTGCTAATAAGAAATTGAAGGATGTTTTCTCCCAATTTCTCCTAACAATTCAGGGTTGCTTTTAGCCTCAGGATTAACCTCTTATCTGTGTCTGCTGAGGACAGAGGTAAAGAAAGGAATCTGTATTTTAATCTTTTTCATTAACAACTTGGATCAGATGAAGGCAGAACTGTAGAAAACCACGAGACCGACATCCCGGAGAAGTCCCTTGCCTGGCCCTTAAAGCCTAGCCCAGCAGCTTTTCCTGGCCTTGCTGTATGTAACAGATCAGGTTTCTACCTGCCGGGTGAAGGCTTCTTAGAAGACTAAGGTCGCCCAGACCCAAGCTGTCGTCATTACATCTCTTGGACTAAAGGAGAGCAGTTCCCCTGTCCCACCCCCACGCTCCCATGCTACCCAAACTGGATGCCTGGACGTCACAGCATCTTTATGGCATGTAGCTCATAGGACATGGTCCAGCCAAATGACCTTTGAGTGGGAGAGGATAATGTTCACTTTTTTTTTTTGCCCCATAACACTGGCTTTTCAGGAATCTTCCCCATGCCTAAAACTCAAACTTCTTCACTCTTTAGGTAGAAGTGACGTCCAAGAGGAATCCCCCAAGTGGGAGAGAATACTGTAATTCTCAGCTCCATGTCTCTCTGCTCTAAAATGTTGAGTTCTTCCAGTGACAGAAATCAGTGGGAGGTAAAGAAAGGGGTTGCTTATGAAGCCGTTTCTGCCTGCCTGAATATATTCCCCTCCGCAGCGCACCGCTGCTTAAATCACTGTTTACTTATGTGAGTGTGTACCCTACCACTGAGGCTTTTAAGACCAACTCTCATTATAATGATGAATTTTTTAGATCTATATTCAGTTTCTTTTTTATTTGTAAAAAATTTTTTTAATTGATTTATGTTAATTGGAGGCTAATTACTTTACAATATTGTATTGGTTTTGCCATACATTGACATGAGTCAGCCACAGGTGTACATGTGTCCCTCATCCTGAAGCCCCCTCCCACCTCCCTCCCTATCCCATCCCTCTGGGTCATCCCAGTGCACCAGCCCAGAGCACCCTGTATCATGCATCGAACCTGGACTGGCGATCTGTTTCACATGTGATAAGATACATGTTTCAATGCTCTTCTCTCAAATCATCCCACCCTTGCCTTCCCCCACAGAGTCCAAAATTCTGTTCTTATATTCCATTTCTGTTTGAAACGGAGATGAGGATGTGTTAACTCCAGGGACTCATACTGCTGACTGAGTGGCAGCGTCTCTGGTGAAGCTTCCTGAGGGATCTTCGGTCACAGTTCCCGTTTCACTCTGGCAGTCCAGCACGGTTTGGTGTTTCCTATAGGGACAGATGCTGACCTGCTGCCATTGTGTCTTAACCACAACTAGCAGAGCTGGTGAACCCTAGCTCTGCTATTCGAGAAAGTTCCTTGCCATGTGTGTTATGTTTGACAGGAAAGCTATTAGAATAAAGGTCATTATCTGTAAGGAGTTGTCTGTATCTGACTGAATATTTTGCTGGAAGCTTGTTAAAATAACTTTTGAAGCAAATAGTTGATTTCCTGGATTTTTCTTTCAAACTGCTAACCCCGGTGTCTCTTGACCAGCATTGGAAAGCTGTCAATTGAAAAAGCCTTGGATTTAACCTTGTACCTGAAGCATGAAACTGAAATCATGCCAGTGTTTCAAGGTTTGAATGAGCTGATACCGATGTATAAGTTAATGGAGAAGAGAGAGATGAATGAAGTGGAAACTCAATTCAAGGTAAAAGGCTGGAATAAATTGAATAGTTTTAGATAACTGGTTTGCTTTGGTGTGGGTGTGGAAAAGATTTCTTACCATGGTGTATATTTTATACATGTCTTGACATATTTTAAAGAAAATCGCCATTATCTCCATATCTGAGTTGACCTGTGAGGATTTCGGTTTTATTTTGGCACTAAAAACAGGCATGGCACTGTCAGATCCTTTTCTTAAGTTTCAGGGGCTTGTCATTCCCTTGTGTGGCTAATTCTTTTTGTCATTTTACTTCGGTATTGTGATGGTTGCTCTTAAGATTTTCTGGGACTCAGGTACTTAAGCAGGAGGCACACAGTTGTTACTTTTGGCAAAAGGTCATAAAGTCTTGTTGTATAATTGCTCTCAAAATGTCACATCGACTGTCTCTTTTACTGTGTTTTGAAAGTGGCAGCCCATCCTGATTTTAAGTAGACTAAGTATATGTTTATACGATGGTCATGGTTTTGAAAATCTGAGTTGGCCTAAGCTTTAAGAAGCAATCCCCATCACCCGAGGGTGTACTGAGTTCTATAAAACCACGAGATGACTGGTGACCGGTGTGGCTTTCCCACAGGCCTTTCTCATCAGGCTGCTGAGGGACCTCATTGACAAGCAGACGTGGACGGATGAGGGCTCCGTCTCGGAGCGAATGCTGCGGAGTCAGCTGCTCCTCCTTGCCTGCGTGCGCAAGTACCAGCCCTGCGTGCAGAAGGCAGAAGGCTATTTCAGACAGTGGCAGGAAGCCGGTGGAAACCTCAGGTCTGTTTTTTTTGACCAACTAGTTTGTTCATGTAAGGGGTATCTTTTCTGTTTTCCATCATCATGACTCAATGTTGGGGGCAAAAAAGAAACAAGTATGGATAAGACTCTTGTGCTCTTTGGGGAAAATATATATATTTTTTCTTTTAGATTTATCTATGCCCCTCTTAAATTTCTGCTCGAAGAAATGCTAAGAGGAAACTTCTATGCATAAAAGTCAAATATCTGAACAGTTAGAATGGGATTAGAATATTTACAGGGGGTTTTTGTATAGCTAAGGATACAAAAGGGCTTCCTTTGTGGCTCAGCTGGTAAAGAATCTGCCTGCAATGTGGGAGACTGGGGATCAATCCCTGGGTTGGGAAGATCCCCTGGAGCTAAGGGAAAGGCTAACCACTCCATGATTCTGGCCTGGAGAGTTCCATGAACTTTATAGTCCATGGGGTCACAAAGAGTCAGGACACAACTGAGCGACTTTCACTTGGACCCAGATAATCCTTTCTTTTGGGTTTCCCTGATAGCTCAGTCGGTAAAGGCTGCCTGCAATGCAGGAGACCCCAGTTCTATTGGGGTCGGGAAGATCTTCTGGAGAAGGGATAGGCTACCCACTCCTGTCTTCTTGGTTTTTCCTGGTGGCTCAGCTGGTGAAGAATCCGCCTGTAATGCAGGAGACCTGGGTTCGATCCCTGAGTTGGGAAGATCTCCTGGAGCAGGGAAAGGCTACCCACTCCAGTATTCTTGCCTGGGGAATTCCATGGACTAGGTGGCAAAGTGTGACACGACTCTCACACGAGTGACATGGGGTGGCAAAGAGTCGGACACGACTGAGCAACTTTCACTTCGCTTCACTTCAAGGATACAAAGGTGGCTTCTCAGGTGGTTCTAGTGGTAAAGAACCTGCCTGCCAATGCAGGAGATGCAAGAGACATAGGTTCTATCCCTGGGTTGGGAAGATCTCCTGGAGTAGAAAATGGCAAACTGTTACAGTATTCTTGCCAGGATAATCCCATGGACAGAGGAGCCTGGCAAAGTCAGACATGACTGAGTGCACACGCGCATGCACACACACACACACACACACACACACACACAAGGATACAAAACCTTGTTAGACTGAGACAGCTGTGCTGGACAGGAAGAGAGGCAGTGCCTCTCATCGGAGCTTTTTCAGGCTTCTCAAGCTCTGGACAGGTGGGGAGGGGACACAGAGGGATATGGGGCAGGGACCAAGTCCTTTTACATTTGTGGCTTAAATCCCATGCAGGAAATACTAAGCTAACAATATACACACTTCCATTTAAAGAAGTGCCTGCAAACAGTGGTCCTATTGGGTTCCTGACTTTTGTTCATAGACTTCATCTTAAGTCTAGTTTGAATTTTTTTTCTTTTGTCTTGAAAAGTGACTACCTATTGAGTCACTTGGCATCATTCAAGTATGTTAGAAACAGATGTATTTAAAGAAGTGGCATTTCACAGTGTATTTTTGAGAAAGCTACTTAAAACCTAATTTCAGTTACTCTTTCTTGCCTCTTTCATAAAATGTTACTGAAGGAAAGAGGTTGTTTTTGTTTATATTTCCAAGCACACATCTCTGATTGTGGAGCGGTTTATCACTTCCTAAGTAAGTCTCCTGCACGCAAACACACTTCCTTCATCCTAGCCTCTCTCCTGCTGTGTTCTTTTTCACAGCCTGCCCAACGATGTGACCTTGGCAGTGTTTGCTGTGGGGGCCCAGACCCTCGAAGGATGGGATTTTCTTTATAGTAAATACCAGTCGTCATTGTCCAGTACCGAGAAAAACCAAATTGAATTTGCTCTCTGTATCAGCCAAAATAAAGAAAAGCTTCAGTGGTGAGTAATTCATTCATGTTCATGTAGCCAAGAGGAACTAAATGAGAGCAGATCCTTCTGGCATCTATTTTCATTCTCTTGGCCAGGAACCGCGTTTTCTGCTGGGAACATTTATGCAGGAGGGAGCACATCTAATGTGTATGGTAAATAATTAGGGAGCAGCGAGTGTTAGGAAAAATATTTTGAGGAGTATGTATTTGTGTATCTTTAACACATTTAGAAATATATACTTGGTTTCCTTATTTAGCCACTTGTGAGCAAAAAGAGAGAATATATGAGAAGGGGTGTTGTAAATATAAATGTTAGTTTTTATTATTATGTGGCTATAGTGAGTTTCTCAGCTTTTTTTCTTTCACAAATCATTGTATTAAAAAGTTCAGAACTTTTTCCAGGGCCTCTTCATTGCTAACACGTCTCTTAATCATTCTAGGCTACTAGATCAAAGTTTTAAGGGAGATGTAATAAAAACTCAAGAGTTTCCAGATATTCTTAGAGCTATTGGCAGAAACCCAGTGGGATATCCGTTGGCCTGGCAGTTTCTGAGGGAAAACTGGAACAAACTTGTACAAAAGTAAGTCCTGCCAAAAACTGTGCCGTGACTGGGAAAAATTCCTGAACCTCGCTGTGTTTTAGCCGAGTTTGTCAGATACCAGGGGTTATCCAAAGGGATTCTTTTGACTGAAGATAGGAGATAGAGGTACCCAAAATATCCTTAGAAAATATGAAACTCTTATTCAGTGCTAACTAGTGGATCTGGGTGGTCAAGTTTTTCACGCCACGTGGAATAATCTCTTCCTGTACCCTGTGAACTATATGAAGCCTTCTTCTGCACAGTTCAATCCAAGTCTTCTATTTAGTACTTGCGCATTGCATCTGCCTTTATAAGTAGCACTTATTACTTGTGTCATTTTCTTTTGGGTACTTAAGCTTTTATTCAGTGGCTGGTGTGTTTATTTTTTACAACTAGATCTTAGCCCCTTGGAGCTAAGGATCATGTCGTATCTTTTTCATGCCTAACTAGTGTTTGGTGGATTGCTATAACATATGTTGAGGCACTTCAAAGTACATATGGAATGAGCAAATACTTCATAATACATTTTGACAATTTCTATTTCTAGGTTTGAACTTGGCTCAAATTCCATAGCCTACATGGTAACGGGAACAACAAATCAGTTCTCAACAAGAGCACGGCTCGAAGAGGTAAAAAAAAATAAAAATAAATAAAAATATTTCTTTTTAAACCTAAGTGACAGTTAGCTACTAGGTTATCTAATAAATAGGGGATCAGCAAAATACTTGAAGGGCCTGCTGAGTTAGAAATGAATTTTGTCACTGAGTGCATGTTCTTTCTGGATGTGTGTTTTGTTCAGTATGGTGGTTTTGATTTTAGCAAAAAATCAATTACAAATAATTGAAAGCGGTGCCTCTCCCCAAACATAGAAGTCTTAGCTCTGCCATTGGAAAGTTTAGGGCTTAAAAAAATTACTTTAGACATCTAATCCCTGTTTGCTGCTGCTAAGTCGCTTCAGTCATGTCCGACTCTGTGCGACCCCATAGATGGCAGCCCACCAGGCTCCGCCATCCCTGGGATTCTCCAGGCAAGAACACTGGAGTGGATTGCCATTTCCTTCTCCAATGCATGAAAGTGAAAAGTGAAAGTGAAGTTGCTCAGTCATGTCCGACTCTTCGCAACCCCATGGACTGCAGCCTATCAGGCTCCTCCGTCCATGGGATTTTCCAGGCAAGAGTACTAGAGTGGGGTGCCATTGCCTTCTCCGCTAATCCCTGTTTAGGATGTTAAAAGTGATTATTGGAGGAATAAGTGACTGAAGTGATCATCTACGTTATTTTGAAAGAGGCTGGTCTGGAAACTAGGTTCTCCATTATTCAAGCTCATGGTTTCCCATTACTTACTTTATGTACTATATACTTTCAGAAAGAATTTTAGGCCACTTGTAAAATCTGTATATAAAACAATGTTAACAAAAAGCTGCATAATGTTCAGAAAGAGTTAATTGTATGAGGGATTTATGCTGGGGACAATTTATTGCAGTTGTACTCTACATTTATCACAGCTTCCTAGCAGCCAAGGAAAGATGAAAAAACAGTATGAGTTATTGTCAGGCAAGAGAGACCCATGGAACATGCAAAGTTTCCACAAAAGCAAACTTTTCAGTCTTAATGGGTCATTTTGTTGTGGTGCATGTGTGTGTGCTCAGCCACTTCAGTTGTGTCCAACTCTTTGCGACGCTATGGACTGTAGGCTCCTCTGTCCGTGGGATTCTCCAGGCAAGAATACTGGAGTGGGTTGCCATGCTGTTCTCCAGGGGATCTTCCCAACTCAGGGATCAAACCCTCAGCTCCTACAACTCCTGCATTGCAGGCAGATTCTTTACCCACTGAGCCACCTGGGAAGCCTGGCTCTCCTCTAACAGTGTTTGTTCTCTATAGTAAAGTTGTAGAACACATTTTACATGGCTTTAAAAATGTTGCATTTAGATAAAAGCCAAGAGCCTAATATTCACTTTTTTAGGAATGGTTCAGTTGTGTAGTTCCATGATCTAACTGATAGAGACTGCTTTGAAAAATGAAAAAGAAATATGACAACCCTTATTTCTCCAGTAGTCTCACCCAGGCTTGTAAAATTAACTTGCACACAATAATTCAAGCTTGACCTTCTAGTGAGGTCTACGGCAGACATACTCTGTGTGATGACTGCAGAACCAGCCAGGGGCTGTGACGATGTGTAGCAACAAAAGATTTCATTTATTGATTGATCATTCATTTATTTTCTCATTAATTCATTCAAGACGTATTTCATTCTTACTCTCCAGCAGTTACGGTTTTAGGTGTCAGGGCTAGTGATGAAACAGGATATACAAAGTCCCTGTCCTCACAGAGCTTATATTCTACCAGGAGAATCAGACAGTCAGGAACACATCAGCCTATGTCAGGTAGTTATATGCCCTGAAGATGAATAAGGCAGGGGAAGGAGAGTGACTGAGTGGGTAAGGGATGATGCTGTTCTGTGGGATGATGAGTGGGCGTGTGAGCAGGTGCAGACGGAAATGGAGACGTTTAGGAGGAGAGTGTTGTGTGCAGAGGAAGCATCAGGTACAAAACCCCTGCGTCAGGACATGTAAATGAAAGAGCCTGACATGTTATCAGAATGGGACGTGTGGTGCTGACATTTAAATGCAGGCACCATCCCGAGCCCTTCCTTCCCCTTGCCTCCACTTCCTCCTGAGTCCTGTTGGCTCTGCTTCCGGCTGTCCATCCTCTCTGCGCCTCGCTGCTCTTAGCGCAGCCAAGCCTTTCTCATCTCTTGCCTGGGTCTACAGTGATAACCTCCTGACAGGCCTTCCTCCTACCACTTGGCCAGCACCAAACCATTTTCCATCCTGAAAACCAACCCACGGTGGACTGACCCTTTCTTGGAACTCTTGCCCGTTGCTCTTAACGTCTCAAACCTCTCCTTCCCGTGTGGGTGAGTCCACAATGACCTGGCCCCGGCCCACCTCTCTGGCTCATTCCCGCACACTTCTGTGTTCGCCATCTCAGCCATTCAGCCTCCCTCTGCTCCTGGGCCCCACTGGGTGTTTCTCCCAGCTCGAAGCCTCCGCACTTTTTCCTTCTTCTTCCTGGCTTGCTCTGTCCCCAGCTTTAGACTGGGAAGGTTCGTTTTATTCTTAGAGGCCCGAGCTCAAGTGTCATTACCTCTGCAGACCACTTTGTCAAAGGCAGGCCACCTCCTCCCCAGTTGCGATCATGGCCTGGGCTTATTTTTCTCCACTGCAGTGCGGTCATCCTAGTTCACTTCTTGTCTCCTCTGGCAGACTGTAAGCTCCGTGAGGACAGGGTGCTCGCCTGACTCATGGCCTCATCCTCAGTGTCTTGTGCAGTAATTAAGCCAGAGGAATGAGGAAGTACCAGAGTCAGTGTTCATGAAGAAACGGATGTGGGTGAGTCCCTGGTACACCCTCTGGGCTTTAGGTTCCACACTTCACCCACATTACACAATGGCATCCTCACCATCACTCTGCAGTGTTACAGATGAGCAATCTGAGTCCTGGAGAAGTTAATCATTTACCCCACCCATATATCAGGCTGCTTATTGCACAGAAAATGTTCTCAAGGAGGTGTGTGAATCATCTATGTCCTCAGCTGAGATGCTGGATTTCCCAAGGCAGATGAAGATAGGAGTGATAAATCTGGGTCCGGAAAAGTTGAAAGGCAGGGGTGAACAACCGGCTTTATTAGAGCTCTTATAGGCATCTTTTAGTACTATCGTGTTAAGCTTCTTTAGGACTAATTAATTTGACCAATTAGTAAAACCGTTGTGGTTTGACTAAAGTGTGCCTAGAGTGATTTTTAAATTTTTTACATTTTATTGAAGTATAGTTGATTTACAATGTTAATTTTTCTTGCATAGCAAAGTGACTCAGCCACACACATTTTCTTTTTCATATTCTTTTCCTTGATGGTTTATCGAAGGATATTGCCCAGAGTGATTTTTTAAATAGCATATTAATTAATCTTGAATTCTGATAGAAAAACAGTAGGTTGAGCTACAATTTAAGGCAGGACAATGAAGCAGGGTGTTCTCTAGGTTGTTATAGGGGGAAGGCATGCCTTCAGCTCACTGAAAAGTTCTATTTAGATTTAATTTTAAAACAACCCTGAATCATTTCTTAAAATTGGAATTTGATCTTTCAAAAGCCTATTCTTCCCCACCTCCTCTCCCCAAACTTATGATTATGACATGGATTTTTAAGGAATTAACTGTCTGGAATCCATGCTGAATAAATAAAACATCTTGGCCGAGACTTGCTTCCTGTCTACGAAATCAAAAATTGATGGATTAATGCTGTGAAAATTTATGGGAAAAGGTTAAGAACCCTTGATGGTGAGAGAGAGTAGCACAATGGTCAATGCTTTTGCCAAGCCAACCTATTCCTCCTGTGAGCTTAAAGGGGATAAAACACCCAGCAGAGAAACAACAGCAGATATTTTCGAGGAGATAGACAAACGACTCTTATCTCTCTAAAACCGTGGGGAATGTTGTGTGGATTTTATCTTGAGGGAACAATACATCAATTGTGGATTAGGAGAAAAAAAATTGGCAAGGTTTGGGGTATTACCACCATAACTTGCTAAGAACCCCGCTCCCTGCAGTGTTTCTATAATAACATATGTGGCCAGGGCCATAGAGAAAGACTGCACTTTATGTCGCTGAAACTGTTTGGCTTGGCAAAGAAGAGATTCTGCACATTCTGCTTTTTTCAGACACGTTTAAAAATGTTAAGTTTGCATCAGTGCATATGTCACAGATGACACATAAAATAGATACACAAGATTAAAACTTAATTATAAAATGGTAAACCCCGAAGTCTTTTAGAATCTGGCAACTGTGAATAAATTTTAAAAAGCTGCAGAGAGAAAAAAAAAACACAACGCTTGACATCATGAGGCATGAGCTCATTTCAGAGCTCAAGTTTATGTACATAATCGTATCCAGACACCTGGCCCTGCCTTCTCTGTAGAATTTTGACAAATGCTGGAATTCTGGCTTCAGTTTTAACTAGCCTGAACTTACATTTGTGTAACCTGAAAGCAAAATTTTAAAAGCCTGATTTTTCCCCCACAAGGTAAAAGAATTCTTCAGCTCTTTGAAGGAAAACGGGTCTCAGCTCCGTTGTGTTCAACAAACCATCGAAACTATCGAGGAAAACATACGTTGGATGGATAAGAATTTTGATAAGATCAGAGCGTGGCTGCAAAATGAGAAGCTTAATCTGCTATAATGGTTCGGCTCTTGGTCGGTTCCTGTGATGTGTAATCTGCAAACTTTTGTTGAATGTGAATATTTTTGAAGTGGAGATGGGCCAGCTTGGCACCCACTGAAGATGCTTCTTGCCCCTTCAATTCATTTCACTCCTTCCTTTTCGTGAAGACCGCTGCTTCACGTTTTCCTCAGGGAGTTGCTGCCACCGCATGTTCCATTATAGGTGTGACCCCGAAATGTACACCCAGGTCAGGGGTTCCCTACTGTGGAGAAGTAAAGTTCCTTTTTCTTCTTATATTGTATACTGAAGCCCCGTGGTCTCTACACCCCTGCTCCCCACGCATTTGTCATTTGTTCGCTGCTGCGTCAGTCTCCTCAACAGTGATGACTACTGAACCATGAACCCCTGGGGCGCTCACTGAGCCAGAACGCCCCCTCTCCATCCAACTTTCTCCCGCTTGCTGCCTGCCCAGGGGCAGACCTGTCCGGCCACATCACGAGGCTTCCCTGTCCTCCAGCTTTGGCTGCACTCCCAGGAGGGCAGATCAGAGCTGGGGTTGGGGAGAGAGCAGGTGAGGGTCTTTACTGCCCCCTCCCTTGCAGGTAGTCTCAGGCTGGCCTCCAGCCAAAGGGCTCAGCTCCAGGGAGGTGGCCCTCTTTCCCACCAGCCTTCTGCATCTCTGTGCCAGTAAGACTCTTTCTTCTCTCAACTCTGCAGGGGGAAACGGAAGCCTGGCTTTCATTAGTCCTGTCTGGACTCATGGTTTTCATACAGCCTGCTCATATTCTTGTTTAAAAACAAAACAAAAACTCCACAAACACCTTCCACAGACCCCTCCTGAGATAATCCTAATTAGAGGGTGCCATCTGTTTCCTCAAGGCCACCGACCAGCAGTGTCCCTTCTGAAAAAGCAGAGTGCTTTCAGGTCTAGGAGAGAAACCTTTCATTGGAAGTTGAACCTGAGAGCTATTGATCCTTCGGTAGGTGATGCTCCCCTCCCTGTTTCTTATTTGGTCTGGTTTCAGTTCAGTTCAGTCGCTCAGTTGTGTCCCCATGGACTCTTTGTGACCCCATGGACTGCAGCACGCCAGGCCTCCCTGTCCATCACCAGTTCCTGGAGTTTACTCAAACTCATGTCCATTGAGTCGGTGATGCCATCCAACTGTTGAAGAAGTGACTCATTTGAAAAGACCCTGATGCTGGGAAAGACTGAAGGCAGGAGGAGATGGGGCCGACAGAGGATGAGATGGTCTGGTTTATAATCCCTAAATAACTTGTTGTTTACTGCCAGTGGGCACTGCAGACTCTACTAAATGTAAGCTACTGTGAAATGGAAACGACTTGCTTATATCAGCCTAAGCGAAGACCAGGTATGGTGGTGTTGGAGTTGAAATCTTTTATGAGTTTAATATATTGCAAAACTTAAGATAAAGGAATAGGATATGAAAAATGTCAATGTGTTCTAATACACTATGGAATAGAAGGTCTTTTCTGGACATAAATGTGTTTATAATTCCATTTTCACACATACTGCCTGACTTAATGGTTTAAGAACGAAAAAACAGAAATCACTGGTCATTTCTACCCCCCAGGTGTTTTCCTTCTAAAAAACATACAAAGCCAAGATTTTAATGTAAAATACTTTCCTTTAATTGCATCTTGTATCTTGAGTAATGAAACATGGAAATAGTGGTTTTCAGTTTTGGTCACCTGAGGAACCTATTTTCATTTGCTTTTGGAGAAGTCCATTTTCTAAAGAGACACACATCACCGCAACAATGTGCAAAACCCTTTTTGGTAATAAAAAATGTTATTTACCTCTAAGCAAATATTTGCAATTATTTACTGCAAATTAGATGGGTAAAAAGGACTGATTTAGATCCTGTAGCTTACTCAGTTCATCATTAATTACCAGCAGACACCCAAGTCTTGAAGACATTTTGACTAAACAAAAGGCATATTCAGAGAACCTTAAATAAATGTTTACTTTTACAGGCATTTCTTAAAATCTCTGGATTTGGTATGTAATTAAAAAAACACTTTATATATGCATGTAAATTAATAATACTGGAGTCATATCTTTGCAAACACATCTGTCAATGTCAAAGGTTTCATTTTTTTTTTTTTTAAACAACTTTGTACTACTTACAGACACATAGTCAAAATCCCTCAGCAAAAGTGTTTATTTTCTTGTTAGTGCCTTGAAAAGGTCTGTTTAAATTACCATAATCCTGGCTTATATTTCCCAGATTTAGACTAATAATGCCTTTACCTCTCATGAGATGAAGACAGAGCATTTGAAGTGGATGAAGTTTGCAATCTCAGGCATATGCATGATTTTTAAAGAGAATTGTTAGTATTGATAGAATTGGATACCCATTATGAATAGTATTGTTATTTTGCTTGCCTCCTACCCCATTAGACAGTATCAGTGATACTACTTATTTTTAGTGAAATTGCCAAGTCCTAAGAAATAGTTTAAACAGATGCGAAGGAAGGCTGTACTCTCTGAAAGCAGGAATTCCAAATCAGTTTTATGATGTGTACCTGATATCTTTTCCTGCGTTCACTATCAGAAAATGAAGATGGGATTTTGATAATTTAATTTCATCAGTGCTATGTTCATCAACCATTCAGAAAAATATGAGAAACCTTTCCAAGTTGTGGGAATCAGACCCTCCCTAGTTCTTAAATGGCTATGGGGGGAAAAAAAAACAGATTTTTTTTTTTAATGTTAAAAAGATCTTTTTTCTTTATTTTTAAGCAGAAGTTTGTTTTTGTATTTGGTAATAAACCCAACTTCCATTAAGCCACATGCTGTACAGCGCAAGACTCATGTGGCAATGGCTGTACGCTAACAGCTGCTACTCAGGTTTCACAGCGAGAGGATGGCAAGCCCAGCTTAAGGCGGTCTGCGGCAGAGATCAAGCCATGTGAGTATTCTAAGCATTAGGTTTTGTTATTCTTGAAACTTGCTATGCAGTGACATAGTCTGCGTTTTGCTCTTCTGACTTGAGTCAAGTCCCGGTGGGTCTCTGCGGACAAGGTGCGGAAGTCCTAACCTCTGGCAAAGAGAAGTTCAACTTGAAAGGGGGGTGCGGCGCTTCCTGGTCTGTCCAGGGTCTCTACGATTAGCAGCTCAAAAGGAGACATGTGCCCAATGCACAGTATTTTATGATTGACTTATAAACAACAACCCAAAGGAACATCAAACACAGTTCAAAAGTCCAAGAGGAAAGGGGTCATGAGAAATCAGAACACTGAAGAACACGTGAGGCATCGTTTTCCAAATGCTAACAACAAAAATAAGTGCAAATTGAAAATACTAATGAGATTTACAGGCACTGTGGGGAGAATGTGCAAAAGTTTGCAAAGGTTTTTCCTTTTTTGTGTGCTGCTTTAAGAAACTATCAAATATATCTCTTAGAAATATAAAGTTCCTTTCTCTCCCAACTGAAGGCAATTTTTAAAAATTTAAAGTTTATCAATACTCAGTAGAATAACACAGGTGAACCAGACAAATTCAGTCTCTTTTCAGGAAAAGAATAACAGACAATGTTTAGGAGGTCAAAAGACTCAACAAATACCACTGTCTCGAAGCCACCCAGAAATTGTTTTTGTTGTCAAAGCCTTTTCTTCTTCAGAAGTCACCATCTACCTGCTGAAGATTTTATATGCAGATACCTTGAAAAATTCAAAGAAGAAAATCCAGTGAACCATTTGATAGGTTATTTTCTTATTACAGGCATAATAAATCTAAGGAGGCATTTACTATAAGCAGATATTAGAGTAGAAAATTAGAAGAAGAACTTTTTTTTTTTTTAATTTTGGAGAAAATCTTTGGAGCAGTTCTAATCAGTATACCTTCCTCTACAGGAAATAAAAGTGAATCACGGTGAGAGAGCCCAATCTAATTTAATCTACATTGTTATTTCTTTTAGATTTTTTTGCAGCAAGTAGTTATATGCTTTTGTCATTTAGAATAAGACCTCTTCTCTTTGACATTAATAAGGGCCTAGCTCTCAAGACAGATGTCAGTCTCCCTCATCCAAACCAGCTCTTCAGTTACTATAAAGTAGAATCAAACACAGGGCTTTACTTTCTAAAACTAAGATGATCACAAGTTATCAGTCTTTTCCTTTGCCCTATTCTCAAAACCCTGCAATTACCGTCAGACCGTAGGCGTGCACTTCTCACCCCACAAGTGTTTTGGGTAATATCTAGATCGTAAGGCCATTTCACCATAAGATGTAACTTGTCAATTTTGCTTTGCCACAGTAAGCTGCAGTCATGAGTATTTGGGTTTCAAAGAGTCAACTAGACTTAGATGGTCATTTTGTTTAAGAGCCTGGCCTAATATTTTAAAGAGCTTTTAATTACAAGATTAATGTTTTTAAACATTCTGGAAGCACCATTTATTGCTTTTCAGGGAATTACTCTACAGATTTCGCAGTGTCCCTTTCATTGCCAATAGCATAAAGAGAACATGAAATACTCAAGAAATGGACTTAGTTTCTCTCGCCTATAACACACGGACTGGTAGAAGGTACAGTGGTCTTCATTTGTGACAAACACCTAACTTACCAAATAGTGTGAACTTTAACTTGTACTTTTTCCATCAGCTTTTGGCTTGGAAGTTTCCTCCTTTGCCTAAAAGGACAAGCAAAAACCATCAATGAGTTCTTTATTTTCTGTATTGAGTACCCCAAACTGATCAACCAGAAGAGCTTTATGAGGAAAAATGTTTTTCAGATTTAAAAAGGTAAAAGATGGCAGTTAGCAGGGGAAAATAAGATAGTCCTTTGTGAGTATTTTATTTAGTCCAAACACTGAATTCTTCCCCTTGAAGTTTATAAACTAAAAATAACCTTAAGTGATTCTAAATGTTTTACTCTAGACTTTTGTTTTTTGTTTGAAGGCCAACATAATTGGTTTCCACTTGCAAGGCTTATTTTTCCATCTCTTCACTTTCAGTCTGTCTTTAAATTTGAAGTGAGTTTCTTATAGGCAGTATACATAGATGTGTCATGTTTTTTTATCCATTCTGCCTCTCTGTATTCTGGGGAGTTCAGCTCATTATTTTCAAAGTATTTATTAATAAGTATGTACGTATTGCCATTCTGTGAACTGTTTCTGACTGTTCTGTAGTTTCTTTGCTCTCTTTTCTCTGGCTCTCTCCTTTTGTGATTTGATGATTTCCTACAGTAGTATGTAGGTTCCTTTCTCTTTCGTGTATCTACCAAAGGTTTTCGTGTAGCTACTTTGTGGTTACCATAAGGGTTACAGTTATATTTTAAGTTGACAATCACTTAGGTTTAAATGCATTCCAAAGCTCTACAGTTTTACTCATCACCCTCATGTTTTGTTTTTGATGTCCATTTTATATCTTTTTAATCTTGTGTATCCCTTATTATAGTTAGCTGTTTTTTAAATTACTTTTGTCTTTTAAATTTCCTACTAGCTTTATCAGTGATTAATACACCACCTTTACATTAAATTATTCTGAATTTTGCTGTATATTAACCTTTACCAGTGAGATTTATACTTCGATTGTTCTCCCATTACTAATTAGCACCCTTTTCAGCTTAAAGAAGTCTTTTTAACATTACTTATAAAACTGGTTTGATGGTGATGAACTTCTTTAGCTTTTGCTTATCGGGAAAATTTTGTTTCCTGAATGACAGTTTTTCTAAGAAGAGAATATTCTTGGCGTTTTTTTCTTTCAGCACTTCGAAAATATATCACGATACTCCTTTTCTGGCCTGCAAAATTTCTGTTGAAAATCTGCTGAGAGTCTTAACAGAGGCCCCTTGTATGTAAAAAGTTGTTTTTCTTTTGGTACACTCAAATTCCTCTCCTTGTCTTTAACTTTTGACATTTTAGTGTGTCTTTGGTGTGGGTGTCTTTGGATTCTTCTTATTTGAAAGCATCTGGGCTTCCTGGTTATGAATGTCTGTTTCCTTCCCCAGGTTAGGGAAGGTTTTAGCCATTATTTATGTCAATAAGTTCTTCTCTCTCTCTTACTTCTCCTTTTGGGACTCCTATAATGTAAATGTTCATCTGTGTGGGTCTGTGTGATATTGTCTGATAAGTCTTTTTGGCTATCTTTTTTTTTGCTGCTTTGACTGGTTGAGTCCCGTTGCTCTGTCCTTGAGTTCCTGAATCCTTACTTCTGCTTCTAGTCTGCTGTTGAACCTCTCCAGTGTGTTTTTTGGTTCCGTTACTGTCTTCTTCAGCTCTGTGACTATCTGTTACTTTCTTGTATTTTTCCTATATCTTTGTTGAAGTTCTCACTGTGTTCATCCATTCTTCTCCCAAGTTTGGTGAGCATCTTTATGACTGTTACTTTGAACTCATCAGGTAAACCGCTTCATTAAGGTTTCTATCCTGAGGTTTTAATCGTTTGGAATGTATTTTTCCATTTCTTCATTTTCTTTGACTCTCTGTGTTGGTCTGTGTGCATTAGATAAAACAGCCACCTCTTCCAGTCTTGAAGGAGTAGCCTCGTGTAGCAGATGAACTTTACTGTTAAACCCGGCCCTGACTCTTGATTATCTCTCCAAACACTGTAAGCAGCCTATTTTATTTTCATTGGTTCAATATACAACCATAATAGTCTTGAAGGGCCACAGCAGGTGATCAGGAAGTACCCCTCTGGGGGGCAGTTACAAAAATTTGGCCTCTAGGTAAGCGTCAAAGCCCCTTTTCTGGGAGATACTGGTGACCTGGAGTGAGATGGAGAAATAGCTCAATGGTGGTGAGCACCCAGCTTATGTCTCCTAAGAGCACATCTGGGCATCTTCTGCCAAATCGGAAGCCTGCTCCTCACACCGGAGCTTCAGGACAAGCAAGCCTCTTACACAGAAAGCTGGAGTGTGTTTTGGTCTGCGGCCTGTGCAGCATTGGGCGGGGGGTGGGGCGGGTGGGGGGGGTAGGGGGGTGGTGGCCGGCTAAGAACTGTAGCTCTGATTGCTTTGTGGGGGGAGCAGGTGAGTCTGAGCTCATGAGCCCTTGAAGAACCTTCCCTCAGTTTGCTACGGCCTTCTGGACACAAGCTCCATTGGCTTCCCAAAGCTAGAGGTTTTGTGTGCTCATTTCTCAGGTGGTCTTTAAAGGTTGGGCTGCTGTCATGGGGGTTCAACCTAATTTGCTCCTCAGGAGAAGCTCTGAGTTTTGAGTTTCCTTCTGATGGTGAGTTGACTGTGTTGGGACTGGATATATGCCCAGAGTCTGTCCCAGCCTCTTCTACCTTCTTTGATTCTGGCCTTCTTTTATTGGCCCGATGGATAGGAGTCATTCAGATCACCGTAGGAGTTTTTTCCTAGAGGAAATTGTTGCGTACGCAGCTGTAGATCTGGTGTTTCTGTGGTACGAGGCGAGCTGATCTTTTCTACATCACCACCTTGAACCAGAACTCACTATCTTGCTTTTTAAGAGTTTGGATGCAGCTGGATTATTGTTTCTGGACCTGTATCTTTTATTTCTCGTTATAATTGGAATTAATAGTCATAACCATTTGAATACTATGGTTTTAGAATTGGAGGGGACCCAGAAGTTGTTTATCCAATCCAACTTCCATCCCTTTCCTAATCACAGTTTGAGTCATTTTAATAATAGGAAACTTTCAAAATGCCATGCTGCATTAACGCCCAGCTCTAAGAAACCAGATCCGCTCATTAGTCTCAGTTCTGCTTTCTATAACAATGTGAAAAATGAGGTACCACTTGGGAGGAAAGACTACTAGTATTTAATGTGAGTATATTGGATCTCAGAAACTGTAAGAGCTTCTCTAGTTCTCTATACTACTTTTCTGTTTCAAGATTTACAGAAACGACATTCTCTGGTGGTGTCATCTCCTTTGCCACGCATATTTTAACATGTCTTAATTTGCTATTACGATGACTAACATTGTAATCAAACTGTTGACTTTTTTCTTAATAATTGGTGGCGATTTAGACTTGATCTAATAATGTATACGGATCTATACTGTCAATGTTTATCCAAGTGGAAATGTGAGGTACGAAGTGTTAGTCTGGGTCTTTGGGCAGGTGAAGCTATAAAATATTCACCCATCCCGAAGTCTCAGTCATTACAGCATCAAATCTAACACCCCAAAGCACACCCCGAGAGAACAAGCAAACCAAGGGCTGATAAGGAAACAATACAGCAACCAGCATGTCACTGCTGTTCTCAGGGGGAGCCCAAGAAGGGGGAGCAGGGGTCACAGACAAATCTTCCAAGGAGGTGAAGGGATGGAGGGAATAGGGCTTTTGAGTTGTTAAAGAGCTTGAATATGTTTGTACTAAAAAGGAAATGAATTGAGACAAAGATACTGGAGACAGTTCAGTTCATTTGCTCAGCCATGTCCGACTCTTTGCAACCCCATGGACTGCAGCACGCCAGGCTTCCCTGTCCATCACCAACTCCCGGAGCCTACTCAAACTCATGTCCATCGAGCTGGTGATGCCATCCCACCATCTCATCCTCTGTTGTCCCCTTCTCCCCACTCCTTCAATCTTTCCCAGCATCAGGGTCTTTTCCAATGAGTTGGTTCTTTGCATCAGGTGGCCAAAGTATTGGAGTTTCAGCTTTAGAATCAGTCCTTCCAGCGAATATTCAGGACTGACTCTTTGGGACCCCATGGACTACACAGTTCATGGAATTCTCCAGGCCAGCATACCGGAATGGGTAGCCTTTTCCTTCTCCAGGGGATCTTCCCAACCTGGGGATCAAACCCTGGTCTCCTGCATTGCTGGTGGATTCTTTACCAGCTGAGCAACCAGGGAAGCCTGGAGAGAGTTAGTGACTCCTTGAGAAAGAGAGAGAAGGGGCTGCAGACAAGGAGGGGAGAGTGGGTTTGTTAGGAGGAAGATAGGAAGGGGTCTTGGTTATTTCCTGCAAGGCATCCTCAGTTTTCTCTTTAAGTAGAAGGCAAGGCTTTCTGCACACGGTAGGGGAGAGTAGCAACAAGGGAGTGCAAGGCATTTGGGGCCGATGAAGGGAGAGGGCCTCTGCTCACCCCAGACCAGCACAGCTGACACCAGGACTTTGTGTGACAAGGGCTGGCAATGCAGGACGCTTCAATTGTGTTCCGAATCTTTGTTCCTTCAGTAAGTTGATACTTACTGAATACTGATTATTGATAAGTAATATTGATACTTAAGTATCGATTACTTTAAAAAATAATATATATCATGGCTGATTCATGTCAATGTATGGCAAAAACCACTACAATATTGTAATGGAATTAACTTCCAATTAAATAATTTAAAAAAAAATCTTTAAAACTTCAGTTTCTTTGGCAAGACGTTCTAAGGTATAGATAGTACTTAAAAATGGTCTTATTCTAAATAGACCCCAAGCAGAAAGTAAATGACTACGAATGCGCCGTTCCCTGTAATTGCCAAGCTCATTTGTCATCTATTTACTGCTCTGGTGGGGGCTTCCCTGGTGGCTTATATGGTAGAATCTTCCTGCAGTGCGGGAGACCAGGTTCAATCCCTGAGTCAGGAAGACGCCCTGGAGAAGGAAATGGCAACCCACTCCAGTATCTTGCCTGGAAAATCCCATGGACAGAGGAGCCTGGCGGGCTACAGTCCACAGAGGTCACAAACAGTCGGACACGACCGAGCTTTGAACTTGCCTTTGTGGAATCCTTTGCTTGCCCGCCATTCCTGGGTGCTTTGGCACTGGACGCAGGCTTCTTGTCTTTGTCCTAGAGCAGAGGAGATGTAATGAGGCTGCTGCTGTCAACACTCCATCTAGCAATTAACTGCTGCTGCAAGCAAATCGATCCAGACTCTTCTTTTTAGGAGCCTGGAATCTCCAGTTTAACTAAATAATGAAAAATTGAGTATTTCACAGTCATGACTTTTTGAACCACAGTCAATGTACACAGAGGTGTTCAAAGTGGGAGGTAAGAAGGGAAATAAATGAGGAAAAGGTGACTCACGTTGACGCCCTGCCAATTTTCACGATGCACTCAGACTGTATTTTGCTCATCAAAATAGAGCCTGGTTCTATCAGGACTGGTTTCTATGTGCCAAGAGGACACTGCTTTCAGAATTATGGAAGAATAATCTAACAGTGGAAGCAACCAGAGTGAGCTAGGGCCAGTCACATACAAAAGTAAAGTCCATTCACCAAAAAGGCATTATTGATGAGGTTCTAGGAGCTGAGAAATAGGATACTGATGTGATTTAGAAATTAAATCACGCAAGATAGGGAAGACTCACAATTCACTGACTGGGAAATATGTTTAATACCCGCTGAAACCACATGCATTTTATTCTGAAAATAACAATGGAGGACACTCATTTCACTTTTCCTCCTATTTGGTGGATTACACTTTTTTTCTCATTCACATTCGATCTCCTCTGCTATGCACCAGGCATTTTGCTGATGCTGGCCACAGAGCTACCAGACACATGACTGCTATCTAAAGCCCACAGCTCAGTGGGGTGAGGCCCACAGGACAGGTAACTCACAGTGCAAGGATGGTAGAGGAGAAGCCCCTGACCTGGGAAGGGAGAAGCAGACAGGGAGAGCTTCCTGGAGCAGCTGATGCTTGAACTGGTCTCTGAGGGGTAAGGAGGAGAGCTGCTCAGGGCAGAAAAGGGGAGGAAACCCCAGAGGGCAAGGGGCATGGTATATACAGTGAGGGACTGCTCTCCTTTTAAATGACCACAGATAAAGTAGTACTGTTACAAGCCAATATAGTGTGGCAATCAAAAATGGTGGCAATGGAGCTTATAAAGCAACATGGAAAACATTTATGATATACTCTTAAGAAATGTATTATATATAGAATCTAAGTATAGAATATAGAATATTCTATATATAATATATATATTCTATATAATATATATATAGAATCTAAGTATAATTATGTAAAACCTACATATGCAAAAAGACAAGAAATAACACCAAATAATGGTGTTTGGGGAGAAGTAGAATTTTTTTCAAGTTTCCTAGGGCATTAATCAGTTTATTTTACGGTATAAAATTATATAATGTGTGTGTGTGTTGTTTGTACAGAGATACATTAAAAACAAAAGCCAAGAAGAAAAAGCCCAGTACCTTTGGTGTGTCTGTCGAGGTTTCTGTAGTTGAGGGACAGCTGTCAAGGTCCCCTGAGAGGGCATCAATGGGGTCCTGGGCACCTGCAGGTTTCTGAGATATCAACAGAAATAACCATCAAGATTTGCTTTTTGGAGAAGCAAGGGAAAGATGCTTTGTGGGCCATTTCCCCACAGCCCTGAAAATGTGTTCAAAGCAAAGCCTTGCTGCATTCTTTTCCTAACAAACTATTATAAAAGAGATATTAAAACAGGAAAATCTTGACAGCTCCATTTTCTTCCACTCTGTTGTACAAGGTGCTGAGTATTCTCTGAGCTATGATGTTCTAATCTGGAAAATGGAACTGCCTATGTTGAGTGGCTCTTGGGAAGACAGAAATAATATACTCTTATATACATGCCTTGGCATCAGACCAAGCACAAGGCAGGCATTCACTGAATTTTAGATTTCTAAAATGTGAAGGCTGCAGCTCGAGGTTAAAAAAATTGTTTCTGGAAATACACAGCTATGATGTTTACCTCTGATGCCTCGGGCTTCTCTGATGCCTTTGGCTTCCCAGGTGCGCCCTTAGAAACAAAGCAGACCGTTGGTTAAACAAATTGTTGTAAAGGTTTTACTCAGGCGTAAGTCAGTATTTACATGATCTTTATCCAGTGGAGTTCAGTCATCCCCCTGCATCTGTGGCTTCTGCATTGGCAGATTCAACCAACCAGCAGATTGAAACTATTTGGGGAAACAGAATTCTAGGAATTTCCAAAAAGCCAATCTTGAATTTGCCACATGCTAGCAACTACTTATGTAGCACTTGCACTGTATTAGGTATTCTGAGTAATGCAGAGATGATCTAAAGTACCCTCAGATTTTGGTCTCTGGGGCTCTTGGAACTAACCCCCCTCCTAGATACCAAGGGACAACTGTGTACTTTGCATAACTGATAAACCTGGGTCCATATTATCGCTTCACCAGCTTTGCTTAATGACTATCTCATAACTATTTCAATAGCCTTGGGGAAAACGCAAGGATGAGTCTGTTCCTGGAAGTGAAAGAAATACTATTTTAGCAACTCTGTCACTGCTTAACTCTAGTTAAAACATCACAAAAAGTAACTTGTGTTTTTATGTCTTATTTGCTGTTTTACTATATACGTATCCACTACAGCTTATTACACTTCAGAAGGATTTGAGGCACTGAAATGGTCTATAGGTGATTTTTTTTCAGTGAGGATTACAAGGACAGCTCATCAGGGATTTTTCCCATCGACAAAGGCCAGGACACTCATGAATACATTTCCCAAAGAACACAACAGGGTCAGATGGGACCGTCAGAGCAGGGGACATGCTAGCAAGGTGCACACGCGCTGTCATGAATACTGAATGCAAGCGAGGGGAACTGATTTCTGTAACAGAAGACAGTGAAGCTGATAGTACTCTATACAGTCAAACCCTTCACAAATCATCAGTGCAGAGAAACTGTCATTTGGACTTCCTTGTTTTTATCTGATGAACAGATCTGTAAAGGGTTATTTAACATCTAGAAGCCAAATAGGAAGGGGCAGGGAACACAGCAGGCTGACCAGGAGAGACACAAAGACAGATAAACTTCTTGACGATACTGTTGCTGTACTGAGATAGAGCAACAGAGCTTTCGATTGGGAATATGGTTTTGCTGGTCTTCACTCTCAACGGCACTGGTGGGGGTGGTGTTGGGGAAGAAAGAGAGACAGCAGGCCTTGGATCGTATTTGCCCCATGAATTATTTCCATCCTAGCTCTTTTTCTGTTCTGCTTCAACAGAGAGACTCTGTGTCAGGTAAGATTACAAATATCATTCATTGTTATTACAGCCTTTTCTTGCAGAGAATTCATCTGTGTACCTGCCTCGGAATCACTGTTAAGCATCAGCGAGTGATGGAACATTCTTCAATTCTCTCTACGCCACAGTGCCCAGCACAGTAAACATCCAAGGATACTGGCTCAAATAAATACTAAACAGAATTCTAGACAGCTTGCTCAGTGGGGACAGATGAACTGTGTCAGTCACATTACATTTTCATGTTATTGTTACAGTGTTCTGTTCAAGTGAGGTTGGAATCTCAAAAGCTTTGGAGTATAGATCCAACCTGGACACCACCTTCATTTACCTCCTTGTTGTCATCCAAAAGATGTTGGTATTTAGGTGGGATGGTGTCATCTCTTTCTCCCAGCTTGTCTCTGTGTTCAGCTTTGGCTTTTTCCTGTAAACATTGAACATACAGAATTACTATTCTGTTCTACCTTCATCTAGCACATTCGAAAATGCAGCATTCAGCATTTATTGGATATTTCTGAGGCAAAACATAGTCCCTCTAAGTTTTATAAGTAACTTAGAGCAACAATGTCAACAGATTTCCAGTTGATGGAAAAAAAGCAAACCCAGTGCTTCTGTTTGTCATTCCACACCTATGAATTTTCTACTTGTATTTTAAACTGAAATAAGCTTTTAAGTAATTATTCTCAGTCACTCAGTCATGTCCAACTCTTTGCGACCCCATGGACTGCAGCATGCCAGGCTTCCCTGTCCATTACCAACTCCTGGTGTTTACTCAAACTCATGTCCATCAAGTCAGTGATGAATTCTCCAGGTAAGAATACTGGGTTAACATTCCCTCCTCCAGGGGATCTTTCCAACACAGGGATCAAACCCAGGTTTCCTGCATTGCAGGTGGATTCTTTACCAGCTGAGCCACCAGGGAAGACCAACTCCAGGCAAGTCAGGGCTATCAGTTCAGTTCAGTTCAGTCACTCAGTCATGTCTGACTCTTTGCAACCCCAAGAGTCGCAGCACGCCAGGCTTCCCTGTCCATCACCAACTCCCGGAGTTCACCCAAACTCATGTGCATCGAATCAGTGATGCCATCCAGACATCTCATCCTCTGTCGTCCGCTTCGCCTCCTGTCCCCAATCCCTCCCAGCATCAGAGTCTTTTCCAGTGAGTCAACTCTTCGCATGAGGTGGCCAAAGTATTGGAGTTTCAGCCTCAGCATCAATCCTTCCAATGAACACCCAGGACTGGTCTCCTTTCGGATGGACTGGTTGGATCTCCTTGCAGTCCAAGGGACTCTTAAGAGTCTTCTCCAGCATGATAGTTCAAAAGCATCAATTCTTCGGCGCTCAGCTTTCTTCACAGTCCAACTCTCGCATCCATACATGACCACTGGAAAAACCATAGCCTTGACTAGACAGACCTTTGTTGTCAAAGTAATATCTCTGCTTTTTAATATGTTATCTAGGTTGGTCATAATTTTCCTTCCAAAAAGTAAGTGTATTTTAATTTCATGGCTTCAATCACCATCTGCAGTGATTTTGGAGCCCCCAAAAATAAAGTCTGACACTGTTTCCACTGTTTTCCCATCTATTTGCCATGAAGTGATGGGACCAGATGCCATGATCTTCATTTTCTGAATGTTGAGCTTTAAGCCCACTTTTTCACTCTCCTCTTTCACTTTCACCAAGAGGCTTTTTAGTTCCTCTTCACTTTCTGCCATAAGGGTGGCTGCTGCTGCTGCTGCTAAGTCACTTCAGTCGTGTCCGACTCTGTGCAACCCCATAGACAGCAGCCCACCAGGCTCCCCCTGTCCCTGGGATTCTCCAGGCAAGAACACTGGAGTGGGTTGCCACTTCCTTCTCCAATGCATGAAAGTGAAAAGTGAAAGTGAAGTCACTCAGTCATGTCCGACTCTTCGAGACCCCATGGACTGCAGCCCACCAGGCTCCTCCATCCATGGTACCCTCCAGGCTAGAGTACTGGAGTGGGGTGCCATTGCCTTCTCTGCCATAAGGGTGGTGTCATCTGCATATCTGAGGTTATTGATATTTCTCCCAGCAATCTTGATTCCAGCTTGTGCTTCTTCCAGCCCAGCATTTCTCATGACGTACTCTGCACATAAGTTAAATAAACAGAGTGACAATATACAGCCTTGACGTACTCCTTTTCCTACTTGGAACCAGTCTGTTGTTCCATGTCCAGTTCTGCTGCTTCCTGACCTGCCTATAGGTTTCTCAAGAGGCAGGTCAGGTGGTCTGGTATTCCCATCTCTTGAAAAATTTTCCACAGCTTCTTGTGATCCACACAAAGACTTTAGCATAGTCAATAAAGCAGAAATAGATGTTTTTCTTGAAGTCTCTTGCTTTTTCAATGATCCAGCGGATGTTGGCAATTTGATCTCTGGTTCCTCTGCCTTTCCTAAAACCAGCTTGAACATCTGGAATTTCACAGTTCACATATTGCTTAAGCCTGGCTTGGAGAATTTTGAGCATTACTTTACTAGCATGTGATATGAGTGCAATTGTGTGGTAGTTTGAGCATTCTTTGGCATTGCCTTTCTTTGGGATTGGAATGAAAACTGACTGGAGAAGGGAATGGCAAACCACTTCAGTATTCTTGCCTTGAAACCCCATGAACAGTATGAAAAGGCAAAATGATAGGATACTGAAAGAGGAACTCTTCAGGTCAATAGGTGCCCAATATGCTACTGGAGATCAGTAGAGAAATAACTCCAGAAAGAATGAAGGGACAGAGCCAAAGCAAAAACAATACCCAGTTGTAGATGTGACTGGTGATAGAAGCAAGGTCCGATGCTGTAAAGAGCAATATTGCATAGGAACCTGGAATGTTAGGGCAAATTGGAAGTGGTCAAACAGGAGATGCCAAGAGTGAACATCGACATTCTAGGAATCAGCAAACTAAAATGGACTGGAATGTGTGAATTTAACTCAGATGACCATTATATCTACTACTGTGGCCAGAATCCCTTAGAAGAAATGGAGTAGCCATCATGGTCAACAAAAGAGTCCAAAATGCAGTACTTGGATGCAATCTCAAAAACGACAGAATGATCTCTGTTCGTTTCCAAGGCAAACCATTCAATATCACGGTGATCCAAGCCTATGCCCCAACCAGTAACCCTGAAGAAGCTGAAGTTGAACGGGTCTATGAAGACCTACAAGAGCTTTTAGAACTAACACCCCCCTCCCCCCGCAAAAAAAAGAGGGCTATAAAAACTTTCAATTTAAATGACTTTTTTCTTGTACCTTGACTTTATCCTCTACGGGTTTATTCTCATCTGGATCAGGCTGTCTTTGCCCGAGACTGTCAGAAAGTTGATCCAGGGCATCGTCAAGTTCTTTGTTGTCACGCTGCTAAAAAGTAAATCTGAATTAGTCACTGGTTAGCCACCTTAGGTCACCTGCAGCCCCAACGGTGCCTCTGAGACTTCCGTAAGCTCGTGGGTTCTCCCCAGGGAGGGGGCAGGTGGCAGAGGCGCCGGCTCTGTGTCCCTCACTTCACTCAGCACCTCTCTGCACCTGTCTACCCTCCCCACCCCTAGATGCCTTTTTCTTCCTAGAAAATAGGTCCTTCCTAAAAAGATGGGGTTCTTGGCCCGATTTTCTAGAAGTCTTATGATGCCTTCAGTACATGTAACATTACGTTCTCCACAAAATCACTAAGTTTACTCTTTGATTCCCAAGTGTATTGTTGTAAATAAAGCTTTATACCTAGTTTTAATGATAGCTTCAAATAAAATATTAACTAAAACTAAAAACTCTGACGGAGGAAGTGATGGGAAAGGGATCATTCTAAAACATACTGTGGAAGGCCAAAAAGGTTTTTTGATTGTGGATGTTTCTTAATAGCCTCGATCACTATTCTAGGGACTCCTAAACTCCGAGTATTAAGAACTGAAGTGTAAACGGCAGCCTGGTTATTAATGAGTCTTCCTTCTGTTGCACAGGGACTTTTGTCACTGTGGGTGTGTGTGCAGACATACACACAGACACATGGAGAGAGGGCTTTTTACTGGTTTAAGTGCTTCATGAGCGCCCAGGATTATAGCAGCGAATGGTGGCGCCGCCCACAGCCAGATCTGGGCTTTGTCATTTGTGCCTCTGGATATTTTCAGATGATCCCACGACTGACCCAACAGGAGGAAAATTCACTCAGAATCTCAGAGTGCAGCAGGAAGCAAGCTTTGATGCTACATCAAAAGGCAAGGGAGCCTAGCTGACTTCACTCAAGCTACTTTGTCTCCAACTAGCCCATGAAGCACTTCTATCTCAACCCAAGGAGCTGGGGGTTTGGTTAGGGCAATCTCTTTATCTTTTGATGTGCCGTGGTCTCCTGCATCATGTATAATTTGGTACCGTAAAGAAAATTAATCAAGGAAGTCAGGAAAAGCTTTGGTTCCACAGTCTTGCCTCAGAACTTATAAATAATTAAAATGATATTGACACTGAGGTTTTTCCATTACTAGCATGAAAATGACAAGTTTTTACTGGTATGACTGGGAGGAAAACAATGCTTTTCTACCACGAGTCTGTGATTTGGTGGGCAGAGAGAAGCTCAAATACTGAGCAATTCCTTAAAGTAAACTTGAGGTTAAATAATGAGTAGTACTTACAGCATTGTATCAGGAAAAATATAAAGGAAGGAAACATTGTCAAGAAAGCTAAACAATTAAAAAAATCTGAATATATACACAATGTGCATTATTGCACTTCAATTCTAATAAAGCAACAATATATTAAGCTCCTTCAGTGTGTGTAAAATACTTTCACAGGAATTGTTTTATTTAATCATTTTAGATAGTCTCTGTCATCTCCCTCTCTCACCAGTCTTACCTCTTCTGAAACAGAAGGTGACTCTGGTAACAATTTTGTTGACCCTCTAGTTGCTGCTCAAAACCCAAGTACTTATAAGCCATGCTGCTTACCGTAGTGCTGGGGGGTGGACCGGCTGCCTGGGTGGTTGGAGCTGGGGTTTGGGAAACCACTTCAGAGACGACAGCTGAAAGTTTAGCATCTTCAAATTGCTTTTGTAAGAAAACAATCACAAAAAAAGATTTAACCCGTAATATGTTGTAGCAAATTATGCCCACAATGCCACTACTTAAATAAAACCCTCGGGACAGCTTTATGATGGTTGTTCTCTTGATCCGAATGGAAGTACAGCAACACAGCAGCTTAAGAGCCATTTTATTCTACTTTCTACTCCAAGCATTATTTTATACAGTTTCCTATTTTCTCTTCCTGCTTATTATCCTAAATATTCAATAAGCTAATTATTTAAGAGTTTTATGGCTTATACATTTCTTGTTGCACATTTAGGTTGATGGAAGTGTTTTAGCTTTGCTCTTTGTAATGAGTTGCTCTGAGTAAATTTTAGAAGTGGCTCTCTCTCTGTATGGTGCTAGCTATATTGTACCAAAAACCTTCTCTTTAAAAGCTGCTAGAAAATCATGCTGCTAAAAGCAGTGAATGGGTATGCCTGTCTCCAATAGCCTTGCTTGCCTAAATTAGATACTTATCCTATTTTTAATTCTGTATAAGTGCTGCTGCTGCTGCTGCTAAGTCGCTTCAGTTGTGTCCGACTCTGTGCGACCCCATAGACGGCAGCCCACCAGGCTCCCCCGTCCCTGGGATTCTCCAGGCAAGAACACTGGAGTGGGTTGCCATTTCCTTCTCCAATGCATGAAAGTGAAAAGTGAAAGTGAAGTCGCTCAGTCGTGTCCGACTCTTAGCGACCCCATGGACTGCAGCCCACCAGGCTCTTCCGTCCGTGGGATTTTCCAGGCAAGAGGACTGGAGTGGGCTGCCATTGCCTTCTCCAGTATAAGTGCTACTATTGCTTTAATATTTGGCATACAGGATGAGGTTTTAGTTGTATCATTTTTTCCTTATTGTTAAATAGTATATTATTTTAGAATCTTTCTGAAATAATGACGTTTCTCACTTTAAAGATATACTAAATCTGTCATTGATGGGTTATTTTCCCATTGGCTTTTGGCTTCACTTTCTGAATCAGAACTTTACTTTTTAACATTACTGTATAATAAATCCGGGCACTTAGTTGGATTAATCTTCCCTGAAAATAAAATGCTTTTCAGTTTTTTCCATATTTTTATGCATTTATTTTTCAAATATATTGGACAGCTCAATTTTAAATTCTCTTTCCATGCATATCCTTGACAGAGTGCATGGCCACTGGTTCTATTAGTTACACTGTTGAAAACATCCACTGTGCTGGACCATATTTCCTGATGGAATACATCTTTAATGGCCACAATGGGTTGAGGGCCGCTAATTTCATGACTGTTTCCTCATCTGTCATGTCGGATTCTAAGTCACAGGTTTCCACTTATTTCTGCTACCCTAAAAAGTGAGGCACTAAAACCAGGACTCTCAGGAGACTTACAGGCGATGATGTGTCTGAGCGGACAGTGAAGTCCTTGGACAGAGCATCGAAGAGGACGTCTTCACTCAAGGGCTGCAAAGAACCAGGAGACGTGTCAGCAAACACTACCTCGTCAGTCTCCTCTCCAAAGTACTGTCACTGCGTATATGCTGATCAGCTCGTTACACAGAAAGCTCTGCCCTTCCTAAATTAACCATCAGGACTAAAGGAGAAAGATACACTCAGAGAAAAACTGGCTTGCTTACTGGGAGCGGTTCCTTGACCTCTTTTGGCAGCAGTGGTTTTCCGTCTTTATCCTGTGCAGGCGGAGAAAAACATGGCATTGAGTCATTTCACATGTATTCTAAGTGTGCACTCTGTAAACAGCATCAGAGGTTGACAGGTTATAGCTGATGATGTACATTATGAAGTCGATTCCTCATTCCAGGAAATATTCTCTCACCAGGAAATAAGCTCTCATGAGCTCATGTCAAGAAGCAGCTGACAGACATCCCCTAGGCATGGGGGCTGCTAATGGGGATGCCAACTCCAGAAGCCCACGGACAGCGGCTGCTGTGGTGTGTGGCACAGCGTGCACAGGGCACTGAGGGGCACGGGGATGAGACCCGCACTGGCCTGGGAGGGGGCTTTGCACGAGTTGCCTGGGAAAAGCCGGGTAACTTTAGAGGCAGTGCATCCAACCACTATGCACCGACTCTGTGCCAAGCACCGATACAAAACACTGGGAAAATTCACCCTAGGGGTGTGATGCTCAAAACTTACAGTTCAGATGATGCCAACCTTCAAATGACCCTAAGTGCCACATCTGAGTAATGGGACAAAATCAATAAAGCATTTGGGGCTCTTTAGTAAAAGGCCATTTATAAATAAATGGTAAAACCCCATTTATCTACACATGCAAAAATGTGTAAGCACAAGATTCTCTGTTTGTACACACAGTTAACCCTTGGATAACTGCAGAGGTTAGGGCACGGACATCCCAAGCAGCTGAAAAAAATCCATGTGTAATTTACACCTGGCCCTCAGTATCCTCAATTCCGTATCTGTGGATTCAGTCAACCACAGAAGGTGAGATGCTGTAGTGTTTACTAGTGAAAAAAGTCCCAACAGAAGTGCACCCAGGCAATTCAAACCCGTGTCACTCCAGGGTCAACTGCACAGTTCCCCTGATACACTGATCAAGGTGGTTTTCATTTGCTTTGTTAACATTCGAGGAGATGCAGAGGTCAAGAGTATCACCAGCTTCCCTTTCTTCAAAGTGCTTTCCCCCATTTCCACGTCCTCTGTGTCCTCATGGACCTTCTGATCACTGTCCAGTTAGGAGGGGAACAGAGTCCAGGGTGCGCTGTCTGCCACCCCTTAGCTGCCAAGGCAGCAAATCTCCCAAGGGGCACACAGGAGTGTAGACGGGGGGCACACTTGCTCCACACTCACACTGAGATCACCCCAAGTTTGGAAGGGGAAACCTGCAGTCTACCTGGAGGAGCTGACTCTCCTGAGGAGGCCTGATGGGAGCAGTTGAAGAACAACGCAAGATTTAACCCCGAGATCAAGCAGCACCTGGACATGTTATGAAGCCATAGGTAATTCATAATGGGTGAGATCCATAGTTGAGGATGAGACAACCACAGAATAAAGTGGTCAGGAAAGCTAATTGGCCACATTCTTAGAAGCTACGATGAAAATCCAGCAAAGGGAGAGAGAAAGTAACCAACCTTCAACCTCCTACTCTAAAGAGAATTACAGGCACTTGACCAGCTTTATCGAATGTGACAGCTACTTACGGGCCACGTGGTCTAAGAAATTTATAAACATACAAGCCCAAACAAATAGAAATGCCATGGTTTCAACTGAATTGTGAAATGCAGAAAGGAAGCAGACTAAAGGGACCCAGCATAATAAACTTTTGATCAGGGAGAGTGCTCAGTATAGTTCCTATCTTTGCCACATAAATGGACTAGTGCAAATCAATGAATACAAAGAGTATCAATTTGATTTTCCTGCATTATTCATGAAGTCTGGTAGAATATTCTCTTAAGTAGTGGTCTATCCCATATCACTTATTCTGTACAATCTGTATACTCAAAATAAAGGAAATGGGTCAATTTATCACTGGCTATATTGAGTTGCTCAGTCATGTCTGACTCTTTGCAACTCTATAGACTGTAGCCTGCCAGGCTCCTCTGTCCATGGGAATTCTCCAGGCAGGAATACTGGAGTGGGATGCCATTTCCTTCTCCAGGGGGTTTTCCCGACCCAGGAATTGAACGTGGGTCTCCTGCATTGCAGGCAGATTCTTTACCATCTGAGCCACCAAGGAAGGCCATATCACTCACTATAATACAATGTCAAATGGGCTATTTTTCAACTTTATCTAAGTTTTGTAAATCCTTCTTCAGGAAGTAATTGGTTCTCAGACGGTCAAGCGTCTGCCTGCAATGCAGGAGACCTGGCTTCGATCCCTGGGTTGGGAAGGTCCCCTGGAGAAGGAAATGGCAGCCCACTCCAGTATTCTTGCCTGGAAAATCCCATGGATGGAGGAGCCTGGTAGGCTACAGTCCATGGGGTCACAAAGAGTTGGACACGACTGAGCGACTTCACTTTCCTTTGGTTTTCCTATCTATCCATATAAAGATTTCCTGAGTTTTGTTTATTTCTGGTATTGTAACAAACCACGTATCAGACAAGAAAATCTTAGACTTCTTTCCCCTAAGGAAGGAGTGACAAGCCACTGACAAATATTTTGGCTTTACAGCGGGTGTGCTAACAGGATGTGAGTTAAGTAATACTACTTGATGTCTGAAATACTAAGAAACACGACTTCTATATCCCGGGTCTGTTCCATGTCCCTTCTTCACGTATATGAAATTCAGTATGAATGAAAATAAGTTAGAAAAAAAGATCTCGGCCTGTTTACCTTGGCTTCTTCTAATCTGTAATCAGGAGGAATCGTTTCTTCTTTTTCACCAAGTTTCTCACGATCCTCTTCTTTGGCTTTCTCCTGAATAAAAATTAAACCGTTTTCATTGTTAGTACCTCGTTCTCTGATAAAGTGGATACCTGAGTGGCTAAATCCGAGGTCAGTGAATCCATTGTGAGGTTCCCACAGCAACTGTATCTTGACGCTGTGTCCTCCTGGGTTAGCAGGCTCAGAGACCACTGTTTTCAGCCTGCCGGGTTAAGGGGCAGCTGTGAGGAGCGGCAGGCAGTACCACTTCCCGCCTTGGTCCTTGGCAATGGAAACCAGGTGGACAAGGTGAGACTCAGAACTCCGATCTCTGCACGCCAGCCATCCACTGCTGCACCTAAACACTGGTGCTCACTCTGGTTTCACTTATTAAACAGGACATGCACCGTAACAGAGGAATCCAGCTGGCCATGTGTTGCAGGAATTTTTTTTTTTTAAAACTGACTTATTTGGGGAGTTGGGCTGGCCAATGATAGCTCCTTTCTAGAAGTTTCTGAGCTGCCATTACCTTGACTTTATCCTCCACAGGCTTTCCGTCTTCTGGATCTGCTTCCTTTTTGCCCAGGCTTCCAGCCAAGGCTTCAACAGCATCGTCTGGCACCATGCCCTTCTGAAAGCACAGCAGCGGGTATACTAAATAGATGGTTAACCACGCCTTTTAAAAGAGACTACAACAAACAACTCAGATGAGCATATCTTTCTTTCAGGCCTAGATAAGAAGCACAGGTTATCTTTTAATAATTTGGAAAATCTACAGAATTAGAATCTAGGTTTAAAAAAACTGACGTGTTAAAAATGAGGGCAAGTTTCTTACATTAAACATTAAGAGTGTGCAATTTGTGAGCTGGCACTGAGAAGCTTATAAGATCTAAGCAGCACTCTGGTTCAGGAATAAGGCAGTTCACTGAATGGGGAGGTCCACGGAGAAGCCGAAAGCCAGGAAAGAAGAAAAAGACGTGATCTTCAGGCGACTGTCCTAGAGATGGCACAGGAAAGAGGCCCAGAAAAGCCCTCGAGAGGACCTTTTTCCCACTGAAACAGCCAGGCCTGCCCTGGAGGCAATGACTCCAGCTGAGCCTGTAGGCACAGAAGCCTGTGTTCTCTGTGTGGCTTCTACTGGTCAGAGTGGACTCATGCCAGTTCAGATGACGGTCTGTGTGACCTACTAACCTGAGGGACACAGTGAGAGCAGTCTGCCTGTGATCCAGCTGATGAAAATGAAACATGCTCCTTATGATACAGTAATAACACTGGACACAGTGTTATTAAAAAAAAAACAAAACTGGATGAACACAGAATGTAAATGGCATAAAGGGAAAATAAAGAATAAATTATGTTTGGGCTAAAAGGATTGCTGCTGCTGCTAAGTTGCTTCAGTCATGTCCGACTCTGTGTGACCCCATAGACGGCAGCCCACCAGGCTCCCCCGTCCCTGGGATTCTCCAGGCAAGAACACTGGAGTGGGTTGCCATTTCCTTCTCCAATTCGTGAAAGTGAAAAGTGAAAGTGAAGCTGCTCAGTTGTGTCCGACCCTCACAGACCCCATGGACTGCAGCCTTCCAGGCTCCTCCGTCCACGGGATTTTCCAGGCAAGAGTACTGGAGTGGGGTGCCATTGCCTTGAGCTGGCTTTTTTCAAACCACAGGTCACGATCCATACGTGAGCAGCACTTAAATCAATTAATTTAGCAGGTGCTGGTCAGGCTTATTTTTAATGAAGAATATAAAATTGAATACATCATGCATATCAAGGATAAGTACCATTGACTAAACTATTGTTCCTACTGTGTGGGTTGCAGAATTGATGAATTTGCCACAGTTGGTCTTGATCCAAAGTAAAGGCTCCTGAATTAAACAGTCTCAAAGATTATTCTTATCGTAAAAGATATATGACCTCACATGGAGTACATATTGGAGTAAAAGCGTCTTTCTGTTTTCTATAGCTTAGCTACCCTCCTAAGAAAACTTGTTCTGCTGCTAAGCTGCACCACAAAAGATCACCAGGGAATAAAGGGCAGTTAAGTGGGAAGGGACGGAGAAGGCAATGGCACCCCACTCCAGTACTCTTGCCTAGAAAATCCCATGGACAGAGGAGCTTGGTAAGCTGCAGTCCATGGTGTCACTAAGAGTTGGACATGACTGAGCTACTTCACTTTCATTTTTCACTTTCACACATTGGAGAAGGAAATGGCAACCCACTCCAGTATTCTTGCCTGGAGAATCCCAGGGATGGGGGAGCCTGGTGGGCTGCTGTCTATAGGGTCGCACAGAGTCGGACACGACTGAAGCGACTTAGCAGCAGAAGTAGCAGCAGCAAGTGGGAAGGGATTTATCACCATCTAGTGGTTAGAATATTCATTGGAAAAGGACTGATGCTGAAGCTGAAACTCCAATACTTCGGCTACCTGATGCAAAGAACTGACTCACTGGAAAAGACCCTGATGCTGGGAAGGATTGAAGGCAGAAGGAGAAGGGGACGACAGAGGATGAGATGGTTGGATGGCACCACTGACTCAATGGACATGAGTTTGAGTGAACTCTGGGAGTTGGTGATGGACAGGGAGGCCTGGAGTGCTGCAGTCCATAGGGTCACAAAGAATTGGACACGACTGAGCAACTGGACTGAACTGAATGGTTGGAAACTCCATAGATTCCCCCCTCCCCCCCAGGGACAATAAACATCCCTGATGTCTTCAACCTGCTTGGGATTGTAACCAAGAGTTGCTGGGGTCCCCAAGTATTAGCCAAGCAATCTCATTGCTACCTGATCCCAGTCACTCGCTCACACTTTTGTGTTCTAGTCTCTGCTGCAGAATCATTGGAAACCAACGCTGCCTTATTCTGTGTCCTCTGGCTCAAGAAATAAGTGAAACAGCATTAGAAGAGCTAGGAGAAGCAGCAGTCTTAATAACTAATGGGTCTAGAAACAGGACTATGGACAAAAGCTTCTATCTCCATTGTCAAGTTCAGAACTAGAACTCAAATCTCCGGATGTGCTCAAAAACTTTCTTTTTCTACCACAAGAATGCAGACAGCAGACACTCATCCCCGCCCTCCTGGCTTACTGTCTGCTTTTGCTCGTTCATCCTCCAGCCTCTCTGGAGTTCTCTGACCTTTATCACATTCTGCGCCTATTGTTTCTGGCTCCCGTGGGTGTCACAACCCCAGAAATGCCAACTGACCTCAGTGGTGAGAAACTCCGCAACCGTGGTAACCAGAGTTGGTGGAGTAGAGGCCCAGGAGTAGGGGTAAGAGAATGGCTCTCTTTTTTTTCCTGCTCTCCAATGCTTGACTCTCTACAGTCAAGGTAAAGCTGGAAAGGAGCTAACTTGCTCTTAAGCCCTGGCAGTCACACTCAGGATGATAGGTAGTGGCCATGTTTAGGTACGAGAGTTCTGCACTGGAATGTTGGCTACTGTCTTTTACTTCAATCGCTGATTCTGTCCCTACTGCCTGCACAGTTTCTGCCAAGATTCTCTCTCCCACTTCTGTTCTTTACCACTCTGGCCTGTGGCCTGACTCCCACAACGTCATAGTTTTTGGAGGGTACCCTGAGAATCTCCCACGCAAAAAACGAGGTCACATCCTGTCCAAGGCAGAAGAGAGACTGTGACGGGATTTGCCGATGGCACCCAGGATTCCCTGGCAGGAAGCACCCACTCAGGGTACCCAGGACACACGTCCCACACCTTCCCCAAGGCCCTCTTCTCTCAAACAACTAAATGCACAGACCCCAGTATCCCAAGGGCTCCATATCTCTGTGCTGGCCTGACCTGGGCTCACTGGTCTCCCCAGGAAACAGTGCTGTTCCTACTTCTCAGCAGGATCCTGTCCTCCACATGCAAGCCTTTCCAAGTTCCTCCAGGAGAGGAGTTTCTTCACCCACTTTCCTTTTTCCACAGGAGAATGATCCAACTGAGCTGTGAGTGTCAAACCTGGCCCATATCCACACTAGGCTTGAGGGGAACTGAGTGCAGGACCCTATCTTAAATCTAGCTGAGATTCTGAAGGGTGAAGCGAATTGCTCAAGGTCCATTCAAAGTTCATTTTCCTCATTAATAAGAGAGACATGATCAGAACAGACTTCACAGTGTCCTCATGAACATTTAATGAGAAGATACTGCAAAGAATCTAGAAGATAGTTATTTAGCCTGTAGATTCACTAAGTCTATAGTAAGGAAACATGGTTCCATCAGCTGGTATCCTCTGAGTCAGAATCTACTTGCTAATGAAAACAGAAGAATGCAGATTCAACCAGTTAAATATCACACTTCATACAAAAGTCAAAAAGTCAGAGACACAAAAAGAAGAAAGGGAAAGGAAGTGAGTCCATCTTTCGCCATTCAGTTGGGAGAAAAAAGGAGTCATGATGATAAAGGTTCTTCTGCGTTCTTTGTGTATTCACAGAATTCTATGTATACACAGAACTGTACAAAAAAGATCTGCATGACCCAGATAATCATGATGGTGTGATCACCCACCTAGAGCCAGACATCCTGGAATGTGAAGTCAAGTGGGCCATAGCATCACTATGAACAAAGCTAGTAGAGGTGATGGAATTCCAGTTCAGCTATTTCAAACCCTAAAAGATGATGCTGTGAAAGTGCTGCACTCAATAAGCCAGCAAAGTTGGAAAACTCAGCAGTGGCCACAGGACCGGAAAAGGTCAGTTTTCATTCCAATCCCAAAGAAAGGCAATGCCAGAGAATGTTCACACTACCACACAATGGCACTCATCCCACACGATAGTAAAGTAATGCTCAAAATTCTCCAAGCCAGGCTTCAACAGTATATGAACTGAGAAATTCCAGATGTTAAAGCTGGATTTAGAAAAGGCAGAGGAACCAGAGATAAAATTGCCAACATCTGTTGGATTATGGAAAAAGCAAGAGAGTTCCAGAGAAACATCTAATTCTGTTTTATTGACTATGCTAAAACCTTTGACTGTGTGGATCACAACAAACTGTGGAAAATTCTTCAAGAGATGGGAATACTACACCACCTTACCTGCCTCCTGAGAAATCTGTATGCAGGTCAAGAAGCAACAGTTAGAACTGGACATGGAACAACAGACTGGTTCCAAATAGGAAAAGGAGTACAACAAGGCTGTACATTGTCACCCTGCTTATTTAACTTACATGCAGAGTACATCATGAGAAACGCTGGGCTGGAGGAAGCACAAGCTGGAATCAAGATTGCCAGGAGAAGCATCAATAACCTCAGATATACAGATGCTGCTGTTGCTGCTGCTGCTAAGTCGCTTCAGTCATGTCTGACTCTGTGCGACCCCATAGATGGCAACCCACCAGGCTCCCCCATCCCTGGGTTTCTCTAGGCAAGAACACTGGAGTGGGTTGCCATTTCCTTCTCCAATGCATTTAATTGAAAAGTGAAAGTAAAGTCGCTCAGTCGTGTCCGACCTTCAGCGACCCCATGGACTGCAGCCTTCCAGGCTCCTTCGCCCATGGGATTTTCCAGGCAAGAGTACTGGAGTGGGGTGCCATTGCCTTCTCCGATACACAGATGACACTACCCCTTATGGCAGAAAGGGAAGAACTAAAGAGCCTCTTGTTGAAAGTGAAAGAGGAGAGTGAAAAAGTTGGCTTAAAACAGTCACAAAACTAAGATCATGGCATCTGATCCCATCACTTCATGGCAAATAGATGGGGTAACAATGAAAACAGTGACAGACTATTTTTGGGGGGCTCCAAAATCACTGCAGATGGTGACTGCAGCCATGAAATTAAAAGACACTTGCTCCTTGGAAGAAAAGCTATGACCAACCTAAACAGCATATTAAGAAGCAGAGAGATTACATTGCCAACAAAGGTCCATAGAGTCAAAGCTATGGTTTTTCCAGTGGTCATGTATGGATGTGAGAGTTGGACTACAAAGAAAGCTGAATGCTAAATGATGGATGCTTTTGACGTGTGGTATTGGAGAAGACTCTTGAGAGTATCTTGGACTGCAAGGAGATCCAACCAGTCCATCCTAAAGGAAATCAGTCTTGAATATTCACTGGAAGGACTGATGTTGAAGCTGAAACTCCAATACTTTGGCCACCTGATGCAAAGAACTGACTCATTGGAAAAGACCCTGATGCTGGGAAAGATCGAAGGCAGGAGGAGAAGGGGATGAAATGGCTGGATGGCATCACTGACGTGATGGACATGAGTTTGAGTAAACTCCGGGAGTTGGTGATGGACAGGGAGGCCTGGCGTGCTGCAGTCCGTGGGGTCGCAAAGAGTCAGACACAACTGAGTGACTGAACTGATGATAAAGGTGCAGACTTTTCCATCAGGACAGTCAATAAAAGGTACTTCTGGCTGTTGCTGGGGCTCCAAATCAGCTTGAAAGACACAGGAAAGTGAAGAAGCATGATTATCCACAGTAGCTGAGGAGCTAGAAAGCATATCAAGAGGTTAAAAACAAAACCACCTGAAATAGTGGAAACCTTTAAATCTAGCCTGAGTTTCCAGCTCCTCTCTGGAGCTGTATTATCCTCTCTGGAGGATAATATCCTCCTCCTTGGAGGAGGATAATACTGCTATCTAAGATTTAATTTTTATCTTGTTAGAACAAGGTAATACTTTGGTAAGGATGCAGCAGGAAGGGCAGGGGAGGAAGAACACTGCTTTCTCAAGACATTTCCCAAGGCCCAGAGGGTCACTCACCGCTGGAGCGGCTGTGGGCGGAGCCGACTGCACAGAACACATGGAGGTCCGAGGCACGTCCTCTGCCACGGGCACGGGGGCAGCAGCCGGGGATGCCTGCAGAAAGAAGCAGGCACAACGAAGGATTTCTGAAATACCCAGTTATTAAAATGGGACAACAATGAACCAACAATATGGTCTGCTACCCTACCTGCCGTGAGCATGATTTTCTTGAATGCCTAAGGATCTTGAGCAGCAGATCTCAAGGCATGTTAAACCTCTGCAGCTACCACTATGAAACTTGGTTTTACCTCTTACTTAGGTAGGTTACTTAACCTCTCTGAGACACAGTTTCCACATCTGCAAAATGAGAACAATGACAGTACCTACATCTCAAGGCCTTTAATGAGACAAAACATGCTAAGTGCTTTGCATAGTACGTGGGAACACAGTAAGCTCAAAGATTGTTATCAACTGTCATTATTTAGATGATCTGCCATCATATAATACATAGTTATATAACATAATATTATATAGCTGTACTATGTATATATTGCAATTATGCAATATTTAAATATATCATGTTCATATATCTAACAGCACCCTGTCAGTTGTAAATAGCTAGGTACAAATGCAAGGTAGTAAGACTATCCCGGGGGTTCTCAAAATGAGGTCCTGTGACCACCAACCTCAGCACTGCTAGGGAACTTGTTAGAAATTCAAATTCGTATGCCCCACCTTAACATACTAAATCAAGAATTCTGGGGGTGGGGCTCAGTAATCTGTACTTTGATAAACCTTCCCAGTCATTGTGATGCACACTGAAGTTTGAGAGTCACTATCATTTTGTCACAAGAGTAAAATTTCAAACAGGTTGCTTTTATTCCAGACATTTATGGAAGCAAATTCTATATGCAAGGTGCTTACCAGATCATTAATAGTGTATGATCTCTTCTTTCAAGAAATTTACTATGTAAAAATATGTACACATGTGAGAAGTAAAGACCAAAGCAGCTAAAAGCTTGTTTGCAACAAATGTCCCAACAGGCATATAAAAAGAAAGCATGACAGACTTCCCTGGCGTGTTGTATTCTGCTTCTTAAGAGTTGGAAGTGTGGTAAGGTTTGGGTAGGGACATGCAGGAGACAAAGGCCATATTTTAGCAAAGCCTTTTAGGGCTGACTACAATTTTAGCTGATCTAGAATTTGGAGAGGTTATTCCAAGCAGAAAGAACCACATGAGAAAAGCTTGAAGATACATAAGTACTTAGTGTCAGAGTTTAGTGATGGGGGACACATCTTGGTAGGGAAGGAAGCTGGTGGTGGTGGTGTTTAGTCGCTCAGTCGTGCCCGACTCCCATGTCCCATGGCTCCTCTGTCCATGGGATTGTCCAGGCAAGAGCACTGGAGTGGGTTGCCATTTCCTTCTCCAAACCCAAATAAACAAGTAGGAACTTTTTTGGGAAGCTCTTGGCATTGGAACAGGGGGATGTTGTGGCTACAAGCATGCCTGAGAAAGAATACTGCCAGTGGACACATGGGGTGGGCTGGAAGGAGACCAAAGACAGAGGCCACGGCCGTCTTGAGGTGATTAGTGATGAAAGCTATAAGTAGGTCAGTTACAGAAGCAAGAAGGGAAAGAAAAGCATTGGTGTGAAGGCTCTCCTGAAGGGAATACTTGATTACAGGACTTAAACTGCAACAGTATCAGGGTCAGCTTGGGAAAACAAAGCACATCCATAAACAGGCAAGATGAACACAGCATGTGAAAAAATATGGCAAAACAGGCCTTTTCATCAGCTGCTTCCTGTTAAAATAGTTTCGGTCTCGGCATTTTCAAGATGAAACACTGAAAAACAACCCAAACTGGAGATTTTAAGTTTTAGAAACATACCTCTGTTTTTTCAGTTGGCTTAGATTGTTTTTCTTTACACTTAGACTGGTCAAAATCTTCTGAGAGTTCATCGATGAGTTCTGATTCACTCAGGGGCTGTGATATAAGGAATATTATATAGTATGAAAAGAAATATTTTTTTTTTATTTTGATAGAAGAAAAAATTCTTTCCTAGAGAAAAAGTTTTTCTAGTTAACATATATTAGGCTGCATTTTAGGATCTAAAACCCAAAGCTAATTTATACAGGGCATACATTTCATTTATCAATATAAGATAAATGTCACACAACAAGTAATGAATACTGAACACCGAGTACCATAAAAAATGTTAAAGGTTTATTCAGCTAAAAGTTTTCCTGATACTTCAATTTCAAAGTAATTTTGTTCAAATAAAACTGCCCATTTCCAGTGAAGAGCTGTGTGGGTTTTTTTTATGTGATTGCTTTTTCTACTTCCTATTGACTTCCGTAACGAATAAGTCAGAGGAAACACAGATCATATGTTCCCTTTCTATGAGAACGTGGGTTTGGCAGGAAAGTTCTGTTATCCCTAGTTCCTTCTGGTGAAGTGGTATTATTTATTTACTGCTATTGGTCAAAATCTCCACATGCCCTAATCTACAGACAGATGGCATGTAATTCAGAAGCTCGGCCCCAGAGATGGACAGGCTGAGTTTTGAGCCCTGGCCTTGCTATTTGCTAGCTATTTGACTTTGGGCTACTTACAGGATCCTTTTATGCCTTAATTTCCTCACCTGTCAAATGGGGATAATAATAGTGCCTTCCTCATTCAGTGAGTTCTCAAAATGCTAACACACAAACACCATTTAGTGTGGTGTCAGGCACACAGTAAGTGACTAATAAATGTAGTTGCTTAGTATCATCATGACAGGTCACTATGCTGGTTAATACCAAATTAAGTAAAGGTAGTGTAGAATCAGAGCATTTGATGATGAGATTAGGATCAAAGTAAATGCTAATGACCTAATTTGAGGGCCCTCTTGATATCAGCTCCTATGTTCAATGAATGTCACCTATAAACTTGTAATAGGTAATAATTCATGAGGTCAATAATCATTAAAATGCGTGAAATGGCCAAATGCTGCTGTCAAAGGTTCCTTTCTGCTTAATACTAGGCTGGCATATGAGTCTACACAGTGACATCTGGTCTATGAAAATTATCTGTTTATATCTTACAGTTGTATTGGTTTTTTTTTAAGTATCAGAAAAAACTTATTTCCTCACCTTGGGTTTTTCTTCAGCCTCTGGCAAGAGTGGTTTTCCATCTTTATCCTGTGAATGAAATTGAAAATTCATTAAAAATAAAACAAAAAATTTTGCTCTCCTATCCCATTAAGTTTGTTTTTGAAATTCCAGGATATGAGAGAAGAGACTGTCTTTTTCTGATATGTTCGAGTGAGTTTGTATTTCAAATTAATTTTTTAAATAAAGTATCAGAATAAGGAGCTGAGTTATAAAAATCAAGACCAAATGCTGTAAAGTACAATGCAAGTACTTTTTTTTAAAAGTTACTAGAAAATAATTTCCATCTTTGGATAGGGAAGTAGAATTTTTTAAAAGGTTCTTTGGCAAGAAAGATGCAGCTTCATCAAAGAAATGCTGAAAAAAGGTTTTGATTCTCCAACCAGGGTGAAGAGGTAGATCTCATTCCTATAAAACTGTTTTAGTTGTTTGGACATTCACATTCTAGAATATTTCTTAAAATACTTTATACTTTCCATATATAAGCATTACAACTATTTCCCATCATACATTTATGTGCATTGTTTCAAAGATAAATGACAAATATAATTACAGGGATAAGTCCAGTCTCCTCACACCAAACCAAACCCACTTTCACTGAAGACACTGGTAAATCATTATACGTTTCTCTACCACTTACAAGATCTATGTGCTTTTATCCATTGGCAGTTAGAGAAAATATAAACTCCCAATTATTCCTTCCCCTTTAAGGTTAAGGATCTATGTCAAGTATGGTTAATAGCTGAAACACTTGAATTTGTGGGAATTTTAGTGACCACACACGGTCACTACTTAGGAAACCCTCTTTTAAAGGGTCCAACTGTTCAGGACAGAAAATAAAAGTTTCAGGGTTTCCAGAGTTGTTATCTGAACTCGGCCAGACATGCCCCGAAGCCTCCTGGGGGCAGACAGGGTGCCACGGGACACACGAGCAGGAGCAGCGAGCTGCCGGCACGCAATGAGGTGAGCGACGTACTGTGGCCGGTTTTAATCTGTACTCCGATGGGACTGTTTCCTCATCTTCACCACATTTCTTTACTTTCTCTTCTTTGGCTTTTGCCTGAAGAAAGTGGAGAGGAAAAAAAAAATTGGATAATACAGGTAAAATAAGACATCACTTTATGTACTCCATGGGTGTTGAGGAGAAGACCCAATCAGATTAAAGGGCCTAGTGAGCGGCCGGGAGGAAGTGGTATAGGGAGACTAGAGGCAGAGGAAAAACAAGCCAGCCAGGAGGCCCGGGGAGGCATCCCTGCCCTGTCTCCGTGACCCTGGGAAGCCACCCAGACTTTCTTTACCTCAGTTTCTTCAGCTGTAAAATGGGGCTACTTCTTTAAGAACCCTTACCTAGCTCTCTTGATTTGTAAAGACCAGCAGAGAAAATGAAATAAATATTCTTTGAAGAAAGTTAAGAAGAGTGCACAAGTTAGTTGCAATGATTTTACAGCCTTCATCTGTCACACTCAATGAGATACTTACCCAAGGGGGAGAAAAAAAACCCAAAGCTCAGGAGTGTTAAACTCGTTCAGTGTTAAACAGATGAGAAATGGGAGAGACATCCCATCACAAATCTGGTTGATCCATGGATAACTGGTTTTACCTCTTTTAAAAGAACTCCCTTCAGTAACACCAAGATTCACTGGATTACTGAACCATGAGCAACCGAATGCATGTACGTAAAAGTGCCCTGCCGTAGCAGATCAGTGGCTTTCAGGACGGAACATCTATATTTTAAGCTACTGGTGGGTAATGTGAAGTTTCATGCTATGTAATAATTTGTATCAGTATCAAGACATGGATTTAAATCACAAGCCAAGGAGCTACTGGGCACAAAAGTGTGTGTATGTATGTGTGTGTGTGGGGGGCTGGGTGGTATTTAGCTGATTCTAGCTCACCTTATTGCTCCCATCTACGTCTCAGCCTAAGATCGTGGTTCTCCATCGAATGCTTAGTTAGTTGATTAATTTTAAAATATTAAATGAGCACTTTTAATAAGACAGGTACTTCTTCTAGGCTTTGATATTATAGTTTTATTGTTCTATAGAATAATAACCATCATTAAGGGATGAAAGGATTTTTTAAAAAACTATTTCCAGTTATATTCTATTTCAGGATATAGTGGACGTCCTATTACACCGCAGTTCTCCCCAGTTCAGGGATCTGTGAGGTCTCCAGCTATAAAACAGTCCTCATGGAAGAGTCACCCATATAGGACTGTGCCCCGACTTGGGCTTGTGAACAGTGAGTCATGTGCACAGCTAGATACCTTTCTATTCCTCTTTGATCTTTATATTTCTTAAATGTCTGCACTGTGGTCTGTATTCAATAGGCAATGAAAACAAACATCCCTGAGTTGACATAGTTCCAGACTAGTTAATTGCACTAGAAATGGTGGTGGTTTAGCCACTAACTCGTGTCTGACTCTTCTGCAACTCCTATGGACTGAGCCCGCCGGGCTCTTCTGTCCGTGGGATTTTCCAGGCAAGAGTACTGGAGCGGGTTGCCATTCTCTTCTCCAAGGGATCTTGCAGACCCAGGGATAGAACCCTGGTTTCTTGCATTGCAAGCAGATTCTTTACCAACTGAGCTACCAGCGAAGCCCTAGAATCAGGGGAGATTAATAATGAGGTATCACTACAGAATAAATATGCCATGGTACATTATTTATGAGAACGACAAGCAGGCATGGACCTCCTCTCTGAAGCATCCCCTGGCATAGAATGTGCTGGAGTGGCCGTGGACTCCTATACCATATCAATCTTTATGGGGTTATCACAGCAGTCTACCCAAAGTAGTGAATTCACCATCAGGTACTAAAACTAAGGATCCAGAGGATTAGAAAATCTTCATACTTTATATATAATTAAAAAGGAAAACTAGTGGAAAGAGTGAAAAGGAACTGTTCTTTTTGTTTAAATTTTAAGAGTTTGCTAGCTTCCTAGAGGAAATTTAACACATTCCCTGGTATTAAAAAGCAGAGACATTACTTTGCCAACAAAGTTCCATCTAGTCAAAGCTTTGGTTTTCCCAGGAGTCACATATGGATGTGAGAGTTGGACTATAAAGAAAGCTGAGTGCCAAAGAATTGATGCTTTTGAACTGTGGTGTTGGAGAAGACTCTTGAGAGTCCCTTGGACAGCAAGGAGATCCAACCAGTCCATCCTAAAGGAAATCAGTCCTGAATGTTCATTGGAAGTACTGATGCAGAAGCTGAAAGTCCAATAGTTTGGCCACCTGATGCGAAGAACTGACTCATTGGAAAAGACCCTGATGCTGGGAAAGATCGAAGGCAAGAAGAGAAGGGGACGACAGAGGATGAGATGGTTGGATGGCATCATCGACTCAATGGACATGAGTTTGAGTAAACTCCAGGAGTTGGTGATGGACAGGGAGGCCTGGCATGCTGCAGTCCATGGGGTTGCCAAGAGTCAGACACGACTGAGCGACTAAACTGAACTGGTCCCTCAGAGGGTTAAGAACTTGCCTGCAATGTGGAAGACCTGAATTCGATCCCTGGGTTGGGAAGATCCCATGGAAAAGGGAATGACAAACCACTCCAGTATCCTTGCCTGGAGAAGTCCATGGACAGAGGAGCCTGGCAGGCTACAGTCCATGGGGTGGCAAAGAGTCAGACAGGACAGAGTGACTAATACTTTAATCACTCTACATCCATAAACCCAAACTGTTTAAAACTTATTTTGACATAACTTGTTTTATATCCACTCATCTGATTTTAGTCACTCCTAAGAGTCTTTTCATCCTGGGATTTATGTCTATACGTTCCCTCCCCAAATTATCATCTTCTTAAATCACCCTAATCAAACAGCCCCAAGGCAGAAGTGCCCTTGGTGGGCTGCCACGGAGCCCTCAGTGGTGGACCCCCAGGGTCCTGCCAGGACCATCCTTTCCTCGAGACGCTGTGCCCCCTCGCACCCTGCTGCAAATCCAAGTTCCCCTCCTCCCTGTACATTACTTGGTCCTGGAGGACAAGGGCGGCTTCTCCCACTCCCTTGCCTTCGCCTTCGTAAAGCCTTTCGTGCCATACGGCACCCAGTGAGTCCTCAAAGAAGGTTGACGATAGAAACTGGCCCATTGGGGACCGGGTGGTCCCAAACTCCGGGGGAGCTGCTGAAAGTGACGGAGACCCAGCTTCCTCCGGGAGCCGGAACAGGAAGTGACAGCAGAGGCCGCAGCATTGTGACAGCGGACAGCCACCGGGCCCCACCTGAGGTGGGAGGCGGGCACTCCGGAGGCTCTCCCCACCGCTGCCTGGCCAAGGCTGGCCCCACGACATCCCTGCTTCCCCTCCTCTTTTCCCCCAAGAGGACTCCTCAACAATCCCTTAAAAACTGAAACTTAACATGAAAACTCCTCTACCAAACAGGAGCAACTCCCTAGCTCCATACTCTAAACATGCATTCCTTTTAGTTATAAAGCAATTCTTGCTGGATTTTATTCTAATTGGCAACAAGGTTTCAACACTTTTCCCCAGAGTTATATAAAGGATCTCCCACCCCCATCTGCAGCCATCTCCTCTCTTTCTTTATAAATAGAAGTACCTAGAACCCTTTTGTAAAGACAGATTTCTAATTTCCATATGAGCAGACAACCTGTTTCTCACCAGGCCACCACCTCTATGTTATCTTGTTTAGCCAGGTGTCACTTAAGAATTGGCAAAGGAGATTACTCGTTCATTTGAAGTATTACAATTCTAGATGGTTTATAAGACAAACACTCAAATATCCTTCCTGGTTGTTAACTCCCTGGCAATAAAATACCTGAATTAGCCAGACCCTGAAAGTACAGCAGAACAAAGCACAGTTCATTTGAGATCTCTAATAAAAACAAAAGTGGTACAAAAGTTCTAAACATATGTTGGGCATTAGTTTCGTAACCTTGTAAGCTGCAGACTAACAGGCTTTGTACGTGAACCCCCAGGTCAGTACCTCATCGACCTCCTTAATGGAGCTGGGGTCGAGCTCCGGCTCCGGCTTCCGGGTGCCCAGGGAGGCTGACAGGGCCTCCAGGGCGTGCTCAGTCATGGCATCCTGCGGAGAAGCAAAGAATTCTGTACGTGAAAAACGAGACGCTCTCCTCAACCTCAATAAGCCACCTACATCTTCATGACATTCACATTTTGTCAGTAAATCTCTAGGAATGAGCTGTGGCTTGAGGAAGGACTCTAAGAAGGCAGTGCTACTTGAAACCCAGCAAAAAAAGGAGAAAGAAATAAGAACTTACCGGTGACAGGGAACATGCAATAGGACCCGTTTGCACAGTAACGGGGCTCCTGTACGGGGGTGCACTTCACCTCTTAGCAAGCGAGAGGTGCACGTCGAGTAATAATTGTAAAATACTCGTATCAAAGTACTGTGTTTCTTTTTCCAAACTTAGGTCCCTTAAAAATGACTCTGATAACTCTGTCCTGTAGCCCAGCGGAGCCCAGGAAGCAGGGGGCCCTGAAGTGGCTCACAGCTGTAGGAATTCCCACTCGCAGGGGTGTGGTGCTCTCTGCTCCTCCAGATAAAAAATAAACTGGCCACTCCACGAGCCAGAGGCGGAGCAGCACCCACAGAAAACTCCTCCCTGCAGTATCTGGGCGATCTGCAGATAGGGCAGGTCTTCTCATCCAGCCCAGAGCTGCAGGGCCGCCTTTCAGGATTCCTGAGAAGCAGGTTATAGCTGACTGTGGTCAAGGTGAACGGAGTAACTGCAGCAATGCTCCCTTTGAGGCTCACAGGACTCCAGGCCCTTTAGAAAATCAAGTCAAAGATCTGATGTCCCCAGAGAGTGGTGTCTCTGGGGTCCTGCCCTTCTGTGTAATGTAACAGTGAGACAGTCTTTTCCCACAACCAAGGCACGTGTGCCAAAATCACCCATAAGCATCTGTAGAAACAGAGAAAGCCTGCCCGACCAATATAAGCCTGACTGGTTTCACTATGCCACGCAGGCCCGAGGCCTGAGGGGAACAAAGGAGGTCTATGGGTATAATGCACTATTGAGATTCTCCCCCAGTCAGCTGGATCAGCCTCAGGAAACCAAACTGCTATCCAGGGGACCGTGCTGAAGTTCAAAGAAGTAATTATTGATACCTTTTCCACTTTCCTTTTTTTCTCTTGGGGTGGAGCAGCACTTCTGATCACCTCAGCTGACTGAGCTTTTAAAGCCTCTTCTGTAGATTTCTGAAAAATAAAATACAGAAGAAGGTTTGACTGGCAGATGAAGGAAACATATGAACCAAACGGTAAGAACCAGAAGTAAAAAGCCTTGGCATCTTGGGGCTTCCCTGGTGGGCAGCGGTTAAGAGGCCGCCTTGCAATGCAGGGGACACAGGTTCGCTCCCTGGCCAGGGAAGATCCCACATGCATTGGAGTAACCAAGCCCGTGCACCGCGACCACTGAGCCTGTGCTCTAGAGCCCTCGGGCCACAACAACTGAAGCCTGTGCACCTAGAGTCCTGGCTCTGCAATAAGAGAAGCCTGCACATCGCAACTAGAGAACAGGCCTCGCTTGCCCCAACTAGAGAAAGCCCAAACACAGCAATGAAGACGCAGTGAAGTAAAAAATGAAGTTTAAAAAAAAAGTTGTTGTCTTAAAAGTGGGAGGTAGTTTCTAACAAGTTTCCCTAAGTGCATTAAAAACAATACCTCTTTCTCAGTTTTCTTTGCATCAGCTGTAGGGGAACTGCAGGTGAAGTCGGATGACAAGGCATCGATGGCATCATTGGGCCCCAGGGGTTTCTAAAGAAACAGGCAGCATGATGGGTCACACATGGGAACCATTTAAGTGACAGAACAGATTACAAACCCTGCAAATGGTGAATGCACTTGTGCAAGTCTTTGACTACCAAAGGAGATACTTAATGAAATAACTCAGATGAAAGCCTATGTTTGGGAGGAAATTGGATGCTCAGTGCATATTATTTTTCTGTTTCTCTCAACATACTTGTTACTATGCTGGTAGGATATTCTCATCCTATTTTTAATAATATTTATTCTGTCCTAAAACTTTCTTGTCCCATTCTTCTTTCCCTCAAAAAAAAACTAATTAGGAAATAAACAAGCACTGAAATGACCCCCATCCCCACCCTCTTCCTTTGAATAGATGGAAACTTCATCTGATTTAGAGATCACTATAGTCATAATCCAAAAATACAAAATTGATAACTATTCCCAAAGATATGAAAAATGTTAAATTTGATCTTGGAAGACATTTACGTAAACTCACCAAGGAGTCTGGAGGAGGCCCTGCGATCCCTTCTTCTTTCTGAAACAAATATTAGTTTGATGATACTGAGAAGGCAAGATTAATCCTTACAGTCAGCAAAATGCATACCTCAGTGAATGGGATGGGCTGAACTGTATCCTCCCAAAACTCACATGCTGAAGTCCCATCCCCCAAAACCTCAGAATGGGACTCTATTTGAAGATGGGGCCTTTCAGTTCAGTTCAGTCGCTCAGTAGTGTCCGACTCTTGGCGACCCCATGAACTGCAGCATGCCAAGGCTCCCTGTCCATCACCAACTCCCGGAGTCCACCCAAACCCATGTCCATTGAGTTGGTGATGCCATCCAACCACCTCATCCTCTGTTGTCCCCTTCTCCTCCTGCCCTCAATCTTTCCCAGCATCAGAGTCTTTTCCAATGAGTCATCTCTTTGCATCAGGTGGCCAAAGTATTGGAGTTTCAGCTTCAGCATCAGTCCTTCCAATGAACACCCAGGACTGATCTCCTTTAGGATGGACTGGTTGGATCTCCTTGCAGTCCGAGGGACTCTTAAGAGTCTTCTCCAACATCACAGTTCAAAAGCATCAATTCTTTGGCGCTCAGCTTTCTTTATAGTCCAACTCTCACATCCATACATGACCACTGGAAAAACCATAGCCTTAACTAGATGGACCTTTGTTGGCAAAGTAATGTCTCTGCTTTTCAATATGCTGTCTAGGTTGGTCATAACTTTCCTTCCAAGGAGTAAGCGTCTTTTAATTTCATGGCTGCAATCACCATCTGCAGTGATTTCGGAGCCCAGAAAAATAAAGTCAGCCACTGTTTCCACTGTTTCCCCATCTATTTGCCATGAAGTGGTATTGAATTTAAAGAGGTAATTAAGGTGAAATGACATTAAGATCGGTCTTATTTCAATATGACCAGTGTTCCTATAAAAGGGGGAAGTGCCCCAGAGATCCACATAGGGAAAAGACGACATGCAGATATATACACATGGAAAGAAGATGTAGAGTTATTCCACACGGAGGTATCTACATGTGGAGACCAAGCAGAGGGGCCTGAAACAGAACCAACTCTGCCCGCATCTTGATTCCAGTCTTCGAGCCCCCAGAGCTGTGCGATAGTAAGTTTCTGTGGTTTAAGCCATCCAATCTGTAACACTCTGACATGGCAGCCCCATCAAACTAATACAGTGAGCTTCAGAGTAATGATAGTTTCACAAGCCCCTTATTTTATTTAAGTTAAAATAATTGGATATATTAATGTGATAAAAATCATAATTCCAAAGAGAAAACAATAAGGTGTAAATACGTAACTGCTTAACTTACATTCAGAAGTTCCTTATATTTTGGAGGAAGTGTGGATTCTCTTTTACCCAGTTCCTCTATGTAGGTAGAACTCATTGGATCCTAGGGGAAAAAAAAGTACGTATAGGGATTTTAGCTGAGAATGCTGTATACATAACTCTTAAATCAAAGTACTATTGTATTATTAACTTATGGAACTATTGAGATTAAATACAAATCATTAAGAAGCCAGCAGTTTATGCAACTCTGAAATTTTATGTTTCTACAGATACTTGCCAATATTTAATTGGCTTAACCCATAAATAATGCTATAAAATATTCAAACCAATATATTAAATTTGATTCCTATATAAAATACATTTTTATTTTTAAATAATTTGCATTATCTAATATTTATATACCTATAAAAGAGTAGTTGATAACAATGAATTTCTATATAACTCAATAGATCTAGCTATTTCTTATGTAATGAAAAAAAGTCAGAGTGATGTCTCTGTTTTAGCACTCTCCAATCCAATTTTTCTTCCTTGTTTTCCAGAGATAGCCACCACCCCAAACTTTATCACATCTATCAGTATAAAGCTGAGTATATTTTAAAACAATTATTCCACATGTAAGTATCCATAAACAATATACACCATTACTTTGCTTATTTTCAAGTGTTACATAAATGGTATCAGATCAAATTCTACTATCATTCTGCAGTGTACTATTCTTTATTCAAAATTATGCTTTTGTAATTAAACCATATTGATACATGAACAAACCATTTTAACCACTATAAAGCATTCCACTTGTCATCATCTTGTTTCCTGTTGAATGAAATTATTTCCAAATGTTTCACCTGTTCTTATAACTCCTTACACACTGTGCAAGGCCCCCTCCCGGGAATCTGTCTAGACGTGGAACTGCTGGTTAGAGGGAATGCTTATATTCAGGTGACATCCACAGCCTCTGTCACGTGTCAGACGTCTACACTTCTGCCAATCAGGTAAGTGTGAAGTGCTATCCCTCTGCGTTTTAGTATCATTTTCCCAATTACTAGGGAGACTTTCATGTGTCTACTGGTCAAATTTTCTCCTAATTTTATACTGGATTGTTTTTTTCTCACTTTCAAAAATTTTTCATAAACTCTAGAAACAAGTCCTTTGCTGTGTCTGTTGCAATATTTTCTTCCAATCTATGGAATATCTTTCTTAATACCAAAGAATATATAATTGCTTTTTATGAATCAGGAATAGAAATGAACTGAGGGCAGAAAATATCTAGACATCAGAATAAGTTCAAGTCACAGGATGGAAATATCTGGAAACCATGAGGACGTAAACCTCGAAGACAGAAAGTAAGTCTTTGTGACTCAACAGAGTACATCCCAGCTGTAGTCACAGAAGAAACAAGCAATCAGTGTTTGCTGATCAACACAGCTTGCATAGCTCCCTGGGACAGTTTCCAACCACAACACTCATGTTCATTTGCTACCACGGACGCTAACAACATCCTCTTTCTCTTCAAGTGACAGAACATGGTGCATCCTTGAGTGCATCAGGGCCATGACCTACCAGCCCTCTTACTCACTAGGTACGAATCTTTAGAGACATCAAGGTCACGTACCGAAACTTCTGGTCCAGTATATGTTGTGTTATCTTCTTTCGTCTCTTCAGGTTCTCCTAAAGTGTCTATTAAGTCATCCAGAGCAGTATCCATGTCTGACTGGAAAACAGAGCAGATATGTAAATGCTACTTGCTGCACATCCTTCACTTTGACATTTTAATCATCAAAAAAAATTCTATGTAGAAAAATACCAAACACCAAAAGTTCTTCAGCTATCAAAATGGTTAAAATCTGGCCTGTAATAGAACTTATTAAAGTCCCAGAGTACAGACTCTAGGTTGGCAAGATAGAAAGCCACATTCAAGTAAGAATCACAATTTCAGTAAGTCTAAAGGCATTATTCAGAGAAGGCAATGGCACCCCACTCTTGTACTCTTGCCTGGAAAATCCCATGGACAGGGGAGCCTGGTGGGCTGCAGTCCATGGGGTTGCTAGGAGTCGGACATGACTGAGCGACTTCACTTTCACTTTTCACTTTCATGCATTGGAGAAGGAAATGGCAACCCACTCCAGTGTTCTTGCCTGGAGAATCCCAGGGATGGGGGAGCCTGGTGGGCTGCCGTCTATGGGGTTGTACAGAGTTGGACACGACTGAAGCGACTTAGCAGCAGCAGCAAAATAAGCAGCATTATTAACTAGGGGAACAAGCATATGGTTCATTACGGCTGCCAGACCACTGTACCAATAGTCAAAAGAAAGAAGAAAACAAAATGCAAAGAATGATGACCATGCTGCTATATGAAAGAGGGAAGATGCTTGGTATTTTTAATCAGTTGTTTCCACCTCTTCCAAATAAAATGCATCTCATAAACGGATTGCCCTGTGCTCTTTTATTCATTTGTGGTTTTCTATTCACTTGCTTGTCTGAGGATGTTTACAAATAGAAATTTCCTGAAAGGGATGTTAAATTTATAAGAAGCAACAGTTTATTCTGTCGATATGGGCTTAAAATGGTAAAAGAAACAGTGACTCCACCCTATTTTTGAGGTTAAGAATCATACATTGTGAGACTTCCCCTATAGTCCAGAGGTTAAGATTCTGCGCTTCCATGGCAGGGGGGCATTGCAAGGCAAGGGTTCCATTCCTGGTGAGAGAAGTTCCACATGTCTCAAGTATGGCCAAATAAATAAAACAACTTGTTATTTTTTTAAAAATGATTCATTGTGAAGACTAAGCTGCTTTTAAAGGGAAAAATAACAAGTTGAAGAAAGACCCTTTGCTATTTAATTCAGCTTAAAAATGATCACTTACTTTTTTTTTTTTGGCAACTACCATATATCTACTACAACTTCCGGAACTCACCAGACTGTGTAATAGAATCTGGGGTCTGTTAGCTCTGGGGTGATTCAATTAGAAATTTCAGAATAAAGAAGTACCTGGCATTCTTTAGATTCCTTTAAACCTCTGTTTAAAGAAAGTGCATTTGCAGGAGGGAAACTGGAATGTAAACTCCTCGATATATAACTGGAGTTTTCAGAACACAGGGTTACAATATAAAATGTTACAGACGTACATGAAGAAAGTCACACTTCCGACCCAGTTACATTAGCTTCAAACGACAATTCATTAAAAAGGTCCTTTAAGTTACCCTCACCTCATATTGTTTGCCCTGGAGAAATCGGATCATGACAAACACAGAGACTGTGAATAATACGTATTCAAAAATGCCCTGCTGTCTTCATACCTTTCCAGACGGTTTACTTGGTTTGGATTCAGCTGGTACGGCCGATGCTAACAATTTATTTTCTTTATTCTGGTGGGGTTGAGAAAGAGATAAAAACTCCTCATATACTTTCATCAAGTTTAATAATCTTACATACTTGAAAATGAATACACTATAACATAAATAATATCGCTCATACACTGGACATCTGCTCTGTGCCAGACACTATACGTGTTATATACTTTTCAGAACAGCAGAAGTAATAATAACAATGATATTAATCTCATTTAGTGATGCAACAAACCAGGCTCAGAGAGGCTGAGTCACTTCTCAGGTCACTCAGTAAAGCATAGCACTAGGATTGAATCCAGGTCTACCCATCTCTTTATTGCTCTTGGCTGCCTCTCCCAGGACCCACAGATAGTCTTTGCAACGCTCGTGAATTCTTTCTTATCACAAGGCAGCCACTGCTTCTAGGCGCTGTTCTCTCGGTCTTTGTACCCACACATCAAGACCTCCACACCCCTTGTTTTGTCAAATCATCACACACTGTTTCTTTCATTTCCGTGAAATGAATGCCCTTCCCACCACTGCTTCAGTTGCTCCTTCAGTAACTGCCGACAACTTTCTAACCTGCGATTTCCATGCCTTTACCCAGACATCATAATCTTCCCTCCGTTCCTCTGCCCAGCGTCTGTCTCCTGACTCTTATCTCTCACAGCACCACCGTGGTTCCACGCTGGCACCTGTGGCCTCTGTTCTCTGCCCCCTCTGGCAAATCTTCTGCTTTGCTCCTCGCCCCACACACTCTGCATGTTTCTGCTGTGCTGCTGGGCCCAGGCAATCATTCTCTAGGGTCAGGGGCCAGATGCTTTCAGGGCCAGGCAGGAACTAAATGGAGAGGTCATTGGGTTGAAGATAATAGAAAACTGTCTTATTTGAAGTTCTCTGAAATCCGCACAGCAGAGCTTGGAGGCGGAGCGTACAGGCTCAGACCATCTGGGTTTGCACACCAGCCCCCAACACACACTGGCTCCAAGAAGCTGCCGGCAGGTCACGTCTCCTTCTGAACCTCTGTATCCTCATGAGTGAGAACCAGGGCGGTCACTGCACCTACTGCAGGGGGTTGTGAGGGTTCAACTAATTAATCGATCACAGTGTGAAAGCCGGTGGTTGGGCACATGCTAAGCTCTTCCTAAGTACTACATAAGCAGCTGCTGTGATTGTTGTATTAAAGATACTGTGGAGGCACCAGGGTGAACCCAAGTCCTGGCAACTGAATTCAGTTCCTCGATTCATCCACAGCCTCGCACAGGTGTTCACTCAGTGTCACTCTCTCCCCCTAGCCAGCTTCTCCTTCTCCATCATCACCTGAGCTCCAAAGCGATGTTCGAATCGCCTCTCTCTTGGGACACCTCAGAAACTTCAGTCTGTCAAAAGGCAGGCATCTGTTTTCCGCCTCCACCAATTCCCCTCCTTCTGACCTCTGTCCACCTGTCAGTGGTAACCAGGGCCGGGCTCCCCGCTTAAGAAGATGCTCGCCTCATGGGTGCTGACTCTGCACTGGCATAAACCTAGCAGTGATAACCCGGCTCTCTTGTCTCACCTTAGGGTTGCCAACCTAGTCCATTCAGACGCTGAGGCCCCGGGTCATCTGAGATCTTACTACTACTACTAAGTTGCTTCAGTCATGTCCAACTCTGTGCGACCCCATGGACTGCAGCCTACCAGGCTTCTCCGTCCATGGGATTCTCCAGGCAAGAACGCTGGAGCGGGTTGCCATTTCCTTCTCCAATGCATGAAAGTGGAAAGTGAAAATGAAGTCGCTCAGTCGTGTCCGACTCTTAGCTTGCACCTCTGCAACACCTCCTGCCTTGCTCCCCACTCACTGATTCTATCCTAGCTCTAATTCAGGCTGACTTTGGACTCCCCGGAACAGCCCCTGACCAGCCTCCCCCTTTCCAATCTCTATGCTGTCTCATCGTAGCCGTTGAAGTCACTTAATCCTCCTGCAGCCTGGTTTTAATCCCATCGCATCGCTCCATCTGTTCTCTGATCCCCAGTGTTTACGTGGGCCAGCTGTTATCACTACTACAGGGATTAATGCATCTCAGCATGCTCCTTAGCAGCGCCTCGACCTGTCTTTCTGGTCTTACACTCCCACTCATGTCTCCTGTGCTTCACCCACACTGGAATGCCTTTTGCGCTCAGATCACACTTCTATGTTTCTCTCTTGTTAGGTTTGCAAGCCTGCAATCCCAGCTTTCCTTTCATGACTTACTTAGACTGTATGCACTCAAAGTCCTCCCGGGTTCTCCAAATCAGACAGAATCCCTGTCTCCACAGCTCCCTGTGGGGGCCTGTTTCAATCTGCCTGAATGCAGCCCTAGGCACATTAGAGGGGCCAGGGATACCCAGGTGGCTCAGTGGTAAAGAACCTGCCTGCCAATGCAGGAGCTATAAGAGACTCAGGCTTGATTCCTGGGTCCGGAAGAAGCCCTGGAGGAGGAAATGGCAACCCACTCCAGTATTCTTGCCTGGAGAATCCCTAAGGACAGAGGAGCCTGGTGGGCTACAGTCCATGGGGTCACAAACAACTGGACACGACTGAGCACAGCACATCCAAAAACAGAGAGGCCAGCCTGCAGCTCAGTGTCCTGCAGAGCCAGACCACAGTCCACAGTGCTTTACACACGGTGTGGACTGAAAAAGAAAAAGCAGGTCTCGTCAATCTCATTTTCTAGGAGACAAATTAGAGGCAAAGAAAAGTGAAATAATTTGCCCCAAGCCCCAGCACAAGCCAATGCATAGCAGAATCGCATATAAACCTTGCCTGACTTTACTGTTTGATTTTATAGATAACCCTGGCTAAATAACGTGTGGCATACATTTTCAAATTTTGAGTGCATTTTATATCTTTTCCAAGAGATCCAATCCTCTGCCTTCAAGCTATCCACTTTTCCATCTGTAGCATCTAAGTATCTCTCATCAACACAAGAGAGTGAGGTGTACCCTGGGGTAGGGAGGGGGAGTCTCAAGGTACATACAGGGGGGTCTGCTGGGAAAAACAAAACAGTTTAAAATTTGAGTATTTCCATTTAAAGTTCATGTAAATTTTGCCATCATGCCACCTGGTATCTGCATTAGTTTGGAGAAAAATAAGCGTGCTTTTTCCTTTTCAAAATCTAAGAAAAATGGATGTTTCAGGGAGATTGGGCCATACATTTATCCTATGACTTTCCTTACCATCTAGCCTGCAGGGGGATAACAGTTCCCATTTTGAGAAGCAGGAAAATAAATATGTTACTTTTTTTTTTTTTTTTGCTTTCATTTCCATCTTATTGCTACTGCAATTAGTTACCTGTGGCTTTAAGAGAAATAAGTACTAGCAATTTTGGGACAAGATGACTTCCAAACTGATTACTAACCAACTGCTAACTCTCTATTGCTCTGAGTAGAACCAGCAGACCATTTCTTGTCTTACATTCTCGGGCTAGTCCCTTCAAAGGATCTCGGGAAGCTGCCCATAATTTGCCAGCAGGGCACATATACTCCTGAGAGGGCTTGTGAGACCCCCCTTGAAAACCTCCCCTATCAATTCATGTAGGTGCCGTGACCACACATGGTTTACTTGCTTCAGGAGGGTAGTGTTCATAGGAAATGTTGAGAGTAATGCTAATTCAAATGCTCACGGCAGTTTTATCTGCTTCATTCCAAACCTATAAATCCTGCCTGCAGGGTCTGAGTCCACCTGCATTTTAATTTTCTTGGTATTGACACGAGGCCTTACACATGGCAGGCGCTCGGTAACTGTATTGAATACAGGAATTTTAAATTCACTTTTGGTGCCTTGCTCTCTTCTCTATTCTTTAGATGCATGCTCCTCTTCATCAAATGTCACACACAACGTGTTCAGTTTTACCGAATGACAGGTTATTTGGGTATGACAGCGCTGGAACACTGAATGGTTAAACAGAGGCCAACCTGGGGAGAAGGGGTCTTCGCTGAGCATATGTTTCTCATAAACAGACCTGACAAGCGTCAGGGCCCATGCACACGCCGTATCCTTCACACGTGCTCACCTTGTCAGCTGGTTCGGCAGATGCTGCAGCGGCAACAGCAGGAACAGCGCTCTTTCCATCCCCAGAAATCTTGTCCTGTGACTTGGTCTAAAAGATCGACAGAACTAAGTTAACTTTGAATGACCATTTTCAAGATCATACATTTCAAATGTTACCAGGGAGCCCGTTTCCCCTAGTGAACATCTTGTAGGGAAATGGTCACTAGCTTCTGCTGGACATGATGCAAGGCAGGGCACACAGAGCTGGACTCCAGAGCTTACAGAGGCCACGCGGGTGAAATGGGCCGGGGAGGTTCACACCAGGCTGTAAGGACGCCAGTCAGGTGTTGCCATGGGGGTCCACTGCTGCCAGCGATTCCAGTTTTTCAAGAGAAGCTAGAAATTGGCATTTTATGTCAACTATTCTGACTGTAATTGTTAGCAGCTAATTAAAATTCATTTTAATTACAGTAAGCCAAATAAAATACACAGGTGGCTGCAGTCGGTGGGCCACACGGCAATCCTGATACAAGGCATATTGTTGTATACAAGATATATGGTCTTCCAAGAGCTCATAATGAAAAAGTTCTTCTCATAGATGTTTATTCTTCTTATATATGACTCCTGTTAGTTCTGGAAATACAGAATATATTTCTGATTTTTTTGGCTCTGTAAGTTGATGTCTCCAGTAAGAGCCATAAAACTCTAAGACCTCCAGGTAAGGAGCAGATCACGCAGGGCATCTGAATTCCCACAGCCCATAAGGAGAGGGCTTCCCTCATAGCTCAGTCGGTAAATCATCTACCTGAAATGCAGGAGACCTAGATTCAATCCCTGGGTTGGGAAGATCCCCTAGAGAAGGAAACGGTGACCCACTCCAGTATTCTGGCCTCGAGAATCCCATGGACAGAGGAGCCTGGTGGGCTACAGCAAGCGTCAGACATGACTTGACAACTAAACTGCCATGAGAAGAGGGGTGCAGGAGGGAGCCTCAACTCCCAGCTTCCTCTCTGTAAGACACCGGAGCCTGCTCCCTGAAGGTCACAACTGAGTACTGCTGGGCAGTGACAGGGCATGACGGAACATGCCCCAGACCCGTCTGATGCCCTCCTCAGGCCTTACATAGTCCCAGGTGCCCTCAAGGCTATTTGCAACACCAGGGAAGTGACGGCATCAAATCTTGACTATACTAGATACATTTGGCATAGCTCCGAAGAGTCACCTACGCACATCAGTGTAGGTAGAGGATCTGTATCTTATTCCCTAGCTGACATAAGCGTTTTCCCATCTATCCGTCTGGTAAAGCATCTGCCTGCAATGCAGGAGACCTGGGTTCACTCCCTGGGTCGGGAAGATCCCCTGGAGAAGGAAATGGCAACCCACTCCTGCACTCTTGCCTGGAAAATTCCATGGACAGAGGAACCTGGTAGGTTCCTAGGGGAACCATGGGGTCTCAAAGAGTTGGACACGATTGAGAGACTTCATTTTCTTTCTTTCTTTCATCTATCTGTCTGCTTTATTTACCTTTGGTTTTGTTGATTTCTCTGATGGTGGCTGCTCGCTTGATTTGGAAACAGCTTTTTCCTTAGGCGCATGCTTGCTTTCTGTATCTGAGGAGTGCTTGGGTAGGCTTTTTGGCTGAAAACACGCACACACCCCATGGGGTTAACAATATGACACATATTGCTACTTTTCTCTGAGGAGTAGAAAGCAATTCATAACACTTGTGTTTTATGTAGTCAATTGTGAGAATTTAAATTAGTATGATATACCTGTGACAAATTTCACTTTGGGTACAAAATTTGAAACAATGCAATTCCTTCCGTCCCAAATTCAGCAAGAATCACACAAGCAAATTGCAATACCTGCTGATGCCACACAGAGGTGCCATTTTAACAGAAAAACAAATAACTGCCATTCTAGGTAGGACTTAAGTGTTGAAAGATGAGAGTTCAGAATTTTATCCTTCACAAAAATAAGGAAAAAAAAAAAAAGGCTTCATCTTATGATATCAAGTCCTAATAATGATCACTTACCTCTGTGTGTTCCTTTGGCTTTACTTCTTGGGTTTTTTTCTCATGAACCACAGATGGCTGTCAATTTCAAAAGATAAAATTGCAATTACATTCTAGGCCATTGTTTTTGTATTTTGCAAATAAGCTCAGAAATAAAGATCCCAATTAGACCATTCTGCCTCTCTTGGGAAAGGCCCAGTGAGAGAAGTGGCTGTTGGTGTCTGGTTGATAATAATCCTACCAACAGTCTGAAAACTATAATTATTAAAAAAACAATGGAGAATGTAGTATTTCATCTGGAATGATTTTTCACATAGGTATGTATGTACATTATAGGCTGTTTTTCACAATTCATGTAGGTCATTTGGTAACTGCAAGTCCATCCACAGAAACATCAAAAAGATTACTCTGAACACTGAGTTTGTTTATAGGGGGATCCTACTCTAGAAATTAAAATTAATTAAAAAAAAAACTCCTTTTATAGGAGATGAACACTATATTTTTTTCAGTTAAATGATTTATGTGATCTTTTCTGTGTTACAAGTAGAGAGGACAGGTATCACCAGAAACCCAATTCTCTTGACGCTGGGTAACCAAAAACATTTAAATTTGGAATAGAAGACAACTTCCACCAGCTGCTGAATTATACGTCTATAGGGGTCACCAAGAGGTCTTACACAGATTCACATAAGCTTCATCTTTTACCCAGATGACCCTGGCGCCCCGACCCCTGCCTGCACTTAAAGTACTCCAGCCCAAACCACGTTTGTGCTTTCCGACAGGAAACCTTGCGATCATGAGTAACTGCTCGAGTGTGCTTGAGAGAAGGAACGCACAGCACCTTTCAGAAGAGAGACGCTTGCCCCACCTGCAGACATTCTGGGGTCCGTCTCCACACAGACGGGAATCGGCTTTCAATCTAGACAGCCATGCATCAGGAAAGAAAGGGAAGCCGTTCCCAAGGGCAAGTGAGAGCTGTATCCTGAGCAACTGATAACTAGTCCACCAAGGGAGGTGAGACCACCACGGTAAACCCAGGGCCTCTGAGGAGAGGCTGTCATCTTTAGTTATCTAGGTGCCGGGTTCAATAGACACCTTTATTCTCCATGTCTCATCATTAACCAGATACTCATTACCCTTTGTCTCTTGTCCTTTGTTCCTGTTTTTTTTTTTCTTTTTAATTACTTCAGCTATAACGAAGACCTAGATTTGAACAAAATGCTTTCTGAAGTAAACTGTTTTCATTTATAAAATATTATTCATCTTAACAATATATATATAGATAACATTATAATTATTTTATATACACTCTATATAATCATGTTCAAAAGGGTAATCCAAAATTAGTTAGCTGACAATTTTTTTACCATTCAGTAACCAATGTAGAAAATTAGCTATTCATTATTATTTTAAAGAACCCCAATAATTCATTAGTTGACTTAAATCATTTACCTTAGATGATGGTGGCTTCTTCTCAGGTTCTGTTTTTACAGCCTAAATGCAAAAGAAAGAAAAAGAAGGGAAGGAAAAATAAACAGAGTTTATAAAGTTTATCATATATTTTCTTCAACTAAGGGAGCTAAAAGATAAGTTTTATGTATTTATCAATGTAAGTGTTGTGAGTTAAGATTATTATGCTTTTCTTGGAATTGTAACTGCTATTTATGTGGCCATGCCACATGGCTTCTGGGATCCTGGTTCCCCAACCAGGGGTCAAATTTGTGTCCCCTCCAGGGGAAGCAGAGAGTCCTAACCACTGGACTGCCAGGGAATTCCCAGAATTGCAATTCTTTAGATAGAAGCACATCAATTAACAGTCTGCTCTTACGACTGAGATGGCAATCTGCATCTTACTTCTGCATGTATTACAGATATGTAGAGATTTATTACCATGAACATTGTAGCTAACACATAAATGAAAATAAAAACCCTCATCCCTCAAAGCCATTAATATGTTTGACCTCTTTATGAGTGGAATATTCAGCACAGGTTTCAGCTGATGAGGTAGAAGAATGGGATGCTGACAGTGTTGAGAACATAGGAAGCAGTGAAGTTTGTTTTTAGTGCCAGAATGTGAGTGATGGGTAACTAAGCCTACTAGAATTCTGTGATGGGCCAAAGCGTTACAGAAGATGGTGAACTGAAATTATTAGCTCGTGCTGGGCAGCTGCAGTGACCATTAGTAAACATACGTGTTCCCTGGTACAATGAACCACATCACCTGTTTTTTGTGTCTTTTCTTGTTAGGAGAATGCGGTCCTTCCAGCTGTTTGCTGCCTGGAATAGCCTAATATAAGAGCACAGCCCCACGTGTGACTTTATTTTATCTGACAGTCAAGTAAGCAACATGAATTAACAGAGCTAAAGGTTTTATCAAAAGTTTTCTGAAATGCTGTCTGCACAATATTACGACGGTTTGATCAAACAATGCATAGATTCTTTATTGCACAATAAAAATCTAGTGATCAAATCTAAAGTTTGAGGAATGCTTCTGAAGAGCTGGCTCTGATTCAGGTTCTTTAGTGGAGTATTTGACAGTTTCACCCAATCCAAAGTTACCTGTGTTAAAAAGACAATTCCTTAAGTGCATACATCCCTTCTCCATATAGGGAGGAGATGAAAACAAGAATAAAACTTGATGAAACAGTTTATGAACTTCTCAAAAGAAGAGATTAAAAATGAAGCCTGATGCTTCCTGCTATTTCTTTCCTTTTTATGTGCTTGGTGGTATCAGCACAAACTTCTATATTTTACTATATTATCTGAAGACACTGATTAAAACTCCTCTTAATTAATCAGGTCTTATGCTTCAGTAATGAAGGTACATGTGCTCTTCACGTAACAAACCCTTTTATGCCAGCACACATTGCTTTGGGAAGGAAACAAAGTTCATGAACAAAGAAATGTTTTTAAAATTTAAAATTTTGGTTCCTTTCAAACTGGATCCTTGTTAATGTGTTTCTATACTTGCAACACTGCTTTTTTTAGTTTATGCAAATGTAATCTATTAAATGATTAACAAGGAAAATAAGCCAGCTGGTACTGTAGTGGTTTGAGTCTATCAATAGCTTCTAATTTATAATCTGACGTTATGGCAATATTTTGCATGGAAGAACTCTACAATACAATTAAGAATGTATAATCACAAGAAAGAATGTATAATCACAGAATCAAGCAGCTTCTAATGAAATATACATTTTAATCAGTAATCACTAACACATCTCTTTAGTTTATTTTTGGTGGCAGTGAGGCTGATGAACACAGTAACGATGACAATAATAACTAACGCTTATTGATAGCCCCTCAGTACAAGGGACTGTTCTAAACTCTCTGAGTCCTTACAATATTCCTATAAGAAAAGTATGGTGAGTATCATTATCATCACCACCATCATCCCCATTTCATGACACAACGAATCACTTTGCTGTACACCTGAAACTAACACATTGTCAATCAACTGTACGCTAACATAAAATAAAAATTAAGTTCAATTAAGTTTAAAATTAAGTTAGGAGGAGTTTTCCAATATCATAGCCAGTATGGAACCAGGAATAAAAGCCAAGCCATCGGGCTCCAGTGTCCACTCTACAGAATCTCTAAGGGATCTCCCCTAATTAACAATGATCTGACCTTTCACCCTACACACAGCAGTGTGCCTATCAAGTGTGAGGGACAAGAGAGAGAACTGAGACCCAGACATACTGCCTCCAGCTAGACGAACTTTCATTTTAAAGGTGCCGAACATGACACAGATTTGATACAGGCTTTACCTTGCATTAACACCTTTTCTCTAAAAGCTCAAAATATTTAAAGAAATATGCTCATACAATTTGCAAAAATCCCCAAGAGGAGGCTAGAATAAATGTTATAAGCCAAATATCAGAAGTATACGAAGGGAGGTGGAGACAGATGGTGGAGTGGGAGGACATGAGCTCTCATGGACACACTAAAATCACAAGTAACCACTGAACAGCCAGCAACAGAAATCAAACACCAGCAGCCACAAAAAACTAAACAAATATCACAATCAAATTGGCAAAAATTAAAGACAAGGAGAAAATATTAAAAGCATCAAGGGAAAAACAAAATGGGCATGGAGGGAACATACCCCAAAATAAAAAGGGCCATATATGACAAACCTACAGCTAACAACACACTCAACAGTGAAAAGCTGAAAGCAATTCCTCTAATATGAGGAACACTACAAAGATGTTCACTCTTACCACTTTTATTAAACATAGTTTTGGAAGTCTAAGACATGGAAATCGGAGAAGAAAAAGAAATAAAAAGAATACAAATTGGAAAAGAAGACCTAAAAATGCCCTTGTTTGCAGGTGACACGATACTATATGTAGAAAATCCAAAAGATGCTTCCAGAAAACTACTGGAGCTCAGCAATGAATCTGGTAAAGTTGCAGGATACAAAATCAGCACAGAGAAAACTGTTGCATTTCAAGACGTCAATGATAAAAGATCAGGAGAACTTGAGCAAACAATCCCATGTACCATCACATCAAAAAGAATAAAATACTTAGGAATAAACCTACTTCACGAGGCAAAAGACCTGTACTCCAAAAACTGTAAGACACTCATGAAAGAAACTGAGGATGACATAAACAAATGGGAAGATACACCACGTTCTTGCATTGGAAGAATCAATATTGTCAAAATGACGTTACTACCCAAGGCCATCTACAGACTCAATGAAATCTCTACAAAATAACGGCATTTTTCACAGACCTAGAACAAAAAATTTTAAAACCTGTATGGAGAAACAAAAGACCCCAAACAGCCAAAGCAATCTAGAAAAAGAAAAATGGAGCTGGAGGAATTGGGCCCCCAGACTTCAGTCTATACTACAAAGCTACAGTCATCAAATAGCTATAAAAACAGAAATATATAAAAAGAGAAATACAAATCAACAGAATAGGATAGAAATTCTGGAAATAAACTCATGTACCTATGGTCAATTAATCTCAACAAAGGAGGCAAGACTATACCATGGAGAAAAGATAGTCTCCTCAAAAAGTGGTACCAGGACAATTGGACAGCTACATGTGAAAGAATTAAGCTAGAAAATTCTGTAATATCATACAAAAAATTAACTCAAAATGGGCTGAAGACCCAAATACAAGACCAGATACTTGTATAAAACTCTCAGAGGAAAACATAGGCAGAACACATTTTGACATAAATCACAGCAATATATTTTTGGATCCATCTCCCAGAATAATGGGAGTAAAAATGAAAATAAACAAATGGGGCCTAATTAAAAGATTTCTCACATTAAAGAAAACCACAAACAAAATGAAAAGACAACCTACAGAATGGGAGAAAATGTTTGCTAATGATGTGACTGACAAGGGATTAATATCCAAAATTTACAAACAGCTCATGCAACTCAATAGTAAAAAAAAAAAGTTATAAAATGGGAAGACCTAAATAGCCATTTCTCTAAAGAAGACACACAAATGGGCCAAGAGGAACATCAAAAGATGTGCAACATCACTAATTACTAGAGAAATGCAAATGGAAACTAAAATGAGATATCACCTAACACCAGTCAGAATGGCCATCATAAAAAAATCTACAAACACTAAATGCTAGAGAGGGTGTGAGAAAGGGAACCCTCCCATACTGTTGGTGGGAATGTTAAATTGGTACAGCCACGATGGAGAACAGTATGGAGGTTCCTTAGAAAACTAAGCAAAGAACTACCGTAAGATCAAGTAATCCCACTCCTGGCGACAGGTCCAGAGAAAACCATTGTTCAGAAGGATACGTGTATTCCAATGTTCACTGAAGCTCTGTTTACAATAGCCAACACATGGAAGCAACCTATGTGTCTATCAACAGATGACTGGATTAAAAAAAAAAAATATATATATATATATATGAATATTACTCAGCCATTAAAAAGAATGAAATGATGCCATTTGTGGCAGCATGGATAGACCTGGAGATTATTGGGCTAAGTGAACTAATTCAGACACAGAAAGACAAATAGCATGGTATCTCTTACATGGGGAATCTTAAAAAAATGATACAAAAGAACTTATTTACAAAACAGAAACAGAAAAGAAGCTTATGGTTATTAAAGGGGAAAGCAGGGGGGATAAACTGGGAGTTTGGGACTGACATATACACACTAGTATTTAACATAGATAACCAACAAGGATCTTCTGTATAGTACAGGGAACTCTACTCAATATTCTGCAATAAATGGAAAAAGTACGCACACCACAAACTAACACAACACTGTAAATCAACTGTGGGTATGGGTGCTCGGTCGCTCAGTTGTGTCTGACTCTTTGCGACCCCAAGGACTGCAGCCCACCAGGCTCCTCTGTGGGATTATCCCTCTTTGTGGGATTATCCAGGCAAGAATACTGGAGTGGGTTGCCATTTCCTCCTCCAGGGCATCTTCCTGACCCAAGGATCAAGCCTACAGCTCCTGCATTGGGAGGCAGATTCTTTACCACTGAGTCACCTGGGAAGCCTACTACAATATAAAATAAAAATTAAATTAAATTAAATTAATTAAAATTAAAAAAAAATTAAAGAAGCACATGAAGATAAGATGATTAATGAGAACAGTATGACTGAAATCCACCAAGGACAGAAAATTAAGGCCAAGAGTGGTTTTGAGTCATCCACTGGCACATCTTAGTTTTGTTCCTCCCTCTCTTCCCTCTCCTACTTTCCTCCCTCTCTTCCCTCAGTCCACGTCTGTAGGAGTGCCAAGAATTCTCATGATTCACGCTCAGCAATGGCTGAACCATTTGCTGACATTTACTCTGGAAAACAGGACACACTTGAAATAAGCATCGGCCCTTAAGCTGAGAGTCAGCAGGGATGAATTATAATGAGGCATTGTGTCAAATGTGAACCAAAATAATAAAAAAAGGAAATCCCATATTTCTGACTCTCCTTTTTACGTCCTTACTTTAATTTTCACAGACTCTAAGTTCAATGAGAATTTTTCGGGGGCAGGGGCTAAATTTTTTCTATAGTCTTAAGATCATTTTAAAGATCAGATTTTCTGATACTTTTTAAGATTAAGCTTGGTATAAATAAGTAGTGACACCTAATAGGTGGTTAATCACGAATCAGATAACACGTATTTTAAAAAAATTAAGAAATTAATTACTAAATAAAAACATAATTTTACATTTAAAAATAAAAATGAGTGCTAAATGACATTGGATAAGGGCTTAGAGTTTGGCAGTGTGTTTTAAGATATTTGCAATCTCCTTTAAATACAGTTCAACATGATGCCACAGGATTACTAAACAGTACTACATTATGGTGCCAGTATTAAATTATGGCATAGGATTCTACTTGGAACAGTAAAGAAACAAGGAAAACACAAAGCAAAAGTGTGTTGGTAATTTTAAACAAGGGCAATTTGATAATAATGGAGCTGGGGTAGCTCCTACAGGCACTGAAGAATATTAGCTCATAAGAATTAGTTGAGAGCATCTTGAAAAATGCTTCCTCTTTAATCTTCCATCTTAGAACATTCCCGAGAAACTCAGTTCGAGTCACGTAAGTCGGTGAGAGGGTTAGGTCACTCAGCCAACTCTTTAGAAACAGGCTTATTATTCTATGTGGCAATCCCACTGTAGGCCATTCTTTTATTTCTAATTCTGAAATTCCAAGAAATTATCAGAATACATCCCAAGAGCTCAACAACGGTTTATCAATAAGATGGTGACCCACATGACTCAAATGTCAGGAAAAAACTTCAAAAAGCATCTGAAGTAACCAGAGTCTATGTCACTTCTTTCTATGTTCATTTAGTGTAAACTTTCTCATTCTTGGATTTCGTTTTAAATGGTTAGGATAATAAAACCGTTTTAGTAAGAAATTAAGAATTTATATTTCTATCTAGATCCTGATAAATGTACTTAGAGAAATTATCTTACAATTTAAAAAACTCAAGGCTAGAACCAAAAGAACTCATGGACTACACTTTTCTAGATATTCTAAAATCACGTATAAGTATATAGATGGTGTTTGAGGCAAATACTGAAAGGAAAGCTGAGTTTTCAAAGAACCTCATTAATTAAGAAGAAAATATTTACTTCCATAGTGTAAGTCTCCTAGGACACACAAGCTATCTGTCAAAGTATCTATTCATTTTGCTTTATAAAATGAAGGGCTTTCACCCAAGTTGACCCTTGAAGACTCTCCATACCTTGGCTTCTGTGGGATTCATACTGGAAGACTTGCTGGCTGATGCAGAGGAAGTAGTTACCTAGAAAGAAAAGAAACAGGAAGCTTGAGTCTAGTTAACTACACCCTGCTTTGTCCTCCACCTCCTTTTAACCACGGCGGTGTAGTAGTGTTAGTCACTCAATCGAGGCCGACTCTTTGCAACCTCATGAACTGTAGCCTGCCAGGTTTCTCTGTCAATGGAATTCTCCAGGCAAGAATACTGGAGTAAGTTGCCATTCCCTTCTCTAGGGGATCTTCCCGATCCAGGGATGGAAGCCGGGTCTCCTGCATTGCAGGCATATTCTTTACTGAATGAGTCATGGTGGAAGTCCCTTTTAACCATACTTACTTTTAACTCTTTACCTTGGTTTTATCTCACCTAGAGATCTTCATGATCAAGATAATCACGATGGTGTGATCACTCACCTAGAGCCAGACATCATGGAATGTGAAGTCAAGTGGGCCTTAGAAAGCATCACTACGAACAAAGCTAGTGGAGGTGATGGAATTCCAGTTGAGCTATTTCAAATCCTGAAAGATGATGCTGCAAAAGTGCTGCACTCAATATGCCAGCAAATTTGGAAAACTCAGCAGTGGCCACAGGACTGGAAAAGGTCCGTTTTCATTCCAGTCCCAAAGAAAGGCAATGCCAAAGAATGCTCAAACTACCGCACAATTGCACTCATCTTACACACTAGTAAAGTAATGCTCAAAATTCTCCAACCCAGGTTTCAGCAATATGTGAATCATGAACTTCCAGATGTTCAAGCTGGTTTTAGAAAAGTCAGAGGAACCAGAGATCAAATTGCCAACATCTGCTGGATCACTGAAAAAGAAAGAGAATTCCAGAAAAACACCTATTTCTGCTTTATTGACTATGTCAAAGCCTTTGACTATGTGGATCACAATAAACTGTGGAAAATTCTGAAAGAGATGGGAATACCAGACCACCTGACCTGCTTCTTGAGAAACCTATATGCAGGTTAGGAAGAAACAGTTAGAACTTGACATGGAGCAACAGACACGCTCCAAATAGAAAAGGAGCACATCAAGGCTGTATATCCTCACCCTGTTTATTTAACTTCTATGCAGAGTACATCATGAGAAACACTGGGCTGGAAGAAGCACAAGCTGGAATCAAGATTGCCGGGAGAAATATCAGTAACTTCAGATATGCAGATGACACCACCCTTATGGCAGAAAGTGAAGAGGAACTAAAAAGCCTCTTGATGAAAGTGAAAGAGGAGAGTGAAAAAGTTGGCTTAAAACTCAATATTCAGAAAAATAAGATCATGGCATCTTGTCCCATCACTTCATGGGAAATAGATGGAGAAACAGTGGAAACAGTGTCAGACTTTATTTTTTGGGGTTCCAAAATCACTGCAGATGGTGATTGCAGCTGTGAAATTAAAAGATGCTTACTCCTTGGAAGGAAAGTTATGACCAACCTAGATGGCATATTGAAAAGCAGAGACATTACTTTGCCAACAAAGGTCTGTCTAGTCCAGGCTATGGTTTTTCCTGTGGTCATGTATGGATGTGAGAGTTGGACTGCGAAGAAGGCTGAGCGCTGAAGAATTGATGCTTTTGAACTGTGGTGTTGGAGAAGACTCTTGAGAGTCCCTTGGACTGCAAGGAGATTCAACCAGTCCATTCGAAAGGAGATCAGTCCTGGATGTTCTTTGGAAGGAATGATGCTGAAGCTGAAACTCCAGTACTTTGGCCACCTCATGCGCAGAGTTGACTCATTGGAAAAGACTCTGATGCTGGGAGGGATTGGGGGCAGGAGGAGAAGGGGACGACAGAGGATGACATGGCTGGATGGCTTCACCAACTCGATGGACGTGAGGTTGAGTGAACTCCGGCAGTTGGTGATGGACAGGGAGGCCTGGCGTGCTGCGATTCATGGGGTCACAAAGAGTCAGACATGACTGAGCGACTGAACTGAACTGAACTGAACTGAGAGTAACACTCCCATGAAAGTTCCGTACGTGGTGTTGTCCAGTGGGTAAAAACCTTTGTAATCACTCCAAATGGGTTCAAATTTTGAGTGTGCTACATAGTAAATAATCTTGGGCAAGCTACTTAAACTGTCTGATCTTTAGTTTCTGCTTGATTTTTCTTCCATAGGAAATAAAGACCTTCTAAGTCTATTGCTGCCTGGTAATTAAGTGCTCAATAACCTCAGATATGCAAATGACACCACCCTTATGGCAGAAAGCAAAGAGGAACCAAAGAGCCTCTTGATGAAAGTGGAGAGTGGCTTAGAACTCAACATTCAAAAAACTAAGAGCAAGGCATCCAGTTCCATCACTTCATGGCATACAGATGGGGAAACAATGGAAACAGTGACAGACTATTTTCTTGGGCTCCAAAATCACTGTGGACGGTGACTGCAGGCATGAAATTAAGACACTTGCTCCTTGGAAGAAAAGCTGACAAACCTAGTCAGCGTATTAAAGAGCAGAGACACTACTTTGCCAACAGGGTCCATCTAGTCAAAGCTATGGTTTTTCCAGTAGTCATGATGGATGTGAGAGCTGGACTATAAAGAGAGCTGAGCACCAAAGAATCGATGCTTTTGAACTGTGGTGTTGGAGAAGACTCTTGAGAGTCCCTTGGACTGCAAGGAGATCCAACCAGTCCATTCTAAAGGAAATCAGTCCTGAATATTCATTGGAAGGACTGATGCTGAAAATGAAGCTCCAATACTTTGGCTACCTGACGCGAAGAGCCAACTCATTGGAAAAGACCCTGATGCTGGAAAGATTGAGGGCGGGAGGAGAAGGGGACGACAGAGGATGAGATGATTGCGTGGCATTATTGACTCAATGGACATGAGTTTAAGTAAGCTCCAGGAGTTGGTGATGGACAGGGAGGCCTGGTGTGCTGCCGTCCATGGGGTCGCAAAGAGTCAGATAAACTGAGCGACTGAACAACAACAACAAAATATCATTCTAATTTTTGTTTGTATTATTTTCAGAAGGAACATCGACTTGGAAACTTACAGAATTTTGTTCAAATGTCAGCTTTCCCCATTACTAGCTCTGTGACTTTGGGTCTTAACTTTTCCAAATATATAAAATGGAGCCTATAATACCTATTTTGCAGCACTGCATGTATTTGAGATAATGTGGGTAAAATGCCTGCACATTCTAGGTGCTCATAAAATTGCCAGGGCATTATTTCTAAGGTATTATACCAGACAGAAGAGTAGGCACAGCTCTGGGACTCAATAGACTCAAGTAGATCAGAACTCAGAGAAGGCAATGGCACCCTACTCCAGTACTCTTGCCTGGAAAATCCCATGGGCAAAGGAGCCTGGAAGGCTGCAGTCCATGGGTCTCTAAGAGTCGGACACGACTGAGTGACTTCACTTTCACTTTTCACTTCCATGCATTGGAGAAGGAAATGGCAACCCACTCCAGTGTTCTTGCCTGGAGAATCCCAGGGATGGGGGAGCCTGGTGGGCTGCTGTCTATGGGGTCGCACAGAGTCAGACACAACTGAAGCAACTTAGCAGATCAGAACTGGAGGGCAAAACAGACTCCTCCCTGGAGGGCAAAAGGCGATAAACGGTAACTGAAACATTCAAGAAACCCCTTCCCTAGTGGTGTGGTATCAGTCCCTGCAATCTAATCACCCAAGCAGGACAACATGCATGGTACTGAGAACTATGTACTCTAGTACTTAACTTGTATTACACTGGCTAATATTAAACACACAATTACTATCTTGGAGAATTCCAACTCAGGCTCATCTAAACCTCCTTAATATATGAGTCCACTGGGTTTTAAAGTCCAGGGGTTCCATCTGGCACAGCTGCCTTCTTAAATAACTGGCTGTCTTTCTACCAACCAGTTCTCTACCAACAGCAACCGGAGCCCTGGGCCTGAGGGCTGGCCTGGAGCCACGTCCAAGGCTGAGTCCCCAGGCAGGATGCACCCATGCCTACTGGTCCCCAGTTCCCCTAGCTTGGACACACCACTCTCAAGGTGACCGCATGAGCCCACTGTAACCCATGGCCTATGAACACAATCACTTCTCCTACTGACCTCACTTAATGTTGAACAGAGTGGTGCTTACAGTTAAATTGCCACAATTGACAGATCAAAGCCCAAAGCTTTATTATACTGATTTTTCAAACACAGTTATATAAACTTAATTATTCCTGAGAACCCTTAGGCACCAACTGGGCACTCCCACTCCAAAGCACACGCATACACACACAGACACACACACACACACACACACATACACCTGGCCACTGTGGCAGGCACGCACGGTCTCTCTTACCTTCCCTTCAGGATAAAGAACTGGAGGATGTACCAAAGTAGATTTTCCCCCATCAAACTAGCAAATACATACGTGAATATTTAGTTTTCCGTGAGAATTTTTTTTAATATGTGGGAATTAACATATCCTTTTGGCTTCCCCAGTGGCTCAGTGGTAAAGAATCCGCCTGCCAATGCAGAAGATGAGGGTTTGATCCCTGGGTCAGGAAGAGCCCCTGAAAAAGGAAATGGCAACCCACTCCAGTATTCTTTCCTGGAGAATCCCATGGCCAGAGGGGCCTGGTGGGCTACAGTCCATGAGGTTGCAAAGAGTCGGACACGACTGAGCAACTAAGAGTTTCACTTTCACTATCTATATATTAATGACTGTCCTTCCACAGGTACAATTGGTTGTACAAATTTCAAACTCAAGCTCCACTTAGCTATATCCCACTCCTTCAATGATTTCCCTCAGCCATCTAAAACCACCCAAGACCAAACACTCCACACAAAAGTGCTTTTTAAGCTGCAGATCTTCAGGTGAACAGTCACTTATTCTAAACATCCAAATTTATTAAAACATTCTTGCAATTTCATAGCCTTGGGTTTTCTAGTGTGCCTTACTGGTTTATTAAGCAATAGCTGGATGGGATCCTTAAATCCTAGAAAGGAGAAGACCTTCAAAGGCTCACCAAGAACAGTAAAATCTCTGTGGAATGCCTATAAATAAGCATGGAGCAGACTGTAATGGGAACTGAACTGCAGCCTTGGCTGCATCTGTTTTCAGCATAGATTCCTCTCTTAAAGTTTTATCCCACCCCTAGGGCATTAAATATTTTGAAACTAAAAGAGGAAAACCAATTCATGGGGGCTGGAAATGAAAATAACCCCACCCTGTTAAGGGCTGGTTCAACTCTGGCTAAATGTGGTGTGTTTAATTTTTATTCTATTTGTAAGACCAGAAACGTTTACTATCTGTTACCTCTACTGAGAGATTATATACACTTTCAATTTAAATATTCTATGTGGTTTGAATTTCTGATCATAGGTGTGGATAACTTAAAATTCAAAAAATTTGAAGCATTAATCCATAATTCTTTGAAGAACCTTAGAAAAAAACTTTTTAATATGGAGGTTTTAAACAGATGAGGAAAATGGTATCTCATAAAGATGAAGTAACCTGTCGAAGTTTTCCACAGTTCACTGGCTGCATAAACATTTATCCAGAACATAGTTTGTGATAAGTACATGTTAAATGATGGGAAACTGTCAGACATACCCCTGACCTTGTGCAAGTTACAGCCTGGTCAGAGATGATACTAATAGAACAATGACTTTAATCCCACTTCTGGGTATGCATCTGGATTAAATTATAATTCAAAACGAAACATGAGCCCCTGAGTTCACAGCAGCACTCTTTACAACAGGCAGACAGGGAAACAACATATACACTCCACATCTTCTCCACCCATTCTTTTGTCGATGGGCATTTAGGTTGTTTCCATGTATATGTATATATACATGTATAGAGAGAATGGAATATCACTTGGCCATAAAAAAGAATAAAATAATGACATTTACAGCAACATGGATGGACCCAGAGATTACCATGCTAAGTGAAGTAAGTCAGCAAGAGAAAGACAAATACTGTATGATACCACTTATATGTGGAATCTAAAATATGGCACAAATGAATGCCTCTATGAAACAGAAACAGACTCACATAGAGAACACTCTTGTGGTCACCCAGGAGGAGAGGGATGGGATCATCTGATGCAAACTATTATATACAGAATGGATAAACAACAAGGTCCTTCCCTGGTGGCCCAGATGGTAAAGAATCTGCCTGTGATGCAGGAGACCCAGGTTAGATCCCTGGGTTGGGAAGATCCCCTGGAGAAGGAAATGGCAACCCACTCCAATATTCTTGCCTGGAGAATTCCACAGAGTGGTCTTACAGGCTACAGTACTTGGGTTTGCAAAGAGTTGGACACAACAGAGTGACTAACACTTTTCTGTATAGCACAGGTAACTATATTCAACATCTTGTTATAAACCATAATGAAAAAGAATATGTATTGTTGGTGCTGTTCAGTTGCTCTTTCGTGTCTGATTCTTTGTGACCCCAAGAACTACAGCAAGCCAGGCTTCCCTGTCCCTCACTATCTCCCAGAGCTTGCTCAAACCCAATGTACATTGAGTCAGTGATGCCATCCAACCATCTCATCCTCTGCCATCTCCTTCTCCTCCTGCCCTCCATCTTTCCCAGCATCAGGGTCTTTTCCAATGAGTCAGCTCTTTGAATCAGGTGGCCAAAGGATTGGAACTTCAGTTTCAACATCAGTCCTTCCAATGAATATTCAGGATTAATTTCCTTTAGGATTGACTGGTTGGATTTCCTGGCAGTCCAAGGGACTCTCAAGAGTCTTCTCCAACATCACAGTTCAAAAGCATCGATTCTTTGGCACTCAGCTTTCTTTCTGGTCCAACTCTCACATCCATACACAACTACTGGAAAAACCAAAGCTTTGACTATATGGACCTGCCGGGAGCCGGCGAGAGACATTCCACTCGTGACAAAGGTCATGAGGAAGGGGGCTCGGCATACGCAAAGGCGGGATCGAGCCTCGGGAGTGCCCCCGGATATTCTCGAGCATCTACCCCCCAAAAAACCAGAGTCTGCCTACTTTATTGCTTTGTGCTCTCACCTCTGACTTTACTGGGGGCTGTCCCCCACCACCATCTCACTCTCTCTGTCAAAGAGTTAACTTACAGCTCCAATTAATAAAGTTCCTGGGCAATTAGGAGTGTTTAAATCCAAACCCCTCAGATGGCTCTCTAACTCGCCTGACAAGTTTACCCGGACACCTACAGCTATGCATACGATTGTTTACAGTCTCCCAGCCTCCAGAGGCACGGGAAGCTTAAGATATTCAAATAGCTTAGAGCCTCTCAGAGAATTAGAAGCTGTCAGAATAAAGCTAGTAAAAGATTTCATTGATGAGCCAATGTTTGTTGCCAAGTTTTCACATCCCCTGAATTGTATCCTTGAATGTGCATTAATTAATATAGTTGGTATGTAGAAAAAATAAGTAGTGGCCTTGGTGTTAGTAACTTTAGACCCTTAAGGTAGTAAATTCTTTCCTTTGTAAACCCATTACACATCCACCCTACAGGAAAGTAATCTTATCTTAGAATAATTACTCTTAGAGAAAATAAGTCTTTGTTGATAAGTCCTTGTCAAGAGTCATAAAATGTTAATAGGCCTCTGGCCAGAAGATGATGTAAATCACCTAAACCATTTGTATACGATAAATCTGCAGGAAAGAAACCCTGGTTTTTGATAAGCATCAAAGACTGCTGATTTTGCATCCCCTATTGTCCTCTATGTGTAACTTAGGGTATAAAAGCCCCTGTTGAAAATAAAGCTATGGGCCTTGCTCACCAACGCTTGGTCTCCCCATGTCATTCTTCCCTTTAACTTCCAGCTGAGTGTCCATCTGGAGCGTGGATGTCCTCTGCGACCATTTATTTGCCTGGGCTTCTAAGACCCACTCGAGAAGGTGTCTAAGGTGGGGCACCTTCCGCTATTCGAGAGGGCGCCTGCGGCCTCCGTGGTCAGAGCTAACCTGGTGTCACGGGTTATATTGATTTTCCGCGTAAACCAAGCCACTCAGCTTCTTTTCTCCACTGAATTTTCCTACTGAGCTATCCTCATTCTATTCCTCTTTATTATCTCTAATTAACATTTGAATAGGTCGCCTAGCCGTCTCTCCTTCGAAGACCCTGGATCAGCCGGGGCTGGACCCCGGCATGGACCTTTGTCGGCAAAGTGATCTCTCTGCAAGGAGATCCAACCAGCCCATTCTAAAGGAGATCAGTCCTGGGTGTTCTTTGGAAGGAATGATGCTAAAGCTGAAACTCCAGTACTTTGACCACCTCATGTGAAGAGTTGACTCATTGGAAAAGACTCTGATGCTGGGAGGGATTGGGGGCAGGAGGAGAAGGGGACGACAGAGGATGAGATGGCTCGATGGCATCACTGACTTGATGGACCTGAGTTTGGGTGAACTCCGGGAGTTGGTGATGGACAGGAAGGTCTGGCGTGCTGCAATTCATGGGGTCGCAAAGAGTCGGACATGACTGAGCGACTGAACTGAATTAGGTTTGTTGTATGTATACATATGTATAACTGAATAAACTTGCTGTACAGCAGAAATTAACACATTGTAAATCAACTACACTTCAATAAAATAAATTAAAAAAAGAATAATCACTTTAGTAACTACATGTGGTAAGTGCTATGAAGGAAAATCACAGGGTCCAATGAGAACACAGACTAAGGCAACCAGATCTAGCTGAGGAGACAGTTAGGACAGGTGAGGCTGAGGATGTAACAATTGACATGGAGATTGAAGGATAAGCGGGCATCACTCAGAGGTGGGAGGGCTCCTCTGAGCTGTCTGATTTATAAACCACTGCCTCTGCTGCAGGATCTACCACCTAGTGGCTCCTGACATCAGGGGACATCCAGATTTAAAGCCATGCTAGTACTCAAATACCAAAATCTCTCTATGGGAGCAGGACTGTATATCAGACTAAAGTGCAGCCATAACCGTGCTCTCCCTCCTAAATGACCCAGGCAAATCTCTTGACATACATACAGAGTGTTATTATGTATAATCTTAAATTAATGTATAAATCACAGTAACAGCAGAGAAAAAGTAATTATTTTCCAACTACCCACTCAACAACTGTTTAAAAAGCAACGAGCCTGGGGCTGAGGATACACAATGAATAAGTCTCCATCACAGCTTTGAAAAAGTTCATAATAAACAGACAATAAGCAGTCTGCGCAACAGACATCAAGCAGGTTTAGTTACAGCTTAAATGCTCTAACAGGTATGGAGAAAATCCTATGGGACTGGACAAATGTTTTAGTTCTATGTCAGCTGCAGGCCCACCTGAAATAATCTTTACTGGGTTATCAAATACCATTAAAATGAGCAATTATTGATTAAAAAAAAAGTGCAGCCATAAAAAATTAATGTTTACTCCTGCACTTACCCAGGTTGGCTTCTTATGTTCTGGCATTATTCAACAAAACCTCTTTAGATTTGTTCACCTGCTACAGTAAGAATTTTGGAAGTTTACTGCTGGAAATGATGAGAGATATGAAGGGGAGATGGTATGCTTTTCAGATCCTTCAGAAATAGAAATTGATTTATTTGTTCACATATATTTGGCAAAGGTCTCCCTGACTACAGCCGTTTAGTTCTCTCACCCATTTTGGCCACATGAGTCTTCCCACGTGTCACTCTCAAGCCTCCCTCTAAAGTAGATGCAGGGGCCATGACGTCTGTAAACCACTGTATCACACAGAAAGCCTTTCTCTTGCCTTTAAAGACCCCCAGTCTTCAATCCCAACCATCTCCCAGCACAGAATATCTCCTCCAGGCAGCCAGCCCCTCCCTTTCTCAGAGCACACCTCACTCATCTCTCCCTTTACATTTTTTTTTTTTCCCACAAAAGTGCAACTGGTTGGGATGCTTCTCTTCCTCAAATATCCAAATCCTAAATGCCTTTCTTTCAGGTACATCTCACTAGCATCAGCCCTGACATTGCAAACCACTGCAATCCAAAGTGGGCATCCATCCATCTTCTTTAATTCTCACTTGCTTTCTCAAAGTACCTTACTGCTGTTGTTGTTGAGTAGCTAAGTTGTATCTGAATCTTTGTGACCCCATGGACTGTAGCATGTCAGGCTTCCCTGTCTTTCATTATCTCCTGGACCTTGCTCAAACTCATGTCCACTGAGTCAGTGATGCCATCCAACCATCTTATCCTCTATCATCCCCTTCCCCTCCTGCACTCAATCTTTCCCAGCATCAGGGTCTTTTCCAATGAATTGACTGTTTGCATCAACTGGCCAAAGTATTGGAGCTTCAGCACCAGTCCTTCCAATGACTAGGATTGATTTCCTTTGGAATTGACTGGTTTGATCTCCCTGAAGTCCAAGGGACTCTCAAGAGTCCTCTCCAGCACCACAATTCAAGAGCTCAGCACCAATTCTTTGACGCTCAGCCTTCTCTCTGGTCCAACTCGCACATTCGTACATGACTTCTTGAAAAACCATAGCTTTGACTATGTGGACTTTTGTTGGCAAAATCATTCGTCATAGTTTTTCTCCCAAGGAGCATCTTCTAATTTCATGGCTGCAGTCACCATCCACAATGATTTTGGAGCCCAAGAAAATAGAATCTGTCACTGTTTCCACGTTTTCCCCCTTCTATTTGCCATGAAGTGATGGGACCAGATGCCATGATCTTAGTTTTTTGAATGTTCGGGTTCAAGCCAACTTTTTCACTCTCCTCTTTCATCTTTATCAAGAGGCTCTTTAGTTCCTCTTTACTTTCTACCATAAGGGTGGTATCATCTGCATATCTGAGGTTGATACCCGTGGCAGATTCATTTTGATATATGGCAACACCAATACAATATTGTAAAGTTAAATAAAATAAAATTAAAACAAACAAACAAAAAAAAAGATACTTCTGGTAATCTTGATTCCAGCTTGCGATTCATTCAGCCTGGCATTTCACATAATGTACTCTGCATATGTTAAATGAGAAGGGCAACAATCTACATACAGCCTTGACATATTGTTTTTCCAATTTTGAACCAGTCAGTTGTTCCATGTCCAGTTCTTTTTTTATTTTATTTTATTTTATTTTTAAACTTTACATAACTGTATTAGTTTTGCCAAATATCAAAATAAATCCGCCACAGGTATACATGTGTTCCCCATCCTGAACCCTCCTCCCTCCTCCCTCCCCATTCCATCCCTCTGGGTCGTCCCAGTGCACCAGCCCCAAGCATCCAGTATCGTGCATGGAACCTGGACTGGCAACTCATTTTATACATGATATTTTACATGTTTCAATGCCATTCTCCCAAATCTTCCCACCCTCTCCCTCTCCCACAGAGTCCATAAGACTGTTCTATACATCAGTGTCTCTTTTGCTGTCTCGTACACAGGGTTATTGTTACCATCTTTCTAAATTCCATATATATGCATGTCCAGTTCTAACTGTTGCTTCTTGACCCACTTACAGGTTTCTCAGGAGAGAGGAAAGGAGGTCTGGTACTCCCATCTCTTCCACAGTTTCCCACAGTTTGTTGTGATCTACACAGTCAAAGCCTTTAGCATAGTCATTGAACTAGAGTAGATAATTTTCTGGAACCCCCTTGCCTTCTCCATGATCCAATAAATGCTGGTTCCTCTGCCTTTTCTAAACTCAGCTTGTACATTTGGAGTTTCTCTGTTCACATTCTGCTGAAGCCTAACTTGAATGATTTTGAGCATTACCTTACTAGCGTGTGAAATGAGCCCAATTACAGTAGTTTAAACATTGTTTTGCATTGCTTTTCCTTGAGATTGAAATGAAAACTGACCTTTCCCAATCCTGTGGCCACTGCTGGGTTTTCCAAATTTGCTAACATATTGAGTGCAACACTTCAACAGCATCATCTTTTTGGATTTTAAATAGCTCAGCTGGAATCCCATCAGCTCCACTAGCTTTGTTTGTACATAGTTCCTTATATAGACAGATAATGACATAATTGCATCTCAAGGTGTCTCCTCCACCACCTTGGGGTCCGTTTAAAAGATCAGCGCTGGGTATATTCATCTACTGACCCTACTCTTACTCAAGGCAGGTCTCTGTCAAAGGCTTTCCCTAGATTCTGCAGGGTGCCTCGTGAGGCTGCAGAAGAAGAGAAGCAAGACGCAGGATCAAGCCCACCATCCTGCGATGCTAGGTGTGAATGGCCTCATGGGTCTCAGCTGAGAGAGCAAGGGCTTCTTCAGAAGGGACGGTGTCCTAGATGGCTGACTCACCCACTCCTCTGCCATGAAGTGCGGCTGATGAAAATGTCAATCCCTTGGCCCTCTACTTCTCCATCTCCCATGGCACAGTCTTTTCACTTGGGTGGGCTCCTATCACCTTCTTTACAGACACTGTCAGAGGGTTCACGGGGATCCTCAGTCTCTCCCCTCCACTCTCTCTGCCTCCCCGTGATCGCCCTCCCTGCCCCCAGCTCAGTTCAGAGAGTACACCCAGAGGATGCCAGCAGATGAGTCAAAGGCCGTGCCTCACCCCAGACCTGGCTTCCTCTCCCCACCCCTCGCTGGCAGCATGTCCAGTCACCCTTCCCACCCCAGCTGCCTTTGTTTGGGGAGGTGATGAAGATCGCTGGCCCAAGTCCACGCCAGCCTTCCCCACCTGACCGTCCATCCGCAGTTTCACTCTAAATCACTGACCATCCTCTTCCCCCAGGGTTACTGTGACCTGGAGAGCTACAGGGCCAATGCCCTAGCCCTCCAACCTGTTTCCATCTGGAAGCCTCTTCCACTTGGCTCCATTCTGCTCTGCATTCTTTAGTATGTAGTCACCAACCCTCTGCCTTCTCTCTCATATTCCTGCGTCCTTGGAGATGTAGGAATCCCCATGACTTTATCGTTTCCTCTGTGAACAGTTCTTGACATTTTAACAGCAGCCTTGCTTTATTACCAAACATTATTTTTACCTTAAAGGGAGGAAATCGAGAGAGAGGCAGGTTCAAATGCCTGCTCCAGCACTTAATTATTCTCCCAGAAGCCGTCACCCTAATCTGCAAAAGGAAAGTAATACTACCTGCCTCTGGAGTCGCCCAATGATGTAATGGCGGAAACTCGCCTCTTCTGAATCAGCTGAAGTCGGCACAGGGCTGCCTCCAGTGCTCAGCACCATCCCATCCTTCTGCTTTGGTTTCCTGCTCACACTCCTGGTCTCATCAGGCAGCTCCCACACCTGGATTATATCGAGTCCTTTCTATAGCTTTCATGCCTTGTTCTCTCCCACCCCCAACCCCACCCCAACCTCCAGCTCCCAGTCTTTCTATCACTGCCTGATTTATCTGAAATAAATGCACACCAGCTTCCCACTCTGATGAAACACTACACTCTTGGGGGTTTCCCACCATCCTAGATGAGGTCCAATATCTTCCACCTGGACTTTAGACTCTTCGTATTCGACCTCATCTGTTGATTCCATTGCACCTCTTGCTATGTCCCGTACCATATCTCCCCATCACTCTCCCCCACCCCAGAATGCTGTCCTTCCTGTTTTAGGAGAACTTCATCGGACAGCATCACTCACTGGCTAAGAGAGCGAGAGCGGACTCTAGACTTGAGACAGGTAGAATTTCAGCCAACACTGAATTCATGTGCAAGTTCAAGCAGGTTCCTTAACCTCTCTGTGCCTCGGTGTCCTCATCTGTAAAATGAGAAGAGTAACAATTCTTCCCTTACAGCATTGTTTTAAGACTTAGCTAATGTACACGAACCCATTATAACAATGCATGCTGTGCTGCTGCTAAGTCGCTTCAGTTGTGTCCATAGACGGCAAGTCATGTCCATAGTCGTGTCTGTGCGACCCCATAGACGGCAGCCCACTAGGCTCCTCTGTCCCTGAGATTTTCCAGGCAAGAGTACTGGAGTGGGTTGCCATTGCCTTCTCCGAATAACAATGCATGGGAAGTGACAAATGCTGGACAAAGGCTAGTCAGTGTGAGCATCACCACCACGCTCCCATCCACCACTGAGCCTTGCATCTTGCCATCCCCATGGCATGGAAGCCTTCCTCTGCTCAGATTCCTCCTACCCTTGAAGACTTAGCTCAAAATGCAACACCTGTATCTGCTTCAGCTCATCCTATCTTCTCAACTCCCTTATATGTTTGTACTTCTTACTTGAATACTTAATCCTATATGCTGTTGAGGGTTACTGAGTCTCTTCTATGTATCAGTTATGTCTTATCAACAAAGCTGTAAACTGACCAAGAGACAGAAATCATTTCCACTCCCCAGGGTGCCTATCATAGTGTTTAGTAGCAGAGAGGAGCTCAAAATCCACTGTTGATTCCAATCTTTGTTTCCATTTGCTAATTATCCGTTTCATTTAAACAAAGAATAAAGTATGGTTCTAATACTTGCTTTTTCAAAAAAAGAAAGCTAAAATAAAGAAAATAATTAATAAATCAGAAGAAAGGTTCAATCTGATTGCTTCTTATGGCCATGAGTCCATGAGCAAGTCAATTAAATCGGAAGAGCGTCTAGTTTCCCACATGGGAATACCATGTGCCCCACAGGGTTACTGTGAGAGAATCTGATACCAAATACTAGGGCAATTTGAGCAAAGCACAAAACAAATATTAAAAAAAATTTAAACTAAGAAGTTCTGACAAATCAGTAACTAGGTCTGCTAGATGCACAAGAGAGAAATGTATAATTTGTTTCTGAACCATAATGAGATTCTTATTTTAATGACTCATCTCAAAAAAAAATTAAAGAAAAAATCATAGATTTTCTTTAAAAACTTCTTTTTTTACAGTTTCTGTCAGAGACCCAAACCTGAACTCCATGAGGCCAGGGACCATGCCTGTCTCAGCAGCTGCACATACCCAAATGTCATACACAGTGACAGTGAAGTCGCTCAGTCGTGTCGGACTCTGTGCGACCCCGTGGACTGTAGCCTACCAGACTCCTCCATCCATGGGATTTTCCAGGCAACAGTACTGGAGTGGGGTGCCATTTCCTTCTCCAGGGGATCTTCCCAACCCAGGGATCGAACCCGGGTCTCCCGCACTGCAGGCAGACGCTTTACCCTCTGAGCCACCAGGGAATGTCGCACATAATAGGTACTTAGTAAGTATTTGTTAAATAAATTAATGTATGAATTTGTACATGAATAAACATGAGTATTATGTGATGGCTCAAATGAACATTATATTAGTTTTATTCAATCACCAGAAATTTTGTTTAAAGCACAGGTCAGAAAACAAGTTAGGAAAACAAACATCTAGTCTTCTATACCCTTACTGGCATTACCGGGCAGTTGTATAACTTCAAAAAAGTACTCAGAGGCACACAACAAAACCCTTAGCTGCTTCCTGTGAGACACCTGGAACAAACAATAGATGGCCTATGAGGGGCTTTCTAAAGAAAGCACTGCTGTTCTTCACAGACACCGCTCATGGACCCAGTGAGAACACGTTTATGGGGATGGACTATTCACTTTAGGAAATGAATATTCAGATGTTTAATTGTCTATTGTTCGCCCTGCAGTCACACCATGACATACCATCCTGTCTCACAATGCTTTTAATTATTTACCATAATAATGATGCTTCTCAAGAGAACCACAGTTCAGTTACCTAAAAAAGTATGATATTTAATCCTAACAAAAAATATGATTCCCATGAAATGGGTCATTTATGAATGAAGCTGAGCCATCTCTTTCAGGGAGAACATGGCTTGGTGCCAGCAGACCTAGTTAGGGCACCAACTTCCACCTCCACACGTGTGCAATATGAGACCAGGTCAACTGTGAGAGGATCCTAAGTATAACACCAAGTTATAAGAGATCAGAAGAGGGAGACTGTATTTCTGAGATGCAGCTTTGAAGATGGCTAGGGAAAACTTCACAGAGGAGACGGGAGCAATTCACTTAGTATTCATGGCAGTTGGGATCGGGAGGCAGGTGAGGACTATAGAACCTTCCATGCGCCAGGAACTGTGGCAGGTGCTTTAGGCATCTGATTTCCGTGTATCTTTATAAAATCCTAGGACCCAATCATTATTACCTGCATTTTACAAAGGAGAATACTGAGGCTCAGAGAAGTTAAGTAACTTATCTAAGATCTCACAGTTGAGAAGCTGTAGAGCTTGGATCTGAACACAGACACTGACAATAAGGTCCATAAACTTTATGCTATAACAAGTTGACTCCCCTACTTTCAAAAAGTAAAACGAAATATTTCAGTTTTACAAAACAAAGAGATGGAGCCAGGGACAGGGTAGTCATTCCAGATGAGCAAAACAGCTTGAGCAAGACTCAGAGGCGGGGAAGTACCAGAGATCATCAGTCCAGAGTCTGACTGGCTGGATAAAGTAGAACATGGCCAAATGAGGCGACCTGAACACTGCCTGGGGGAAACAGAAAGTGATTCTATCCAGGCTGAGGATGCTATACACTCATGAAATACATTAAAAGGGACTGCACAGCCTTAAGATAAAAATAGAAAGCCTGAGCTCTACTTGCTCTGGGAAGTGGAGAGCACATGCATCTTTGGCCTCTGATGCAACCCTGTGGACAGACCTCAAAATAAACATCCACACGTTGCCTGGCAACTGGGACAGTAGCCACAGCTGATCTGTGATCGAAATCCAAGCCCGAGAGACCTTAGAACATTTGGCCACACCCTGTGAGTGCCTGATTGTGAGCTGTGACACAGGAGCACCCCAAACGCTTAGGAAAAAAGCCACAAAAGGTGTGAAGTTCTGTACCCTAAGACAATTGCTTCATTTTCATTGCTTTGTGAGCCCCACTTTTCCAGTGTTCCCCTTCCCTCCCCCACCGGGGCTGATTATTTTGTAGGCAAGGAAGAGAGCAAGCCACGCGGCCTGGATTCGTCATCAAAGAGGAGAAATGCAGCTTTTTTTTCAAGTTGTGTTCATGCCTTTGGGAGCCTGGTTACTTTACTTAATGCATGAATAATTCCAACTCTGTCTGCCTTTGGCTGCCCCAAACAAGCCAGAGAAGTTAGACCTGGAAAAGACAGCCTACTTTCCTCTTGTGGTCCCTCCCCTAGAAAAGGTTTGCTTGGCTAGGACATTCTTAAGCTTGTGAGTCAATTTAAGCAGATTAGAAGTGACATAATGAACAATGAGGAAGACAGCCCATGACAAGTTCTTTGAACTTAAGTCTTAACCTCTCTAGAACACAGTTTCCTCCTTTGTAAACTGTCAGGCTTGAGAACTCGGGAGTTCTGCAACTCTAATATGATATGCTATAAATATGTAAAGCTTAGTAAATAATGTAACCACTGGTAGATGTTCAAAGGGGAAACATAGGAGTTTAGCTTCTGGAGTCCCATAGACCTGGGGAATCACACTATCTGTGTAACTTCAGGCAAGTTGCTTAAAGTTTCGTATCTGACTCTTTGTGACTGTAGTCTGCCAGGGTCCTCTCTCCATGGGATTCTCCAGGCCAGAATACTGGAGTGGGTTGCCAGTCCCTTCTCCAGAGGATCTTCCCCAACCAGGGATCGAACCCAGGTCTCCTGCGTTGCAGGCAAATTCTTCACCATCTGAGCTACGGGGAAGTACTAAGCTTTCCAAGATTGTGTTTTTTTATTTGTTAAATGGTATAAAGGTGACATCTACCTCATAAGATGGTAGTGAGGAATTAATGAGGGTGTGTTCATAAGGCCTGGCACATCAGAAGTTAGTAAACAAAAGTAATTTGTATCATTTTACAAATATCAATTGCCTGGGCTTCCCTCCTAACTCAGTTTGTAAAGAATCCCCCTGTAATTCGGGAGACCTGGGTTCGATCCCTGGGTTGGGAAGATCCCCTGGAGAAGGGAAAGGATCTCCACTCCAGTATTCTGGCCTGGAGATTCAGGCCATGGGGTCACAAAGAGTCAGACATGACTGAGTGACATTCACTTTCAAAAGTTCTCCTCAGTCTCAGAATGGTGAAGCAGTTCAGTGGTGACCACTGCTTTTAGAAGTCTCATATTGTTTATCCTACAGAGAAAGGGCAATATTATTTTACATGACAAAATTTTGTTTGGGTTGAAATGCATCACTTATTTATCCTAAAAGATTATGAACTCATCTGAAGAATATATGGCTACTGGTGATATGATTATTGTACAAGAATAAAAAATTCTGAGCTCTGGTGAACAGTTGCCTGAAAGCCTTTCAGCTTGGTTTTCGTAGTGCTTTCAAATTCATTCCTTAGGCACAAACCTAACAAAGAGTGAAAGAAATGAGAACTTTTTATGGACTGCTGTGTAATAAAACCAACGGCCCGTCTCAATCTCCACAGGGATGATAGGCTCAAAGTGCCTCTTACCGAAACTGAGAAGGTACCTATAAGGAAACACAGAGATGCAGCCAGTTGCTTGGTGCCTGAGAGATGAGTCTGTCACATGGCCATTCTTGTAGCTGGCTTCTCCATGAAGCATGCTCTTAATAAGAAGACTTAACTGACAGGAATTAGTACAAAGTTCCCTTCTCCAAGCTGATTTCCAAATAATGAAAATGAAAATGCAGGGTGAAATAAAGCATTGTTATAGAAAGCACGTAAGAAAAACAAATTCACAAATGTACACTAACAGCAAGCTTAATCTTTGAAAATATTTAAGAGGTAATTTTATTTAGTCAGGAGAACAGCTGTGGAGCCTGACCACTTGAGTTTGAATTCCAGCTCTGCTACCAGCTGTATGACCTTGTGCAAATTCCCTAACTGCTTTGTGCCTCAGTTTCCTCATCTGTACAGTGGGAATTATCAATACCTTCCACATTTCATCTCACTTTTCCCTAAAATTAAAAACAAAATTCAATAGAATAGGAGAATTGATTTTTAAATAGGTTTCATTTTAAATATGTAAAAAATTTGTAAAAATATGAACAGTGCTGCTTATCCTTAAGTTTAAGCAAAAGTTCTGCATTCCAACACCAGAAGGATGTTTTTCACTATGAATTTTACCTGTTTTTTTTCCTTAAATTTCCCTATATTCAGATGTGCAATTTATTCCTTCTTTACTGCCCATTAAGACATTTGAAGAAACTGTCAACAAAACTCTTCTTTGCTAATTTCAATCAGTGTACAATATACTCTTTCACAGAAGTAGGAAATTTAATCAATCAGAATTTCCACAGCATTAAGATGTTGAGCATAATATTGAGGGCATAATATCAATTTCTAGTGGTTTTCTGAATTTAGATACAAATTCCTCTCTCAGTTATTTAAACTGCCTGAATATAAACTACTGAGTCTAGGATTTTATAAGACTGGTCTACTGAAAAAGGCATTGGAATCAAATAGAACCTTGCTATCTATGTGACCCAGGGTAAATTATTTAATCTAAGCCTTAGTCTTCTCATTTTAAAAACTGTCCTAATACCCATTTACCTAGTTGCAAAATATGCAACTCTTAAGAGGATTAAATGAAATCCATAAATCACTTAGCACAGTAGTTGTTTAACAAATAATAAACAGTTGGGTTTTCTTCTTTTCATTTATTTTCCATTTATCTAGATCCTGGAGAGTTTCTCCAAACTACATACATACTGCTGGACCTAACCCCTCTCCCACAGCATTCCAGAATTATCTACAGATTATCAGAATGTCCTTTGTTAATCGTTTGTTTCCTATTGGTTGTCTCTCCACTTTAAATAGTAACCCAATCTTCAGTTCATTGGTCAGTAGAAGAATGTGGAGAAGTTATACACACAGAGAAAAGTTACGGTTTATCACTGGCTCAACTGGAAATCAACTGGGGTATTTTGCCAAGATTTTAATTGCAAATATGTAGATCAATGTTCATCACATTCAGTCTTTGGAAACTCAAGTAGAGGTGTAAGAATATGATTGTCAGAGGACTATAGAGAATGAGACAGTTCTAATTTGCCAGGCTAGGAATCCTACCACAAGAACACTATTTGAGAATAATTCAGCACCCATTACTGTAATAATTGAAAAAAATTCTTGAAACCAAGGAAGAACTCAAACTCAACAGCCAAAAGAGGGGAGCCTTTCCCTTACGATCTCTAAATATTCAACAAGGGGGTACACTGTTTCTTAATAATGTGTGGACATTTTATGGCTAAAATTTCTAACAATAATTAGCTAATGAACCAATTGAGTTAAAACTCAAGTTACAGTAGGACATCACATAGAAGATGATATAATTTTATAATATTGCTAGGGAAAAATGATCACTAGTTTTAATCATTGAAACTACGTGAAATATGCAGGAATCCATACATATTTAATTATTTTATACTAAAATTATACATAATGATTGCTGGCAATGAATGTTATATCCAGCTATGGGGCACTGTGCCAGGTCAAGCATTAACACCTTTGCTGTTTGTCTGGTTGCTGAGACATGTCTGACTCTTTGTGACCCCATGGACTGTAGCCCACCAGGCTCCACTGTCCTTTGGACTTCCCAGGCAAGAATACTGGAGTGGGTTGCCATTTCCTTCCCCAGGGGATCTTCCTGACCTAGGGACTGAATCCGTGTCTCCTGCACTGGCAGGTGGATTCTTTACCATGGGCTAATTATTAATAAAGCCCCGTGGAGGGCAGGCAAAGAGCAGCTGAGAAGCACGATCACAGGCTAAGAAAACAGGCAGCACTGCTCAGTTTTTCAGTTTCCCTCTGGACAGGACCTCTGCATAGGAGGTGTGAGTGAAGTCACAGAGCTGCCTGGCACTCGAAGAGCTCCCCAGCATGCTCGCCAGCTTGTTGAGGCACAGGCTTGCTAACTCGGAGATGTTCTTCACATGGTTCATCAAGGAGCGACAGTTTTTGGCTTTTATCTCTGGCATTTTTAATGAGACGTTCTGGACACCAGGGTTATACTTCTCTGCTTCAGGGAGGGTCTCGGAATTGGCGGTCACAGATAATTAACACCTAGCTCAGTGGTTTTGGGGCTTCCCTGGTGGCTCAGGTGGTAAAGAATCTGCCTGCAACGCAGGAGAGCTGAGTTCGATCCTTGGGTCAGAAGATACTCTGGAGAACAGAATGGCTACTCACTCCAGGATTCTTGTCTGGAGAAGTCCATGGACAGAGGAGCCTGGTGGGCTCCAGGGAGTCCATGGGGTTGCAAAGAGTCAGACACGACTGAGAGAATTCAGTTTTCAGTGTTTTTTGGCCCAGAAGCAGAACCACTGATGGGCACTGTGTGGGGAGGGGCAGGGCAGGAATGGACACTTAGAAACTTACAAAGGAGTTTGTCCAAAAGTGTAAGGCAGGCGGAAGAGAAAGGAAGGGTTACAGCCTAAAAAACTGTAAGCCCCCCAGGGGATTCTGAAACTCTTTGACATTAACAATGACTGCTTTAGGTAGTTTTAAAGGAGATGGCTTTATAGGGGGTTGGTGGAATGGCCTGTATTTTCTATTAAAACCATCTATCGTTATCCATGGGCACTTTTCTTCCGGTAACAAACTTAAGTCTCTTCCTGCTTTCATTTGGTCAAGAGAAAGGTACCAGAATTCATTAGATAACGGGTCAGATTCACAAAATTACTTTTCAAAAGTACTTTCCAGCTGGTTTTGAAATGAACTTTTCTTCCGGTAACAAACTTAAGTCTCTTCCTGCTTTCATTTGGTCAAGAGAAAGGTACCAGAATTCATTAGATAATGGGTCAGATTCACAAAATTACTTTTCAAAAGTACTTTCCAGCTGGTTTTGAAATGAAGATTTGTGGTGCTGACATGGCGAGTCTGAGTTACTAAACAGCATAGATACTCCCTAAAAAAACAGTCCTGCAATACTCCAAGAGTATCTGTCTTCTCCAGCCTCATGACCACAAACTCTGAGGACGATTGATAATTGGGATTATGCCTGTAGTGTACATCTTTCTTACACTAGAAAAATGTAGAATATAGGCTTCGCCAAGCTCAATAGCACTGTTATCTTATAGGCAGATATTCTGGCCCACTAGAGGAACTCTTAACGCTACACATATCCACACATCTAGTATACAGCTCAGTTGCAAGGATTTATTTAAGAAAAAAGTAAATTTTTTTTCTGAAAGCATTTCAGAAACATAATATTTGTCTATCTCTGTAGATCAGGATTCTAACACTCAAATGAAAATATACTTCGGGGGATGTGAATGAGTGTATCAGGCCAGAATGAAGAGGGGGTAGGAGGCTTCACGACATAATAGAATGTGCAGTTATTATCTAAAGGCTTTCAAAAATTTTAAAAACATTGCGCAGGCTTAATAAAATTAATCTGAATTCTGATTCAAGAGCCCCTTTCTGTTCTAGACACATAAATATAAAATTTAACATTAAAACATTAATTAAAGACATAAATCAAGAGATGGCGAGTATAAAAGAGAAGTTGAGAATCCTGGAAGATAAAAATTCTGGCCACAAGTTTCAGTTCCCCACTGTAGACCAAGCCCTCTGAACCTCATGCATCTTTGTAAACAAAATATTATGAAAAGAAGCATGTCCAAAAGCATATATCCCAGGACTCTGATAATGACAAGTCATGGTAATGGCATTATATTAGACAATTTTATTTGCTTTGTTAGATATAAACAGAATTTTCCTATCCCACAATAAGAAGGAAACAGAAAAGACTTATACGACTGAAAACCATACAAATAATTTTCCCTCTGCTACTCTGGCCACCCTTCATTAGTACAGCTAATGAAGAAACAATATGCAGGAGACTGAGTCTCTGGTTTCTTTGTAGGAGCAACTTTCTGCCCCAGCAACTCTATTCTGGACAACTCTGGAGGGATCAAGATCTCATTGAGGTATTTATACTGAGGAGCTCAGTCCATGACAGAGTCCAAAGAGTATGCCTGCTTACTCGCCCAGGTGCATTCTTATACCAGCTTTGAAAGTTCAGGCCCTTTCTTAGGCTCCAACAGAGGGCCACGAACATCAATCAGGTCAGTTCAGGGAGGCCACTCAGGATGGCTCAGAAGTCTCAGCTTCCTTCAGTAGAAGAGCCACAACTCTCAGCAAGATTGCACTGCACCGCTGCTCACTGACCGACTCTGGTGAGCCAACTCCCTTCTTAAAGCAGCGCTCATTCCACTTTTACAGGTTTAAGGATTTTACCTTGAAAGCTTACTGGGCCATAGATACCAGCAATGCTGACTGGGTAGGTCTGAGGTGCGACCTGGACACTCTCCATTTTTAATTAAGGATCTCAGGTGAATTTCACACAGATGCTTTCCAGACTTCATATCATGAAACACTGCATTAGAGCATTCCAAGGGGAGAGGAGGAAGTACAACCCCAGGACACAGGTCAGGAGAGTCCCAGGCCCATGGATTAGCCTGGGATTATCCCACTAGACTGCCTTCTCTATTTAAGAAACAAGAACTTCTCTCCTCTGAGGAGACCCTGCTGCTAAAACACAGCCCTGCGCAATTAAGGAAGCCCTGCTTCGGTTACAGTCAACTTCCCCATTGCTTAGTATAACTAGTCCATTTGCAGGACTCCCTGGGAAACTCCTTACGTTCCAGAACTCGGATGATGATGATGACGAGCCACGGAATCATCACCACTCACACACATCTTAGCCATTATAATCAGTATGTACCATGGGACCTAGAGAACTGAGGATAATTATGTTTTGGCAATATCTAAACCTGTTTACCAAAGCTAACTTGACTAATCAGTAAAAGCAGACCCAAATCTTCTTTCCAACATATAAGAAATCCTCCCAAATAAAACTGATTGTTAGGGTTTTCTAAGTGTTGCAAAGGCATCTAAGGGAAAATAAACAAACACTTTCAACAAAAGAGACCAAAGGCACCTTTGTAACTAAGATGCGCCAATTACTGCTAGCGAAGGAATCAATAAAAATGATAAAGGGTGAGCAGGTGAGCATCTGAACTTCTTCCTTGTTTTGCTAAGGATATGTATCCACCACGTGGCAGCTGGGAAACATGAAATATTCAATCAGAAACAAAATGGAGAGAATGTGCCCTTGGAGGTAAGTGTCTGGAATGCAGGGGCAGGTTATCCTGTTGGTGAGCTTGTCTGGCCTCCCTGCATCTCAGCTTGGGTTGTGAAGCAACAGGAAGATGAACAGGACGACCTGTCACCCTCAAAGCTGGTTTGGCAGACAGACAGCTCTGACTCAGGCAGCTATGGAGTCTCCAGTTGATCTGTGCACTGTGCAGGACAAATGGAAATCTCAGGTTGTCATTGCCATCTGATGGGAATCCTGTCTGCAGGGGACAGTTGTCAAGAACATCTCACGAGAGAGCCCTAAAATGAATCCAAACTCTCAGCCCCACATAACAGCATACGGAAAAGTATGCGACAGGAGATCAGAGTAACTCTGCTGGGAGTCAGGGGCAAGTCTGGAAAGATGGATCAAGAAAATAATGACTGAGGCGAGCCAATGCTTGGGAAGTTGGATGTATTCAGATCTCTGAAGAGTCCGGCCTTGAACTGACTGGTTACAGATCTTCTTTAAGGGACTCATTTTACTAATGTTTATTCCCAGAAAAACAGGCCCATCTTAACCTCATCCCCCTTCCCTCAAACTTGCACTGCTTCACAGCACCTTGACAGCAATGCTTTTTAGCACTTTTTACATTGTGTTTTTATATTTGTTATATGGGCCATACTTCACGTCTGTATCCTCTGCACCATGACTGGCCATTGTAGAAGTTAAACAAAAAGAGTTCATTATGGATCTTTTTTGATTACCTAATCTTTAGCTAATGGACAAACAGATGTTAAGCTGTAAATGCTCATAAAGCGTAGAGAACAAAAACGAATATTGTTGTACCTTTTCTGCCTACCTAGGGTAAAGCTCTACACTACTGCAACACTATCTTAGGGCTCTGTTCAAACTGAAAGAAAAAAAAATCTTCTTTTTCAATTCAACAAACATTTATTGAGCAGTTACTATGCGGAAGGCAGCACGGAAGATGCAGTGGTGATCCAAAGATGTGGATCTTGTGTTGAAAGGGCTCACAGTAGAATAAAAAGCTGGTATTCTAAGAAAAGTAACCATAGCCAAATGAGACGATATAGTCAAATGAGACTTCAGTGTGCATTAACTTCACCCACTACAACTCATTTTTTAGGAAGTATTTTATGGAGAGCTGTTAAACACGTCCTGAGAAACAACACAGTGCAGTGGTTAAAAGATCAGGCTCTTACTCTCTTAATCTGGAAAGTGGGCATGATAAAGGTATCTTCCTCCTCCCTTTCTCATCATCAGATCATGTAAAGTGCTCGACATATGCCTAGAATACAGTAATTGTCAGTAAGTGTAGTTATAACTATTAATGCTGATTTTTTTTTTTTTTTGCTGTTTAGTCACTAAGTTGTGTCTGACTCTTTTGTGACCCCATGGACTGTAGCCCACCAGGCTTCTCCGTCCATGGGATTCTCCAGGCAAGAATATTGGAGTGGGTTGCCATTTCCTTCTCCAGGGGATCTTTCCAACCCCGAGATAGAACCCACGTCTTCTGCTTGGCAGGCAGAAGCTTAACCACTGAGCCAATACGCTGATCTAATACAGATTGTGTTGATCTGTTCTTTTTCTGAAACCTATTAAAGTCACTTGCTAATAATTTATTATTATTGCCTAATGTGAACAGGAGGGCACAAGGCTAACAATGTCACTTTAGCAATAGGATTACACATAGCCTCCACCCAAATCTCCAAGGTTCAAATATATGTATGGACTTGCTCAGAAGTCAACCTGTCTTAAGAGATGCAGTAAAAGACCCTTAAAGATTGGAAACAATCAGATCAGATCAGATCAGTCGCTCAGTCGTGTCCGACACTTTGCGACCCCATGAATCGCAGCACGCCAGGCCTCCCTGTCCATCACCAACTCCCGGAGTTCACTCAGACTCATGTTCATCGAGTCAGTAATGCCATCCAGCCATCTCATCCTCTGTCGTCCCCTTCTCCTCTTGCCCCCAATCCCTCCCAGCATCAGAGTCTTTTCCAATGAGTCAACTCGTCACATGAGGTGGCCAAAGTACTGGAGTTTCAGCTTTAGCATCATTCCTTCTAAAGAAATCCCAGGGCTGATCTCCTTCAGAATGGACTGGTTGGATCTCCTTGCAGTCCAAGGGACTCTCAAGAGTCTTCTCCAACACCACAGTTCAAAAGCATCAATTTTTTGGCACTCAGCCTTCTTCACAGTCCAACTCTCACATCCACACATGACCACAGGAAAAACCATAGCCTTGACTAGATGAACCTTTGTTGGCAAAGTAATGTCTCTGCTTTTGAATATGCTATCTAGGTTGATCATAACTTTCCTTCCAAGGAGTAAGTGTCTTTTAATTTCATGGCTGCAGTCACCATCTGCGGTGATTTTGGAGCCCAAAACAATAAAGTCTGACACTGTTTCCACTGTTTCCCCATCTATTTCCCATGAAGTCATGGGACCAGATGCCATGATCTTCGTTTTCTGAATGTCGAGCTTTAAGCCAACTTTTTCACTCTCCACTTTCACCTTCATCAAGAGGCTTTTGAGTTCCTCTTCACTTTCTGCCATAAGGGTGGTGTCATCTGCATATCTGAGGTGATTGATATTTCTCCCGGCAATCTTGATTCCAGCTTGTGCTTCTTCCAGTCCAGCGTTTCTCATGATGTACTCTGCATATAAGGTAAATAAACAGGGTGACAATATACAGCCTTGACGAACTCCTTTTCCTATTTGGAACCAGTCTGTTGTTCCATGTCCAGTTCTAACTGTTGCTTCCTGACCTGCATACAAATTTCTCAAGAGACAGATCAGGTGGTCTGGTATTCCCATCTCTTTCAGAATTTTCCACAGTTTATTGTGATCCACACAGTCAAAGGCTTTGGCATAGTCAATAAAGCAGAAATAGATGTTTTTCTGGAACTCTCTTGCTTTTTCCATGATCCAGAGGATGTTGGCAATTTGATCTCTGGTTCCTCTGCCTTTTCTAAAATCAGCTTGAGCATCAGGAAGTTCACGGTTCACATATTGCTGAAGCCTGGCTTGGAGAATTTTGAGCATTACTTTACTAGCGTGTGAGATGAGTGCAATTGTGTGGTAGTTTGAGCATTCTTTGGCATTGCCTTTCTTTGGGATTGGAATGAAAACTGACCTTTTCCAGTCCTGTGGCCACTGCTGAGTTTTCCAAATTTGCTGGCATATTGAGTGCAGCACTTTCACAGCATCATCTTTCAGGATTTGGAATAGCTCAACTGGAATTCTATCACCTCCACTAGCTTTGCTCGTAGTGATGCTTTCTAAGGCCCACTTGATTTCACATTCCAGGATGTCTGGCTCTAGGTCAGTGATCACACCATTGTGATTATCTGGGTCGTGAAGATCTTTTTTGTACAGTTCTTCTGTGTATTCTTGCCACCTCTTCTTAATATCTTGTGCTTCTGTTAGGTCCATACTATTTCTGTCCTTTATCGAGCCCATCTTTGCATGAAATGTTCCTTTGGTAGCTCTGATTTTCTTGAAGAGATCTCTAGTCTTTCCCATTCTGTTGTTGTCCTCTATTTCTTTGCTTGATCGCTGAAGAAGGCTTTCTTATCTCTTCTTGCTATTCTTTGGAACTCTGCATTCAGATGTTTATATCTTTCCTTTTCTCCTTTGCTTTTCACTTCTCTTCTTTTCACAGCTATTTGTAAGGCCTTCCCAGACAGCCATTTTGCTTTTTTGCATTTCTTTTCCATGGGGACTGTCTTGATCCCTGTCTCCTGTACAATGTCACGAACCTCATTCCATAGCTCATCAGGCACTCTATCCATCAGATCTAGGCCCTTAAATCTATTTCTCACTTCCACTGTATAATCATAAGGGATTTGATTTAGGTCATACCTGAATGGTCTAGTGGTTTTCCCTACTTTCTTCAATGGGACTGAGTAATTATATTTATGGCTTTCCATAAAAATAGTGTATCGACTGATCTTAACCATGGCAGGGGGTGGGGGTCAGCACCCAATGAACGGGTATTTTAAAATGTGTGCATGACAGCATTTTTGTCATGCTCTGGCATTTAGTGGGAACAAGAGAGCCCCGCCCAATTAAGAACTGTCAACCCAAATGCCATTAGTACTCTGTTGAGAAACACTGGGTAACTGACATTTTTTAGTTAAAAGCTATTCACAGAGAAAAAAAATAAAACACAACTGTTTGTGAAGACCCACTGTACTTTCCCAGTATGAAGATTATTAATTCAATATACAAAAAACTACAGGATAAAATAGCTCCTTCTTATGAGGCCAGACACACTGATGCTAAAACACATATCCCAGATTCAAATAGTCTCCAAAATGAGGGCACTGTGAGGTAAAGAGAAGAGACAAAGATATCTATGTACACAAGAGAACATAGGTTGTGGGCTTTTTATTTAAATAGGACTGAATGATTAAGTGGTTCATATTGTGAGAAAAGTAAATATTTCCAGCTAAGAAGTAGTGATGCCTTACAGATACTTGTTATTATAAACAATGAATAGGAACACAAATATTTGGCTGACTTTATGAACTGAATTCAAATTAACTTCCCATGTTTTCCTAAATCTTTTTCAAATGATCAGTTTACTTGTTCTCTTTTAAATCTTCATTGGTGAGAGAAGAATTATACTCAGCCAGTTCATGGACAATCAGGAAACCTAACTGACCACTAATAAACTCTCTCCGCACTGAGAATCTTCTCTCAAAGCATGAGAACTGATACAGACAATGTTTATACTTGAAGGCACTGCTTCGTAAACATGTCAGGCAGTCTGCAAAGTTCACTTTAAAAACAAAAACAAAAACAAAAAACAGTCATCAAGAGTTCTTGCTGCCTGTACCAGGATTCCCGCTCTATCCTCACTGCTATTGGCCAGCTACCCCTTCTCCAAGTCGGCATATGTAGCCTTGGCTAGTCTAGCATGATTTTGCTAAATGTCACTCTTCTGTTTTAATCTTACACAGGCAGCAATCTCCTCCCCACCGCATTCCCAGCAATAAATATCCTTTAGATACTGAAAATCAGCATGCAAGAATTAAATTCAGTTTCCACAAACAACATGTCAGGAAGAGGCACTCTTCATTAGAAAATAAACTTGCCAGCTTTAAACAGCAGGTGCCACTCCTTACTGACCCTCCCTGCAATGCAGAGGTTTTCCCTCTAGAAAACATCTCATATAACAGGAAATTTCCAGAACTGCCGATTAGGCAGTCCCATTCCTCTGTTGTAGGTACAGGTGGATTCCCCAGGGGACTAGTCAGAGGTCCCAAGGTCCCACCCTTGGAGGACGCTTCTTAAACTCTCAGCCTCCTTTTCTCAAGCTGTAAAATGGAAATAAAGAACCAGCCCGGTATGCATTTATAACTGAGGCACCAGACCACGCCAACAGCGCAGAAGACACTGTCAAATCTCCACAAAAACATGTTGCATTCTTGAAAGACAGGTACAAAGCACTGCTCTTTGTGATGTCATCCGACCACAGCCTCAGGTTGTGTTCAAGGAAACAGAACCAAAACAAGTCACAACACCGGCCACGCCACACCCAGCATGTTATCAGGTACACTCAGAGGTTCAGTTCAGTTCATTTCAGTCGCTCAGTCGTGTCCGACTCTTTGCGACCCCATGAATCGCAGCACGCCAGGCCTCCCTGTCCATCACCAACTCCCAGAGAGGTTACACACAGTGAAGTCATTCTCTAAAACGGAGGTCACCACGGCGGAGGGGGCAGGGCGCGGGAAGAAGACGGGGTCTAATCCTAAAGATCACAGGGCCAAACCGAATCCACAGAGCTGCTGCTCTTTCTTTTTTGTCTTTCAGCATTTTTTCCAGGTCACACAAATCCCTGGTTTTGGAACCCTACCCTGTACGATCACCAGATTCATTTCCAGTCCAGCAGCCAGCCACTGCGGCACCGACAGGGAGGAGGGGTCGGCAAGTAACACAAGGGAGCTTAGAACCCACTGGAAGGAGATGGATCTTAAAGGTCAAGGGACTGGTCGGGGAGCACGTCCAGTCGCTGGGAGCCCGCCGGCCCGGGAAGCCGCCGCAGCCTCGAGGACAAGCGGCCGAAATCAGTACTCACTCTGCGTCCGGCTTCGGGGCCCCGGAGGCTTCAGCCGGGCTTGCGGGACGTTTGCATTACCGATTGCGCTCGGCCCCCGCGGTTTCAGTTTGCAGCCGCAGCGGAGCGCGCTGAGAGGGACGCGGCGGGGCGGTCCCGGGACGCGCGACGCAGGCCGCTCCCCGCCCTCCTCTGCCCGCCCCGGGCAGCACCGCCCCCGGAGCCCCGCGGTTCGTGGAGGGGGCGATGCGCGCTCTGACTGAGGGGCTGGCATCCCCCGGGCTGGCTAACAAACCAACGCGAGGCAGGTCACCCGCTGATGGCAGAGGTCTACCGCTCCAAGGCTGTCTCTGTGCAAACACACGCCCCCACATGTCGCTTTTTAGACTACGGAGTAAATTAACATTTTATATCCCATAACAGATTTTGCTTTCTAAAGAGTGGTTTAACAGAACCAAAATTCTACTGAATTACTGTACATTATACATTATGACTAAACATTTCAAAATAAGAATGGATTTTAAGCTACTGAATAAAATAAGAATGCATGAATTCATACTGCCATAAATAAATGTGTTTATACATATACTCAGCCAATTCATGGGCAATCAAAAAATTTAATCGACCACTAATAAATCCCTCTCCGCCCTGAGAATCTTCTCTCAAAGCATGCAAACTGAAACGCAGACAACGTTGGCCAGCTACCCCTTCTGTTGGCCAGCTACCCCTTCTCCATCAGTTGGGAGATGCAGCCTTGGCTAGCCTGGAATGCTTTTGCTAAATGTCACTATTCTGTTTTAATCTTACACAGGTAGCAATCTCTCCCCGACGTATTCCCACCAATAAATATCCTTTAGATACTGAGGGGAGATAAGGAAATGCTTTTCCTTATGGAAGAATACACTTACACTTGAAGTTGCTCAGTCGTGTCCGACTTTTTGCGACCCCATAGATTGTAGCCTGCCAGGCTCCTCCATCCATGGGATTTTCCAGGCAAGAGTACTGGAGTGGGGTGCCATGTCCTTCTCCAGAGGATCTTTCCGACCCAGGGATTGAACCTGGGTCTTCCACATTGGAGGCAGACGCTTTACCGTCTGAGCCACCTGGGAAGTCAATAGAATGCTAACTAATAAATATAAAATAAGTGCCTGGGGTTAGGGAAAACACTTATAAAATTTTAAAGAAATATGAGAAGCCAGTTTTCCCTAAAGCCATAAATCAGTTACAATAAAGGCTCTAGACAGGGAGCTGGGGGTATGAGTGGAGGAGGTAGTGGCAGCGGGTGGTTAAGGACCAGAAATTCAGGCCTCACTAGTGACAGCTGAGCAGCGACTCAGTCCATGTCCAGCCAAGGCAGAGGTGACGGCCAGCAGGCATTCAGAAGAGTGCTCATCTGGGCAGGCTGGTACCCACATCCACCCAGCAATCAAAGCAGGCGGGGTCCCACTGACTTCTGCAAGGTGTTCCCCACAGCCACCTTATTATCATTTTTCATTTACTTCTGTTAAATAAAGGTGGTGAAAGAAAAGCTAATATGCTATAATTCCCTGAGGAGAAGACCCCGTCCTCATAATTCTTCTAGGTGAAAATGTAGCTTAAATTCCTTTTTGGTTCATGGTCAGTATTTTCTGTGCTTTTTTGTTTCTTAACCTCAGCTTATCTTAACCTCAGCTTATCAGTGACATTTCAAACAACCAACATGACTTACTTGGGCCTGCTTCTCAAGAGGGATGAGCCCTGAGTCCCACAGCTCCAGGGGTGTAGGCAGCATATCTCTGTCAACGAGGGTGAGTATATCTGAGCTCTTCAAGGGTACAGATTACTAATTACATGGTTATGAAATAAAACTTCCAAAGATGCTTATCCTGCAGGACAGGTAGAAAGGGCCTCTTCTCCCTGGAGATGACGAGGGACAGTATTGCTCCCAGATAAGCTGTGTCTATTCCAGTCCCTCTTCTAGTCCTTTCTTCCAGTGTGGCCCCCACATCGCCTGCATCTGAAAAACTGGAGGGTATTTATCAAATAGAGAAAATCCTGGGCCTTACCCCCTTATGAGGAATCAGGTTTTTGTGTCTTGGAACCTGAGAATCTGCATTTTAACCTGATTATCTCTGTTAGATACTCTGATTCCCTGATCAGTTTAGGTAATCTAAGTGAAGTCGCTCAGTCGTGTCCGACTCTTTGCTACCCCGTGGACTGTAGCCCAACAAGCTCCTCCATCCATGGGATTCTCCAGGCTAGAATACTGGAGTGGATTGCCATCTAAGATACAAGTAATCTAAATTACCCACATTCAGCACAATTCAGCATCTCTGCAGCTCAAAATGCAGTTGCCAAACCACCAGCAGCAACTGGGAGCTTGTTAGAAAAGCAGAAAGAATCTCAGTCTCACCACAGACTTCCTGAGTCAGAATCTGCATTTTAATAAAAACCTCACTGACTGAATATGCACATTAAAATGATACTGCTCTGCATCTTGTTTCCCAAACCTTGGTTATTTGTGTATGTGTGTTATCGTCGTTCAGTCATGTCCAACTCATTGCAATCCCACAAACTGTAGCCCACCAGGTTCCTCTGTCCATGGGGTCCTCCAAGCAAGAACACTGGAGTGGGCTACCATTCCCTTCTCCAAGGGATTTTCCCAACCCATGGATTGAACCTGGGTCTCCTGCATTGCAGACAGACTCTTTACTGTCTAAGCCACTATTTTTTTTTAATCTGGCATAACTATATTTACTTAAAATTTTAAAAACCGATTTACATTTTAACCATATCTAGCCTTGGCTTCCCTGGTGGCTCAGACGGTAAAGAGTCTACCTGCAGTGCGGGAGACCCGGGTTTGATCCCTCAGTTGGGAAGATCCCTTGGAGAAGGAAATGGCAACCCACTCCACTATTCTTGCCTGGAAAATCCCATGGATGGAGGAGGCTGGTAGGTTACAGTCCGTGGGGTCTCAGAGTCAGACACGACTGAGCAACTTCACTTAGCCTTGTTTTAAGCAAAACTATCCAAGAGATCACAAGCTGGAATCAAGATTGCCGGGAGAAATATCACTAACCTCAGATATGCAGATGACACCACCCTTATGGCAGAAAGTGAAGAGGAACTCAAAAGCCTCTTGATGAAAGTGAGAGTGGAGAGTGAAAAAGTTGGCTTAAAACTCAACATTCAGAAAACGAAGATCATGGCATCTTGTCCCATCACTTCATGGGAAATAGATGGGGAAACAGTGGAAACAGTGTCAGACTTTATTTTTTGGGGCTCCAAAATCACTGCAGATGGTGATTGTAGCCGTGAAATTAAAAGACGCTTACTCCTTGGAAGGAAAGTTATGATCAACCTAGATAGCATATTGAAAAGCAGAAATATTACTTTGCCAACAAAGATCCATCTAGTCAAGGCTATAGTTTTTCCAGTGGTCATGTATGGATGTGAGAGTTGGACTATGAAGAAAGCTGAGCGCCGAAGAATTGATGCTTTTGAACTGTGGCATTGGAGAAGACTCTTGAGAGTCCCTTGGACTGCAAGGAGATCCAACCAGTCCATCCTAAAGGAGATCAGTCCTGGGATTTCTTTGGAAGGAATGATGCTAAAGCTGAAACTCCAGTACTTTGGCCACCTCATGCGAAGAGTTGACTCATTGGAAAAGGTCCTGATGCTGGGAGGGATTGGGGGCAGGAGGAGAAGGGGACGACAGAGGATGAGATGGCTGGATGGCATCACTGACTCGATGGACATGAGTTTGAGAGAACTCCGGGAGTTGGTGATGGACAGGGAGGCCTGGCGTGCTGTGATTCATGGGGTCGCAAAGAGTCGGACACAACTGAGCAACTAAACTGAACTGAACTGATCCAAGAGATCATGAGTTTGGAAGTTCTACTTTACTTTTTCTAGAACACTGAAACACATGCAGAACTATTGAAATAAAAATGATTGCTTACTTAACAACATAGAGAATCATCTCACCCACCACATGTGGTCCAAAGGTTCTGTGGGTGAGGCTGACACTGAACCCTGGGATGCCTGAGCGTTTGGTGTCAGCTGAACGTTGAGTGTCCTGAGCAACCCACAGGATGCTGAGTTTATTCCCTGCCCCCTGCCCCTTATTCACATTATGCATGAGAAAAGTAGGGCTGTGCTGCCAAAGTTAACAGGTATTTATGGCAGAATCAGGACCAAAAGCACAGAAGGAATTTTCTGGTGCACAGAGATCCTGCACAGATCTTCTCCCCTCCAACTGGGAGCAAAGCTGTGTGCCCTCTTCGATTTAAAAGGTCTGCTGCTGCTGCTAAGTCGCTTCAGTCATGTCCGACTCTATGCGACCCCATAGACGGCAGCCTACAAGGCTCCTCCGTCCCTGGGACTCTCCAGGCAAGAACACTGGAGTGGGTTGCCATTTCCTTCTCCAAAGCACGAAAGTGAAGTCACTCAGTCGTGTCCGACTCTTAGCGACCCCATGGACTGCAGCCCACCAGGCTCCTCTGTCCATGGGATTTTCCAGGCAAGAGTACTGGAGTGGGCTGCCATTGCCTTCTCCATGTTGCTAAATAACCTGTTGTTTGTTGTTGCTTAGTCACTCAGTCATATCTGACTCTTTTGTGACCCCATGGACAGTGGCCCAGCCAACCAGCTCCTCTGTCCATGGGACTTTTCCTGCCAAGAATACTGGAGTGGTAACCAGCGGTTTTTCCTCCAGTTCAATTAGGCAGTTCTCCTGTTTTCCTTTCCATAGTAAATAGCTGGCAGCTGGCAATACATTTGAAAATCCTCATTACTGAAAGTCACTCAGTCGTGTCTGACTCTTTATGACCACAGTCCATGGAATTCTCCAGGCCAGAATACTGCAGATTCTTTACCAGCTGAGCCACCAGGGAAGCCCATTCAACACAGTAAGAGCCTTCCCAGCCCCAGATTCCTCTGCAGCAGGGTTAAGGCACGTGACCCGCACTGGCCAATCAGCTGTGCTTCACACGAGTGAGCCCGGAAATGAGCCGAGTGGAGGCGCCGCCCACTGGTAGGTCTGAGTAGAAGGCCTTCCAGCCTTCAAGGTTGGCAGTGTCCAAGTTCCCGGCTTCCAGGCCTAAACGTGATAGGTGCTGAGCTGCAGTGGCGGCGAGGAGGAGCTGCCACAGAGAGGCAGGGTGTTGTTCCCGGCTGTGAAACAGATTCTTTCTGCTGGAGCCTTTTGGATTTCTCTAGGAGCTACCTGCTAGCCCTTAAGAATCCCTCTAGCATGAAGTCATCAGAGTGGGTTCCAATGGGAACTGATAACTTTACCCAGCACATCTTATAGCCACAGTTTTCCGCAGAGATGTTCTTAATGCAAGCTCAACCTCGCTTTCCTCACCAGAGTTAGTTGGTGGTTACAATAGAAGTTGCCTGAGACTCTTTTAGTAAAATACAACTGCATGACTGATTATGGATCCCAGCTATTTATTTAGTAAGTCTAATTTCTATAGCCTCATTAGACCTCATTATTAATTTATAAAAATTCAATTTTAAGCACTGCTGCTACTGCTAAGTCACTTCAGTCGTGTCCAACTCTGTGTGACCCCACAGAGGTTAGCCCATCAGGCTCCTCCATTCCTGGGATTCTCCAGGCAAGAACACTGGAGTGGGTTGCCATTTCCTTCTCCAATGCATGAAAGTGAACAGTGAAAGTGAGGTAGCTCAGTCGTGTCTGACTCTTAGCGACCCCATGGACTGCAATCTACCAGGCTCCTCCATCCATGGGATTTTCCAAGCAAGAGTACTGGAGTGGGGTGCCATCGCCTTCTCCAATTTTAAGCACTAAACACCTTAAAATAATGATTTTGAATTAGAAATATCTATGCCACTTAAGTATTTTGGATCCTCCAAACCCAGGACTGTATGGCAGAAGTGATATTATTTGTACACATAATTACTGATTTTGTAAGAATTCTCATAAAACATGTCTGCAATACATGGTAACCAGTCTCTAATATACAGCTATATACAGCTCGCTGCTGCTGCTGCTGCTGCTGCTGCTAGGCCGCTTCAGTCGTGTCTGACTCTGTGCGACCCCATAGACGGCAGTCCACCAGGCTCCGCCGTCACTGGGATTCTCCAGGCAAGAACACTGGAGTGGGTTGCCATTTCCTTCTCCAATGCATGAAAGTGAAAAGTGAAAGTGAAGTGGCTCATTCGTGTCCTACTCTTTGCAACCCCATGGACTGCAGCCTACTAGGCTCCTCAGTCCATGGGATTTTCCAGGCAAGAGTACTGGAGTGGGGTGCCATTGCCATACTGAATTTTTAATACAGACTAAGTTTTTCTTTGGAAGGAATGATGCTAAAGCTGAAACTCCAGTACTTTGGCCACCTCATGCGAAGAGTTGACTCATTGGAAAAGACTCTGATGCTGGGAGGGATTGGGGGCAGGAGGAGAAGGGGACGACAGAGGATGAGATGGCTGGATGGCATCACTTACTCGATGGACGTGAGTCTGAGTGAACTCCGGGAGTTGGTGATGGACAGGGAGGCCTGGCGTGCTGCGATTCATGGGGTCGCAAAGAGTCGGACACGACTGAGCGACTGAACTGAACTGAACTGAACTGAAGTTTTTCTTAATAATTGTAAAATTGTCACTTACTTTAACTTTTGAGTTGAATGTGTCTAGAATCAAGAAAACCAGAACTAATTCTCACTACCAATTATATCTACTATTGTCATGTTATGTGTCGGGAGAATATCATTTGCCTGTATGTTGTGATAATTTATTGTGTAATAAAAGGCTTCAAGGGGTCACAAATGCTATTAAATGATGCATGGGAATGGTCATTTTTAAGAGATGATGATACTGAGGACTTTCAATCTGGTATCAAAAGACAAAGTTAAAAAACTAAGAAAGTATATATATATATAAAATGTATATGTATGCACATATATAAGTATATATATTATGCACATATATAAGTATATATAAGTATATATATATATATATATATTTCTCATACTCTGTAAGGGTTAAAGATATAAAAAGGAAGGAATGAAGAATTAAATCCTGGAAAAAACAATATTCAGGAAATTGGTGAAGGAACTCCAGTCAGGAAACCACAGTGATAAAGAACAATAGAAGAATGGGATGGGAGAAGCCAAGGAGAGAATTACAAGTCTGCCAGTAAATACTAAATCAGTCACTGTGTGGCTAAATGTCTCTGCCTCCTAGCTACACTCCCTCCCACAGCTTCCTGAGGCAGGGGCAAGGTTTGAGGAGAATTGCCAAATTCTTTACAAGAATTCTACCTAGAAATGAGTGGATGATACTCCTGGGTAGAAAAAAGATGTAAAAGGGACTGCTTCTTACCACTAAATTCAAGGAGGGGGTGGGCAGGAAATAAAGGAAACAAAACAAAAATACCTAAGTGTGATTTTCCACAATGTACTGACCCTCCAAGAGTTTGAATGAATGAAATGAATAAAGGCCCTTCCCAGGCAGGAGATCTGGACAATGTACTGAAACTCCAAGAGTTTAGGTAATGACAACTCTAGAAACCATTTACAAATGATTCACTAAAAATCTCCTGAGATTGAGGTCTGGCTAATGAAGCTTTGGCCACCTGATGCAAAGAACCAGTCTTTTCACTGGAAAAGACCCTGATGCTGGGAAAGATTGAAGGCCAGGGGAGAAGGGGACAGCAGAGGATTAGATGTTTGGATGGCATCACCAACTCGATGGACGTGAGTTTGAGTAAACTCCGGGAGTTGGTGATGGACAGGGAGGCCTGGCATGCTGCAGTCCATGGGGTCACAAAGAGCGGACACGACTGAAAGACTGAACTAATGAAGCTTCAAATTTTTAGAGGCATAATTTAAGTGCAAGTTAAATAAAAGTCATAATATTACAAAAGATAGGACATGTCTAGAAAATATATTTTAGTTGGAGACCTCCAAACAAGAGAGTATGAGGACTAACAAGGGCAATGGCAGCAGAGATACCCTGGCCCAGCCTCCTCTCATGTCTCAGCTGGGTTTTAGTTTGGGTACTTAGAAGGGGTTTGGACAGCAGCTGAGGCTCCAGGAGGCTCTAAAATATGAACTCTTCACCAAGCAAGCAACATACATGAATGAGGAAGTCCACAGCCCTCCACAGGAGAGCTACCAGTTTCAATGGAAAAAAAAATGCTTATTTTCAATAGTCATATAGGCAATCCTGAAACAGGTTAAGGTTTGGATAATCCTGGACATACTGGAAGATCACCAGCTGAAGTGGAAGGAGCATAGATAGCTTTTACTATATATATTGAAAACTATTAGCTTAAATTGGAGTTACAGCTTATCTTGAAAGATGAAATTTCAGTGGTTTTTATAAGCTGCAAAACTTGGTAGTGTTATATTGCCAAAGAAGGCTTGGTCAGATTTTAAAAGGTCCAGGATCTTTTGTGAACTGGAAGCCTGGATTTGAACCCTACCTCCATCTTACTGGCTTTGTGATCTTGTCAAGGTTACTTAACCTCTCTGACCCCAGGTTTCCTCGAGTATAGAGGAATAATAATTATAAGGTTGTGACAGGTTACATAAGATAATTACACAGCACATTTAGCAAGAGCCTGCTATGCTTAATACTCATAAAGAAAATTTGAATTATTTTCTGAAGAAATGAAAAAACTATATTTCTACTCATAATATGTGCAAAAATCAAATATTATTTATAAACATTTAAAATAATGATTAATATTTTTGGACGCTTACTATTAGATGCCAGTAAGAATAATAACACAAATGTCTTTATTAGGTCTTAAATCATCAAGTCCTTATTAAGAAATGTCATGCCTGTTGCTTTGTACCTCCCCCACCTGCCCAGAAATGATACTTTGTTCGATTTTCAGTGACATATTTGACATGTCTGTTTTCCCTACAAGTCCCACCCACTAGTGATACATCTGTAAAGTAGGTGTCTTTTCATGTCCAGGAAATGACTGACCTTGGTGACTGGGGCTTTTTCACCAGCCTGAGTTCTGGAGAGCTGACTGCTCCCAAGGCTTGTTGCTTTTTTCTGAAAAAAAAAAAAAAAAAAAAAAAAAAGAAAATATTAGCTTCGATGGGGGAAGATACCTTAACAGTGTGGTCAAGCGCAAATTTTTCTATCAATACAAATATCTTTTCAAGCAAAATTCAGACTAATATACTCAATGCTAAGCACACAAAAAGTGAAACAAGTTTTTAATTTGTTATATCGTAGCCTGAAGACTATATAAATATTAAAAAGAAAGAGTGCATTGAGTAAATTGCAGTTGTTCAATAGTCAATGGTTTTGGAAAACTGCCGAACTCCTCACATGGCAGGTGCCATTTTCCACTGCCATGCATTCCCAGAACAGCATCACTCACTGGGGCAGGGTGCGTTCTTTCTCTCTTACCCTGAGCGCTGCAGAGCAGGCGTTAGCACAGTCTGCAGAGGGTGACTCAGCAGCAAGGATCAAAGATGCAAGCCTATGTCTAAGAAACTTATCTTAGGGAAATAATAGTACAAGAGCAAAAGCCTTTTTTTCTTCACAGATATTCATCACAGTATTCTGACTTCAAAAAGCAAAAAACAATATAGGTAATAATGAATGTTTATTGAGTCCTTTATTACCTATACTGTTTTTTGCTTTTTGAAGTTAGAATACAATGATGCATAATAATGAATGTTTATTGAGTTCTTGGGCTTCCCTGATAGTTCAGTTGGTAAAGAATCCGCCTACAATGCAGGAGACCCCGGTTCGATTCCTGGGTCAGGAAGATCCGCTGGAGAAGGGATAGACTACCCGCCTCAGTATTCTTGGGCTTCCCTTGTGGCTCAGCCAGTAAAGAATCCGCATGCAATGTGGGAGACCTAGGTTCGATTCCTGGGCTAGGAAGATCCCCTGGAGAAGGGAAAGGCTACCCACTCCATAAGGGCTTCCCTGATAGCTCAGTTGGTAAAGAATCTGCCTGCAATGCAGGAGAACCCAGTTCAATTTCTGGGCTGGGAAGATCCCTGGAGAAGGGAAAGGCTACCCACTCCAGTATTCTGGCCTGGAGATTCCATGGACTGTATAGTCCATGGGCCCTCAAAGAGTCAGACACAACTGAGCGACTTTCACTTCATTTTCACTGCACATTGAGTTCTTACTCAATGTGTATCAGGTAATTGTTCCATCAGAATAATTAAATTATAGATAATAATAAAATAATGCTCTAATAATACATTACAGTACTATTGTAAGTGCTCTTAAGCATCATCATGTGTAACGTGTATACCATCATATAACATGTATAACATGATAAATATGTAACATGTATCATGTGTAACAAGTTACTTAATCTTAAAATTACACAATATAAAGCTGTTACTATTGTTATCCCCATTTTATGGGTAAGGAGATGGAGGAATGGGGTGAGTATATAACTTGGCCGTGGTCACAGCTCGTAAAAAGCAAAATGTCTATTGCCTCCCACATAAGAGGTCATGCTATGAACAGCTACAGGATGAAATGTCATGTGGTTGTTTAAAGATCATGTTTAGAAGAACACTGCATTAAATGAAAATACTTAACTTATATTTTACATAAAGAAAAGTCACATTATAAAGTAACATGCATAGTATGATCTCTGAAGTTCATGTGGGGTTATTTTCTGATAGTGGGGTTAAGAGTTCTTTTTTTTTTTTTGTATTTTCTTATATAACTACTTGGAGAAGGCAATGGCACCCCACTCTAGTACTCTTGCCTGGAAAATTCCATGGACAGAGGAGCCTGGTGGGCTGCAGTCCATGGGGTCGCTAAGAGTCAGACACGACTGAGCGACTTCACTTTCACTTTTTACTTTCATGCATTGGAGAAGGAAATGGCAACCCACTCCAGTGTTCTTGCCTGGAGAATCCCAGGGACGGGGGAGCCTGGTGGGCTGCCGTCTATGGGGTCGTACAGAGTTGGACACGACTGAAGCGGCTTAGCAGCGGCAGTGGCATATAACTACTTAAGTGACAAATGGATAATAAACAAGGGGGGAAGATAAAATATACAGTTGCTTTCTCCATAAGGACTTGATATCTTGTATCTTTTACTTATGAATTTTACTTATGTATTTCAGAGAAGCAAGTATATAAAGTTTATAATGCAACATGGCGAGATTATGATCCAGTATCTATAAAACATGAAGCATGTACTATAAGCATTGAATACATAGGAGGGGTTATCATGCCAATTAGGTGATTATAACACCATAAAGAGTTACATTTCCACTTACACACAACTTTGGACACTTTTTGAAAAATATATAATTGAGAAGAATTTGGTTGAATTCTTTAACATTTAGAAGATATTCAGCAAAATTTATATTACTTAATTTTGTGAAACTGTCTGCCACAATTTGAGCTGAAGTTTGAGCTGAAGCCTTGTTTCCCTTCAGGGCAAATACTGTCTTAGCAAGTAGAAAAGATGAAACTCAGCTTGCTGTCCTCAAAGTCCAATGGTCATGTGTGCACTGGTTGGCCATTCTCAGAGCCCTGCAGGGTGCCCACTGAATCAACAGGGTGGACACGTTTTAATGGGTGTCTGAGGGTCTTCAGAGGCCTCTGCAGGGGCCCCAGGCTCCAGAGTATCACCTGTAAACTAAATAGTCTCTCCCAAGCATTCATGCACTACCATCAACCAGAGGAAGAAAAAAATCCTAGATAAATGTGATAGAAATTAAAGAGGGCTTCCCTGGTGGCTCAGATGGTAAAGAATCTGCCTGCAATGCAGGAGACCTGGCTTTGATCCCTGGGTGGAGACGATCCCCTGGAGAAGAGAATGGCTACCAAATTCCAATATTTTTGCCTGGAGAATACCATGGATAGAGGAGCCAAGCAGCTTCTGATAATCATAGTGCATAACATGGATTCCGTGTAAGGGGTTGGATATAAGAAATGAAGACAAGCATATAGCATTGGGGTTATTCATTATACTTGCATTTTCCATTTCAACCTCCTCATTTCCAGTGAGGAGACTGAAGCCTGGCAAAGTCCAATCACTGTCCACTGCTCCAGCTATTAACTTGTGGTCCCAGCTGTAACCAGGGAAGGTCACGCTGCAATCCTGCAGTAACTGCATCTCCAATCCTCACGTCAGAATGCACATACCAGACCCTGACTTATCTGTAAATGAACTCTACTCCACCCGTTAGCTACGATTTGCCCACAAAAATGAAAAACTTTTGGCTGAGTTATGAAACCATTAAGTTTAAAATAATACACATGCTGTATTTTTTTATAAATTTAACATACATAGTGATTTTTATTTTACCTGTGTATAAACTTAATGTTTACTTTAAAAGGTAATTTAAAAATTATTATTAAATTCAGTATCTTTTAACTCAACTGAGGATGGATATCTCAGCTTTCCTGTGGGTATGACCTTGCTTTGTTCTCTGAGACAACTGAATTACCTAGTTTACAAAAGACCAATTTAGTTTAGCTGAAACAGGAGTAGAATTTGTAAAAAATGATCTTCCGTTATGTAATATTTATAGAGCTCTTAACAATGTCAGGCACTTGAAACACAACACAAAAGCTTAGATATGCACACGTATACCACAGCACAAACCCCTTATTCTCATATTTGTATTGTTACACATTGTTTTCGCTGTGAGCCACACATACATGACGTGGTTTTCTCTTCAGCTGTATTTGACTTCATGCATCCCTTTACTCCGGGCTTCCCTTGAAGCTCATTTGGTAAAGAATCTGTCTGCAATGCAGGAGACCCAGGTTCGATTCCTGGGTCAGGAAGACCCCCCTGGAGAAGGAAACAGCAACCCACTCCAGTATTCTTGCCTGGAGAATCCCACGGACAGAGGAGCCTGGCAGGCTACAGTCCATGGGGTCGCAAGTGTTGGATACAACTTAGCGACTAAACCACCCACCACTACCATCCCTTTACTCACTGGACATTTACTGAACCCTGGCTAGAAGCCTGGTCCTATTCTAGGCAGTGGTGATATAATGACCAATTGAACAAAAACAGGTCTTACTCCTGTACTGCTTACATTCCAGTAAGAGGACTCGGACTCTAAATAAGTAAATAAAAACCAAGATGGTTTCAGAGAGTGAAGAGCATTGTAAAGATAATAAAACAGGGTCATGTAACAGAGAGTAGCTGCCTGAGGGTTCCTTCAGACAGGATAGACAAAGAAGCGACATTTGACTGAGATCTGACTATAAATAAATCAAGCATAAAGTGTGGCACAGGGGAAGGGAGGCATTCGAGGTGGACAGGGTGGCACAGATAAAGGTCCTGGGCTGGGTTTAGCAAGCTGGAGGAACAGAGGGAAGTTGCCGCCGCTGAAGCAAGGTGGGCACCGGCAAGCATGGAACAAGGCGATATAGGATGCTGAATCAAGATGCTGAGTCCGAAGCGATGGGTTCATGACAGAGCCACAGTCAGGTGGGCTGGGATCAGCAGTCTCTTCCAGGCCATGGTTTGCTTCCTGCCTTTTCTGGGTACCTACCATCTAGTCCTTGGGAGTATTTCTTGTCTCCATGGGAAAAGTTCTCAAAGTCCCTTGGCTTCACGTCACCATGAACTTAACTTGTGCAGTCTTCCTTACCCTCAGCCCCTCTCTCCCCCCAACCACGAGCATCAGTCCTTAGAAATCGCAGTCTGGCCTGGACACGTTTCTCACCCAGCTAGGTCTGCACATTCACAGCTCTGACAGGGCTGGGTCTACCCTGGGATAGAATGGAATTCATTTACTCACAGTAAGGGAAAACTCTCAACAAGCTCACTCCTGTAGGATTCTGCCTTTGTCTTCACACACAGACATGCTCTGGTCTGTACATGATTAAGCTGTTACGTGAGGACACCAGTACTAGGGTAATTCAAAGTTTGAGTTCAACTAATTTTTCTTCGAGGCCACTGAACAGATTTTCCCTTGCCATTCAACCACATTCCTTCTAACATTTATGAGCACGTCTCTGTTTTACTTAAGTTTTATAGAAAGGCAATGGTCAGGAACGGCCTGCCCCTCGTCTGTGGCTGAGTCGCTCTTCCCGGCAGCCAGCCTGTCATGGGGCCTCCGTTTTAAAAACAGCTGACAGGAGTGTCACCATCCATGCCAGACCTGCCTCCACTGGACCCTGACTCCAGGACATCAGGTCCGGTCCATTTATAGGGAATTTGTGTGATTTGTTTCCTGCTCAGGTGCAGACTCCTGAGAAGACATAGGCCCTGTTTCCATGGGCCACGAATCCACACCTTCTACTAGAAGCTGCCTCTCCCATCTCGAAAGAAGTTCAGAGTCTGCCGGCCAGGAGACCCATAAAACGGGCACCTCGTGTTGAGCAGACAAGATGGATAAAGAACGCACAGATTACATGCATCCTATCCGCTGTTGCAGGAGGACATGAAAGGAATTCATGGCATGCCTTTCTTGGATGTCTGTTGTGTTTCATAACAAAAGTTTTTACTGAATGAATCAGAACTCAAGTCTCAAAGTAAGAATTCAAGTTTTCAAAGTAACAATGAAATCCCGAGAGCCAGGCAAAGCTGCTGTGTCACTATCTTCTAAAATCTCAGGAAAGGCCCCTTAAGTAAGGCCTCATGCCAGCCTGAGACCTGATGACTCTACATAGAAAAGTGCCGAATCCTCTAGAATAATGGTCCTGCTGTTTGATATATGTGGCAGGAAAATCCTGGCTGCAACCAAATGCCAGCTGTGAGACCTCAGTCAAGTTTATGAGCACTTCTAAAGACTCACTTTCTCACCTGAGCAATGAAAATAACCCTACCTGTATCTCAGAGAGAGACTGAGAGGACTGTATGAGATGAAGTGTGGCCTGAAGTCTGTGGCTCACAGGTTAGAAATCCCTGCTCTGGGGGAGAGAGAGGCCCAAGGCCTTGAACCAGTGGCACTGGGACAGACTCATCAACCCAGGGCAACCCCTGTGCATCTAATTTTAACTCATAATGGGTCTTAGTGGCTGCTGAGAATTTTTTTTGAGCTTTGTTATTTATATAATACATGTGCTTAATCACTCAGTCATGTCCAACTCTTTGCAACCCCATGGACTGTAGTCCACCAGGCTCCTCTGTCCATGTAGATTCTCCAGGCAAGAATACTGGAGTGGGTTGCCATGCTCTCCTTCAAGGGATCTTCCCATCCCAGGGATCGAACTCAGGTCTCCCACATCCTAGGCGGACTTTCTATCATCTGAGCCACCAGGGAAGCCCATTTCTATAATAGAAAAATAATTGTTTTTTCATTGAAAAGAAAGTAATTTTTTTTTTTAGGACTGGTCATGATTCTATTACCTGGAAACAATTTGATCCTTTTGAGGTTTGCTTTTAAGCTTTGTTAGGTTGAACAAGAGCAGCCTTCAGAGCAGAACTAATTTTTTTCAATACAGTGAGTACTGTACCCAGCAATTCTGACTGGTGAGAACATGTCCTGTGACTGGTCTTACAGGAACTCTGGAGATGATATGAAATTATATATGCAATGCATCTAAGCCCACACTCAGAGATACTGTGATTACTCAATAACTGCTGTGCACGTAAGTCACTTCAGTCGTGTCTGACTCTTTGTGACCCCATGGACTAGCCCACCAGGCCCCTCTGGCCATGGGATTCTCCAGGCCAAGAATACTGAAGTGGGTTGCCATGCCCTCCTCCAGGGGATCTTCCAGACCCAGGGACTGAACTCATGTCTCGTAAGTCTCCTGCATTGTAGGCGGGTTCTTTACCACCAGCGCCACCTGGGAAGCCTGATAACTGCTAGCTGAGGGGAACCTGGGACCACTTCTGGGGTCAATGCTGAAAGGCTTCCCTGATGAGTGTGGCCTTCCAGAGCCAGAGCAGCAGGTCCTGGTGTTCGTGCGTCAGCTGTGAAAGATGCCGGCCCCTCTGGACCTCGCTCCCTTAGGCCTCCCAGGTGTTGAGTGTCACACGGTGTGTGAGTGTGTGTGTGGGAGGGTGATCCAGCGTCATCAAGATCCGCAGGAATAAACATGACCTCATTGTTTCTGGGAGTGGCAAGGCTCCTTCTGAGGTACTACAGGGTGTCAGGACAGGATATGGGATAGGCGATTTCTACAGCCTTTGTGGCACATTTCAATATTAGTAAAATACCTGCAGAACACTCAAGCGCATTGCTAAATGAACAAAGAAGCAAGTCAGCGGCCAGGCGTATAAATGAGAAAACTGTCACAACTCAAATCCCTTCACAGTAAAAGAAGGAACTTTGGTTTGTAAGCTGGGCCACAGCCTCCTGGCAAACACAGGTTTGTTTCCCTTTTACACTGATGACAGTCTTATGTAAGCAAATTGAGATTAAAAAGGAAGGAGTGCTCCTGCCTTAAATAACTAAAGAAAACCCTAGACCACTATATGCTACAGTGGTTTCCAGATGCTGGATACCAGTCAGCAAGGACGGGGTCCCCCAGAGAGGGAAACAAACCAGGGACGCCCTGTGATTGCCACCGTCTACTGCCCGCGGAGTTTCCAGCTGTTGGATCATGCGGTGGCTGTCTGTCTGTCTGGGCTGAGGAGATGAAGTTGGGAGGTCAAAGGTCAAGGGAAGGGCACCAGAGAGGGGAGGTGCGAAAGTTAGCTCCAGAGATGTGCGTGTGAGGAGAGCCCGAATGTGGGGCAAGAAGACCCAGAAGGAAGGAGCAGAGACATAATCAAAGGGTTTCCCGCGGGCCAGGACCAGGACGTGTTGCCAGCAGTCAGAACCCCTGGGTAGGGAATGAAGAAGAAAAAGGCTCCTCCTCTAAAAGCTGCTCTGGTCCAGCCAAACAAAGGTTAAAAGCAAACCCCAAAGTGTCAAAGTGATCAAAGTGTCTCCAGTAACTTAACTATGTTCCAGAACCAAGCTCCGGAAAACTTAAAGCAACAGTAACAAAAAGCACTCGCACAATATAAAAATCACATTTGTTTGTTATCTAATAAAAAATTACAAGGCATGCCTAGAAGCAGAAAAATGCAACTTTGGGCTTTTCCACACACAGGAAAACTATAACGTGCAAGAAGCATAGTATCTTGATTGCAGGGCTGGCTACGTGAATCTACAGGTAATAAAATGGCATAGACTGTGTATAAGTTTCCTAGTCTTGATATCATATTATAGTTGTAGACCATGTAACCAGTGGGGAAACGGGGTGAACGGTATGTCACACCAGCTGTATTATCTTTGCAACTTTCTGGCAATCTATACTTATTTCAAAATAAAAAGCTTTCTAAAACTATGTTTAGGAGAAAAATAGTAAATATCTTAATAAAACCACCCAGGGACTTCCCTAGCGATTCAGTGGTTAAGACCCCGCACTTCCATTGCAGGGGACATGGGTTCGATTCCTGGTCAGAGAACTAAGATTTCACACGGCCAAAAAAAAAAAAAAAAAAGTATGAGATGAAAAACACACTGCGATTAAAAACTGATGAGACATTGCAGAAGAAAAGATTAGTGAACTTGGAGACATGGCAATAGAAACAACCCAAAATGAAACAGAGAGTGAAGGGCTAGAGGACAGACAACAGAGCATCGCTGAGTTGTGGGGCAATCCCACGCCGCTAATACATGCACAGCCACAGCCTCCAAAGAAGAGAGAGATGAGGAGACAAAACAAAATACTTGAAGAAATAATGGTCAAACATTTCCAAACTGCATGAAAATATAAACTCACAAGCAGCTCAACAAATACCTATTAAGAGTGATGAGTTGGGTATGAAGGAGCAAGCTGGGTTTTAGACTCCCATCCCCCAAAGATTCAAGAGATAATGGAGTCAACCCATGGGTGAGAGCTTTTCCTCTGCCCCAGCTAAGTCATGGTGCCATCCACCGCTGTGAAGGTGTCACAGAGTTCCAGTGATTCTCCTCTCCACCCCAAAGGTGAGAAGGGAGCTTGTCTACCTTTCCTCCAAAGTAACAGCCCTCAAGAGGAAGCAGACTAGGGATTCTTCAGCTTGCAACAATCTCTTAAGTAACAGATCAGATGCTACATTTGATGGAATTTGTGAGCACACAATTACCCAAAAACTTTTGTATTAAATGAACACTCAAAGGTTTAACTTGGTAGCTGGTGTGCCTGCGTGCCCAGTTGCTAAGTCATGTCTGACTCTTTACAACCCCATAGAATGTAGCTCACCAGGCTCCTCTGTCTGTGAGATTTCCCAAGCAAGAATACTCGAGTGGGTTACCATTTCCTTCTCCAGGGCATCTTCCTGATCCAGGGATCAAACGTGCATCTCCTACATTGGCAGGCAGATTTTTTTTTTATCACTGAGCCACCAGGGAAGCCCCTTGGTAGCTGGAATACTCAAATAATTGCTTAAGCTGTTTTAAAAATCCTGTATGTCGAATGGTGTGCAACACATTATCTGATTATCCTTAAAAGCAAAACAAATATTTATCCTCTGAATGTCAGTTTAAGTGTTTGAAACTACTGGAAGTTAATCAGATTCATATCTGATAAATATGGGAAGGCTATCAAAATGAAAAATTGTGATTTTAATGAAAAAAATATCAAAGGGGGATATTAAACAGTTTTGTGTCCTGAATGCAAAAATGAAATTAGTTTCAGAATTATTTGAACAATGGACATCATAATTACATAAGTTTTCAAGTTACTACTGAATTTTGTTTTATTGATTTTAAGTCACCATTTTCTTATTGCATACTGATGCATCTTAAAATCAATATAAAGCTTTGGTCAGAGATTAATTGATAGTTATTATTCTTTCTTTCTTAGCATTTTCTAATCAGTGCATTTTTAGATCAGTGGTGTCTTAGGCTTGATGAAATGTAGTATTTTTCAGGATAAGGACTCTCATTAAAACGTTTTGACACATTTGTTGACAAGTCAGTTCCATTAGTTAAATCATCCCATAAAATGAAAAGCAAATATTGTGTTTCCACATGAAAACACATGATTTATTGGAAAATAGTCTCTAGAAAAAGATTCTTTCCAAGGAGAGACAGATTCCCCAATACTAGCAATTTTAAGGCTGTGACTTTTATTCACAAATGTTCTTTTACACCATGGTTATAAATAGTCTATGGACAAATACAAGTTGCTTTCACTATAGAAACACGTATAAATGGTGTTACCCCAAATGCAGTTCAGTAAATAGGCTATGTTAACCCCTGCAAAACACTGCTATATAGGTCACAATAATAAGCCCTAAGATCAACTCATAACCTATTACACAGAAATTCACTCACTGAATGAATCATCCCGTCCACAGCAGTGTTAGTAATGCATGTTACGGTGGCCAGCATGGAGTTGTTTCCCGATTCCTCAGCGCCATGCATGGTCTCCAGGCAGAAGGCCTGGGGGTGGTCTAGCTCAGGTCTCTCTGTCCAAGGTGGCCGCGCTGACACGGGGTTGGGAGGATGCTTTCTTCTCCCACTCCACTTGTGCTGGGACTCAGTTTCCCTGGGGCCCCACTTCCTGTCCACCAGGAGGGCGCAGCTGTCCTTACACTCCCTTACATTTTAGAGCCAAGGGAATGGAATGATTTAACCTCGCTTAAAGACCTTTCGAGTAAAAAGAGGGCATGAGGAAGAAAGACGGCAATGAAGAGTCAGAGAAGTGAGTTACAAAAACTGACAACAGTCTTAAGAAAGTCTATGGAGTTGGCATTAGGTAGACTTTTTTAAATAGATAACTTTATAAACAGTTTTGGATACTAGTTAAGAGTATGCTGCTGCTGCTAAGTCGCTTCAGTCGTGTCCGACTCTGTGTGACCCCATAGAGCCCACAAGGCCCACCCCCCATCCCTGGGATTCTCCAGGCAGAACACTGGAGTGGGTTGCCATTTCCTTCTCCAATGCATGAAATGAAAAGTGAAAGTGAAGTTGCTCAGTTGTGTCCGACCCTCAGCGACCCCATGGACTGCAGCCTACCAGGCTCCTCCATCCATGGGATTTTCCAGGCAAGAGTACCGGAGTTGGGTGCCATTGCCTTCTCCGAGTTAAGAGTATAGACTCTGGAAAATGAGTTCCATCCTGGGGTCCACTATTATATAACTGTGTGACCTTGGACAGGTTATTTAATCAAGTTGTGCCTCAATTTTCTCATTAGGAGAATGGGGGTTGTTATAAGGTGTGTGTGTGTGTGTGTGTGCAACCCCTACATATGTTCAATATCAAATGATCACTGGTTCTTTACTACCTTTATCAAATCTATATAGATAGTGTTTACATAATTTGCTTTCTCTCTTATTAAACTACTTCTCACCAAGATGTTAATAATTAATATATTATCCCTCCTACAAATATCTACAATTTAAAAGAGGATGCACCGGAAGGCAATCCTTACTTCAGAGGTTAAGGAAGTTGCTACCAGTGGAATTTCAGGCATCAACACTAATCCAACTGGGAAAATATTAGATGATACCTCCTAAACATAGCTACTCAATAATATTCCTCCCCCTGTCCCAGGTAGGGATGGTGTGTATCTCTGAACCTATGTAAGTTGTATGTCACTTTTTAAAAAATTCTTTTATTCATATACATGTGTCATTTTCAGAGAAAACAATTAGTTTTCATTGGATTTCAAAAGGAACATAAACTAAAAATAATTAACAATCCTTGCTCTCTATGCAGCCTTAGTGCTTAAATCCTGATTCTCTGTCCATATATAAGAAGTGCCCTTCTAGCCAAACACATGTGTGTACACACACGTGCGTGCACACACACACTCACACACACACACACACACAAAGGGTGGCAGCAGCAGCTTTACTCTGGAAACATCTCTTGAAGGTTCCAAAGGAAAAATGCATATAAAACATTTCTCCCTTTAAGGTCTAAGTAGATAGATTCACAGATTTAGCTTTGATCATTGTTAAAACATTTTCTTCCATTATCCTTTTATTATCTATGCTGTTTATTATTCTTCTCCCTCTAATGAAAAAAAAAAAGTTTAGAATAAAGAGAAAAGTATAAAGAAGAGAATAGAAATTACTCGAAATCTTGCCAATCAAGACAACCACATTCAGTTATTTTTCTATTTTTATGCAAATCAAAATATACACAATTTGTTAAATACAAGGAATTACTGGTCTCTCATCATTGTTTTTTACCTATCATAAACATTTTCCTCCATTGTTAAATGTTCTTGAAAGCATGGTGTTAAAGATGCCTTACTCACTATTTTTGTGCTGTTAACTTCACCAATTCATTAAAGCTGTATGTTTATTTCTCTAGTTTGTTATCACTATAAATAAAGCTATAGTGAATACTTTGTACACAGGCATCAAGTACACCTCTGATTATGTATTTGAAACAAATTTCTATTGGTGGAATTTCTGGGTCAAAAAATTTTAATTGTTTTTCTTATTTATGACTCTGGGTTGCTTATTTCTCATTTCTTAATATTATGTCTTCATTAAAAGAAAAGTTTAATCATATTTCTAACACTTCTAACCTTATAATTTGTAAGTTTTCAAATACTTGAATAAAATTCATATAAATGTCAAAACCAAGTCCCTTTCTTCTTAAAGCACACACATACAGCTAACATATGCTCATTCAGAAAGACAAAATCAGCAATGTATCAACATTTTGACTGCTGAGACAAGAAATACTTATTCTATTGAACACTGCACCTCAGGAGGAATTTCCTCCTTTTAACCACTGGGTGTCCCCTGAATCCTATTTTTAAAGTTAGGCAGGTATCACCAGGTCCTAGCTAACAAATAGATCAGCAACCTCTCATCATATAGCTGGTAGAAGGAACCCTCATTATTTTTTAAATGCAATATTTTAAAAATTAGTCATTCAACTTTCTTGTCAGCTTTCATTTTTCCGGGAAAGAGATGCATGGTTTCAGACTTTACTGAGTAAACTCAGTGTTTTTAAGAAGGTAAGCAGGAAAAAAAAAAGTAACAATACAGCATTCAGAGAAGTAATTTTTATCCCAAGCACTAAGTGAAACCAAAATTGGAATGTGAACATGAGATCACTTTAGCTCTCTGTTTCCTGTAAAAAAAGTGTTTTCTTTGAAACTGTACTTTGCAGACTTTAGAGTGATATATTTCTGGAAGGTGCTGAAGTCCAAACATTACGTACCTTGAGCTCAAATTAGACCGCTTAGGAATCAGAGACTTGATTTGAAAAAGAAAGAGAACAGGGATGCCCACCTTAACACGAAAAACCAACCACGAAACCCACAGTCCTAATGATTAAGATAAACATATGTGTAGAATTCATTCCTGAGCTCTTCCCAAATAATATCTTTCTTATTTGATATTGGTCAATTGATAAACGAATCCATTTACCTATAAACACCTGGCAAGCAATCCAAGAAATCTGTACCATGTGACACTCTTTCTGTGTAAATAAACACTGATTTAAACTTTTTCTTTTGTTTTGTTTTATCTGATGCTCACTATAAATGCACGTACACTGGAAGAAAAGAGTCATCGGTGCCGAATCTCCACTGACTCAGCAGCCTCTGGCTCATAACAGACACAGCTCTCAAGTGAACCGACGATATCCCAGTCTCCAAACAAGAAAGCTCCCTCAGCCCCCAGTCCTGGGTCTATCCCCAGCCTAGGTGCTCCTTCCAGCCTTCCCACCCATGACCCGGCAACATCCAGGCTCCCCCACCACTTTTGTTGCTGCTTCTTTGACTCGTTCACTGGTGTCTCCTTCCTACCTACTTCAGGCAGCCATTTATTAACATTTGCTTTTAGTTTCTCTCTTCTTTCTCCCTACTCGCTTCTTCAATAATTTCAACCAAGAATTTTGGCAGTGAGGGTTAAAAAGGAAGATAGAATGGAAGCTTGAGCAGCTTCAAACGAAATATTTTAAAATAGTTCATGATGAGGAAGACTAAACTGAAATGTCGTCTAAGGAGGAGTCATTAAATAAGGAGTAAAAAGAAGAAAAAAGAATGGGACGCGACTTAGTGACTCAACAACAACAACAAAAGGAATGAGGGAAGAGTTAAGGAATGAGGTCCTAGGAGAAGTAGGACGAAATAGGGTTTGCATTTCTGCATTTCTCCCTGCAACCAAAGCCTCCCATCTGGTCCAATGACTCCTTGAAACCACAGTGCCCTCAACGTGCTTCAGAGCCACGCTGTCCCCAGGACATGGAGACAGGAGACAGCTGAGGGATGGGGTGAGGGATGGCGTGGGGTGGGCAGGCATTTCAAAAAGAAAAGGAAATGAGAGAGGAAAAAAAGAAAAGCTCATATTTTCCAGGAACTGCATTATGAGATCTGTAAGAATTATCTGTGTTACTCGAAAAGTGCTCAGAAGACCACCGTCAGAAGAGTCACCTGAGATGACTGGGAAAAATACTGAAAGCCTGATCACACCCTGATCTGGGCCCAGGAGTCTGAATTTTTCATACTATGTCCAGGTGATTCATAGGCATGCTTAAACTTGAGAAATACTGCATAATCTCATGTAATGTCCTAGGAGATGAGGAACAAAGTTTAAAATAAATTTTTATGATACTAACAAATTGATGCTTTTGAACTGCAGTGTTGGAGAAGACTCTTGAGGGTCCCTTAGACTGCAAGGAGATCCAACCAGTCCATCCTAAAGGAAATCAGTCCTGAGTGTTCATTGGAAGGACTGATGCTGAAGCTGAAACTCCAATACTTTGGCTACCTGATGTGAAGAGCTGACTCATTTGAAAAGGCCCTGATGCTGGGAAAGATTGAAGGTGGGAGAAGGGGATGACAGAGGATGAGATGGTTGGATGGCATCACTGACTCAATGGACATGAGTTTGGGTAAACTCTGGGAGTTGGTGATGGACAGGGAGGCCTGGTGTGTTGCAGTCCATGGGGTTGCAAAGAGTCGGACACGACTGAGCAACTGAACTGAACTGAAATGAACAGCGCTCTACACATTTACTAAGGGTTCTGTAATAATGCAGATTGAAATATAAAAGACTAATTTATGATGTCAACTTGCTAAGAGGTTTTGACTTCACAAGTGAACTGTTTTTGGAAGGTCTTAACAAGTTATTATGTACATTGGTATATGATAAAATATTACTGACTTTATGACAAGAATCATACATATTCAGTCCTTAAATGATAAAGGTTTCTTGCTATGGGCACAATTTTAGGTCATCCTCCCTTCTGAATCAGTTATTCCATTATCTTTTAGAAGCTAATAAAGTCTAGAGAGAAGACTGAAAAAAATATAAATGTTAAAACAGTGTATTTCAGGATTAATATTTAATTGATTTGTCCCTCGGGTTTCCAGGACTTAAGATCTATTCTAAAGCCAAGAAATGTAACTTCTATTCAATTCCTTTGATTTTTTTTTTAACTTTTATTCTAATTTCCTATGCTATAAGGTACAGTCTTCAGAGACAATTTTGGTAGGACCTAAGATCTTACGCAGTTAGGCTCATTACTCTGAAGTGTAATAATAACTATTTTTATTAGTCACTTCCTACTACTTAGATAACATTTTGTATATCACAGATTCTTAATTTAACAGCAAATTATTTTCATGTTCTTGGTTACAGAGGGACTGTATTTTCTAGCAACTGGCATATATTTCTGGGTGTTAACAGAGTTGTTTTGAAACAAAGAAAGACTACTAAGCTTAATGAACTACCAAACTTCCTTCCTTTTTTAATGGGAAAGGCTTGGCAATATATAGTCAACAAAAGAATTTGAGTCCTGGCTCTAAAGCAATAAGGGGCTTACCTTTATTGCCAAACAAGTTCTCCTCATTGGCTAGTAAAAGTAATAACAGTAGTAATAATAATAACCATAATAGCAGCTAATACCATTGCATGTCCCAGGCACTGTTCTAGACACTTCATTTGCTTGGTCTCATTGATCTTCACATTAACTCATGTAGAACCTATCACTGTCTCCATGGACACATGAGAAAGGTACCCTTAGTGAGGCAAAGGAATCTGCCTAAGAACACCCAGCTAGGAGTTTGCAGAGCTGGGGACAAGTCCACACACTGGGACTCCAGGGCCTGCTCTCAGCAACTACAGCGTGCTGCCTCTTTGGGCACCGTGGACCGGGGGCGGGCTAACTGGGTGGGGAGTGTAGCTTTTCAACGCTCCCACGGCACATGAGAAAGAAGATGCTTTCACAGTGGTCTCAAGATGGCAAAGCATTTTTGTCCTGAATTTGAGAAACTCCCTGCGTTTTTCTCAGAATTCAACCTGAAAACATGTCTTCAGATAAACAGGCTGTTTGAATGGCTACATAATGGCTGGTATTCTAACTGTAGGTTTTGACCTTAAATCCATAGATGGCTGGCGAAGACCCATATGGCAGGCTCCACATAAGAAAATACAAACTCTATTACGTGCGTACACAAGTATCAGTCGCTGAGAGGCAAGCAGTACCTAAAGCACGTCATGACGACACACACAGAGAACGAGGCACACGCACCGGAAACCAGTCAGAGAAATTCCAGAAAAGAGGCAACATGGAATGCTCCCGAAGCCCTACACCTCAAGCCCTTCTGGTGAAACTCATGAGGAGCTACACACAGTTAATAAACAGAACAGAGTCCGCAGTGAAGGCCTACTTCACAGGTTATACCCGAAGGAGGCTAGAAAAGGGGAGACTGGATTCAAGACGTGAAAGAGAGTCATTAGGAGACCACTCCGGGAATTGCTACTACAAAATAATCTCGACAGCAGTTTTCTAATCATCTTCTCACAGAAGAGGCTGGAATTTGACTCAACTACAAAGGAAGTCAGGGAATTGCCAAAACTGAGGTAAAATCTCCACCCTGACGGTAACTGAGCAGGACCCTGTGGAGGCTTCTCGGGAAAGACCACCTCCCACCCTCTCACCACATCCTCCACTGCCTCTGGTCTGCAGAAAAACTTTGGCCTCCTAGGCCTTGCCTGAGTTCCAAAAAAAGACATTTAATCAGATAAGTGAGAAGAAGGAAAACAGTCAAGAAAGATGCCGTTTTCCTGAAGACTGAGACAGTAAATCTCATAAAATGATACACTACAAGAAGAAAATTTCAGAAGACTGTCTGCATCCTTAATAGGAAACGAGATGGCATTGCCCCCGTGAAAGCCGGGTAGAGACCCACAGACACAGAGAAGATGGAGATGGGAAAATAACAGAGTGAAACAGAGAGAGAGGGCAGGAAGACTGGATTAGAGATGGGTACAGCAACAGGGGAAAAGGCAAAATTTAAACCTGTATTGGAAGTTTCAAGGAGCAGAATTTAAATGACAGAAATAAAAATATGGGGGATAAAGTTCAGAAACTCTAGCAGAATACAAAGGTGAAGGTCAAAGAGAAAACTGAGGCAGGTGCCTAATGAATGTCTGATCTCAGAACTATATGTATGTTTAAAAAGAAACTGAAATAAGACCGATAATTACATAATAGACACTCTAGGAAAAAATTAATAGAAAAACACACATGTAGGCACATCCTGGCAATTTTTAAAATTGTAAGAATAAAAGAAAAAGAAATCACAAATACACCAAAGCAGGAAAAACAAGTTCTCTAAAAATAAATAACAATTAGGCTCCCTCAGACATCTTTTCTATAGCACCAAAAGTCAGAAAACTGTGGAGCAACAGGTAGAATATTTTAAGGGAACAGTTACCCCAAAACGTACAATTTTGTAGTAGCATCTTGTGTGAGGCCAGCAGAAAAGCATGCTTAGATCCACACAGATGCAGAGAATCACCATCCATATGCCTTCATTGAAAAATAAATTATCTTAAAAATATTTTAGTTAATGGGAAAAAAATAAAAATTTAGAATTAAAAAAAAAATTGGAAACTGCAATTGAAAAGGATTTTGGAACTTCCTTTAGTGAGTTTAGCCTTTCAAATTGAGTTCTGGATCTCCAGGTAAGACAGACGGGGACTGCCCTTGGGGCACCTTTTCAGAGATGCCTCCCTCTTGGCACTGGGACATGAACTTGTCCAGCACAATCAAGTCCCCACAATTAAAGTGGACAAGAGATTGTAATGACTTAACACCCCTTAAAATAACATTTGCTGTGGCACTCTTGCAGAATTTGCTAAGGACGGCTTTATCACTTGCTGGCAGGAACACTGTCCCAGAAAACTTGTTAACAAGAAACTTGTTTTCCTCTCTCAAACACACAGCACAAAATAATAACCAGATTAAATATTATGTGAAATGCCAAGGTACTTAAATACAATTTTCTATGTATTTAAAAGTGGAAGTGTTAGTCGCTCGGTCATGTCCGACTCTTTGCGACCTCATGGGTTGTAGCCCACCAGGCTCCTCTGGTGGGCTCCGTGTCTGTGGAATTTTCCAGGCAAGAACACTAAAGTGGGTTGCCATTCCCTCCTCCAGGGGATCTTCCCAACTCGGGTGGGACCAGCATCTCTTACATCTCCTGCTTTGGCAGGCAGATTCTTACCACTAGCGCCACCTGGAAAACCCCATGTATTTAAAAGCCACACACAATGATGACTCCTTTCAATTGGAAAATATTTATCTATCACAAAGCACATTGTTTATCATCTTTAGTCTAGGCCCTTTTAGTCTAGTAATGTTCCTTTGTTATCTCAGCTTAAACATAAAATATGGCTTCCCTGGTGCCTCAGATGGTAAAGAATCTGCCTGCAATGCAAGATACCCAGGTTCGATCCCTGGGTCGGGAAGATCCTCTGGAGAAGGGAATGGTTACCCATCCCAGTATTCCTGCCTGGAGAATTCCATAGACAGAGAAGCCTGGTGGACTGTGGTCCATGGGATCGCAAAGAGCAGGACAAGACTAAGTGACTAACATGAATACACATAGAAAAAATATGAAGGAAAATACTCAAAGATGGAAATAGTGGCCATCTCTCTAGGGCTGGAATTCTAGATGACAGTGTTTATTTCTTTAAAATTGTTGATACCTTCTAAATTTTCTTTAGAAGAAACATATTGAAATACGTTTCAGTAATGATATGTAAGAGCTGCATCATTATTTAAAAGCTACAAAAATCAGTATATATAATAACTATGAACATATAATATTATCACGATGATTTGAGAGTACACACAAAATTTTGTAGCAGCCGTGATAACTTAAGTGGTAAGATGGGGTAAATACTTTTGCTTTTCACAAGTACATATTACTTTTGCGATTAAAAAAGACTAATCTCATCAAGAGAAAAAATATGTTAGAAAGAAATTTTAAAATGTTGGAGTAATTCATGGACTTTAGAAGCAGGAGAGGTAAACACACTGAGGGAAAGAATACCACGAAAGCTGTTATGGTAAAGAGAATTTATCAAATACCTTCAAGGCACAGTTTAGACTCTATACATCTCCCTTTCTTTACCTATAAAAATATATCCATTATTAAATCTGAAGTCCTTGAAACAGGCTCTGTGAAATCGTGTGCATCATGTGTCTTAAATTCTATTTCTCAGAACGTCATGGAAATATGCTGCTAAGATGCTCACACTCCCCCAGGGTGGTCAGATGTGTCAGTCAAACACTTTAAATAGATTTGATTGCAGGTTTGGAAAGACAACTTTGTTCCACTGTATTTAAAGGTGCTGCTAAATGTTTTCATTTTTCTCTTTCCTACTCTGTAGTCATTTTATCTTTGTTTTTTTTAGTCCATTCAACTTTTGGTCTTACAGTTCCTCTACACCTGAGAAGGACTTAAGTTCTTAACAATTGTCACAAAAAACAAAACATACATTTTCAAAGAAACTTACTCAACTCCATCCTCAAGCATTTATATTGCAAATGCAACATGACAAATCATATTTTAGTTGCAATAGTCTATTAAAATAACTGCAGACATCCTAGGATCACTTAGTGGGTGTATAGGGGTCATATTCAAGATAAGTAAAAACCATTTACAGCAGCAGAAGAGAAAGAACTCTGAAATTCACACAGCTGCATTCATCCCCAGGTAGTTTTACCTATGACAATATCATAATGGTTCTTGTCTGATCCTAATCATTTTCAATCCTGGTTAAATCTTCCCGAAGCCCTTCTCTGTACCCTTTTTCTTGCACCTCCAAATGAAAGGCACTGGAGAAGTACTCCTGAGCAGAGAAAGCACATTTTCAAACTGACTTTATTTCAAAGGCCTGGCTTAGTCCTTGGAAGCTTAACCAGTATGTTTGCATATGCTTGGGGACAACAAGCTGTTTACCCTTTGGAGGTAGATGCTAGTTTGAAAATAGATAACCAAACCCCCCCAATAAGCTTCTTAATCTTACTTCTTGTTCAACAGAACAGCAGATAAGAAAGCATTTGTGAGAAAAAATCAGTTTTAGGAAATCTTTCCCTAGTAATCTGAAGACGATAGTAACTGGTTGTGGATGGTATGCAGGGCAAATGACAAGTCCAGACTGCACGTGGTTTTATAATCACGAACATAGAGTAAAAATAATGCCTAATGGATGATTTCCTTGAATTGTCTCCAGGGCCATAATATGTCATCCACGACATACGGAATGAGAGACTCCTTGGAGACAGACCACATTGGAAATATAACTAGACCACTAGATGATTCAACTTACACATCCGTCCACTCTATCAAATAGATACGGGAAGAATTTGGCGAGATAACAAGCAGTCTTCAGTCTCAGGCTATCTGAACCTCTGCAGTGATTTATGTCACGGGAGCAGGGCAAAGCCTGGCTCTCCTCTCTGTCAGCCAGCTGGGGTGGAGCAGAACAGACCCAGATGACCAGGTTCTGGCACAAACGCAAGAGCTGTGAATCTGAATTTCCCAGACGTGTTATGAAACAAAGTCAGACTTGCTTCAACTGCTGATAAAGAAAAGAGAAATTCTTTCTTTCTTCTCCTGAGACGGAAGCTTAGCCTTTCACTTTCAAAGAAGCACAATCGTCACACAGACACAGAAGTCTTGAATTCTCCTCTGATTGTACTGATAACAGGACTCCTTATCAATTTTCCCAAGCCCTTTATAAAAATGAAAATGAGGCATTTTATAGTCCAGATATTAAAAGAGATCTAACACTGGGGGAGCAGCTGCTGCCTTAACCAATGATATCTGTACATTCAAGACATAACATTTAAGCTTCCACATAAAAACGTAATTGTTGAGAATAATCCTCTAAGACCTAGGATTCTTAGAACTAGGTCACTATCCACTTGATTGAACTGGAAGATTTCCTTTCTTGTGCAAATGTTTTCAACTTGATTAATATTAACATAAAGAATAACATCTAAAAACATTATTTCCTGATCTGGACAATAAAGAGACACTATAGTTGTCTCTTTATTTGCTAGATAACTTATCTGGGAAGATATTTAAAGAGAAGGATTGATAGGGGAACTGAGTGATATTAGGAACATAGATCTTCGTGCTAGTAAAAGTTGGCTTGTTCTCATGGAAAAAAAGTTTAAATAATTTAACTAAGAGCCAGGATAAAACCTTAATAAAAGTTTATTTTTACTTTGTAAAGAAAATTTTCTTCCATGGAAACAAAAATATTCACTGCAGATTTGCATGGTAAGAAATAATCTAAATTATATTGACTTGGGTGTTGGTAATGGAAACAATAGTCGACAGCTGAGGACTAAACCTTCGTGCAGAATTCATAGCAAGATCTAGTCATAATGGCCCCCTTTATACTGAATATACAGAAATATATGGACTATTTCAAAACTGTAGAAAATAAGCAGAAAGAGAAGCTAGATTTCTGGAAGCATGTTAATAAGAGAGAAAAACCAAAATGGTTACTCTATGCTTTTTAAATTTCCAGGTACCTTTCAGGACCTGGCTCTTTTACAAACTGGGATGAATGATGATAATTATTTCTACTGAATGAAGATGAATATTCCATTGAGATTTAAAATGTAAAAAGCAGCAAAAGGAAGCAAGCCTAGGACCCTCTCAGAGGCTAGCACTTTCACACGACCCATTCATGGAGACCAGACGATGCTGATAGTGAACATAATGGGGTATCGTTCAGTGAAAGGAGAAATTCATGGACTCAAAGACAACCCATCTGAAAGTGAGGCTTGCTTTCACTAGTATTTCCACAGGATGGAACCAAATAAAAATAGTCTTTTTCTCTCCCTTTTGTTTGTGAACCTGAATGACTGGTTTAGTCTAGGTTATCACTGTTCTCCTTTCACGATGACTCTCATAAAAAAAGATTTCCTTTTCAACATTAGCATTTGGTTTCCCTTCTGTATGTTTTTGTTCAAAAAAAAAAAACAACAGTTAAGATTCACCAATTCCTATAGAGACAACACCCTAAATAACTGAGTTGTCCTAAATGAAAACTATTTCTGGAGGAAATAGTTCCTCTCTGAGGAACACTTTATTAATTTTAATGATTTCCACTTACAGCATTGAAGCAGCTATTAGTTAAAACTAAATTTGCCAACATTTTAGTAGGAGATATTTGCTACCTCATTATTTATTTCATGATAGAATTCACAATTTAAAAACAGGAGAAAATGAAAATTCAGTATTGTAGAAATTACCTCATCTGATCCTTTCTTTTCTCCTGACTTGGAAGGCGATCCACTGGTTTTTCCACTGACATGCTGTAAAAATATTAAAAGAGATAACGTTTAATAGAGGCAGGTGATGCAAGATTATATAATAGTGACTTTAATCCCAAAGGGCTAAATACACAGACTATAAAAACAAGGACACCTTTAATCTTCCTCCTGAGAACTGTTAATAATTCTCCATCAACATAGGTGGCCTTCAAAAATAAAGGGAAGCTATAGACATTTATTTGGGATGCAGAAAGTAAGTCTGTAATTAACCAGACATAGATCTGATGGTGGTGCCAAGGTGGCATCTCGTCTCCTACAAAATGCCTCCTGGAATTTCAAAGCCCAAATTGCCAGCATAGGCGACATTTGGTTCCTCATGGAGATGAGATGTCTGAGGACCATGTTGAGCCGAAGCCATTACTTAAGCCTCAGTTCAGCATAAACTCAAGGGAGGAAATTCTCTGGAGTTCTGTCTACTTACCAAAACAGAAAGATAAAGTGTGCATTGGGAAAACCATACCTCCAACGTTCATTACTTATGGCTTTATAATTTCATTATGTCCTAAATCAGAATTATTTTTCTCACAAGAACACTGGTGATGAATGGAAGTATTTTTGCATGCATGCTGGGTTGCTTCAGTCATGTCTGACTCTTTGCAACCCTATGGACTGCAGCCGGGAAGGCTCCTCTGTCCATGGGATTCTCCAGGCAAGAACACTGGAGGGGGTTGCCATGCCCTCCTCCAGGGGATCTTCCCAACCCAGGGAGCCAATTCGCATGTTTCTCTGACATCTCCTGCGTTGGCAAGGAAGTATTTTTATGTGGTATATAAAAGTGTCAAGTAGTTTATACGCTATTTGGTTTGATAAGATAAAAGAAGCCATGAAGATTATTGTATTTTTTTAAAAAATATTTATTTTATTTATTTTTGGTGGCATTGGGTCTCAGGTGAGGTGTGTGGCCTCTCTAGTTGCTGGGATGGTGCTTAGTTGCCCCACAGCATGTGGGATCTTAGTTCCCCCATCAGAGATCAAACCCTCACCCCCTGCACTGGAAGGCAGACTCCCAACCACTGGACCATCAGGGAAGTTCTCATTCTTGAATTTTTTTGAGAAATGAAAATATTTTATGTTCCTGAAAATTAGGGACAAAGAATTATTTTATTTCTTATACAAGTGGGATATGCAAGAAAGTGGGAAAAGGAGCCTAAATATAAGAAAATGAAAAGCTCACTATTGGGTCTTAGCCCAATCATCTTTAGTTACGTTGAAACATAAAACCCCATCATGTTCCCTAAAGTGGAATCAAAACCTGGATATGCATGTCACTCAAGTTATTCAAATTAAAAAGAATGGCAATAACAGTAATAATAGTAATGTTTATCATTTTTATTACTTACAAGGAACTTTCATATATATTTTTATCTGATACAAAAAAAGATCCTCATGTGATTTCATGGATTAAAAAAAATCAAGAATAAAAGTCATGTGATGTGCTTTTCACAAAAACATACACCCAGTAAATGAGAAAAGCTTGCAAAGCTGGTTTTCTGACAGCAAATCTATTGTCTCTATATTATGATAAGAGCTTCCCCGATGGCTCAGTCGGTAAAGAATCTGCCTGCAATGCAGGAGACCTGGGTTTGATCCCTGGGTTGGAAAGATCCCCTGGAAAAAGAAATGGCAACCCACTCCAGTATCCTTGCTTGGGAAATCCAGTGGACAGAGGAGCCTGGTGGGCTATACTCTATGGGATCAAAAGAGTTGGACATGACTTAGCAACTACACCACACATACTATGATAAATGAAACAAGATAATATTTCTTTAAATCATATCAACAGATATTTTTGTAAAATAGAAAGGCTAAGCAATATTAGACATGTGCAGTAGTTCTTTGTATAAAAACTATAAATAAATCACTTTCACAAATGGAAAATTTCCCCCAAACAGAAACCTCTCATGAATTTCTGCCCACAGAAAAGCAGGCAGACTGCAGTAGCTTGGCAAATGAAGCTCTCTACAGGGCTTGTTTCACCCAGATGACCTAGTCAAGAGTTTGCCCACCCCTGGAGAAGGAAATGGCAACCTACTCCAGTATTCATGCCTGGGAAACTTCATGGACAGAGGAGGGGGTGGTGGTTTAGTCACTAAGGTGTGTCCTGCTCATGTGACCCCATGGACTATAGCCCACCAGGCTCCTCTGTCCATGGGATTCTCCAGGCAATACTGGAGCAGGTTGCCATTTCCTTCTCCAGGGGATCTTCCTGACCCAGGACTTGAACCCAGATCTCCTGCATTGCAGGAAGATTCTTTACCAACTGAGGTACAAGGGAAGCACAGAGGAGTATAGCGGGCTATATTCCATAGGGTCACAAAAGAGTTGGACACAACCTAGCAACAACAAAAATGTTCATATTTACATTTACAACATTGTTTACAATTGTCAAGACATGGAAGCAACCTGTATCCATCAACAGATGATGAATAAAGAAGATGTGGTGTGTGTTTTTAAAAAAAAAAAGAGTTTGTCCACATTTGAGAGCAATAGCTATTGAGTAATTAATGAATCTTGAAAAAACAAGAGCCATTTAAAAGCCCACATATATATGTCAGAGCTAGATGGCCATTGATAAGTTTTAAGAATAACAGGTGAACAAAAGAGAAGAATTATTCAGTGTTTGGAGAGAGAATTTGAGAGGGATGGGTCTACATGACACAAATTTATTCAATTTGTCTCCTTTCAGAACTGATAAATTTAGAACCATGATATCAAATTCATTTTTATCACCAATTCTATATATTTTTCAGATTAGATATAGATAATATCTAGTCACAACAATATCCACTGTTTGAGCATACACACTGAATATACAGCCTCATTTATTTTTAGGAAGTACGATTACTCCATTTTAGAAATGTGCTTACTCGCTCAGTCGTGTCCGACCCTTTGTGGCCCCACGGTCTGTAGCCCACCAGGCTCCTCTCGCCATGGGATTCTTCAGGCAAGAATACTGGAGTGGGTTGCCATTTCCTCCTCCAGGGGATCTTCCCAACCCAGGGACTGAACCCACATCTCTTGAGTCTTCTGCATTGGCAGGCGGATGCTGTGCACTAGCACCACGTGTGAAGTCCCATTTTAGAAATGAGAATACAGACACACAACTCACTCTTGTCTTGGGCAAGGCTCCATGCTCTCCGCAAGGTCCCATTTTGGTTCTTGCTCAGGTGGCAAACATACATTATGATTTACCCTACAGTAAACATGCAGACAGCCTTTTCTCTTTAAAATAAAGGTAGATAGATATCTTACTATAAAACGTTTATAAAGTTGATTCCCTGGTATTTCAAAATTGCAGTCCTCCAGATTAACCAACATCATCAGTTACTTGCTTCCACTGAAATGCTCAAAATCTCTCACAATTACATAGTTTCCAAATAATAGTTTGAGAGGGATATATATATATATAAATATATAACAAATGCTTTTTTTTTTGCTTAAAATGTCTATTATAAATATATGTTTTACAAAATGAGGTTTTAAAAAAGAAAATGCTTTTTAAAATGTTGAATTGTAATGACAAATTATAAAAATTATGTACTATAAGAATTGTCATTTTTTAACTTCAAAAGAAAGATTTGCTCTCAATAGAGTAAGTATAATAATATAAATAAAAATCACATAGTGAAATGACATTTTTTAGTAACTATCAGGATTATATTTTTTCTAGTTTTTTTAACCTGGCTTTTTATTATAAAAATTTTCTAACATACAGAAAAGTTGAAAGAAAAAAATCCATTGTCCCATCACTGAGAGTCAACAACTATTAACAATTGTTGCCATATACTGACATCTCATCATATATTATGGACAGACACATAATCTACAGATATTTGCATATGTACCAGCATTTGAAAGTAAATTGTAGATATCCTGAGACTTTACCCCTAAACATTTTATCAAGCATGTCCTTAAACTGAGGACTTTTTCCTTTATAATTACAATACATCCTCACTCTAACAAAACTCTAACAGAATTAATAAGAATTACCTAATGCCATTCAATTTCCAGTAAATGGAAACTTTATAAGTGAATCATTGCCCTGACCATTTCTTGGTGCTTATTCATATTCAGTAGCTGGTGCTGTGCTGTGCTTAGTCGCTAAGTCGTGTCTAGCTCTTTGCAATCCGATGGACTGTAACCCGCCAGGCTCCTCTGTCCATGGAATTCTCCAGGCAAGAATACTGGAGTGGGTTGCCATGCCTTCCTTCAGGGGATCTTTCCAACCCAGGGATCGAACCCAGGTCTCCCACACTGCAGGCAGATTCTTTACCATCTGAGTCACCAGGGAACCCCATTCAGTAGCTTATTAATGATACAGAATCAGTTATATCTTTTCACTGAGAGAGATTCAAAGTGCCTGATTTCTACATTCATGGAATAACTGTGTACTTTCCACATACTTTCCATTCTGCTGATGAAATAAATGTTTGGAAATTATATATTTCAGATTTGATCCAGCTTAGGAACCTGCAGCAAGTGTCTCAAAGAGTGAAGAAAGAAACCTTTGTCTACTATCACTACGTGTAATTGATGGGTCAGGATGAGCTGAGAGAAACATGGAAAAGGGACTGAACCACAAACCTGAAATATCCAGGAAGGACTTTTCTATAAGAGTGGAAAGAAACTAACATGTTCTAAGCATCTCCTTTATGAGCCCAGCACTGGGCATTTCCTCTCTGTGGTCTCCTTGACTGATATAGCAGTAAAAAAGAGACACAACTGGCAGCTCATTTTATTGATAAAGAAATAGGATGTGAAACGTGAGATCCTCCTCAGTCACACTACATGTCAGCTACATGTGTGGGTTATAGTCTGGAGGCCAGAGACTGGGCTAGTTAAGCTAGCTGAAAACTTTTGATGCCCGTCAAGAAAGTCTCAATCCAATGCTCTAAAAGGAAAACAACTCAAAAAAAAAATCAACAAAACCCAGATAAAACCTTCCTATTCTAAAACTGTTCTTTTTTTTTTTAATGAAATTAATCAGACACACAATACCAAAGTGTCATCCTGTTTTAGGATGAGCTGGACGGGAGCAAAGACAGGAAGTGCAGGATGCCGGTCCTAAAGTAGGAGACATTTCACTAGGAGGATACGGCCCCGGAAGCCAGGAGCTAAGATGAAAACACGTGAAAGAACAAGAGTGACAGGAGTTAAGAGGCAGAGAAAATATCAGATAAAGGGTTTTTTGGTCTTGCTTCAAAAAGAATTTTGCAACCTGTTTCCACCTCCTGGCATCGCTATATATTTAGTAAGCATAGCTGTCCTTTGTCCTCATTCTAGAAGACAGCATTAATATGCATACAATTTTCTGCCCTAGCAATCTCACAAACGTCTCAGGAAATCAACAGGAACAAGGAGCCATGAAGCTTGGCACTGTGCTCCCACCCAGCTAAGGACGTATGCCAGCGCCAGGCTTTGGCTCTGCAGCATTTGGGGTCGCCTCCCGGGCAACCCAGATACACCCTGACACACTCAGAAACAAGGGTATGTGTCACAGGATGAGCTGAAGCTCAAACTTGTACACATATTAGAAGAGAAGGAAGACAGACAAAAATTGAGCTTCTGCGAGCCTAAGCTCAGCTGTGAAAGAGCATCAAAAGTTAGTGTGCTTCTGAAATGCCTCTGTTAGATTTAAAACCCCCCCAAAAAGGTACTGAGTTTCATTTAGGGGTGACAAAAACATTGTAAAATGACCTTAAAGTGATGCTTGGACAACTCTGTACTCAGTACTAATAAAATAATAATACTGAGTTAATAATAAAATGGGGCTTCCCTTGTGGCTCAGCTGGTAAAGAATCTGCCAGCAATGCAGGAGACCTAAGTTCAGTCCCTGGGTGGGGAAGATCCCCTGGAGAAGGGAAAGGCTACACACTCCAGTATTTTGGCCTGGAGAATTCCATGGACTGTATAGCCCATGGGGTTGAAAAGAGTCGGACATGACTGAGCAACTTTCACTTTCACTTTCAATAAGAAAGTATTAAAATATTAAAAATACTGAATTGTATGTTTTAAAGGGTAAATTATGAATTATATCCAAATAAAGCTGTTTAAGAAAATAATAAAGATTATGTGAAAACAGCTAGAAGATCTTCCTTCTGCAATTTGGGGAATGCTGAAAGAGATCAATGTTTGCATGTCCAGTGGCAACTGCGGCAAAATCAAGAAGTAATGATAGGAAATCCCAGGGCCCTCTGGAGGTGGCCCTCCTGGTGCACACCGCTTAGCTCCCTCCCTGCACCACTGCGGCACACAGAGACAAAGGCTTGCTGGGGAGGGTGGGGTAGGGGTGCTCCCTAAGGATCAAAAAGCCTTCATTTAGCTGTGGGTTGCTCCATGGAAGAAAAGCTACGACAAACCTAGACAGCATATCAAAGAGATGGGAATACCAGACCATCTTACCTGACCTCCGAGAAACATGTATGCAGGTCAAGAAGCAATGGTTAAAACTGGACATGGAACAATGGACTGGTTCAAAACTGGGAAAGGAGTACGTCAAGGCTGTATATTGTCACCCTGCTTATTTAACTTATATGCAGAGTACATCATGTGAAATACCAGGCTGGATGAATCGCAAGCTGAAATCAAGGTTGTCGGGAGAAATACCAATAACCTCAGATATGCAGATGACTCCACTAATGGCAGAAAGCAAAGAGAAACTAAAGAGTCTTTTGACGAAGGTGAAAGAGGAGAGTGAGAAAGTTGGCTTAAAATTCAACATCCGAAAAAACTAAAATTTGGCATCCGGTTCCATCACTTCATGGCAAATAGACGGGGAAAAATGGTAACAGTGACAGATTTTATTTTGGGGGGCTCCAAAATCACTGCAGATGGTGCTGCAGCCATGAAATTAAAAGACACTTGCTCCTTGAAAGAAAAGCTATGACCAAACTAGACAGCATATTAAAAAGCAAAGACATTACCTTTCTGACAAAGGTCTGTATAGTCAAAGCAACGGTTTTTCCAGTAGTCATGTACAGATGTGAGAGTTGGACCATAAAGAAGGCTGTGCGCCAAAGAATAGATGCTTTTGAACTGTGGTGTTGAAGACTCTTGAGAGTCCCTTGGACTGCAAGGAGATGCCAACCAGTAAATCCTAGAGGAAACCAACCCTGAATATTCATTGGAAGGGTTGATGCTAAAGCTGAAGCTCCAGTACTTTGGCCAACTCATTGGAAAAGACCCTGATGCTGGGAAGGACTTAGGGGAGGAGAAGTGGGCGACAGAGGATGAGATGATTGGATGGCATCATTGACTCAGCGGACATGAGCCTGAACAAACTCAGGGAGATGGTGAAGGACAGGGAAGCCTAGTGTGTGGCAGTCCATGGTGTCAAAAAGAGTCAGACAAGACTCAGTGACCGAACAACAACTCATCTTTCAGTGCAGGTCACAAGTGCCCAAGCACTTTTGAAAACGCTTAAGCTAGAGTCCGGGGATTCAGATTTAGTTTATCCAGGGTGATGCTGGGGACAGATGTACATCCCTGAACTTCCCCAGCTGAAACTAACACCCGGCTAGGACTGAAACCACTGCTTGGAGAGGAGCTCTGTGGGCACCGTGTCAGGAAATGGAGGTTTCTACTCCTCCAATCACCCCACTGAGTCAGCACCCAAGGGAGCTTCCCCAAGTCAGACAGGCCAGGGCAGCTCAGGGCCTCCTGGGTAAACCGAATGCTCAAGGCAGGAACCCAGTGCCCTGTGTTCAACCTAGCATTTCCTGACTAGTTCTGAGCCTTGTCCTGCTAATGGCACGTCAGATCTTCATGTTGCATGTAAGTCTCTATTTTCTTAGTAAAGCAAACCAATCAGCACTTTATTATATATGCTCCTGCTCACTGATTACTTCATAAATGTGTATTTTGCCTGCTCAACCAGATGGTAGATTACATTTTTTTTCCTAGTACTGTGGCAGCGGTCCGACAAACAATTCTTGACTGATGACTGCATTTCCACAAACCTCCAAACATTCCTTGAGAAGTACTTTTGCTCTTTTCAGGTTAGTAGACTAGGTAAAAGACTTTTTTTAAAGCTGAAAAAAAGAATAGCTTGAAAAATTAAGAGACAATATGCAAATTGGATTTCCTGCAAAGTCCCTTAAAAATCTATTTTTGCATGTATTCTGCTTTCTAAAACAAGACTGTTCAGCAAACAAACATAAGGCTCAGGATGGAAAGCTGGTTTTGCTTTAAAACAGGCTCCCTGGTGCAGACCGAAGTGGACCTGCTTGCCCTAGGGTGGACTCCCTGCCCTGACCCTGGTCACTTGGTGTAGCAGGAATGTGTGATGGCTGCCTCCATGGGAGCCTCCTTCAGGACAGGCCAGCAGTGGTTTCAGCTTCTGCAAGGTGATCCTGCTTCTCCTCCAGTCTAGGAATGGCAGCAGCTTCCTAGATTTCTAACCCCTGTGTTGCCTCATCCACCCCCAGTTGGCTTTCCGGCCTTTTCTGTTACCTAGCAACCAGCTCCCTGCATTCCATTCCATTCCCCAAACTCGGATAAGACAGGAAGAATGTGGGTCTGAAATGCTATGAGACTTTGAGCCAATAATTTAAACTTTCTGTTTTCTCCTTGTAAAATGCAGGTCATGATGCCTACCCCAGGGGCTGGCTTACATACAAAACAAGTGAGGAGGAGCCCGGTCCACTGTTAATGAGGAGTCTGGTCCATTGGCTCATTCATTTTAAGAACACAATAAAGGTCATTTCACTCCCTTCTTTTTCACTGGCATGCTGAATTATGAGACAATAAAATGATATGAGAAGAAACAAAGGTTTAAGCTTTCATTTTCTAAGGCTATAAATAATATAGCAGGGAATGTAGATTTTAACTGGCCGTAAGTACAAAGGAACGAGAGTCATCCGCTAAGTTTATGTTTAGTACTTTGCCTACCTCACGACACTGTGTTACATTAGTCTCACATTTCCATAGTACAGATGAGGAAACAAAGTACACAGGGAACAGAGAACTCAGTTTTTCAAACAACAAACACCAAGCTGGTCACAGGGATAGCACTTATTGTGCAATTCCCATGCTATAAAATACTTCAAGGGTGTGGGGTGTGTGTGTGTTGGTAGGGCTTCTAGTAAGATAGATAAGGCAGGATAGGCACAATGTTACGTTGATAATTATAGAAGGTGATGGGTACAAGAGGAGGGTGTTATATTATTCTCTCTGCCTCTGTGCTAAAAAAAAAAGTTTAAAAATTTTTTGAGTCTTCTTAAGCGCTTATATCTCCCTAAAGTTACACAAAGGGTTTTCCTGGAGGCTCAGTAGCAAAGAATCCACCTGCCAATGCAGGAGACATGGGTTCGATCCCTGGGAAGGGATGATTCCCCTGGAGAAGGAAATGGCAACCCACTCCAGAATTCCTGCCTGGGAAATCCCACAGAGAGAGGAGCCTGGCAGGCTGCAATCCATGGGGCTGCAAAAGAGTTGGATACAAATTAGCAACTGAACAACAACAGAGTCACACAAAGGGAATATCCTAGCCGTTTTTACTTGCTTGCACCCCACTCCAGTACTCTTGCCTGGAAAATCCCGTGGACGGAGGAGCCTCCTAGGCTGCAGTCCATGGGGTCACTGAGGGTCAGACACGACTGAGCGACTTCACTTTCACTTTTCACTTTCATGCATTGGAGAAGGAAATGGCAACCCACTCCAGTGTTCTTGCCTGGAGAATCCCAGGGACGGGGGAACCTGGTGGGCTGCCGTCTATAGGGTCGCACAGAGTCAGACATGACTGAAGTGACTCAGCAGCAATTATGAAAACCCCAAAATAATGGAGAAGGCTAGTATGAGAGGAAGAAATCATTTACTAAAAAAATAATCAGTGAGCAGCTGCTGTGTGCTAGGTTTTATAGGGGGAATAATTATTTAAAGAAAGGAAATGAAAGGTGTGATGCATGGTATCTTTCTGCTTCTCTGAAAACATTTGTTATTAAACCATAGAAATACAGGATAAGCTTCTTTGGGGTTCTCATATAAAAGAAGATGCAAATTAAGGTTTAAATGCACATGTATACGGAGAAGGCAATGGCACCCCACTCTAGTACTCTTGCCTGGTAAATCCCATGGACGGAGGAGCCTGATAGGCTGCAGTCCATGGGGTCGCAAAGAGTCGGACACGACTGAACGACTTCCCTTTCACTTTTCACTTTCATGCATTGGAGAAGGAAATGGCAACCCACTCCAGTGTTCTTGCCTGGAGAATCCCAGGGATGGGGGAGCCTGGTGGGTTGCCGTCTATGGGGTCACACAGAGTCGGACACGACTGAAGCGACTTAGCAGCAGCAGCATATGTATAATTCTGAAATCCTCATGTTTACCTGAACTCCGTTTGCTTTTCTCTAACATTTTAACATTCTGGTGGATATGCCCAGGTGGCAGTGTAAGGGCGCACCTTCTTTTTGCCCAGTTTTCAGAAGTAACATTGATTGCCTTTCTGCCTTGTTTAGCTTAGGGGTTCCACTGTAGTAAGGCTTTTTTAATTTCCTCTGAGTCAAAGACGACGCCATGAGAATTTCAATAGCTACTCTGCTACTTTTGCACTAGTCTTTAGGCTGTGCTTGTGATTTTTATCTATGAGAAATGCAAGAGAAGACCAGGAATGGACCATCAGCACAATTTTTGTGTCCAGGGCACCCTGTTCAACACATGACACATAGTAGGTGGGCAATAAGCAACTGTGAACATCTTTGGCCTTTACCAAAGCACTTTTATATTCTGTAAGTTCTCCAGAGTCAGAAGGAATTCCATAAATTTTAGGAAAACTAACCATAGACCCTTTTTTTTCTGGAGTTAAATGACGCTCCCATCTGAGGAAGCAACTTACATAGATGGTACTCATTGGATCAAGTAATTTCACACTTCTCTTAAGTGAAAGACACTGGATATTTTTTCTTTATGGTAGCTGCAAAGCTTTCTGGGTCATTTTTTATGAAAAGAAAAGGAGACAACTTGAAGAATAGAGGTTTAGAATCACATTAACAGGATTTCAATCCTTAAAACAGTTTAAAGGGAAGATTCTGGGAAGATGAAGTAAGAGGTACCAGGAATCCATCCCCTGACCTGGAACAAATTCTCCCTGGCAGAATCTGTCTGATGTAACTACTGTGAAGTTCTGGAGTCTATCAAAGACTTGCAACTTCCAGGGGAACATTTAAATGGTAAGCTTTGGTTAATTTGCATCCATTTTAGCTCTGCTCAGCAGCAGCTGCCCATTCCTCGTCCCCAATTCACAGCTCAGGTGGCTCAGGGGTAAAGAAGACTCAGGAGACATGGGTTTGATCTCTGGGTTGGGAAGATCTCCTGGAGGAGGAAATGGCAACCCACTCCAGTATTCTTGCCTGGAAAATCCAGTTGTCAGAGGAGCTGAGCGGGCTGTAGTCCATGGGGTCGCAAAGAGTCAGACAGGACTGAGTGACTGAGCACACACAACTCACAGCAAGTGTGCGCACACAGCTCATGCAAGTGTGCCCTGGAGCATGCAAAAGGACTCTGCCCTCCAAATATTGCAGATCTGTATTCTGATCACAGATTGCTCACGCCCAGGGAAAGGTGCAGAATCAGAAAAGACCTGAGAAGCTCTTCAGTGTACACTTTTGGCTGAACCTTGGCACAAAAAGATCCCATCATTATCAAAAACAAAACAGCAAACCCTAGGGAAAGAGGAGAATTTGATTTCCAAAACTTTCAATGATTCAAATGTCCAGTTTTCAACCAAAAAAAAAAAAAAAAAAAGAAATCACAAAGCATGCAAAGAAACAGAGATGTATTGCCCAATCAAGGGGAAAAACAAAAAACAAATAAAAAACAGAAACTGTCCCTAAGAGCTGATAGTAGATACACTAGATAAAAACTTTAAAACAACTGCCTCAAAGATGCTCAAAGAACTAAAGCAAGTGTGGAGACAGTCAAGAAACCAATGCATAAACAAAATGGAAATACCAATAAAAAATAGATCATCTAAAAAGAAACCAAAAAAAAAATTCTAGAGTGGAGACATATAACAACTGAAATGAAAAAAATCACTAGAGGGATTCAAAGGCAGACTTGAGGAGGCTGAAGAAAGAATCATTGCAATCAAAAATAGGACAACTGAAATTATAGAGTCTGAGGAACAGAAAGGAAAATGATTAAAGTAAATAGAGCCCCAGGTGGCTCAGATGGTAAAGAATCTGCCTGCAATGCAGGAGATCTAGGTTTGATCCCTGGGTTGAAGATCCCCTGGAGGAGGACATGGCAACCCACTCCAGGATTCTTGCCTGGAGAATCCAGTGGACAGAGGAGCCTGGCGGACTACAGTCCATGAGGTTGCAAAGAGTCAGACACGACTGAGTGACTAATACAGCAACGACAAACAGAGCCTACAGGACCTGAGCGACGTCATCAAGTATACTTGGGTTGCTTCCGTGGATGGCCGTTTTTTGAGGAACCACCTTACTGTTTTCCACAGTAGTTGTATGGATGAGCACAATACTCTGTGTGTGTGTGTGTGTGTGTGTGTGTGTGTATTTCAGCCTTAAAAGGAAGAAAATTTTGATATATGCTTTAACATGGATGAATCTTGAGGGGATTAGCGAAGGCTCTCAGTCCTGTCTGACTGTTTGTAACCCCATGGACTGTAGCCTATGAGGGTCCTCTGTCCATGGGGTTTTCCAGGCAAGAATACTGGAGTGGATTGCCATTTCCTTCTCCAGGGGATCTTCCCAACCCAGGGATCGAACTCGGGTCTCCCGCATTGTAGGCAGACGCTTTACCATCTGAGCCACCAGGGAAGTCCAGTGAAATAAGCCAGTCACAAAAAGGCATATACTATAAAACTCCATGGATGTGAGGTGCCTAGGATAGTCAAAATCATAGAGACAGAAAGTAGAATGATGGCTGCCAGGGACTGAGGGGAGAGGAGAATTCAGAGTTACTGATCAACAGGCATAAAGTTTTGGTCAAGGAAAATGAATAAGCTCTAGAGATCTGCTGTACAATATTGTACCTACAGTGAAAAATAATGCACTGTATACTTAAAAATTTGTTAAAAGGGTACATTTCAGGTTAAATGCTTTCATAATACAATAAGAATGATAAGGAACACAGATACTGGAATATAGTACCATGCGTTTAAATGTAGATATGAAAATTGAATGAGAATTTATTGTTTAATGGGTATAGAGTCCCAGTTCTGCAAGATAAAAATTGTTCTGAAGCTAGATGGTAGTGACAGTCACACAAGAATTATGAATATTTACTTCCACTGAACTTTACAGCTATAAATGGTAAAGACGGCACATTTGCTGTATGTTACCACAATAAAATTTTTTTTAAAACCTCAAGGAAAAAACAAAACAAAGACGGTTTGCTTAGAGGTTTTATACTCCATTGAGACAGTCTACTCAGAACTAATTACCCACTAGTTCACCTGGGAACCTCAAGTGGCCACCCACCATTTATACCACCAGTGGCAAGCTACGTCATTCTTTAAAAAGTATTTATACAATTAAATTTCTGGGAAGTATCAAAATGGATTAAAGAATAATATCATTAGGTGTACTCTTAAGTCTTATCTGCAATGGGAAGCAAACCAATTCAGAGACGGAGGCGGGGGATGGGTTGAGGGGCGGGTTGGGGGCGAGGCAGAAGGTGGTGGTGCTGTGCCCTTTTTGCAGAATCTATAATTTACATTCCTTACTCTTAAAAGTCACTGCAGCCAACTGGTCTGTCCTGCCAGGGAAGGTTTGTGACACTCTTTCCAGGCTGGTCACAATGACAGGGCCTCCCAAATGACTGCACTCCTAGATGACTCTGCCATTGGACCAATAGGTCTGATTAGGCTAAGAAACATCTTTAATTAACACAGTCTAATAGAGTCAACTTATGACTCAGGAATATGATTACTGGTGTCAGCCAATTTTTTGTTTGGTTTTTTTTTAACTAAAACCACATAGTTCTTCAAAAGATCAGATCCATAATACTGATGGTATTCACTGGGAAAATATATACTGAAGCATTTCTTTGATTAGCTTTATAGGTGGCAATTCCTTAAACAAAACAAAACAAAAGATACACCCTTCAATTATTTTACCTTATTCTGCCTAAATTTTTAAAGTTAGCTCATTCACAATCTTTTTCAGTAATTAAAGGATCTCAGTAAAGACTTTTTAATTATAGGACTTACTGAAGCATGATATACATATAAGCAGATATGCATTATATCGTGTTTTTGTATAAAATTTTTGTATTAATAAACTGCATAAATGTTATATTTAATAGCATATAATATAAATCATATATATGTGTGTATACACATATATAAATTGGCTCCACGGGTCTTTAAGGGATTATAGATGGTCTTCTGTGTGTGTATATTTTCTCCAGTGTTCTTGCCTGGAGAATCCCAGGGACGGGGAAGCCTGGTGGGCTTCCGTCTATGGGGTCGCACAGAGTCGGACACGACTGAAGCGACTTAGCAGCAGCAGCAGCAGCAGCAATGTATGGGTATGGTACTTTTATTCAGGAATTAAGTCTTCAGCAACCCTTATATGGTACCTATTATCACCCTCGTTTTATAGATGTGGAAACCGGTTGAAAAAAGAGAACAAGAATTCTGTCTCATTTTCCACTTGGAGGCTAATACTGAGTCTGACACATAGTAGATGCTCAGTGAATGGCCACTGGATGAAAAGGGACATTTTACTGATTCCAGTACAAGGTTTCCCTCTAAAGAGTGTCTGATTACAACACTCTTGCTGTTCCCAGTACCACATGATGAAAGAGGAGGGCATACTTTTTTTTTTTCCAACTCTCATCATAAATCAATGGGATATAAATATTTGTATCCTTTCTGTCAACAAGACTTATGTGTATTGTTATTATTTTGGAAAGCATCCTAATATTAAAGCATGCTTCCTGGTTCAAAACATTACAAGTACCAGCTTGACTGGATATCACACTTACATGGTTGGACAAGCATTCAGTGCATTAAATAAATGGAACATCTTTGCCCCCGATTCCAAGCAATAAAGTATAGAGTCTCCCTCTCTCTCTCTCATTCTCAACAAGGGTCTTGATCTCAGTTGTTTATGTTCCTTGGAGTTTTGGGATTTTTCTCCTTGCCCCACCCCACTATCTTGGTTACCTGTCTACTTTGCGCTGGAAAATACACGCCCAACAACACGCCTCTGAAAGTTTTGCGCTTTACTTATGAGTTAAAAACAAACTCTAGAGCTGAGCACTTTCTGAGTCCGCGTTCATCCAGGAATCCGCGTCCGAGGGCAGAATTCGTCCAGCAACAATCCCTATGCCATTCAACTTGTGAGCCTGAACTCACGCCGACTAGCACGTGTACGTCCGAGCTGGCTCCCACATACCACAGCAGGGTGGGTCTCAGCCTCTCCCGGAGCCTCCCCTGAAGGTCTGAGAGGAGGTCACAACCTGCTCCCCAACCCTCGCCCGAAAATCTGAACAGTGACCTCGCCTACAGCCCAGGAAGACAGAGCACATTCCCTCCCCAGTCCTGCCCAGGGACGATCACTCCTATTTACCGTCTTGTACCACCAGCTTGCAAATGCCATGGCGACGATGGATGTGCTCCGAGAGAGGCGCAGCGAGGGACCCGGCGAGGACACAGGTGCAGCGCAGCAAAGGGCCGCCGGCTCGCACTCCACCTGCCGCAGACCTGACTGGGACTAACTCTGTAAGCCCCACGGCTGTCAGGGGGTGGGCAAGATAGCTGGGCGGGGCCTACCCAGACCCCGCCCCTCCGGCTGACCCGCCCTCGCCCCGCCCCGCCCCGCCCTGCCGGTTTGGCTCAAAGCTGCTTAGGGGAGAAGTGTTATTGCTCCAGGCAGCCACGCCCTGCAGCCCTGACTGGACGCGGAAGACCCGACTTTTCTGCTGAACTGTCCTACAGACTCCGGAATCCCGGGGGGTCCCAAATGAACTTCATTCTCCTTTTACCCTTATCCGCTTCTCACCCACCCCTGTCTCATCCACCAATTTTTCCCAACGCATGAGTGGCAAGTGAGCAAAAGTCGCTCAGTCGTGTCCTGACTCTGCCACTCCATGGACTATCCAGTGCAGGGAATTCTCCAGGCCAGGATACCGGAGTGGGCAGCCAGTTCCCTTCTCCAGGGGATCTTCCCAACCCAGGGATCGAGCCCAGGTCTCCCGCATTGTAGGCGGATTCTTCACCAGCTGAGCCGCCACGGAAGCCCACTCTAATGTGGCTTGCGCCGCGCCCAGTGCACTTGGCCGGGACCCAGGGCCATCCGCGGGCCCCTCCGGTCACCTGCCCAGGGGCAGGTTTGAGTCCACACCCCTCTCTCTCCAGATGTTTCTCCGGGCCCGGGAGGGGTGGCGCCCAGGGACAGAAGGCCAGGAAGGTTAACCCCCCTCTGGAGGTGGACCCGAGGCTTCGGGGGGCCCCGAGATCCTCCCCGCGCTCAAGCCCGGCGGTAGGAGCGCCACTCACCTCCTGGGTGTGGCGGGCAGCGCGCCGGGGCCGCGGGGAGGCGGCGGGCTTCGGGCCCGGCTGGGACATGGCGAGGCCGGTGCGAGCGCTGCCTCCGGGGCGCGGCGGAGCCTGGAAGGGAGGCCCGAGCCGGGGAGCGCTGGGAGGGAGCGAGGGCGCGGAGGGGCTGGCGGGCGCGCCTGTGAGGCAGCTTTTCCGACCCAGCCCCGACCCGCGGGAGCTCCCCTTCGCCGGGCAGGGCCCTCCCCTTCCTGCCTGCAGTTGGCAGCGCCCGGGCGGCAGCGGCCCGGGGCTCCCTGTTTGCAACTCACACCCTGGGTCCCGTATCTTCTCCCAGGGACACCCCACCCTACCCGAGGTCGCCTTGGTGCCCCAGTGGGTCGCAGAGAGGAGGGGCTGGAGATGGCGGGGTTCTTCCCCCGACTTGCCTAGACTTGACTTGCAGTTGTGCAAGGAGAGCGGAACCGGGGCGTGGCCCCGTCTACAGCTCAAGCCCCCCTCCCTAAGAATCTCAAGAATTAGACAGCATTTCTGCAATCTGCTCTGAGTTAACTAGGAGGAGAATTTACCAACTCAGATGGCCCGGGGCCTGGACCCTCTGGATAAGGAAGCGGATTGCAGAAACAAATTGGTCTATGTGTGACTCCGTGTGTTGTGAGTGTGTGTTGTGAGAGTGTGTGTGTGTGTGTGTACACACACGGGCCTGGGTATGTTTTATGCGGCTTTACTTTGGGGTGCGGTGGGGGGTAGTTTTGAAAGTGCAATGATGTTTCATGTGGAACAAGTCTTGGGTTCCAATCAAAACCCAAGAACAGTCCTAAATTTAAACCCCATTGCCTTTCAGGAGGCTGTTGAATTTTGTTTGCAGGAGGCCGGATTGCTTTTGTCTTTGGTTCATCTTAAAGAGCACTTCCTGGTTTGGGGCTGTGAATTATAACAAGCTTGGAGTGAAATGTTACAAGCCAGACTAGAAAAGGCTCCTCCTCTGCAGTAATTGCCTGTGGTTGCTGCCAGTTTGTGAAGATCTCACAGAAGAAAACCTGTTAACCCTGCCATGGCATTGACAATGTGGGCCTCAGGGTCACTGCTCTCTGCCGAGCTGTGTTTCAGACAGTTGGGGAGAGGGGGTGCAGGTTACAAGGAAAGACTGGTCATGCTGAATGGACCTTGGCAGAATGGAACCCTTGTTTCCTTCTCCCTTCTCATTTTGGGCATTCTGACTTCCCTTTATTCAAGGGACTGGCTAGCTTCATTCTTCTTGGAGGGGAGCAGGGAGGGATGATTGCAATGCATTTCCTCTTTAAGGAAATATCTGTGTATCCGATATTTCCAAAAAACAGCATTAACAGGTTTACTTCTGTTGGATCGTCACAAACCGGCAGCAACCACAGGCAGGCAATCACTGCAGAGGAGCCTTTTCTAGTCCGGCTCGTAACATTTCACTTCAGGCTTGTTATAATTCACAGCCCCAAACCAGGAAATGCTGTTTAGGATGAACCTAAGACAACTTATACATAATTTGAATCAACTTGAATATGGGGCCTATGATTGGCCCATTCAAGAAAAACTGATTGATGGCATCAGTTACATTCACAATTAAAGAAAATATGTCATAAACCTGAAAAATGCTTTTATGATTGTGACCAAACACCTACAGTAATTTAAGCAAACATAAAACGAAAGGAGTGATATAATGGCCCTACCTCCAGGCCCAGGAATTGGAACCACCTCTCCCAGGATCCTAAAGGGCCTAGATTCAGTATCCCCGAGTACATTATTCTGACTCGGAAAGAACAGTTCCCATTAAAGTCTGAGTTATTTTTTAATGGAGTATTGAAATTGAACTTAGGACTTCCCTGGTGGTACAGCGGATAATGATCTGCCTGTCAATGCAGGGGACACAGGTTTGGTCCCTGGTCCAGGAAGATTTCACATGCTACACAGGGCAAGTAAGCCCATGTTCCATGACTACTGAGCCCACAGGCTGCAGCTACTGAGCCACGCACCTAGAGCCTGTGCTTCACAGCAAGAGAAGCCGCAGAGATGAGAAGCCCACGCACCACAACGAAGAGTAGTGCCCCTCGTCCAACTAGAGAAAGCTTGTGCACAGCAGTGAAGACCCAGCACAACCAAAAATAAAAATAAAACTGAGCTTAAACTGGCTAGTGTCATATTCGAAAGGCTTCCATGTAAAGTACGATGAAAAGGACTGTAGAGGGAGCAATATAAAGGTTAAAATACATATTTCCTGCCCTCCAGGGACTTCACAGTTTAGCTGAAGTCATATAGCATTTGTAACCCATGATCATTTGGGTGGCATTGAAAGACACACAGTGGGTGAATAAATACAAACGCACTTTGGGAATTTGGGGTTCTGTGGGTTTGGGGGACTATAGGAAGGGAAAACAGGCTTGAGCTGGCTGACTGGCTGGTGGGATGTGGTTAGAAGAAAGTGGGGATCAGTTCAGTTCAGTTCAGTTGCTCAGTCATGTCTGACTCTTTGCAACCCTATGGACTACAGCATGTCAGGCTTCCCTGTCCGTCACAAACTCCCAGAGTGGAAGTGAGAAATAGATTCAAGGGATTAGATCAGATAGACAGACTGCCTGAAGAACAATGGACGGAGGTTCCTGACATTGTACAGGACACAGGGATCAAGACCATCCCCAAGACAAAGAAATGCAGCAAGGCAAAATGCTGTCTGAGGAGGCCTTACAAATTGCTTAGAAAAGAAGAGAAGTGAAAGGCAAAGGAGAAAAGGAAAGATATACCCATTTGAATACAGAGTTCCAAAGAGTAGCAAGGATAGATAAGAAAGCCTCAGTGATCAGTGCAAAGAAATAGAGGAAAACAATAGAATGGGAAAGACTAGAGATACCAAGGGAACTTTTCATTCAAAGTGGGGATAGATCAGGAAATAAGAAGGAGCCCACCCACCTGGCTAGAGCCACTGGTTCAAGTTCAGGAGTAATCAATCCATGTATTAGCTTATTATTAAACAGCCACACTGTGCTCGTGATACAGTTGATACCAAAATCTGTAAGAGAATGAATTACTTCAGCCTTCAGGCTTTGCTCAAGAGTCAGAATTCATATAAGCAGAAAAATTACAAGCCTAACAGCACATTAATGATTACAAGTAGAGAAGAATTTAAAAAAAGGTGAAGAAGAAGATTGATGTTTTCACTTTCTCTCGTAGTTGGTGAGGAATTGGGAACTTTGATACCATGACCACCACTTGAGGATCTTGGGAAGCTCATTTAAAACATATATGGCACCATTTACTGTATTTTTATTAGCACATATTATAAATAGAGGCATACCACTGAGATATTGCAGGTTTGGTTCAAGATCACTGCAGTGAAGTGACTATCACAATAAAGCAAGTCACATGGAATTTTTGTTTCCCAGTGAAGATAAGGGTCATTCAGGTATGACCTAATCAAATACCTTACAATTGTACAGAGGAAGTGACAAATAGACTCAAGGGATTAGATCTGATAGACAGAGTGCCTGATGAACTATGGACAGAGGTTCATGACATTGTACAGGAGGCAGTGATCAAGACCATCTCCAAGAAAAAGAAATGCAAAAAGGCAAAATGGTTGTCTGAGGAGGACTTAAAATAGCTGAGAAAAGAAGAGAAGCTAAAGGCAAAGGAGAAAAGGAAAGATACACCCATTTGGATGCAGAGTTCCAAAGAATAGCAAGGAGAAAGAAGAAAGCCTTCCTCAGTGATCAATGCAAAGAAATAGAGGAAAACAATAGAATGGGAAAGACTAGAGATCTCTTCAAGAAAATTAGAGATACCAAGGGAACATTTCATGCAAAGATGGGTACAATAAAGGACAGAAATGTTATGGACCTAACAGAAGCAGAAGACATTAAGAGGTGGCAAGAATACACAGAAAAACTATACAAAAAAGATCTTCATGACCCAGGTGACCATGATGGTGTGACCACTCATCTAGAGCCAGACATCCTGAAATGTGAAGTCAAGTGGGCCTTAGGAAGCATCACTATGAACAAAGCTAGTGGAGGTGATGGAATTCCAGCTGAGCTATTTCAAATCCTGAAAGATGATTGCTGTTAAAGTACTGCACTCAATATGCCAGCAAATTTGGAAAACTCAGCAGTGGCCATAGGACTGGAAAAGGTCAGTTTTCATTCCAATCACAAAGAAAGACTATGCCAAAGAATGTTCAAACTACCACACAATTGCACTCATCTCACATGCTAGTAAAGTCATGCTCAAAATCCTCCAAGCCAGGCTTCAACAGTACATGAACCATGAACTTCCTGATGTTCAAGCTGGATTTAGAAAAGGCAGAGGAACCAGAGATCAAATTGCCAACAATTTGATCTCAACAATAGCAAGGAGAGATAAGAAAGCCTTCCTCAGTGACCAATGCAAAGAAGTAGAGGAAAACAATAGAATGGGAAAGACTAGAGATCTCTTCAAGAAAATTAGAGATTCAGTGACCTGTTGGGTCATTGAAAAAGCAAGAAACTCCCAGAAAACATCTACTTCTGCTTTGTTGACTATGCTGAAGCCTTTGACTATGTGGATCAAAACAAACTGTGGAAAATTCTTAAAGAGATGGGAATACCAGGACACCTGATCTGCCTCCTGAGAAACCTGTATGCAGGTCAGGAAGCAACAGTTAGAACTGGACATGGAACAACAGACTGGCTCCAAATAGGAAAATGAGTACGTCAAGGATGTGTATTGTCACCCTGCTTATTCAACTTATATGCAGAGTACATCATGAGAAACGCTGGGCTGGATGAAGCACAAGCTGGAATCAAGATTGCTGGGAGAAATATCAATAACCTCAGATATGCAGATGACACCATCCTTATGGCAGAAAGTGAAGAGGAACTAAAGAGCCTCTTGATGAAAGTGAAAAAGGAGAGTGAAATTGTTGGCTTAAAACTCAACATTCAGAAAACTAAGATCATGGCATTCGGTCCCATCACTTCATGGCAAATAGATGGGGAAACCATGGAAACAGTGACAGACTTTATTTTTTTGGGCTCCAAAATCACTGCAGATGGTGACTGCAGCCATGAAATTAAAAGATGCTTGCTCCTTGGAGGAAAAGCTACGACCAACCTAGATAGCATATTAAAAAGCAGAGACATTACTTTGCCAACAAAGGTCCATCTAGTCAAAGCTATGGTTTTTCCAGTAGTCATGTATGGATGTTAGAGTTGGACTATAAAGAAAGCTGGAACTAACATTCATGGACCTAACATTCCAGGTTCCTATGCAATATTGCTCTTTACAGCATCGCACTTTATTTCCATCACAAGTCACATCCACAACTGATTGATGATTTTGAAGAATGATGCTTTTGAACTGTGGTGTTGGAGAAGACTCTTGAGAATCCCTTGAACTGCAAAGAGATCAACCACTCAATCCTAAAGGAAATCAGTCTTGAATATTCATTGGAAGGACTGATGTTGAAGCTGAAATTCCAATACTGTGGCCACCTGATGTGAAGAACTGACTTATTGGAAAAGACCCTGATGGTGGGAAAGATTGAAGGTGGGAGGAGAAGGGGATGACAGAGGATGAGGTGGCTGGATGGTATCACTGACTCGATGGACATGAGTTTGCGTAAGCTCCGGAAGTTGGTGATGGACAGGGAAGCCTCGAGTCTACAGTCCATGGGGTTGCAAAGAGTCGGACATGACTGAGTGACTGAACTGAACTAAAGATAAAAGTTATGTTTACACCATATCCATTAAGTGTGCAATAAACAACATTTCTAAAAAAGTAATGTACATGTATTAATTTAAAAATATAAACCAAAATCAATTATCATGTTAGTATCAAAGATCAATGATCATAGATCACTGTAACTATAATAATAATGAAAAAGTCTGTAAATTGGCGATTTTGCAAAAATATGAGATATGATATGAGCAAATGCTGCTAGAAAAGTAGCATTGATAGACTTGATCCTAGGAAGATTGCTGCAAATGTTCAATTTGTAAAAAACAAGGTCTTTGTGATGCACAGTAAAGCATGTTCGTTGCTCAGTCGTGTCCACCTGTGTGTGATTCCATGGTCTGTAGCCTCTTTTCACAAAGTTCTCCAGGCAAGAATACTGGATGGGTTGCCATTCCCTTCTCCAGGAGATCTTCCCAACCCAGGGATTGAACCTGGGTCTCCTGCATTGCAGGCAGATTCTTTACTGTCTAAGCTAACCAGTTCAGTTCAGTTCAGTTCACTTAGTCTTGTCCGACTCTTTGCAACCCCATGGACTACAGCACACCAGGCTTCCCTGTCCATCACCAACTCCTGGAGTTTGCTCAAACTTATGTCCATCATGTCAGCGATGCCATCCAACCATCTCATCCTCTGTCATCCCTTTCTCCTCCTGCCCTCAGTCTTTCCCAGATTGAAAGATTGGGAAAGCTAACGAGGGAAGCCCTTAATGTACACTAAAGTGAGGTTGCAATAGAGCCCGGACGCATGATTCTGTTTTATTCCTTTATTTAGTCTGTAACAGGATGCCTGCTCTATGTCAGGCTCTGGGGAGGCAACAGGAGCTCAAGGATCTCAGAGTCTAGTAGGGAAGACAGACGAATGAATCCACAATGACCACACGATGAGGGCAGCTGCCAGGAGAGACAGCCAAGAGCCCTGTTGGTTCCCTGGAGGGGCTTCTCTTTCTGACTGATGGACGGGTGGGCTGGGGACAGGGGAGAGCTCAGGGCTGCGTCCTCCCCTCATCTCTGACTTGAGTTGAAACCTGCTCTGAACAATCTCCGCATTGTATCTCATCCCCAGCCTCACCACCCCCCTCCTCCATCACTTTTCATCAGGAAATGCATGAAGGAGAAAAATAAAGGCAGGATGATGTCCAGAAAAGAAGCCAGGGCAGCCTGAGAAGGTGCGGGCAAGGAGCAGAAGGAAGATGGTGGAGAAGTGAGCACTAAGATTCACGGAGGAGGGCCTTCTGAAAGGAAAGGCTGACCCCCAGTGTAAGTGAAGGGAAGGGAAGTAAAAGTCACTCAGTCGTGTCCGACTCTTTGCAACCCCATGGACTACACAGTCCATGGAATTCTCCAGGCCAGAACACTGGAGTGGGTAGCCTTTCCCTTCTCCAGCAGATCTTCCCAACCCAGGGATGGAACCCAGGTCTCCCATACTGCAAGTGGGTTCTTTACCAGTTGAGCCACAAAGGAAGCCCAAGAATACTGGAGTGGGTAGCCTACCCCTTCTCCAGCAGATCTTCCCGACCCAGGAATCGAACTGGGGTCTCCTGCATTGCAGGTGGAGTCTTTACCAGCTGAGCTAACAGGGAAGCCCCACCCCATAGTATAACTGCTGCTGCTGCTGCTAAGTCACTTCGGTCGTGTCCGACTCTGTGCAACCCCATAGATGGCAGCCCACCAGGCTCCTCCGTCCTTGGGATTCTCAAGGCAAGAACACTGGAGTGGGTTGCCATTTCCTTCTCCAATGCATGAAAGTGGAAAGTGAAAGGGAACTCGCTCAGTCGTGTCCAACTCTTAGTGACCCCATGGACTGCAGCCTACCAGGCTCCTCCGTCCATGGGAGTTTCCAGGCAAGAGTACTGGAGTGGGTTGCCAGTGCCTTCTCTGCCCCATAGTATAACACCTCACTCAAAAGTTGGGTCAGACAAAGCAGGGAGTGTCCATTGGCTCTGACAGCTGAGAGGTTTTTGGTAACGCAGCTAGTGGGTAAAAACTTAAAAGGAGGCAGAGCATTTTTCGAAGGGATCCACAGTCTGCACAGTGCCCTTCACTTTGGATGGTATTTCTTTCTACACCCCTGGAGGGGAATTTACCCCCAAAAACCTGTATCTTCTGGCTGACATCCAAGTGCCCTCTGATGCTACTGAAACGTGCCTGTCCTGTTGGCCATTTTAACATTCTCAGCCAAGTTTGCTGCACTCCATAGTAATGTTTGCCTAAGTAAACCAGAAAATAAACATTCGAGCAAATCAGCAAAGTCTGAGTAGTGAGATATTCAAAGGCTCTCAGAGTCTCCTTTCCCTTTTAACAAACATGTATCTGAGTAGGAACTTCCTTCTTCTGACTTGAATTATCTAGAAGAATGCCGTCAGGGGTGAAAAAGTGAAAAGTGAAAGTCACTCAGTTGTGTCAGACTCCTTGTGACCTCATGGACTATACAATCCATGGAATTCTCCAGGCCTGAATACTGGAGTGGGTAGCCATTCCCTTCTCCAGGGGAATCTTCCTAACCCAGGGATCAAACCCAGGTGTCCTGCATTGCAGGCGAATTCTTTACCAGCTGAGCCACCAGGGAAGCCCTGAAGTTCTGTGCATAAAGGAAATGGGAGTGCTGACCTGGAGGAGTTGATGTTTAGACCACAGGAGGCTTGCCATTGCCTTAATGTCTGTGTCCCCTCAAATTCCTAAATTGGGATCCCAATGTCCAAGCTGGTGGCGTTAGTAGGTGAGACCTTCCAAAGTGTTAGGTCCTGAGGACACAGCCCTCATGAATGAAATTAATGCCCTTATGCAATATCCCTGTGAGAGCTCCCTTGTCCTTTCCACCTTATGAAAATGCAACAAGAAGTCTGCCACTTGGAAGAGGCCCTCACCCAACCAGGCTGGCACTCTGATTTCAGACTTCTGGCCTCCAGAACTTTGAGAAAAAACATTCCTGTTGTTCCTAAGCCCTGCAATCTGTGGTGTTTTGTTATAGTTGCCTGAATGGACTAAGACACCTTGCTTCTCAGCTTACCCCGGGCTTGTGCGTGAATGGCAGATGAGGAGGGGGAGGGAGAAAGAATGGAAGATTGGAGGGTCAGAGGAGGAAGACAGGAAAGAGAATCAAGAGCAGATGAAATAGCTTTTAGTTTTCACTACTACCAAACAAGAACTTGAATCATACACACACCTATACAGGGGATCTCAGGTTTTACTTCTCAGCTTTTACGTCCCTCCAGGGAGTAAGACATTACTTTGCCAACAAAGGTCCGTCTAGTCAAGGCTATGGTTTTTCCAGTACTCATGTATGGATGTGAGAGCTGGACTATAAAGAAAGCTGAGCACCAAAGAATTGATGCTTTTGAACTGTGGTGTTGGAGAAGATTCTTGAGAGTCCCCTGGACTGCAAGGAGATCAAACCAGTCCATCCTAAAGGAGCTCAGTCCTGGATATTCATTGGAAAGACTGATGTTGAAGCTGAAAACTCCAATACTTTGGCCACCTGATGCGAAGAGCTGACTCATTTGAAAAAACCCTGATGCTGGGAAAGATTGAGGGCAGGAGGAGAAGGGGACAACAGATAATGAGATGGTTGGATGGCATCACTGACTCAGTGGACATGAGTTTAAGTAAGCTCCGGGAGTTGGTGATGGACAGGGAGGCCTGGGGTGCTGTGGTTAATGAGGTTGCAAAGAGTTGGACATGACTGAGCGACTGAACTGAACTGAAGGGAGTAAGACACCCGCATATTAGGCCTTGTTCTTCAGCTGGACACAATTTTCTGCTTCTTGTCTGGGTGGAACACAGAGGGCTGAGTTTCCAGGGAGATATTAGGGACTTCTCTTGGGCTCAATACCTGATTAAGGTAAGGAAAGATGGGCAAAGGAAGAAGTTGAGCTGGAGTGCAGACCTGGCAGAAGTCTCACATAATCCTGCAGGGAATGACGAAGATGCGGTGCCCTTTAGAAATGTCCAGGGTTGGCAAGAGAGAGCTGAGCCTTAATAAGCCTGCATCAACCAGTCCTTAGATGCAGTTGAAGGGGGAGGGAGCGTGACTTTAAGGAAGAGGGGGGTGTCTCCCTTAAGTGGTGGGAACCCCTAAGGGGGCTGATGAGGCTTACCAGTTGGCAGCACTCCAAGGAGCTGGGGTAGGAACCTGGGTAGGGGTCTTTCACCCCTGGGTGGAATTCAGGTAGTTTATCAAATCTGCTACACCCCTCAAGGCTATGTAACACCATAGAACTTGACAAAAAGAATGGAGGAGAGAATAAATGTTGCAAATACGTGCTGTCAAACTGCTATATAACAGAACATTAGGCTTGAAAGCATAACCCGTTTAATTAAAATCTTCCTCCTTTTACAGTTGAGTTTGTCTTCAAGAAGGCAAAAGAGAGGAACACCTTGTTTCACAGAGCAGCCATGTTGTCAATACTAGTATCTGGATACACGGAAACAACAATTTTACAACTGTTATTGCTAAGAATGGGTAGAAATAAAGAGAAAATAATCTTTTTTTTCTAGGTTTGTCTCGTAGTATTAAAACAAGCAAACAAACAAAAAGATTGCTCTGTAGGTCTGGCAGCAGGTGAGGAGGTGGGTAGAAGACATCCTCTGTTTGCCTGGAAGCTCTAAGCCTTCAGCTTCTTCTGCCTTCCTTGCTAATTTCCCAAAGTTTCCTTGCTCGTTTCCCCAAAAAGTAAGTTTGCAACCTTCCTTCCTGAGAGTACTGGTTCCTAAAAAGGGCTCAGTTTACACAGTTAGTGCTCTGTGCTGTCGGGCCAACAGCTAACGATCCATGTGTGAGTCATCCCTCTTCTTGTTTACAGTCTCTGGTGGTTCCTCAGTGCCAGTGGGGGTGATCCTTTAACATGGCCTCCCAGGACCTGCAGGATGGTCCTGTCCCGGGCAGCCCTATCTGCAACCTTGTACATTCAAGCCACCATTCTCCAGCCGTGCCTTCCTGCCTTCAGGTCCTGGGGGATGCCCGCTCTTCCCAGTTGCTCCCTTCACTCACTCTCCTTCTGAAATACTCCTGCCTTCCCATCCCCAAGGCTCTAACCTTCCCCAGAACTGCATTACGCTGTAATAGTCTGAGCCCATAGAAAGCCCAGGACACAGCTCAATCCTAAATTTGGCTTATATTTAAAGAAATAGTGGCTCAGTGCTCCAAAAGGAACTAAAAGCATTTCAATCTTCACTGCAGTTGAAGGTGCCTGAGTGGGCACAGAATCTGAACACTCAGCAAAACATCTTTAAAATCCTTTCTCTCTGTATCTTACTTTAACTACATTCTCCCAACCCCCTGCTCAGAAACTTCTTCTATAAACACTTCAGAAATCAACCAGATGTTCTTTTGTTCTAATCCCCCTTGTTTCCTTCTGCCATGATGCAATTCCTCCTAAAGGGTCCAATGGAGGTAAAATCATTGTGCATATTAATGTTCTCTGATTCACCTTTTGCCTGCTTATCCATATCCTCCACTAGACTCCATGATGAGGCAGACCATTTCAATCTTATTTACAACACTTGAGACTCTCCCTGGCACAGACTATGTACTCAAAAAATATTTATGGAATGAGTAAGAACACATTGTTGAGTCTTTCCAAGCTAAACTTCCATCTTCAAAAGATGAAAGGAGTGGACTGGGTAATTTAAAAAGACGCTTATGACTGAAATGTTTTCTGATCACGATCAGGAGGTCAGCAGCGCCGTCTAAACACTCGGTGGTACTATTTGTGCCGAATGGCTCTCCACACTCGGTCATGTTTGCTCGTTTCACCCTTATGACGTAGGGACCGTTACCTCCCCCATGCTACAGATGAGGAGACTAAGGCCCAGAGAAACTGAATAATTTGCCCTGGGTTGCAGAGCTGCTAAGTGACAGCCTTAGCATTTGAATCTGGAGGTCTCGCTCTCTGGTGTGGGTGCCTAACCATTACGCAAAGGTTATTCTTTGCTACATACAAACACTGATAATGGCCTGGGTAGTGGAATGTGGATGGGCTACATATATCTTGTGGGTTGGGGATTGAGATTATATTTCAAAATGGGTGATTCAATATCTGTAATGAATTTTCCAAGGTACCTTAACTATCTGTTCTTCAGAGTACATCTGGAGATTATAAAAATAATATGTCTAGCCAGTTATCAAAGGTCATATATGATTCCTTTTATATGAAATGCTCAGAATATGCAAATCTATAGAGACAGAAAGTTGATTAGCAACTGTTCTGGGTTGGCTGGTGGGGTGAGAAGGTTGTAAGGACAGGAGAAAGTGAAAGTAGCTCACTCGTGTCTGACTCTTTGTGACCCCATGGACTATACAGTCAATGGAATTCTCCAGGCCAGAATACTGGAGTGGGTAGCCGTTCCCTTCTCCAGGGGATCTTCCCAACCCAGGGATCGAACCCAGGTCTTCCACTCCCACACTGCAGGTGGATTTTTTTACCAGTTGAGCCACCAGAAAAGCTCAAGAATACTGGAGTGGGTAGTCTATCCCTTCTCCAGAGGATCTTCCCGACCCAGGAATCGAACTGGGGTCTCCTGCATTGCAGGTGGATTCTTTACCAGCTGAGCTACCAGGGAAGCCCTATGACAGGAGGGTGATAGCTAAAGGGTTTGGGGTTTCTTTTCGAGGTGATAAAAAATATCCTAGAATTGACTAGTGCTTCCCATGTTCGTGAATATACTAAAAACCACTGAATTGCATAGTTAAATTGAGTGAATTGTATAGTATGTGAAAGATATTTCAATTAAGCTGTTTTTTAAAAAAATACTTCCTTTAAAAAAATCTGTCTTCATCACAATGCGTATCTATGAATTTCAAAAGAACACTTCAGGATCCTTCTGGAGTACAGGTTTTCCACTTAAACTTCTGTTTATCCACTTATATTTGCTGCTCCTCCAAGGATTTTGGAAAAGATACTCACCACAGGAGTGCTTTTGTTACCTGGCAGATTCAGGTAGTATGTTGGTTAGCTCCTTCAAGCAATAAACGTGCTACTGGATGATTATCTTTAAACCTTTAAACATGGTGATTACAAATAAAAACTTTATTTCAAATTTTTAGGGGTGTTTATTCTCAGAAAATTCTTGTTAAAATAGGAAATCATTTTTCTAGTAAAATTTTATTTTGTAATAATTTTAGAGTTAGAGAAAAGTTGCAAAGGTAATATAAAGTTGCCCTAATGTAACCATCTTACATGATATATTCATCAAAGCTAAGAAACCAACGTTAGTTAGTATAATACTGTTCACCAAACCCCAGACTTTATTTCACCAGTTATCTCATTAATGTCCTCTTCCTGTTTGAGGTTCTAATCCAAGATCTTGCACTATCATCACATCTTCTCAGACTCCTCTGTGCACTCTGACCAGCTCTTCAGTCTTTCCTTGACAGGCATTCATGACTTTGACAGTTTTGAGGAGTACTGGTCAGGTGTTTTGTAGAATGTCCCGCAATTTGAGGTTATCTGATGTTTTTTCTGGTGAGTAGGCTGGGGCTGCCGGTCTGGGGGAAAAATACTACAGTGGTGAGTGGCTTCTCATCACGTCCTCTTGAAGGTACGATGATATCCACGTGCTCTGTCACTAGCGACGGTGATCTCCATCACTTGAGTAAGGTGGTGTTTGCTGAGGAGTTCTAGTCTCTCCCTTCTTATACTCTATTCTTTGGAAGCAAGTCATTAAGTCCAGCTCACACTCAAATTATTTTAAAATATAAAAACGTTATTCTTATTTTTTGAACTGTTTTATAAAACTTACAAAGGTGATTACAATTGGGAGGGTGAAGTTTAAGCCTCTCTGCTATGAACTAACAAGCAGCTGAAAAGTTTTTTGAATACTGAAAAACTATTCCAGAAAAAGACGGCAGGACAGGGGATATATGTCCAACCTAGATGTCCATCAGCAGATGAATGGATAAGAAAGCTGTGGTACATATACACAATGGAGTATTATTCAGCCATTAAAAAGAATACATTTGAATCAGTTCTAATGAGGTGGATGAAACTGGAGCCTATTATACAGAGTGAACTAAGCCAGAAAGAAAAACACCAATACAGTATACTAACGCATATATATGGAATTTAGAAAGATGGTAACAATAACCCTGTGTACGAGACAGCAAAAGAGACACTGATGTATAGAACAGTCTTATGGACTCTGAGGGAGAGGGAGAGGGCGGGAAGATTTGGGAGAATGGCATTGAAACATGTAAAATATCATGTATGAAATGAGTTGCCAGTCCAGGTTCAATGCATGGTACTGGATGCTAGGGGCTGGTGCACTGGGACGACCCAGAGGGATGGAATGGGGAGGGAGGAGGGAGGAGGGTTCAGGATGGGGAACACATGTATACCTGTGGCGGATTCATTTTGATATTTGGCAAAACTAATACAGTTATGTAAAGTTTAAAAATAAAATAAAATTTAAAAAAAAAAAGCATTAAAAAAAAAAAAAAAAAACTATTCCAGAAAAAGACGGCAGGACAGGGGATATATGTTTGTCCCGTGTCCTGCCACCTCTTTCTGGAATAATTTTGAGACTTGGAAGATTTTTGTTTCTGTAAAGTGGCCTGACTTTTCTGCTGGTGCAGCTGCCGTGTCTGTAATGGGATTAGTGGAGGGTGGTTTGTTGCTGCCTAGATACACACAGAGAACTATAAAGGAAACTCTACTCTGCTAACAGCCCAGTTCTCTGCATCCGCAGGGTCAAAAGTACCCTTTTGGTTTCATAACACTGTTTGTTAATTAGACCCAGTTCAGACTCTAAAAGCATGGATAACAGGAGATCTTGCTTTAAGCATGCAAATCAATACAGCGTAGTTCTGTGGTAAAAACAGCTTTCTTGCAAAGAAGCTTCATTTCATTGTAAAACTCGTTTGCTTCTATAGGATTTTTACTCGATATGAATTCGCAAATACGGTATCGCTTTGTACTATTGGGGCTTTCCTGGTGGCTCAGACGGTAAAGTGTCTGTCTGCAGTGCAGGAGACCTGGGTTCAACCTCCGGGTTGGAAAGATCCCCTGGAGAAGGAAATGGCAGTCCACTCCAGAACTCTTGTCTGGAAAATTCCATGGATGGAGGAGCTTGGTAGACTACAGTCCATGGGGTCGCAAAGAGTCGGACATGACTGAGCGACTTCACTTCACTTTGTACTATTCAAACCAATAGTACTTTAATGATGAGGTCTGTTTCCTTTTTTCTGTGTTATGAGTTTAACTGTGTCCCTCCAAAAAAGGCACGTTGGAATCTTAACCCCATACAACAGAATTTGACCTTATTTGGAGATAGGGTTTTATAGAAATAGAAAAGGTAAAATAAGGTCATTAGATGGGCCCTAACCCAGGATGATGGATGTCATAAAAAGAAAAAATTGGGGTACCGATGCACACACAGGGAGGACATCGTGTGCAGACTGGAGTTATGCTGCTAAAAGCTGAGAAACTACCAGAAGCTGGAGAGAGACCTGAGACAGGCATCTGCAAAAGAACTGAGACCCTGCCAACACGCCGCTTTTGGGCTTCAGCCTCCGGAACTAAGACAGAATACATTTCGGTTGTTCTAAGCCAGCCCTAGCTGTTGTTATGGCAGCCTTAGCCAACAAATACACCCAGGAGGTAGAATGCTGGACACAGGCATAAAGACCCAGCTCAGAAATGATTCAGACCTTGCGCAGTTTCTTCCTGTACCAGGAAATGCCTCTTGCAAATCTGAACTCTGATTTGAGCATCTAGGCTAGAAAGAGTTAACCACCTTTACTCAGGTTGTGTCTCCACAACATTCTTAGGACGAAGGGCTTCCTTTTCTCTGTGTGATTGAGTTCACCTTTTAGGTTGTCTTTATGAGGCTTTGGATCTCCTTGCTCAAGTTTTCCTCTTTCACTCTTTCAACACTCCCTTTTGCAACCTGTCTGAAGCGCACTTCCTCATGGGTCTTGGCAGTCTTGCCCTCTCAGAACAGGGCCACCCAGCGACACCCTGTGCTCTGTAGTGGCACCTCCGCATTCCCGCCCTCACAAACCCGTCCATTTCTCTCTCTATCTGGGGTGAAATTTCAGCTCTTAAATTAGTATTTGGGGGATATTGCTCTCCTTTAACGGAGAAGGCAATGGCACCCCACTCCAGTACACTTGCCTGGAAAATCCCATGGATGGAGGAGCCTGGTAGGCTGCAGTCCATGGGGTCGCTAAGAGTCGGACATGACTGAGCGACTTCACTTTCCCTTTTCACTTTCATGCATTGGAGAAGGAAATGGCAACCCACTCCAGTGTTCTTGCCTGGAGAATCCCAGGGACGGGGGAGCCTGGTGGGCTGCCGTCTATGGGGTCACATACAGTCGGACACGACTGAAGCGACTTAGCAGCTCTCCTTTAAATGGCAACATCTTTGAAGAAAGGGTTTTTTCAACAAATGCTCATAAATATAATGGTTACGATTTATGCAGTGTTTTATTCAGTACATCTCTACTATGAACTTCTATATACACACGTCTTCATGATCACGCAGAGCCAGGAATCACCATAGATCGGATGTGATAAATATATATATTTATATACATATATAGTGTATATAATATATAGTATTATATATTATATATAGTAGTATAATATATAGTATGATATATAGCACATATATAATATATTATATATGTAGTATACACAATGTATGGTATACATATATATCATATATAGCATATATAATATATGGTATATATATAATATATATAGCATATATATGATATATAGCATATATAGTATATAATATATATGTATATACACATATATAGTGTCTATAAAGAGAGATGTATAAACACTTGTTTATGGTCACACAGAGCCAGGAATCACGACAGGTTAGATCGACTCTGAAGCCCTGACTCTGGGAATCACACACAGTAAAGCTGACCTGTTAAGCCAAGTCTGACTAATAGAGCAGTGGCGACTTTGTCTCTTTTGCTCACTGATTTTTCTTGAGGGCCCAGAAGAGTGTTAGCACGAGGGAGGTGCACTAGTCACATTTTTGTTACAGGAGGTGTTTGTGGCTTTGTGTGGGTACGACTATGCTGCACAAAAGAGGTATCACAGGGGAAGAAACTGCTCTACCCCAATTATGAGGCTGTAAAATTGCTTACATTCAAAATGCTTGAGACGACCATTTCATACAATTTCAGTTCAGTTCAGTTCAGTTCAGTCGCTCAGTTGTGTCTGACTCTTTGCGACCCCATGGACTACAGCACACCAGACCTCCCTGTCCCTCACCAACTCCCGAAGTTTATTCAAACTCATGCCCATTGAGTTGGTGACGCCGTCCAACCATCTCATCCTCTGTCGTCCCCTTCTCCTCCTGCCCTCAATCTTTCCCAGCATCAGGGTCTTTTCAAATGAGTCAGTTCTTCCCATCGGGTGGCCAAAGTATTGGAGTTTCAGCTTCAAATCAGTCCTTCCAATGAGTATTCAGGATTGATTTCCTTTAGCATGGACTGGTTGTTCAATAGTGAAAGGATTTAAGCTGAAAGAAAGTTCAGCAGCTTGATTTGGGATATATGTATACCTATGGCTGATTCATGTTGAGGTTTGACAGAAAACAGCAAAATTCTGTAAAGCAATTATCCTTCAATAAAAAAATTAATTAAAAAAAAAACATTCCTGCCATATCCATGAGCTGTGATTCCCACTGCACCTCTGGTTTCTGATGAGGAGAGTCCATTATTGTATTTCTGTTAGTGTGTGTTCCTGACCTTAGTAGCTGTCTCACATCTAGACATTTTGTTTCAATCAGATCAGATCAGATCAGTCACTCAGTCATGTCTGACTCTTTGCGACCCCATGAATCACAGCTCGCCAGGCCACCCTGTCCATCACCAACTCCCGGAGCTCACTGAGACCCACATCCATCGAGTCAGTGATGCCATGCAGCCATCTCATCCTCTGTCGTCCCCTTCTCCTCTTGCCCCCAATCCCTCCTAGCATCAGAGTCTTTTCCAATGAATCAAGTCTTCGCATGAGGTGGCCAAAGTACTGGAGTTTCAGCTTTAGCCTCATTTCTTCCAAAGAAATCCCAGGGCTGATCTCCTTCAGAATGGACTGGTTGGATCTCCTTGCAGTCCAAGGGACTCTCAAGAGTCTTCTCCAACACCACAGCTCAAAAGCATCAAATCTTCAGTGCTCAGCCTTCTTCACAGTCCAACTCTCACACCCATACATGACCACAGGAAAAACCATAGTCTTGACTAGATGGACCTTTGTTGGCAAAGTAATGTCTCTGCTTTTGAATATGCTATCTAGGTTGGTCATGACTTTCCTTCCAAGGAGTAAGCGTCTTTTAATTTCATGGCTGCAGTCACCATCTGCAGTGATTTTGGAACCCAGAAAAATTAAGTCTGACACTGTTTCCACTGTTTCCCCATCTATTTCCCATGAAGTGATAGGACCGGATGCCATGATCTTGGTTTTCTGAATGTTGAGCTTTAAGCCAACTTTTTCACTCTCCTCTTTCACTTTCATCAAGAGGCTTTTGAGTTCCTCTTCACTTTCTGCCATAAGGGTGGTGTCATCTGCATATCTGAGGTTATTGATATTTCTCCTGGCAATCTCGATTCCAGCTTGTGCTTCTTCCAGTCCAGTGTTCCTCATGATGTACTCTGCATATAAGGTAAATAAACAGGGTGACAATATACAGCCTTGATGTACTTCTTTTCCTATTTGGAACCAGTCTGTTGTTCCATGTCCAGTTCTAACTGTTGCTTCCTGATCTGCATACAAATTTCTCAAGAGGCAGATCAGGTGGTCTGGTATTCCCATCTCTTTCAGAATTTTCCACAGTTTATTGTGATCCACACAGTCAAAGGCTTTGGCATAGTGAATAAAGCAGAAATAGATGTTTTTCTGGAACTCTCTTGCTTTTTCCATGATCCAGCGGATGTTGGCAATTTGATCTCTGGTTCCTCTGCCTTTTCTAAAACCAGCTTGAACATCAGGAAGTTCACAGTTCACATATTGCTGAAGCCTGGCTTGGAGAATTTTGAGCATTTCTTTACTAGCGTGTGAGATGAGTGCAATTGTGCAGTAGTTTGAGCATTCTTTGGCATTGCCTTTCTCTGGGATTGGAATGAAAACTGACCTTTTCCAGTCCTGTGGCCACTGCTGAGTTTTCCAAATTTGCTGGCATAGGCATGGTTAAAGTTCTTCTGCCATGAAGCATCACTGGTGCCTGAGATTGGGAATGTTGCTTCTCCCAGGATCCACTCATGACCACCTTCTCTTAAATATTGGACATCAAGGGACCAGGTTTTTAACTCTTTCTCCTCCACTGATCTGCTCTGTGGCCCAGATTCAGCAACCTTTGCCATCTAGGTTTCTACCTTGATAAGACAGCAACCTTTGCCATCTAGGTTTCTACCTTGATAAGACAGCAACCTTTGCCATCTTGGTTTCTACCTTGGTAAGACAGTCTGGGACCAAAGACTTATGAGAAATGGATTCTAGTCTTCCTCCCAGAGCTAGCTGTGGGACTTTGACCCACCTGAGCAGTTTCTTATCTTTCTTAGTTAATTACATGGGAATTATCTTCATTGTGCATGCTTTACATATTTATTATGGCTATTTAAACCATAAAATGCTATTCATGTGTAATGTGTTTCCTTAGCATTGTGGCTAAACTTCAAATTATTAGAGGCAATGAAGATTAGCCAAACTCTGGTGAACATAGCAAGGTAGTTACTACTGATGAGAATATGATAGCTATCAATAATCACTGAGAACTTTGTGACAGACACTGCTCTAGATGCTTTACTTGAATATTCCCACATAATCCTTATAACAAACAATACCATAAATTAGACGTCATTGCATCTTATAGTTGTAGAAACTGAGCTACAGAGAGGTTAAGTAAATCACACAATACCTGGTAGAGCCAGGCACTCACTTATCCACACTTTCAGCCTGTGGTAGAGAGATTTAATGCTCACCAAATATCCATGTGAACCCCCTCATTTCCCAGACTCCCTTGTAATTATGCTGCCCTTGTGGGTAGATCTGGCTACTTGACTGGAAGTGCAGTGATGATGTGGGTTATTTCAGGTTGGAACATAAAAGAGTGATTATACCTCCCACACTGCTGGTGGGAATGTAAGTTGGTGCAGCCACTATGGGGAAGAGTAGGAAGGCTCCTTAAAAAACTAAAACTAAATCTACTAGGTGCGTGCTAAGGCATTTCAGTCATGCCCAACTCTTTGTGACCCTACGTACCATAGCCCGCCAGGCTCCTCTGTCCATGGGACCCTCCAGGCAAGAATACTGGAGTGGGTTGTCATGCCCTCCTCCAGGGGATTTTCGCAAACCAGGGATCAAACCCACGTCTATTACATCTCCTGAATTGGTGGGTTCTTTATTACCAGTGCCACCTGGGAAGCCCTAAATCTACCACATGATCCAGCAATTCTCCCCCGTGCGTGTATCCAGGGAAAACTATAAGCTGAAAAGATACATGCACCTTGATGTAAATAGCAGCACTATTGGCAATAGGTAAGACATGGAAGCCACCTAAATATCCGTCAACCTAAGATGGATAAAGAAGACGTGGTACATATACACAACGGACTATTACTCCTCCAAAAAAGAAAGAATGAAATAATGCCATTTGCAGCAACATGGGTGGGCCTAGAGGTTATCACACTAAGTGAAGTAAGTCAGAAAGAGAAAGACAAATATCATATGATATTACTTATATGTGGAATCTAAAATATGACACAAATGAACTTATTTATGAAACAAAAGCAGACTCACAGACCTAAAAAACAAGCTTAAGTTTACCAAAGGAGACAAGGGGATGGGAGAAGAATAAATTAAGAGTGGGGGATTAATATATACACACTGCTATATGCAAAACAGATAAGCCACCAGGACCTACTATATAGCAGCCAGAATTATATTCCACATCCTGTAACAAATCATAATGAAAAAGAATATACATGTACATACACACACATGAATAATCGAATCACTTCGTTGTACACCAGAAACCAACACAACACTGGAAATCAACTACTATCCTTCAGTATTTAAAAAAAAAAGAGAGAGGTTATGAACTTTCCACACCTTCTGCATTCCCCTGCCTAGGTCTCAGGTGAAATGACATTATAGGTAAAAGACAACACGGATAACTTGGAAGTCGGCTGCCTTGGGGAGCCGATGGATCTGCAGTAAACTTTGCATAAGAAAGAAATGTTCTATTTGACCAGCCATTGAAGTTTCCAATTTGCTGGTTACTGCATCACAGCCTATCCTATCCTAATAAACTGCTGCTTCTTGAAGCAAATGTGTTAGTATTTCTCCTTGGCATGTAGAAAGACATTCAAAGGTAATAATCAGACAATCCTCCTCCAATGGGCTTCCTCCTCAAAAACTTCATTTGCAAAGTTACTTTATCTGCAAAGTTTGCTCCTCTACTTTCTCCACCCATCAACCTAAGATATTTTTTCCATATACCTATTCGTTTACCTATTTCCCATCTACCTGATTCTTGTGTGTATGTAAATGACTATTGGTCAGTTTCTCTGTTTTATTTTTATTTTTTTAATGTCACTATTTGATTATATCCTTCCCTCTATTGCACGTCTGGATTTGCGCCTCTAATTTCCTTATCTTCTCCTTGTTCTGGTTCTTTTCTTGGTGAGTCTCTCATATTATCTGAGGTTGGAAAGGGGTAGTTATCTTGCTGTGTGGGATGGAAGAAAGGGCCTGAGGGGCTAACCTCAGTCTGGAGATACTCAGCCATTTCCCTGGATTCAGCCCATGCCCCACCTCTAAATTCCAGACTTCACCTTGGCATTCAGCCTGGCTCACTTCTGGCAGTAGCTTCTGGTGGTTGGGCTGCCACTTCCTCCAATCTCTAAGTCAGTTTCCATATTCCACTCTCACTGCCCATTTTCCAGGCATGTCTGTAATTGTCTCCTGTTCTATTCTCTCTCTCTTTGTGAACTTATAATTTTCCTATTTGTTTTAAATTCCTTTACTCTCCTTTTAGTGGAGCTTCAGAGGAGAAAAGGAATCAAGAGACATGCTCAGTCTGTGTATTCGGTCAGAAGTTCCCTGTAACCTGTTTTAAAAAATAATAGCCCTGTAAGGTATGGAATAGTAGGCTTGTTTTACAGATAAAGGTACTGAGTCTCAGAAAGATTCAGCAAATTGCCAAAGAACTCACAGCCAAGCACCAGAGTTGTGACTCAGACCTATATTTAACTGAGTCCAAAGCCCAGGCCAGTGCAGAATCCTACCTGCAGCAGTCACCTGGGCAGAGACCAGATGACCACGGTCAGGGATGGTCCTAAGAAGACACCATTCAGGTAATGCAAGGTCTAGACAACCCTAGGGTCTATTCCAACTCTGGCCATATTATTTGCCTTTGCTTTTTTGATAATCAAAGCGAGTGGGTTACAGGGATCTTTTTAAGGAAAGACAAGTGATTTATATAATTTTAGCTGAAGCACTAAATAGTGCTCAATTAAAACCCTAAGGAAGGGGGAAAACGCAGAAAAGGCCACTGAGTAATCCACAGTACTTAATTATACATTTAGCTACAGATACAATCAGCTCATTGCCACACACAGAGAGGAAGACATATGTTTAGGTGACTCCTCTGTGATACCTCCACTTAAACGCTGTATGTCATAGAGCCTCCTGACATAGAGCATTTGGCCAAACCCACTCAAGGAATGACTTGTACACCATTTGTTCATTCTTTTAAATCCACACTTGACATATATATTTGGATATGTGATCATCTTGTCTATATTAGAACAATGCAATGCAAAATGTAAGAAGTGCTACTTGAAGTCTTCCCCCCCAAAAAAATGGTGACAGAAATGATGGTCACAGGGATCGCAGCAATGAAAGCCTATCTCATCCTTCAGAGGGAGCACACACGCTCATACATAGTATAAACTTTTACATGATTTCACTCAGATATTATCAAGAACAAGCTAATCAATCAATGGATCATATCAAAATGAGCAGAACAGAAAGATTAAGAAAACAGAAAGATTAAGAAAAACCAAGGATGTATGATCTGAATACTACAATGCACTTGGAAGTGAAAGCCATCCTGAATAAATGAAAGGAAAACAATTCAAGACCATGTAGATTTGTTCTATATTTTGAGACAACACGAATTATGGAAGTCCTTAAAATTCAAAGAAAAAATTTACATTTTATTATTTTTATTGTATCTTAGGTGTTTAATGTAGAAATAACTAAGAAAACATAAACTGGGAAAATCCAGATTCATTTTGATGTTTGGCAAAACTAATACAATTATGTAAAATTTAAAAATAAAATAAAATTAAAAATAAATTAAAAAAAAGAAAAAAAAAAGGAAAATAAAATGAAAATTACCCTCAAATCTCTTCATACAGTTAATTTTCTGACGCATAGATTTCTCTTTATAACACCATAATTTACATGGTGAAATGCAGTCTTCATCTAACACAAGATTCTGAATGCTTTTCAGTGTCAATAAATATGTGGCAGAATCTTCAAGGTCGGAAAAGGACAAAATGTGGGGCAGTGACTGGTCAGATCTCATGGCAGGTGGGCTTATTCTGGGCCCTGAAGGACATGCAGGATTTAGACAATCAGGGGGTGGGACTTTCCAGGCAGAACGACAACATGGAAAGCTGCAGGGAAGGGGAAAGGGGCAAGACTCCTGGTCCAGGGAGAAGACCTCCTAGCACAGACACAGCTGACTTCCTGCAGAGAAGGGTGAGGACCGCTGGGAGAAGCAGGGACCCAGGTGCAGGGAGGGCTTGGGACAACTCTTCTTAGGAGGTCTCTAGGAATGGGTTTGAATGGCAGCCCAGAAAGAAATTTGTGAATGGGATATGCAGGAGCGAAAGGAGGGAATTCTCAAGTGATGCTCTGAATTTGTTACGACCTTCGTTGTTAAGTAACAGAAAAAAGCCAACTTCACTCCACAAAATGAAAGGCAGCTTCATTCCATGGATTTAAGGGCCCCCAGAACTAAAGAGAACTTCCCTGGTGGATCAGGTGGTAAAGAATCTGTCTGTGATGCAGGAGACCTGGGTTCAATCCCTGGGTCAGGAAGATCCCATGGAGAAGGGCATGACAACCCACTCCAGTATTCTTGCCTGGAGAATCCCATGGACAGAGGAGCCTGGTGGGCTACAGTCCACAGGATCGATTGAGGACTTAAGGGCCTCCAGAACTAAAGACTCTGGAGGAGGAAATGGCAACCCACTCCAGTATTCTTGCCTGAAAATCCCATGGATAGAGGAGCCTGGCAGGCAATAGTCAGGCAAAGAGTCGGACACGACTGAGCGACTAAGCACGCACGCGGAACTCAAGCAACAAGGCCTCCTTTGGGACTGGAGCTCATAGCTTGGAGGCTGCAAGGACACTCGCCTCCTCTGTTGCCAGTGTTGCCCTCTGGTCCCCGGGTGCACCTGCCATGCCCTTTCACTGCAGGCTGGCTTGAAGGACTATCAGTTCCCACAATAAACCTCAGGTATATGTGCTTCATGTCATAATTTTTGCTACTTAGTTTTTCTCTGTCTCCTTCATTTCTTCATCCTGTCCCTACCTCCCAATGAGGGAAGCAAACCCATTTAGGTCAATGTAATCAGGTCCACCTCTGGTCCCATCAACTGTGGGTTGGAAGGAATGGGGTAGAGTGATGAAATCCTAATGGGCTCTGGGATTCCACCCCAGAGAAGGAGGAACTGGATTGGGCTGGAAGGATGCCACACAGGGTTCCTGGGGCATGTTGTCAACTCTCCACTCCAGAAAGTGGGGGATCTCTCATATATTGGGTTAAAAAAATCAAGGTTATGCGAATACCCAAAATAACTTTGAGTATTATAACCAAAGATATACATTCTCTCAGCAAAAGCAAACCTGGACCAATGATGAGCTTACAAGCCAATGAAAAATCTCTTAGAATGAGCTCATTGTCCACATGTGACAAATGGTTCAGTTCAATTGCTCAGTCGTGTCCAACTCTTTGCAACCCCATGGACTGCAGCACGCCAGGCCTCCCTCTCCATCACCAAATCCCGGAGTTTATTCAAACTCATGTCCATTGAGTCGGTGATGCCATCCAACCATCTCATCCTCTGTTGTCCCCTTCTCCTCCTGCCTTCAATCTTTCCCAGCATCAGGGTCTTTTCAAATGAGCTCTTCACGTCAGGTGGCCGAAGTATTGGAGTTTCAGCTTCAGCACCAGTCCTTCCAATGAATATCCAGGATGGAGTTCCTTTAGGATGGACAGGTTGGGTCTCCTTGCAGTCCTTGAAACAACAGAAATGCTGGGGGGCTAGGGGCGTGATAAAAATCTTCACTAATTATGTTATGTAAAGTGATCTGCAACAAGAAAGGACAAGACTATTATAAACTCTAGAGAGAGGTGACATTAAGCACACAAGGCTAAACAAAAGCTTGCCCTGCATGACAGCTTTAATTTCTTGACTAGACCTAACAAAAGAATCTGCAGTGTTATGTGGTTTGGGTGTGGTGGTGGAAGCCTGAGTGAGTCACGCTGATGACCAATTGTGGTTTCGTTTTCTCTGTAGTGAAGAAATATGATTTGCTCAGTGTATCAGCCAGTCTAAAGACCTTCTGGACGTGCTTCAAGAAACAGTGCTTAGTGGGGGAAAGACACACTGAGAAAGGAAATGAGGGTCAGGCCTAAGGAAAATTTAGATGACTATTTTTTGGAGTGGGAGGTAGAACAAGCCATATAGAAAGGATAAGAAAATCATTTGAAAACTCCTATATCTCAAGAATATAATAACTCTTTTAAATAAAAGTTGATTCCTATCAACTACTTTGCCTTGGTAAATTCCAGACAGAAACAACACATTAAAGAATTAATCTGGATTTGTTAAGAATCTGAAGCAAGCCATTATTTGCTGTTGAGAGAACTGGACTGCTAAAATTCCTACCTAGAAAATTAACTTAATAAAAAACGGTGTTTGTGAGTGGAAGAAGAATGGAAGTTAGAGGGAAGGAGCCAGGTTTCAAGACTAGAACTCAATATCCAGAGAGCCACTTCCCAGCCAGAATAGTTAATTGTGAGACTGTTTCCTGTGTTGCCTCCAGGCCTGAGGAATCACAACGAATGTGTCCCTACCCCAGGATGGGAACTATAGGACTTAGTGTTTGGTGTATTCATTACCATGAACACATTGGCCCAAACTTGTTTCCTGGTTGCCTAGCAAATGTTAGAGTCGTTTCAGATAACCAGCCATCTGTTAGCACACACACAAATGAAACAAGTTATCTCCATCAAGTTTATATTTCCTGAGGAAATGGGAAAAAGTACCATTATCAGGGATGAACACATCAGGGTGAGTTCTGCCTGCTAGCTCAGTCAGATGTGTGGGTCTGGAGGAGCACTTTCCTAGAGTACTGCTTGCCTCTGGATCCTTCTGTGGTCTAGGAAACATCTGGAATGCTGGCTGAATGGGGACAGATCTAAAACATTCAACAGCTAGGCAAGAGGTTGCTTCTGACTTGGGAGCCAGCCAAAATTGGTTTGTCCCTGTCAAGAGGATACTCTATAGTTTAAAATTTTTCAATTAATAATGATGACAGACACAATGCAATAATTGCAACTGGCATTTACTACACAATTATAAGACAGAAGGCACTAAGCTAAGTGCTTTTATGCACCACCTCATTCAGTTATTAGAATAATCCTAGGAAGCAGGTATTCAGTTATCTCCTCCAGAGGTAACAGATAAGGAAACTGAGGTTCAGAGTGATTATGTAACTTGCTCAAGGTTCTACAGTTGGTGAACAGCAGAGCTGGGATTTGAACACAGCTGTGTGGAGCTAAAGCACTTACTTTTCATCCATTGTGCTGTCTTGCCAAACTATGACAGCCTTAGGCAAATGGAACTGATGTTCATTTTGGTGTTCGCTTTGTTCTGCTCTTTACGTCTCTATGGGAATTCTGATTCAAATATATATTTGTATGAAAATCTATTACTAATTATTTAAAAAATATTTTTATATTAAATAATTTCAGAAGCATGGAAAGGCTGCAATACAGCCAGCATCCAGTTTCCCTGTTGTTAGCACTGCATGGCGGAGAAGGCAATGGCACCCCACTCCAGTACTCTTGCCTGGAAAATCCCATGGACGGAGGAGCCTGGTGGGCTGCAGTCCATGGGGTCGCTGAGGGTCGGATACGACTGAACGACTTCACTTTCACTTTTCAGTTTCATGCATTGGAGAAGGAAATGGCAACCCACTCCAGTGTTCTTGCCTGGAGAATCCCAGGGATGGCGGAGCATGGTGGGCTGCCGTCTATGGGGTTGCACAGAGTCGGACACGACTGAAGCGACTTAGCAGCAGCAGCAGCAGCACTGCATGGTACACGGTACACTTGTCATACCCAACGAACACGTTACTATCAACTAAACTCCATACGTCATTCTAATTTCCTTCGTTTTCCCCTGATGTCCTTTTTCTCCTCCAGAATCTCATCTAAGATATCACATTAGATTTAGTCAAACGTCTCATTAGGCTCCTGTACTATAAAAGCTTCTCAGACTTCCCTTGTGTTCTGATGAACTTGACACTTCAGAGGAATACTGCTTAGATATTTAAAGAATGTCCCTCACTTTGGATTTGTCTAATGATGCTTTTTTTTCATCTGGGATTATGAATTTGGAGAATAGGTTCCATAGAAGTGAAGGGTCATTCTTATAACAAATACTCACTATCAACATGACTTATTTTCCCTGGTTGCTCAGTAGATAAAGAATCCATCTGCAATGCAGGAGACTTGAGTTCAATCCCAGAGTTGGGAAGATCCTCTGGAGAAAGAAATGGCAACCCACTCCGGTATTCTTGTTGGGAAATCCCATGGACAGAGGAGCCTGGTGGGCTATAGTCCATGAGGTTGCAAGAATTGGGCATGACTTAGCGACTAAACCATGTGCCAATCTCGATCACTTAGCTGTCATGGTGTCTGTCAGGTTCCTCCCTATAAAGTTATTTTTCTACACTTCTCTATACTCTCTGGAAGCAAGCCATTAGACACAGCTCACACTCAAGGGCTGGAGAGTTACATCCCAAGTCCTTGAGGATGGAGTATCTACATAAAGTTGCTGAAGTTCTCCTGTATGGGATATTTGTCTCTTCTCCCCTACTTATTTACTCAACCATTTATTTTTATCAGTGTGGACTCATAGATATTTACTCTGTACTTTGGGTTATATCTAATATTACACTGTTTCTTTAGTTGCTTAAATTGTCAGAGCTTTGGCCACTGGGGGCTCTTTCAGGTCAGCTCAGGTTTCTCGTTGACATACTTCATGGTTTTACTTGTGAACACTCCCTTACTTTCTGCCACTACAAGATGCTTCAGGCTCATCTTCTACATTCCCTGTTGCAGCACTAGCATTAGCCATTTCTTCAAGGAGTCCTGATTCCTTTTATTGGAAAAATTGTATTAGAAACCAAGATCTGGCAGTTGGCTGTGATCATTGCTACTGGAGTATCGTAACTTCCAGGACAGAGCTAGGAAATATGCATATGTATACTAATCCATGTTTATACACACATCTATAATTATTACTGTACCTATATTAAGCTTAACATGAGTTTATACTGATATATCCAACTCTGATGCATTCCACAGGGTCCATTCTAGCCTTCTAAAGAGAAGGCTTATCTGAAACTTTCAACTGCAAAAGTGAGTGAACTGGATTTCATCATCTGCCACTACTTACTTACTTGTTCAATCCCAGCTTATAAGTACAGTAGTTTCAGAATTCTTGATCTTTACCCCTGTAAGGAAGAGCTTTATTATCTACAGTACAGAATTAATATGAAATTCCCTTAATGGGTAGTTAAAACACGGCTTTCCAAAGTCACCTAGTTATTTTTAAAAATTATTTTCTTATTACGAAACCATATATAGTTTTATTGTTGAATGTTTGAAAAGTAGAGCAAAGTTTAAAGAATATTCCATAATCTTATATTAACCACTGTTAATATCTTGGTGCTGTCCCTCTTTCTTCCTCTATCTCTATTTTATATGTTTATCTTTCTGTATTAGCTCCCTCCATATACATATATCTCTGTGTTCATGTACGTTATCAAAGGAGCAATGTAGTCAACAGTGGTCCTGCAGAAGATTTAGAAATGATGCCATAACATATTCATAAACTGAACCTTAATAAAAGCCAAGGGTATAGAAAATAATTCCAGTACATTTAAGTGGATCTAAAATACCTTGATGCTTTTGAACTGTGGTGTTGGAGAAGACTCTTGAGAGTCCCTTGGACTGCAAGGAGATCGAACCAGTCAATCCTAAAGGAAAGCAACCCTGAATATTCATTGGAGGGACTGATGCTGAATCTCCAATACTTTGGCCACCTGATGCGAAGAGCTGACTCATTGGAAAAGATCCTGATGCTGGGAAAGACCGAAGGCAAGAGAAGGGGACGACAGAGGATGAGATGGTTGGATGACATCAGCAACTCAATGGACATGAGTTTGAGCAAACTCTGGGAGATGGTGAAGGACAGGGAAGCCTGGCCTGCTGCAGTCCATAGGGTTGCAAAGAATTGGACACAACTGAGCAACTGAATAACAACAAAAATACTTCTAACACATTTCTGTCTGGTGATCTAACTTCCTGTAAAGGAGAACTTACGTTCTTTAAGTTGTCCAGATATGAAACTGCCCTCATCTCTATTAATAGGACCTGAGGAGCCATGATATCAAGGCTGATCTCTGTAGTGAATGCTATAAGGGCAACTATCCTGCTTTGTTGGTTAAAAAGAAATCCCTAGCTATAAATACCCGAACATTAGGCAGCAGGGGTAGCATTCCTCTGTAAACATTTTGGCTCCTAATGTACATGCCTGCCCACAACTGAGGACAATCCACCAGCTCAAAGCAACAGACTACAGAGGAAACCCCAAGAAAAGCCAACTTACATGTTTCTCAAACACAGTTTTGTATGTCCTTAAAAGCACGAATGAGTATTTGGCTGAGACTTGACTTTTCTATTCCATGGAACAAAGAGCTCACTGTGGCATCCATAACTCTAGGCACAGGTTGTAGTGCTCAACCACCTTGATCACAAGTGTGGGTCCCTGTAGTTCAATCTGTATGAGCTTCTAGGAACTCTCTCTCCTTTCATACCCTCTCATTTGCTTAGAGCGATTTCATCCTTCCCAGATGCATAGGATGAACAGGTCTACACGTAAGAGTTATCTAATGTTGGTGGATGCTTATTGATGCTGAACAGGGGGCAGGACCAAGAGGCAACACGTGGACTGAAAAGTGAAAGGTAGAAAAAAGTTCTCAAGAAGAAGACAGGAGTCACATGCCAGGCCCAGTGTGTCTAGAGAAGGGGAGAAGTCCTCAGCGGCAGGCTGGGCCTTTTTGCTCATAATCTCCCTGGGGGCTGTAAGAGAGAGAAGGAGAGGAAACTGAGAGGGACAGAGAAATGCGTGGTGGTGAGAGGTTCCTCTGCAACAAATGTATGCTTTGTACAGAAGAAACTCCTGGAACTAGATGGAGCAGATATAAAATACTGAGACCCATGAGTCTCATGGAAGTTGAAAGTTGCCTTGGTGTTGACAGTGGCCATGAATGTGTTCACTGCTGGGAGACGGACAACTTGGGCTGTTTGTAATGTTCTTTCTGGCTACACCCAAACTGAGGGTTTGAGCCTACTGATCCGAAAATAAAGGAGCTGCCGTGTGTACCTCCCACCTGACACTGTCTGGCACAAAATACCCAAGGTCTTTGGGGCGGTCTTAAGGAACCTCTGAAGGATGTAAATGGGTTTTGTTTTTTTTTTTTTCAAAGGAAGAGAAGCAATTGAGGTGTAGGCCTGGTAAGGTAAGGGCATTACTTACTTCTGTGCATCTCATAAAGCACCAATGAGGGGCCCAAACTCTCCATGGCCAAGCCCTGCACTCTGCCCGACACTTCCATCAGGGAAGGCGGTGGTCCATTCGGGTCACCCAGGGCTGTCTCAGGTCTCCATCAAGGCTTTATAAAACACAGTGGTGACCCAGAGGGCCGGTCTTCTTTATGTAAGGCCCATTCACACGTTTCTTCATACTAGAAACCCTGTACATAAGTTTAACCTTTAAGTTTTTAAATTTACTCATGTGGATAATACTCCACTATCATATTTTGCTTAAATAGTAAAGCTTATTTATCTTGTAATATTGCTTTGTCAAAAATAACATCAAAATTTGACTGTGTGGATCACAATAAACTGTGGAAAATTCTGAAAGAGATGGGAATACCAGACCACTTGATCTGCCTCTTGAGAAATTTGTATGCAGGTCAGGAAGCAACAGTTAGAACTGGACATGGAACAACAGACTGGTTCCAAATAGGAAAAGGAGTACATCAAGGCTGTATATTGTCACCCTGTTTATTTACCTTATATGCAGAGTACATCATGAGAAACACTGGACTGGAAGAAACACAAACTGGAATCAAGATTGCCTGGAGAAATAACAATAACCTCAGATATGCAGATGACACCACCCTTATGGCAGAAAGTGAAGAGGAACTAAAGAGCCTCTTGATGAAAGTGAAAGTGGAGAGTGAAAAAGTTGGCTGAAAGCTCAATATTCAGAAAACGAAGATCATGGCATCCGATCCCACCACTTCATGGGAAATAGATGGGGAAACAGTGGAAACAGTGTCAGACTTTATTTTTCTGGGCTCCAAAATCACTGCAGATGGTGACTGCAGCCATGAAATTAAAAGACACTTACTCCTTGGAAGGAAAGTCATGACCAACCTAGATAGCATACTCAAAAGCAGAGACATTACTTTGCCAACAAAGGTCCGTCTAGTCAAGGCTATGGTTTTTCCTGTGGTCATGTATGGATGTGAGAGTTGGACTGTGAAGAAGGCTGAGCGCTGAAGAATTGATGCTTTTGAGCTGTGGTGTTGGAGAAGACTCTTGAGAGTCCCTTGGACTGCAAGGAGATCCAACCAGTCCATTCTGAAGGAGATCAGCCCTGGGATTTCTTTGGAAGGAATGATGCTAAAGCTGAAACTCCAGTACTTTGGCCACCTCATGCGAAGAGTTGACTCATTGGAAAAGACTCTGATGCTGGGAGGGATTGGGGGCAGGAGGAGAAGGGGAGGACAGAGGATGAGATGGCTGGATGGCATCACTGACTCGATGGATGTGAGTCTGAGTGAACTCCGGGAGTTGGTGATGGACAGGGAGGCCTGGCGTGCCGCGATTCATGGGGTTGCAAAGAGTCAGACACGACTGAGCGACTGATCTGATCTGAGTTATGAATAAAAAATAAAAATTTGTATTCAGACGAGAAAAATGAGCTCTTTGATTGTGTATATTTTGGGGTTATTCTTTTGGGGAGATATCGTTACCATAACTCTTCAAGGTTCATGAAGCTGGGCCAGTCTTTATGTGATTAATGTTACTCTATGGTCTTGAAATTCCTTTGGTTACTGATCCTACAGCAGCTCACCAGGGGAAGTTACTTGAAAGATGTTTCTTAAGAAGCTGAATTTATTTACTCCTGGATTGGGATTATTTAAAATGGAACAATGGAGGGCTGGAAATCCACATTGCAGAAATTTGGGGTTATGTGAGCCCCTCTCTGAGTAGCTGTGTGAATGTCCTGGCTGAGTAGACTTGAGCAAGCTACCTGGCCTCTGGGGGCCTTCCTTTCTCATTTGTGAAATGGAACTTATCTAATATGGTTGCTACGAAAATTAACTGAGAAAAGAAATGCAAAGTGTTTAGGATCACACTCAGCACGTAGTAAACACAGCAGTAAAATTACAGTAGCATTGGTACAACGGGTGTTGGGATGACCCAAGACATGGTCGGCCAGCTACTCAGCTTCTCTTAAAGATTACGCTGTGTTCACTCCTGCAAAACTGTGTTATCTGAATAGGAAAGATGCTCAGAGAGAAAAGATATTTATTTACATCATTAAACTGTGCTATTATCTTGTTTTTACATAATTTTTATCTTGAGTCTCATTAATTGAAATTTTATTAAAAACATTATGAGCACCTCTTAACATACGAAAAGATGCTCATATTCACTCATGATAAGCGAAATGAAAATTAAAATTGTACCTCAGTATCATTTTTTCTACCTTTCAGAACTGGCAAATGTAGAAAATTTCAATAATGATGCATTGGGAACAACACAGAGAAACAGGGTATCAAATAATTATCAATATCTATAAAAATTACAAGTGCATCCAACTTTTGACTCACATAACTTCTAGAATTATATATTGTAGACATATTTGCACATATGCAAAATGATCTCTGAGTTTTTAATAGAAGTATTGCATTTAATGAGAATATTTTGGAGGCAACCTAAATTTCTATCAAAAGGGCATTCATTAAATAAATTATGGAGCAAACATCTATAAAAAACAATGGGGAAGTTCTTCTTATACTCCTATGGAATGTTCTCCAAAGTATAAAATGCAAAGTTCAGAGCAATATGAAAAAAGAGGCAGCTCTTTGGCTAAAAGGAGAGAAAAAAGAAAAAGTATTAAGGAAAGTTATGACCAACCTAGATAGCATATTCAAAAGATTCGTTTTGATGTTTGGCAAAACTAATACAGTGTTTCAGGTTTAAAAATAAAATTAAAACAAAACAAAACAAAACAAACAAAAGCAGAGACATTACTTTGCCAACAAAGGTCCGTCTAGTCAAGGCTATGGTTTTTCCTGTGGTCATGTATGGATGTGAGAGTTGGACTGTGAAGAAGGCTGAGCACCGAAGAATTGATGCTTTTGAACTGTGGTGTTGGAGAAGACTCTTGAGAGTCCCTTGGACTGCAAGGAGATCCAACCAGTCCATTCTGAAGGAGATCAGCCCTGGGATTTCTTTGGAAGGAATGATGCTAAAGCTGAAACTCCAGTACTTTGGCCACCTCATGCGAAGAGTTGACTCATTGGAAAAGACTCTGATGCCGGGAGGGATTGGGGGCAAGAGGAGAAGGGGACGACAGAGGATGAGATGGCTGGATGGCATCGCTGACTCGATGGACGTGAGTCTGAGTGAACTCCGGGAGTTGGTGATGGACAGGGAGGCCTGGCGTGCTGTGGTTCATGGGGTCGCAAAGAGTCGGACACGACTGAGTGACTGATCTGATCTGATCTGATTAATATATAATATTAGTGTTAATATATATATTAGTATTAATACTTAATACTAAGAAAAAGTATTAGTACTATATAAAAGTATTAATATCTATGGGCTTCCCAGGTGGCTCAGTGGGAAAGAATCCACCTGCCTAGCAGGAGACATGGGTCTGATTTCTGGGTCAGGAAGATCCTCTGGAGAAGGAAATGGCAACCCATTCCAGCATTCTTGCCTGGGAAATCCCATGGACAGGGGATCTTGGTGGCCTACACTCCATGGGGTTACCAAGAGTCAGACATGACAAAATCTATGGAAGACACAAAGGAAGCCACTCATATTAATTGTCTATTAGAGGAGGAACAGGAAGAGGGTTCCCAGGTGGCAGAGTGATAAAGAATTCGCTTGCCAATGCAGGAGAAGCAAAGTATATCTCACTGGTCAAGAGATGATCCTTACTTTTCCCAATTTTGGTGGCAGTTTTAACGTAGGCTTTGATGAAATAATGAAAAAATCTCAATTTCTTGCAAGTTTAAGATTTTAGGTAAGAAATGACATTGTTAGTACTATTATTATAATCCTTTTGCAGATAAGGAAACTTGAGTCATAGAGAGGTCAAGTCAGGCATTTAAGTGTTTTTGACTTTCAAAATCCTGCTCCTGATGTATGGTTGTGTACCTGTACCAAGCAGAGTTTGACATCACCAAGATTAAATATTGACCAGGATTAGTTATTGACCAGGGTCTTAGGAAGCAGTAGGAAGGATGAGTTGATGTAAAAAGTAGGGAGAAATTAAGCTATTCAAGTTTATCTCTCATAAGCCAAGTCAAAGAATCTTCAACCTGAAGCAAAAGCAATTTTTTCACTAAGCACAAATAAAAATCATTTATTATTTCAAAGAGGCTATTGCCATTTGAATGGCAGCTGCCCAGTCTTGGAGTAGCTAGTGGAATTGGAGGCAGGCATCTCTTCCTGATACCCACTAGGACAGAAGCAAATGTGATTTTATAAATAGTCTTCTTGATCTTATAAATAGTCCTTAGTTCCCAACCAACTCAGAGAGTGGTTGTAGCTAAGTCTTCTTTCAATGGGTGCCTGGTAATATTTGTTCCTTCTAAACATTCTCATCTCTCGCCCTCAAAAACAAAACAAACAGGTAGTTCAGATTTGGAAACAAAGAAAATAGCAAAGTCTGTATGAATTGATTCTAGCTCCTATCATTTCCCCATAACTCCCATCACAAAAGCTTCCCTTTGGTCAAGATGTTTTAAATCTCCTACCAGGTACAAGGACTCTGCTATCATGCTTGTCCATGCTTCAGGCGCTCTTTCTCATAGGAAATCCACCCACCTAATGTGTCATATTCTACTTAGAGTTTAAGGTCTCCCTCTAGCCATAAAGCCTCTGAAAATAATCCTGTCAGAATTTCTATGATACCTAAAGTCTGAATCACAACGTTTAGTGCCAAATTACTGTGATTCGTTGTCATTACACAATATTTATCCTTCCAAATAGACAGTGAGTTTTTAAAGTAAAGACACCTTGCCCAATGCTCTTCTGAATCTTCTAAATTGCTGAGCAGTCAGAATGCAAATATTTGTTTTTAATCACACGTAGTTTTGTAGGTCTCACCCTTGAGGTTTAATGAATGTAAAAGCTCAAAAAGACTAAAAAATTATAGTCCTGGTAGAATATACCAGAAATTGGTCAAAAACATAAACTATGTTGGGTACAATATATTTCATTTCAGAGGGAGCACTACTGATCTTTTTTACTAGTCGGATTCAGAATGGAAAGGCCCTTAATGTTCAGGAAATGAGACTGCTTCTATCCTCTCCAACCCCAGCTCTCTGGTTCCCTATTTCAAGGTAAAAGCCCATTCCACTCGACTTGGTTTATCTGAAGTTTAAGGGTGGAAAGCATGCCATACTTGGAAAAAGAAGGAATGGAGGAAGAACTTAACACACATATTTTGAAAATATATGTGTAAGCATCTGTCTGTAAGGGACTTGATATATTCATGCATAATTTCATGTAATCTTTACAACAACCCTACACTGTAAAAATTGACTTTCATGAACTCAGATAATGTGCATGGGTCAATGAATAAAAGAACTAAGACTTGAACCCCTTTTAGTCATTCTGATTCTACTACGAAGGTTAAATTGATTTAAAAAGTACAGTAAAGAGCTAAATGGAACATGCCTACTCTGCTAAAAAAAAATCAGTGCATTCTTATAATATCAAAAAACGGCTTTGTGTCCTTACAGAAGATAAGCTCTTTATGTAGTCAGACAACACAAACATTGTATACACCATATAATATTTGGCATGCTCAAGGAATTTATACTACCAGGCTAGCCTGAACTCAGAAACACATTATGGGAATAAAGAAATAATTCCTCTCCATTTTCAGACTGGAGGAATCAGGATGAGTCATGAGTTGTTCTAAATGGTTGGAATATTAGAGGTGAGATATACACTGGCTGTGATTTAACAGAGAGGAATAGAGTTTATGAAAGTGAAGACTCGAGATGCTGTCTCCCAGAATGATCAGTGGAGACTGTGTTTCTGAGTGAAGGGGAGCCTTTTGCTAAAATTGCCAAGACCATCAAACTTTTATCCCTAGCTTCATTCTAAAACTTGGCGATTTCTGTCCATCTTCTTGGCCTCTCATAATCAAAACATTATAACCATTGATTTCCTCTTCTTCAAATTTAACCAGCTACTAAATCTCAAAAATTATGAATTCCGAACACTTCTCACATTCTTTCCTATTTCTACACATATTAACACACATCAGACTCACCTCCTCATAACCATGTGTAAGCAAGTTCCTGGAAGGAACTCTCCAGGTTGACATTCCCCTGATATAAACAACCTATCAATCATCTTCAAACACTGGCAGAATCATCCTCAGGTTGCTGCTCCCCTTGATGTGGATAGTGGGAGACCAGCTCCAGCCTCTGTCACCTTCATCTCCAGACTCAGTCCCCAATCTTCTCTCTCCCCAGCGCTCCTAACTGATCTGCCCAGTCTCATTTAAAAGCCTCAGTGGTAGAAATTATTTCCTCTTTTATATTTTCTATAAACATTTACTGGGTTGCTATTGTATAATTGCCCCTAAGTGAGTATTCAGGGGTTCTCAAGGCAAGAAAACTGAAGTGGCTTGCCATTCCCTTCTCCAGATCCTAAAGGAAATCAGTCCTGAATATTCACTGGAAGGACTGATGCTGAAGCTGAAACTCCCAATACTTTGGCCACCTGATGCGAAGAACTGACTCATTTGAAAAGACCCTGATGCTGTGAAAGATTGAAGGCGGGAGGAGAAGGGGATGACAGGATGAGATGGTTGGATGGCATGAGTTTGAACAAGCTCTGGGAGTTGGTGATAGACAGGGAGGCCTGGTGTGCTGTGGTCCATGGGGTCGCAAAGAGTCGGACACGACTGAGTGACTGAATTGAACTAAACTGAAAGTTTTCAGAACAAGAAAGGGTGAATAGAACATGGTCTCTTCCTACAGGTAAGGGAAATTGACATTTCACAGATGTGGGCCATTTTGTATATTACAGTGGGTATTATACTATGGGTATATGGTGGGTAGGCAGGGAGCATTGAGTGGAGAGTTATTTGCTCTCACTTGGGGGAGTAAAGGTCAGGGGAAGTTTTACATAAGAGAAGATGCTTCATCTGAAAACCAAAAAAAATTCCATTTATAATAGCATCAAAAGAAAAAAAAACCACTTAAATAAAAACTATATCAAAAACTACAAAACATTGTTTAAAAAAATTAAAGAGGATCTGAATAAATCAATTGTTAAGACTTACTATTGTTAGTATGGTAATACTAACAATAGTAGTAATTTAATAATTTACTGAAAATTAATCTACAGATTAAATGCAATCCCTATTAAATTTTCAACTGCAAGGGATGCAAAATAGCCAAAACAGTCTTGACGAAGAAAAGCAGAGTTGGAGGACATCTCCTTCCTGATTTCATAACTAACTACAAGTCTAAGTGATCGAGAGAATGGGATACTGGCATAGAGATGGTAATGTAGACCAATGGAAGAGAACTGCAAATCCAGGAGTAAACGCATACATTTATGGTGAACTGATTTTTATGAGTATCAAGAACATTAAATGGGGGGGAAAGATAGTCTGTTTTTACGAATGGTATGGAATAGTGTAGCCTAGTAGTGTTAGCCGCTCAGTTGTGTCCGACTCCTTGCGACCCCAGACACTGTAGCCCACCAGGGTCATCTGTACATGGGGATTCTTCAGGCAAGAATACTGGAGTGGGTTGCCATTCCCGTCTCCAACGGAATAACCAAATGTAAAAGAATGAACCACGTGTTCCTTCCTCACACTATTTATGAAAGCTAACTTTATCCTGGAAAGTGAAGTCAAGTGGGCCTTAGAAAGCATCACTATGAACAAAGCTAGTGGAGGTGATGGAATTCCAGTTGAGCTGTTTCAAATCCTGAAAGATGATGCTGTGAAAGTGCTCCACTCAATATGCCAGCAAATTTGGAAAACTCAGCAGTGGCCACAGGACTGGAAAAGGTCAGTTTTCATTCCAATCCCAAAGAAAGGCAATGCCAAAGAATGCTCAAACTACCGCACAATTGCACTCATCTCACATGCTAGTAAAGTCATGCTCAAAATTCTCCAAGCCAGGCTTCAGCAATATATGAACCGTGAACTTCCTGATGTTCAAGCTGGTTTTAGAAAAGGCAGAGGAACCAGAGATCAAATTGCTAACATCCGCTGGACCATGGAAAAGGCAAGAGAGTTCCAGAAAAGCATCTATTTCTGCTTTACTGACTATGCCAAAGCCTTTGACTGTGTGGATCACAATAAACTGTGGACAATTCTGAAAGAGATGGGAATACCAGACCACCTGATCTGTCTCTTGAGAAACTGATATGCAGGTCAGGAAGCAACAGCTAGAACTGGACATGGAACAACAGACTGGTTCCAAATAGGAAAGGAGTACGTCAAGGCTGTATATTGTCACCCTGCTTATTTAACTTCTATGCAGAGTACATCATGAGAAATGCTGGAAACACAAGCTGGAATCAAGATTGCCAGGAGAAATATCAATAGCCTCAGATATGCAGATGACACCACCCTTATGGCAGAAAGTGAAGAGGAACTAAAAAGCTTCTTGATGAAAGTGAAAGAGGAGAGTGAAAAAGTTGGCTTAAAGCTCAACATTCAGAAAATGAAGATCATGGCATCTGGTCCCATCACTTCATGGGAAATAGATGGGGAAACAGCGTCAGACTTAATTTTTCTGGGCTCCAAGATCACTGCAGATGGTGACTGCAGCCATGAAATTAGAAGACGCTTACTCCTTGGAAGGAAAGTTATGACCAACTTAGATAGCATATTCAAAAGCAGAGATGTTACTTTGCTAACAAAGGTCCATCTAGTCAAGGCTATGGTTTTTCCTGTGGTCATGTATGGGTGTGAGAGTTGGACTGTGAAGAAGGCTGAGCGCCGAAGACTTGATGCTTTTGAACTGTGGTGTTGGAGAAGACTCTTGAGAGTCCCTTGGACTGCAAGGAGATCCAACCAGTCCATTCTGAAGGAGATCAGCCCTGGGATTTCTTTGGAAGAAATGAGGCTAAAGCTGAAACTCCAGTACTTTGGCCACCTCATGCAAAGAGTTGACTCATTGGAAAAGACTCTGATGCTGGGAGGGATTGGGGGCAGGAGGAGAAGGGGATGACAGAGGATGAGATGGCTGGATGGCATCACTGACTCGATGGACCTGAGTCTGAGTGTACTCTGGGTGTTGGTGATGGACAGGGAGGCCTGGCGTGCTGTGATTCATGAGGTTGCAAAGAGTCAGACATGACTGAGCGACTGAACTGAACCTAACTTTGTCCTTATGATTATACAGTGGAAGTGAGAAATAGATTTTAAGGGGCTAGATCTGATAGACAGAGTGCCTGATGAACTATGGATGGAGGTTTGTGACATTGTATAGGAGGCAGGGATCAAGACCATCCCCATGGAAACGAAATGCAAAAAAAGCAAAATGGCTGTCTGAAGAGGACTTACAAATAGCTGTGAAAAGAAGAGAAGTGAAAAGCAAAGGAGAAAAGGACAGATAAAAGCATCTGAATGCAGAATTCCAAAGAATAGCAAGGAGAGATGAAAAAGCCTTCCTCAGTGATCAATGAAAAGAAACAGAGGAAAACCATAGAATGGGGAAGACTAGAGATCTCCTCAAGAAAATTAGAGATACCAAGGGAATATTTCATGCAAAGATGGGCTTGATAAAGGACAGAAATAGTATGGACCTAACAGAAGCAGAAGATATTAAGAAGAGATGGCAAGAATACACAGAAGAACTGTACAAAAAAGATCTTCACAACCCAGATAATCACGATGGTGTGATCACTGACCTAGAGCCAGACATGCTGGAATGTGAAGTCAAGTGGGCCTTAGAAAGCATCACTATGAACAAAGCTAGTGGAGGTGATGGAATTCCAGTTGAGCTCTATCAAATCCTGAAAAATGATGCTGTGAAAGTGCTGCACTCAATATGCCAGCAAATTTGGAAAACTCAGCAGTGGCCACAGGACTGGAAAAGTTCAGTTTTCATTCCAATCCCAAAGAAAGGCAATGCCAAAGAATACTCGAACTACTGTACAATTGCACTCATCTCAGACGCTAGTAAAGTAATGCTCAACATTCCCCAAGCCAGGCTTCAGCAATATGTGAACCGTGAACTTCCTGATGCTCAAGCTGGTTTTAGAAAAGGCAGAGGAACCAGAGATCAAATTGCTAACATCCACTGGATCGTGGAAAAGGCAAGAGAGTTCCAGAAAAAACATCTATTTCTGCTTTATTGACTATGCCAAAGCCTTTGACTGTGTGGATCACAATAAACTGTGGAAAATTCTGAAAGAAATGGGAATACCAGACTATAACCTGTCTCTTGAGAAACCTGTATGCAGGTAAGGAAGTGACAGTTAGAACTGGACATGGAACAACAGACTGGTTCTAAACAAGAAAAGGAGTACGTCAAGGCTGTATATTGTCACCCTGCTTATAACACTGGGCTGGATGAAGCACGAGCTGGAATCAAGATTGCCAGGAGAAATATCAATAACCTCAGATCTGCAGAGGACACCACCCTTATGGCAGAAAGTAAAGAGGAACTAAAGAGCCTCTTGATGAAAGTGAAGGAGGAGAGTGAAAAAGTTGGCTTAAAGCTCAACATTCAGAAAACGAAGATCATGGCATCTGGTCCCATCACTTCCTGGGAAACAATGTCAGACTTTATTTTTTGGGACTCCAAAATCACTGCAGATGGTGATTGCAGCCATGAAATTAAAAGACGCTTACTCCTTGGAAGGAAAGTTATGACCAACCTAGATAGTATATTGAAAATCAGAGACATTACTTTGCCAACAAAGGTCCATCTAGTCATGGCTATGGTTTTTCCAGTAGTCATGTATGGATGTGAAAATTGGACTATAAAGAAAGCTGAGCGCCAAAGAATTGATGCTTTTGAACTGTGGTGTTGGAGAAGACTCTTGAGAGTCCCTTGGACTGCAAGCAGTCCATCCTAAAGGAGATTAGTCCTGGGTGTTCATTGGAAGGACTGATGTTGAAGCTGAAACTCCAATACTTTGGCCATCTCATGTGAAGAGTTGACTCATTTGAAAAGACCCTAATGCTGGGAAGGATTGGGGGCAGGAGGAGAAGGGGACGACAGAGGATGAGATGGCTGGATGGCATCACCGACTCGATGGACATGGGTTTGGGAAGACTCTGGAAGTTGGTGATGGACAGGGAGGCCTGGCGTGCTGCAATTCATGGGGTCGCAAAGAGTCGGACATTACTGAGCGACTGAACTGAACTGAACTGAACTTTATCCTGCACAGGCAGTTATGTTGATTTGCAGTTTATTGGGTTCTCGGTTCCAATCTGATGCTGCTGCTGCTGCCAAGTCTCTTCAGTCGTGTCCGACTCTGTGTGACCCCATGGACTGCAGCCTCCCAGGCTTATCCGTCCATGGGATTCTCCAGGCAAGAACACTGGAGTGGGTTGCCATTTCCTTCTCCAATTTCTAATCTGATAGAAAGTGCTGAAATCAGGGAACATAACTGTTTGGGTCATTGACACATGCCAGGTGCCCAGGGCTGGGCTCCACACAGATTAGTTGAATGGATGCCCTACTGTGAAGGCAGAGAGCTGTGATCAGGAGACCCAGGCTCCTCTAGGCTGAGGTGCCCAGCGGCCTGGCACTGCCTTCTTCTGAGACTGATCTTGTTGAGCCTCCTCCACCACATCCGAGGCTTTGCTGGTCTAGGGCATGGCTGTCGCTTAACACTGTGTTTGCAAAATTTATAGCACTTGAGTGCAAAGAAGTTCACCTCTGCCAAAGTCAACACCAAATAAGGGCTGTGACACACAATCCAGCCTGGGAAAGTCAGGGTTGGGCAGAGAGGGGTAGGGAGGTCCTTCCTCTAAGGCAGCAGAGCAGTGGATCGAAAGACAGGAAGTAGGCAAGCCCAAGCTGCTTGAGTAGATGCTCTTTAATTCTGCCTTTCATGCTATCATCCTCGAGAGAGAGAGAGAGAAAAAGGAAGGCAGGGAGGAAATGAAGTTCATTGAAGTCCCAGTGCTAGGCTCTCAGAGGCGAACTTTCCATATTAGGTGTCATTTAATTAGAAGGAATTCTTTCACGGATAGGTCACTGAATATGAGGAGTCAAGGTGTTCCCTGCCCCTTACGCCTGTGAAGTCAAGGGATCATTTGTTACAGATGCTAAACTCTTCTAAGGACTTCAGCATGAGAGGTGCAGACTCCCAGTTCACTACAAACCAAGAAGGGCCAGAACGCAGAAAACAAGCAGTTGTATGATCACATGACCTGTTCCTTCAGCGACAAGATCTTTGTTAACTGGTCGTGTTCTCATCATGCAGGGAAACAGCATCCCGTTCTTGCTTTCTAATCTGGGCTCTGAAGGTTAAACTAATTGTGAAAGTCACTTAACTTCCCAGCTTTCTGGGACTTGGGTTATCTCAGGATATTATTATCCTCACTTCACAGATAAGAAAGCTGGGGTGTGAGTGACGAATGACGTCCTGAGGCCTCACAGCTGTCAAATGGCTGAGCCCAGCCTGGGCAGATCTGCCTGCTTGGCTTCAAACCGACATACTTTCAACTGCATCAGGCAGTCTCTTAGATTCTTAAAACGAGGAGGCTGACGGGCTGATCTCTGTTATTTCCTTCCATTGTTAGCGTTCCATATGTTGTCAGGGCACACATCGCAGAGAAGGAGAAACCTCATTCAGTCCATATGTACAGTCCCTGGGTCGACCCCCTGGAGAAGGAAATGGCAGCCCACTCCAGTATTCTTGCCTGGGAAATCCCATGGACAGAGGAGCCTGGCGGGCTACAGTCCATGGGGCCCCAAAAGAGTCAGACTTGACTTAGTGACTAAAAACAACAAAAAATTCTGAGCAGCAAGTTACTGAGTGACACCCTTTCAAACTTCAAACATTATAGCTATAGCTATATATATATAGCTATATAGTTTATATATATAAAGCTATATATATATAGTTATATATATAAAGCTATATATTTAGATATATAGTTTCTGAATGAACTTTCTTTTCTTTCTTCTCTATAGAGCAATTGTAAACAAAGTTTCCAGAACTATTTAGTGCATATTATTACAAATGGGGCCTTTATTTAGTGAAAGATAAATAGATAATTTTAAGTGGAGAAAAGTTTTTGTGCACTGAGATGGTCACTTTAAAAGGATGTTTAAAAAAAGGGAAAAAGATGCTTTAAAAATCGACAATGCTTAAAAGACTTTATCTTCTTTCTCAATGTCTGTATAAGAAATGCTAACATCTATTTTCACTTAAAACAGGTATTCTCCTACAATAGAATCACCAAAAGCAATCAATGGAGGAAAAAAAAAAATCTTTCCTCTTCACCTTGTAGGATAAGGCACTTGCCCAATGAAATGAAAAGAATGACAAAAAGGTAAATTTCACCTTCTTTGTGACCCATGGATTGTCACCTCCCAGGCTCCTCTGTCCATGGAATTCTCCAGGCAAGAATACAAGAGTGGGTAGTCATTCCCTTCTCCCGATGATCGTCCCAACCCAGAGATTGAACCCAGGTCTCCCACATTGCAGGCAGATTCTTTACCATCTGAGCCGCCAGGGAAGCCCAAAATTTCACCTTCGGGATTTGCTTTATGACCAGGAAGCTCGGAGTGCTTGAGGAAGGGGACCTGAAGAGGAGCCCCACAACTTCTGGTAGTTCCTCATGGGGCATGAGGAGCTAATGGTCTCCTTGAATCCTCCTCTGCCTTCCCAGCAACCCCACCATTGCAATTAATACAGGAGACCGTAAAGATATCTACATTTCTGGCCAATAAGCATAACCTTTTTCCCTTCAAACAGGAGTTTTCTCAGGAAGTATTTTCTGCTTAAGAAAATACTAACACCTCTTTTTTTTTTTTTTTTTTATAGTTTTCCAACCATTTTCACATGGTGGATTTCAGACTTTTATTTCATCGACTAACTAAAATTACAAAAAAGAAGAGTATCAACAGAGTTTCAAACTTTGCATTTTGTCAAAGAAAATATTTAAGAGAGAAAAAATGGTACTCTCTACAATCACCATCACTCATGAAAGAAGCTCCGATCACAGCAAAGGAGCAAGGAGGTCATTCATATAAGAAGTCCTTGAAGCAGCCTAAGATGGATTTCTTGGCAGATTCACGATACTACCCTGAATATTCTCACTCTTCTGCAGAGCAGTAAAAAAATTCGTCAAAGACTTTCACAACCAGCCTCTAAAGCAGGCAAAGCGGGTATTACTCTCCTCTTACCTATCATGAAACGTGGGCCAGAAGGTGAAGTAACAAGCTCTGGGGACGCAGATATGGCTCATTCACAAACCACACTTTGGGTGTCAGAGCACAGACCCTGGGCTGGAATGCTGGGTTTTGCTGATGCTCACCAGCTGGGAGAGCTTGGGGACATTTTAGTAACACCAGAAAGCCCTAGATGAGAGACTGCAATCAGACTGCCCTGAGGCCCCTGAGTTTTACTGGAGGGCCAAAGGGCAGGTTAAGTTTCACTGGTTCAGGTGCCTGTTCTTGGCTTACCTGCAGGTTAGAGTGACCTCCTCAAGTCCGGGTCACTCTGTGTCTTTCCTGGATTTCCCAGATTACAACCAGGATCCAGTTGGCCGAACCAGCAGAATGCCACTTGTGCCTGATATTCCCCGCGATTTTGCATTCCCCAGAGAAAAAGATACACTGCTCTTCACAGTCAGGCCCTCTTGGAAAGCCTATGAACTCCCTAGTACCCTGTAACAAATTCCCCTTCCTCCTAAAAAATATTAGGGAGAATAAAAAAAAGAAGAGAAGGGGTTGTTGTTTATTCTGAAACTAGACCTACATCCCTGAATGTCAAGATAAATTTCAGTTCAGTTCAGCTCATTCACTCAGTTGTGTCCAACTCTTTGTGAGCCCATGGACTGCAGCACACCAGGCCTCCCTGTCCTTCACCAGTTCCTGGAGTTTACTCAAACTCATATCCATTGAGTCGATGATGCCATCCAACTATCTCATCCTCTGTCGTCCCCTTCTCCTCCCACCTTCAATCTTTCCCAGAATCAGGGTCTTTTCCAAGGAGTCAGCTCTTTGCATCGGGTGGTAATGTATTGGAGTTTCAGCTTCAGCATCAGTCCTTCCAATGAACAGCCAGGACTGATCTTTAGGATGGACTGGTTGGCTCTCCTTGCAGTCCAAGGGACTCTCAAGAATCTTCTCTAACACCAGTGTTCAAAGGCATCAATTCTTCAGTGCTCAGCTTTCTTTATAGTCCAACACTCACAGCTATACATGACTACCAGAAAATCCATAGCTGTGACTAGACAGATCTTTGTTGGCAAAGTAATATGATTTGGTGGGTATAAATTTAAGGGGCCATTAGATAAACCAGCTTATATCACTCAAGTTGTATGGATGTGTGGGGGCTGTAAATACACTGCTTGAACCTGAAGTGAACAGTAATCTGAAAATTGTTTGGGGGTCATATGCACGCCTGTCCAGCAATGGGGTGACCTCTTTCATTCCTTCTTTCCTTCTATGGACCCTGTGCGTGTGGCGGAAATGGGAACAGAAGTTGTGTTGGAGTGGCAATAGAGGCAATCCTCGTTTTCTGTTTTCTATTTTATCACTCTTCTTTGAAACTGGTTTTCTTTACTTTTATTAGCTTAGATGATTTTACTGATGAGGAATTGGAAGTACAGACAGATGAAGAAAACTGCCCAAGATCACAGAGGCTGTGGCAAAATAAGACCAGAATTCTGCCTCCGAACTCTCTCTACAATTTTGTCACTGGTTTCAAGCATTTACCAGGAAAATACTAGAAGGAGAGAATTTTGGACAAAATTTTGGTCTATCCAATTTCAGTAGAGATTAAAGGAGAATTCATATTCTACTTTATAAAGTGTATATGTGTGTATGAGAGAGAGAGAAATACAGAAACTTAACTAGAAAACTGAAAACACCCTCATAGTCACACTCTAAGTCATAATCCTAAAAAGAATTTTGTTTTGAAATCCTTTTAAGAGAGAGCTCTCATGAAAATTGAGTTATTTTTCACAGTGCTAGTTAGTGCGCTCTGTTGCTGTTCACGGAATTGCTGACATAGACAGAAGTTCTGCAAGTCAAAATTGTATCTCACTTCTGCTTCAGATATTTACAACAAATAAAACAGTCTCACAGGAAATTAACCTCACTAACTTAGAAAGATCCTGTGCCCATGAAAATTGCACACGATAAGCAGCAAAGGCACCAAGAGCTCTTCCCTGAATCCAAGTGTTGCCACGGAAATAGATAACCAAAATGATGCCACCATTTCTTATCTCTAGAAGCAATCCTTGTACAAAGGGAATACAAACACAAAGCCATATGAAGGGATGAGAATATTTGCTCCCTAAATGATACCAGTTCATAGTGATTAACTCCATGGCAAACTCTTTCACTTTGCCATTTTTTTGAGATCAGTTTATTTTTTCAGCCTCTGAAAAGTGGCAAAGATGATATCAAAGATCTTTATTATTAGTGATCACAGTCATAAACAAGAGATGGTATAATACTAACAGGCTTCATGCTACATATCTGTGCCTCCAGCCACTCATTCCATGCTTTGGGAATTTTCATGTCCATTAAAAATATCACTTTGGGATACATTATATTAGGGATATGCATGTATTTTAGGAAATTTGGACAACACCAAAGAGAAAAACACACTTGGAATCCTACTGGTTAATGGTAACTATTGTTGTAATTCTTATATAATTCTTTCCAGATTACACGTGTAAAAGACAAACTAGACCTGTGTATTGACAAGAGTGGAATCTTACCAAACTATTTTCCAGACTGTTGGAAACTTGTTCAATGATAGACACTTAGTCAGTGAGTAGAGACTCCATGGTCTGACTAAGAGTAGTTGCCTCTTTCCCACAGAAAGGTGTGCCGAGAAAACACACACACACAAGGTTGGTATCGGAAGACTTCCCCTTGAAGCAGCAGTGGTTATTTCCTCATTACACCTATAAATATTTGTGGCAAGCCCTGGTATAGCACATGGATAAAAGGTCCAATAATAATCTAGAAAATGTACAGAATGCTTGGGAGCAACTTAGATCTGGCTAAAATAATGTCGCTTAAATGTCTCTGAAAAATTAACAAAATTATCGTGTTCTGGAAAAAAAAAAAAAATACCCTAACATCTCTTTTCTTTTCTTCCAAAAAGTTATGTTAAAATAATATGAGAGGAGAAAGGAATCTGAATCTTCATGAAGCAATCAAATGGAGGAGAAAGTAGCATGGATTTGGACTGAGACAGGTCCAGATGTAAAGAATAGCACTGCCACTTTACCTCGATAAGACCTTGAGACTTTCTTTCCTATTCTGAAAAGTGGGGGGCATAAATATTCCTTAGAGCATTGCTGGGAGAATTAAATGAGACTATGAACGTAAAGCTATTTGTAGAATGGGTGCCTCACTTAGCTGCTGTTTTACCATTACTGACTTTGGAAAGAATTAACCCACGGGCTCCATGCTCACCCCCAGTATTTTACTATCCTATGAATTTAGCAGTGCCACTTAGCTTTAATGTTCTCTTCACTGGCTGCTACAGAATTGCTGAAAGCAACTGCCATTACTACCTTTTAGATTCTCTGGCCTGCCAGCTAGATGAGAGCGCAGAAGAGGACAGCTAAGAGTGTCACATTATGGGAATCGCTGAGGCATGCTGCATATGACGCAATCTGTGAAACACCAGAAACACAATCTATTTGTGCAGGAAAACCAATTTATATTTCTTGTGTAATGAGGCATTTCACAAAGAGACACCATTGGACAATGACTGCTTTGAATTCAGGAAATAGCACTAAATGCTCCTTCTCCATCAGGGCTAATGTACTCTGGCTGCTAGTGCTACTCCCTGCAGTATATCATCTCCTTCTAGAGGGTTCCACAAAAGATGAGTCAGCAAATGGCAACTGCCTGCACAATGCAAATTTTGCTTTTTCTTCCTTGAGAAAAAGGCCCTGCTTTTCAGTCTAAAATGAAGATACCTCCTGGTTTAGTTTATTCTCAATGCTTTCTTTAAATAGAGCACTTAATGATTCCTAAACTCTCTTTCCAGTCAATCAAACTCACATATCTAATGATGCTTCCACCCTGGGTCAGAGCCGTGATGTTTGTGAAGCCAACTTCAGCACTTACTCACTACTATTTTTACCTCAAAGGTTGATTTAGTTCATTGCCTTTACTTCTGAGATTAAACCTTAATGTTAGAGAGAACCATGTGTCCATAGAAAAAGAATCAGAAGAATTTCTTTAGCATCAGGCCCAATCCTACATGCATTGCACCCAGCTGACGTCTTTGGTAATGTTAGCTCCAGCTTGCACATAGCAACTGAGCTCAAATGATTTACTCCTTCTTGGACAAGCTAGAAATTGTCTCATAAGATTTATTTCTCCACAGCAATCAGCCACCACTATATTACCAATTCTAAGTCATGAGCTGAAGGCTCATTGGTCATTTTATATTTCCTATGTGAGTCACGATCGATAGATGTTAGAGAAGAAATAGCCTCTGTTCTTAAGAGTTCCTGGCTGCTTTCAGAATTTAATTTCATTTCAGAGATGAGGAACAATCAGGAAGCTATATATAGAACCTAAGAGAACACAATAATCCTTAAACCCCCAGATAAATGAAAAGTCTATACTGTAGGTTTTTTAAGTCCTGAGACCAAACATCCTTTGGAAATCTGACCCAATGATTAGTGACTGAAGCAAACTCTTGCAATAGCTTAATTCCCTTCATTCTTTCTTTTATTGATCATTGTAGGGTGATTAAATTTGGGCTGGTCACCAGAACAAGGAGATAGAGAGACTGCTGAGTCAGTCCCATTTGAGCAGCCTTCCCAGAAGTCCAGGCGACACTTGTGTTCACATCTCATTGGCCAAAGTTTCTCAATCAAGCTACAGTGATTCTAGTCAACCTGCCCCCAAGGAAAACGACAAAAGCTTTCGCTAAGAGTAGGTTCCCCGTTTGGTACATTTTTTAAGTGCATGCTCCCCTTTCTTCCTTAGTATGTGAGCCCTGATTTTAGGTAAGGCTGAAATCTACCCAGAAAGAAGTCTATTTCCCAATATCTTTTGCAACTGGTGGTAATCATGTAATTAAACTCCGTCCAATGAGATGTGAACATAAGTGTCGCCTGGACTTCTGGGAAGGCTGCTCAAATGGGACTGACTCAGCAGTCTGACTCTGAGCCCTTGATCTTTCCTCTTTCTTATGCCTTAAATGGCCTGTAACAATGGAGCTCCAGCAGCTATGGGGACTAGGAAGTGACCTTTAGGATGAAAGCCAGCTCTGAGCAGGAGGGAGAGAAAGACTGACAAAGCTTTGGTCTCTGACAGCTGTAGAGCTGCCAGCCCTGGCCTTTCAGGAAGGAGCGGAAATGAATCTCCTCCTTGCTTAACTGCTGCAATCTTAACTGCTTGCTCCTAAGAGCAGCTGAACTTCATGGAACGCATACAGCCATCAAAGAGTCAAACTTTCCCGTGTGGGAATTTCTTTTGTGTGTGTGTGACTCTGTGACCCCACAGACTGTAGTCCACCAGGCTCCCCTGTCCATGGGATTCTCCAGGCAAGAATACTGGAGTGGGTTGCCATTTCCCTCTCCAGGGGATCTTCCCAACCCAGGGATCAAACCTGTGTCTCCTGCACTGCAGGTGGATTCTTTACCTGTCGAGCCATCAGGGAAGCCTTGGAATTTCCTTTACAGAGAGACAAGGCCTTGTATGTTACAAGACATTTAAAATGCCAACCCTTTCAGGAGTTTCTTTTAAATCACTTAAAGTATAGATGTTTGCTAGCAACTCCTTTCCTGAGGGCAAATTTTTGAAGGGAAAGGCAGAGAATCTGAGGTTCCTGTGGGAAATTTCAAGAGTTCTAAGAAGGAAGAGAAAAGAGTTTAGAAAGGGAGTTAATGGTTGACTTAGCCGCTATCACATTTTAACCTTAGGCTTGTCCTCCTGACTCCAGATGGATGCTGGGCTTCACTACCTGCCGGAGAGGCCCTGGGAGACTTGAGGAGGGAAACGTAGGTATTCTAGTAGCCCTCAGTTCAGTTCAGTCGCTCAGTCATGTCTGACACTTTGTGACCCCATGGACTGCAGCACACCAGGCTTCCCTGTCCATCACCAACTCCCAGAGCTTACTCAGACTCATGTCCATCGAGTTGGTGATGCCATCCAACCATCTCATTCTCTGTCGTCCCTTTGTCCTCCCACCTTCAATCTTTCCCAGCATCAGGGTCTTTGGCTAAGAATACTGTTTAGTAGGTTAGGGGTATTAAATGCATTTTCTACTTACGATACTTCCAACTTATGATGGATATATTGGGATAAAAAGTGAAAGTCACTCAGTTGTGTCTGACTCTTTGCGACCCCATGGACTATATAGTCCATGGAATTCTCCAGGCTGGACAATACTGGAGTGAGGAGGAACCCCATTGTAAATTGAGAAAGACCTGTACATGCATTTGTGCGCATGTGCTCAGTCATATCTGTTTGTGATCCTATGAACTGTAGCCTGTCAGGCTCCTCCTTCCATGTGATTCTCCAGGCAAGAATACTGGAGTGGGTTGCCATGCCCTCCTCCAGGGCATTTTCCCAACACAGAAATCAAACCTGCGTCTTCTGCATTGGTAGGTGGATTCTTTACCTCTAAGCTACTGGGAAGCCCTGGACATGCATTATCACCAATCTAATCTTCATAAACTCTGAAACACAGGTTTGATAGCCTTAGTTTATCGATGTGCAAGCTGATGCTCAGAGAGATTAAAGATCTTGCTGAATGTCACTATTCAGGGCTCAAGTTGGGTGACCAACTAACTCGGTTTGCCCAAGACTAGAGTTTCCTGAGATGCAAGACTTTCAGGAGAGCATCAGGCAAACCAAGATGGAAAAGTGATGGCAAAGCTCTGTCATAGCATCTTTAAACCCCAAGGAGCACAGAGCCCAGGCAGAGCTCCTCCAGGGCTGGCTCTAGCCTCCTAAGGTGCTCAACTTTACCCTGGACTTGGGAATCTGCTCCCCTCTAGAGAGATGGACTCTGGAGTAGCCCTAGCAGTACTGTGTGATGGAACTAAAGTCTCCCCTGGTTTGTCCCCCCAACCCAAGCTAGGACCCCCCAACTCCACACACCCAGTAGCTAACAGCAAGGGAGAGCCCAGTCCTATCCAGGGAGCAGGTCCATGCACTCTGTGGGGCAGAGCCCGGGTCCTTGCCCCACTGTGAAGTGTCCTTCAAATCCTGTTCCCTCATTTTTCACCTGATGCAACCACTTCAAACAATTAAATTACCTTTAACATTTTCCTATGAAAATTCTTCTTCTAGAGCTTTTAAAGCACTATTATTTATGCTCACCTAAAGATGTAAAATGTATGATTCAAGATAACCTCCAAATTCTGTCCCTTCCTATTCTATCTTATTCCTTACTGAAGGGTGCCATGGCATTTTGTGAGTGTGCCTCAATTTAAATACACCAAATAATGGCCATCTAAGGCAGGGGTTCCCAGCTTGAGGTTTCAGGATAGAATTCAGAGGGTATATGAGCCTTCCTGAAGTTGTGTGTGTGTGTGTGTGTGTGTGTGTGTGTGTGTTTTATAGGGTAGCAGGTCTGTAGCTTTTCACTACATTCTCAGGAGAATCTGTGACCAGAACAGAGTTGAGAACCACTGGTGAGATAACAAGAATTAACTGAGAAGAATTTTTATTTTATTTTTTTTACAAAAGATGTCTTTGTTTTCTGAAATGATTCACAGTAGCAACTAATCCCAGGATATTAACCTATGATTCAGGCTATGGCCTTGACATATATCAAAGGAAGAAGGCGGAGAGCCATAAGGAAGGTGTGGTCAAAGCCACAGCAGGGAAATGTGGCTGAAAGTTCCAGAGCCCAGGGCACCACGCCTCATGGGAACAGAGGCAGAATCCTCAGACCCAGAGGAAAGCTGTGGGGCTCAGAGCTGATTGTCCAAGATCTTCTAAGTCTTGTTGCCACTCACCTGTCTCTAGATGATTGGTTTCTTATTTCTGGTGTTCTGTGTGTGTGTTTTGCAAAATAAATGAATTCAGTAAAACAACTATTGGGGGCTGTAGCCCAGCGTCTGAGAGCTCACACATTGGAGTCTTGCGTTCATAGCTCAGTCTACACTTTGCCGCCATAGGATTTGGAGCAGTGGCCCTGACCTTGCTGAACTTCAACTTTCTGGGCCTCACTGGCATGGAACCTGTCCCCTGAGCCCTCCTTCCCAGCAAAGGCTTGAAGCGGTGGTCCTTAACTAAAAGGGCCAGTGAGAGCCTCATCACCACGATCCCCTGGCCAGCCCTCTTGGGCTCTCTGGCCTGCCTGGTTTCCGGAGCAGCGGACTAGGTTATATTCTCCTTCAGTGCTGGTCTAGCCAAGCAGAGCCTCCAACAACCCTCTTTGGTTTGCTTCATTCTCCATGAGCTCATATGCCCCCTGATGAAGCCATCTGAGAGATGCGGGCAGAGTGCTCGGAGACATGCGTGCTGACTATACCAGTGGGAGAGATGGTTACTGCGGAATGAGGACCACAAGGAGGTGGGCCTTCCCCAGCGACTGACCAACACCTCCCCGTGCTGGAGCCTTCTCAGGGCACCCTGGGGCCTCCCCAGGGCCCAGGCTCAGGCTTGTGAGTCAAAGTCAGGAATCTGTCATTCTGTTTTCACCTTCCCAAGCTCAGGACAGGAATATGAGAATTCCTTTCCATAATTAATCTTCTTCAGGTTCGGAAAGTGAAAGTGAAGTCGTTCAGTCCTGTCCGACTCTTTGCAACCCCCGTGGACTGTAGCCCACCAGGTTTCTCCATCCATGGGATTCTCCAGGCAAGAATACTGGAGTGGGTTGCCATTTCCTTCTCCAGGGATCTTCCTGACCCAGGGATTGAACCTGGGTCTCCTGCATTGTAGGCAGATGCTTTACCATCTGAACCACCAGGGAAGTCAGGTTCAGAAGAATTTAAAAAAAAAAAAAGAAGAAGAAGAGCTGAGTAAGAGGGAAGGTCTGAGGACCCTCAGCAAAGCTGGGTCTGGGCTCCTGCCTGAAGCGACTGGTCTGCCCACATATTCCTTGAATTCTCCCTAAATCTTTGGACTCTGCTGCAGGTTTATCTGCCTGAACAGTTTTCCCTCCCCGCCCCCTGCCCCGCCCTATAATGAATGAATCATTTCCTCCTCTCATATCCTGCCAAACATTTCAAATCATGCCTCCCATTCTTGGTTAAGTGCCTAAATTGACCTTACTATGATGAAACAGTAAAGGGTAGGAAACAATTTTTCACTCTCATTTATAAGCCTCTTGAAATAAGCTTTCTGAGAGGAGCTGTGGGCACAATACCCTGTGCCCAGCTGGATGCTCCTGCTGAAAACCCGTCGTCCACAGTTAAGCCCTGTGGTAGGGAAGGGATCACAGAAATGCAGGGGGAAGAGAACAAGATTCCTCTCTTTGAAGTAATCTAAGTCAGACATATGCCAGGAACAATCAGCAGGAAAGTGGAGTCAGTCCAGTAAGTCAGTTCAGTCGCTCAGTGGTGCCCGACTCTTTGCGACCCCATGAACTGCAGCGTGCCAGGCCTCCCTGTCCATCACCAACTCCTGGAGTTTACTCAAACCCATGTCCATTGAGTCAGTGATGCCATCCAACCATCTCATCCTCTGTCTTCCCCTTCTCCTCCTGCCTTCAATCTTTCCCAGCATCAGGGTCTTTTCAAATGAGTCAGCTCTTCGCATCAGGTGGCCAAAGTATTGGAGTTTCAGCCTCAGCATCAGTCCTTCCAGTTAATATTCAGGACTGATCTCCCTTAGGATGGACTGGCTGGATCTCCTTGCAGTCCAAGGGACTCTCAAGAGTCTTCTCCAACACCACAGTTCAAAAGCATCAACGCTTTGGAGCTCAGCTTTCTTTACAGGCCAACAGTCCAGGTTGGACTGTATGAGCTTCTGCTGCCATCTGGTGGAGTTCTCTCCTTTAATCATTGTTAATTAAAGGGTCACTTTCTAGTGGAAAACTATAGAGCCATGGTTCTCCAAGTGAGCTCCTTGGACCAGCAGTATGGGCATTACCTGGTCATTTACTTACTACCTATGACAACTGGAGAGTAACTTAATCTTTTCAAGCTTAGTTTCCTTAGTTATAAATGTCTAATTCACAGCATTAATGAGGATTTAAACAGAAAACACAGATAACACAAGCAGGGATAATAAAAGATGTTAAGGAGCCTAGCATTAAACCTAACAAAAAACTGGTAATTATGAAAACAGGTATAACATTTCTGTTATACTTACATAAAAGAGCTCCTTGGAAAAGAAAAATCTCAGACTCTAGACTTACTAGATCAAGAGGAACACTTAACAGGATCTCCAGGTCATTTATATAAATATTAAAGTTTAAGAAGTACTATCAGAGAAGGCAATGGCACCCCACTCCAGTACTCTTGCCTGGAAAATCCCATGGATGGAGGAGCCTGGAAGGCTGCAGTCCATGGGGTCGCTGAGGGTCGGACACGACTGAGCGACTTCCTTTTCACTTCTCACTTTCATGCATTGGAGAAGGAAATGGCAACCCACTCCAGTGTTCTTGCCTGGAGAATCCCAGGGATGGGGAAGCCTGGTGGGCTGCTGTCTATGGGGTCACACAGAGTCGGACACGACTGAAGCGACTTAGTAGCAGCAAGAAGTACTATTCTTGATGTTTTCCCCAGAGAGATAGATGTTTATTCTTGTTCTTCTTATTATTACTTTACACTTTTAAACACAAAGTTGTTTAATTTGAAAATGCTGTCACTGAAGAAACTCATCACAAGACAGAGTATGGACTGGAGACGAAGAGCCCTGGACTGGGGAGTCAGACAGCACTTAATTTGCATCCCATCCCTGTCACTTGCCACCAACGATGTGTGATAAGTTATTGAATCTTTTTGAACCTTACTTTCCTTAGTTATAAAATAGACAAGGAAATATCTAACTCATAACATTGTGAAAATTTAAAATGTGAGTGAAGTGAAAGTCACTCAGTCATGTCCAACTCTTTGCAACCCCATGGATTTGATTCGTCCATGGAATTCTCCAGGCCAGAATACTGGAGTGGGTAGCCTTTCCTTTCTCCAGGGGATCCTCCCAACCCAGGGATTGAACCCAGGTCCCCTGCATTGCAGGCGGGTTTTTTACCAGTTGAGCCACCAGGGAAGCCCAAAAGTGAAACATAAGAAAAATAGACCATGCCTACATTAAAACTAATAAAAGATGCTCAATTTTAAAAAAGAAAAGAAAGTACAAAATTTCTTAGAAAGACATTGAAGAGAAGACTTAATGCGAGAGAGGAAACCAGGTTCAAGGATAGGAAGACCCAATATTGTAAAGCGGTCAGTCCTCTTCCGGTTCATCTCTTCTGATGCAGTTCAAGTGACAACCTTAACTGGGCTTTCTGTTGAACTTTTACAAGCTCATTCTAAAGCTTATGTAAAATAACATGGCTGGGAATAGCTTAAACAACTTTGAAAGAGAAGACCAGATGGGAGAGTCACTCTACCAGATATAAAAACTTGCTATACAACTATTAATATAAAAATAGTGAAGGCCACGGTGTGGTGTGATACACTGGTGGACACAGTGACCAGTGGAACAGAATAGAGTTCAGAAACAGTCCTGCACATATTTGGGGATTTGGTATACGACAGTGATGGTGTTATAAATCAATTTGGAATGACCTTGTAAAGTTAACAGCAAGACCCTGTAAAGCCATCATTCCCACTCCTGTGGGTCTGTTCTGGAAACACTTTAGCACACGCTCTCACTGAGGCATTTACAAGGATTTTATAGAAGCTCTTTTCTTGTAAAAACAAAAATATTGGGAAGAACCTAGAAGCATACTAACATAGTAGAATAGATGAATACATTTTCTTGCAGTATTGATTACTGTACAGCAGTTAAAAGGAATGGATTAGAGATGTATATAATAACACACACCTCAGAAGAATAACATTGGGGGAAAAAAAGGCAATTGCCAAAGACATAGGAAGAAAATGACATTTGTAAAATTTCTAACCTGCAAAATAATATTATAATATTTCTGTGTCTATACATATGCACTAAGAAGTAATATAGGCATATGAATAATACTCACCAAATTTAGGATGGTAGCTCCTTCTGGAAAGTGAAGAGGAACTGAAGAGTCTCTTGATGATGTAAGAGCTGGACCATAAAGAAGGCAGAGCACTGAAGAATGGATGCTTTTGAACTGTGGTGTTGGAGAAGACTCTTGAGAGTCCCCTGGACTACAAGGAGATCCAACCAGTCCGTCCTAGAGGAGATCAGTCCTGGGTGTTCACTGGAAGGACTGATGCTGATGCTGATCCAATACTTTGGCCACCTGATGAGAAGAGCCAACTCATTGGAAGAGATCCTGATGCTGGGAAAGACTGAAGGCAGAAGGGGAAGAGGGCGACAGAGGATGAGATGTTTGGATGGCATTGCTGATTCAATGGACATGAACTTGGAGAGTTCATATCTGGGAGATATCTTCAAACTCTGGGAGATAGAAAGGGACAGGGAGGCCTGGCATGCTGCAGCCCATGGGGTCACAAAGAGTTGGACACAACTTGATGTCTGAATAACAGCACCAATGCTACTTTTGGAGAGGGAGAGGTGATGGCATTCCACTGAGGATACTGTATCCTTACAGGGAAAAGATCTGCAACATCGAATAGCTCAGTAATATCTGTATCATCTAATAATTTAAGGTCAATGGTAGATACTTTTAAAATAATATTTTCTAGAATTTTTATGTTTGAAGGGATCCCTGGTGGCTCAGGGGGTAAACTATCCGCCTGCAATGCAGGAGACCAGGGTTCGATCCCTGGGTCAGGAAGATCCCCTGGAGAAGGGAATGGGAACCCACTCCAGTATTCTTACCTGGAGAATTCCATGGGAACCTGGCAGGCTACTGTCCATGGGATCACAAAGATTCAGCCACGACTGAGCGACTAACACATACATACATATGTAGAAAGAAAGACAATGTACCTAAAATGAATGACATATATTAAAATATGGCTGTGATCATTAATGAGGATTGAAATGCTTCCAAATAATTGATTGTGAGATTAAATAATTATATCTGGGAAGGAATGTTTTTAATTTCACCTTAAAAGATCCACCTTAAACCTATTTCATTTTATGAACATGTTTACAGAGCACATTAATCAACAAATAACTTCTTTTTCTGGGCACCTGTCAGGGTTCTAGTAGTAAGGTACTCACTATGGGGAGGCTACAAGGGAAAGAACAGCCAGCCTGTAACATATCTGAAATAAAGAAGAAAAAAAAAAAAAAAAGAAAGAAAGGGGAGGGGGAGGAGGGACAGGAGAGAGAGAGGGGACGGGGAGGGGAGGAAGAGGAGGGAAGATATCCCGGGCAGGATGGAGTCAACTCGCACACGGCTATTTTAACAAGCAGACTATTTCACAGATAAAAATGAAGTCAGTGCAGCCTCCTCATGACGTGAGACATTTATCCTGATGATTTCACTAATAAGACACTTCTGGAACTCTTTATAGAATTATGGTCAGAATATATACTACTCTAACTTGAGTTTCTCTAATGGGAAGATAACTGGGAGATACATTTGACTTGGGGAAGAGTCAAGAAGAGTGGCCAAGTCAGATAAAATGGCTTTTGGTCAATAGCTCAGCTCATTTCTGTCACTCAGTCATGTCTGACTCTTTGCAACTCCATGGACTGCAGCACACCAGGCCTTCCTGTCTATCATCAACTCCTGAAGTTTACTCAAACTCAAACTCATGTCCATTGAGTCAGTGATGCCATCCAACCATCTCATCCTCTGTCATCCCCTTCTCCTCCCGCCTTCAATCTTTCCCAGCAGTAGGGTCTTTTCCGATGAGTCAGTTCTTCATATCAGGTGGCCAAAGGATTGGAGTTTCAGCTTCAGCATCAGTCCTTCAAATCAATACTCAGGACTGATCTCCTTTAGGATGGACTGGTTGGATCTCCTTGCAGTCAAGGGACTCCCAAGAGTCTTCTCCAACACCACAGTTCAAAAGCATCAATTCTTCAGTGCTCAGCTTTCTTTATAGTCCAACCCTCACATCCATACGTGACCACTGGGAAAACCATAGCCTTGACTAGATGGACCTTTGTTGGCAACATAATGTCTCTGCTTTTCAATATGCTGTCTAGGATGGTCAGAGCTAGGTATGACCAAATATGAGTGCCTTCCCCCCTACACTCCGTTCCCAAACCACAAAATGGTATTTGCATGGCACACTAGATACTATGGATGAGACTATTTATGACCAAACGTGGTGGTTAGACTCTGATGCCACAATCTCTGCCAGCCCACCCTGAGGGGGAAGGACTTGGTGTCTCCGCTGACTCAGGACCAAGCACTGAGCTTGGCCAAGCCTCCTGCGCTGGCTGGGAAGGTCGTTATAACACATCCTGTGAAATGACTCTGTGGCAGACCCTGGCGAGCGCACCAGCAGTTTCCTTATCTGGTGCAGAGGTTTGCAGGATCCTGTGTGCAGTCATTCTGGCCCTGATCATAGTTCTCTTGCGCCACTGTCCATGCTCCCCCCAACCTCGTTAGCCGGCAGCCCAGTGTTCCAACAGGCCAGAAACACATGCGAGAAGGAGCCTTTACTCCTGAGACAGTATTTGGAGAAAAGCCTTTAGGAAAGGCCCCAGACCTCCCTTTAGGCCAGGATGCCACTGAGAAATAAACTTTTATAGCATTCAGGCAATGAGGTATTAGAATATTTTTCTGTCGTGTGACAGCCTAGTGTGTACTAATAGAGAGACAACTCCAAAAGAGTAAAACAAGCTCCAAACCTGTTCGAAGCAACGGCAGCACCATCATAAACCCGTGCATGCACGCATGCATGCTCACTCAGTCGTGTCCAACTCTTTGTGACCCCAAGGACTGGAGCCCACCAGGCTCCTCTGTCCATGGGGATTCTCTGGGTAAAAATACTGGAATGGATTGCCATTTCCTTTCTCCAGGGGATCTTCCCAACCCAGGGATCACCTGTGTCTCCTATGACTCCTAAATTTGCAGGAGGGTTCTTTACCACTAGCGCCACCTGGGAAATTCCATAAACCCCTGCTTCAGCTGCTGCTCCTGCTGCTGCTGCTAAGTCGCTTCAGTTGTGTCCGACTCTGTGCGACCCCATAGATGGCAGCCCACCAGGCCCCCCTGTCCCTGGGATTCTCCAGGCAAGAACACTGGAGTGGGTCCATAAATCCCTAAGTCTCTTGAAATGGTATGAAGGACAACACTGATTGCCAAGTGTATCGGTACTCATGGTTTTACTTAAAATGTGATACTGTTATTTTAGAATTACACTCTGCAAACTTGTGTGGTAAGTCACTCATGTGCTGAGCAAGATTTCTCCGAAAAGAGCTAGATGTTGAGGTCAGGTTAGGATTTGTGTGGCTGAAAAAGGAAAGGGAGGGCGTTTTAGGTAGAAGGTATGACGAAGCACATGGGTGAGCGCCTCTGACTGGGGTGGAATGCAGCTCCTTACAAAGAAGGAAAATACTCTTCTTCTCCCACTTTTTAAAACCCAAACAAAGCAGGTAAGAGTAGCCAGATCTTGTAAACATCCCCTAGCTTTGAAAGACCCAGATTTTATATAATGTCTACCTGATTAAAAATTCTGAGTTTTAAAATAAATTTCAAATTGTTATTAAAAGCACAAGACTTCTGGAAGTTCCAATATCAATAGCTAATTTTTACTGAGTGTTTAACATGTTCCAGGACATAAGCCCTTTGCTTTTAACTGGGACAAGCACCATGGGTGTCCCCGGGAGCTTGTTGGAAATGAAGGATGTCAGACCCCATCTCAGACATACCGGATCAACCCATGTCTGTCTTTTAGCTAGAACCTTGGGGGATCTGTATATATGCTAAGGTTTAAAAAGCACTGCTTTGAATACTTTATTACAAATCCCACAAAAATCCTATTTTTCACTTCTTATTACTTCAAAAATTGACATGTTTTATATCTCATGGAGAGACTTCTGGAAGTCACAATACCAACAGGTAGAATTTACTGAGTATTTAACATGTTCTGCAAAAATCCCATAAGGTAGGCACAGGTATTAATTATTAATCCCATTTCAATAGATAAGGAAATAAGGGTCTCAGAGATTAAGTAATTCACCCCAAAATACAAGTTTAATGTCTCTGATAATACATATATATATACACACACACACATATATATATACACACACACATATGTATATGTATGGTGGCTGATTCTAGAATCTAAGCTTTTACACCCTGCACTGGCGGCCTCTCCTTGTACGAAAGGCACTGCCAGTGGAAATTAGGCTCACTAGGGACACACGAACCTGACTGGAAGAACATACCCAATTGGGAAGTGCAGCAGAGTAACCTACAACATATAGAGAAGTGACTGGGAAAGGAAATCGTTGAAAAGGTGAATCAATAATTAAATATATATTTAAGCATATGAAAGAACACACATTCATACACAGGTAAATACGGTAACTTGTAACTTTAAGTCTGAGAGCTTTAGCAACTGAGGTCTAAAAAAGCCAGGACATGGAAGCAACCTAGATGTCCACCAGCAGATGAATGGATAAGAAAGCTGTGGTACATATACACAATGGAGTATTACTCAGCCATTAAAAAGAATACATTTGAATCAGTTCTAATGAGGTGGATGAAACTGGAGCCTATTATACAGAGTGAAGTAAGCCAGAAAGAAAAACACCAATACAGTATACTAACGCATATATATGGAATTTAGAAAGATGGTAATGATAACCCTGTATGCGAGACAGCAAAAGAGACACTGATGTATAGAACAGTCTTTTGGACTCTGTGGGAGAGGGAGAGGGTGGGATGATTTGGGAGAATGGCATTGAAACATGTATAATATCATATATGAAATGAATCGCCAGTCCAGGTTTGATGCAGGATACAGGATGCTCAGGGCTGGTGCACTGGGATGACCCAGAGGGATGGTACAGGGAGGGAGGTGGGAGGGGGGTTCAGGATGGGGAACACGTGTACGCCCATGGTGGATTCATGTTGATGTGTGGCAGAACAATACAATATTGTAAAGTAATTAGCCTCCAATTAAAATAAATAAATTTAAGTTAAAAAAAAAGATTTTATATTTCTTTCTGAAGGAAAATTAATTGGGATATTCCCCCATTTATAAAATTCATTGAGCCAAGAAGACAAAATCTAGGACACACTAGTGAATGAAATACAAATTTCTGTGGCTTTGACTTATTGTAACTGTTTTTACTGCTGAGGGCACCTGCTCTAAGACTTCAGTACAGTGGGTCTCAAACTTTAGCATCAAAATCATCCAGGGAGCTTGTAAATGAGTTTGCTGGGCCCCTTCCCTAATCTCTGACTCAGAAGGTCAGAGGGGAGGGGTCCCACAGTGTCACATTTCTAATAAATTTCCACACGATACTGGTGCTGCTGGGCTGGGGACATCTTGAGGCCCACTGGAATGGGATGATGTTCTAGAGTAAGTGTCAAACCCAAGACTGAGGTTTCAGGTTGCGCACAGGTACTGTAAACCTTCCCAGGTCAAAAAAAAAAAGAGAGAGAGAAGGGTGGCAGAGCAACCTGGTGTTCCACACTGCAGGCCTTCCTTGGGGGAAATTGCTCATTCTTTCTGAGCCAACCTCTTGCTTTTAACTGGATTCCAAGCCAAATGTGAGGAGCAGGACACACGTCTTTATAAGGTGGAGGCAGCCTCAGTTGGCTTTGCCCGGCCCTTTCCCACCTCTCCTCTCTGCTCCTCCAGCCCCTTCCTCTGTCTTAGCTCCTCAGCCTGGCTCTCAGCCATTCCATCAGCATGGCCTGCATGGGGCACTGGGCCCTCTGTATACCTAATCCTCGGGGTAACTTCACAAAATAGCTATTGCTCTTCGTGCACAGATGAAATGCTGAGACCCAGAGAAGTTAAATAATTGACCAAAAAAAGACAAAGCTAATAGGTAGTGAAGTAGAGTTCAAATTCAAATTTCAGTTCAGTCGCTCAGTCGTGTCCAACTCTTTGTGACTCCATGGACTGCAGCATGCCAGGCTTCCGGGTCGATCACCAACTCCCAGAGTTTACTCAAACTCATGCCCATCGAATCGGTGATACCATCCAGCCACCTCATCCTCTGTCGTCCACTTCTCCTCCCGCCTTCAATCTTTCCCAGCATCAGGGTCTTTTCCAATGAGTCGGTTCTTTGCATCAGGTAGCCAAACTATTGGAGTTTCGGCTTTAGCATCAGTCCTTCCAATGAATATTCAGGACTGATTTCCTTTAGGATGGACTGATTGGATCTCCTTGCAGTCCAAGGGACTCTCAAGAGTCTTCTCCAACATCACATTTTGAAAGCATCTATTCTTCAGGGCTCAGCTTTCTTTATAGTCCAACTCTCACATCAATACATGACCACTGGAAAAACCACAGCTTTGACTAGGGCCTTTGTTGGTAAAGTTATGTCTCTGCTTTTTAATATGCTGTCTAGGTTGGTCATAGCTTTTCTTCTGAGGAGCAAAGGAGAAAAGGAAAAATATACCCACTTGAATGCAGAATTTCAAAGAATATCAAGGAGAGATAAAAAAGCCTTCCTCAGGGGCTTTTTTCCCCCTCAGAAATAGAGGAAAATAATAGAATGGTAAAGAATAGAGATCTCTTCAAGAAAATTAGAGATACCAAGGGAACATTTTGGGAGAAGGCAATGGCAACCCACTCCAGTACTCTTGCCTGGAAAATCCCATGGACAGAGGAGCCTGGTAGGCTGCAGTCCATGGGGTCACGAAGAGACGGACACGACTGAGCAACTTCACTTTCACTTTTCACTTTCATGCATTGGAGAAGGAAATGGCAACCCACTCCAGTGTTCTTGCCTGGAGAATCCCAGGGACGGGGGAGGCTGGTGGGCTGCCGTCTATGGGGTCGCACAGAGTCGGACACGACTGAAGCGACTTAGCAGCAGCAGCAGCAGCAGGGAACATTTCATGCAAAGATGGGCACAATAAAGGACAGAAATGGTATGGACCTAACAGAAGCAGAAGATATTAAGAAGAGGTGGTAAGAATACACAGAAGAACTGTACAAAAAAAGATCTTCATGACCCAGATAACCATGATGGTGTGTTCACTCACCTAGAGCCAGACATCCTGGAATGCAAAGTCAAGTGGACCTTAGGAAGCATAACTACAGACAAAGCTAGGGAGATGATGGAATTCCAGTTGAGCTATTTCAAATCCTAAAACATGATGCTGTGAAAGCACTCACTCAGTATGATACCAAAGCTGGAAAACTCAGGAGTGGTCACAGGACTGGAAAAGGTCAATTTTCATTCCAATCCCAAAGAAAGGCAATGCCAAAGAATACTCGAACTACTGTACAATTGCACTCATCTCACACGCTAGTAACGTAATGCTCAAAATTCTCCAAGCCAGGCTTCAACAGTACATGAACCATGAACTTCCAGATGTTCAAGTTGGATTTAGAAAAGGCAGAGGAACCAGAGATCAAATTGCCAACATCTGTTGGATCATGGAAAAAGCAAGAGAGTTCCAGAAAAACATCTATTTCTGCTTTATTGACTATGCCAAAGCCTTTGACTGTGTGGATCACAATAAACTGTGGAAAATTCTGAAAGAGATGGGAATACCAGACCACCTGAACTGCCTCTTGAGAAACCTGCATGCAGGTCAAGAAGCAACAGTTAGAACTGGACATGGAACAACAGACTGGTTCCAAACAGGAAAAGGAGTACGTCAAGGCTGTATATTATCACCCTGCTTATTTAACTTATATGCAGAGTACATCATGAGATATGCTGGGCTGGATGAAGCACAAGCTGGAATCAATATTGCCAGGAGAAATATCAATAACCTCAGATATGCAGATGACACCACCCTTATGGGAGAACGTGAAGAAGAACTAAAGAATCTCTTGATGAAAGCGAAAGAGAAGAGTGAAAAAGTTGGCTTAAAACTCAGCATTCAGAAAATGAAAATCATGACATCCGGTCCCATCACTTCATGGCAAATAGCTGGGGAAACAATGGAAACAGTGAAAGACTTTATTTTCTTGGGCTCCAAGATCACTGCAGATGGTGACTGCAGCCACTAAATTAAAAGATTCTTGCTCCTTGGAAGAAAATTCAGGTTTATCTACCTGCAAAGCACTCTCCTCAGGGCAGTGCTTGTTCATGCTGGTTAGCTATTAGGGTCCACTAATGCCAGGGCCCCACCCCAGATCCATTAAATTAGAATCTCAAAGCTGGGACCACGGGTGTTATTGTTTTTTTGTTTTTCTTTTTTAAATATCCACAAATGATTCAAATGTGCTGTCAGGATTGAGAACAGCTGCTTTATCGGTATCTGTTTGACTCCATTATAGATCATTACAGATATATTCGAACACAAACACATATATGTGTATATATACACACATACACATATATACATATAGATTTTAAAGTAATACTGCCCCTTTGACATTGACCCAAAGGAATAGAAATGGTAGAATGTTCCCATATCTGTATATTTAAGGGATAATTTCAAATCTCACCAGCAGGAGCAGTTTTGTCTAAGATATACAAAATCTTCTTGAAAACACGTTGTCACAAGCTGTTTGACTAGGTGGGGACATTACGATCTTGAAATACTAAATTTTTACAACACAGTAACTAGAGTCAACAGCAGAAGTAGAGCCCCAATCTCTCTGTACAGAGTCTGCTATTTAACATCAAACTAATAATGATGGTTATTCACTTTTCTAAAATTATGTTTCCTTATTAGTACAATATCTACTACACCTGTGGGATGGCATAGTTGTTTCTAGAGCCCAAAAACAGAACTCAGAAAACTGCATCCTGTTTGTTCTGCTCGCTCACCACTCCCCTGGAAGAATTCAGTTAGCAGCCTTTGAGCATGAAATATGTGAAATATTCTTGCTATTTTTCCTTTTACCCTGGCTAACAATGAAGTGAATGACCTAAAACTTCTCTTTTCAGGCTGAGAACTATTGTATACACCTATGTAAACAATTAAGCTGAATTGTCCCTCAAGAAATAAGGAGGAGAAGTGCAGGAGAAAGCAAAATATTGAAAACCACGCAGATGTTAGAATCAGGCAAAACTGGATTCAAATTCTGGTTTTGGCCCCCATTAGCTGTGTGAATGTGGGAAATTTGAGTGTCTGAGTTCTCTCTCTCTCTTTTTTAATCTGAAGAATGTGGCTCCTGATATCTACTTTAGTTGTTATAAAACTTACCAGCACATGGCAGACAGTGCATGAAAGGCAGCTCTCAGCACGTACCATAACGTGCCGGAGACTTAGTTCTAGGCTGAACAGCACCACCTGAATGTTTACCTGAAGTCTCACACGTGATGTGTCAGAAGCTTCAATTTGCTCTTTTCTCCAGTTTTCTGCCTCAGAGTGTGGCCTCAGCGTCCCTCGGCCCCCTGGATGGCGAGGGTCTTTGGAGTCACGCTCAGTGGCTCCCTCCCCTCTTTGCCCCTCTGCTCTTCATCTCCGAGGCCTCCTGAAACCATCTCTCTTCTGTTTTCTCAGGCACCAGAAGTCAGATTTTTATTTTCTGCCTGCACAAATGGCAAGGCGACAGCTAAGGGATACTTTGTCCTCCAGCCTTCTCAGCCTCTTGTCCACTGAGCTCATTCTATGAGCGGCTGACAAAGACATCGTTTTGATCACGCCTCTTTGATGGATTGCCATTGTTACATAACAAATTCTAGATCCTCTGCATAGATATTGAGTGGCCTACATTCTGCCATCTAGGACTTTAAGCCTAATTTTCCATCAGTCCCAAATTCTTTGCTCCATTCTAATGGACTCAATGATTCATTCCTATAAGTCCATGTTCCTCCAATTGATTCTTTAGCACTCCTCTTCAGTCCTTTTATGGGCTTCTCTGGTGGCTCAGATGGTAAAGAGTCTGCCTGCAGTGTGGGAGACCCGGGTTCAATCCCTGGGTCAGGAAGATCCCCAGGAGAAGGAAATGGCAACCCACTCCAGTATCCTTGCCTAGAAAATCCCTTGGATGGAGGTCCCTTTATATGCCCTGTCCCCTGTACCTGGAATTTCTCTTCCTCTTCACCTGTTCAAGCTGTTCAAGTCCTACAAAGGCAAATCCATCACCATGGCCTAGGTGCCTCCTCCCATAGACCTCAATCACCATGAATTGTTTCCTCCTGAATACATCTCTGCTGCATTGTTTAAAATTCACCATGTAGCCCTAGCATCATCCTTATCTGTACACATTTATCTGTTCCAGTCCCAAATTTAAAAGATCTTAACATCAGAACCCAAGTCTTATTCATCATCTTTTCAGCCATGGTGGAATCCAGATATTATTGAGAATCAAATGATTGCAGTACATTTTGACCATAATGAGGACTGAGATCCTGTCTTCCCCTCGTATTCCCAGTACAATAAACACTAGTCATGTTGATGAGTGAATACATGGGGAAAATAACGAGGAACTCTATGCAGTCTAGAAAGGTATTTAATATTTTGCACTCAATCTTTATTGTCATTCATAATTTTGTCCAAGATTGAACCCATGTTCAGTAGTTAAATGGTTGTTTTTATGTCAAAAGCAATGGAATATAGAACTTTCTCCAAAAAAGTGGACGCTGACCATGCTGAAGACAAGGCAGGTAGCCACAGGGACACACACACACACACACACACACACAGCTGAACTGTAGTGTCATAAAAATTGAAGGAGAAGATATTTTTCTATCGTAAGTAAACTAGCAGGAGAGCATTTTGTAGGACCCTTTAGATGGAAGTAAAATCTTCTTAGTGAAAAGGATGCCAAATTCTACATAAGCTAACAGAAACAGCTGATGCAGAGACTCAGATATGCTTGTTAATGATATTACAAGAGAGTAAAATCTCAAGTGAACCAGTGCGGGACATAGAAGCATATCAATAGAACCTGGGTCAAGAAAGAAGAAAAAATCTTACTGGGAAAAGAACTAAGACTATCCCTGGCTATGTTCAAGCTAACAGAACCTTTTAAGTTCTTCAATGAGTATATACTTCAAATTACTATCAGAAACTCACTGATCATGCTGAATGAAAAGGGATAGGGGCAAAGAGGGGCCAGCTCAGAGAGAGTGGCTGGCTCATCAATATGCCTCACCAGAGGGGACAGTAGCCAAGACTCCCTGCCCCCAGATATCATTTAGGGGAGAATCACCAGGTTTCAGCTCCAGGATTTTTTTTTTTCTTTCTGTATTTTAATGGCTGAACAAGACTCAGAAAAAATACATTCTTTCTTTGGGTAGTATTAATATCACTCAATACCTCCTTGTCTTTTTTCTTTTTAATCTAAAGAAACATCTTACTGACGTGCTAGCCTTCATACGATGTGGCATATTTCTTTTCTCATTTCTGATAGACAAATCAGAGTGATATTGATATCCCAGGGGCCATGTTCCCTTCCCACATAATTCCTCTGCATTTGCAGTAGCTGGCCACAGGGGTGGGCACAGGACAAAGGCTACCTGGGCCATAACCCCTCGCTTCCCTGACCACAGCAATCGGCTCAAGGAGTAAGACAAAGTCAAGGTAATCAGAGTCCCTCCCTGTGTTTTTCAAACTGGGTTGGGAGGAAAAACCCTTTGTTTCTTGCCTGATTAGGAGGCTGTATGAAGCTCAGAGGTACCAGCATCTATGGTTCTAGCCTAGTCCTAGGACAGACTGACTTCAACATGCACACAGAGGCAGAGAGAGCTGGTGACATAGAGCCCTTGGCTCCAGCAGCTCCAGAGAGTATTCCTTCCGATTCCATGAAAAATCCTCCAATAAACCCTCCCCTATCAACGTTGTTTTCTCTTAATTTGGTCTGATTTAGATTTCTGCCTCTCGGAACCAAAAAGAGTCCTGATAAATATATAATCCATCATGTACTGATCTCAAAATTTAAGTCTCAGAGGGCAATTTTACTTCTCCTGTCCCGAACTGGCAACGTCTAGGGAACAAACACCACTTTGTCCCTGTCATCACACTTCAGATATTGATACACTGTCCTTTTCTCTGGCCCTTGGACATGCCAGGCTGCTTTATTTTTCCAGGCCTTTGCACTTGCTGTTCCCTCTGCCTAGAAGGACTCTTCCCAGCATAAAAGGACTCTTTTATGCTTGGCATGTTCTTGGTATGTGAGTCACATTCAAATGCCAGTTTCTGGAGTAGGTTTTCCCTGGCCACCTTAAACAAAGCTGTCGAGGAAGTTTACCTGCCGACCCTGTTTATTTCCTTTATATATATACATCCTAATATGAACTTCTCTTGTTTGTTTGTTACCCATCTTCCTCACTTCAGCTTTCCAAGGGCGGGACCCTTTTCTGACACTGCCTGTCTCATTCCCAATGCCCAGCCTGCAGTCAACACATAAACATTTCTGAAATGTTAAGTGAAGACATAGTTTCGCTCACTGCATATAATTATCGTTGCGGTAACCTGTTACATGGACTGCATGCATTTTGAACACTTCTCACGCCATGTACGTTTTGCCCATTCTCAGCGCCCCCTGGCTCCCCCGTGAAGTTCTGAGTCAGCTCACTCCTCTGGATGCTCTCACGTACAGACCCCGAGACCCCACCTGACGTCACAGGTGGGATTCTATCGCTCAGAGTGGAGAGGCTGGGTCTGGTAGCCTCTCATAAAGGGACTTGTCTGCTGCCCAGAAGAGTCTGAAGCTAAACCCAGAGCGTCCAGCCCGGAGTTCAGGGGGATCCTGGCTGAAGGCATCACTTACTGCAGTTTTTAATTAAGACACTAGGTGGCAGATGACTATGCTCTTGGAGACAAATGAGCAATTAGCATTATAATGCTTAACAAACCATGGATAACTTTCTCTGGTGACATTAATGTCACCAGGAATTATAATCATTTGACAGGATGGTAAGAATTATGACTGGGGCTTTGGCCTGAGCCTATGAAGGGTAGGATATATTCTGAAACATTTTACTTTCAGATTCACGAAGGAAATGTACAGCATGGAAAAATTAAAAGACTAATCTAGCAGAGAGATTTATATCAGCTACAGGGGACCACCGATTGAGCTAATGTCTATATAGTAAGGCTAAAATTGCTATTTGCACTGTAATAAGAATTCTGTACCTTTTGAATTAATAATCTAATTTAGCAAATAATTGATCACATCTTTCTCTTTCTGTTCTCTTTTCTACTTAAACACCAGGGAGTGTTTCTTTCTTTTTTTTTTTTAAAGTCTTTCAAATAGAAACTGATCAGAGAATCCATTGTTTCCCTGGTAACCTTCTATGCACAGTCCTGGTCTTGGAAAGCCTTTATTTTCTGCCAAGGCCACAGCGCACGGCAGAAAACAATCGGAGGGACACATGCAAAAGCGGATTGCATTGGTATTTCTTTTAATTAATCACAAATAAAATGCTCAGATCGCCTGCTATTAAATTAAGAAAACAGAACACAAAATACAATAAACACAAGAAATCCCAATACATAGATTTCCTTTTCATGTGCAGTCGTTAAAGAATGGCAGCAAGGAAAGAGATGAGAGGAGAGGCAGCCAGAGAAGGAAGAGGGTGAAAGAGCGAGGGAATGAGAGGTAGTGAAGGGAGTGGGGTGGGGGGACATTGACACAGAAGGGGAAACCAGAGGGAGAAGGAATGCGAAGAGGCAGAGAGAAAGGAGAGTCACACAGGGGAAGATAAATCGTAGAGGGAGGTGGGGAGCAGGAACAGAAAACTGTAAGGAAAGCCAAGGAACACAGAGAGGAGGAGGAAAAATCCAGAGGAGGAGGAGCAAGGGAGACATCTAACAGGTTTCCAAATGTTTTCATCAGCGCCTATTTCTCCAGGGCTTCCTTATTTTCAAACTTCAGAAAGGAAAAAAAAAAAAAATCACCTGTTATTTGCTGCCCTTTGAGATGTTTATTAATCAGTGAATCATTGTTTACTGCTCTTTGACTGCCCTAATACTTAAGCCTCTGGAGTCTTGCTTCAGATAGATGTGAATGAGCCTCTCGTAGGTTGCAAGGACCAGAGAGAGGCTCGGGTTGAGTCAGAGGATTAGAGAGTGTGGAAGGGATCTGCAGAGATGGAAGGAAAACAGGAACCACGTGTAGCCAGGCTCTTCAGAAAAAAATCGGATCTGAAGGATCTTTTAGCTGAGAACACTCTGACAGCTCAGTTGGTAAAGAATCAGCCTGCAATGCAGGAGACCCCAGTTCGATTCCTGGGTTGGGAAGATCCGCTGGAGAAGGGAAAGGCTACCCACTCCAGTATTCTTGGGCTTCCCTGGTGGCTCAGCTGGTAAAGAATCTGCCTGCCATGTGGGAGGCCTGGGTTCGGTCCTTGGGTTGGGAAGATCCCCTGGAGAAGGGAAAGGCTACCCACTCCAGTATTCTGGCCTGGAGACTTCCATGGACTGTATAGTCTGTGGGGTTGCAAAGAGTCAGACACGACTGAGCGACGTTCACTTTCACTGTTCGAGCCGCCACGCGTCCTGTTGCTAGGTCAGCAGCACAGATCTCCTGTTCTTTCTTGGCTTCTTCTCCATTTCTGTCACTTCACTTTTCAGCTCTGCGTCCACAATTCTCCCCATTATCCACCATTTTCTCTCTGTCTCTGGACTCAAACTGGGTACGGCAGAATATCCAGGTGTGGTCATCACCACCCACTTAGGGTGCCCTTAGGGGCAGAACTCTTTCTTGAGGCCATTTCCGAGAATGGCGGGCCTTGAGTTAGGTGTTCACTCGTGGTTCAAGTAAGTCTCATCAGGATAAGAAGGACTAGGAGGAACATGTATGTGAGAGGCCTTTCTGTATTACGGAGCCGGTAGGGCCGCAATCCAGAAAGGGAAGGGATAAAACCAAAAGGCACACTGGTTGGTAGGACCAGTGCATCCCAGGCTTGCGCATCAATCATATATATATATTTTTTGGTGGGGGTTGGGGGGCAGATATGGCTTCAGCACTGCCCACGTTGTACTAAACCTACTTAAACCTCACAAACCCAGGGCCAAGTTTAGCCACTACATCCAGGAGATATAACATGAATCACTTCAAACCTAAGTGTTCGAAACACTTTGAATGTTTTTGAAACCTAAGCCCAATGAAGCAATAATACAGAATGTTTTGAGTAGAGGGAAAGGGGAAATACAGGAAACAAAGAAGCTGTTTGGGAGAAAGAGAAGGGAAAGAAAAGAGATTTTTCTCTGGTGAGAGACGGAGGGAGGTCTGTGGACCTACCTGTGCCCACACCTGAACCCAAGGGGGTGGCAATACTTCAGAGATGATGGATCAGGACATCTTGGGAGGGGGATTTCCAGCCTCTGCAAGCATTTCCGTACCTCCCATGAGGCTGGCTTAAAGCCTGGGGACTCTGACAGACCACTACGGATTTAAGCAACACAGATGTCATGGCGTCCTTGATGGCTTGAGGTATGAAGACCCCAGAAAGGCAGATAGAAAACAGATGTTACAGGATACTGCAGGCTTCCGGGTACTCATCAGACCTGAATAGGAAGCCAGTTCCAATATTACCTGATGTGAATTCCCTGACAGCTTGGGAAGATGTTTGCTTAAATTCATATTTCATTTGATTTATAGGAAATAAACCAATAGAGATATTTTTGAATCTCTGAGTTTAGAGACTGAAAATTATACCACTTGAACATTTTTAAGCCTGGGGAACAGATTGGGACACTACTCTTCAATGTCCTAAGTTAAGATAGGCCTTGGTCAAATCATGATTTTTACCTTGTCTGTTTGGTGACTTAAGATTTTTCTATAAACACAACCATACCTCTAGAAGTCTCACAAAAGTTCTGTATCAGTGATTGCTTGGTCTTCTTGGGATGTTACAGCAAACACACCCTAGATTAGGTAGCTTGTAAACACCAGAAGACTCTTGAGAGTCCCTTGGACTGCAAGGAGATTGATCCAACCAGTCAATCCTAAAGGAAATCAGTCCTGAATATTCATTGGAAGGACTGATGTTTAAGCTGAAACTCTAATACTTTGTCCACCTGATGTGAAGAGCTGACTCATTTGAAAAGAGTCTGATGCTGGGAGAGATTGAAAGCAGGAGGAGAAGGGGATGTGGGAGGATGAGATGGTTGGATGGAATCACTGACTCGATGGACATTAGTTTATGCAAGCTTTGGGAGTCAGTGATGGACAGGGAGGCCTGGCATGCTGCAGTCCATGGGGTTGTAAAGAGTCGGACACAACTGAATGACTGAACTGAACTGAAACAGCAGACATTCATTTCCCACAGTACTACAGGCTATAAGTCCAAGACCAGGGTGCCAACATGCTCAGGTTCTGGTGAGAGCCTTCTTCTGGGATGCAGATAGTCAAGTCACCCTTGTATCCTCCCACGGCCCTGAGCAGAAAGGGAAGCACCTCTCTCATGACTCTTATAAGGTCACTAATCTCATTCATGGGGCTTCCCAGGTGGCACAGTGATAAAGAATCCACCTACCAATGCAGGAGATGTCGGTTCAATCCCTGGGTTGGAAAGATCCCCTGGAAGAGGAAATGGCAACCCATTCCAGTGTTCTTGCCTGGAAAAATCCCACGGACAGAGAAGCCTGGTGGGCTACAGAATACGGGGTCACAAAAAGTCGGACAGGACTTAGCAACTGAGCACTAATTCCAATCACGAGGGTTCCACCCTCATTACCTCCCAAAGGTACCTCCTAATACCATCACCTCCCAATACCACCACCTGGTCGGCTTTCAACATCAGTGTTTTGGAAAGACCCAAACATTCAGTTCATAATAGTGACCATCATCACTTTTTCTCATAGAAAAACAGGAGCAGGACAATATTTATTGGCTTGCTCTGTGGCACCCAGCCCACGTGGCCCAGCTCAGAGAGAAAGAAAGTAAGCAGAGCCAAGCCATGGCCTGTCTTCCCAAAGATCAAGGCTGTTGTCCTAGAGAAAGCACAGCTGGGAGGGAAGCTGGTTTCCCACTTGTTTTTTCCAGTGGTGGCATGGCTGGGACGTGACCATCCTTTTCGGTCCTGAACATGATGGAGGCTGAGTGCAGGGAACTGGCTGGCCTGTGCGCAGATTTAGGGCCCTTTCTCAACTTGGGTGGGGAGAAATACATGGGACAAAGGCAATAAAAAAATGGGTCTTTTGTCATTTCACTTGGGACAAGGAAATCTACAGCAAAAATAGAGCATATTTTCCTGTAGGCTGACTGTAAGCTCTCCTTAGGCATAGAAGCCAGAGCTTATTTATAGAACAGAGTTTTGCCATGTCTGGACAGCTAGTCTAACCAATTCTCATCAAGCCAGTTGCACAAGTTCCTGCTATGATGGATTCCCATAAAATCACTCTCTGGGCTGAGCATCTCTGGGGAATGTGAAGGACGATATTGGCTCAGGGATGGGAGAGATGAGCTCAGCTGGTGCACCTGCAGCTTCGTCGCCTCCTTCCTCCAGCCTTCTCTCCCTGTTCCCTGCCCCTTCCATGCCTCCGGATGCCCACTGGGATGACTCAATGCTAGTGCCGAACCACATCACTGCTCTGCTCCTCACTTTATTCATTTATAGAGGGATGATGTCTACTTACCCGGATTACAATGAGGCTGAATAAAATAGCACATATGAATGTCCTTGCACAGAACAGACACTGGATAATTATTCAGCAGGAAATAAGGACAAGAAAAGGCAGTAGTTAAAGTGCTACCCAGCACATGGAAAGATAAATCACTCGATGGAAGGTTTATCGGGTGGTAGGACGTGAGGAGGGTGAGTCAGAGCAAACTAATGAAGGAGGGTGATATTGGAAGTTGCAGGCTTGTCACTGTTGCTGCTGACGTTATTTGAAAGAGACAGAAGGCTACATCTCCAGCCGGTATTAATTAGTGGAGCTCCCTAGGCATTCTATGTAGCTGGGATGGTAAACCCTCATGTCCTGCTTGAGACCAACTCCTGTTTGTATAATTACCTCCTGACAGCCGGCCCTCAGCTGTACAGTTTTTACAAAAAGATAGCATCTCTTCTATTGTACTCGCTGTAATTAGCCTTTCACAAAGAGGATGAGGAAAAGGTGACAGGATGCAATGGGGTCCCCTTCTCTTTCTTAGGGCAGATGGGTGAATTCTTGGGCAGACTGTGGCATTAGAAAGACTTAAGAATGCATGAATATTAAAAGGTGTTCTGAAAGTATTTTTCATATTGTTTTCTGATATGGTCTTCATCACAATAATGACTATGAGGTCATGGACCCTAGAAGTAAAAAATGGTGCTATCCTGACTGTCAACATCTGATGCTGACTGAATTATGTCACCCCCCCACCACTCCCATTCATATTTTGGAGCACTAAAAGCTATGGTTTTTCCAGTGGTCATGTATGGATGTGAGAGTTGGACTATAAAGATAGCTGAGCGCTGAAGAATGGATGCTTTTGAACTGTGGTGTTGGAGAAGACTCTTGAGAGTCCCTTGGACTGCAAGGAGATCCAACCAGTCCATCCTAAAGGAGATCAGTCCTGAATATTCATTGGAAGGACTGATGCTGAAGCTGAAACTCCCAAACTTTGGCCACCTGATGTGAAGAATTGACTCATTTGAAAAGACCCTGATGCTGGGAAAGATTGAAGGCAGGAGGAGGAGACAATGGAGGATGAGATGATTGGATGGCATCACTGACTCAATAGACAAGAGACTGAGTAAGCTCTGGGAGTTGGTGATGGACAAGGAAGCTTGGCGTGCTGCAGTTCATGGGGTTGCAAATAGTCAGACATGACTGAGTGACTAAACTAAACTGAACCCCCAGTGTGACTGTATTTGGAGACAGGCTCTTGAAGGAGGATTAAAGCCCAGTGAGATCATAAGGGTGGATCTGATAGGACTGGGGTCCTGTCAGAAGAAACACAAGGGATGTCTCTCTCCACACGCACAAAGAGGAAAAGCTCCGTGAGGTCACAGTGGCAAGGCAGCTTTTGGCAAGCCAGGAAGAGAGACCTTGCCCCAAACCAAACTCCCAGCACTTGACCTATCCCAGACCTGCTGGCACCCAAGCGCTTGGGACACTGGTCTGTGGCCTGACTGGGGTGAGGTCGAAGCCCCCTCTGTGATCTGTGTGGAGGAGGGAAGAGGATCTCAGCAAGTTCTATCACGCACTTGGTTTTACTGGCATAGCCCTTTGATTGTAAAGGGCTCCGCATCTTAGTCCGTGTTCTTCAGCGCCTCTGTGAGCTTCCCATTGCTGCTGTAACAGATTAGCACACTCTCAGTGGCTTAACACGACACAGATTTATTCTCTTATGGTTTCGAAGGTTAGAAAGTCAAAAATCAGTCTGACTGCTAACGTCAAGGTGGTCACAGGGGTTCCCCCTGGAGGGTCTGAGGGGAAATCTGTTTCCTTGCTTTCTGTGCTTTTGGTAGCTGCCTGCATTCTTTGGTTTGACGTTGTTTCCTCCATCTTCAAAGCACATCACTCCAATCTCTGCTTCCCTCTCCTCTGACCTGGCCAGCATCTGTCTTCTAAGGGCTGCTGTGAATTGCCCTGAGCTCACACAGATAATCAGCCCACCTCATAATTGGATCTCATCTGCTGTTCTTCTTGCCACGTGAGCTAATGTTTGCAGGTTCTAGGACATGGCCATGTATAGAGGAGTGTCAGCCTACACACCGCCCTCCCCAGGGTTCCGTACTCCCAGGCAGAGATCCTTTATGGAGATCACCGCCACAGAGATCAGCTTCCTGTGGGTTTATTACAGCCTTCCTGCCTGGACTGAGTCTCTCTAATATTCAGGTCTTGTGCCACCTCCTCCCGGAAGCCTTCACTCGCTCCTCCAATCCACTTTGATGTCCATACTACTTAAAAAGTGAACTTCATTATTTGGCTCTAATGTGTTAGGCTGCTGCTGCTGCTAAGTCACTTCAGTCATGTCCAACTCTGTTCGACCCCATAGATGGCAGCCCACCAGGCTCCCCCGTCCCTGGGATTCTCCAGGTAAGAACACTGGAGTGGGTTGCCATTTCCTTCTCCAATGCATGAAAGTGAAAAGTGAAAGTGAAGTCGTTCAGTTGTGTCCAACTCTTAGCGACCCCACGGACTGCAGCCTACTAGACTCCTCCATCCATGGGATTCTCCAGGCAAGAGTACTGGAGTGGGGTGCCATTGCCTTCTCCAGTGTTAGGCTGAGTTCAACCCTATTTTGTTTCGCGTGTGTTTGTTTTCTTTCTGCAACTAAACTGTAAGTTTCCTATCTAAGTTTTGTGCATCTCCCCTGCTTTCTTCCCCTCCATTCCTTAAACAATTTCTTTAGCCTCTAGGTCGCCTTCTCAGCTGGACTCACCAATGCCTGCAGGGTCTGTGTCACTCCCCAACTAAGTACCCGAACCCACCATGGACTCTGCTTGTTCGTTCCCCATATTCCATCCTCGGCCTTGGTTGTGGGTCAGTTTCCTGCTCTGGTCCTGTCTGAGATCCTGTTCTGAGAACCTTCCTGAATTGTTGAACCTTCTGTGACTCCACTGCCTTCCAAGACCGGGGTCCTGATCCTTTTGGTTGTCCTTCCTGGGACCTGCGGTTCTGCTGTTGAGTCTCTATCTCCCTGGTGACCAGGCCTCAGGTCTATGCACACAAACACTCCAGACAATACCTGCTTGATAGGAATCTAGGGGCTTGGGCTACAGTCTTGCCTTGAGGCTGAAGCCAGACAATTTACCAGGATTGCAGGAATCACGCTTTTCTCTGTGTACATAGACATCCACTTTGGTATCTTAGGCAGATGTCCTGGCCCCTGGCCCGTGTGATGCTGCATGTATATACATATCTCCTGTGAGCATTAAGCCCTCACCATTTATCCTGTTTCTGGGAGGAAGCAGCCAGACCTCTTAGATATAATGTGGCTCTCTCACACACCTAACACAGACACAGGTGTTCAAAACCAGCACCAACTGATTGGGGGTTTGGTTTTCTCCTCCCTACCCCATATTGGCACCTTGAAGACAAAATGTACTTTGTTAGGCACTCCTTCAGGGCTTCCCTGGTGGCTCAGAGGGTAAAGCATCTGCCCACAATACAGGAGACCTGGGTTCAATCCCTGGATCAGGAGGATCCCCTGGAGAAGGAAATGGCAACCCACTCCAGTACTCTTGCCTGGAAAAGCCCATGGACAGAGAAGCCTGGTAGGCTATAATCCATGGGGTCGCAACCAGTCGGACACGACTGAGCAACTTCACTTTCTTTCACTTTCATTCTGGTATGAGAGTTGTTTATTTTGTTGCTCCTTTTCTAGAAACATTAAGATTAGCCACAGTTGCCTTTTAAAATTCATCATGTAAGAGTTTGCTTCATGAAAGCTCTAGGGATACTTAGGTGAAAAACACTCTCCCCCCTTTAGGAAACCCCTAATCTAATGAGGCACACAGACAAGGACAGCAGAGACGATGACGGGCTCAGCAGGGTCAGCTGCAGAATGCAAGTGTCAAACCTCTCATTAAAAAATCAGAATAAAAGTCCCCATTAACCCTAAAATATAAAGCTTCTTGCCACGCGTGTACTCTCTGCCTTTAGTGTCCTGGCGAATCAGTAAGGGCTGGAAGTAAAGGGACTGTGGGCTGCCTACCTTTCCCTTTTTTCCCCTGTGCTATCACTTCTGGTGTGAGTGGTTGCTAACACAGGGACGCTGAGAAGAGTAGGAAGGAAGATAGGATTCCTTGTTCATTCTTCCTTGTTAGAACATCACTGGCTTCTTCATATCTTCAAAGCAAGTTCTAGCTGGAAAAGAAAGCATGTCCTTTTGGGCTTGTAAATACCACTGCTTACTCAGTAGTAGACGTGCATGCTCGGTTGCTGAGTCATGTCTAGTGACCCCATGGACTGTAGCCCACCAGGCTCCTCTGTCCATGGGATCTTCTAGGCAAGAATACTGGAGAGGGTTGCCATTTCCTTTTCTGGGGGAACTTCCTGACCCAGGGATTGAACCCATGTCTCTGACACCTCCTGCAACGGCAGGCAGATTCTTTACAACTGAGCCACCTAGGAAGTCCCAGAGTTGCCAATGTTTTAGGTGGATGGGGCCGTTTAAAGAATGACACACACACACACTGCATGGGTGTCCTCTGCTCAGGGGTACGTTCCATTCTCCTACAGGACTTCACTTGAAAACACACATTTAAAGATGAAATTATCAGGAATTTCAAAGGGGTCATACCAGAGCATTAGGTAAAGTACAGGGCCCTCCAGAGAGCAGGGTTCTGTGTAACTATACAGCTTGCACGCTCACAGGGCTGGTCTGAATTTCAAAATCCTATGAGAAATCCATGATCAAGACGTATACAGGGCTCCAGAAGAACAACTCAGTAGAAAGGAAGTAAAGAAGAGGACTTTCCAAGAGGGGTTGGCACTGGGGCTGAGGTCTCAAGGATGAGAAAGGTTTACCCAAGTGAACAAAGGAGGAGAAGCACATTATAGCTGAAGAGACGGCAGGTGCAAAGAAGGCGCGAGGCATCATAAAGCCCTGCACATGTGGGGAACTCAGCTGATGATGTGGCTGGAATGCTGGTGGGCGTGAGATCATAAAGGAAGATGAGACTTAAGAAATACCATGAGAATCACATGAAGGAGTTTCAACTCTCTGTAAAGCGATGCAATTATCACTGGAGAAGTATAAGCAGAAAGGTGGCATTAAAGGATTTGTATTTGCAAATTTTCTCTCCGACAGCTACGTGGGTAACGGGTTGAAAAGAGGGAAATGGTACCTAGAGAAGTCAATTGGAGGCCATTGCTGTGCTCTGAGAGGCCAAGACTGTGGAATTCTTTAGTTTTGTTCCTTTAAAATTAAAAAATACACATATTAATTGAAAAAGGCCGACCCATACTAAGGAACAAGAGTTAAAATATTAACTGAAAAATTTACTAAAGCACAAGGCCATTTACAGCAATAACAATTGCAATGGAGTTGGGCTCTTATATCAACGTTGAAGTTGCCCTCTTCAAAGCACAGGACAAATATTTTGACAAATACAGCTTAGATAAATGCTTTTTCTGATTTGGTCTTTATCGTATTCTTCAGTGATCCTTCCGTTGTCATTGTCAAGGATTTACTGCTGAAAAAATTTATGCATGTTTTTGGCTCTGCTACTTTATCTTAAAGCAAGAGCTATGAACAACAAATCCGCCAGGCAGGAGCTGTTGTTCCAACATCATGTGATTATTGTTTAAGTTCTGCTTATTTAACTATGCAAGGAGTTGGAGAACTCAACCAAACCTTGTCTCATCCTGGCTTCCTCATTCTGAGTTGTCTCTGCCCAAGAGCATCGGTTTCCCTGGTGGCTCAGATGGTAAAGAGTCTACCTGCAATGTGACAGACCCAAATTTGATCCCTGGGTCGGAAAGATCCCCTGGAGAAGGAAAGGCAACCCACCCCCTAGTATCCTTGCCTGGAAAATCTCGTGGATGGAGGAGCCTGCCAGGCTACAGTCCATGGGGTCGCAAAGTGTCGGACATGACTGAGCGACTTCATTCTCACTTTCTTTCTAAGAGCAGTGGTTTACTGTTTCTCTACACTTTCTGTCTCTAATCCTTCTCAGGAAAATATCCCCCCATTAAATCTAATTCATCTGAGCTGCATTCTGTTGCCTTTCCAGGTAGCAGCGCATACAGCTAATGATGTGACTGTGTGACGCCTGGGGGTTAGCGGGCAAGGTCACCTGCACCTGCAGGGGCTGCCCTGGGTTCTGGCTGCGCCAGTCCCCACCCTCGGGCGGCCGTTGCCTCGGTGCACCTGCAAACCATTTGCTGCACAGCAGCCTGCCTCAGCACATAAACGGGGACACTCTCTGCAATAAACATTCTTCAGCCCTTTCGAGTGCCCATGTTCACTATATGCTGCTTCTCAAACGTTACTATGCTCATGCAACACCTGGGAGACTCATTAAAGAAGAGCATTCCACAGGTCTGAGACTCTGCATTTCCTACAAACTCCCAGACGACACCAGGTGGGTTCCTGAACCATACGCTATGTAACAAGGAGATAGATAGCTCATTAACTCAGCTTGCTCTGGAAAAATAACAATATTTTGAAAAATTATGTGTGTGTGTTAGTCGCTCAGTCATGTCCGATTCTTTGCGATCCTGTGGACTGTAGCCCATCAGGCTCCTCTGTCCATGGAATTTTCCAGGCAAGAATACTGGAGTGGGTTGCCAAGCCCTTCTCCAGAAGATCTTCCCAATCTGGGGAATTGAACCGGGGTCTCCTGCATTCCAGGCAGATTCTTTACCCTCTGAGCCACCAGGGAAGCCTTGAAAAATTATAAAATTTCTTGATTTTTTAATATTAGTTACTAGAGCAACATCACACACACACACTAGATTAGTTACTAGAATGCCAGAAATAGTATAGGTAAAGTCCAAATTGTAAAGTCAAATTGTAGGTAAAGTCCAACACTCTTATTTGGCTAAACCTGCCTCGGTTCTGTTATACACATCTAATTAGAAACTTCAAATTATTGTTCTTGGTAACACTCTTTTAAAACCCATGTAAAGTGATTATAACTGACAGTTCCTATTATAAGGAACACTTGTCTGGAGTGCAGAGGACTAAATTTGGCTTTCTTGTAATCAAAGAAAGATCCTTGTCAAAGAGAGGTGAGAGCTGGTTATTTAGCAAGACTCTTGTACTAGATTGAACATACTCAAAAAACATAATTATGTTGAAAATTATTATATTCTCATGGTCCTTGATGCAGATAAATTCTGCCATTAAAAGAATCCCTTGACCTAAAACAAAATATCCTTTCCTCCTAAGATTGTGACTAAACCATTTGCTCTAGAAACTGTTCCTGTTTCTTCCCAACTGTCAACAAATGCAGACTCAGATGAAATGTTCTATTTCCAAGTGGAAATAAATTTAATGGCAAATGTAAAAATGACTTTCAGACAAAGTGAAAAGTGGCATTTAATATAAACTCAATGGCTTTATAATTTCTTGAAAGAAGAAATGAATTCCCAAGACTCAAAACATTTTGAAAATGAAAACTTAAACCTCCTAGTTTTACACAAACCAGTTTTCAAATAATAAAAAGCACTGACACGTTATGAGACTGAAAGGAAATATATCTCTATTCAAATTCAAATTGTGGAAAATTGGGAATTTTTACAAAAGTGTTTATTTATATAAGACCCAAACACTTTACTTCAACCTCTTTGAAAAGTTTATGGAACATTTGGCAATTTAGTACATCAATTTTTGTAATATGAGCATTAGATGAATCTAAATTGATTCACAGGGAGTGAATTTAACATTACTTAGAAATCTACTATCTTTAAAGTATTGTAACTGAACTCACTGTTTCCTGAATGAAAAGGTCATTGGAAGGAAGGGTAGTTGAAGTAATAAGCTGGAAAAGCTAGAAAAGAAAACATCTATCTTTACAACAAACAGGGAAGAAAAAAGAATATGTGGGAAGACAACTTGGTGATTCTGGAGGCCTAAAAAATTACTGCTTTCATTTTCAAATAAATTATGAAAGTGAAATGCAGAATTCCATTACTATTTTTATGAGGTCTTCCTTTTATGTTGCTGCTGCTGCTAAGTCGCTTCAGTCGTATCCGACTCTGTGCAACCCCATAGACGGCAGCCCACCAGGCTCCCCCGTCCCTGGGATTCTCCAGGCAAGAACACTGGAGTGGGTTGCCATTTCCTTCTCCAATGCAGGAAAGTGAAAAGTGAAAGTGAAGTCGCTCAGTCGTGTCTGTCTCTTCACGACCCCATGGACTGCAGCCCACCAGGCTCCTCTGTCCAAGTGATATTCCAGGCAAGAGTACTGGAGTGGGGTGCCATTGCCTTCTGCTTCTATGCAGAGCTAAAAAATGGGGGTGGGACTTTCTCCATATGGGGTAACTGTTGATCAATTTCACACCAATCCTTTCTCAGAAAATTGCATTAAGAAATCATGGCACAAAATACTTTGACTATGGATGAGTAGTTTTATAGTCAATAAATTGTAGTACATGGTGTTTCACATTAGAGAAAAGGGCAATCAGATTTCATGCTTCTGAGTGTAAATGGATTACTCTCTTGGGATCTGAATATAAATAATTTTTCTGGCCATTTTACTGCACTTTCATCCAGTTGGTAAAAGCACCTTTTTCCTTATCTGCATTGAAATTATTAGACTTAGACCACTACAGGTATCAAATGGCAAAACCTCCTGAACTGCTATCTTATTTTAATGAAGAAAATATAAATTTAACATAGGTTAGAACATCTAACTTAATTGTATGTACAGGTTTTGGTTAATAAAAGAAATAACAGCATTCTAGAAGCTATTGCTTCCTCTGAAGTGACTACAGTTTAGGTAATTACACCCAGGTGGTGGCTGGATTGTGGAACAAAAGTCTGAACAGCTAGAGTTTCAATAAGGACAAGAAAGCTGAAGTACACCTGTGATAAGCACTGTGCTATGTATTCTACATTAAATACCACAAGAAAGATTATATGTAAGAAAGACTACTTTCCATGAGAACTGAAGCTTTTCCGAAACAGCTAAGCAAATCTTCCAGAATATTCCTTATTTAAATACCATATGTTACTAGAAACAAAGAATACCCTCACCTTAGGGGTATCAGGAATTGATCTTCAGTGTTTCTCCATCAACAGTTTCCTCCTGATTGATCACGAACTATTTCTTGAAGATGAAATCTCTTTGAACATGTCCACAGAGCTGAAATTGTCAGTAGATTTGCCATGTATCATGATTCATTAAGCTCAACATTCTTATTACTCATTTTCTACCCACTTTTCTGCTTAAAATACAGATGCATTTAACAAGTCAAAGAAACAGCCATTTTGTTCTGTGCCCAAACTATTCTCTACTCACAAAGAGGACACTCAAAATATTTACCAACTTATATGTGCAGCAGCCAATCCAGAAATAATATTTCTAACAGTTTCTTCTTATACTTACCAGCATGACTATCCTTTCACTAGTCAGAAGTCTTCATCAGTCTCCCCAGCCAACCACTTGCAATCCTAGGTCTTTACCCTTTGAAAGACAAAATGCATTATTATGTTGTTGCAACTCTAGGCACCTGCAATAGACCTTCTGTGCTACAGAGACAATGGCCCTGGCAGCTATAATGGGTTGCTATTAAATATAGGTTAATTTTGCTTTCTATACAAAGAGCTGCTTTACTAGCTGATGTGGTGAATTGAAAATGAGGGTCTTATTTTCTGAAAGCAAAACTCTATTGCTTAAATAACCACAGCAATTATAGAAACAAATAACACTCTATGTTCAGTAATAGCTGAGGCAGCTTGACACAGTGAAAAGATCATAGGCTTTAAACTCTAATAAATCTGGGCTTGTAGGCAGCTTTCCTACCTCAGTGATCTTGAGCGTGTTCTGTAATATGGAGATAAAAATACCTTAGGGTGTTTTGCTTGAGACTTACATGGTATACATAACGTATAGAGAGGGCTTAACACAGTGACTGGCTAACACCGTAGGTGCCTGGCCAGTTGGAGCTCTTATTATTCCTCTTATCCTCTTCCCTTTCTGAATTAACCCCTGATTAATTCCTACTAGGTAGGCATGCTTTTAGTCCCTCTGCAGATTTTTATGGGACACTTGGAAGATGGGCCAGCCCTCTGAAAGTCCTAATTGTCTCTTAACTTTTAGATCCTCTATCAGAAACAGAATGCTGAGTGGAATTCATCATAGAACTGATGGATTGTGGTAATCCTTCCATTTTATACACATTTTGCTTTTCTATAGCTCCAAACTCTAAGCCCTCACCCCTCAACCACCTTGTTATATATGATATTAAGACAAAGGCTCTGAGCGATTTCAGCAGACGAGATCTGGCAGGACAGAAGGAGGAGAAGCAGCCTGGAATCCATACACAGGAATTTGGGCATTATTCTACAGTTTATAGGAAGTGAATTAAGAGGCTTAAGCTATGGAGTAATCGGGGTTATTCTGTGCAGACAGGATGAATTGATGGTAGGAAAACCGGTGGTAGGGAAATCAATCGGGTATAATTTAAATGGGACATAAGAACCTAATCCAGTGGAAATGAAGACAGATAGGGGCTGAAGAGTTGAGATAATATATAATGTAAATAGCAATAAAAACAATTGAATATAATGGAGTCTAGAAGACATCCAGTATAAAATAATTGCTTCTTCTGTAGCACCGGTATTAGTGGGCTAGGGCTACCGTAGCAACATACTACCGACTGGGTGGATTAGACACCAGAAATTTATTATCTGGTCCCATCACTTCATGGGAAATAGATGGGGAAACAGTGGAAACAGGGTCAGACTTTATATTTTTGGGCTCCAAAGTCACTGCAGATGGTGACTGCAGCCATGAAATTAAAAGACGCTTACTCCTTGGAAGGAAAGTTATGACCAACTTAGATAGCATATTGAAAAGCAGAGATATTACTTTGCCAACAAAGGTCCATCTAGCCAAGGCTATGGTTTTTCCAGTGGTCATGTATGGATGTGAGAGTTTTCTTCAGTTGTGAAGAAAGCTGAGCACTGAAGAATTGATGCTTTTGAGCTGTGGTATTGGAGAAGACTCTTGAGAGTCCCTTGGACTGCAAGGAGATCCAACCAGTCCATCCTAAAGGCGATCAGTCCGGGGTGTTCACTGGAAGGGCTGATGCTGAAGCTGAAACTGCAGTACTTTGGCCACCTCATGTGAAGAGTTGACTCATTGGAAAGGACCCTGATGCTGGGAGGGATTGGGGGCAGGAGGAGAAGGGGACAACGGAGGATGAGATGGCTGGATGGCATCACCGACTTGATGGACATGAGTTTGAGTGAACTCCGGGAGTTGGTAATGGACAGGGACGCCTGGCGTGCTGTGATTCATGGGGTCGCAAAGAGTCAGACGTGACTGAGAGACTGAACTGAACTGAACTGAACTGAACAGTTCTAGAGATTAGGGGTCCAACACCAAGGTATCAGTCGGCTTAGTTTCATTCTCAGGCTGCTTTCCTTGGCTTGCATATGGCCACATCTTCTGCTGTGTCCTTCCACAGCTGTCCCTTGATCTGTGCTGTGTCCTGATCTCTTGTAAGAACACCAGTCATACAGGAATCGGGCCTACCCTAATAGCCCCCTTTACGTTATACCTCTTTAAAGGCCTATCTCCACATACAGTTATATTCTAAGGTACTAGAAGTTGGGGTTTCAACATATCAGTTAGGAGGGACACAATTCATCCTGTAACACACATCTTATGTATTAATCGCACTTAACCATGACAGTGCGTGCATACATCGGTACTGGTTACTAAGCGACTGCCTCTCAGTTCCAAACCTGCCTGTGAGGCTGGAGCTGGGGACTCCGCCATTTTCTGCTTTGTCATCTGGTTGCTACTGAGGCTCTGCCAATAGAGGGCGCTCAAGAGAAATGACAAGGCTTGATAAGGGAGCAGGAATCTGGGCTCCTCCTCCAAATTTCCGGGTTAATGATCCCAGATTCTGCCCTGTGTTTCTCTGGTCCTAGCGGTGAAAGCTGCTTCCTACACTGAGTTTCTCTGCATTAACTCCATGTGTCCCCGTTTGCCTTTTCAGTCCTCCAGTGCCTTTCAACCAATTTCCTATATAACATTTTGTCTGTTAAAGTAACTGAGGTTATTTTGTTTTGTTTTCCCAACTGAAGAAACATCTTCCTTTTGTGAAATTCTTCCCTCCTCTGCTTCATGCAGTGAAGGGGTTACCAACTGTCTTATATTTACACAAAAATTAATATCAGAGGAGTGAAGAATGGCCAACATTAGTTATCATCTAGGGGGCATCAGAATTCCATACCTATGAAAAATAATGAGCAGAAAAAACCCAGCAACCTGTTATTAACTTTAACAGCTCTGTCTTGCAACTATGACAGAAGGCACACCATAGAAGAAAGAGTACTGTTTCTCAGTCACTAAGTCGTGTCCAACTCTGTGCGACTCCATGTACTGCAACATACCAGGCTCCTCTGTCCTCCACTATCTTCCCAAGTTTGGTCAACCCCTTCATGGATCACAGCCTCATCATGGTGAAGATGCTTGTGTAACTCAGTGAAGCTATGAGCCATGCCATGCAGGCCACCCAAGATGGACAGGTCATAGTGAAGAATTCTGACAAAACATGGTCCACTGGAGAAGGAAATGGCAACCCACTCCAGTATTCTTGCCTGGAGAACTCCATGGGCAGTATGAAAGAGTACTAGATTTACCTTAAAAGACCTCATTTCTATCTGCTCTCTTCTACCTTCATCACTTGCTGTTTGGTGTCTTCTCAGAACAATGGTTTCTAATCACAAAGTTTTATTGAGGAATAAAATAATAAATGCAAAAGTCTTATGACAATTCTGTAGCATAAATGATTGCACACAGAGTGCCTCTTAGCCTTCCCCTTTATTCTTCTCCTTGGTATCCATAGTTCTCATAGTATTTAAATTTGGGCAAAAGAATGTATAAAACAATAGTGGCATTAATATATGTGGAATGCTTATCCCACGCTAGATACCATGCTAAATACTTTCTGGATATTGTTTCCTTCACAAGAACCCTGTGGTGACAGTACTAATATTATCCCCAGATTTTGCTGAAAGGGAAACAGCAGCACTTAGAGAAGGTGCGCGTGTTACACTGAACCGTAAAGATGGTGGAACTAGAATCTGAACCAAAACACTCAAACTCTAGGTCTGTGTTGGAAAGTTTCCTAGCTCACTTAATTTCTCAAAATACATTTGCAATAGAAAAAGAACTGTTTCAAGAGGAATGCCTTTCTTTCAAATAGAAAGTGTCGTGCAAGTCATTTACCAACATTTAACTTAACTCCAACTCCCAGTAACAACTCCCTCCCCCGCCCCAAATGACAGTATAAAATAAGAATGAGGGAAGAAGGATGATCAGATACTGAAAAGAACAAAACAGATGTTCTCAAGTGGGATAAAGAGCTTTTATATTTTAAGGTGGGGTGTTCTGAAGGAAGTAAGGACCATTTAAAGATTTGAGGACTAAGGACTTCCTGGTGGTCCAGTGGTTAAGAATCTGCCTTGTAATGCAGGGGCCATGGGTTCCATCCCTGGGAGGGGAACTAAGATCTCACATGCTGCAGAGTAACTAAGTCTGAGCCACAACTGGTGAGCCTGCAACTCCAGAGCCCTTGTACCCCAAGTACTGAAATCCCTGTGCCAGAACTTGTGCATCATAACTAGAGAGCCTGTGCACCACAATGAAAGATCCTGCATGACACAATGAAGATCTTACGGGCTGTAGCCAAGACCCAGTGCAGCCAAATGAATAAATAAATAAGTAAATGAAAGATTTGAGAATTATGTGAAGAAATCACTCTAACAGAAATGTTTCGAGCTTCACTTACCCTACCTTTACTTTCCTGTTTTCCCTTGCTTGTGTTTTGGGGCAGGGATTATCAAGAGTTTTAGCAGTGAAATTTCCTATCTTCCAAATTATACTGAATCATAAAATAAACAATAGAATTTTAATACACAACATTATTTTATGCTTTGACATTCATGATACTTGTTAAACAGCCAATCAGTGAGAATGTATATTCATATTTTGATGGTTTCCAGTGTGTTAAAATTGGATATGTATCACATTTGAATATGTTTGCTAGCTAGTTTTTAATTACAGTCTTAAAAATAACTATTTGAACATATTTCAAACACTCGCAATGAATGCTTGCTGGGCCCCCGAAGCACCTCTGAGGAAGTATCACAGATTGCAAATCACTGATGGAGGGAAATGCAGGCGTCCGGCTGCTCACCCCCATCCAGTACACAAGGAGATGGCTTTCTCTGCTTCCTGAGTACATTTATGCTGGCCCACGCTCCTGGCAAAGGAGCAGGCATCGGGCTCCATCCATCTTAGACACACAGAGTCACTTATCCATATGCTCAGGGTGTTTAATGCTGTGTCCCTGCACAGTCACAAATTAGTCACTTTCTGCTAGTGACTATGAATATAAAAGAGGCATTTTTTGAAATATGGATCTTATTTCAACAATTAGGCATAGAGAACCAATAACCATTTGTTCTTCATTTATTATATATCTAAATGAAATAGCTTCAGTTTGTGGCCTGCATACATGCTAATGAAAATATTTCACCCCTTATGACTGCTCCCAAAGTCCCAATTCTAAAATAAGGAGAGTAGATAAAAATAGGGTAGAAAACTTGCCTTCCTTCCTTTCTCTCATTGAGGCCACTGTGCTGAATTTATAGAATTATAGAATTTCTGAGTCAGAAGAAAACTAAGAAATCACACAGACTAATATGTTTAGAATTCTCTAAAAGAATACCCCAGAAAGAATTTCTAACAGCCTTTGATGGAACATTCTAGTATGAGGAGCTTACTACCTCATTATTCCACCCTTGCAAGGCAAGTATTTATGTAAAGTTCTCCCTTCGATTGCATATGCCACTGTTTAGCCAATCACTAGTTGATGGACATTCAGGTTGTTTCCAAGCTCTTTTCACAAAAGTGTTATAGTAAACTTATTGATGAGTATCTTCCTAATTCTAGGTTTATTTCATTAGTGAAGACTCTCACAATTGGAATTGATGAGACAAAGTATATGTGTACATTTTTTATTTTAACAGATAATGCTGGATTACTTTTCAAAAAAATTGTGGTAATTCATATTCTACCAAAGATGCCTATTTCCCATTGGATTTTTATCAAGTTTTTAAACTTTTGCCTGTCCACCAACTGAGTTTTTATTATTATCTGTGTTTGGTCTTCTGTGATTTTTTAAAAAAATTTTTGTATTGTCATTGTAGAATTGTTTGTCAGTTTGTCTATGGATGGTTTATATTATCAATTTGAAAGAGCTCTTACTTGATTAAAGGTTTATCTTTCTACTGATACTCATGGAACTTAGTGTCTAACTTCTTTTTCTGTCATTGAAATATGTTTATAAAATACATACAAGGAAAGGAAATAAAATAAATCTCCTTTAGAATCACGCCAATCAGAGATGACCATCATTTCCAATTTGATCTACTTTCTTTTTTAGTGTCTAACTTCTAACTATCCAGCCTTATGTTCTCGGAGCAAATTCATTACTCAAAGATTCTCTAAAGATGTGGTGATTGCTCATAAATGAATATCTCACCCTAGAAGTGATCTGTATGGTATAGGGCTTTGCTCCTCAAAGTGTGGTTCCCTGATCAACAGAACTAGCATCATCTGGAGATTTTTTGACTACAGAATCTCCTGCCTCATGCAGTGTCTAATAAATCAGAATCTTCTGCTGTACAGGATATCCAAGTAATCTGCATGCACATTAAAATTTGAGAAGCACCATGATAGAGCATGAAGGATCTTTAGCTTTTGCCCCAGTTCCAAAATTTGTATTAAAATTATCATAGCTTTTTAGGTCACAGTAACTAAATCTTTTATTCTGGTTATCAAATAAAACTGTTAATAAATTGCTTCCTGACCTGTATTCACTTAGTAGTATTTTGTACCTAAATATATGATTTTACATTTATTCTCATTAAGTTTTATTATATTCATGTAAAATCATAATTCTGATTTATGATACACTTGTTGAATACTGAATCTGCATTTTAATACAGAGGCTCTCATTACTCAGTTTTTGGGGAAATTAATCTAAAATCTTTAGTAAATAGGTGTGGTAAGACTCCAGATAAGTCCCTTTATGTTTTCCTTTGTCTTAGTGAAAGTGAAAGTGGCTCAGTCGTGTCCGACTCTTTGTGATCCCATGGTCTACACAGTCCATGGAATTCTCCAGGTCAGAATACTGGAGTGGGAGCCATTCCCTACTCCAGAGGATCTTCCCAATCCAGGGATCGAACCCAGGTCTCCCGCATTGCAGGTGGATTCTTTACTAACTGAGCTACCAAGGAAGCCCATTCCTTTGTCTTATGGACACATTAGATCCAGTTAAGATGAATCTTAAGACAGGCTTAAGAGAAAAGAGAAGGAAGGCCATGTTCATAATATAAACATTTAACTGAAGATATTTATCCATGTGTTGGGACTTGACTGACTTTGTTATTGGTTTTTCCCCAAACAATAACCTGTTTGACCACTCATCCTCACAAGCTGCTTCTATGACAGATCCAGGCGCCAAGTCACAGAAGAAATTTGGGGATCATGTGGCTGCTTCAAAGCAGCAATGGCTAGGAACCACGAGTGCAAAAATGACTCTGGTCCCCGGAATGATGAAGTTTTTAAACACAGATAGGAGACATTTGAGAACCAATGACAACTCCTCTTTTAAAAATATACACAAACTCTGGTCTGGACAGAATGGTGGAGACCTCTTTCTCCTTGCTCATTCCTCTAAATATTAACTACACTGGAAATAACTCAAGAGGCAGCCAGAGGAGACCCTGATGGGTGATAAGAAGGGAAACTTGTTTGGGACCCCAGACAGACAAAACAGCACAATGGCAAGGCATTTTGCAGGTCCTACCCAACAGAAGAAGGTGATTCAAACTTGGCGTTTCCCTGGCCCCCAATCTAGCAATAGATGGCAGCCCAAGTGGACTCATTCCTCCTCTGGGTTGAAAGGGAGCTCCTCTGAAAACATCCTTCTGAAATCAGCCTGACATGTTGGGCAAGGGGAACAGAACTAGAGACCCTCCGAATAATACATGGCCAAGAAGATCTCTCAGTTGCTGTCAGGCTAGGGACTACCTTTCCAGTCCCCCCAAGTACCAAAGCTAGTGGGAGAAACAGGCAAAAGGGACCCATTACAACATGTGACTTGGCTGCAAAGCCTCTCTGATCCCATATACTCTGCCCAGGGTCATCGTGGAGCTTGGGGTGGGGGGTTACCATGAAGGGGACCCTATCACAACAAGTGCCAGACTAAGATGCCTCTCTACCTCCTCTTGAAAGAGACTCCCCTTCTTCACTGGGACAATTATCAAAATCAGGAAGGAAATAGCAGATATCACTACAAATCCTGCAATTATCAAAAAGATAATAATGGCCTAAATCAAATCCCTTACAGTGGAAATGACAAATAGATTCAAGGGATAAGATCTGATACACAGAGTGCCTGAAGAACTATGGACGGAGGTTTGTGACATTGTACAAGAGGCAGTGCTCAAGCCCATCTCCAAGAAAAAGAAATGCAAAAAGGCAAAAATGGTTGTCTGATGAGGCCTTACTAATAGCTGAGAAAAGAAGTGAAAGGCAAAGGAGAAAAGGAAAGATATACCCATCTGAAAGCAGAGTTCCAAAGAATACCAAGGAGAGATAAGAAAGCCTTCTTCAGTGATCAGTGAAAAGAAATAGAGGGAAAAAACAGAATGGGAAAGACTAGAGATCTCTTCAAGAAAATTAGAGATACCAAGGGGACATTTCATGCAAAGATGGGCTTGATAAAGGACAGAAATGGTAGGGACCTAACAGAAGCAGAAGATATTAAGAAGAGGTGGCAAGAATACAAAGAAGAACTATACAAAAAAGATCATCATGACCCAGATAAGCAAGACGGTGTGATCACTCACCTAGAGGCAGATATCCTGGAATCTGAAGTCAAGTGGGCCTTAGAAAGCATCACTACAAACAAAGCTAGTGGAGGTGACAGAATTCCAGTTGAGCTATTCCAAATCTTAAAGATGATGCTGTGAAAGTGCTGCTTTCAATATGTCACTAAATCTGGATAACTCAGGAGTGGCCACAGGACTGGAAAAGGTCAGTTTTCATTCCAATCTCAAAGAAAGGCAGTGCCAAAGAGTGCTCAAACTACTGCACAATTGCACTCATCTCACACACTAGCAAAGTAATGCTCAAAATTCTCCAGGCCAAGCTTCAACAGTGCATGAACCATGAACTTCTAGATGTTCAAATTGGATTTAGAAAAGGCAGAGGAACCAGAGATCAAATTGCCAACATACACTGGATCATCAAAAAAGCAAGAGAGTTCCAGAAAAACATCTACTTTTGCTTTATTGACTATGCCAAAGCCTTTGACTGTGTGGATCACAACAAACTGTGGAAAATTCTTGAAGAGATGGGAATACCAGACCACCTGAACTGCTGCCTGAGAAATCTGTATGCAGGTCAAGAAGCAATAGTTGGAACTGGACATGGAACAACAGACTGGTTCCAAATAGGGAAAGAAGTACATCAAGGCTGTATATTGTCACCCTGCATATTTAACTTATATGCAGAGTACATCATGAGAAATGCTGGGTTGAATCAAGCACAAGCTGGAATCGAGATTGTCGGGATAAATATCAATAACCTCAGATATGCAGATGACACCATCCTTATGGCAGAAAGTGAAGAAGAACTAAAGAACCTCTTGATGAAAGTGAAAGAGGAGAGTGGAAAAGTTGGCTTAAAACTCAACATCCAAAAAACAAAGATCATTGCATCTGATTCCATCACGTCATGGCAAATAGATGGGGAAACAATGAAAACAGTGGCCGACTTTATTTTTTTGGCCTACAAAATCACTGCAGATGGTGACTGCAGCCATGAAATTAAAAGACACTTGCTCCTTGGAAGAAAAACTATGACCAACTTAGACAGCATATTAAAAAGCAGAGACATTACTTTACCAATAAAGGTCCATTTGGTTAAAACTATGGTTTTTCCAGTAGGCATGTATGGAAGTGAGAGTTGGACTATAAATAAAGCTGAGCACTGAAGAATTGATGCTTTTGAACTGTGGTGTTGGAGAAGACTCCTGAGAGTCCATTGGACTGCAAGGAGATCCAACCAGTCAATCCTAAAGGAAATCAGTCCTGAATATTCATTGGAAGAATTGATGCTGAAGCTGAAACTCCAATACTTTGGCCACCTGATGTGAAGAGCTGACTCATTTGAAAAGACCCTGATGCTAGGAAAGATTAAAGGTGGGAGGAGAAGGGGACAACAGAGGATGAGATGGTTGAATGGCATCACCAATGTGATGGACATGAGTTTGAGTAGGCTCCAGGAGTTGGTGATGGACAGGGAAGCCTGGTGTGCTGCAGTCCCTGGGGTTGCAGAGTCGGGCACGACTAAGCAACTGAACTGAACCATAAGCTACTTTATGATCTATGATCATGTTTGATAACTAAGAATAAATTAATCAATTACTTGAAAAACCTCAAACTACCAAAAGTCAACCAAGATGAAAAAGATGATCCAAATAGTCCTCATAATATTTTTAAAATTAAATTCATAAAGAAGAAGTTTATGAAAAATAAATCTCCAGACTCAGATGGTTTAACTGGAAAATTCTACCAAACACTTAAAGAAGATTTAGCACGAATTTTACACAAGCTTTTTTTTTTTTTTTTTTTTTTCAGAAAATAGAAGAGGGAATACTTTCCAAGTCATTTTATCAGTCCATTATTACCTTGATAACAACCAGACAGATATAGTACACAGAAGAAACTACAGATCAATATTTCTCATGAATTTAGTTTTTTAAAAAAGAAATCCTCTAGCAAATCAAATATGAACATGATTTAAAAGAATTATACCATGATCAAGTAGATTTATTCCAGGCAAACAAGACCAATTGATCATTCCAAAATCAACCAGTGTAATTCATCATATCAACAAAGTTGTTTAAAAATCAAGAAAAATCATATAGTTGTGTCAGTTGACATAGAAAAAACATTTAATAAAATCTAACATCCATTCATGATAAAACCTTTCAGTAAGTTAAGGAACTGTCTCACCTTGATAAACACAAAATCCTACAACTGACATCATACCTCATGGTGCAGAACTGAGCACTTTTCTTCTAAAATGAGGAACAAGGAAAGGACATCTACTCTCAGCACTCTATTCAACATAGTACTGGGACTTCTAGCCACTAAAGTAAGTTAAAGGAAAGAATAAAGACATATACAGACTCAAAATGACAAAATGAAATAATTTCTGTTAGCAGATGACATGACTGTCTACATGCAAAATCCTAAGAAATGAATAAAAAACAATCCTAGAATTAGTGAGTTAAAGTCATAGCATATAAGATCAACACACAGAGATCAATCTCATTTTCATATTCTAATAATATATGTGAAACTGCAATTAAGTTGAAAATACATCAGTATACACTTAACAAAATACATGTAGCATCTGTATGCTGAAAATTAATAAATGCTGATGAAAGAAATAAAAAAGGACTCAAATAAATGAAAGCATATACCCTTCATTTGGAAGACTCAACAAAGTGAAGTTTGCAATTCTCCTCAAAGTAGTCTATAGGTTTAATTTGATTCCTATCCAGACCCAAGCAAAATTATTTGTTATTTGTTTTATGACATAGACAAACTTATTCTGTCATTTATTTGAAAAGCATAAGCAGAGAGATACATAAATCAGTAGAACATAATAGAGAACCTAGAGATAGACCCACACAAATATGCTGACCTAGTTTTTGACAAAGGTGCAAAAATAAATTTATGGAGGAAACTAGCCTTTTCAACAAGTGATGCCAGCCAGAGCAACTGGTGTATAGGCAAAAGGATGAATCTTGATCTAAACTCCATAACTTGTATAAAAATTAACCAGAAATGGATCATTGACAGAAATGTAATAAAACCATTAGAAAAACAAGAAGGAGAATATTTGGGGAATCTAGGGCTAAACAAAGAGTTCTTAGACTCAACATCTCAGAAAGTATAATCTGTAAAAGGAAGATTTGATACAATGGACCATGTTGAAATGAAAACTATTGCTATGCGAAAACCTTTCTTAAAAAGATGAAAAGAGAAGCTATACAACAGAAGAAAATATTTGCAAACCATATATTCAATATATGACTAGTACCTAAAGATAATCACGATGGTGTGATCACTCACTTAGAGCCAGACATCCTGGAATGTAAAGTCAAGTGGGCCTTAGACAGCATCACTACAAACAAAGCCAGTGGAGGTGATGGAATTCCAGTTGAGCTATTTCAAATCCTGAAAGATGATGCTGTGAAGATGCTACATTCAATATGCCAACAAGTTTGGAAAACTCAGCAGTGGCCACAGGACTGGAAAAGGTCAGTTTTCATTCCAATCCCAAAGAAAGGCAATGCCAAAGAATGCTCAAACTACCGCACAATTGCACTCATCTCACACGCTAGTAAAGTAATGCTCAAAATTGTCCAAGCCAGGCTTCAGCAATACGTGAACTGTGAACTTCCAGATGTTCAAGCTGGTTTTAGAAAAGGCAGAGGAACCAGAGATCAAATTGCCAACATCCTCTGGATCTTCAAAACAGCAAGAGTTCCAGAAAAACATTTATTTCTGCTTTATTGACTGTGCCAAAGCCTTTGACTGTGTGGATCACAACAAACTGTGGAAAATTCTTGAAGAGATGGGAATACCAGACCACCTGAACTGCTGCCTGAGAAATCTGTATGCAGGTCAAGAAGCAATAGTTGGAACTGGACATGGAACAACAGACTGGTTCCAAATAGGGAAAGAAGTACATCAAGGCTGTATATTGTCACCCTGCTTATTTAACTTATATGCAGAGTACATTATGAGAAATGCTGGGCTGGAAGAAGGACAAGCTGGAATCAAGATTGCCAGGAGAAATATCAATAACCTCAGATATGCAGATGACACCACCCTTATGGCAGAAAGTGAAGAGGAACTAAAAAGCCTCTTGATGAAAGTGAAAGAGGAGAGTGAAAAAGTTGGTTTAAAGCTCAACAGTCAGAAAACGAAGATCATGGCATCTGGTCCCATCACTTCATGGGAAATAGATGGGGAAACAGTGGAAACAGTGTCAGACTTTATTTTTTGGGGCTCCAAAATCACTGCAGGTGGTAATTGCAGCCATGAAGACGCTTACTCCTTGGAAGGAAAGTTATGACCAACCTAGATAGCATATTGAAAAGCAGAGACATTACTTTGCCAACAAAGGTCTGTCTAGTCAAGGCTATAGTTTTTCCAGTGGTCGTGTATGGATGTGAGAGTTGGACTGTGAAGAAGGCTGAGTGCCGAAGAATTGATGCTTTTGAACTGTGGTGTTGGAGAGGACTCTTGAGAGTCCCATGGACTGCAAGGAGATCCAACCAGTCCATTCTGAAGGAGATCAGCCCTGGGATTTCTTTGGAAGGAATGATGCTAAAGCTGAAACTCCAGTACTTTGGCCACCTCATGCGAAGAGTTGACTCATTGGAAAAGACTCTGATGCTGGGAGGGATTGGGGCAGGAGGAGAAGGGGATGACAGAGGATGAGATGGCTGGATGGCATCACCGACTCGATGCACATGAGTTTGAGTGAACTCCGGGAGTTGGTGATGGACAGGGAGGCCTGGCGTGCTGGGATTCATGGGGTCGCAAAGAGTCGGACATGACTGAGCGACTGAACTGAACTGAACTGAGTACCTAAAATATATAAAGCATTATCAAAACCCAACAGGACAAAACCAATCAATCCAATTAGAGATGGGAAAACATATGAGGGTTTGGATAACAAGTTTGGATATTTATAATGGAATATCATTCAGCAATCAAATCACTTTTAATTAAATACTAAAGCATAGATCATAGGAAAATCTCAAAAACATCATACTGATCAAGAGAAAAGAGTACAAGTTTTTACTCGAGAACAGATAGAACTAACCTATTACATGGCCCCAGAAGTGGCTGTCTGAGGCGGCAGTGGGGGGTTACGGTGAAGGGGCACAAAGGAACCTTCTAAACCACTGCCACTATTTTCTGTCTCGTTTGCAGTGAAGGTTACACGGGTGTGCACATCTGTTGGTGTTCATCAGACTGTACATTTTTGATTTGTGCTTGACATTTCTTATAAATTTACTTCATTAAAAAGCACAAAAAGACAAAATAAAAAGAAGAAAAAAACAGTCTTAAGGTTACTGAAGATGTTTTACTGAAGAAGAACCTTACTTAAGGTTATTGAAGTTTAAATTTCTCATCTTCCGGGGACTCCCATAAAGATCTGATAGAAAACCATCTGGCTCTTACCCAGTTGAGTCATCACACCCAGTGTACAGTCCAAGGGCATAAAGCATAAAAGACAAAAAAAAAAAAAAAAAAAAAAAAACCAAAAAAACCCCAAAACAACCTCTCTGTAATGGGGTAGACTCAGCAACCACAAGAGTCACCTACCTCCTTGTCCTTCAGTATCACTGTTCCTGTCCTTCTCCCCAGTTAGTCACCAAGTAACCTGTTCCTGTGACCACTCAATACCCTGCCTGGCTTGTTTCTATTGCATCCTGAACACACTTGTTATTCATTTGACCTTTCTTCCTGCTGTTTTACCAAGTCCCGCCAGGCTGTACATAATGCTGTGAGCCATATCCTCCAGGGCTGCAGACAGTTGGTAGACAAATACAGACTCCCTTCAGCTCTGGCAGGCTCACAGCTGCTCTGCTGGCTGGCAAATAACTGAAGCAAGAGGAAGCCTGTCCAAGGTGCAGAGACCAGCAGCAAGCAAGCTTTATTTTCAGCCAAGGGAACTATGCAAGTCTTGTTTTCATGTCCAAGTCAGATGTAGTTAGAGGGGATCGGGAAAGGGAGACCAAGAGATCCCAAGATTCAAAGGTATTACTGAATGGTTTCTCTAAAAAACCAAAGGTACTACTGAATGGTTTCTCTAAAAAAACCCTCTCCAGGGTTGCAGCTTTGAAGCATATTAAACTACCCAGCTTACAGCTTTTCTACAAAGTAATGTGTCATAGAAATAGCACAAGTTATATAATCAGAAAGAATCAGCTTCAAATTCTTTATCTGTAACTTACTGCATGCATATTTCTGGGGCAAATTCTTTAACTCCTCTGAGCCTCAGTTTCCATACCTGTTAACTCTAGAAAGCAATACTTAGGTGACAGGGTTGGGATCAGATTCAAGTGTTTAATAGTTATAAAGCTATCACTGCTGGAACATGGTAGATGTCCATTCATGTATGAACTAATTCACTAATTCCATTCAACAATTCATTTACTAATTAATCCTATATTTATATATTCAATAAAAACAGCACCTTGAACATGTTAGGCACAATTTTAGGATACCTCAGTGAGCACAGCAAAGCTCCTGCCCTCAAGGAATTATATTCCATTTGGAGAGATAGGCAATGAACAGGTAAGTGAATAAGCACATACTATAATAAGCATGTAATATAAGAGGTATAAAGGAAAGTAAAGCAGGGTTGGGGTATAGAAAGTGGTGCAGGACGCTATTTCTGATCAAAAACCCCCTCTGTGGAGATCACAGTGAAAGAGAAGCCAGACTGGCATGAAGGAGCAATGAACTGAAACTCTGTGACTCCTTTCCCCCTGGAATGGTTATTGATATCAGAAGACTTATGAAGCATACTGACTCCATTCAATGGTCTGTTCAGGCAATTATAACCATTCCCGGGTGAATCAACCTAGATCAAAACTCAGCATGTTTCTTTATCAACTTAATTCTCCTATAAGCCCCATCAATAACTATATGGAATAGTCTCAAAATTCATAGCACTGATAGGTCAAATAAATCAACAACAACAAAAAGATGACCAGAGACTACCTGTGTGAAGAAGAGAAATCAGCTTCCACTCTTTTTCTGATCAAAGTGAAGAGGTATTAATGAGAAAGAGAGCTAAGCCTCCTGAGATGTTTTTAAAGTCACAAATGACGGAGTAGCTTCTTTACATGTCCTCTCTGCGCCCTCCCCCGCCTCCCAGCTGCAGTATTGAGCCCTGCAAAACATGGAGCCAGAATGAGGTCCAGCTTTTAATATTTTATCTATAGCTCTGAACTTGGACCTGTTACAAAGGACAGCTTTGGCTTCTGAGACCACTCCTCAGGGTTTACCATTCAAAATCAGAGGCTAAGACACTCCAGCAGTTTGACAGAATTAAGCTCTGCTGGCTAACCTCTGCTTCTCCGAACATGAACTCACCCAATGTGGCATCATTACGCAGAAAGGCCCTAAATTCATAACACCATTCAGAGTTCTGGGGATCACCATATCCTGCTAACCAAAAGTTGGGAGCCATTGACACTGAATTTTTTGGTTCCTGACAGTGTTGGCCTAAGGATCATCTAAGTTCACCCCTCCATTTAACCGAGTTATTCTGTCTACAAATCGGATAAACTTGGGTCATCGTGTGGTCAATTTCAGCATTGTATGGCATTCAAAAGAAATATCAGTTTAACATTCTCCCCAAAGTTGTGGAAATGGCTGTAAATCTTTACTAAATTTGCCTAAAGAAATGCTAAAGGGGTAACTCATGGGAGGGCACACTGCACATGCCCTAAGCATCCTCTTTACCTTCATCGTATTTTCACTACAACAGTACAGAACATTCATTATGGAAGGATTTCCCCTGATATCTCTCTATTATCTATCTATCTATTTTCTATCCCTTCTCCAGCTCTACCTTTTTAAGCTTTTCTCCTTTACTCCCTCTGTTTTTCATCTTTATAATCAGTTGTCCTTATGTGAGTTTCAGATCCATTCTAATGTGAACTAACTTAGCTTTCCCCCGGTCCTTCCAATTCAGCCACTGTTCTCATTTCCCTGATCTCTACAGAAATAATCTAGACCACAGCTCCACGATTGGTGAAGAAAAGTTCCTTCTTTCCCAGCTAGCATGATGGGGAAACAGTTGTGAATACATAAATGCCATTATTTTTATTGGTCTCAAAAGTCATTTCATAAATATTTTTGAGGGCCTCCTCGGTTGGTACGTGTTCACTGTGGTAAACAAGTCACAAGCATTTTTTTTTCCCCCAAGGATCCTAAGGCTCTCACAGTCTGTGGAGGTAGACAAACAGGTCTATAAATGTGCTTCTCGACTGCAGTGCTGTTCAACATTCACAAGTGAGCTACCGATTTTAGATCAAGCTATAAATTTATTTTTGTTATAGCTGAGGATGCAACCCGTCACTGTGATGTCAGTCAGATGGAATTAGACTGAGAAGGTCTTAGACTGAGAGACAGGTGCCACCTGCTTTCAGCGACTGAAACAGGTGAGGCATAATGTCAAACGGGAGCCATAATCAGATGTCTTATTTACAGATTCCAAGCAGAAATGTGCTCTGCCTATTACACAGAGTGAAGTAAGTCAGAGAGAGGAAAAATATCATATATTAATGCATATATATATATATATATATATATATATATATATATATGGAATCTAGAAAGATGTACTCATGAACCTATTTGCAGGGCAGCAATGGAGATGCAGACATAGGGAACAGACTTGTGGATACACTGGGGGAAGAAGAGGGTGGGACAAATTGAGAGAGTGGCATAGAACATATACATTACCTTTTGTAAAACAGACAGCCAGTGGGAATTTTCTGTATGATGCAGGGAGCTCAACCCGGGACTCTCAGACAACCTAGAGGGTTGGGATGGGGTGCGAGGTGGGAGGGAGGTTCCAGAGAGAGGGGACATATGTATACCTATGGCTGATTCATGTGGATATGGCAGAAATGACACAATATTGGAAAGCAATTATCCTCCAATTAAAAATAAATAAATGAAAACAATGTGCTTTGTGCACATGTAAGAGGGTAGGCAGGAGGGAACTGCTCTCTTCAGACAGTAAAACAGCGCTGAGAGGGGTACAAAGGAAAAATGCAATAACTGTGGGTGCTTTCAGAGCCAGCTTGAGATATTCGACGGGAGAAGTCATTGTCTTGTCACTATTGATGACTTGTTTACGACTGTTTCAAGACTTTTAGTCCCTTCAAAGGAGAGACCTTCCCAAATCTGAGTATTCCTAAGTTAGCAGTGAAACAAAACTGAAAATAACAAAAGGGGAAACTGAAGATCCATGTGGACCTCAGGGAGAGGGGCTGCAGAGAGGCTGGTATGTCTGGGTCAGGGTGACAGAAGCAAGGGGATGTGACATACAAAGACAGCCAGAGGCAGCTGGCCTCTGGGTCTCAGAAACAGGGTACTTGTGGGTCTCCCAGGGGGTTTTCCTTCACATGCATGGGTCACAGGGAGCAAAATAATAGCTATTCCTATTTATTGTTCATTTATCATCAAGCGGGGCTTCCCTCATAGCTCAGTTGGTAAAGAATCCGCCTGCAATGCAGGAGACCCCGATTCATTTCCTGGGTTGGGAAGATCCTCTGGAGAAGGGATAGGCTACCTGCTCCAGTGTTCTTGAGTTTCCCTTCTGGCTCAGCTGGTAAAGAATCCATCTGCAATGCAGGAGACCCCAGTTCAATCCCTGGGTTGGGAAGATCCCCTGGAGAAGGGAAAGGCTATCCACTCCACTATTCTGGTCTGGAGAATTCCGTGGACTGTATAGTCCATGGGGTCCCAAAGAGTTGGACAGGACTGAGCGACTTTCACTTTCACTTTATCATCAAGCAGCTGAGCCAGAATTTGAACTCAGCTCTGTCTGACCCCTAAATACTTCCCATTCTGATGTGACTGCCACACAGGTCGCATATTTGTGACAGAGACAGAACTCTGAGTGAGGAGGTCTCTCACTGTGTCTGTTCTTTCAAGGGCTAGAATGTTAGGAATGTGTTTTGAATGCCTATTTCAGCAAATAGGCATTCCATAAAATGCAGTTTTATTTCTCTTGGTTTGGCATCAAGAAGTCCTCAGGGAGTTTCTTCCACTCATTATCTTAAAATGTGTAACAGCAACAGCTGAGGAGGTGCAGCCTCAGGCTTGTGTTCTGGGGGCGGCGGGTCCAGAGGAGAGCTGGTCTGTCTGTACAGAGTGTTGCCGCTGCCCTGTGCCAGGACGGTCTTCTATTTTGGGCTCTGACAGAACAACAAAGGCTGCTTCTGTGCTGATTTCTCACACATGTATTATTATTCCCTTCCATACAATTTTCAATGTCCCTTCTGTTTGGCTTTTATGCTCATGTAGAACATTGTTACGCAGAATATTGTTCACAATATTCTACGTAAGTACAGCCTGAATTATGATACATGTTGGCAAACATCCAGTCATTTTAGTTGCCTTTCACCAGCCCTTTGAAATATTCCCTTGTGCAACACGCACAGGAAGGAAACATCCCTATGAAAACGAAAGAAATATGCACAGAAAGAAAAAGGAAGGAAGAAGCACCTCACTTCTCGGTACCTGAAGGCAAACCATAATGCCGGAACACTCCCCACCCTGCTCTGTATTAGAGGGATAAATCAACCACCTCTACTTTCGGCCTCTTAATGGCAAGAAAAAAGTGAAACAGCATCTGTCGGAGGTGTACGGTGGTGTGAGAGTCTCTGGAAGGCTAAGCCATCCACCAACGTTCTGGTGGGGATTCAGTCTTGACTCAGAGCTAGACACCTGCCCGTCCCTACCCACTTGCAAACATTAAATTTTAATTTAATATTAAAATTAATATAAAAATTAATTTTATATAATAAAAATATTATATATTTTCCTACCCAGAAATAGAAGTTGCAAACTGGGTGCAGTCAAAAAGTGCCTTTTCTTCAAAAGAAATTTTGCCCCAAAGTCCAAGAAGTCTAAATGTGTAGAGTCAATAAAGGTAAAACTGCCTAGGTTAAATCAGGAAAAGGCATGTCACCTGCCTCCTCTTTTATCCCCTCCCCTTCCATGGGACTCAGAAGCTCTGCTAAAGCAGGGTTTAATGAAACATCCAGATCTTTAGGTGACTCTGAAACACCTGCATCATCTGGTTCCAAATTACCCTGCCCATACATATCACGCCCTCCTCACCTTCTGGATACTGCAAAATCGAACATCAAACGATGCTGACAGGTCTTCACTTGCCCCCTCTGACCCTGCTCACCCATCTCTCCCACCATGGTCAACCAGTATTTGTTGAATTAATGTGTTACGGCAGCATACACACGAAAAGACAATATGAGCCAGACCCTGTGCTCAAGGACACTGTAGTCAAGAGACACACGAAGAACGTGTAAGGAAAATGGTGAATAGTCAAGAGCGGAAGCCCCCCACTCCCATTTCCAAAATCAACAGCCAGAGGACACCCTGTAGAAGAGGGGGAGCTTGCAGTTTCTCAGAGGATGAGTGAGGACTGGGTGGGCAGAGGGAAGGTATGGAGGTGAGAATTGGTAATGCCGTTTTGTGGTTAGGAAGGAGAGGATACGGTCTGGAAGGAAGGGTTAGCATTGTGAGAAACAGGAGCTCAGGATGGACAGATGTGCTGGAGCCAAACTGTGGAGGGTGTTACAAATTAGGGAGAATTGGGTGTGACTTGGTTTTCAGTGGGGAGCCATCATCTAGTCTTAACTAGGAGAGTGACATGATAAAAGTGGTAAATGAAGATCTGGAGGAGAGGAATAACGTGATTTGACTCATAGACTAGAAAATGAGTCTAGCGGTGTTATGCTGACGAAAGACGGGAGGCTAGAAGGCTGCTTTAGGAATGAATGAGTTCTCTTCTTTCCTGCTGAGAAAGAGATGTATATGCCTACACTCAGATTCAGAAACGCCCACGTAATTTGCAGCAAATGCTGACAACCATTCTTGTGGCCCTTCTTGTGCAGATGAAAGCAACCCAGTGTTGTGTTTAAAACAAATTCACATGTTTGCAAACAAGTCCATGTGGGGGGGAAAACATAAATAAAGCATTCTTACTATTTCGCAAACTCAATGACAGTGTCTATTTTTAAACTCCATTTGTATATGCAATTAAAGTTGTGTCAGCTTTTTACTAAAATTTTTTATTAACTTCAATTTTTTAAACCTTCCAATTGTAAATACATTGGTTTCCATGCCTGCCCTAGCAGGGGTAGAGGTCATGTATGGTTTGTATGTATTTTTTAGGTTGCTAACCCTTTCCTTCCCTCTGTCAGCTCTAGACTTTAGATAACTTGAGCTATTCTTTCTTTGTTACACCCGCTTTGTGCCTGGCTCAGTGCTCTGAAAACAGTGACCAGCACGTAAACACATGGACTGTGATGCTCTCAGCTTTATTTCCAACAGGTTACCTCTGTCTTTGCAGAGGTTCCTAGCTTTCTTGCTTAACTGCCTGTGGTTCATCCTGTTTGAAGAAGGGTCAGAAACTGCTTCTGGTTGTTTTCTTCAATTTCATGTCATCAGTGGTGGATTAGCATCACCCTGTCACACAACTTTTCATTCATTTTTTCCCTTCCTGTTTTGCTTTTGGGGCTCATCTGCTTCATTGCGATCTTAATTTAGAAGAGAAGGGATTGCATTAAGGGAACAATGGAATCAACAAGTCTGATATATGAATCAGACAAATTCCTCAAGTGCTTTTCTCTGAGGCAGAATTTGCACACAGAAATTCACATTCATTAGGCTAAAGGCAGAGCGTGCCAAGCTAGTTGCAGGTTTAATAGAGAGGTCAGACCCTTTTCTCTCCATCTTTCCTACTGAAGACATCATTAGAGCTACAGTAAAATAAGAGAATGTCACAGAATGTCAGCCTAGTCATAGTGCAACTGTTCTTTTTTCATTAGTGACTCAGCTGGTTGCTATGGCAACCCCACTCTAGTATCAAGGATACTAGGGCTGATGCTTTTCCGTCTCTATTTTCAGTTAGGATAAATTGTGCTCCCACCTCATGCGCTCCTGCCATGATATTTATATTTGGGTCACGATAATAGAGCCAGTTGTAAATATGTCTGTTGAAATTCTAGCCAGGCAGAGAGCCTTCCCACTAAAAGGGAGAGTGAATATAGGATTTCGAGGTTTGATTTGAGTACCAATTATCCTGTAGGAGGGAAGGTATTCCCTTCTGCTCTGTCTTGTGGGGAGACTGCAGACCTCTCATGTGCTCATTTTTAGTATATGTACTGCTGAAGCGAGTGTTCTCATGTACTCATTCTGCACTTTCTCTAAACTGGCTGATAGGCTCCGGAAAAATTAGGCAATCTATTTTCTATGCTCCCTGACTCACCCAAGGCTCCGTCCATTTAAAAGCTGCCTTCTGAGTGTGCTCAATACCACTTCATTTATTTATTCCCTCATTTATTTATTAACTGCAGAGTAATTATAATGGGGGCTTCCCTTGTAGCTCAATGGTAGAGAATCTGCCTACCAATGCAGGACCCTGGGTTGGAAAGATCCCTTGGAGAAGGGAATAGCAACCCATTCCAGCATTCTTACCTGGGAAATCACTTGGACAGAGAAGCCTGGCGGGCTACAGTCCAAGGGGTTGCAAAAGAGTCCAATACGACTGAGCAACTAAATGGCAACAATTACGATGGACCAAGCATCATGTTAAACAGCACAGTTAGCTGCTGGTTTGGGGTCTAGTACTCACAATAGCTAGAGAGCAGGCCAGGGAAGGAAGCAAGAGTATAAATAAAAGCTTATCATACCATCTGACACATGTTTTAGTTGAGGTCTAGGCATGTTTTCAAAGGAAGAAGGAGACAGTAACTCTGCCTGGAAGTCAGTTGGCAGATACTTCCAAAAGGAGGTGATATTTAAGTTGGAGTCTTAGCGAATGTGTTCTCCAGTTGAACGCCTCACTGATTCAGAGCTGAGGTGAGCCTGAAGGACTCTGGTGACAGCAAAGTTTTGCCTCGTTGAAAGTTAGCTTGTTCTTAAAAAGTATATTAATTCTCTTGAATGCAAAAGTATTTGCTGGCCACCAGGATGAGTGTCTCTTTCAAAAAGGAAAGATTCTGGAAAGCAAAGCCAGCTTCAGACAATAGTCTCTGGAGTCAGAGTACACCCAAGTGAAAAAGTTGACAGATACGAAGATCTTGTTGTCAGTTAACCTTTTGCCTGGAATTGATATATCATGAAGGCTTCCACTATATCTCTGAAGCAAACAAAGGAAACAAAGATTGAACAACAAAGAAAACTATACTGAACAAAAGTGTTCTATGGTCCTTGAGTTGGTTGGGAATAAAAGGATCCTTCTTTGCACCTATTTTCTACAAAATTCAGCATTTGGGGACCCTGTAGGATAAATAAAAGCATCTCTTTCTCCTGCATATCAATCATTGTTCAGAAGTAGGGGCAACAGCTTAATGAAGCCATTGCATAGAAGACAGTGCTCTTTATGAAATGTATCGTGGACCAGGGCCTCGTGATAGAACCAACATTATTTATCATGGACTGGAAAAGTCCTTTCTTACTGAGCCTGTATCACTACGTAGCTCACATATTCAAGCAGCACCTTCTAAGATGAATGCTGTCAACAGGCTGCCTACAGCAAAGAGTATTGCCAACATGTTCGGAGAAAGGCAAGAAGTGTGCGTCACTGTGTCTGCAGAACAGATCAGGACACAGGTCTGTGCAGGATCAAGAGGCCTCGCCTGCGTCCTCTGCCTTGAACAGGGTGGGCAGGCCTGGTATGGAGAGGATGGTCCTTGCCAAACTGTGCTCCTTAAAATCCAATTAACAATAGAGTCCAGCAACTGCAGCAGCAAGCATCACTGGTATATTGCAAGCATTAAAAATAATTTATAAAAGTGACATATTTTTGCATAGGTAATATATGCAATATGGTACAAAATTCTAAAAGTATCTAAATGTGGACACAGTTCAAGTATGCCTCAATCCATTCCTGACAGTTCAACATTTTACTTCCTTGGAGAAAACTGCGATGACTAGTTTCCTGTTTTCAGGGATCTCATGCTTATAGATACATATAAATATTTATGAAGTGGTATAATATTATGCAAACTTTCTGCACTATGATTTTTTTTCACTTAAAAATATTTCTGGACATCATTCCACATTCCAAATGAGCTGCTTCCCTTTTTTCTTTTTTAATGAGCTACATCATATTCCATTGAATGGACGTATAAGCATTTAACCAACACCATCTTAATGGATATTGTCTCAGCCCACTTGGGCTGTTTTAACAAAAGGCTGCAGAATGGGCAGGTTATAGACAACAGAAGTTTATTTGTCAAATTCTAGATGTTGGAAGTCCAAGGTCAGGATGCCAGCATGCCCAAATGAAGGCTCTCTTTCGGGTACATAGCCTGCGCTTTCTTACTGTACCTTCACATGATGGAAGGCTTGACAGATCTCTCTGGTCCTTCTTTTATAAGAAAATAATCCATTTTGTGAGGGCTCCATCCTCATGACCTCAGCAACTCCCTAGCCCCCACCTCCTAATACCATCATCCTTGAGGGTAGGAGTCAATGTATGAATTTTATGGCATTCAAGCCATAGAAGACATTGAAGGTCATTTTCAGTCTTTCACTATCATAAAAAATAGTGCAATGAGTACATCAACCGTAAAGTTTGTAGAAGTGCAAAGTGCTGAGGGAAAGTGTGTATACATATAATTTTAATAATTTTGCACACCAATTTTGAATAATTCATTATTCCCCGCTTACTTAAATGCTTAATTTTTCATATGCCAAATGTCAGAAGTCTGTTTGGTGTTAGGGGTCCGTTCCACTGACTTGTGTGTTCTTCACATGCTAATCGGAGAAGGCAATGGCACCCCACTCCAGTACTCTTGTCTGGCAAATCCCATGGATGGAGGAGCCTGGTAGGCTGCAATCCATGGGGTTGCTAGGAGTCGGACACGAATGAGTGACTTCACTTTCACTTTTCACTTTCATGCATTGGAGAAGGAAATGGCAACCCACTCCGTGTTCTTGCCTGGAGAATACCAGGGATGGGGGAGCCTGGTGGGCTGCTGTCTGTGGGGTTGCACGGAGTCGGACACAACTGAAGTGATGCAGCAGCAGCAGCAGCAGCTTATGCTAATAGTGCAGAGTTTTATCATTTGTATCTCTGTCAGTTATTAGAGCCAGTTTTAAGTGAAAGTGTCAGTTACTCAGTCATGTCCAACTCTTTGCAACCCCATAGACTGTAGCCTGCCAGGCTCCTCTGTCCATGGGATTCTCCAGGCAAGAATACTGGAGTGGGTTGCCATGCCCTTCTCCAGGGGATCTTCTCGATGGAGGGATCGAACCCAGGTCTCCTGCACTGCAACGGGCTTACTGGTTTAGCTCAACTCTCCCCATTCATCAGTCCCTATTCACCAGTGGCACAGAAGGGGGTTCAATCTATACTTTATTGCCCTGCTGGTATTATGGGAGTTGGCTCCAGTAAGTATTTCTCCCTTGCCAGGAGAGGGTGCTGGAGGGTCAGTGCAGGAAGAAGGAACATTTTTTCCTGATTTTCTTGGCTTTCTCCTGTGACAATGATGCTTACCTTCAAGCTTGCCTGGCCTGGTGTGTGGCTTCCTGTCCACCAGTCTTAGCGCGCTAGCATCCTGGTGGCGTGATTTCCTGCATTCAGTTCCCTGCCCTGCCAAAGAGTCTGCCTGCCAGCTGTGAATAGCTCTGGTCTGGGGAGAACTCAGGGCCAGAGCAGGGACGTATTTCTGCTACATTTTTTGCTATTTATCTGAAATTCAAATTCAACTGGATCTCTCTCTCTCTTTTTTTTTTTTTGCTAAATCTGGCAATCATACTCAGAATACATACTCACTTCACTGAAGCACTGAGAAACAAATTAGAGAGAGAAGTACTGCATCCTTGAAAATGCTATAGTTGTTCCCTGTGTGGAGGCAGGGTATGGTCATAGGGGATTCCTGCACAGGATCCCAGAGATCTTTGGGGTGTATCATGCTCTAGATGGGATGTCTGCTGGAGTATTAGTTGGTCTGTATGACAGAAAACTCTAGCTATGGTTGTTAAAAAGATGACTAGCATCACCATAGTGGAGAATCACGGCTTCAGTGACAGACTGAAGTCAATTCATAGACCCTGAATTCCTTGGTTGGAAGGTAATTTGGGTCTTGTCTTGTTGAAGAGGTACATAATATAAATATTTCTCTAGGGCTTCTCCACAGGACTTGGAGAAAAGTACCCAGATGTTGGGGGAATTACCACCCATTGCTCTGAACTGACAGACACCCAGATGCCATTGTGACCCACCAATCAGAGTGGAGGCTACGACTGTAGGTAACATCTTAAGTCTAACAGTGACCACGTAGGCCCAAGGACCCACCTTGTGTTTATTTCTCCAGTTCTTGATGTATAATTGGGACAGACATGCTTAGCAATGGATGGAGTCCCCACATTGGATTTCAGACCCTGGAATTTCCTCAAGTTCCTACCAAGGTCAGATCAGATCAGATCAGATCAGTCGCTCAGTCGTGTCTGACTCTTTGCAACCTCATGAATCGCAGCACACCAGGCCTCCCTGTCCATCACCAACTCCCAGAGTTCACTCAGACTCATGTCCATCGAGTCAGTGATGCCATCCAGCCATCTCATCCTCTGTCGTCCCCTTCTCCTCCTGTCTCCAATCCCTCCCAGCATCAGAGTGTTTTACAATGAGTCAACTCTTCGCATGAGGTGGCCAGAGTACTGGAGTTTCAGCTTTAGCATCATTCCTTCCAAAGAAATCCCAGGGCTGATCTCCTTCAGAATGGACTGGTTGGATCTCCTTGCAGTCCAAGGGACTCTCAAGAGTCTTCTCCAACACCATAGTTCAAAAGCATCAATTCTTCGGCGCTCAGCCTTCTTCACAGTCCAACTCTCACATCCATACATGACCACTGGAAAAACCATAGCTTTGGCTAGACGAACCTTTGTTGGCAAAGTAATGTCTCTGCTTTTGAACATGCTATCTAGGTTGGTCATAACTTTCCTTCCAAGGAGTAAGCGTCTTTTAATTTCATGGCTGCAGTCACCATCTGCAGTGATTTTGGAGCCCAAAACAATAAAGTCTGACACTGTTTCCACTGTTTCCCCATCTATTTCCCACGAAGTGATGGGACCGGATGCCATGATCTTCATTTTCTGAATGTTGAGCTTTCAGTCAACTTTTTCACTCTCCACTTTCACTTTCATCAAGAGGCTTTTTAGTTCCTCTTCACTTTCTGCCATAAGGGTGGTGTCATTTGCATATCTGAGGTTATTGATATTTCTCCTGGCAATCTTCATTCCAGCTTGTGTTTCTTCCAGTCCAGCGTTTCTCATAATGTACTCTACATATAAGTTAAATAAGCAGGGTGACAATATACAGCCTTGACGAACTCCTTTTCCTATTTGGAACCAGTCTGTTGTTCCATGTCCAGTTCTAACTGTTGCTTCCTGACCTGCATACAAATTTCTCAAGAGGCAGATCAGGTGGTCTGGTATTTCTATCTCTTTCAGAATTTTCTACAGTTGATTGTGATCCACACAGTCAAAGGCTTTGGCATAGTCAATAAAGCAGAAATAGATGTTTTCTGGAACTCTCTTGCTTTTTCCATGATCCAGCAGATGTTGGCAATTTGATCTCTGGTTCCTCTGCCTTTTCTAAAACCAGCTTGAGCATCAGGAAGTTCACGGTTCACATATTGCTGAAGCCTGGCTTGAAGAATTTTGAGCATTACTTTACTAGAGTGTGAGATGAGTGCAATTGTGCAGTAATTTGAGCATTCTTTGGCATTGCCTTTCTTTGGGATTGGAGTGAAAACCGACCTTTTCCAGTCCTGTGGCCACTGCTGAGTTTTCCAGATTTGCTGGCATATCGAGTGCAGCACTTTCACAGCATCATCTTTCAGGATTTGGAATAGCTCAACTGGAATTCCTTTACCTCCACTAGCTTTGTTCGTAGTGATGCTTTCCAAGGCCCACTTGACTTCACATTCCAGGATGTCTGGCTCTAGGTCAGTGATCACACCATCGTGATTATCTGGGTCGTGAAGATCTTTTTTGTACAGTTCTTCTGTGTATTCTTGCCATCTCTTCTTAATATCTTCTGCTTCTGTTAGGTCCATACCATTTCTGTCCTTTATCGAGCCCATCTTTGCATGAAATGTTCCTTTGGTATCTCTGATTTTCCTGAAGAGATCTCTAGTGTTTCCCATTCTGTTGTTTTCCTCTATTTCTTTGCATTGATCGCTGAAGAAGGCTTTCTTATCTCTCCTTGCTATTCTTTGGAACTCTGCATTCAGATACTTATATTTTTCCTTTTCTCCTTTGCTTTTCACTTCTCTTCTTTTCACAGCTATTTGTAAGGCCTCCCCAGATAGCCATTTTGCTTTTTGCATTTCTTTTCCATGGGGATGGTCTTGATCCCTGTCTCCTGTACAATGTCACAAACCTCATTCCATAGTTCATCAGGCACTCTATCTATCAGATCTAGGCCCTGAAATCTATTTCTCACTTCCACTGTATAACCATAAGGGATTTGATTTAGGTCATACCTGAATGGTCTAGTGGCTTTCCCTACTTTCTTCAATTTAAGTCTGAATTTGGCAATAAGGAGTTCATGGTCTGAGCCACAGTCAGCTCCTGGTCTTCTTTTTGCTGACTGTATAGAGCTTCTCCATCTTTGGCTGCAAAGAATATAATCAATCTGATTTCGGTGTTGACCATCTGGTGATGTCCATGTATAGAGTCTTCTCTTGTGTTGTTGGAAGAGGGTGTTTGTTATGATCAGTGCATTTTCTTGGCAAAACTCTATTAGTCTTTGCCCTGCTTCATTCTGTATTCCAAGGCCAAATTTGCCTGTTACTCCAGGTGTTTCTTGACTTCCTACTTTTGCATTCCAGTCCCCTATAATGAAAAGGGCATCTTTTTTGGGTGTTAGTTCTAAAAGGTCTTGTAGGTCTTCATAGAACCGTTCAACTTCAGCTTCTTCAGCATTACTGGTTGGGGCATAGACTTGGATTACTGTGATATTGAATGGTTTGCCTTGGAAACAAAGAGAGATCATTCTGTTGTTTTTGAGATTGCATCCAAGTACTGCATTTCGGACTCTTTTGTTGACCATGTTGGCTACTCCATTTCTTCTGAGGGATTCCTGCCCGCAGTAGTAGATATAATGGTCATCTGAGTTAAATTCACCCATTCCAGTCCATTTCAGTTCACTGATTCCTAGAATGTCGACATTCACTCTTGCCATCTCTTGTTTGACCACTTCCAATTTGCCTTGATTCATGGACCTGACATTACAGGTGCCTATGCAATATTGCTCTTTACAGCATCAGACCTTGCTTCTATCACCAGTCACATCCACAGCTGGGTATTGTTTTTGCTTTGGCTCCATCCCTTCATTCTTTCTGGAGTTATTTCTCCACTGATCTCCAATAGCATATTGGGCACCTACTGACCTGGGGAGTTTCTCTTTCAGTATCCTATCATTTTGCCTTTTCATACTGTTCATGGGGTTCTCAAGGCAAGAATACTGAAGTTGTTTGCCATTCCCTTCTCCAGTGGACCACATTCTGTCAGATCTCTCCACCATGACCTGCCAGTCTTGGGTTGCCCCACGGGTTTGGCTTAGTTTCATTGAGTTAGACAAGGCTGTGGTCCTAGTGTGATTAGATTGACTAGTTTTCTGTGTCCTACCAAGGTAGTGAACCAAAAAACAACAGGGCATCCTCAGGGAACCTGCTGATATTAACACCATCAGAGACTTTAAAGAAGCAGGGGTCATGAACTATCATTACCCCATTTAATTTACCTGTTTAACTTGTTCAAGCCAACAAAGGTTCGTCTAGTCAAGGCTATGGTTTTTCCAGTGGTCATGTATGGATGTGAGGGTTGGACTATAAAGAAAGCTGAGTGCCGAAGAATTGATACTTTTGAACTGTGGTGTTGGAGAAGACTCTTGAGAGTCCCTTGGACTACAAGGAGATCCAACCAGTCCATTCTGAAGGAGATCAGTTCTGACTGTTCATTGGAAGGAATGACGTTGAAGCTGAAACTCCAATACTTTGACCACCTGATGTGAAGAGCTGACTCATTAGAAAAGACTGTAGGGCAGGAGGAGAAGGGACGACAGAGGATGAGATGGTTGGATGGCATCACCGACTCGATGGACATGAGTTTGTGTTGAACTCTGGGAGTTGGTGATGGACAGAGAGGCCTGGCATGCTGCGATTTATGGGGTCACAAAGAGTTGGACACGACTGAGCAACTGAACTGAACTTGTTAAAAGTAGGACGGATCTTGGAGAAAGACTATGTACTATCATAAACTTAATCAGGAAGTGACTTCCAATTCCAGTTCCTGTCCCGGGGGCAGTATCTCTCCTAGATCAAGCCAGTATGGTCTCTGGCACTTGGTTTCCAGCTTCAATCTAACAAATTCCTTTTTCTCCATAGGCATTTGTAAAGACCACCTGGAGCAGTTTGCTTTTGTCTGGTTTGTCACAGATTACTTTCACAGCCTTGCCCTACGGCTGTGTCAGTTCTCCTGCTTCTTGCTGTAATACAGTTTAGAAAGACCTTGATTACCTTGACATTCCACTATGTCAGTGTCATGCACACATTGCTCCATGACACTGATGACATGTGCTACTTGGAACTGAGGTGCAGAAAATATCGAGCACTTGAGATGACTTAGGAAGACCTCTGAGAACTTAGGAAGAGAGTAGGCGATAACCCCAAGATGATTCAGGAGCCCCCCACTTCGGTGACATTCCTGAGAGTTGGTCCTGGGAGTGTTGAAATACCTACTTCAAGATGAAAGACCAGTTTCTGCCCCTTATATCCCTGCCACTAAAAAGAGGTGTGATGTTTGATGGACTTTTTGGATTTTGGAACATTACCTAGGCAATATATGCCGCATCTGAATCTGCTGCTTTGATTTGTAAAAGAAGGCAGTCTGCACCATGACCTGAGATCCACTAATACTCGTGGTGTGTGGCAAATGAGAGATGGCATATGAACCTCTGGCAAAAGAGAATCACAGTGAAGCCTAGGATTTGGGAGCAAATAGCTTTCTGAAAAACTTTTTTTTTTTTTTTTAAATTTTGAGAAACAACTTCTGACTTTGTAATAAGCACCGGTAAAGATCCTGAATCCCTGATCATGTGTCATCAGATGACCATATGGCCTAAGCTTGCCATCATGAAACTGGCTGTTTCTGACCCACCTAGATTTACTGTGCTCAGAACAATACATCATCAGGTAGGAATGGAATATAATAGACTAAGCTTGGGGATATTCAAGGCAGTGGGATAGGAGGCCCAGACATTGAACACTTGGCTACTATTGCATCATCCCCTATCTATCAGTCCATGGTTTTGGTCACCTGGGATGTTTCTAATAACCAACTATCCAAAAAATAAAGAAAAAAATTCTAGTTTACAAATGGGTCTGCCCATTATATTAATATGGCCCCGAAGTGGAGAGCTATAGTACTATTCTCACAAATAACCTTGTAGGGCAGTAGTGAAGGAAAATCAGTTGTCGTGGTCAGAACTATGAGCAGTATGTTTAGCTGTACATTTTGACAGTAAGAGACAGCCGGAAAAACAGATATATTCATAGGCGGTGGCTGACGGTTTGGCTGGATTGTCAGTAACTTAGAAGGAACAAGGGTGAGGGCTTAATGACAAAGAAACCTGAGGAAGGAACATGTGGCTGGACTAAAGATGGCGAACGGTCACAAACAGTGAAGACATCTGTGAACCAAGTAAAAGGTCAGCTGCCGGGGTCCAGCCCCGGCTGATCCAGGGTATTCGAAGCGGGGACGGCGTCGGCGACCTATTTATTTATTTATTCATCAAAGATTTAAAGAGTAATAGAATGAGGATAGCTCAGTGAGGAAATTCAGTGGAGAAAAGAGGCTGAATAAAATTCCAAAGCAGGGTATAACGTCACCTACGAAGGCCGCAGGCGTCCTCCCGTTCTCCCGAAGGAGAGGAGACACTAAGGCCTCCCCGGTCAGATCTTAGAAGCCCAGGCAAAATTAGTAGGCTTGACGAGCTTCCCCGCCTCAGAGGAAAAATTCAGCCAGAAGGGGAAAGAAAGAACGACATGGGGAGACCAAATTTCAGTGAACAAGGCCCGCACTTTATTTTCCAAAGTAGTTTTTATACCTTAAGTTATGCATAGAGGATAATGGGGGAAGGGGTAGAGTCATGCAGCAAGCCAGGCTTTTTTCCTGTAAACTTATCATATGCAAAAGTTCAGGTGATAGACATCATCTTCTGGCCAGGAGGCCTGTTAACATTTTAAGAAACTTATCTTTCTCTAAAGGTGATTATTCCAAAGTCAGGCGCCAGCCTTCCAAAAAGCATTGGACAAAGCTGCATTTTACATTTCTATACACCCATTATATCAATCAATACACTGCCAAGGACACAGTAGGTAAGGAGTATGGAGACTTAGCAGCAAACATTGGCCCAACAAGTGAAAAACCCTTCACCAATACAATTTCTAATCAATCTTTTAACTACTCAAAGGAATCTGTGTTTAGGCAGTTTAGAACATCTCTTGCCTCTCACAGTTGGGAGGCTCTGAACAATCACATGTGGCCGGAAAAACCCATTCAGGCAGGCTAGAGGATTTCCAAAGGAGTTTGTAGGTTGAAACACTGTCACACCCAGGAATTATTAACTGGAGCTGTAAGCTAACTCTTTTTTTCAGAGAGAGGTAGTGGGGGACAGCCCCCTGTAAAGTCAGAGGTGTAGGTGAAAGCACAAAGCAGAAAGTAGGCAGACTCTGGTTTTGGGGGGTAGATGCTCGAGAATTTCCAGGGGGACTCCTGAGGCTCGATCCCGCCTTTGCGTATGCCGAGCCTCCTTCCTCATGACCTTTGTCATGGGCGGAGTTCCTCACGCTGGCTCCCAGCAGTGATAGAATTCCAGTTGAGCTATTCCAGATCCTGAAAGATGATGCTGTGGAAAGTGCTGCACTCAATATGCAATATGCACTCAATATGCAATATGCCGGCTCCCGGCAGTCAGCAAAGGGCATTCACTCCAGAGGATGCTCTCAGTCCATGAAGAAAAGGACACGTTTTGCATGTCAGTCAGCCTCTTTCCCCAGACAGTGCTTGCTCAATGCTTGTTCAGTAGGCCTCTGAGATAAGTAGCATCAGATAAGTGACATAGTGGCATGGATAAAACCTTACGTGGGCTGAACAATCTGGACTTCCTCTTACTAAGACTGACCTGGCTAACTGCTGCTGACTCTTGTGATGTGTGTGACACACATTTGGCAAGTGAGCATATGAAAAGATGCTCAACTTCATTTGTCACAGCTGCAAATGAAAAGAGCAGTCACATACCACCGCACACTTATTAGAAGGTTAAAATCCTGAAGCCAACAATCTCAAAGGCGGTGATGCATCAACAGAAACTCTCATTCATTGCTGGCGGGAATGCAAAATGCAGCCCACTTTGGAAAAGAGTTTGGCAGTTTCTTACAAAACTAAACACAGTTTTGTCTTAACATATTATCCAGGAGTTACACACCTAGGTATTTACTTAATTGAGTTTACAGCATGTCCACACATGAAGGTTATGGCAATTGTATAATCATTACCAAAATCTTGAAGCAACCAAGATGGTCTTCAAAAGATAAACAGATACGCTTTGGTACATTCATACAATGGGATATTATTCAACCATATAATTCAGAAATGACCTATTAATCCATTAAAAAGTCATGGTTTGGTTTGGTTCAGTCACTCAGTCGTGTCCAACTCTTTGCGACCCCAAGAATCGCAGCACACCAGGCCTCCCTGTCCATCACCAACTGCCGGAGTTCACTCAGACTCATGTCCATCAAGTCCGTGATGCCATCCAGCTATCTCATCCTCTGTCGTCCCCTTCTCCTCCTGCCCCCAATCCCTCCCAGCATCAGAGTCTTTTCGCAGAAGAGCCTTAAATAATATTGCTAAGTAAGGGAAATAAGTTTGAGATGGCTATATACTGCTATGTACTAATTCAAATTAGATGACGTTCTTGAAAAAGTAGAACTATAGAGACAATTAAAAAAAATCACTGGCTAGGAGTTTGGAGAAGAGAAAATTAAAAAGGTAAAACATGGAAGAAGTAAAACACAGATGAAACTGTTCTTTATGATGCTGTCAGAGTGGATACATCGACATGTGTTTGTTAAACCTATAGAATTTTAAAGTACAAAGAGCAAAACTTAATCTATAGACATGAAAAAAATCATTTATTCCCTCTGGTTCAGGGAATCCCAGGGAAAAATGCAGTTTATTACAAGAGAATCTAAGTGTATTACAAACATATGTGAAACAGCCTCAAAGAAAGGGGTGAAGGAAAAGTGCTGACCTAAAAAACTGTGGAAATGGAGTTTGTTTTTTAAGACAAAAGGCCAATAGAATTGCACAGAAGTACTGACTCTAGTCAATACAGTTTTTTCCCGTCATGGGTGTATGTATTAACAATTTTGACTCTGCTTTATGTGTATCAGTTCAATTCAGTCGCTCAGTCGTATCCGACTCTTTGCGACCCCATGAATCGCAGCACGCCAGGCCTCCCTGTCCATCACCAATTCCCAGAGTTCAACCCAAACTCATGTCCATCGAGTCGGTGATGCCATCCAGCCACCTCATCCTCTGTTGTCCCCTTCTCCTCCTGCCCCCAATCCCTCCCAGCATCAGAGTCTTTTCCAATGAGTCAACTCTTCGCATGAGGTGGCCAAAGTATTGGAGTTTCAGCTTCAACATCAGTCCTTCCAATGAACACCATACTGGAATTAAAAATTAAGTAAACAGATGGCAGATGGTGGGATCTAGGCTTTTCACTGTTTGAGGAAAAATATACAGATCAGCAAAAAGAGTAGGCTAGAATGATCCATTTGGTAATAAAGACATCAGTAAGAACTCAATTTAATTTACAATAGATACTGATGATTACATTTAGAAATATATACAGACATGTGTAGACAGCACATGTAGATACACGTCAGTACACACACTCATATTGCTTTGTCAGCTGAGAGGATCGAAACAAAATGACACCCCTTTAGCATGAGCGTTCCTAGCACGCAGACCTTGGTTTCTAATGCCATCCTCCAATAAAAGGAAACAGGGCTCTTTGGAGAAATGGCTGTCTTTAGGACTTGGGCAGGAAAAACACAAGATGAGCTTAGAGTGGTTTGTCAGCTTGTAGTGCCATAAATAAATAAGTGCTCAAAACCAGATAAAGGATGACACTGATGAATGGCAAAGGGGCACAGGAGCCAGCTGAAAGAGCTCCTGATAGCTGAAGCTGGAACGCTTCAAACGACAAAATAAAGTAGTATTGGATTATAATCCAAAATATAAGATAGACATTCATGAGCACATACTGATACAAATGACTGAAAAATAAACGTCTCATATAGAAGAATTCCAAGTGAATTACACAGACGCTCCCTGCTAAAGGGGACAGAGCATAACCCCCAGCCCTGAGCCTAATGATCTGCTCTCAAAGAGTACAGTATGGAAAGGAAGAAGGAAGAGGAATCTTACATTGGAGAAACCTGACAAACTCTACTTCAGCCAGTGATCAAGGGCAGTATTGTCAGTGATAAATCATACCGATAGTATATGCCCTTGATACCACGTAACGAAAATATTAATTTACCTCTGTGCTCTTTCTCCTTAAAATCCTAAAATCCATGTGTGTGCCAAGTCGCTTTAGTCGTGTCTGACTCTTTGTGACCCCAGGGACTGTGGCCCACCAGGCTCCTCTGTCCATGGGGATTCTCTAGGCAAGAACACTGCAGTGGGTTGCTGTGCCCTCCTCCAGGGCATCTTCCCGACCCAGGGATCGAATTCGCATCTCCCATGTCTTCCAGGTTGCAGGTGGATTCTTTACTGCTGAACCACCTGGGAAGTACCTGGAAACCCATAACCCCAGTCTAATAATGAGGGAAAGCATCAGACAATTTCACATGCAGGAGCATCCTACTATTCTTCTAAATTGTCAAGGTCATCAAAAATAAGACCGTCTAAGAAACTGACTCTAAGGAAACCTGAGAACTATGAGTATATGGTGTCTTGGATGGGATCTTAGAATAAGGACATTAGGTAAAAACTAAGGAACTGTGAATAAACCATGGATTTTAGTTAATAATGGCATACCAATATTGTTTTATTAGTGTAACAAATGTGCCACACTAATGTAAGATATAAATAATAGGGGAAAGTATGTACAGAGAGATATACGAGAACTTTCTGTACTACTTGGTTTTTTTTTTTTCCTATAAATCTTAAATGGTTCTAAAAGTAAAGTCTATTGATAATAAATACTGAGAGAAAAATATAAAGATGGAATAAATGTTTTTTTAGACTTACAAAACCTGAGAAAAATCCATCAGCAGCAGATATGCACCACAAGAAATGTTAAAGAAGATCCTTTCAGCAGAGGCACAATGATACCAGATGGAAACCCAGACTTGTACAAAGGAATAAAAAGCACCAGAAATGGTAACTTATGTCGGTTGAGTTTTTTCTTATTATTTAAATTTCATTTAAAAATAGCAAACTGTTTGAAACAAAGACAAAAATTATATCCTGCAGAGTTTATAATATCTGTGTAAATTTTATGCCAACAAGAGGATAAAGACAAAGAAGGGAGAAATAGGACTAAATTGTTAAAAGATTTTAATTCTATAAATATTAAAGGTACACTGTAATAAGATAAAGATATACACTAGAAACCCTAAAACAACCATTAAAATAACAAAGATATGTATAATAAGCCAAAAAAAGGATAAAATTAAATAGTAAAAATATTCAATTAACCTATGACAAGGCAGAGAAAAGGAAAAGGAAAAAATGAACAAAGATAGATGCATTGAAATAAGAAATCAAGATGATAGATTTAAACCCAATGATATCAATATTCACATTAAATATAAATGGTATAAAAACACCAATTAAAGGTGGAGATTGTTAGATCACTTAAAAAAGAAGACCAAACGTAGAGACATGAACAAGTTAAAAGTAAATGAATGGGACACATTAACATTAATTGAAAGAAAAGTGGAATGACTATTAATATCAAGGTAGATTTCAGAGCAAAGAATATTACTCAGGACAAAGACCATTACACTGTAATGATAAAAGTGTCAATTAACCTACACTATATGCAATTTTAAACATTTAAGAACCTAATTACAGAATATAAGTTCTCATTATTCCACTTTTTCACTTTCAAACAGTTGGCAAGATATAAGGATTGCATGGTCGATTCAAACAGGATTAAGTGTATTGTCTCAAGACTTTGACTCTCAAGTTTTGCTGGTTTTTTAAGCCATTCAATATATTATTCAATTTTGAACAGTATGAGTCAATGCTGATGAATTTTTAAAACGGTGATATTCTGACATTTGCTATGATTGTCTTCATACATGTTTTATGAGAAAATACAAATAAGGGAGAACAGAGTTTGCCTTTACTTTAACTGCAAATGTTAGTTGTTGATGGGACCAATCAAGGATTATTATAATGAAAGTTCTGTGGTATTTTTCACATAAAATTCAGAATGGTTTCGTGTCATCATATTGACCGAATATGAAGAGCTTCCGCTTAGGGTGACATGACAGCAGCAGAATCATTAAAAATAATGCCTCTATGAGTCATTTGACATTGATTTTTTTTTTTAAACTTCACTTCTTGAGGATTTTTTAAAGTTTTACACAGCCAGAGTGCAGTAACATGATATCCCTATCCAATGGTGTGAAACAGAGATAATATCCCAAAAGTCACTCGATTTCTGGCCAGAAGACTGTACATCTGAGGGAGGTATGAGAGGTCTTACGTGTGACCAATGACATAGTAATTCAATATTACACTTTTTGTTCCTTTTGATTTCAAAAGACTCTTGTTGCAAAACTTTTAAGACTGAGGTTAGTCTCAGACCTATTTCTAGCTATTTGAACATTTCCTGGTTTGCCTACTGATTCTACTAACAATTCAGAAATTCAAGAGATGTTACAAAGTTTAATATTTTCCAAGATTTTGAAGGTCGTTGGTCATAGCTTTGCTGGTCCAGTGTTTATTATTTATTTATATGCTTTTAAATGTTTTCCAAACCACACTGGTTTCCAAAGGACCTTTAAACTATTTTCTGTCCTAACAAATGAATACAGAAGAGGACTTCCCCTTCTACAAATAACCATGAAGTAAGACTCACATCCACATATCCTTATATAATTTTATATCTATATCAATCACCATTCACTGACCTACTTTCCTAAATAACTTCAAATTAAGTAGTGATTGTAAATTTATCCCTAGAACCTGATAACAGCTCTCGATAACCTCTGTGGTTGAAAGGAAGCTATTCCCTGGAGGGCTTGAAGGACACCATGTGGCCCTGGTTTGTCTAATGAAGCATTTTTCTTTTGCAAGCTGTTGTGTTTGCTTTGTGTGTACATCACATGAACTGAGCAGGGTTTTCAGGGAGCTGAGGGAGAGAAGAGGCTGAGAAGTGAGAGATCAATGGGAGATAGGGCTGGACGAGTAGAAGCTACAGGAAGATATTTTAGGGTAAGAGCTAAGATGATCTATGGACATAAAGGACACTTTTGGTGTATAATGTGCAGACAATCCCTTCCTCCCCCTAAAAAACATACTCACAAACATATATATTCAGTTCAGTTTAGTCACTCAGTTGCGTCTGATTCTTTGTGACCCCATGAACTGCAGCACACTAGGCCTTCCTGTCCATCACCAACTCCTGGAGTTCACCCAAACTCATGTCCATTGAGTTGATGATTCCATCCAACTATCTCGTCCTGTGTCATCCCCTTCTCCTCCTGCCCTCAATCTTTCCCAGCATCAGGGTCTTTTCAAATGAGTCAGCTCTTCGCATCAGGTGGCCAAAGTATTGGAGTTTTCAGCTTCAACATCAGTCCTTCCAATGAACATCCAGGACTGATCTCCTTTAGGATGGACTGGTTGGATTTCCTTGTAGTCCAAGGGACTCTCAAGGGTCTCTCCTACATATATATTAGACATCTCTAGTTTTATTTGGGGATGCATACTGAGACTGGCCTCAGGTAGAAAGAAGCATGGCCTGAGGGGCTTAGTGACAATCAGATTACTCCTGGAAGTAGCACCTCCAAAGCAAAGGAAAAGAAAGTTGTCCACCTTTTATTGCTGCTCTTTCATTTCTCTGCTGCTTTCAAAATGTCAGAGTTTATAGGTGAAGAAAAGAGAAATGACAGTTTATGGAGAAATGAGATGAGCTTAACCTCTTTGGAGAGGAAATGATGAGTCATTTGCCATGAGAGTTGACTAGATAAGGATTTTTTTAAAAAACTCTTCCTGTGTTGCTCACAGAAACTGTGTTTTAATAAGTTCTCATCTCAATGGCTAATCATACACTGATGTGACTTCAGTAGAACAAAGTAGAGGGCTTTTTTAAACCGTAGCACTACTCAAGGGGAGGAGAGAGTGCTTGGAAAGCCTAACTGGGGGCAAGATGGCTTGTATGTTGTTCCAATGAGAGAAAAATGTGTTCAGACAGTTTTACAAAATCTACTGAGAAGAGGTAAGTTGCTTTTATATTTTTTTGGTGAAGAAGCCAGTTCAAGTTCAGTTCTGAGATAAGCTTTGGGAGAAGTGAAGCATAGTGACTAAGTTGAGTTAGGGGTGCAGGGGACAGAGGTGAGCAAGGGTAGGCTTCAATCTGGCCTGAAGCCAATAAGCTGGTCAATAGTCAGGGGAAATCTGACTAGCTACTATAGTGAAGTTTTCTTCCTTGGAAGCAGGCTCTATGTCTCAGTCAAATTTGTATTTCCCTAAGACTTTACATATTCAAGCACTGGGTAGATTTAAATGTGAGAGGTAGACTTTTGAGGTTCTCCTGGAAGAAGACAGTCTGGTTTGGTAACTTTTGTTAGTGAGAATGGGATTGTAAATTCCCATCCCAGGCTCACCTGTGACAATATGATATGGCAAATCACTATATTTAATTTTTACTCACTTCTTCCTTTCTATAAAGAACATTCATGTTGTTACAAACGTTCCTCCACCTAAAAGTCGGACCCTTGCTTACTAAGCTATTTGGGGGCAGAAGGGGTCACTTCCTGTGGCATGATCCCAAATTATTGTCAGGATATCCTGTATAATGTGGCACAGATTTGAGATGACAGCTCAAAAATGGATTACTTTGAGATATGTGGTGGCTATACAGAAAGAAAAATATATCATCAATCCTATAACCCACAGATTTTCTTCAAATCTCATACCTATGCCTTCTTCAAATCTCATATCCATGCCTTACCTTCCTCTTCCCTGATCCTGTAATTACCTCTTCTTCCTCACTTTTTGCTCGCTCATGAATCCACTGAAATCCAGGCTGCAGACCCATCGCTCCACTAAAACTGTTCTTGTCAAAGACACCATTGAGCTCCATGTGGCAAAATGCAATAGACAAATCTGACAACCTCATCTATTGAACCTTCACTGACATTAGATAGTACTGGCCCAGCATCTTCTTCTTTTAAAAAAAAAAATCTTAAGTATTTGACACATGGTGATTAACATGTGGTTTTATAAATATATTTGGTTTTCTCTGTTGTGATTTATTTATACTTAGAATCATACTATGTATATTCTTTTAAAAGTTGCTTTATAATGTTGTGTGAGTTGGTACTGTACAGCAAAGTGAATAAGCTATACATATACACATGTCCCCTCTTTTTTTGGATCTCCTTCCTATTTCAGTTCAGTTCAGTCGCTCAGTCCGTGTCTGACTCTTTGCAACCCCATGAATCACAGCACACCAGGCCTACCTGTCCATCACCAACTCCTGGAGTCCATCCAAACCCATGCCCATTGAGTTGGTAATGCCATCCAGCCATCTCATCCTCTGTAGTCCCCTTCTCCTCCTGCCCCCAATCCTTCCCAGCATTAGGGTGTTTCCCAATGAGTCAATTCTTCGCATGAGGTGGCCAAAGTATTGGACTTTCAGCTTCAACATCAGTCCTTCCAATGAACACCCAGGACTGATCTCCTTTAGGATGGACTGGTTGGATGTTGCAGTCCAAGGGACTCTCAAGAATCTTCCTATTTAGGTCACCACAAAGCACTGAGTGGATTCCTGTGCTATGCAGTAGGGTCTTGTTAGTTATCTGTGGCTATATAATTTAAATGTGCAAAAGGGTCCATCATTAAAAAAAAGAAAAGTCCATTCAGTTGCTGATTTAAAAAATAAAAATACAGGATACCCAGTTAAACTTGAATTTCAGATAAACAATGCATTTAAAAAATATAAGTATATCCCATTTAATATTGGGAATATATTATGCTAAAAAAAAGTATTTGTTGTTTATCTGAAATTCAAATTTAACTGAGTATTTCGTATTTTTTCTGGCAACTCATGTGACCATATCCCATGCTTTATCCAACTCTCCAAAGGCAATAAATTATAATTTTAAAAAAGCAGTTTCTTCTAGAAGTGAGCTCCTTATTTATAAATATTTTAAAACCTCCTGGTTTTTTACTTTATCCCTTTGCTTCTGTGATGATGAATGAAGATTTAGTTCCCTTGCATGATTCCCATTCTCCCTTTCCCACTTTTTTTCAATAGAATCATACTTGCTATGTTAATTGCTGTTTCCTTACAAGCTTTCTAAAATACCAACAGCTTCAAATTCTTATTCGATCAACTACAGGTAATAACTTCTGACTTTTTGGAATGTGAGGGAATTAGCACTCCTGCCCTATTCTTTATCTCCTCTTTCCACTTCCAGCTCCTTCTTTCTGTCTTCTGTACTTATTCTATTGATAAGGCAAGGCTGATACTACTTACCATTGGTTCTGCAACAGGAACTAGGCTTATATTTTGATCCTAAAAACTACAAGTCAAGAAAGTGCTTACATTATTTTGACACCCTACCAATGCAGTTTTCATACTTTGTTACATTAAAATCTATTGATCTCATACTTTCAGGAGCTCTTTTGCTTGTGTGTGATATAATACCATGCACTGGTTATTTAGACAGTGTTGATTCAATGAGTTATGCATATCTTCCCAATGTTGACACATGTTATTTTACAATATCAAAAAAATAACATTTGTTAATATCACCACTGATCTCATCAGGAAGGTCTTTAAGTATCGAGAATCTGTCAGGTTCATAGTAGTGGATACAAGTTTTCCAAGATTGTCATTTCTGCTTGACAGTTTTCATTTTATCAGTGGCAATAAATACTGTCAGTTCTTTTCTTTGAAGCGACGGGCTCATTTCACTCATTTTAGGAAATGTCTGCCAAAACTCCAAGTTTGAATAATCAGAGTTTGTCTATCAATTGTTCACTCAAGTAAAAATAGTGCTTCATGGCAAAAGCATCTAATTTAGCTCAGAAACAGCTGCACAAGTGCTTGTCCCCAAGAACACCTTCATGCTGCCGTTGATGGAGGGTTGTGCACATTTGTTTTGATGCAAAGAATATTAAAAAAGACATCCTCAAGAGTCAAGATGAAGAAAACTAACAATTTGTGCTGCTTTGTCTATGACATTTTAAAATAAAGGGTGGTGGGTTCTTTTTCATTTTTGTTCTTGGTTGTTTTCACCAGAGTGCATGGCAGAGGAGAATTCAGTGCCTGTTAGTACTGCTTGGTAGCACCAATGCATTTATGCTAGTAAGCAATTTTAACCATCTTGGCTTATGCAAATTTCAAAGCCATACAAAAGGCATATCTTAGCATTATTATGAAAAGTGTCTATCTCGGATCTCGATCTCACAGACTCCCTGAAAAGGTCTCTGTGTTTCCTAGGAATCTGCGGAGCCTAGTTTGAAATCTAGTCTGGGTCTGGAGACCTCCCTCTGAGCACCTTCTAATGTCCTTCTCTTTGAGCAAAAGCCCCAGCCTTCCCTTCACAGGCATGAGTTAGAGATTCCGTTATTTGGATCCCATGTCATCTTTTTGTTGTTATTTACCCCTCGATTTATTACCACAGAAAAAGCTTATATGGGAGGCAAAGTTTTCTGAGTCCTTGTATACATAAAGTATCTTTATTCTATCTTCATATACCATGGTTTAGCTAGATATAGAATTACAGTTTGAAAATCATTTTCCTTTGAAACTTTACATTGCTCTGCTGTCTTCTAGCCCTTGGTATTGCTAATTGCAAAGTCTGATGAGAAGGTGATTCTTATTTCTTTATAAGTTGTTTCCTCCATATCCCATTGAGAAAGCATTTCAGATCAAGTTTATATCCTTGATGCTTCTACTTTTCAACAAGATGTGCCTAGGTGTGGGTCTTTCATCCACGTAGGACTGCAGATCCTGTAAAACCTGTAGACCTTTAAATCTGTCTCTCTGAAGTATCCTTGCGTTATCTCTTTGATAGTTTATTGTTTGTTCTCTTTCTGGCACTTTCATCAGTCAGTTTTTGGAACATCTGGATTCTTTAGTTTTCTTTCTACATCACTTATTTTTATTTGTAAATAATATTTTCTATCTCTGACTCATTCTACTTTTCGATGTTTCCATTTGATTTGCAAAGCTTCCATTGAATGTTGTACTTTGGCAGTCATATTTTATTATTCAAACATCTTTCATTTTGATTATTCCTTTCTTTTTGCTGCAAGCTTTTTGAAGATTTTTCTGTTCCATATATTAAAATTTCACTTCCTCCAGACTCATATTTACCTATTGTTCATCATGATCTCTTTGTGTTGGACACCTTCTCAGAATCTAGTGATCTTTAATTCTCTATTCATATTTAAGAATGAGGCAATAAAAAGTTAATTGGGTGCTCTGGGTACATGGAAGACCCTGTCATCTCACAGATTTAGATCGAGGTTAACATGCCTTATTAAAGCATGTTAGTTCTCCATGCTTCAGGCTCCATGATCCAGATTCCAAAATCACTGCAGATGGTGATTCCAGCCATGAAATTAATAGACGCTTGCTCCTTGGAAGAAACAATGTGACCAATCTAGACAGCATATTAAAAAGCAGAGACATTATTTTGCCAACAAAGGTCCATCCAGTCAAAACTATGGTTTTTTCAGTAGTCATGTATGGATGTGAGGGTTGGACTATAAAGAAAGCTGAGCACCGAGGACTGATGCTTTTGAACTGTAGTGTTGGAGAAGAGTCTTGAGAGTCCCTTGGACTGCAAGGAGATCAAACCAGTCAATCCTAGAGGAAATTAGTCCTGAATATTCATTGGGAGGACTGATGCGAAGAACTGACTCCTTAGAAAAGATCCTGATGCTGGGAAACATTGAAGGCAGGAGGAGAAGGGGATGACAGAGGATGAGATGGCTGGATGGCATCACCGACTCAATGGACATAAGTTTGAGCAAACTCTGGGAGTTGATGATGGATAGGGAGGCCTGGCATGCTGCAGTCCATGGGACTGCAAAGAGTCAGACACAACTGAGCTGAACTGAACTGAACTAACATGCCTGTTAGGGAGGTAGATTTTATTTAAAGGAGGTAACTTCTAGGAACTGTAGAGTATAGGCCTTCAACGTATAGAGAGGATCTTCTGTTTGTTTGCTTTTTCTAGCCAGAGATTCAGAATGCAGGGGTGAATGTGGTCAAAGAGCAACAGTTATTTCTTTCTACCCATTCCTCTGTGTTCAGCCCTTAGCCTCACTTGTGTTCTCTGTGGTACAATCCTCCAGGATTCTGCAGGGCAGGTCGGGTCTCCCTGTAACCCCGTCTCTTGCAGTGTTCTCTGCACTGTGTCTCCCTCGGTCCACTCAGTCACTCTTTCATCTCCTTTCCATCCTCCAGAAATCACTGAAATGAAGCCACTGGCGGTTCTTCCCCGTGTCTTTGCTGTAGTCAGGTTTATGTCTTTTCTAAAACCGCGTCACTGATACCGTTTCCTAGGTCTTGGTATAGAAAGGGGAGTGGGCGATATGCTCATCACCCCAGCATCCTTAACCAGTAACTCTCTTCTTTTGACTCCTATGACCTCTGCTCTCCCAGTTCTGCTGGGCTCACTCTTTTACTGGCTCCCTCTTCCGTATTGATGGCTTCATGTAGGAGTTTCTCTTTTCTCTATACTCTCTTCCGAGACAATCTTATCCGCTGGATCATTCTTAAATGTTTATCTATATGCTGATGGTTCCTTATCTGCACCTCCCTCCCTGACTTGACTTCTGGACTCCAGGCTCTTTAATCCAACTGCCTATTTGAAATCTTGAGCATTTCAGATACTTCCAATGCTAGTTTCCAACATTCCCCTCTCCAGCTTGCCCCTGTCTCAGTAAAGGGCCCTTTCCCTCTGCAGAGATTTCCACTCTTATTTCCTTTTCCAGGAATGCCGCTCTCTTCTCTACCTACATGGCTACTTTCTTCTCATCCTTAGGCAAAACTTCCCTAACTATACAAAGTTTCTCCCTCCTTCCCACACTGGTATTTTGTCTCTTGGCAGCCTGCTATCAATCTTCATAGAACTTTTTAAATTTGAAATTATTTATTAATATTATGCTTATTTGCCCCCTTTCTTATTAAATGGTAAGGCCCACTACAGGTAGGGACTGTGCCGGCATATATGTCACTGCTCTTTTAGCACTACCATAGTGCTTGACACATAGGAAGAATTTAACAAATACTGTGGAATAGTTAGATACAGCTTAAAATGAATGCTGAGATCTCAAAATGTTTTCTTATTTACAATCATCTGAAAACTGCCTTAAAGGGCCTCAAAAATATTCTAAAAACTCGTCCCATCATTTACTTTTTAAAATTTACTTGCAACCTGAAGACATAACTCAATTAAAGCAGAATACTGTATTGATACAGCCATGATGGAGAAGAGTATGGGGGTTTCTTAGAAACCTAGAAACTACCATTTGACCCAGCAATCCCACTCCTGGGCATATACCCAGAGAAAACCATAATTCAAAAAGATACTTGTACCCCAATGTTCATTGCAGCACTATTTCCAATAGATAGGATACAGAAGCAACCAAAATGTCCAGCAACAGAAGAATGGAAAAAAATTGTATCATTAGCAGAGACACAGGCAGACCTAGAGACCATCATACAGAGTGAAGTAGGTAAATCAGAAAGAGAAAAACAATATCCATATGATATCACTTATATGATATGGGGGTGGGGAGGAAGGGAGAAGGAGGTGAACTGGGAGATTGGGATTGACATATATACACTACCATACATAAAATAACTAAAGGGAACTTACTGTATGGCACGGGGAATTCTACTTAATGCCCTGTGGTAATTTAAATGGAAGGGAATCCAAAAAAGAGGGGATGACTGAGTCACTTTTCTGTACAGCAGAAATTAACTCAATATCATAAAGCAACTATACTTCAGTAAAAATTAATTAAAAATACAGAATACTATAATGCTTGTGAATACAGTTTAGTCCAGAGAACAATGTGAGTGCATTTTAAGGCATATGCCACTTCTTGAAGTGGTATATGCCATCTTTTTTGATATATGCCATCTCTTTGCCATCTACAGGGTGAGAGCTCCAAATGAATTTTCTCTCAGTCTTTTCCTTTTGTCCTTACCTGACCCAACTTTATGAAACTGATATGGCTTGCCTGATTAGGGCCATGAATGTTAAGTTCAAAATGGATTATGAATCATGACATCACTGAGAACACAGGAATAAAAAAGCAGCAAGACTTTCCTGCTAAAGCCAGACAGCTCTCTATATTTCACTCCTTTAATCCTGCCAAATAAAATATCATGAAATAGATCAGACAGATCGAGAGGATCTCGCTGTCACGAAGAGCCGTATTCATCAGGTACGTGTCAATTGTCCTGCTACAGATCCTTGGCTTGATTCCCACACCCACTTCTTCAGGGAAGAAGCAGAAACACAAAGCTGGTTACCCAGAGAACTAAGCCCTAGGAACTGACAGAGTAAGATATTATTAACGGCTCTGAATATGTATTTTGGCCAGACCAGTCTTCACCACAAGATCCTTTGATTATCTCTTGGCACTAGAAAGAATCACCTGGACTAAGCTTACGAATGCTACTAGCTGTCAAAGGAAAAGAATACCTTTTATGTTGTAATTCTTGATTTTAATGAAACAAATTCTTGGAAACTGTTATTTAATCCAATTTTTAAGGTACATATTTGATATAGCAATAAGCACTGTTCTGTGTAGTAATAAGAGCTTGTCTTATCACATCCGAAGGAAACCAGCTGCTAGGGAGACTCTCCTTCTGCCCCTCTTATCCTGTAAGACCCTTGAAACATGTGCCCTAGTCTCCGGCAGGCAGCTCCTATCCTGTAGGGACGAGGTTCATAGAAAATCATTCACCTTGTAAGGCCTTCCTCTGGTCTCAAGGAAGCTATAAAGGAAACCGGAGGGGCCTGGTGGAGAGGTGAATGTTTGCTTGGAGAGGTGGCTATTGACAGAACCACAGATGGGGAGGAAGTTGTGCTAATTAACTGGATCTGTGTCTACTGCACTGGTCTCCTAAGCCCAGGACGACACATGCCTCCCTCACTGTGCTCTGGCTAAGCTTAGAAATACTTCCTTAGGAGGAGACCGAATAAATTCAAGTTTTAAAGTCAGACCACCTAGATTTGAATACCAGTTAAAATCATTTTTAGGGCTTTCCTTGTGGCTCAGATGGTAAAGCGTCTGCCTGCAATGTGAGAGACCTGGGTTTGATCCCTGGGTCGGAAAGATCCCCTGAAGAAGGAAATGGCAACCCACTCTAGTACTCTTGCCTGGAAAATTCCAAGGACCGAGGAGCCTGGTAGGCTACATACAGTCCATGGGGTCTGAAAGAGTCAGACATGACTGAGCGACTTCACTTTCTTTCTTTAAACCACTTTTTGGCTGGGTAACTTTATCAAGTAAACTCAGCTTCCCTGAGTTTCAATTTTTTTTATCTGAATATGTGCATAAAATCAGAACCTCTCTCTGTGTTTTGTTTTGTTTTTTTTTGGTGAGTATTAAGTGAAAAAGTTCTTAGAACTGTGAAAATATAAATCAAGTGCTAAAAGCATATTGTTAGTTGCTATGAGCATTGCTGCTACCTTTCCATCACTCATTCTCCTTCTCCTGGAAACTATCCCATTCTTGTCTGGGTTTGCATGACCAACCCTATAGGTCCTTTGCATTTGGGTCTTAGCTCAGTATTCCTGGCTCAGGCCTTAAGCGACACAGTCCCACCTCCTGGCCATGGTTCTTGGTCCTAGGGTGGGTATGTGATCTACTTTGGTCCAGTGAGACTTGAGATGATTGCTGGGGAATCCTAAGAAAGAAACATTCTTGCTTTTCCAAGAGAAGTTTCCGAGGGAAGTGGCATCATCATTATTAGCTCTATTTCTTTTATTATTATTATTGCAGATGACAATTCTAGGTTTTCTGGAGGGCCTTGACCTTTGTCATAGAGGGACGAGTCAGACTGGACACAAACTAGATTCAAGGAATTTACTAAACTTCGCCATTGAGCATAGGGACAGAGACAAGGTTAGAACCTCCACAAGAATCCTCACAGTCACACACTGAGATCACGTTAGGGAAATTAAAATGGAACTAACCTTGTTCAGGCTTCAGAAGCACAACAGCAGGCCTCTGACTGACTTCTGATCCTGCCTGAACGGCGTGCCTGACTGCAAACACACCAATCACTACCAGCAAGTCAAGTGGCACTTTAGATAAAAGAGGGAGTGGGTCTTGGATCTTCTTGAGCTCCTGGCAGCCTGGCTAGACCCCTGGGTTCAGAAAAATCTTATGACTTGTAAGGTGAAACAAAGAGCATTAGAAGTTAAAGGAAAGCCAGCTGCATTTTTGCTCACAAACTGATGATACCGCCAGTTCGTGGCCTGGGGTTATATGCAGGAGTGCCCCAAACTGCAATTTGAAGTCTCACTTATGGGGTGGATGCACATCCCGGGACCTTTTCCCAACTGGGACTCCAGATTACTGTTAAGCAGGGACTGCCCAGTGCTGTTTAAGTCTGGATGTTGGTCAGCCCAATTTGGTGATGTATGTGCTGTTACTTTTCTCTATTATTTTTATTGCTCTTCTTTCAATGACTGTACATTGAAATTTAGTTAAATAATCCTCTATTAAATATTGAAATTATTTACTGTGTGTGACATGTAGTTTCTTTTGTTAATGAGTCCTTTGAACCTAAAACAAAAGTAAAACTTTTGGCAAAACAGATGGCAGCCAAGGTTCTGTGCAACTTGGGGCCCCATGTTATATATCAAGAGGCTTCTGAAAGTGCTTCATGAATTTCTTGAGGGGAGTGAGGAGAGATAAATTAGGACTATGGGCTTAACATAAACACACTGGTATTTGTATAAAATAGGCAAAGGACAAGGACCTACTATATAACACATAGAACAATAATCAATATCTTATAATAACCTATAATGGAAAAGAATTTGAAAAGGAATATATATGTGTGTGTGTGTGTGTGTGTGTGTGTATATATATATATATATATATAACTGAATTACTTCACTAACACAAATTTTAAAACACAAATTTTAAATTAACTATACTTAAAAACATTGCTTTATGAATAATTAACAGCAAGATAGCAGGAAGTTATGTGACATTAACAATCCTGAAAAAGCAAGTTCTCCAAGGTCCCTGCCTTCCTTCCAATAACTTGGCCACAAAATGGGGAAATAGTCTGATGCCATAGAGACAAAAGCAAAGGCATCTCAGAGGATATTGCAGTTGCAAAACTTGCTATCTGAAACCCAGTAACGTGGTACAAACGTAGGCACCAGCAATCTGTGGCATGTGGGCCAGTTATGAGACATAGATCAGCTTTTGTTGTCAGGGGATCAATTGCCTCTCACTTTCACCTTTCTGGTTGGAAACCAAAGTTCCCTCTGATCGAGAGAACTATCAAGGGGCAGGAAAGCAGTTGCTGACAAATGTCTCTAGCCTCATTTTAGCTGTTGGTTCATCCACCTTGGGGAGACAACCCTGGCATGCCAATTTTCACAGCTTGCCAACCTTTGTAGCAAAGCACAGTGAAACGAACTGCCGTTTATATTTTGTTTTATTGCTTGATTCCCTGTAATGCTTATATTTTTCTTTAGCTTAACTAAATGATAACCAGATTCTTGACTCAGCGGAAACATCAGATTACAACTCATAGGCGAAAGTGAAGACCTCCAAAGGCAGTGAATCATAGAAATAATATTTAAGTTAGGAAAGGGCAAAAATGTAACTAAGCCTGATTCTCAACAGCCGTTTGAAAATGTTTCATGAATTTTTAACTGCAAGAGGGCAGAAACTTGTCTTTGTGACTCAGCTGAGGGATGAATCCTCATAACCCACTGGTTTCATTTGAAGTTCAGAAAAATAACATCATCTATTAAATCATCAATATCACTGGTTATAACACCTTGGGTTTCCCTTGGAGACTTGGCTCTGACGTATAATTCTATAACAAGCCCCAGATTAGGGGAAGGAAACATGGTGAGTGCCTAATGAATTTCACCATGATGATGACGTGAGGAAGGGTCAATGGAACAACACGTTATCGAACAACAATGTGTTATGTTGTGTGAGCAACATAACACGCCTTGGTCCATGTCATAGTCTAGACCAAGTACATGCCTTCAGGGAGTTGATAGCCTAAAATGTGACTACGTAGGATTAAATCAATGTGGGAAAACAAAAAATGATGAGCCAAGGCAGCAGGCTGAGGAGTTAGGATGAATCACTCTTCAGTGATCAATATGGTCCCCACTTCTAACCTTGGCCTTCAGAGACAGCAAAGCTGCACCAGGAGACTGCAAGGTTATTACTCAGGAGGCCTGAGTTCTATTTTTAGCCCTATCCTCACAGCAGGAGTAAATATTAACTGACAATAGGTGGTTTAAAAAATACTATGTTGGAAAAAAAGATTCTCCCTGAGCTCCTATCTGCTCGTGGAGGAAAATTCACCCTTGATCTCATTTTGGGCCTGGCCTCTACTTCACAGGATAGTCTCAGTTCACTTAAAGTCCAGAATAGAGAGGGCACAGCCTACTGTCTCACTTTCAATTTCACTAGACCCACTCCCACAATATACATTTTCCTGGAGAAGGCAATGGCAACCCAATGGAAAATTCCATGGATGGAGGAGCCTGGTAGGCTACAGTTCACAGGGTCGCAAAGAGTCGAACATGGCTTAACTTTTACTTTCACTGTCTGGTTCACCCTGGTCATCTCTCTGGGAAATGGGCTGCTCGGGCAGAGAAAACTTTTCCAACACTGGGAGGTGCTTTACGACTCACATCTGGCTGCCTGAGCCACACACAGGGCCGCTGCTCTTAGGATGTGCTCTGAAGGCAATGCAGAGTGCTATGAATGAGCACAGCTCTGGTCCCTCCTAGCTGCCAGACAGACCAAACCCTGACCCCTTCTGCCTCAAGGAAGCTTCAACACCTCTCTCCAATCCACTTCTGCTTTCCCCAAACTTTGGAGCTCCTCTCCCCTTACAGGTACTTTGCTATCATTGTTTCCATGAATTTATGCCATGAAAGCAAAAGTTGAGGCTGGGTTTATCTGCTGAGTACCTGTCAACGTTGGCTCTTGGTCCCACAACACAAGAGCCTGTTAGACATGGGGACAACAGCTGAGCTACCTTTTCATGATGGGGAAGGGAAATGTATCAACAGCAGCAAGATGGAAATATGAATTAAATGATCAATAGGTGATCCTTTCACACACACTGGTGTGGATGGCATAAGCAATTCAATGATCTCTTCCTCTTGCATGTGCTGGGTTGAAATCTATAAAGGGGGAGGGAAAAAAATCTCTTTATTGCAGAGACTCCCAGTTCTCTTTGAATATGTATTCTTGGCCTCCTTCCTGGCAGCAGAACTGCTGATGTGGCTGGAAACCTGGATACATGTAGTAAAGGGTTCATTTCCCAGCCTTTTTTGCAGCTAAATGTGGTGTTGCAGCCAAGCTCTGACCCATCAGAGGTAAGTGGAAGCCTATGTAAATTCTGTGAGTGTAGAGTGTCCTTAAAGAGAAGGAACATGTCTTTCTTGGCCCTTCCTCTTTCCTGTGGACTGGGATGCAGTTCCTGATGCTCCAGAAGCAACCTGGTTTCTTGCAGTGGACACCGCGTGTTGAGGGTGGACCAGAAAGAAGGGTATGATCCAGGCCCTGGTGACCTCACAGAGCTTCACCACCAGCCTGGACTGGCCTAGCCTCAGACTTCCTCCACTCTACAGAGAAATAACCTCCTATCTTGACAAGCCTAGCTATTATTTTGAGATATCCCAGCTGATATTCCTCAAGGCAAATGAGATAACACCAGGTTTTATATTCTCAGAAGAATTCCTCAATATCAGCAATTTCACAGTACCAGGGGATAACAGAGCAATTTCACAAACATGCGAATTTTGCATTCTCTCTGACATTTTTCAATAAGGACATGTACCTATGTGTGCATGTGTTCCTAAGATGTGTAGAAAGGAAGCTAGCTTGAGTGTCCACAATGAATTTCTAGGCTGATCCAGCAGGCATGTGCATTTGAGTGGCTGTGGAGCCTCCGGACCTGAGCCTAATCTAAGCAAGGAACGAGACAGGTCCATAAGCTGGTGAGGTCCCTGGACTAGAGGGAGAGTTCCAGGATGCTCCAAAGGTAACACTCAGCTCATTTCTGAACATGCTTGGATTGCACTCAAGCCACAAAGTGAGAAGGATCTGAACGTTAAAATGAAAATACCTATGTTCCTTAAAATATTTGGTGTGATTGGGAATTGAGTTTGGGGGCCTGCATGGTGTAACTGTGGGCATCAGGAGGAGGCGATGGCGGTGGCGGCAGGAGGTGGTGGGTCATGGCAGATGGTGGCAGGAGGGACAGGCGCTGGTGGCAGTGGGGCAGCAGCACCCTAGCAGCAGTGGTGTGGTGTACAAGTGGGCAGGGCGTCAGCTCACGGCGTCGATAACCCAAGAAAGAGGACGGCTTCAAAGGCAGCAAGAGGCACTGCTGAAGATTACAAGTCTGCAGAGAAAAGGGAACACTTTACTACTGTTAGTGGGAATGCAAACTAGTACAGCCACCATGGAGAACAGTGTGGAGAGTCCTTAAAAAACGCAATCCCACTGCTGGGCACACACACCAAGGAAACCAGAATTGAAAGAGACACATGTAGACACATGTATCCCAGTGTGCATTGCAGCACTGTTTATAATAGCCAGGACATGGAAGCAATGTAGATGTCCCTCGGCAGATGAATAGATAAGGAAGTTGTGGTACATATACACAATGGAATATTACTCAGCTATTAAAAAGATTGCATTTGGATCAGCTCTAATGAGGTGGATGAAACTGGAGCTTATTATACAGAGTGAAGTAAGTCAGAAAGAAAAACAGCAATACAGTATGCTAACACATATATAGGGAATTTAGAAAGATGATAACGATGACCCTATATGTGAGACAGCAAAAGAGACACAGATGTAAAGAATAAGCTTTTGAACTCTGTGGGAGAAGGCTAGGGTGGGATGATCTGAGAGAATAGCAGTGAAACATGTATATTATCATATGTGAAACAGATTGCCAGTCCAGGTTCGATGGCGTGAGACAAGGTGCTCACATGGCCTGGGGAAAACATAGGTTACATTTTTTCTTTTAAGGCTCTTTTTTTACGCTGACTCTTGTGATTTTTTTCACTGTGCCACATTCAGTTCACCGATAGATGGGTTTGTGACAGGCTAAAATGATCCTTTCCAACAGCTACCTAAAGGCATTTTAAATTGGGTAAGAGAGACTTGCCTTCAAGAAACTGATATTGTCTCATGTATGCAGTGTGTTGGAGGCAATAAGTAAGTGACAAGACTGACATACTATTCTGCTAGAAATGGGAAAATAAAATACTGCAAGGACAGATTATTTGATCTTTTACATTAGAAAAGGAAGAAAAATGAAGACCAGGTGGTCAACAACTTAAAAATAAATCTTCTAATTTGGTTTGAGAATTGGACCTTGAATTGTGTTGTCTGCAAAAACATGGAGTAAACTAGGTTTAACCCTTGTCTTGTCATCCTATGTAGTACAATGACGAGTTATAAAAAAAATCCATTCATTAAATCAGGAATTACCTCATCATATGTTATATTCTAACAGCTGAGATATATACCATAGGAAATTAGAGGCAAGTCAAAGATTAATAAGATATAATTCTTGTCCTTGAAAAACTCAAAGCACACGAAATAAGCAGGCAGAGAGACAGACACACAGAAATAGATGGTTACAATATAAGGTCGTAAATGAATCCAAGTGACTATGTGAGTACAGGAATGACAAGTCCTATGGATGGGCATGTGACATATGAGGATGTGTGATCTTTGACTTGGTTATGAACAACAAACAAGGTTTTATTAAAGGCAGACTCACTGCATAGAGCATTTCACTATGGACATTGGACATTCCTCATGACTCAGACAGTAAAGCGTTTGCCTGCAATGCGGGAGACCCGGGTTTGATCCCTGGGTCGGGAAGATCTCCTGGAGAAGGAAATGGCAACCCACTCCAGTACCCTTGCCTGAAAAATCCATGGACAGAGGAGCCTGGTAGGGTACAGTCCATGGGGTTGCAAAGAGTTGAACATGACTGAGCGACTTCACTAATCCCCTTGAGAAATCCTAGAGATTATTTGGGGAGTGGGAGACACAGTATGGCGTGGCTGGAGCAAAAGGAACATGCCTGGGGACTGAGGAAGGAGAAGCCGGAAGGAGAAGCCAGGGCCAGCCTGAAGGACACTGTGTGCCAAGGCAAGGAGTTTAGACTTAAAATCTTTAATAGTGATGAGTCAGCAAAGGATTTTAAGTAGCAGAAGGGCATGATCAAATTGACTTAGCTTAGCAGGTGTTCAATCAACACTTACTAAGTTTTTCCTAGGTGCCCAACACTGTTAGGTGGATAAAAGGAAGAATGCAGCTCAGGAATCTTACGGTTCCATGGCAGAGGTGACCACACAAACATCCAGGGGTCAGGTCACAGGATGTGCTGGGCTTAGCCAGCCTGGGAGATGCAGAAGAGGTTCAGGAGGACCCACGCTGAGCCTCACAGAGCTCATGTGGCTGGTGTGCATCTCCGACTAGAATGGAATCTCTTGGACTGGAGGACGTGCTCCGGGCACACAGTCCAAGTAGCATTCAATACATTCTTAAACTGAGAGCAAAGACTTATCTGCCCTGGTCCATGTCTGGAGCAAAGCCTGCACATAGTAGGTGCAACACAGATATCTGTTGAGAGATGAAGGCAGGCGGGCAGCAAGGGTGGGCTGAGGTGAGGAAAAGCATTTGAAGTAGAAGGAACAATATGCACAAAAGCACGGATGCATTAAAGAACAGAGGGTGAATAGCTGACAACAAAGTTTGACTATTGCGGAGGAGTGCGTATCGAGGCCAGCGAGGAGCTCGGTGCTGAAGGAGGCCCTCTGCTAAAGGACTCGCGTGCACCATGCAGACACCTGGAAGCCAGAAGGATTCTGGAAAGGCGGTATCTTTTAGACATCTCACTTTGAAAACAGCTTGGAGAATGGGCTGAAGGGGTAAAACTGGATTCTGTTCTGCTATGGCAATAAAATGATGACAAAGAATGGATAAATCTGGATATTTAAGAGGTGGAACACCTAAAAGCTTGGATATTTATTAGGGGAGAGAGCTGAGAGAGTGAGAGTAGCCAGAACACAATCTTCCATCTTCCTTGGTTATACAAGGAACACACACACATGCACACGTACACACATGCACACATACATACACACATGCACACACATATGCACACATGCACACATATACACACACGCACACACATAGGCATGCAACACATTTGTTGGGGGTGAGGCGTTTATTTCAGATGTTGTGAGTTGAAGCTCCTATAGCGTGTCTGTATGTGTGTGTGTTCAGAGGACTCTTGGCAGTACAGATCTGAACTGAAGAAGGGAGGAGGGGCTACCTTGGGAAGATGACACATGAACACATTCACCAGTCTTCCTGACTCACCTCTAGAAACAGCGGAAGAGATGAGAAAGTAAAACAAACTCAAATCAGCGCTGGGAGATACGATGGGACACTCTTAGGGATTAGAAATCATGAGAAATCTTTGAGAGATGGAAGCAGATGGATTGATTGAAGATGAAAATCCCAGCTGGCCTAAAACTCAGGCAAAAGTGGGATTGGTTTTGAGGGAGACTTGAGCACAGCCAGAACAAATATAGGGACCAGAGGTGCTTTTGAAACAACAGAAGAGGGGCTGGGGTATCACAGGAGTGCCCAAGTGGGTGGGGGGAGGCGGGGGCGGTTACCACTGTTTTCCAAAACTGGATATAAGCATGAAAAAGTGCATATAAAATGATGAGATGAGCTACAAATATTTTTTAAAAGAAATAAAAAATAGATTACAAAGATGAAATGAGGTGTGTAGTGTATTAAAAGTCATGCTATGAAATCCCACACACTTGCTAAGAGTGTGTCACAAATTAGGCTATAAATTTTCATTCAATGAGAAAAGGAAAATAGAATCTCTTTACATAGCTACCAGCAACCAAAGGGTTAAAAACATATTAGCTGCTTTTAATTTGATTTCCACAAGTTCAGCCTGGAATCTGTTCACATTCAGAGAGGAGCCAAGGGGTTAGATGCAGTGGAAGAAATGAACTATCAGTTATAACATGCCTGCCTGGTGCCAGACACCACCCCCATACTTTCCGATTTGGTATTCAAACTTTGTTCTTAGTCCAGATCCTGTGGGCTTTCCATCATCCTCTGCTTTCCCTCAGGAAGAAGAAGCTCCTGTGTACTTTGCTGTCTGCTGAATCCTTAGTACAAAATGCAGGTTGATTCCTCTGGTGTGTATCGATAATTTGTGAAGGAATCTTCCATGAGATGTGAATCAAAGGACTTTATCCAAGATGATTGATACTCACAGCTGTCTTTTAAGATTATGATACATTCTGTTGATCCTTGCTGTCAGGCAAAGCGCGATACTATTCCTTCTCAAAGAGAGTTGCTTGACCCAACACAAAGCTTCCTGGATCACCAGGAATGCCTTATCCAGAGTTTTGTACCAGAACAGCCGTGCCCATGGGATGCTGTCCACAAGTGTTCTGTGAGGTATTTGAATTTATGGGGAAAAGTCAAGTGTTTTTCCAACTGAGTCCAACCCTTGAGTCAATCCACCTGAAAGCGTAAATGTACATTTTTAAGGTAAATCTGATTTAAATGCCTATTAACAGCCCAGATGTACACTAAAATGGGCAGATGGTGTAATTAGGGTTCTGTAGCTTTTGAGGATGATTCTCTGATCCTCCCAGATATCCCACGACTAAACTGATTCCCTTTAGTATATTCCTTTCTTTTAGCTAGCTAATGTGGATTCTGCTCTCTGCAACTAAAACTCCAATAGTTGATATATATCTATCTGTAGAGGAGAAGGAGGTAAAGGAATAAGATTCACATTGTATATTAAGGGCTTCCCGGGTGGCTCAGATGGTAAAGAGTCTCCCTGCAATGCAGGAGACCCAGGTTCGATCCCTGGGTTGGGAAGATCCCCTGGAGAAGGGAATGGCAACCCACTCCAGTGTTCTATCTGTAGAGGAGAAGAAGGTAAAGGAATAAGATTCATGTTGTGCATTGAAGCTATAACTAAATACCAGGTGAAATGAGTATAGGTACTAGTTCCCTGGTGTCACTCTTCATTACTTCATTTCCTTAGTTACATTTGAATTGCCTCAAAGACAAGGACATCTTCTCATGAGAGTTTAGTATTTAAGAACATGAGTTCTGCTACCAGACTGCCTGATAGGAATCCTGGCTTTATCATTTTCTAGCTGTGTGACCTTGGGCAGGATATTTAACTTCTCTGCACCTCAGTTTCTTCATTGGTAAAATGTTCAAAGTGATAACAATCATAAAGAGCTTGTCACCATCTTGGCAATGTGACAAGACTGAATAAAGACTGCTATCCTTATTATCTTGATTTTAGCTTGTATCAAGATTGCCAGGAGAAATATCAATAACCTCAGATATGCAGATGACGCTACCCTCATGGCAGAAAGTGAAGAGGAACTAAAGAGCCTCTTGATTAAGGTGAAAGAGAAGAGTGACAAAGCTGGCTTAAAGCTCAACATTCAAAAAACTAAGATCCTGGTATCCAGTCCCATCACTTCATGGCAAATAGATGGGGAAACAATGGAAACACTGACAGACTTTGTTTTCTTGGGCTCCAAAATCACTGCAGATGGTGACTGCAGCCATGAAATTAAAAAATACTGTTCCTTGGGAAAAAAGCTATGACAAACCTAGACAGCATATTAAAAAGCAGAGACATTACTTTGCCAACAGATGTCCATCTAGTCAGAGCTATGGTTTTCCAGTGGTCATGTATGGATGTGACAGTTGGACTATAAGAAAGCCGAGCACTGAAGAACTGATGCTTTTGAACTGTGGTGTTGGGGAAGACTCTTGAGAGTCTCTTGGACTGCAAGGAAATCCAACCAGTCCATCCTAAAGGAAATCAGTCCTGAATATTCATTGGAAGGACTGATGCTGAAGCTGAAACTCCAATACTGTGGCCACCTGATGTGAAGAACTGACTCATTGGAAAAGACCCTGATACTGGGGAAGATTGAGAGCAGGATGAGAAGTGGGCGACAGAGGATGAGATGGTTGGATGGCATCACCGACTCAATAGACAGGAGTTTGAGCTAGTGAAGGACAGGGAAGCCTGGCATGCTGCAGTCCATGGGGTTGCAAAGAGTTGGACATGACTGAGCGACTGAACAACAACAACAATTCTTATCACATGCTAACTCCACAGAACTTGCTATAATGACAGTGATGAATAGCCAGTGTCAGAAAAGGAGTTGTACAGTGAATGGGAAACATCTCAAATCCTGCAGTATCTTAGGACATGATAAAACACACTTTTCTCACCCTCTGAACTTTGAGGCTTTCCCTGCAGTTCTTTTTCCTGCTCATTGGCAGTGGAGCAATGGTGAATGCAGAATCTGTCAACTTACTTTGACATCCTTAACCTTACACAACTCACTCCAGTCATACAGCTCCATTTACATACCCTCCTCCCCAAATCTCTTCTACATCTGATTTCACATGGAGATCATTACAGGCAGAGTGTTTATACAAGTTTCCATGGTGACAATCCATTCTCTTGTCTCCACGGTGACACGTGCAAATAACTCATAACCTCTCCAATTCATTTTGTTTATCTGAACCATCTACTGATTGTTATCAGCCTAAGCCATGTATAACAACACAAATTTATGTCTTTCTAGGAATAAAAAGGGAGAGAATAAAGTAAAATAATATTTAGGGCATGTCTCATATGGAAATAATGCACTAAAAGAGCATATGGGGAAACTAAAACTCTAAATTTTATTTCATCCTTTAAATATACTGAGAATGCATAATTAGCACTTACAATTATTTACAAATTGTCTTCAGTGGTAGGACAACTATAATCTCAGTAAAAACAAAGATGGGTAGGACAAACATCGCCGAGTCAGTAATCAGAGGACCTGAAATTAAGACCTAATCTTAGACTGACCAACCATTCCAAGATCAAGGGGGCTTCCCAGCACAGGAGACTTTAGTGCTAAAATCAGGCCATCTCTAAGTGTCCTTTTTCTCTTCATTGTTATGGGGGTGCTGGAGAGAACCACTGCTGTGGTTCCTTCCAGACTGAATGTTTTGTGATTGTACAAAATAGAGCTGGATATTTTTCCCCCAGGACCATCCAAGTTCAGTGTGAGCGTGGTAGATCGTACTTTATTTCCCAATTATAAATGCATATTAGAAGTGAAAAGTGCAGTTCTTTTAGAGCTGAGTGTGCTTAGGTACAACAGAGGTCAAGCAACTAGTTACGTTGTAAACTATAGCAAACCGCCTTAAATCATATGCATTCTTCTCACTTGGGCTTGTCTCCTAACATTTTCACCAAATAAGGAAAATCTGTTTGGGGGATTAAGAGTGACTAACATTTATTTTTCAAAGCAACTGTGTTTTTTTAGGGTACATAGCCTGCCATTGCAAAATACCTCCAACCACCAGTAAGAAAGTCACTGGTGTGCAGACTCAGGCTGAGAAATAAGAATGGATGTTAAAAGGTGCAAGGTCAGTATACCTCTTTGCTTCACAGCATGAGAGAACACATGTAAAAAAATAGAGATTATTCTGAACCAATCTCTTTTATTTTCCCACAACTGGAAGGTTCACCATGTTATTACAGACTGCGGAGATGGGTGAGTCAAGCAGAGATGTTTTGAACAGAAATAATGTATTGATATGCTTCCATTTCAGTTCACAGCTTTGTATGTCCCTTACAACCATTTCTATGTGAAGAAAAATTGTTGTTTTTGTAGAAGGACTATGAGCAAGATTTTTTCATTCCCCTGAAATGCATGTTTACCATGTTAGCTGAGGCTTCTTTCTTCACAGATAATTCTTTGGCAACTTGGTGACTTTGATGTGAAGACTTGCTCACCGGCAGTTTCATAATTGATAGGCTGGGTTGCCTAGCAGGTTTATCTGTCAGTCTCTAGCTGTCTATCTTGAAGAATGGTATTTATAAAACAACAGTTATATACAGAAATATTAAAGGAAAAAGGACTTTTTAGTTATAAGGTTCTATCTTAGAAATCCTTTGGACTTATATCCATCTCTGTTTCTTCCAATTCTATGTTCCCTAAAACTTTCTAAAATTAATTTTACTGATTTTTCCTCATTAGTATAAAATTAATCCATTGCTTATTCTCTTCTGCAGCAGGATGGAGTCCACTGTCACTTTGACTTTTTTATTACTCCTCATTCTTGCCCTTGAAGGGAGAGAACAAGGGCATGCAGACACTGAAGCTACGTGATGAGAACTGATCAATATCAGCAAAAAGAGTTTTGTTTGCTTCCATAGGTGCTGCTCACTCAAGGGTTCGAGGGTCCAGTTTTGTTTCCTTGGGCTGGAAAGAGGGACAGGTGTTGCTGGCCATGATCACAAGGGGCAGGGAAGACCGCAGGCAGGGGAGAGAATACAAAGGGAAAAAGAACTTCCTGGTGTCAACAGCCAGTGAATTCTGTATGGTTTGAAAGGCAATCTTTGTGGGAATGAGAATTGAATATTTGAGCCATCCTCCAAACTCTTTGCATGTGTGCGATCACCTATGAGTACATTTGAGTTCATTCTTGAATTATACCTTACGAACATGGAAGGGGTTGGCATTGCTGAAATGTAGTACGGGGAGTGGCTACATCAAGTGAAATAAGCCAGGACCGCTGTACTGCGGTAGACAAGTGATAGGCAGATTCAGCCTGAGCTGCTGGTGTACTCAGTGTATCCTTCCATGACAAGGAACATCAAGCACTGAAATCTGCTGTGTGGATAATGGCTTAGCAGAAATCTAGAACTGTGCTATGATGTGAAGGCTCATCAGTATGATTCCACAGAATATTTCCTACAGAAGACGCTGGCAGAGTGGGAAATATGGACTCTCATATCAGCCAATATAGATTTTAAAGAAGGTGGCATTAGTCCTTGGCAGGACGGGAAGGATACAAGTGGAATGCTGGAACTGGTGGGAGGGCCTGTCCCCATCAAATCTGGCCTCCCAGCCTCACACCCCCCAGGACGGTGGAACACAAAGTGGGAAAGCAAGGTGTTTGTGGAGACTGTGGATTGAATGCCAAAGGGAGGAGTATAAACCATTGCTTGCACACATTTAGGAAATACTCTAGGAAACAGACTGTCTCAAAGAGCAGACAATGCAGGAAGATCGTGGTGAGACCCCAGGATCCCACTCTCTACCTGGTCCCAGGGGCAAAAGTGGAGAAGCAGGGTACCCACGGGATTGTCTGCCGGCTCCAAGGAGAGTCTGCGACAGAGATGTGATTGCCAACAGCAAACACCCAGCACCGCCCAGGAGAGATGAGACCTCCCAGTCTGTTCTCTCAAATTGGTTCAGAAGGTTCAGGAAAGACTCTGATCTGGAGGGCGGAAGTGGCCAGGATCTGTGGGTTTAACTGTGGCATCGACAGGCTTTAGATCTTGGGGGCTTCTACTCTGCTGCTTCCACAAACTCTGATGGGAGATATAAGGGGCAGGCTTTGTGTTCGGCTGGGATTTCCTCTCTCCTGCAGACCTCGGTACTGGATCATTCAGGCTCCAGTCAGAAAATAGACAGTCAAAAAGGGCATTATATACAGGTATCTGTTACACAGATGACGAAAGAGCTGAGAAGTCAAGCAGGATTCAGCGAGAAACCTACTGATTAACAACTGAGGAAGGCCCTCCCACCGTCAGATGCAGAGATGAGTGGGATGGTGATGCTGGGTCCCAGGAGCGGGGACCACTGGACAGAAGCTGGAGCTTTCCCTGTGGAGAGAAGCTAGTCTGGTGCGGGTTAGCCCTATATCCACTGCCTCTCCTGCAGCAGAGAGAAAGGAGAAGACAGACTCCGGCTTTTCCCCTCCTCTGGCCCTCTGGGATTCAATCAGTGCTTCCTGTTAGCTGTCTCCTTCTGGAAAGCAGAAGGCAAGAGAGCCTGGGAAATGTCTTTCCCTGAAAAAAAACAGCAGAACTTCCCAGGTGGCACAAGGGGTAAAGAACCCGCCTGCCCATGCAGAAGATGTAAGAGACGCAGGTTCGACCCCTAGGTTGGGAAGATCCCCTGGAGGAGGGCATGGCAACCCACTCTAGTATTCTTGCCTGGAGAATCTCTGTGGATAGGAGAGTCTGGTGGGCTATAGTCCATGGGGTTGCAAAGAGTTGGACATGACTGAAGCGACTTAGCACAAAAAGGGAAGGAGAAGACAGAAATATGATTTGCACTGGGGTTGAAACAAATCAGAGATTGCACTTTTCTTTTCATATGAAGGAAGTATGGATGTAAGTTGTCCGGTGTTAATATGGTGACTCCAAGATATTAGCAGGAAGCCAGGCTACTTCTCTCATGCCACCCCCCCTCAGTGTGCAGCTTTCATTGTTCACCCTCCTTTACGGTCCCAAATGACTGCTGTTGCTCTGGTTGTCACATTTACCTTCGAGCATGAAACAAGATGGCTGAATAGGACATAAAGAGCTTTCCAGAAGCCATGCCCCAAGACTGCCACTTACATCTATTTAGCTATTCTTGCTGGTGAACGAGACTTGAAAGTATTGTTTTTCAGCTGGGCAAATTGCCCTCGCATTTGGCCTTTAACAAAAGGGAAGACGGGATACTGGGTAAACCACAGGCAATTTCTGTCACAGAAAAAGAAAGACTGGCATTTAACATCAAGTGAAAAATAGAACAGGCTGGTTGGGCAGCATCTCAGAGCAGTGTCTCAGACACAGGCCCAAGTCTCATAATCCACAGAAATCCAAGGCAGAGGAATAGGACGGGAGTGCCAGCTCTATACAGCTCTGTCCAAATTTGAGTAGAAACCTACAGAAAGTATTCAACGTTGAGTACAGTCTTGATCGACTGCAAGTAAAGATAGATTCTTTCTGTGCTAATAGCATAGTGTTCCAGATTATCGGGTACATAAAAGAAATCTCACCATTCATTCATCTACTCATTATTTCAGCAAATACTCATCAGGCGCTGTACTATGAGCCAGGGTCTCAGAGATGAAGAGAGAGAGCAATGTCTGTTCTAATTGAGCTTACAGTCCTTTCTGGAGGCTCCTTAATGTTTGGCCTAAAGTTCCCAAGTGAATAAGCTGTGAGTCACCTATATGATTTATTTCTTCCAGAGTGTTAACTAACTATTTTTTAAATGCATACTAATTGATAGCTATTATGAGCTAAATTTTGTCTTCCTTGCAAAATATACGTTGAAGTCCAAATCCTCAATACCTTAGAATGTGACTGTATCTGGAAAGAGGGTCACTGCAGATGTGATTAGTTAAAATGAGGTCAACTGGTAGGATGGGCCTTTAATTCAATATAACCTGTTCAGTTCAGTTGTTCAGTCGTGTCTGACTCTTTGCAACCCCATGGACTGCAGCACGCCAGGCCTCCCTGTCCATCACCAACTCCCAGAGCTTATTCAAACTCATGCCCATTGCATTGGTGATGCCATCCAACCATCTCATCTTCTGTTGTCCCCTGCTCCTCCTGCCTTCAATCTTTAATAGGATCAGTGTCTTTTGCAATGAGTCAGTTCTTTGTATCAGGTGGCCAAAGTATTGGAGTTTCAGCTTCAGCATCAGTCCTTCCAATGAATATTCAGGACTGATTTCCCTTAGGATGGACTGGCTGGATCTCCTTGCTGTCCAAGGGACCCTCAAGAGTCTTCTCCAACACCACAGTTCAATATGACCTTTGGTGTCCTTATATGAGGGACAGAAGAGTCACATGTGCGCTTTCCAACCTATCATGGAAAATAATTAAAAAAAAATTATATGTATATATATGTATGCTGCTGCTGTATATGCATAACCAAATCACCTTGATGTGGACCTAAAACTAACATAATATTGTAAATCAATTTTAAAAAATCAGATTTTGTATTTCTCTTGGAAGACAGCAGATCTGACAAAACTGGACCCAAATCTTACATGGCCACAGTGCTGGAGCTGAGAAACCACTATATTCTCCAGTTACAGTAACTGTCTGGTTTATTTTCCACATTAACTGGTTTATTTTCCACAGCTCTTAATAGGAATTGGCATTTGTACCCCACTGTCTCCAGCTTTATTTTTTGCTTTTGGTCACAGCCTTATCTGATGGACTTGACATATGAATTCTGTGCTGTCAAAGGGCAACAAGTATTTACTTAAAATCTCAGTGGAGATTTCTCTGCCCATCCTATTTACTATTGCTACTCCACAGTCTATTCTCTGCTTTGTATTTCTTTCTATCCATCTAACTATTTTAGCTTATTTACTTTTTATGCTCAATTCTCAGTAGAACATAAGTTCCCCAGAGAAAGATATTTGTCTCTTTTGTTCACTGTGGCAGCCCCAGTGCCTAGAGAAGTGTCTTGCTGTGAATAAAGGAACTATGGAATGTGAAAGCTATAATAAATCCCAAACATTAACTAACCCAATCTTAACGTTTTAACTCTCAAGGAAACTAACCAGGCCGAGAGAGGACATGATTTGAGAAAGGTCATATAGCCAATCAGCAGCCAAGTGAGTCAGGATTAGGACTGAGGTTTTTCTGCCCTCAAGTCCAGTGATCATTCTGTAGTTCCAGGCTGCCTCTCTAGTGATGTAATCATAGTATTTGAATTTTAAGAGTTAAGAATTTTAATTTTACCATCAAAATGGTAATAGAGAAATGATAGCTCTTATGTATTCCATCTAACTATTTATCTGCTAAATGTTTTCAGAACAAAACTGAAAAAATATTAATTCATGTTTCTGATATCTGAAAAGGTGACAGATTTACTGCTTCTTTATGATTATTCATAGTAAAGATTTAATTGTCATAGTTTGGTAAATACCTTTTTGATTTCAGCCTCAGAAGAGAACCCAGCTGATTTCTTGATAGCTATATTCTATCTTATTATTAAGGAGGTAGTTAAAAAAAAACAACAAAAAAAAAAACTACATTTCCATCCACCAGGTTGAAACATAATATGCCAGAAACTCAAGTGATGGTTTTTCACTAATTAACCCATCTAATTTTTCTAAGGAAGTTCAGTTTGGTTGTTGAAAAGAGAATATCACATCAGAAAGAGCTGGTATGTGTTCACCACTATATATCAGTCATTCAATCATTCAGCAAAAATGTAATGAGGTCTTGCTATGTGCCAGATCTCTCCAATGATTAAAACCAGACAAGGTACCTCCTAGATAAAGCTTCCCTAGTGGCTCAGCTGGTAAAGAATCCACCTGCAATGGGGGAGACCAGGGTTTGATCCCTAGGTTGGGAAGATCCCCTGGAGAAGGGAAAGGCTACCCACTCCAGGATTCTCGCCTAGAGAATTCCATAGACTGTATAGACCATGGGGTCACAAAGAGTCAGACACAACTGAGCGACTTTCACTTTCAGGTAAAGCTTATGTTTAAAGCAGTGTTTTCCACAGCTGCCTAATAGGAGGAGGCTCCTTGGCACCTGTAAAACATGCAGACTCCTAATTTCTACTCTAGACCTACAGAATCAGAAACTCAGGGAAAAAGACCTGGGAATCAAGTGTTCAAAAAGCATTCGGGTTCAATTTCATCAGGAGTGCTCGGATGCTCAGTTACTCAGTTATGTCCATCTCTTTTGTGACCCCATGGAATGTAGCCCACCAAGCTCCTCTGTCTATGGGATTTCCCAGGCAAGAATTACTGGAGTGGGTTGCCATTTTCTCCTCTAGGCGATCTTCCTGACCCAGGGATCGAACTTGTCTGCCCTGTGTCCCCTGCATTGGCAGGTGAGTTCTTTACCACCAAGTCACCTGGGAAACCTTTCCCCAGGCAAGTTTCAGCAAAACTTGTAATGGGAGCTATAGACATTAACAAAGTATTTACACTAAAGCATGTATGGTTCCCAAAATAAGTGCTATGGAAAATTGTATACAGTGATTGCTCACTAACTATTTATTCAATATGTTTTTATTGAGCACCTAACATGTGCTAAACACTGCTTTAGATGCTGAGCATACAGCAGTAAATAAAAGAGATACGATTTCTGCCCTCATGGAGTTTTCATTTTAGTGAGGGAAACAGATCATGAGCACACATTCTAATGAGAAACCACAGTTGTGAACACCATGCCCTTTGGGGAAGCCTTTCTGTGCCTGGTAACCAGGCTAGGCAGAAAAGGAAGAGAAGCCCAAGAGGCTGGCTATGAAGGGTTTAAGGACTCAGGTGTGTTGAGTTGATTTCAGAAAAAGTCCTGGTTTGTCCTTCTCTAGGCCCATCTGAAAAGACTGCGCTTCCCAGAGAAGCCCCGGGGTTAAAACTATCCGTTGCATCCAACAGGCAGGGGGAAGGAGAGTAAAATCGGCTGAGAAAAGTAGCTAAGAGATTGTATGCAATATCCTCTCTGCTCCATTGATTCTCCATGGCTTTCTCCCAGAGTGTTAGGAATCTAGACATTTCTGTGTCTGGGGTGAGGGGCCGGCATGTGGAAATAACTGAAGATATCAGCTGGTGAGTCAGTGATGCCAAGCTGGTGGCATCACCGACTCGATGGACATGAGTTTGAGCAAGCTCCAGGAGTTGGTGATGGACAGGGAGGCCTGGTGTGCTACAGTCCACGGGGTCGAGAAGATTTGGACACGACTGAGCCACAGAACTGAACTGAACTGAGCAGCTGGTGAGCTCACTGGCCAGGAGGGCTCGGTGCAGACCGGCACTATGGCTCTGGAGCTGGGAGCCACAGCAGGGATCAGCCAAGCCCCAAATCTTCTGGTCATCAGAGCTAGGCCTCCAAGCATCAGCAGCACAACCAAACGCAGAGTAAAGAGACAAGTGGGCAAGGGGGAAACCATGAGGGTTCAACCACGACGTGCTAACCTGACTCAACTCTGAAAGTCACAGTCTCTTCAGAAGCAGAGGACCCAGAGAGGAGAATGCCCTGAGAGTCAGACTTCATACCATCCTCTATTCCAAGAAGACACTAGCCATCTTTACAAGGCACTATCTTGAAAAAGAGGAGAGACACTGCTTTGGGTTAGAAAAGATTTTTTTTTAATTATGAATATTTTGAAACTTGAAAAATAGAATAGTATAATAAATTCCATATATAAATTATTCATGTTATAGTTTTTGTCATTCTTGTTTCCTTAATAACTCAATTCTTTAAAAAAAATATTTTACAGCAAATCCTCATGCCATTTTGCTTCTATGGACTTCAGTAGGCATATCGAGAAATACAATTTCTAATATTACCTCAATGTTATCATCACACTTAGGCAATTAACAACCATTTCATGAATTATCTAATATGCTGCTGCTGCTGCTAAGTCATGTCAGTCATGTCCAACTCTGTGCGACCCCATAGACGGCAACCCACCAGACTCTGCCGTCCCTGGGATTCTCCAGGCAAGAACACTGGAGTGGGTTGCCATTGCCTTCTCCCATCTAATATACAGTCCATTTTAAATGTCTCTGATTGTTTCACATTGCCTTTTTCTGTTGGCTTGTTTGAATTGAGGTTTAATCAAGGGTGACATGTTATGTTTGGTTGTTAATGTCTCTTTAAGTGTCTCTTAATTTAGAGCAGCTCCCTTGCAATCATCAGAGCAAGAATTTAAGAAAACAAGATCAATTGGGAAAAACAAATCATTATCCTATTTTGCTCACATGAGTCTGAGGGTGTATATTTTGACCCCACAACAAGAAGAAGCATTAATAGTCATATAGAATCTCATGCAACTGGAAGGTACCTTTAGGAAATCTTCCTGGGTAAATTATGTTAAAAAGCAGCAAGAAGGTACTGGAGCAAAGGCTCTTATTCAGAAAATATTTTTCGGCACTATTACAAAGGCCACTAGACGAGCATGCTTCCTCAATTTCTTCCTTGCCATCCTGTAAATCCTGCAAGACTCATTATAAGCAGCACCTACTCTGACTCACAGACTATTAAAGCTTATTGAGAAATAACCTGGACTTCCCAGAAGACTAATTTACGTCAGCAAGCAAAAGGATAATCACAGCCATAAATCTCAAACCGATCCAAGAGTATAGCTGGTTAAAAAAAATTCCGTAGTATTTTGTTACTTTAATCCAAAAGGCTTTGATTTTTCTTTCTTTAATAATCCACAATGTTTTAAAAGCCACCCAGTTTTATTGCTGTTCCTTTCCTGCTATTGTGCAGGGTAACATCAAATCAGTTATGGCCGAAAGGCCAAAGTTCACTGTTAGCTTCTCTCTGTTCGGTTTTACAGGCTGTTGGGAAACCAGAGAATAAATACTTGGAAGGAAAACAGAATTTAGACAATGGTACACATAAGTATAGAGAAACCCTCACATAATCAAGTATTACCAATCTTCATTTGTGTGGATTCCCATTTTTAGAAATTGAAGCCATTCTCTCTTATCGGTTTATTGGTTAATTGCTTCAAAAGTGCCTCTGGGAATAATTCCTAAAAATGGTGATTAAAACAGTCTCCTGAAATGCAGATGCTCCCCATCGCCAACCCAGCTCATTGCTCTCTGTGTTCATGTTAATATTTCTCTGGCCAGTGTCTGGTCAAAGACAGATTATTTATAGCAGAAACACCAGAGCTCAAAGCATCCTGCTTACCTTGTGTTGTCAAGGTAACAACTTAAGATCCTTTCCCGCTTCTGCTGAAAGGTCAGATCTCTGATGATATGAGTCACAGAGCTCAGGGGGATTGTTAAAATTGAGATAGCACTTTGTCAAAGCCAAATTAAAAATAAGGCTTTATAAACATCCAGACCGTTTTAAATTGGATTGAAACCACTAGGTGGTTTATAGTACGTAATTAACCCTGCCGCCTCCCTGGTTGGGCTCTGGGAGGCGTGGCTTAGCCTCCCGGCCACTCGAAGAGCTTTCTTCCGAGGACAGCAGCGCTCTCAGCTACGTACTGACTCTGTTAATTGCAAACAGAACTGCTAATTCTCATTTGCGTGAGACATGACAGAGACTCCTAAAAATGTTTTTTTTCCTTTAAATTTCACATTTAGAAGCTTCGAAAACTACAGTGGGGTAGGAGATTTTGGAGTTAACTTTGAAAAGGAATCACAGACCAATGCAATAGGAGGTAAGAGCGACTTGAAGCATTATCTATGAATTAAATTCTCAGAACAACTTTCTAAGGTAGAAAATATTAATCTCAAATCCTTTTATTTTTTTTTTTTTAATAAACAAGGATGGTGAGACAGAGATTGAGTAAGTAACTTAGCCCAGGTCATAGGAAAACTTGAGGGAGAATTTGCTCCCAACAGTTCACTTGATGTCTACACTCTCACAACTTGGCCAGAATTCCTTTTAACAAGCTCATCTCTCGAACTGAGTTACAGGAAAGTCCTAAGGTGGCGTTCCGCTCCGGAGGGACCCATGCCAACTTGTGTGCTTGTGCTTTCGTGGGATCCTCCAGCACCCACATACCTCCTCCAGTATAGGGCCCCACTTCCACCCTGCAGTGCCCAACAGAACTAATTTAAGAAATAATAAATCTGGGATATAAATAGTTGAGTACCTCAGTCCAACCTCGTCCAAAACAAAGTTTTGAAAATTTAGGTGCGTAATGTTAGGGACTTTGTGCAAGGGACTGACTCCTTTGAGCTGACCGCTAAGCAATGAACATGAAAGGGAGCAGACTTTTTAGAAAGATAAATAATCTTGAGCAAAAACAAGATTTACAATACCTGCCAGTCGCTTTGTACTGTGTGTACATGTTTTTTTTTTTTTTCACAATTAACTGAAGGAGCAGTTTGTTCCTGACAGTCAACTTTGTGTCAGAGGCTTAAAGAAGAGAGGCTGAGGGGTATAGGGCATCTTCCAGAACCTCTCAGAGGAAAATAACCAGACACCCTACCTTTCCTCCCTAAAGTCAATTTAACCACTGTTTTCTGCAGCATCTCCAGGCTCTAATATTCAAAGAGATCGAGAGCACCAAGGAGTTTTAGCTAAATCGATTCTTCTGGCCCTCCCGTATAGCTACACGACAGAGGTTTGTTCAGATTTATAAAAGATTATTTGGATCCTAGGAACATCTGACTCATGTGTGTTTGAGATCTGCATAACTACAGATAAGATTCGACTGGATGCACCAGTTTCATACATCAAAGAAATAATTGCTACCGAGTGGAGGATTATTACACAGATTCGGATGAGCCACCGCAGAAGTCACATTGCCCCTCAAGCGTAGCATCCTTAATTAGTTAAAGCCTGATGGAACAAAGCGGGGACGAATGAACACTTATTTAGCTTCCTGTGTGCTCCCCCTTCCCCAACCCCGCCCCACCCCCCGCCCCCCCTGCCCCCCCTGCCCCCCCTGCCCGCCCCCTCCAAGTCTGGCAGGCTCCTCTCCATCCTCAGCTCAGGCCTCCCCTCAGGCGGCGCGAGCTGGAGCGCTCAGGCCAGCGTAGGAGCATCTGCTGTCTCCTGCCCCAGACTCTGCCCCACAGCCATCTGACACTTTCAGGCCCTCGTCACAATTTGCAGTGAGCGATTTTTTTGTTTGTCTATATTCTGCCTACTCAATAGCTTGCAGGTTTTTGTGAAGACAGAGGCCACATCCACACTAACAGCAGCATTCAGGAGTTTGACTCCTGGCCAGAAGCCTGTGTTGTGATTTTTTTCAGGCCCAACCACAGGCCTTTACCAAGGCTCTGCCTGAAAATCTGATGGAGAAAGTCTGCCCTCCCCATATCAGACTCACATCATCAGCCTTCCCACCCCCTACCCCTGACTGGTCAAACTCTTACAGGTATTTATATTTGCAGCCAAGGGATCTTTACATGGGGGGTCTCTTTATCAAGATCCTTAAGTAGAGGCCTTGTTAGGTGCCTCTGAGAGCTGGGAGTGGGGTTGCAGGCGGCGGGAGGCGGGGTAGATGCTGGAGAAATGAAAATCTGAAGATATTTTCTCCACTCTGCTCAGTACTCAGTGCTTTTTGTCTTCCAGCTATTTCCTCTCCGCCTTTACCCCTCTCCCACCGCACGGCTCTGGGGTCCATAACATGGCAGGAGTCTTTCAACCAGGACTCTTGATAGTGAGACAATTCCCCATGTCTGGGCTGAGCCATCTAACCCTCGCCAGTGTCCTTCTCTAGGGAGAGTGGAATAATGGGGGAATCTGTGCTTTCTCTACTATAACCTCATGCTAATATTATCACAGAAAGTGGTTAAAGGCTAGACCGTTTCATTTTGACTTGTCTTAATCAGCTACTCATATGTTGGTGGCACAGTTCAGCTCTCAACAAAGATATAGTAGATACTCAATAAATATTAAACAAAAGATTCAATGAGTGAATGAATGAATAATCCCTGTAGGTATCACGTATTACGTTAAGTACTTTACCCACTCTGTGAGCATTTGCTAAACACCTCCTACGTGCCTAGCACTGTTCTAAGCTCCTGGGATTCACACAAAGATTTCCTGCCATCAAAGACCTTACATTATATGCATTCTATTATTATCCCAGTTAATCCTCACAGTAACCCTGTCAGGTGAAAACTGAGAATTATAAAGATTAAAAATTTGCTTAAGGTCATAAAATTGTAAGTAGCACAACTGAAGTTGAAAAATCTCTTTTTTTTGTGGCTATGGCCTTGTCTTCCCAAACCACCCGGGTGAGGACTAACTTCTCTCCTGATCTCAGGAGTCCACAATCTGCAGTCATCACCCAATAACTGTAGCAGCTTCCACTTCGCTGGTGTCCATAGGACCAACAAGGCATGTGCACCCAGAATCCTCTGTTCCTGCCCCCTAGCAAGGCTCACTGAAGTCTTCTTAGCCAAAGAAATCTGAAAGGGGCGCCTTCAGTGGTGGCCCACAGAGGCAGGACAAGGAAAGAGGGGACTGAAGGACTGAGAGCTGGTGTTGGCTGTGCACTTTTCCTTTGTCAGTAGAATTCTAAAGAGCTCTTGCATGAAGGCTGAGAAGGAATGGAAGAAGACGTAAGACTGCTCCCTTTCCTTAGTTCCATTACTACGACTGCCCATGATTCCTGTCCTAAAAACCACAAAATGCTGCTCAGAACTTTTATTTATTTATTCCTTTAGACTGGGTAATTTCATGACAAATGCGACCTTAAAAAGATGAGACTTATTAACAAATGTCTTCAGAATTTGTTTGACAGTTTCTGAGAGAGTTAAACATACACTTACCACATGATCTTGCAACTCTACTACTTGGAATTTACCCAAGAGAAATGAAAGCACGCCCACACAAAGACTTACATGCAAATGTTCATAGTAGAGGTGCCAGAGTCAAAACCATGACACAACCCCAGTGTCCGTCAGCCGGTGAATGAATCAATGAAATGTGGTATCACCATGCAATGGCATACTATGCTGCTGCAGTAAAGAACGAAACACCGATACAGGCAGGAGCATGGATGAACCTCAAAAACATTACGCTAACTGAAAGAAGCTAGATACAAAGGACTGTGTATTGTGAGATTTTGCTTATATGAAACTTCTAGAAAAAGGCAAAACTACAGAGACAGAAAGCAGATCAGCGGTTGCCTGGGTTGGAAGTAGGAGCAGGTATCAACTCCAATTATCAAGGGGGAAGTTTTGAGGTGATGGAGCTGTTCTACAACTGGATTGTGGGGATGGCTGCACAATTACTACAGTTACCAAAAGTTTACAAACTGCACACTTAGAATCGGTGAGCTTTTACGGAGACAAGAGTTTTCATTCCAATCCCAAAGAAAGGCAACGCCAAAGACTGCTCAAATTACTGCACAATTGCACTCATCTCACATGCTAGTAAAGTAATGCTCAAAATTCTCCAAGCCAGGCTTCAGCAATACATGAACTGTGAACTTCCAGATGTTCAAGCTGGTTTTAGAAAAGGCAGAGGAACCAGAGATCAAATTGCCAACATCTGCTGCATCATCAAAAAAGCAAGAGAGTTCCAGAAAAACAACTATTTCTGCTGTATTGACAATGCCAAAGCCTTTGACCGTGTGGATCACAATAAACTGTGGAAAATTCTGAAAGAGATGGGAATACCAGACCACCTGACCTGCCTCTTGAGAAACCTATATGCAGGTCAGGAAGCAACAGTTAGAACCAGACATGGAACAACAGACTGGTTCCAAATAGGAAAAGGAGTACATCGAGGCTGTATATTGTCACCCTGCTTATTTAACTTATATGCAGAGTACATCATGAGAAATGCTGGAAACACAAGCTGGAATCAAGATTGCCAGGAGAAATATCAATAGCCTCAGATATGCAGATGACACCACCCTTATGGCAGAAAGTGAAGAGGAACTAAAAAGCCTCTTGATGAAAGTGAAAGAGGAGAGTGAAAAAGTTGGTTTAAAGCTCAACATTCAGAAAACGAAGATCATGGCATCTGGTCCCATCACTTCATGGGAAATAGATGGGGAAACAGTGGAAACAGTGTCAGACTTTATTTTTTGGGGCTCCAAAATCACTTTGGAAGGTGACTGCAGCCATGAAATTAAAAGACCAACCTAGATAGCATATTGAAAAGCAGAGACATTACTTTGCCAACAAAGGTCCATCTAGTCAAGGCTATGGTTTTTCCAGTGGTCATGTATGGATGTGAGAGTTGGACTGTGAAGAAGGCTGAGCGCCAAAGAATTGATGCTTTTGAACTGTGGTGTTGGAGAAGACTCCTGAGAGTCCCTTGGACTGCAAGGAGATCCAACCAGTCCATTCTAAAGGGGATCATCCCTGGGTGTTCTTTGGAAGGAATGATGCTAAAGCTGAAACTCCAATATTTCGGCCACCTCATGCGAAGACTTGACTCATTGGAAAAGACTCTGATGCTGGGAGGGATTGTGGGCAGGAGGAGAAGGGGACGACAGAGGATGAGATGGCTGGATGGCATCACTGACTTGATGGACATGAGTCTGAGTGAACTCCAGGAGTTGGTGATGGACAGGGAGGCCTGGCATGCTGCGATTCATGGGGTTGCAAAGAGTCGGACACGACTGAGCGACTGAACTGAACTGACACCTCAATACATCTCTTAAAAGAGGGAAGGGGAAGAAACTGTTTAGGCATGGTTTTCCTTTAAGATTAAAACAAAAAAAATATTAGACTAAGAAAAAAGGAGTATCCTAAATGCAAGCTCTATTCTTGGGATATGGTTTAATTTTAAAATCTGCTCATAGATTAGTATTTGCTCAAACGCAGCAATCATCTGACATTTCAAGCTGGTCTCTGTGTGGGCTGATATATGCAAGTGCATTCATGTTACCAAGTTCTTGGAATTCTCTGGAGGACTTCCTGACAGGATCAGAGAATAAACTGCCACCACACACAGGAAACGAGGAAAGAGACAAACAGGAACTGTGCTGAACTGGATGTGCTGGTCCACTTCTAGAGCAGCTGATGGGGCCAGACCAAGTCAGGGAGGCGGGAGGTGAGGAGAGTGAGGGACTGTAGCCCGCCAGGCTCCTCTGTCCACGGGATTCTCCAGGCAAGAATACTGGAGTGCGTTGCCATGCCCTCCTCCAGGGCATCTTCCCCACCCAGGGATCAAACCCACATCCCTTGTGTCTCCTGCATTGGTAGGCGGATTCTTTACCGCCGCGTCCAGCGGGTGGCAGGGTTTTAATCTCCTCCCTAAAACTGACCTGAGGGCTTAGGGACAAAAGCGGCAGAAGCGTGTGTCACAGGTCCTGCATGTGGACGATAGTCAACTGGTCCTCAAAGAAATCAGACTCTGGCCCAGGTGGCATTTTAATAAAAGCAGACAGCTGCCTCCTGCCTTGCGGGTCAGCCTCCCCACAGTCTTGAGACTCACTCTTCTCTCTCTGTGGGAAAGCCTGCTAGAGGCATATTGGCTGCAAAATGAGGCTTCTTTTACCATTTTTTTCCCACCTTTTAAAAAACCAGCTTGAAGCTCATTAAGATTAGGAAAGTGAATGAGACACTTGTGAAATAGGAAGAGTGGGGTGCAAGGCCGGGGAAGAAAAGACAGATGCGGACTTGTGTAAAAAGGTGGACTCAAAGGGTGGTCAGGAAGGGCAGGGGCCCTGTCATTGCGGCTGCGATGCTTGGGGCTTCTATTCCCTCAAGTGAGACTATCAGGAGGAGTCCACGTTTTTCAATAGACCAGCACGACATTAAGCGGATGGTTCCTGAACATTGGCACTCCAGACTGCAGGGTCTCTGCAGGTGGGTTTTATACTGTACTCTTTGGTTGCCAGAATATAAATCCCACATGAATTGTGCAGCAGCAGCAGGTTTCATGGGTAGCAAAGAGGATTATGTGCTCTGGGGAAGTGCTTTTCTCCCCCTTTCTTCTCTTGCCTTAAAAAAAAATTTTTTTTTAAATGGAAGCATTCAACTTCCCAGAGAGATGGAACCATGTCTTTACAGCCAAAGTGAAAGGGAGGTTTGAGGCAAAGCCATAATAACTGAGGTCAACGAGGACTGTCTTGGCCACCCCACCTCCTCCGTCACTTCCACCTCACATAAAAGAACATACGGTGAACAAGTATTTCTAAGACTTGTAGAAATAAGTAGAAAAATGGGCAAAGAATATAGACAGACAGCTCACAGACAAAATTGTGTAAATCACAGTTAATACATGAAAAGGCTTATTGCCCCTGGTGACTAGGGCTATGCAGACCAGAGGAACAATGAGATGCTAGTCTTCACATTTCAGATTGATAAAAATTAAAAGGTACAATAGTACACAGAAGATAGGAAGCAGCCCCTTCAACGTATTGCTTGTAGGGAAGTGATCTACAGCAGGCTTTTGGTAAGATAACAATTAACTTAAAAAAATTTTTTTTTAATTGAAGGATAATTGCTTTACAGAATTTTGTGGTTTTCTGTCATATATCAACAAGAATCAGCCACAGGCACACCCATGTGCCCTCCCTCCCAGACCTCTCTCCCGTGCCCCTCCCCATCCTATGCTGCAGCCCGTCACAGAGCCCCTGTTTGAGTTCCCTGAGTCATACAGCAAATGCCTGTTGGCTGTCTATTTTACACACGATATTGTAAATTTCCATGTTACTCTGTCCGTACATCTCCCCTTCTCCCTCCTCTCCTCCCACCATGTCCATAGCTAGAACATGGAAGCAACCTAGATGCCGGTCGACAGATGAATGGATATAGAAGCTGTGGTACATATATATAATGGAATACTACTCAGCCATAAAAGGAACACATTTGAGTCTGTTCTAAGGAGGTGGACAGAACTAGAGCCTATTCCACAGAGTAAAGTAAGTCAGAAAGAGAAATATAAATATCGCATACTGACACATATATATGAAATCTAAAAAGATGGCGCTGATGAATTTATTTTCAGGGCAGCAATGGAGAAACAGACATAGAGAACAGAACTAACTTTTAAAGTTAAAAGAGGACTCCCAGAGGGAGGGGGGAATAATTTGGGAGAATGGCATTAAAACATGTATAATATCATATAAGAAATGAATCGCCAGTCCAGGTTCGATGCAGGATACAGGAAGCTTGGGGCTGGTGCACTGGGATGACCCAGAGGGATGGTATGGGGAGGGAGGTGGGAGGGGGGTTCAGGATGGGGAACAGGTGTACACCCGTGGCAGATGCATGCTGATGTATGGCAAAACCAATACAATATTGTAAAGTAAAAAAAAATAATAAAAAAAGAAAGAAAATTGACCTTGTTAAATAGAAAAAAATAATAATAATAAAAGAGGACTCCCAAATTCCCCTCTTGGTAACTTGTCCTACAGAAAAGAAAAGGCACCATGTTGGGAGGCAGGAAAACTGGAAACCCAAACCAATCAATCAAAAAGGGATGAAGAATTATGAGGCGTCTATATTATAAGGTGTCATACAGGCAGTAAAAGGAATGAGTTGGATTCATATTTATTAATCTGGGAAAAATTGTCATGATCTGTTCAATATAGAAATACTTCTAATTAATGTAATGTAGTATATCTAATCAGAGAAGGCAATGGCACCCCACTCCAGTACTCTTGCCTGGAAAATACCATGGACGGAGGAGCCTGGTAGGCTGCAGTCCTTGGTGTCACTAAGAGTCGGGGACGACTGAGAGACTTCATTTTCACTTTTCACTTTCATGCATTGGAGAAGGAAATGGCAACCCACTCCAGTGTTCTTGCCTGGAGAATCCCAGGGACAGAGGAGCCTAGTGGGCTGCCGTCTATGGGGTCGCACAGAGTCAGACACGACTGAAGTGACTTAGCAGCAATATATCTAATATTCAGTAGAAAAAATCCTTTACTTCCCCCCAAATAATATGAATAATTTTGGACAGATAACTTAGTATATGGATATAGTTAGGTCATCTGGACCACCTTAAAAGGGAGGAGAAGACAGAGAGCTACATTTTTTTCATACATCTTTGGATTGCTCACTTGTAACAATGAACATGCATTACTTTTTAATTAAAACAAGGAAATTCATTTAGTTAATCTTTGTGCTTAGTCACTCAGATGTGTTTGATTCTTTGTGACCCCTTGAACAATAGCCAGCCAGATTCCCTTGTCCATGAGAATTCTCCAGGCAAGAATACTGGAGTGGATTGCCATGCCCTTCTCTAGGGTATCTTCCCAACCCAGGGATTGAACCCAGGTCTCCCGCATTGCATGTGGATTCTTTACCATCTGAGCCACCAGGGAAGCCCAAGAATACTGGAGTGGGTAGCCTATCCTGTCTCCAGGGGATCTTCCCAACCCAGGAATTGAACCAGGGTCTCCTGCATTGCAAGCAGATTCTTTATCATCTGAGCTATCAGGCAAACCCTAGTCAATCTTTAGTTTGCTTTAATTTTAGTAGGGTCTTTGCTGAGGCCCTGCTAAATTTTGAACTGTATTTCTGCCACCAGTCGGCTTACTAAACAACTGCAAACATATGAACAAAGAGAATAAAACCAAAGAAAAATAAATGACCATACATGTCAAGATACTCTGTCCCTTTGGAGGCTGGAGAGCTATGTGGGCCAAGGCAAGAGGGTACAACTATGTGTTTTCTTGTGGGGGCAGCAACAGAGCCAAGATCTTGAAGTACAGGATTTGTGTTATGGGTGCTGTGGGAAGAAAAAAGCTAAATATACATGGTGGGATTATTAGATTGATCTTGCTAACTGTGTTTTTCCAAATCTTCCAAACCATTACTGATGGTTTTATCTTTAAAAATTACTGGAAGAGGTATATTAACATTTCCTACTCTGACAGTGAACTTGTTCATTTCTTTCTGAGTATTATGTAAATCGAGTGGTGGGTACAGGGATCAGTTAATTGCTTTGATGACCTTTACACCTTGCACAACAAATATCCATTGGTAATCATCTGACATGTATAGAAACAAAACAAACTTTCTTCTGGTTAAGTTTTGGTATTTTTATGACTATTATAAATTCAGTATTTTTATATATTTCTGGTAATTTAAACCTATTTTGAATTATGTGATTACTGTTTTATTCTTAGTAACACTTTATTTCTTAAGTTTTGTCAGATATTGATGTTGTTACACATGTTCTTTTGATTGGTATTTAACTGGGATGACAAGTTCATTCCTTTCCATACCTATCTTTCATGTATGTCTCTTGTTAACTGTTAATAGATAATATTTTTAAAAATTCATATTTCTAATCTTTGTCATTTAACTGAAAACAATGTTAGTTCATGTACATTTATTGTGTTTACTGACATATTGATGCTTGTTTTTACCATATTACCTTGTTTGTATATTTGCCCCAAGGTTTCATACTTAATAACTTCTTTCCATGTCTGATGCCTCTGGTGTCTGAACTTTGTCCTTTATCTGGATCAAGCTTCTCTGCCTAAATTTTCAGGTTGACACCTCAATTAGGTTGACACTGCCTAACTTTTAGTTACAGCTTTCTTAACTTGATTCTATTTACACTTGGTACCACATCCTGCAGCCCACTCCACCCCACTCCATATGGCCCTGGAACCTCAGGAGGATGATCAGATCCAGTACTTGGGGCTACTGCTTCTCTGGGAGAAGCTATTAGGCATTCTTGCCATCCAGGCTCTAATTATTGGATTTACCTTCATTTCTGTCTTTTGCAGTCAACAAAACTCTGACCATTGTTCCTTTAAAATCTATCTTTATTCCACCCCCTATTTCCATAACCACGATCCCAACCTGAGTTTAGGTTCTTAGTGCTTCCAAGTTATGCACTTCATAGCAACTACAGTGGCTGTGCCAGACACAGGGTTTTCACCATATGTCTAGTGGCGTCACGTTCATCTCCCATTATCGCGATCCGGTCATATCACTACTGCCCTCAAAAACTTTCTGTTGCTCTCCAAACAACTTAAATCTGCCCTCAGTGTAGAATTCCTAATCTACTATTTCAACTTTATCTAATTACTCTCTAGTTGATTTTCTAGCATTAGTTCTATTCCCTAACCTAGATTATAATCTTTCACTGTAGGGAATTCCATCTTGTCCGTTTTTTTAGTTTTTCTTATCTTATCACTTTGATTTCTTACTCACCAGAATCTTGATCATACCTCAAAACTATATCAGACTGTGAGATCCTTGAGGGTTGACACTGATGTCTTCATAATTGTATCTTATCATAACACAGGTGACAGGAACAGAGTAGTTACTCAAAGAAGCTTTCCTTACACACTACTATGAATTGGTTGTCCCGCTGTGGGAACAGGACTGTCTTTGTCATAGTTAATATTTATATACCTAGTTCCAATATCTACCTGTAATCATACCTGGTAGACCCCTTAATTCAGAACTTTATGAAAGTATCTGTGGCACATGGAATCTGTTGCCATTTCAACAGGCTATATTCCCTTCTCTCATGTTAAGAGAATCCCTATTTTGTCTAGGTGTTAAGAAGCATGGCCATCCAGCCCCAGGAAACAAATCATGATGAGTCTAGACCAGGAATGGTCTATTCTCCTCATCAGTGATTAATTTTACCTTTAGGCATATGACTTTGTTCTGACCAATGAGATACAGCAGGATTGCTGAAAGATTCTCAGAAAAATTTATAAGAAAAAAAGACACTTGAGGAGAAATGGGCTTTTCTGTCTTGGGGTGTAATTGCATATAGAAGTGATGCCTGAAGCTGAAATCACCATCCTCTTACTATAAAGAGACAAGCTTCAAGAAGAAAATCAATATGCTCAAGATGAGAGCAGAAAGGTAGAAAGAGTCTGACTTATGGATAAAATCAGTCCTGGAACCAGCTACATCCATATTGGACAGTTTCTGCCAATTCTAGGCAAGTCTTCTGGCTATAGCACAAAAACAAAATAGCTTAGGCTGTGAGAGCTCTCACTATTGGTTGAAACTATTTGTAAACATATTTACTATACAGTTAACTTAAAGTAATTATATACCAGTGAAGTTGCCCAGTCATGTCCAACTCTTTGCAACCCCATGGACTGTAGCCTACCAGGCTCCTCCACTGGAATTTTCCAGGCAAGAGTACTGGAGTGGGTTGCCATTTCCTTCTCCAGGGGATCCTTCCAACCCAGGGATCCAACCCAGGTCTCCTGTATTGCAGGCAGATGCTTTACTGTCTGAACCACCAGGGAAACCCCCAAAGTAATTATATAAAGAAAATGATAATATCAATAAGGAAGTTGATGTTTCTTTTGATACTAATTTCACTCACACTAATTTTCCACCCTAAAAAACTTAATAGTTAAAAAGGTTTAGCAAGTATAGCTTAAGAAGACTGTTTCTGGTTTCGTTCTTTTCATCTTGCTGTTCCATGCTCTCCATGCCATTATGTCCTTATGCTGGGAGTCTAATCTGCAGATAAAGACAAATCTCAGCCCCTACTCATGTGATTACTTGTATTTCATTTTAAATTCTAGACATTTTCCAAGTATGGATAAGGATACGTCCTCAATACCTGCTGGAAACTAGCCAGCACAAGCTATCATTACCCTTATATTGTGCTGCTACAAGGGAGCTGAGTATCCTCAAAGAAACCTGAGGCTCTGTTCTTAATCTCTTAGAAATGGGTCAGCCTGTTTGCTTGGCCTTGCTGTTCTTGGACTGTCCCCGATCCCGTCCTATTCTCCACCTCTATGCCTTGTGCTTAGCAGAAGTACAGACACCGATGAAGAGTTAAAAAAAAAAGTTAAAAAAATTGAAATGTTTTGTATTTCAGCTCTTTTCTTAGTTAATTTCAGTGAATTTCCTCACTGCAAAGAAACACGGATCCTCTATTACTCCAGCGGAACATCATTAAACCTCCTCCCTGCCGTGTTTGAAGCCCAGTGTCTCTTAGTATGCACAGCACGGGGCTCGGGGTTGGTGGGAGTACATACTGGTTTAGAATTTCCAAGTGACTGAACTACATTTGAGGTTTATTTTTGCAGCTTGCCCAACTTCTAACTGGAGACTGTAATTTAGTTGGTGAGGAAACTGAACCCACTTCCCTTTAATCTCTCTCTGGTGAAGAGGCGAGATAGGGGTAGAATTAGATTGTGAGGACAAAGGGAAATTTCACTTTTGCTCCATTCCTGGGAGAGCCGGGTACCTTACCCAGACTGAAGAGGAGTAAAAAATGAACAAACGTTTAAGCCTGAAGTGAGAACAGTATAAAAATGTTATAAAAAGGTACATAAAAACAATAATTTCAAAGTAAAACTAAATCAGAGTTAGGGTATTTTTACATAGAGGGTTGTGTGATTTCTTGAATGGCAACTGTTCTCTCCTTGTTTTTACAAACTAAATCAATTTTACAAAGCGCTGCTTCTGTTAATTTAGGAAGAATATCTTGGTATATAGGAAATAAAATTATCTGTAGCTTTTATCTGCAGTTTTACTTTATCGATCTTTTAAAGCATTTCTTGATAATTTTTTGTGGTAAAAATAGGGTAATATTTATGTGAAATATGAATTTAAAAAATATTTTCCCACCCCAAAATCAATTGGCCTGTTGTTTTGGACTTTAAGCTGCATCACTGCACCTCACTGAAATGTTTGCATGCATCTCTATTGCTCCACTCCATAATTAATCACTTCCTTTTTGTTGATTCGGCATGGGACCTCGCGTTAGCTTGACATTTAGTCTATTCTCAGCTCATGTTCTTTAGTTTTATCTATTGTCTTACACGTTCTTCACTGAAGTTTATATTCATCATTTGGTCATTCATTAGGCTCCGGCACTGGGATGGAAGATGATATAATTGGCTGGTGGGAGTCTTGTGTGAGAGGAAAAATTGAACATCTTTAGTTCCAAGGAGAGAAAAACAGAATACATAAGAACAAAGGGAGCTTTCCAATGTAAGCAAAGAGCTCTGATGATGATATTTTCTTTCAGTTCAGTTCAGTCGTTCAGTCGTGTCCAACTCCTTGCAAAGCCATGGACTGCAGCATTCCAGGCCTCCCTATCCATCATTAACTCCCAGAGTTTACTCATATTCATGTCCAACCAGTTGATGATGCCATCCATCCATCTCATCTTCTGTCATCTTCTTCTCCTCCTGCCTTTAATCTCTCCCAGCATCAGGGTCTTTTCCAAGGAGTCAGTTCTTCTCATTAGGTGGCCAAAGTATTGGAGTTTCAGCTTCAGCATCAGTCCTTCCAATGAATATTCAGGGCTGATTTCCTTTAGGATGGACTAGTCGGATCTCCTTGCAGTCCAAGGGACTCTCAAGAGTCTTTTCCAACACCACAGTTCAAAAGCATCAAAGATGTTTCCTTAGGGAGCTAACATACTAGACAGAGTAGAAAGAGACTACACTGGCTGCTGATTTGCTTTGGTGCAAATCAGGTTTTATACTCTATAGATTTTTAGAAAAAGAATTGTTTGATTATGGAAGATTAAAGGCAAATACAAAGTTAGAGAGAATAACATAATGAAATCACATGCTACCCATGGTCCAATGGAAACAGTTATTACTCTACAGAGATCTCCTTTTCCTCCTAAACAGTGTCCCCAGCAGCTTCCCTTGGCTAAGTTTGAAGAGAACCAGGGCCTCCCTCAAACAAGAGTAAGTGGAAACATTGCAGATTCCTTCCTCAAATACTTTTATAAAAAGTGAATTATCTTATTTCAAACATTGCATATGTAAAGTGCACATCAGCTGTATAGCTTGATGACTTTTACAAACTGGGCACAGCTGCATAACCAACACACCTAGGTCAAGACACAGAATATACCCAGCATCCCAGAACACCCTGCACCCCATGCTTCCTTCATTACTAGCCCCTCTGGAGATGAGGATTACATGGACTCTATCCCAGTATGTTAGTTTTGCCTGTTTTAGAACATTATGTAGATGGCTGAATTGTGTAGTACGTACTGCTTTGTGTTTAGCTTTTTTTCAACATTGTGAGATTCATACACTTTGTGTACTTTTATAGTTTATTCATCTTCATTACTTATAGCGTTCCACTGTCTGAATACATCACAATATATTTATCCACTCAACTGTTGATAGACATTTGGGCTGTTTTCAGTTTGGGCTTATTACAAATGCTGCTACTATGAGTATTCTTATGTACCTTTCCTATATATGTAGATACCTGGGAATGGAATTGCAGTGTCATGGGTTTTGCTTATAATCAGTTTTTAAAAACACTGCCAAAGAGTTTCCAACCTGGTTGTTTCTATTTATATTTCCACCTGCAGTACATAAAAGTTCAAATTGTATCAATCCTCACCGGGCTTCAGTATTGTCAAGCTTTTAAATTTCAGTCATTCTGGTGAGTGTGCAGAGATATCATAATTTTTTTTGCATATCTCTGATGACTAATAAGGTTGAATAACTTTTCATGGTTTCTATCCTCTCTTATGTAAAACATCTTGTTGAATCCCTTACCCATTTGTTTTATTGGTTGGTGCGCCTTTTTCTTATTGAAATAGAGGGGTTACCTATTTTTGATACATCTGGGTCTTCTGTCAAACCATTTAAATTGCAAACATTTTACAAGTGGCTTGCCTTTTTACTATCTTACTACTGTTCTTTGATGAACAGGTTTGTTATTTTTTTAATAGCTAGTACTTTTCATATCTTATTTAAAATTGTTTTGTTTATGCCAAGATAATCTCCCATGTTTTCCTCTAAAAGTTTTATGGTTTCTCACTTCATATGTGGATCTATAACATCTCGAGTTGGTTTTTGTGTATAGTAAAAGGTGGGGGTCGAGGTTCATTTCTTTTCTGTTAGGGATGTGCAGTTAATTCAGCAACATTTGTGTAATGATGACCTTTTCCCTCCTGTACTGCAACATGATTTTTGTCATCATTTATATGCACACGTGTGAGTCTGCCTATTTGTATATGATTATGCCTACACCACACTGTCATTATCACTTCATAATATGCCTTGAGAGTGCATATTGTATCTCCTCCAGCTTTACTCTTCTTCAAGATTGACTCTGAGCTGCTATCCCTGGCTCTTTGCACTTCACATGCATTTTGGATCAGCAAGCCAAAATGACAGTTTACATATACACATATCCCTCTGTTGAAATTTTGGTTGAAATTTCTTGAATATTTGGATCATGTGGGTAGTGGCCTATTGTCTTCTCTATATGCAGCACGTGGGAGAGTCAGAAGAGAGGAGGCTGGAAGGTTCACCGGTCCAGGTAAGGAAGGTGAAAGAGATCATGTTAGGTATTTTGAGCTTTGTTCCCAGAGCAATGAAAATCCACCTCCAGGTGATCTGATAATCACTGGTGGTCCTTATCAGGCCCTCTCCAGTGGTAGGCTCGGTAAGGAGGCAGTTCTGCCTTGTGGATGTCTGAAGCACATGCATCCAAACGTCAACTCTTACGAAGTCTGGTCTTGAGCTGCATTTTCCTCTTCATTACTTTTTAAAAGGACATGGAAGTGACCTCCAGAGATCATCAAGTCCATCTCAAAGGAGTAGACTCTTTCTTATTCCCAGAGCCTCAGATTCACTGTTTCTGAACTAAGTGGCACTAATAAGCTGTGGTCAGTTTAATTGCCTGTGTCTGTGTGACAGGAATCTCGCCTCTAAGCCCAGCTGTGTGGAGAGAGCATGGCATCTCCTAGAGGCTGAGGGGGCCCATTATCTAAGTGCTATCATAGCCTGTCAGCAAACAGGAGGACCCACGTGTTGTTACTGACAGTCTTGGGATAGAAGAGGGGTGAGGCTTGGAAGGGCAGGAATGGAGAAGGATAGCACACACATGGAATCTTGTGTCTGACATTCCACCCAGCCGTGATTTCTGCATGATCGTGTTGCTCTAACACATGATGCACCTCAGTGATCCAGGAGTATAGCTCTCTTTTTACTATGGATTTTGTATTGAGTGCATACTATTTACTATATATTATAGTATACATTATAAAACACAACATAATTTTAGAAATGTCGTGAACTATTCACAATCTGCATTACCAGGAGAACCACTCCCTTTGTAATAAACGAGGAGGGGATTCTCTGTGGTTGTTTATTACCCAACTTGCACATTTAAAAATGGCAACCATCACATCCCATGAGTTTCTTTATCCATGGAAGAGGAGGGGCTTGACCTCAGAAAAACCTAACCCTTGTTACTCCCTAGTCACCCTCAGGTCTGCCTCAAGCTGGCTTAAAAAGCAAAATAGAAATTGTTACGCCTATGAGTCTCTGTGGAAACCTAGATTTATGTTTGCAAGGGCAGGACAAATATTTATAATTACCCTCTCAAAATTTCACATTCCCTTACTCAATTTGTCCAGAGAGCTTTGGATAGCTGAGCATGTCTTATATAAACTAAAGGGGGCTTCCAGGAGTTTTGAGAACCCAATTATTGGGCTGAGTTAAATTCTTCCAAGGTGAACTCTGTACAGAGGTAGTGGGTCGGATATTGATCCTATTCATCATTATATGCCCCCTTCCCTCATCCCAAACTGCTCTTTGGTATCCTTGGTTTTTTTCCACCTGAAAATCTCAGTTTGTGCCATTCCCAAACATTGTAGAAGCTTCAGTAGAGTTGAGCCTCAAAAGGAGACAGAGGGGTTTTGTCTTGCTTCTCTCCAAAAGGACATTATTCTCTAGGTAAATTTACTAAACTTTTCCTAGTGCCAGGGAGAAACCTTTGTCAGCTTACAGAAGGTTCTGCTACATCCTTCCTCCAAGATAATGGTTACCATTCACTTCTTGTACATTTGAATAATAACTCCAAAAATCTAAGAAATGAAGCTTTTTCCAACAAAGATCTATTTTAAGGAACATGCTATCTTCATCTAGAAACAACTATCTAATGACTTCTCTAGATTAAAAGAAACACTACATCTTCATTTGACAAAGTGCCTTGTTCATATCCAGTACTCAAAAAATGGCAGTCATTATTAGGCTGCTGTTATACTTAGGTTTAGTATTTTTCACATCGAAAATACATTGTTGGATGTTAACAAAAATAAGAGAATGGTTCATCAGTGTTCATTGCACATACTCAGTTTTTTGACTGCTGCTTTTCTATTCTGGATATAATTAGATACTGTTGATGACTTCTCGTCACTCAGAAAGAAATATCTGTTTGTAACAGAATACTGAATTCACATAAAAGTGAAAGTCGCTTAGTTGTGTCCGACTATTTGTGAACCTATGGACTGTATAGTCCATGGAATTCTCCAGGCCAGAATACTGGAGTGGGTAGTGGTTCCCTTCTCCAGGGAATCTTTCCAACCCAGGAGTCGAACCGGGATCGACTGCATTGCAGGAGGATTCTTTACCAGTTGAGACATCAGGGAATCCTCAAAGATTATTATAATCACTTCAACCCTGGGATAGACTATTGAATCAAAGGCAGTCCTTCCCATAACACATTGGATTAGCAAACAGTTTTCTCAAAGGAATTATTTTTCCTAACTCCACTTGGTTCTGCTCTGAAGCCTACAGTTGATTATTAATTATACTAACAGGTGATATTTTTAGTCATGTGTCCAACTGTATTAAAATTTTATGAGTTAGTCATATTCTATAAGATTCTCATAAGTAAAGTTACATAAAAGCAAAAAGGAAGAAGTTATTAACAATGAGTGGAATGCTAGAGAAAAATCTTACATACAAGTGTTTGCAGGACTTCCCTCATGGTGCAATGGATAAGAATCTGTGTGCCAATGCAGAGGACACAGGTTCGATCCCTAGTCTAGGAAGATTCCACATGCCTCAGAGAAACTAAGCTCATGAACCACAACTACTGAGCCAGCACTCTAGAGCCTCTGAGCTGTAACTACTGAGTCCACGCGCCCTAGAGTCCGTGCTCTGCAACAAGAGAGGCCACTGCAATGAGCAGCCCAAGAACCGCAACGAAGAGTAGCCGCCACTCTGCAACTAGAGAAACCCCCGCAAAGCAACAAAGACCCAGTGCAGCCAGAAATAAAACAAATAAAAACTATTTTAAAAGGGTTTGCATTTTTTGTTTCTAACGTATCATGCCATATACCTTAATCTTCTATTTAACACAACGCGTTCAGTGCCATTTCCAGATGCCATCCGGATTCACAGTGATGACAATATAAATTAAATTTCATTCACATGCTTTCAAAAGCCATACTCCAAAGTTAAATCTTTAATCTGCTCTTGGCCAAGTACTTTCTACAGGAGGAATGTTTGTGTTATAGTTTGGAATAAGGTTCAGGTTAAGGCAGTGATATACAAGGAAAGGTCAGAGGCCATCCAGAGCCTTCTAAAGTGGCTTAAACTTTGTGGCTTATTCTAGATTTGTTTCCCAGGTGGCTCAGTAGTAAAGAATCTGCCTGCAATTAAGGAGACATAGGTTCAATCCCTGGGTTAAGTAGACCTTTGATTTAGGAGTCCTTTGTTCTACAGGATCTGAAGCCTGATTCAGTGTGTGAAAATAGATCTGTCTCACCGACCACCTTACATTGACCCAAACTGTTGAGATACCAATGTGTAAGAACCTGTTAGCTAATATATTAATTTACAATGAGACTACAATTGATGTAGGGGATGAAACAGTCAGCAGCAGATACATATGAGCCTCTAAATGATGCTCAGAAAGTATGGAATGAGGAAATGGTGATTTAATTCTATGTTCAATGACTTCCCAGTGTGTGAAGTCAAGGGGGCCTTAGGAAACATTACTATGAACAAAACTAGTGGAGGTGATGAAATTCCAGCTGAGCTTTTTAAAATCCTAGACAACGATGCTATTAAAGTGCTGCACTCAATATGCCTGCTGCTGCTGCCGCTGCTGCTGCTAAGTCACTTCAGTCGTGTCCGACTCTGTGCGACCCCATAGACAGCAGCCCACCAGGCTCCCCCATCCCTGGGATTCTCCAGGCAAGAACACTGGAGTAGGTTGCCATTTCCTTCTCCAATGCATGAAAGTGAAAAGTGAAAGTCAAGTTGCTCAGTTGCGTCCAACTCTTTGTGACCCCATGGACTGCAGCCTACCAGGCTCCTCCATCTGTGGTATTTTCCAGGCAAGAGCACTGGAGTGCGGTGCCTTTGCCTTCTCCTGTGCATTTGGAAAACTCAGCAGTGGCCACAGGACTGAAAAAGGTCAGTTTTCATTCCAATCCCAAAGAAAGGCAATGCCAAAGAATCTTCAAACTATTGTACAATTATACTCATTTCATATGCTAGCAAGGTAATACTCAAAATCCTTTGAGTTAGGTTTCCAGAGTACATGAACTGAGAATGTCCAGATGTTCAAGCTGGTTTTAGAAAAGGCAGATGAACCAGAGATCAAATTGCCAACATCCGCTGGATCATGGAAAAAGCAAGGAGTTTCAGAAAAACTTCTGCTTTACTGACTATGCCAAAGCTTTTGACAATGTGGATCACAACAAACTGTGGAAAATTCTTCAAGACATGGGAATACCAGACCACCTTACCTGTCTCCTGAGAAACCTCTTTGCAGGTCAAGAAGTGACAGTTAGAACCAGACATGGAACAATGGACTGATTCACTATTGGGAAAGGAGTACGACAAGGCTGTATATATATTGTCTCCCTGTTTATGTAACTTCTACAACAAGGCTGTATATTGTCACCCTGTTTATTTAACTTCTATGCTGAGTAAATCATGCAGAGTGAAATGCCGGGCTGGATGAAATCACAAGCTGGAATCAAGATTGCCAGAAGAAATATCAACATCCTCAGATATGCAGATGATAACCACTCTAATGGTAGGAAGGGAAGAGGAACTAAAGAGCCTCTTGATGAAAGTGAAAGGGGAGAGTGAAAAAGCTGGCTTAAAACTCAACATTCAAAAAATGAAGATCATGGCATCTGGTCCCATCACTTCATGGCAAATAGAAGGATAAAAAGTGGAAGTAGTGACAGATTTTATTTTTGGGGGGGTCCAAAATCACTGCAGATTGTGACTGTAGCCATGAAATTAAAAGACACTTGCTCCTTGGAAGGAAAACTATGACAAACCTAGACAGCATATTAAAAAGCAGAGACATTAGTTTGCCAACAAAGGTCCATACAGTCAAAGCTATAGTTTTTCCAGTAGTCATGTATGGATGTGAGACCTGAACTATAAAGAAGGCTGAGCACTGAAGAATTGATGCTTTCAAACTGCGGTGCTGGAGAAGACTCTTGCGAGTCCCTTGGATGGCAAGGAGATCAAATCAGTCAATTCTACAGAAAATTAATCCTGATTAATCATTGGAAGGACTGTTGCTGAAGCTCTAATACTTTGGCAACCTGATGTAAAGAACCAACTTATTAGAACAGACCCCGATTCCGGGAAAGATTGAAGGCAAAAGAAGGGGGCGGCAGAGGATAAGATGGTTAGATAGCATCACTGACTCAGACATGAATCTGAGCAAACTCCGGGAAACAGTGGAAGACAGAGGAGCCTGGGTGTACTACAGTCCATGGGGTCACAATGAGTCGGACATAACTTAGTGACTAACCAACAACATTAACGTTATTATGCTATGACAATATGATGTACTAATTTATATAAATAAATCTGCATTCTCTAACCTCTAGGGAGAATTCGAGGAGCATTCCCCATGATTTACTATGTTAAGAGAATAGACCATTGTTATACAGTAGTTTTAAAGTGTAGTATTAGCCTTCTGGTAGAGAGGCCCAATCTCATTGTACAGAACTGTCTAGCATATTATAGATGTTTAGCATTCCTGGCCCCTAATGTTCACAATGATGGTCCCCAATCGTTACAGCAGCAAAAGCAGTCTCAGATACTTTTAGTGTTCCACTTTCCCTGCCTCAACTCTAGCTGAGATCCACAGTTTAATGGAAAGGATCAAGAACTTAAAAATCTATACCTTGCGCGTATGGTATGCCCACTTTTTGATTGGCTTTTTTCCGTGATTATATGACCCTGTGCTTCTCTTTTCTTAGAGAATCTCTCAGAGGCCCACACCATATATATGGTAAGATACCAAGGTACATAAATTGGAGGCCACCTGGGGACCACAGAAGAGTCCTTGGGGGAGGATCCAAGTTGACTTTATCAAAGCAGTGAATTTTTGTAAATTTTTTAGGTGCAGAAACAGTCGCCAAGAGATCTTACATAGAACTGCAGTGTAATCTACAGACGAAAGTGAGCTACTCTGGTGGAAAACGGGATGGGGTAGAGGGGGAGGCTCTGCCTGTTGAACTTCCCTGGCATTCCTTGAGGCAGCTCATGGGATAACTGCATGAGCCCCTAGGGTCCTGAGGAACACAATCTGAAAAATTCTGGTTGCAGAGAGGCAGACATGACTGAGTGACTGAACTGAACTGGGAATTTTTTTGATAGTACAGAATAGGGGTAGGAGGGTTGTGAGAAATAGGCTACACTAATTGGCAGAGCAGGAGTAAAAAAATCCTTGATCTGTGGCCATAAAAACAATGATGAGTCTCTTTATTTCAGTTCAGCTCAGTCGCTCAGTCATGTCCCAGTCTTTGCGACCCCATGGACTGCAGCTCTCCTGGCCTCCCTGTCCATCACCAACTCCCGGGATTTATTCAAACTCATGTCCATTGAGTCAGTGATGCCATCCAACCAGTTCATCTTCTGTCATCCCCATCTGCTCCCACCTTCAATCTTTCCCAGCATCAGGGTCTTTTCAAATGAATCAGTTCTTCACAACAGGCGGAAAAAGTATTGGAGTTTCAGCTTCAGCATCAGTCCTTCCAGTGAATATTCGGGACTGATTTCCTTTAGGATGGACTGGTTGGATCTCCTTTCAGTCCAAGGGACTCTCAAGAGTCTTCTCCAATATCACAGTTCAAAAGCATTAATTCTTCTGTGTTCAGCTTTCTTTATAGCACTCTCACATCCATACATGACTACTGGAAAAGCTATAGCTTTCACTAGATGAACTTTGGTTGGCAAAGTAATATCTCTGCTTCTTAATATGCTGTCTAGGTTGGTCATAACCTTTCATCCAAGGAGCAAGCATCTTTCAATTTCATGGCTGCAGTCACCATCTGCAGTGATTTTGGAGTCCAGAAAAATAAAGTCAGCCACTGTTTCCATTGTTTCTGTTTGCCATGAAGTGATGGGACCAGATGCCATGATCTTAGTTTTCTGAATATTAAGTTTTAAGCCAACTTTTTCACTCTCTTCTTTCACTTTCATCAAGAGGCTCTTTTGTTCTTCACTTTCTGCCATAAGGGGGATGTCATCTGTATATCTGAGGTTATTGATATTTCTCCTGGCAATCTTTATTTCAGCTTGTGCTTCATCCAGCCCAGCATTTCTCATCATGTACTCTGCATATAAGTTAAATAAGCAGGGTGACAATATACAGCCTTGACATACACCTTTCCCAATTTGGAACAAGTCTGTTGTTCCATGTCCAGTTCTAACTGTTGCTTCTTGACCTGCATACAGATTTCTCAACAGGCAGGTTAGATGATCTGGTATTCCCATCGCTTTAGGAATTTTCCAGAGTTTGTTGTGGCTCACACAATCAAAGACTGGGGCATAGTCAATAAAGCAGAAGTAGATATTTTTCTGGAACTCTCTTGCTTTTTCTATGATCCAAGAGATGTTGGCAATTTGATCTCTGGTTCCTCTGCCTTTTCTAAATCCTTCTTGAACATCTGAAAGTTCACAGTTCACATACTGTTGAAGACTGGCTTGGAGAATTTTGAGCATTATTTGCTAGCATGTGAGATGAGTGCAAATGTGCAGTAGTTTGAGCATTCTTTGGCATTGCCTTTCTTTGGGATTGCAATGAAAACTGACCTTTTCCAGTCCTGTGGCCACTGCTGAGTTTGCCAAATTTGCTCACATAGTGAGTGCAGTACTTTCACAGAGTCATCTTTCAGGATTTGAAATAGCTTAACTGGAATTCCATCACCTCCACTAGCTTTGTTCATAGTGATGCTTTCTAAGGCCCACTTGACTTCACATTCCAGAATGTCTGACTCTAGGTCGGTGATCACACCACCGTGATTATCTGGGTCATGAAGATCTTTTTTGTACAGTTCTTCTGTGTATTCTTGCCACCTCTTCTTAATATCTTCTGCTTCTGTTAGGTCCATACCATTTCTGTCTTTTATTGAGCCCATCTTTGCATGAAATGTTCTCTTGGTATCTCTAATTTTTTTGAAGAGATCTCTAGCCTTTCCCATTCTATTGTTTTCCTCTATTTCTTTGCATTGATCACTGAGGAAGGCTTTCTTATCTCTCCTTGCTATTCTTTGAAACTCTGCATTCAAATGGATATATCTTTCCTTTTCTCCTTTGCATTTCACTTTTCTTCTATTCACAGCTATTTGTAAGGCCTCCTCAGACAACCATTTTGCCTTGATGCGTTTCTTTTTCTTGGGGATGGTCTTGATCCCTTCCTCCTGTACAATGTCAGGAACTGTCCACAGTTCTTCCGGCACTCTGTCTATCAGATCTAATCCCTTGAATCTATTTCTCATTTCCACTGTATAATCGTAAGGGATTTGATTTAGGTCATACCTGAATGGTCTAGTGGTTTTCCCCACTTTCTTCAATTTAAGTCTGAATTTGGTAATAAGGAGTTCGTGATCGGAGCCAGTCAGCTCCCAGTCTTGTTTTTGCTGACTGTATAGAGCTTCTCCTTCTTTGGCTGCAAAGAATATAATCAATCTGATTTCGCTGTTGACCATCTGGTGACGTCCATGTGTAGAGTCTTCTCTTGTGTTGTTGGAAGAGGGTGTTTGCTATAACCAGTGCATTCTCTTGGCAAAACTGCATTAGCCTTTCCCTGATTCATTCTGTACTGCAAGACCAAATTTGTCTGTTACTCCAGGTATCTCTTGACTCCCTACTTTTGCATTCCAGTTCCTGATAGTGAAAAGGATATCTTTTTGGGGTGTTAGTTCTAGAAAGTCTTGTAGGTCTTCATAGAACCGTTCAACTTCAGCTTCTTCAGCATTGCTGGTTGGGACATAGACTTGGATTACTGTGATATTGAATGGTTTGCCTTGGAAATGAACAGAGATCATTCTGTTGTTTTTGAGATTGCAGCAAGTACTGCATTTTGGACTCTTTTATTGACTATGATGGCTACTCCATTTCTTCTAAGGGATTCTTGCTCACAGTAGTAGATATAATGGTCATCTGAGTTAAATTCACCCATTCCAGTCCATTTCAGCTCGCTGATTCCTAGAATGTCAATGTTCACTCTTGGCATCTCCTGTTTGACCACTTCCAATTTGCCTTGATTCATGGACCTGACATTCCAGGTTCCTATGCAATATTGCTCTTTACAGCATTGGACTTTACTTCTATCACCAGTCACATCCACAACTGGGTGTTGTTTTTGCTTTGGGTCCATCTCTTCATTCTTTCTGGAGTTATTTCTTCACTGATCTCCAGTAGCATATTGGGCACCTACCGACCTGGGGAGTTCATCTTTCAGTGTCCTATCTTTTTACCTTTTCATACTGTTCATGGGTTCTCAAGGCAAGAATACTGAAGTGGCTTGCCATTCCCTTCTCCAGTGGACCACAATTTGTCAGAACTCTCCACCATGACCCATTCATCTTGGGTGGCCCTAGAGGGCATGGCTCATGAGTTAGACAAGGCTGTGGTCCATGTGATCAAATTGGTTAGTTTCCTGTGATTGTGGTTTTCAGTTCTGTCTGCCCTCTGATGGAAAAGGGTAAGAGGCTTATGGAAGCTTCCTGATGGGAGAGACTGACTGATGAGTCTGATGAGAGATCGATGAGTCTCTTAGCTCTACCTTAATATCACAGGCTCATCAGAGTTCATTTTTCAAGCCCCAAGCATCATGAGGGCCAGAAATATTCTCTGATCAAAGAGAAAATTTATCCTCTTTTTCTCCTTAACTCATATGTGTTTGAAAAAGAAACTTAGAAAACTCAGTTAAACTCAAATGGGAAAACTATCAATAAAAAATGAGAATCATGATTGGTGGAAAAGTCCAGGCTTATCATTATTTAATATAAATTTACCATCTGCTCCATATTGAATAACCCATCTGGTGTCTACTGCCAACAAGTATCAACACCTCTTCCAGATGTCTCTGCTGAGCATAATTATGAAAGCTTGTACTTGATTTAAAAGCAGATGTAGACAGGCAGAGTATATATGTTTCACTACGACTGAAATTCTGATGGCTTCACTTTTCAGACAACTCTAATCTGCTCATACAAAATCATTAGCTGGGCTGAAAGTGTCTTTAAAAGTCACAACTGGTATGTGTTGGGGAAACTTAACAGTTGTGAATATGAGCGAAGCCATTGGTAATGGTAACCATAGGCCTAAGAGAGGAATATGCTCAGAGAAATTCCAGCCTCTCATGAGAAACAGAATCCTGGCAATGTAAAAAGATCAACAAGAGTCCTCAAACGCATGTAACAGACTTATTAAACATGCATTTATGCAGGTTCTTTGAAGCTTGGAGCAAAAGAAGATGGACACAGCACTAACAGAATCGTCAGTAAGCTTACAGTCTTCCCCAAATAAAGCCTGGCATTGACTTCATACCAGCAGTCAAGAAGCTGCATGGTGTAAATAGAACACAGCACTGGACTTGAGTCCATGTGATTTGGGTATGAGCTTCGAGTCTGCACTTCACCAGTCGTCTGATTTTGGCAAATTACTTGACCCCCCTGAACTGCTCTCAATTTGCAGGAGTTGTCACAAGAATCCTGACAGCTGTTTGTAAACTACAAATCAAGACAGAGTTGTTTCATATCTTTTAGAACAAGTCAGATACCAATGGATTTTGTTATCAATAAAAATAAATATATTTTTTAAAGTAACTAAAATGTTATTTAATCAAAAGAAAAAATAGTGAAGATCAAATTTAAATCAGACAACAGACACAAAAACAGAAAAATCTTCATGAGGAAGAAGTCAGAATAATTATTTTATAAATCCTCAAATTGATCATTTTTAATTCAACTTTTTTCTTCCTAGTTAACCTCACCTTTGCAAAAATGACCAGGCTAACACACAGTAAGAGTTTAATTCAATCAATATTAATGAGCATTTACTACATTTAAAGTTCAATGCTAGACATTACAGAGGAGGTAAGACTGAGAATCATGCTGTAAACACTGTCACGGCTACCTCACTTGTCAGTAGTCAGCACACATTTTTACAGCTAATGCTTATCCCATGCTGATTTTAAGGATTTGCTCTGAATACAAATATGAACAAAACATACCCCTCTTAGCCTTTGTCCACACCTTAGATCATCTCAGTTTTCCAAATGCACAGTTGGTAAGTGGCACTACTTAAAGTACAGATAGTTGAAGTGCTAGTTAGGTTTGACCAACATGCTAACTGATTCATTGGCTGACAACAAGAGTTTGGCCATTTGAATCTAACTTATGTTTGTATTTTACTGGGGAATCTGTGGCTTCTTATCTTGATCCACAGCTTCTTTAGAGATGTTTTCATTTTCTTGACTGTTTATAATAGCTTCTACTTATTGTGTGTGTTATGTGTGTTCAAGTTGCTCAGTCGCGTCCAACTCTTTGCAACCCCATGGGCTGTAGCTCACCAGTATCCTCTGTCCATGGAATTCTCCAGGCAAGAATACTGGAGCAGATTGCCATTCCCTTCTCCAGGGGATCCTCCTGATCCAGGGATCGAACCCATGTCTCCTGCATTGCAGGCAGATTCTTTACCATTTGAGCCACAGGGAAGTCCTTTTCTACTTATTATTAAACATCAAATATGTACTTATTATTCAACATCAAATACCAGATAATATACTAAAGTCATCCTTATTATCGTGACAAGTCTGTGAAGTTGATAAAACTGTTTTAACAGACACTTAATAGGCTGAGCCAGGGACTCAGAAGTGATGGGTAAATTTCCTAAGATGTGATGACTACCAAGTACTAAAGAAGTTGACTCTGGGTCTGTCTGTCTAACCTCAAATCTGGACCTTTTTACCATTCTCCATTGAATGATTAGCAGAACTTCTTTACCAGCATGGGTGGGCCCTGTTTCTCCTTGATCTGTTCTTCCCTCTAACACTTTCATTTCTCATCCATAAGATTGTAGTCAAAATCAGAAGCCAACATTCACATGGTAAAAAGGAGAAAACTTCCTCTCTCATCATAGCTATAAAGATAAATAACATCCGACCTGTGACCAGACAGGAACATCTCAATCATCAGAACAGAGTGGGTAGTGAACTCCTGTCACCATCAAGAGAAGAGTTCTTTCTTCATTACAAAATCTTGTTACAGGATGCACAGAATTCTTGGGGCTACAGGACAGGAAAATATTGTGAATATCTATAAATCATGGCTCTGAATCCTCTAAGGGTCATCCAAAGCAAAACAGATGCAAGCATAATTCTAGAAGAGGGGTGAGGGAATGGCAGGCAATTCTCATCACCCTATTCTATTATATAAGGCCCTTATTATACATGGGCACTGCATAGAGGACTTTCATCCATTGCTTCATGTAATTTGGTGGCTCAAATGTATTTCTTATCCTCCTTATAGACAACCTTGCAACTCTGGTTCAATGACAACTAACCATGTGCTAACCTGTGTTAACCTTTACGAGTCCTAGTTTTTCTCATTTCCTTCTCTTCTTCTCTAGTACTAGCAGGATTGTGTTTGACAGATCATATTGACAGATTGCTTCCAGGGGATATTTTTAGCACTATGGATAAGAAAATCTCCAGCAAAGGTCAGATCTTTCTGTTTTAATTAAATTTCAGTAGAGAGAGATTATATCATAAGGGTGGCCAGTCAGCTAACTCTACAGCAATATACACAAAGCCATCATAAGTCTCCTTCGTTAGCATGAATGCGTAAGAATGACGTGGGCACCAGGGCCAGGTTTTAATTTAAAATGAGGCTCAATAATTACTTAGAGTTTTCTTCAAAATTGTTGTCAAGGGATATTTAATAAGGTTTTGCAGATCCATAGTGACTGTGATTATTACTTTTTATTGGTATATTTTATTACTTCCCCTTCAGACATGAGTAGGCAATTTTTAACCAGTAGGATTTTATCTTTAGTCACTGAAAGCCACCAATTTAAATCCTTTCAAAAGTATTTTTCCACTTATTTACCTTTTCATGTATTCCGCAGATGAGAAAATTGTTTGAGTTCATCTTGAAATCAAATACCGAAGAGACTATTAAAGACTGTACCTGAAATGTTACGGCTACGAGGGGGTTGAAATATTGCTGCTTTGTAAAGAAATACAAACATTCTCACTTATAATACATCTGCTTCTTATTGGACCCCAAGCAGGCCATAACCCAGCTCCACAGACGATTCAGCTCAAACTGCCTTTTAACAGAGTGGGCAATAAAGAATTTTTACATTGGTTTCCTTGGGTTACAAATCGGGTATCTGCATATTTACTCAAAATGCCAGAAGATATTCTAGAAACCACTTTTAATGGATGTACAAAGCAGGCTCTGATCTGAATTAGAATCACCTGTCATTTGGCTCTTGCAGATTCACTGTAAGTTTGATTTTGTGAGCAAAGAGAGAAGCCGTTGAGCAGAACATGACAAACTAGGACTGGATACTGACTGCGTGAAAACAAGGCAGCGCTACGGCTAGTGACTCTTGGTGATTATTTCTTCCCATGAGGAGCTCCTTTTTCTCTAGACTAGAGAGTCTTCTTAAATGGAATACACAGCACATACAGGAGAGGACTAGAAGGGAGGCAGGGAAAAAGACAGCATGAATCAAAATGTAAATTTATTTGCTTTTTTCTACTTGTTAAATATAGTGAGAAGGATCCCAACATCCCGTCACTGCTTCCTTTGTGCACATTCTTTTTTCTGGTTGAGAGCTCTCTCCACGTACCAGTTCAGCTGTAGGCAGTGGCTACTGAGGGGTATCCATTGCCACCAATGAATTCCGCTCCAGGGACTATCTTGTTCTCTGGAAGGCTATTTGTGGTCTAAATCTGCCTCCCCCTCCCCTTTCACTGCCATCCTAATTGTTTCTTCCCCTTGATGGCCATAGCTCTTAAAAGAGCTGTGCCCACTATCTGCATGTGCTTGCCACCCTTTAATCTGCTCTCTGCTAATTTAGCTCATTCCTGTTCCCTTTCACTGAAACTGCTTTCCAAAGGTCACTGGTTGCTTCTCTGTGAACCATGATCGTATAGACTCCTTGTCCTTCCCACTAGATGCTTTTCTCTTGGTTTCCATGGCACCAAAATACTGCTTTTCTTCCTGCCTCTTTAAGCATTTCCTTGGCCTTTATGAAGTTCTTCTCCTCTGCTCCTGCCTCGTATGTAATGGCTCCAAGTTCATTCTCAGGCTGTCTTCTCACTTTCTCTGGATGATCTTATCCAACTGCCTAACTGCACCTCCTAGGACTTTAAGTGTCAATATTTCCAGATCTCTAACTTCACTTCAGCCTATTGCTGGAGTTACTCAATCCACTGATGCGATGGCCTACAAGTCAGATCAATTTAGATATATTTGTAGGCACTAAAAAGTCAACCTGCCCAGAATAGGATTCATCCTGTCCCTTCCAATCCCAACCATTTCAACACATGGTGTTCTTTATCCATCCTGATGTACAGCAGTTTACTAGGATCAACCTGGATTCCTCTGTACCTTATTTCTATATTCAATTCCTTTCTCCCCATTTCCATTGAACTACCTCAGTCCAGGCCACCAAATTTCCCTGCCTGGAGTCCCCAGTGACTTTCCTAATTTTTCTAACTCCTGCCTTAACTCCCTGCAAACCATGCTCCATGGTGGAGCCAGAGTCAACTTACTTCTCTGCACATCTGATGGTGGGTTTTTTTTTTTTCTCCCTTAAAACCATTAATGTCTTTCTAAAGGTCTTAGGATCAAATGCAGCTGTGTAACATGATCTACACTTGCCTGGCTGTTCCTGTGGCTTCTTAATTCTCTAGCCTCTTCTGATAAACCCAGCATCCACCCCCCAAGAAAAGTTCTCCCGCAGAGCTTGGCTTGTCCTTATCTAGGGCTAGCTACCCCCACTGGCTGGACTGCTCCTGCCTCCCTCTTCACCTGGTAAGTGGGTTTTCTCCCTTTTGACCTCAGCTGTATTTGCCCTCTTATAATTTCTTGTAATTTCCCTCCCCCCCTCCAAAATATGTAAGGGTGTTTGGCTCATGGTAGTTACTCAGTATATCTTTTTTCAATGATTGAATAAATTTCAAAGGCTAACTTCACAGCAACCTTTTCCCCAAATATTTTCACTATGCACACTTACTTTCAAAAAGATCTGCTGAATTAGTGTTGCTAAGTTGATTGTCTGGTAGTTTAATTAAATAGGCAATCAAATCCAGAAGCAACTGCTAACGACATGAGTCCTTCTATCAACGCTGACATCGGAGTTTTTAATGCACCATGTACATGATAAATGCAGTCTCCTCCCACGTGACCTGGGGACCTGACCTGGGTTCTATAGACAGATACCCTGCTCTGTGTGCATCCTGCCAGTGCACACTTCTCGCTTCTTCAACTTCTGCTTACTGTTCAGTTGCCTCAGTTATACCCAATTGACATCACAGTTCCCTCTCACCTCCTTTATCTCTATCACCAGCCACGCCTTGTGTACCACTTCACGTGTTCAACTGGTTCTATCAAGGATGCTGTGAGAACTAGTCATTACCCCTTATTTGATAAGGAAGAAACTGAAGCTTGTTATCATAAAGTATTCAGTGGCCAAGCTGGGCTCTCACTCCAGCTCATTTTATGCTTTCTGGAGAGAAGAGAGTCTTCTGAATACATCACTGTCACCAGTCATGTGCAGGACATAAAGTAAGTGCTCAGTAACTGCTTATTGGATAAACGTCAGTAAAATAAATTAGGATGTTAGAAACAAGAAAGAGTATTCTTTCTACTTTATGTTAATCTGTTTTAGTGTAGTTTCTTAATGACTATATATGTATATTAAGCACAATTATACTCAAATAATTAACCAGATGAAACAACAAAGATAGAAATGGTATGAAGGTTCACCTTGACCAATAGAGTAAGGACCAAAGACCTTCCAGAAAACTGGGAACACCTTCCAGAAAACCAAGAACAGATTGTGACAAGATGATTGGAAACAATGAGGCAATTTTCACTTTGCAGTTAAATCCTATAATTTGGCCAGTGTGCATTTGTATCAAATGTGCTTCACTTCAAGTGATGTATAATATTTAAGATGGATAAATTTGATGTGGGGTAAAATGAGGCATAAAATGCACTGTTTTTATTCTATTAGTTTTTCATAGCAAAGAATTACACAAATATTTCATTTATTAGCGATACTATTGGTTTTTCAGTAGTCATACATGGATGTTGAGAATTAGACCATAAAGAAGGCTGAGCACCAAAGAAATGATCCTTTTGAACTGTGGTGCTGGAGAAGACTCTTGAGAATCCTTTGGACTGCAAAGAGATCAAACCAGTCAACCCTAAAGGAAATCAATCCTGAATATTCACTGAAAGGACTGATGTTGAAGCTAAAGCTTCAATATTTTGGCCACCTGATGCATTGAGCCAATTCATTGAAAAAGACCCTGATGCTGGGAAATATTGAAGGCAGAAGGAGAAGGGGGATGAAATGGTTGGATGGCATCACCAACTCAATGTACATGAGTTTGAGTAAACTCCAGGAGATGGTGAAGGACAGGGAAGCCTGGAGTGCTGCAGTCCATGGGGTTGCAAAGAGTCGGACACGACTTAGCCACTGAACAATAACAACAAAATTGGTTTCTACTGGGGCCTTGTTAGGATAGATAATATACTCACTTAGACATAAGAGCAGAAGAAGGGGATTCATACTTTATTTTGATAAAGCAAATTGCAATAAGTTATAAAGTGGTGAACTTTTAGAAAATACAAATGATTTAAGTTTCTTAAAAAGAGAAGTGAGATATTTGCCCAAAGTCATCAATTATCTGGAAAAATATACTTATATCACTGCTTAAAAAGAAATGCTTAAATTAGCAGCATGAATCAGGGGCATAAAAACGGGTGTTTGAACATTTGATTTGTGTCCCTGGGTAGCACGCGCTCTCTCGTCCCACTGCCTTGGAGTCTAGTAATCATCTCCAGCCTCTGAGCCTGAAGGCGCCTTCTTACAGTTTGCTTGATGAGGAAAATCTACAGGCCCTCCTATCCTCCCACTCTGTCATCCTCTCTAATGCTCTTTATCCTCATTTTAGACCTCTTGATTATATGTTCAAATTTGGCATTTGCAACCTGGATAATTGAATCAAATTGGGGACAGAAAATGAATATTCTCACCTGCAAAAGACTAGGAAGAGAAGACATACAGATTTTTGTGTTAGCATCTCTTAAAATAGCCCAGCGGTGGCACTGAGAGCATATGTAGCCTGTACCATCACCCTAGGAACACTGGGCACCATCCCTGGATGTCGCAGCGCTATGAGTCAAAATACAATGGTGCTGTTGTCAAAATAATTGCTGATAATGTTAGTGAAAGCAAATTGTCAAGGTGGTTGTCCAATTATTCCGAGAAGTAACTATTTTGTAAGAAGGCTTCACAAAGGCACAACTTAACCTAGGTTGGTGGATCCATTTGGAAAATAAGAGGAAGAATTGAATGGGCCACATAGAGGCAGAGCCAGTCTAGAGATGCTCATACTGTGTGTATGTGTGCCTATGTCTCTACACTCTCTACCCATATATCCATGTATGTACCCCCTGATGTAAATTATCAAAATCTGATTAAACCGGAAGGATAAGTATCCTGCCTAGAGTATGGCGATCTTGCAAATTTTCAGCAGACTTTGTATATTTTTATCTTATGAAACATAAAAAGCAGTCTTTTGAATTTGCAAATTCTGTGAAACTTCCGTTGTTGTTGTTGTTGTTTTAAACTCATTGATCTACCAGTTACCAGATCAACAACTGTGACGGAAATAGAGATTGATGTCTAGCTGGGCTCTTCAGACTTAATTAAAAGACTGCTAAGAATAGACTTTCTTTTTAGCTGTTCACATCATGACTGGCATTGATATGGCTTCTTTCTACACTAAGATCTGTCCACTTATTATTAGACAACTGTGAACTGTATGTACTGCTGCTGCTGCTGCTAAGTCGCTTCAGTCGTGTCCGACTCTGTGTGACCCCAGAGATGACAGCCCACCAGGCTCCCCCGTCCCTGGGATTCTCCAAGCAAGAACACTGGAGGATGTGTTAATAGAGTGTGCATGTGTGCTTGAATGAAAGAGGAAAGAAAAGTATTACACTGAACAATTATCTTCCTACTGATTGGAAGTTGGACTAATTTGCCATGAATATCAGGACTGTCCCATGGGATACTCATGTGGGTAGCCTTTCAGGTTAAGCATAGAGAATGGGCTAGCCAAGAAAGTGATGTCTTTGAAATGCATTTATAATTTTCTTGGAGCTTCCATTTAAAATGTTCCAAGTGTTTGGAATAAATAAAAAAGAATGAGAAATAAAGAGGTAGAGTGATACTGCTCTGGCTTGGCTCTAAAAGTTTCTGAGCATAGCTCTAGCTAAAACATCTTTCTGGATAATTCCTAGCATCACTTCAGAAGTGTTGCTGGGATGATGGTAAGTGGTCAACTTGGCATCAGATAACCATGACATTCTTTCAAGTGAACATTGTTAAGAAATAATCAAGTGATACAAACAAGCACAAACGTGGAGAAAAATGAGTTTGGTGCTATCTGAAAATAAAAACAAAAACCCCTCGGTGTGAAAAAAATCAACAAAAATAAATTCTAATGAGAAATGTTGTTGCATGTCAAATTTACTCACTCTAACCCTAAATGTGCACCCAAAGGAGCAGCTTTCTTATTTTCTATGGTAGAAGTGATTTTCCTTATGAGATCCCCACCAGCAGGGAGAAGACTTGCCAAGAAATAATATTTTACTTTCTTCTAAACGTTCAATCACAAGTAAAGAAGGGTTGAAATTGTTTCTTCTGGAGACTACTTTTTCCTGACCAAAATAAAGCAATAGAGTTCTGGTATATGAAGGGAAATGAACCATGACCCTATGGCAGGGGTAGCTGAACTCTTAGATCCCCTGACTGTACACTGGATCCTCTCCTCTCTCTACTGTTCTGTTCTCTTCCTGCACTGCTGACCTTTAAGCTGCAACTGTTTCCATCTGGCCATTGGAGAAGATGAGCTGCCCCCTACTCTTGGGAGCTATAGTCCTAGAAACCTCCCCTGTTTGACAGTCTTTTTAGCAGCAACCTCTTATTTCACCCCCAATCCTTTGCCCATCCATGTCCCCTCACTTGAGGGCATGAGAACTTCCAGGATCCCTCCTTGTGACTCATGGACCCAGTAATTTGCCAAAGTAATTTGTGTGATCAATAGGGCACCCTCTGACCCACTACTGCTGCTCCTTGCCCACCTGCAAACCTCAGGGCACTCAGCCACTCTGATCTGCTTTGTAGCATTTGCTCATTATTTAACAGGAAAAGCAACTGGGTCTGAAAGCTGCTAAAGTTAATATTCAGGTTCCTTTCTTATGCTTTGGTATGAGATGGAAAGAAGAATATCCAAAGATTTTCATTATTTATTACTTCCTGCAACAAGAGCTGGGGCTTAACATTAGTGGGATTTAGAGATTTCAGCTCCTCAAGGGCAGCAGGAGAAAAGTACCATGGTAACAAATACTCTGGAAGTCATTTCAGATGAAGATGCTACTATGAGAGGTAAAGATGGGGAAGCATGGTCCCAGTTCCTGTCCTCAGCTACTCACCCTAGTCTTCATTTCCCCAAAAGCTGGGATGAGGGTTCACTCTGACAGACCTACTGGCTAGGAAGAAGTATCAGATTTTGGGCAACCAGAATGGCCAAGGGACTCTGGGAGATAACAGAAAGGGTGTACAGATATACAGGAAGTCCCAAGTGAAAGAAGACTGTAGTCAGGAAGAGGGGGGCAGTGCAGTGTTTGAAAGGAGGTTCAAAGGATGAATCCCTCTCATGGATCACAACCTTGTCACAGCAAAGGGGCCTACATAACTCAAAGGAAGCTATGAGTCATTCTGTGCAGGGCCACCCAAAATGGATGGGTCATAGTGGAGAGTTCTCTCAAAACATGGTCCACTGCAGAAGGGAATGGCAAACTACTCCAGTATTCTTGCCTTGAGAATCCCATGAATAGTATGAAAAAGTAACAAGATATGACACTGGAAGATGACCTGAACTCTTTAAAATCCTAAAAGATTATGCTGTTAAAGTGCTATGCTCAGTATGTCAGCAAATTTGGAAAACTCAGCAGTGGTCACAGGACTGGAAAAGGTCAGTTTTCACTCCAATCTCATAGAAGGGCAATGCCAAAGAGTGTACGAACTACTGCAAAACTGCATTCATTCCACATGCTAGCACGGTTATGCTCAAAATCCTTCAAGCTAGGCTTCAATAGTACATGAACTTCCACATGTACAACCTGGGTTTAGAAAAGGCAGAGGAACCAGAGATAAAATTGCCAACATTCATTGGATCATAGAGAAACAAGGGAATTTCAGGAAAAAAACATCTACTTTTGCTTCATTGACTATGCAAAAGCCTTTGACTGTGTGGATCACAACAAACTGTGGAAAGTTCTTAAAGAGATGGGAACACCAGACCACTTTACCTGCCTCCTGAGAAACCTGTATGCAGGTTAAGAAGGAACAGTTAGAACCAGACATGGAACAATGGACCAGTTAAAAATTGGCAAAGGAGTACAACAAAGCTGTATATTTTCACCTTGCTTATTTAACTTATACACAGAGTACATCATGCAAAATGCGGGGCTCCATGAATTACAAGCTGGAATCAAGATTGCCAGGAGAAATATCAACAACGTCACATACACTGATGATGCCACTCTAATGGCAGGAAGTAAAGAAGAACTAAAGAGCCTCTTCATAAGGGTGAAAGAGGAGAGTGAAAAAAGCTGGCTTAAAACCCAATATTCAAAAAACTAAGATCATGGCATCCAGTCCCATCACTTAATGGCAAAAGAGGAAAAGTGGAAACAGTGACATTTTCTTGGGTTCCAAAACCACTGTGGATAATTACTGTAGCCATGAAATTCAGACTCTTGCTCCTTGGAAGGAAAGCTATGACAAATTTTAGACAGCATATTAAAAAGCAGAGACATCACCTTCTTGACAAAGCTATGGTTTTTCTAGTAGTCAGTTATGGATACAGACTTCCCTGTAGGTCAAACAGTAAAGAATCTGCCTGTGATGAGGGAGACCAGGGTTTGATCCCTGAGATGAGAAGTTCTTTTGGAGAAGGGAATGGCAATCCACTCCAGTATTCTTGCCTGGAGAATTCCATGGACAGAGAAGCCTGGTGGGCTATAATCTGTGGGGTTGCAAAGAGTCAGACACAACTGAGCAACTAACACACACACACACACACACACACACACACGTACACACAGGTATGGATGTGAGAGTTGGACAGTAAAGAAGGCTGAATGCTGAAGAATCGATGCCTTCAAATCATGGTGTTGGGTAAAACTCTTGAGCGTCCCTTGGATAGCAAGGAGATCAAACCAGTCAATCTTGAATGAAATCAGCTCTGAATGTTTATTGGAAGGACTGCTGCTGAAATTTCAATACTTTGGCCACCTGATGCGACAAGCCAACCTATTGGAAAAGACTCTGATGCTGGGAAAGACTGAGGGCAGGAGAAGAAGTAGGCCACAGAGGATGAGATGATTGGATACCATCACCGATGCAATGGTTCTGAATCTGAGCAAACTCTGGGAGATAGTGGAGGACAGAGGCACCTGGCATGCTACAGTCCACAGGGTGGCAAAGAAGCAGACACAACTTAGCAACTGAACAGCAACAAAAGGAGGAACTACCCGTGGGGTCAGGTTCTCAGGGAACCAAGGCTGTATATAGGGCTTCCCCTGGGGGCAGGAGTAGAGGTGAGCTCCTGACCATCTCCCCTGCATGGGGAGTCTGACGCCTTTGACTGAGAGCACCAGCCAAGAGGCAGAGGACAGGCAAGGCCTTGTCTCCTCTTCTCGTCATCTTGCCCAACAGCACAGTTTTTCTTATTGCTATAATTTTTAAAACAGGCACAGAAGGGCGAAATATCACAGTCATCTCAGTCCACAAGGCAGTTTGGCATCATCCAGAGACCTAGTATCTGGTCTCAGTGTGCATACTGTCTCCTCATGTGAAGGCATTTCCTGAGAATAAGACCCTGACCAGACACCAGGATGGTTCCTCTTCTTAAATTCAACCTCCCCTCTCCCACTTCCTGACCACAGTCTTCTTTCTTTCTCTCAGGTACTTCCTGGACATCCTTTCTGTGATCTCACAGAGTCCCTTGGTCATTCTGGTCACCCAGCATCTGAAGCTTCTTCCTATGTTTGGGGGAGTTTCTTGGTAAGAGTAAGAGCATCTTCTCATGCCAGAAGTTTTTTTTTAAAAAAACAACATAAAACATAGCCAACTATGCAGACGTCCTTGCAAGCTGGAATTCAGGCCCATGACAGGGGCCCCAAGACATCAAGACCTCTTGCCCAGACTTTGAGTTTGGAGGTGACGCAAGTTGTAATTAGCAAGTAATTTCAGGAGGGGAGCCTTCCCAGGCCCTCGGAAGCACGGCTTAGGGGGTGGCATCTGGTATTTCGTGGGGTTAGGGCTCAGCAGCGGTGGCAGGGGCAGCCTCACTCGTCAGTTCTGGATCCTGATTTGGACCTTCTTCCTGACAATGCAGCCCTATGTGGTTCTTTAGGTCTGGAAAGTTCTGTGAGCTCACTCAGAACATTTGAATACTTTTGTTTTCTGCTTAAAACAGCCAAAGTTGGTTTCTTATTATATCCCAAAGCCCCAAATTTTATGTATACACACACACACACATGTACATATTAATAACTTCGTTGTTTAGTTACTAAGTCGTGTCCAACTCTTTTGCGACACCATGGGCTGTAAACCCGCCAGGCTTCTCTGTCCATGGGATTTCCCAGACAAGAACACTGGAGTGGGTTGCCATTTCCTTCTCCAGACATACAGCTTACTGGCCCTTTTATGATTCAACCACTACTTTCCTCCCTAGATTCATCTTGTAGTGTGACTTCCCACCGCATATGCTGCAATGTAGACATAAAGTATTTCATCTTGCTAGGAGAAGGCAATGGCAAGCCACTCCAGTACTCTTGCCTAGAAAATCCCATGGATGGAGGAGCCTGGTGGGCTACAGTCCATGGGGTCGCCACGAGTTGGTCGTGACTGAGCGACTTCACTTTCACTTTTCACTTTCACGCAATGGAGAAGGAAATGGCAACCCACTCCAGTGTTCTTTCCTGGAGAATCCAAGGGACTGCAGAGCCTGGTGGGCTGCTGTCTATGGGGTCGCACAGAGTCGGATACGACTGAAGCAACTTAGCAGCAGCAGCAGCAGCAGCAGCTTTTTCTTACTTCCAGATCTATATAAACACTCTTCCTTCCTTCCTTTTGGAAATCCCCTCTGTGCCCTCTGCACTAACTTATCCTTTGAGTCTCAGCTTTGGCTATCACTGGGACAGCTTCTATGGCAGAATCTGCTAGTTCCCCTCATCCCTCTATGTCAACAGAACCGTGATTTTGTACAGACTGGTGTGGCCCAATTAGTGATACTCACCTCCTTAGTCTCTCTGAAACTCTGAATGGCTATGTGACTCAGTCCTGGTCAATGAGTTACAAACAGAAGTTGGTCAGGTGGGGACTCCAGGACATAAAGGGTCAGACCCAGTCAACAGATGCCCTTTCCCAGCTCCTTCCCCTTTTACTTGTAATGTAGACCTGATGTCCAGCTTGGAAATATTTTGAGGCCATAAGAACCACAGTGGGGGAGAAGGAAGTGATTTCCTGGCATGGTTGCACCAGATGTGGACTGCCTACCTCCAATTTCCTGTTAAGTAATACAAATAAATCTCTCGTTAGGCCACTGTTGTCAGACTTCAGAGTGCAATTCTGAGTCCATCAGGCACTCTGACTAGGTGCTCTTTTGAGTTGTTTTCACAGCATCCTTTATTTCCCCTATGGATTTCCTATTTATGTATCTGTATCTTCACTCTCAATGGTAAGCTCCATGAGGACAGTGACTAGAGTGGGTTGAGTTGTGTTCCCTCAAAGTTATATTCCAATCCTAACCTCTGGCACCAGTGAATTGGGATCTTGTTTGTGGCTCAGCTGGTAAAGAATCTGCCTGAAATGCAGGAGACCTAGGTTTAATCCCTGGCTTGGGAAGATGCCCTGGAGAAGGGAAAGGCTACCCACTCCAGTATTCTGGCCTGGAGAATTCCCTGGACACAGTCCATGGGGGTCGCAAAGAGTCAGACACAACTGAGCGACTTTCACTTGGAAATAGGATCTGTGTAGATGTAATCAAGTTAAGAGGACTCTCACTGGCTTAGAGCCCTAAATCCAGTGACTGGGGTCTGTGCAAGAGAACAAAGAAGAAGGCTTGGCTACAAAGACCCATACAGGGGGACAGGGCATGTGATGATAGAAGCAGAGACTGGGGTTAAGCTGCCACAAGCCAAGGAACAGCCGGAGCCTCCAGAAGCTAGAAGAGATGACAGGCCTTCCTCCTAGAGCCTCAGAGGGAGTGCGGCACTGTGAACACGTCAGTTTTCGATTTCTAGCATCCAGAAATGAGACAGTATAAATATCTATTGTTTTAAGCCATACAGTAGTTGGTAAATTGCTAACAGCAGTCCCAGAAATCTAGCATGGTACCCATGCCTGCATTGTTCAGATTTGTACCATGTCACCTTATGTCAGAGTCACCAACGCTAGTCCTTCTCTGAGAGCAGGTCAGCCCTCAAGCCATCATGCAGGTGGATCAGAGCCAGAGGAGATAGTGGCCTGCTTTGTGAGGCAACAATTAGCTAATTCCGTATGCTATGGGCTGGCATCCTCACAATGAAGTCAGCATCTAAGAAATGACAATCCAAGGACGGCAAACGGGTCTTCACTTTGATTGCCTAGAGCACCGCATAGGCTATGCAGTGCATAGCATTGCAGTGTACTACACTGCGGTACAATGTGTGGCATGGGATTCTGAGGCTGCATTTGAGTCATTTCATTCAACAGTTGTTTACAGAATGCCTACTATGTGAATATGCCAGGAAATGTCCTGGGACTCCAAAACACACAGAAGAAAGAAATCAACCAATCTATCGATCCTTGTCTCCATACAGCTGATCCTGGAAAGAGTGTCCTGACTAAGTAAAGATGTCTTCCACAAACACGGGAGGCAGGAATTGAAGCAATTAACCTTCCACCTACTGTCCTTCCAAACCCCTAGCATTGGATTTTCAGGCAGTTTTACAATTGTCTGTATCTCTTCTTTGAATCTCATTTAAACAATTCACTTCAATTAGTTCTGATTGCAGCTCTTTCTTGTTTTAATGTTTAAAGAGCGCAAGAGGAAATTTCCTCTAAAGTCAGGAACAAGACAAGGCTGCCCACTTTCACCATTACTATTCAACATAGTTTTCGAAGTTTTGGCCACAGCAATCAGAGCAGAAAAAGAAATAAAAGGAATCCAAATTGGAAAAGAAGAAGTAAAACTCTCACTGTTTGCAGATGACATGATCCTCTACATAGAAAACCCTAAAGACTCCACCAGAAAATTACTAGAACTAATCAATGATTATAGTAAAGTTGCAGGATATAAAATCAACACACAGAAATCCCTTGCATTCCTATATACTAATAATGAGAAAACTGAAAGAGAAATTAAGGAAACAATTCCATTCACCATTGCAATGGAAAGAATAAAATACTTAGGAATATATCTATCTAAAGAAACTAAAGACCTATATATAGAAAACTATAAAACACTGGTGAAAGAAATCAAAGAGGACACTTGTAGATGGAGAAGTATACCATGTTCATGGATTGGGAGAATCAATATAGTGAAAATGAGTATACTATCCAAAGCAATTTATAGATTCAATGCAATCCCTATCAAGCTACCAACGGTATTCTTCACAGAGCTAGAACAAATAATTTCACAATTTGTATGGAAATACAAAAAACCTCGAATAGCCAAAGCTATCTTGAGAAAGAAGATTGGAACTGGAGGAATCAACCTGCCTGACTTCAGGCTCTACTACAAAGCCACAATCATCAAGACAGTATGGTACTGGCACAAAGAAATATAGATCAATGGAACAAAATAGAAAGCCCAGAGATTAATCCATGCACATATGGACACCTTATCTTTGACAAAGGAGGCAAGAATATACAATGGATTAAAGACAATCTCTTTAACAAGTGGTGCTGGGAAAACTGGTCAACCACTTGTAAAAGAATGAAACTAGAACACTTTCTAACACCATACACAAAAATAAACTCAAAATGGATGTATACCTGTGGCGGATTCATTTTGATATTTGGCAAAACTAATACAGTTATGTAAAGTTTAAAAATAAAATAAAATTAAAAAAAAATGATATTTAAGATGCAAAAAAAAAAAATGGATTAAAGATCTAAATGTAAGACCAGAAACTATAAAACTCCTAGAGGAGAACATAGGCAAAGCACTCTCTGACATACATCACAGCAGGATCCTCTATGACCCACCTCCCAGAATATTGGAAATAAAAGCAAAAATAAACAAATGGGACCTAAGTAAACTTAAAAGCTTCTGCACAACAAAGGAAACTATAAGCAAGGTGAAAAGACAGCCTTCAGAATGGGAGAAAATAATAGCAAATGAAGCAACTGACAAACAACTCATCTCAAAAATATACAAGCAACTCCTACAGCTCAACTCCAGAAAAATAAATGACCCAATCAAAAAATGAGCCAAAGAACTAAATAGACATTTCTCCAAAGAAGACATACAGATGGCTAACAAACACATGAAAAGATGCTCAACATCACTCATTATCAGAGAAATGCAAATCAAAACCACTATGAGGTACCATTTCACGCCAGTCAGAATGGCTGCGATCCAAAAGTCTACAAGCAATAAATACTGGAGAGGGTGTGGAGAAAAGGGAACCCTCTTACACTGTTGGTGGGAATGCAAACTAGTACAGCCACTATGGAGAACAGTGTGGAGATCCCTTAAAAAACTGGAAATAGACCTGCCTTATGATCCAGCAATCCCACTGCTGGGCATACACACTGAGGAAACCAGAAGGGAAAGAGACACGTGTACCCCAGTGTTCATCGCAGCACTGTTTATAATAGCTAGGACATGGAAGCAACCTAGATGTTCATCAGCAGATGAATGGATAAGAAAGCTGTGGTACATATACACAATGGAGTATTATTCAGCCATTAAAAAGAATACATTTGAATCAGTTCTAATGAGGTGGATGAAACTGGAGCCTATTATACAGAGTGAAGTAAGCCAGAAAGAAAAACACCAAAACAGTATACTAATGCATATATATGGAATTTAGAAAGATGGTAATGATAACCCTGTATACGAGACAGCAAAAGAGACACTGATGTATAGAACAGTCTTTTGGACTCTGTGGGAGAGGTAGAGGGTGGGATGATTTGGGAGAATGGCATTGAAATATGTATAATATCATATATGAAACGAGTCGCCAGTCCAGATTCGATGCATGGTACTGGATACTTGGGGCTGGTGCACTGGGATGACCCAGAGGGATGGTATGGGGAGGGAGGAGGGAGGAGGGTTCAGGATGGGGAACACATGTATGCCTGTGGCAGATTCATTTCGATATATGGCAGAACCAATACAATATTGTAAAGTTTAAAAATAAAATAAAATTTAAAAAAAATAATACAGAGCACAAGAGTGGAAGACCAGTTTGATGAGGAGGGGTTGAATGCTTGGTGTGACACCAGACAGACTGCTAGAACCCAGAAGAGTTTAAAGACATTCTCTTGCCTAAATCATAATCTCAAGAAATTCAGAGTGTACCTCAGTGAAGCAAAGAATTTCATTTTCCATCAGAGAGTAAAAGCTAGATGTTGGAAGGTATGTAGATAACTTTAAAATAACAGCTGTGGAGAGCTGTCCAGAACAAGCCTGGCAGGAGGTTGACCATGTCTTCAGTTGAACTTCTGAGAAATAACAGGAAAAAAAAAGTGCAAGCTAAATTTAGACTTAATCAGTTCAATTTGCAAATGCAAAATTCACATACACATGTACACCATATATTCAATTTGAAAAGATAACTATAAACAAAGCTGAGCACCGAAGAAATGATGCTTTTGAACTGTGGTGCTGGAAAAGACTCTTGAGAGTCCCTTGAACTGTAAGGAGATCCAACCAGTCCATCCTAAAGGAGATCAGTCCTGAATATTCATTGGAAGGACTGATGTTGAAGCTGAAACTCCAATACTTTGGCCACCTGATGCAAAGAACTGAATCATTTGAAAAGACTGTGATGATGGGAATGATTGAAGGCAGGAGAAGGGGACGACAGAAGATGAGATGGTTGGATGGCATCACCAACTTGATGAAGATGAGTTTGAGTAAACTCTGGGAGTTGGTGATGGACAAGGAAGCCTAGTGTGCTGCAGTCCATGGGATTGCAGTCAGACATGACTGAGAGACTGTACTCAACTGAACTGAAAATGTTCTCTTGATCTCAGTCAAGCTGGCTTTAAATTTGGTGAGAGTCAGGAATCAACTGGAAACAGGTGCTGTGTAAACATATTTATTTTTCAGATTAATAGAATATTACTGTCTGTAAGTCATAAATTCTCCAATCTGTGTGGAGAATTTTTATGGCATCATGCCAGACACCTCAATACCTGATATATCATCTCTTCTTGACTGTATCTAAGGCCTTTTTACAGTATTTGAATCAAAGTTTTTTTTTTCATTATAATTTGCTTGTGAAAAGAGAAAATGGAACATGATTTTGGCTAGAGGCTGAGGAAATATGAGGATATTTTGGTAGCCTCAGGGGGACACTTCGGTTCTGACACAGGAAGACAAGACTATACCCATTTTGGAAAAGGAATGGGGACTGGCCTTGACCAATACAGGCCCTGCAAGCTAAAGAACAAAGACCCTGGGAGCCTGACTCCCAGAGAAAATAAAAAACTAGGTTTGCAGGGATAAAAGGTGAACTTTATTCCTGTTACACTGACGAGTATACCTAGTTGCCATGAGTATACCTAGTGAGGTACTTCCCCGGTGGATCAGAGGTAAAGAATCTGCCTGCAGTGCAGAAGCTGCAGGAGATGTGGGTATGATCCCTGGGTCAGGAAGATCCCCTGGAGGAGGGTATGGCAATCCACTCTGGTATTCTTGCCTGGAGAATCCCATGGACAGAGGAGCCTGGCAGGGTACAGTCCATGGGGTTGCAAAGAGTCAGACATGACTGAAGTGACTCAAAACACAGAACACATACCCAGTGAGAGTTGAACCATAAAGAAAGCTGAGCACTGAAGAACTGATGCTTTCAAACTATGGTGCTGGAGAAGATTCTTGAGAGTCCCTTGGACAGCAAGGAGATCTAACCAGTCAATACTAAAGGAAATCAACCCTGAATACTCATTGAAAGGACTGATGCTGAAGCTGAAGCTCCAATATTTTGGCCAACTGATATGAAGAGCTGACTCATTGGAAAAGACCTCGATGCTGGGAAAGATTGAAGGCAAAAGGAGAAGGGTGTGGCAGAGGATGAGATGGTTAGATAGCATCACTGGCTTAACGGACATGAATTGGAGCAAACTGTAGGAGATGGTGAAAGGACAGGGAAGCGTGACGTGGTGCTCGCAGAGTCGGTCAGGACTTAGCGACTGAGCACCAGTTGCCACAACACAAGAAGCTCAGCTTTCATTTCTACCTTATCTGCTCCTGTGCTTTCTTGCAGAAAATTCTCATGCATTTCTTTCCTCTCAAAGAAATGCTCCCTATTCCTGACTGCCACCATGGAGACACCTGCTACTGATCAAAGAAGTTTGAGGATTTCTGGAAATTATCAGTGATCAAGAGACAACCCTCCCTTTTGATATAAAAGCAACCCATCCCTTCTACTTGGAGAGCTGGCATTTTTTGCCCCCACCTTCTACCTTATGCACAAGCTTTGTTTGCTAAGAGTCTTGTGGCAGCTGTATTCATTTCTATAATATTGTTATTCAAGAATCTGGAAAGGTCCTGGTAACAGATCAAGGTGCGGTATGGCTTGACCTTTCTGGTAAATATTCTGGCAAGCATTCTATTCTCGGTCAGCTGATATCTGTGGAATATGACTCTGGGAGTTACTGATTCAATGTTCAGAATTACGGAACTGCAGAAATTTGACCTGTCTTCAATCTGGCTTGTGACCTCAGTCAAGTCACTTATAACTTCTGTAACTCTCAGGTCCTAACACAATTACAAAGACCACCACATCTGTCTAATCTGGCTGCAGAGCTATTGGGAGGAATGTCCTCTCCCCATAGCCTCAAAGCCTTTTCAATTTTGTAATGTGTTTTTGTGCTAAGAGGCCCTGAGGTCAGCTTAACCAGTGACAACTGAGCACTGAATTTCATTAAGCTCTTAACAGTGTGAAAATCTCAGGCCAAATGACATGTGACATCTGCATACACTAATTTCTGGGTGCTTTAAAAAAATTTGTACTTTCCTTTTGGCCACATAACCAATGACTCTTAAAATAAGCTCCAAGGCTGTAAGTGAATTACTAGTATCAAACACACATTCCTTCTCAGTTCTCACGTGCAAGGGATACACAAAACCATAGACTTTTATTTTCACATAGGACTTAAGGCTGTTTATGGCTAAATTAATGGGTGAGCTATTAGAGTTATTTAGATTTTATATTTGCAAAATAAATTAGCACATTAACTGGGCATATCGAGGACATAAATTCAGTATTCTACTCTGAAGACCATGCTATGTTATCAAATGTGGCAGAGTTTGAATATTTCATGCATATACATAATTTAATTCTAGTATTGCTGCAGCCCCAGTGTTGGCTTAAAATAGATGCCATTTCAAGATGCTGTTCTTTTTTGCCTTTCCATTCTAATTTATCATTATTTTAGCTCCGCTTTAATGCTACAGTGCATGGTGACACATATATGCATAAACTATATTTTTGGCCTATGACCCATGATTTCTATAATGACTAGATTTTATGCATCTGTGTTATGTGGTTTTGGTACAAATCATCCATTCTACCATTCCTAAAATCAGAATGCCTTCTCTTTCTCTGTTTTTCTCTCCCAGTATATGTTTGATTATATAGTGAGACTTCCTTCTCTTCACCTCATTCTTGCTCCCTTTGCGAAGTGGGCCATGGGTGGGGTGGTTGGGTTGGCAAGGGATCTTGGGTCCTGCCAAAGAAGGCCACATTGTAACAGATGGGTGTGATGTAACAGAACAAGGTAGAGAGAACAGATTTATGAAAAGCTGATACTTATGCTTTACATTTGTATTCACATCATCTTTTTAACAATTTTAAAGTTTTAGGAAACTTTCTACAAACACAAAATACACATCTATTTGCCCCTTTCTCCCCTTCTATTTGTTAGGGATGCTTCTTTACAGAGATACAATTTTTTCAAAAGACTGCAAATCATCATCAAACTAGAAGACAGTGTCTGATATAAATCATGTGGATACATGTATATACATAGTGTATATTATTTGTATAGGAGCTTGACAGTTATTTCCAATGCATTCTATTGTCTCCATTAGAATGAGACAAGAGGTGGTTTGATCTCAACTTGTATTTGATTCCTCAAAGTCACCTAGCTGAGGAATCACCCAATTGGAATAAAATGACCAAGTTTTCTAAATATGCAAAGTTGGTTTCTAATCTTTGGAAATTCCTAGATAAAAGAAAAAAAATTAACCTTGGCAGTTGAATTTTTTTTGGAAGAAGGAGGTCACTTCAGATTTTACTCTTTAGTCCAGAGCCTGACCAGCATACATCACCTCTCCACAGAAAACATAATCATGTTCAACATATTGTGACGGGTGTTTTTGAACATCTAGACTGTCAGATTAGAGTCTACAGGCTACATGACGATACTGAGAACAAACACTTGCCCCTGTGGGAGTGCATTTAATCACGCTGATGTACTTTACCACCTATTCAGAAATTTGAAATCACTCGGTAGTTGAGCTGCCACAAAAATTACTTTTAGACACAATACTCGTGAATGAATCATAGCTGAGGTCTCCCTTTCACCTCCTGCCTGGCTCAGTAGTGGAGTGAGAGACACAGAGACAGAATTCCTTTGTAAGGGGTTCTGAACAGTAAGGGTGCTTTTAGCATCAATCTATTAATCGAAGTCAAAAGCAGGGGAGACATGTTCTGGCATAAAATTTAAATTTGTGTATAAGTCAAGCACATATTATTTTTAGTTTAAGTGAAATGAAAGTCGCTAAGTCGTGTCTAACTCTTTATGACCCCATGGACTATACATACAGTCCATGGAATTCTCCAGGCCAGAATACTGGAGTGGGTTGCCTTTCCCTTTACCAGGGGATCTTCCCAACCCAGGGATTGATCCCAGGTCTCCTGCACTGCAGGCGGATTTTTAGCTTAACTGGAATTAAAAAAAAAAATCTGTTCTAGGCGAGATCCCCTTTATCGTCTGCTTTCTCTAGTTAGTTTTGGAATGCCAAAGAACAATGCATTTTCTGTCTTTCTCTTCCATTTGATGTATTCTCCTCCATTTGACATATTTGACATATTTCCTCCATTCGATACATTTTGGTGTAGGCAATGTACTAATGTACCCAAAAGTTACTAAACACACAAACAACAGCTCCCTTTCCACCCTCATTCCTAATGTTCTTTGTAATCTGTCTCAAAAATTACCTGTTTCAAATAAACTCTAATTGCACTTTCATCGCAATGGCACTTCAATTTTAATTGCATTTTAGCTTTTACATCTTTAGTATTTTATCACATATTGGTCTGTAACTGATGTAAAATAGTTTTATGAATGTAGCGATTTATGATCCTAGCTGGTTTGTTTTTGCATGTTTGAAGTCATTACCATGGGATGGATGAGATAGGCATTCCCCTTAGGCTCATGCTTCCTGGGGTTTGGCTTCAAAATAACACATGGGTTTGAGTACAGTGCAGGTTCCTAAACCACACCAGACCCACTCAGCTAGAATATCTGAAGGACGGGGCCAAGGAATCTGCCTTGTAGCCAGCATGCCAGGAGAGGTTCATGAACACTAGTATTTGAGAACCACTGCTCTAGACAGTGCTTCATCTAGATACACTGAGCTGACAGACAGTAGCTATTTAATAAGAAGGAAATTAGCACTTATTAGGAAAAGGCAATGGCACCCCACTCCTGTACTTTTGCCTAGAAAATCCCATGGACAGAGGAGCCTGGTAGGTTGCAGTCCATGGGGTCGCTAGAGTTGGACATGACTGAGCGACTTCACTTTCACTTTTCACTTTCATGCATTGGAGAAGGAAATGGCAACCCACTCCAGTGTTCTTGCCTGGAGAATCCCAGCGATGGGGAAGCCTGGTGGGCTGCCATCTATGGGGTCGCACAGAGTCGGATACGACTGAAGCGATTTAGCAGCAGCAGCAGCAGCACTTATTAAGTGGCCAGTGTAGTGTATAGCTTACATCATTTAAGCTTCACACCAGTATTTTGAGAGAGAGATTATCAACAATTTACTCGAGGACACAGAGTCTCAGATATTAATGCTCTTTTCTGTCCTAGGATCCAATCCAGGGTACCACACTGCTTTTAGAAAGATGGGCTTCTAAATAAATAGTGCTGAAAAAACTGAGTAGCCATTTGGAAAAATATAAAACTAGGTCCACACACAAGAATGAACTTCAAGAAGATTAGGGACAAATACTAAAAATAGTATTATACATACAGGCAAAAATAAAACCATATAAATATTAGAAGAAAAACATGAGTGAATTTCTCTTTAATCTCACTGTAGGAAAAGTTTTTCTAACTACGCTTTAAAATACAGATGGAATAAAAGAAATGACTAATAACTCTGATGACAACAATAAGCATTTGTACACGGCAAAACACACACACCATAATCAAAGGTGAACTGATAATTACAGGAGAACTGAACTCACAGAAAATATTTTCAACCTATATCACAGACCAAGGACTAACATCCCTAATGTAAAAAGAATTCTTAAAATTTAAGGAGCAAAAATGAAAAGCAAATAGGAAAATGGGAGAAAGACATGAAAGATAGTTAACAGAAAAAATAATATAAAATAGCCCTTCAGCATCTGAAAAGATGCTCAAAATTACTAATAATTAGATAAATAAAAATTAAAACACTAAGATAACATTTTTCATTTATACAATCAACAGTTATTAAAATGTATGGCAATGCACTCTTTTGGCAAGGCTGTAAGGAACACTGCTGAAGCAAACATTAACTGGCACAACCATTCTAGAATTTGGCAATTTCTAATAAATCTACGTATGCATTTACCTGTTGACCAAGTGACTTTTAGGAACTTACATTCCCAACAATACAAAAATATATGCATATGAGGTTATATTGTTGTACTGTTTGTACCTCAAAATATTGGAGATACTGTAAACTTCTTATAGAGTAGCTGAATAAATTATGGAGTACTATGCAGCAGTAATGGAGAAGGCGATGGCACTCCACTCCAGTACTCTTGCCTGGAAAATCCCACGGACGGAGGAGCCTGGTAGGCTACGGAGGAGTCCATAGGGTCACTAAGAGTCAGACACGACTGAGCGACTTCACTTTCACCTTTCACCTTCATGCATTGGAGAAGGAAATGGCAACCCACTCCAGCGTTCTTGCCTGGAGAATCCCAGGGACAGGGGAGCCTGGTGGGCTACCGTCTGTGGGGTCGCACAGAGTTGGACACAACTGAGGTGACTTAGCAGCATGCAGCAGTAATCACAAGGATGATGAAGAGATTTATGAACTGATATGGGATGATTTCCAGGATAAATATAAGAAAGCAAAATTTGAGTACTTTATGGTAAGATTTCTTGTAAGGGAAATTGGATGTGAGATTAAATGTACTTATTTGCTCATTTGTGCAAACAAATACAGAAAGGATAAAAGATAAAATAATGAGATAGGTTATCTACAAAGGGTGAGTGGGAATGGGTTGGAAAGAATGGGAGAATAAAACAGAAAAGAGGAATGATCTGAGCGACACTGCTCTGAATGTACCCTTTCATACAGTTCTGGCTTTTAGAACCATGGTAATGTTTCACATTCTTGCCTGGAGAATCCCATGGAGAATCCCATGTATGGAGGAGCCTGGTCCACGGGGTCACAAAGAGTCGGACACGACTGAGCGAGCAACTTAACTTGGGTTTGCCTGGTGGCTCAGAGATTAAAGCGTCTGCCTGCAATGTGGGAGACCTGGGTTCGAGCCCTGGGTCGGGAAAATCCCCTGGAGAAGGAAATGGCAACCCACTCCAGTATTCTTGCCTGGAGAATCCCATGGATGGAGGAGCCTGGTGGGCTACAGTCCACAGGGTCGCAAAGAGTTGGACACGACTGAGCGAGCGACTTAACTTAATGTTTCACAACCATTAATTTAATCTTATTTTGTGTCAAAAATTTTAAATTAAGCAATGCATGAAAGCAACTCCAAACAGAATAAAAAGAGTAACCAAATGCACCTAACTATAAAACAAGTAAACAACAATAAAATCACATTGAAGAGGGTAGGGGATAAAGAAGAGGAATCTAAGCAATTCTTTAAACAATATTTTCACGGTAATTCCAAGGCTAAGGACAAAAGGAACTATACACAAATATAGTACTCTAATCAGTACATTTGTTTTTGCTTTTTTTTTTTTTTAAGAGTTATGGGTTAGAAAATCTAAAATTACTTTATATTCTAGGATTGAAAAAATAAGTATATTCTGGATAATGAGATCCAGGTTTTTCCTGAAGGAAAAATTACAAATAAGGCAAGGAGAAAGGCTAGAATGAACCCTGTGTACAGATTGGAATTGGATGTATCGGTTATGAACTCAAAGGTACATAAGCACACACATACACACTCCTTCTCACACACACACACTCTCTCTCTCACACACACAGATGGATATATATATATATGTATATATATTCATATACACATGTGAGTGTATCTACCCATGCCTGTATTTCCCAGCTCTTTTCACTAAAATGGTCTAGAAGCAATGAGACTCCAGTTAACAGTGAATACCTTCACACCTGGATCTTAACAAAATTCAGTATCCATCATGATTTAAATATCAAATCCCATATCAAGTGAAGGGGAAAAAACCCAAAAATCCTTATTGGACAAAGATTATCTATAAACACCTATCACATACATTATGTTTAATGATAAGAAAACTGTAAGTCTCTCTCTCAAGATAAGAATAACACTTGCATTTCATATGGTACTGGAAGTCCTAGTTGGTATTGTAAGGTAAGAAAAGAAAATGTATAAGGATTAAAAATGAAGAGCAAAAATTATTATTTATAGATGAATGGTTTTATACATTAAAAATCTAAAGGAATCTATAGCTGTGCAAGCAGCAGGATAAAAAAATCAAATATACAAAAATCTATTTTATTTCTAAATGACAAAATATAAAAGAGAGAGATAAATAGAGATGGCATTTACAGTATTATAAAATATCAAATGTCTAGGGGAAAATTTTATCAGTGTCCAAGATTTTTGCGCATAAAATTATAAAATTTTGACATAATTTTTGTAAGATCAAATACTTTGAAATAAATCTTCCAAAACATATGCCATACTTCTATAGAGATCATTGTAAAATTACAGGAAAAAGTTTTAAATAAATAATAAATATACTCTGTTCTCCATATCAATCTGTAAGTCCAATGCAGTTCTAATGAAAGCCCCAGCAGGATTTTTGTTAGAACTTGAAAAGCCATTTCTAAAATGTAAATAGAACAACAAATGGTGAAGAAGGAAGCCACCCCAGAAGGACAAGATGGGGGGACTTGCTTTGTTATATGTTATCTTAGTCCATTTGGGCAGCTGTTTAACAAAATACCTCAGGAGAGCTTATAAAAAAGAGAATGACTTTCCTCCGTTCTGGAAGCTGGAAGTCTGAGCTCAGGGTTCCAGCATGGTCAGGTGAGGGTCCCCTTGCATGGCAGAAGGGGAGGACCGTTAATCCATTCACGAGGGCTCCACTCTCATGACCTAATGACCCTCCCAAAGCCCCTCCGACGAACACCATCATCTTTGGGGCTAGGGTATGAATCTGGGAGGGAGACACAAACATTCAGACCAGAGCAGATGTCCAGATTCCCGTAAAGCTAGAGTTGGCAGTGTTCTACTTCTTGACCTGTGTCATGCATGACCATACAAGTATTTACAATATACATTAAAGTATATATTTAGGTTTACTCACTTTATTATGGAATAGATTTCTATTGTGCTGTGTTTCATAGTAAAAGGGTTATTTGACAAAGAAATATGTTTTTTTTTTTAAGGTTTTTTTTCTTTCTGTCATTACAATCAACATTAATTAGTGGGTATTAAGTATTTGGACTGCAAATGGCTCAAAGCAATATAATATGTGACTTGCTCAATGCTATTTTGATTATATGCTCTTTGACCTACATGGAATCAGCTATGGAAATCTCAAGTATACTGACATTAATATGTAATAAATGACTATGTAAAACCTAGGACTTTTACCAAAACACACACACACACACACACAAGGTATAGGACCTGATGTCCGACTCTTTGCGACTCTATGGACCGTAGTCTGCCAAGTTTCTCTGTCCTTGGGATTCTCCAGGCAAGAATACTGGAGTGGGTCTTCATTTCCTCCTCCAGGGGATCTTCCCGACCCAGGGATTGAACCTGTGTCTCTTATGTCTCCTGCATTGGCAAGTGGGTTCTGGGAAGCCTGGTACTTGAATTCAATTAAATAACTACTCCTTACATGAAACCCTACAAATACATCAGAGACAGTATGTATGTACTCATACATACTGTACGAAAATGTACTCATTTTTGGCTGAGCAAAAAGAGTTCCCAAGTAACAAGGGGAGAGAAATAACCCAGGAAATACTTTGCTTACAGTTGTCTATTTCAAAGAGGAAGTGAGCTTATTAAAAAGTCAGATAGCATGTTTCTGCAGTTCTTTTGCAATGTTGGGAAAAGTGTGCTATGTCTAGCCTGGGTACTTTTTCTTTAAACACTCTAGTCTTGCCTTCCCAGAAAATGTATCACATTTTTATATGATAGCACATTATCAAATGTTTCTCTAAGTACTGAGTAGCTTGTCCTTTCACTTTATGCTCCCCAAGCACAGTTATCCCCAATCACAGTTATCTTTGCTTCTACATCCTCCTCCAGATTCTTCCTCTCATTCTACTTTTTCCTCCCTTTTCTCACAATCATTTTCTGAGTCCTCATGTTAAAATAGAATGGTTAAAGACTCAAAAGGTTTGAAAAGAATAAGAGACAGAGGTGAAACAAAGTCAAGTGATCGTAGAAGGTTAAATAAAGAAAAATAAAAGAGAAGTAGATGGAAAGTTCAGATTTGGACAGGGGAGGTGAAAGAGGAAGGAGAAACCCAAGATTGCAGGAGTGAAATCTGCCTATGAGGCTCAATTGAGGCACTATTATCTATTTTCCACTAATGTGTTTATGACTGATGAAGCCATATGGATGCCCCTTTAACATAAATCAGTATCAGTATGAATGAACAGAATCAGAGTAACAGCTTTTCTCTAAGTGGAGGTTTGTTATTTTCAAGAAAATACTTCCAGAAGAACAGGAATTAATACTGGATTTCTCTCTTAGGTAAGATCAGGGACTCACAGAAAGGACTGGCATTTGTCCTACCCTCAAGGAGCAATGTGTTCTGAAAGTCACTTTGGGACTTTGATAAAATCAATGATAATAACCTTTCCTAAATCAAAAAGCGACCAACCCACAGGATTTTGATTTCACCAAAAAGGACACTTGACATTTTCTTAAACTTTTCTCAGATCATTCTAGTATTTCACTGTGTATCATCAACATACAAGAGGAAAATAAAGCTGAGTTTCAAATCACAAATGAATTTAGAGAAAAATATCAGTTGTCAGATGGAATTTTGTCTCCATGAATGAAACTGGGTGCTTTCATTGTTATCAAGCTCCTACATACTTGTTCAACCATGTCATCCTCCCCAGAAATGAAATATTCAGAACCACAATGGGTAGCGGTTATCATGTTAACAAACATACTATCAGAATATTGGCACTGGGAAGCATGTTAGGGAGATGCTCGTTCAGACTTCTTAAATTTTTATTAAGAAATTGATATCTCAGAGAGAGGGTAGTTTCTCAAAGAGTTAAACATACCGTTACATGATCAAATAATTCCACTTCTATATACCCAAGATAACTGAAAATGTATATCCACACAAAAGCTTGCAGAAGGATGCCAAAAGTAGTCCTATTCATAATAGCCAAAAAAATGGAAACAATCCAAACATCAATCAACTGATGAACAGAGAAATAAAATATGAGATATTCATATGCTAGAATATTATTTAGGCCCAAAGTAATGGTTTATGCTACAACATGGAGGAATCTTGAAAACATCATAATGGGTCAAAGAAGCTAGACACAAAAGGTTACATATTGTATGATTCCATCTCTATGAAATATCTACAACAGGCAAATCCACAGAGACAGAAATCATGTTAGTGGCTGAAGAGGTTGGGGGCAGAAATGGAGAGTGACTCCTACTGACATGGGATCTGAGGGGATGAGGGATGATATGTTCTAAAATTAGGTAGTGATGAGAGTTGTACAGCTCTGAGAATATATGAAAAAGCCCCACTGAACTGTATACTTTCAAAGGATAAATTTTACAGTATGAATTATACCTCTATAAAACTTCTATCTCAGAAATTATGTCTAACAACATATAGTTTCTACAAAAGTCCTGAAAATAGCTTATATTTTTATATATTTCTGCCCACAAAAGAAAGTATAAAATTGAGGAAAATGTGAGATAATTCAAGCCTAAAAATACTTTTTACCATGAATATGCAGCTACTTTTTGCAAGCATGACTTTTTCCATCCCATTGCCTTTTTTCTCCACTTCATTTCCATTCATTGGCATAAACAAGGCGACTGGACACCACTTTTCATTCTGCTCTGGCTCTTTGGACCTGAGTTTTATTTCTCCTCTGATCATGTCCTTCTTGCAGTTCTACCATCTCTGTGTTCTCCATGTCCTCAAGCAACTCTTCCCCTTCTTCTGTGACTCTCAGAACATCCTTCTTCCGAGCTAGGTCATGAGAATGCTTGTCAGAGTGTAGCTAAAGTGCACGTTATTGAAACTCCAAACACTTGAAACATGTCCTCCCACTGGATCAGAGAGCCTCTTCCACTTGTCTGATATCCAGGCCATTGTCAGCACTTTCAATGTTTAACTGCTGTTGTGTATTTTCCACCCCTTTTGCTTGGATGGGTCTGGAATTGTTAACCAAACAAAAGGAGGCTGGTTGCTAAGTCTGGAGAGACCAAAGCAGTTCATGGACAGCTTCCTGTTTGCTCTGCATGATGTGGGCAGAGGGTAACACACGGCCTCCTTATGCTTACGTTGTGTGTACAGAAGATGAGGAAAGCTTTTTGTGCCTTGCTTACTCAGATACACTCACTCAGAGCTGGTTCCAGGACTCCCCTGTGGTCAAATCTGAAAATGTGCTATGCACAATTACACAAGCAAACACAATGTCCCAAGACAAATGTACCCTATTAGTAAGCAGGCCAGAATGGAAGTAAAAACAGGTGTTTCTTATATTGGGTCTGATTGCCTACATGTGTGGCTACTCTGAAATTATTTCTTAATTACGTTGAAGGGTTAGCTCCAGCAGAGAGGGAGAGAGAAAGCTCCGCGGGAGTCTGAGGGCTCTTTGGTCTTCTGCTGAATTAAAGCTTAAGCAGCTGAATCCTGTAATTAGTTCATTTTTTTTTTTTTAAAGAGCCATCATGGCCCATTTTTCCCTAGCCAGCAATTATATATTTCAACTACTATATTAATTTTCCTCTCAATAATCATAGGCTTTATTAACTCAGTTACCCATTTTGATAGGAACCTCAATTTGTGCCATCAATATGGGTCGATATGCAATGTCCCTTAACTTGTGATCTATATGATAGCATCTGACCATTCAGTTTCAGTTCAGTCGCTCAGTCATGTCCAACTCTTTGAAACCCCAAGAACTGCAGCATGCCAGGCCTCCCTGTCCATTACCAACTCCCAGAACTTCCTCAAACTCACGTCCATCAAGTTGGTGATGCCACCCAACCAACTCATCCTGTCGTCCCCTCCTCCTCCTGCCTTCAATCTTTCCCAGCATCAGGGTCTTTTCAAAGGAGTCAGTTCTTCACATCAGGTGGCCAAAGTATTGGAGCTTCAGCATCAGTCCTTCCAATGAATATTCAGGATTGATTTCCTATAGGATGGACTGGTTGGATCTCCTTGCAGTCCAAGGGACTCTCAAGAGTCTTCTCCAACACCACAGTTCAAAAGCATCAATTCTTTGGCACTCAGCTTTCTTTACGGTCCAGTTCTCACATTCATACATGGCTACTGGAAAAACCATAGCTTTGACTATATGGACCTTTGTCGGTAAAGTAATGTATCTGCTTTTTAATATGCTATCTAGGTTGGTCATAGCTTTTCCTCCAAGGAGCAAGTGTCTCATAATTTCTTGGCTGCAGTAACCATCTGCAGTGATTTCGGAGCCCAAGAAAATAAAGTCTGTCACTGTTTCCATTGTTTCCCCATATATATGCCGTGAAGTGATGGGAATGGATGCCACGATCTTAGTTTTTTGAATGTTGAGTTTTAAGCCAGCTTTTTTACTCTCCTTTTTCACTTTCATCAAGAGGCTCTTTAGTTTCTCTTCTTTTTCTGCCATAAAGGTGGTGCCATCTGCATATCTGAGGTTATTGATAATTCTCCCTGCAATCTTGATTCCAGCTTGTGCTTCATCCAGTCTGGCATTTTGTATGATGTACTCTGTATATAAGTTAAATACGCAGGGTGACGATATATAGCCTTGACAAATCCTGTCCCAATTTGGAACCTGTCCATTGTCCCATGTCCAGTTCAAACTGTAGCTTCTTGACCTGCATACAGATTTCTCAGGAGGCAGTTCAGGTGGTCTGATATTTCCATCTCTTTAAGAATCTTCCACAGTTTGTTGTGATCCACACAGGAAAAGGCTTTGGCATAGTCAATAAAGTGAAAGTACATGTTTTTCTGGAGTTCTCCTCCTTTTTCGAGTTGGTAATTTGATCTCTGGTTTCACTGCCTTTTCTAAATCTAGTTTGAACATCTGGAACTGCTCAGTTATCTGACCATAGGAGAAATGAATTACATAAAAAGAAGTAAAAGGAGGTATTCTGCCATGTTTGTGTTGCCAACACTGGACTGTGCTGAGCAGCCCTGGAGAGCAGTCATTTATTTCTAGTAAGTAGAAAAGACTTATGATTGCATTTGTTTCTCAACCTCAGTATTTTCTTTGGATAATGCAGAAGAGACGTTGAGAGCCAGGAGTCTGCTGCATCAAGGGGACTAACTGTATATGGTATAGGAGCACTAATTGTATTTTTGGTATCATATTAGGCACCAAACTGTTGCAAAAATGACAAATTGTGGTCTCTGCCTTCGAGGATAGTAAGACTAATTTGGTACTGGAATGTACAAATAAAGGCGATGAAAAACAAATGCAAAACATGGGATATATCCCCATGCTATGGGCATGCTCAGTATGGTGAGATCTGAGGATGTGAGCTGGGTAAAAATAACATGATGACCTAGAAACCTTTCATTTTATTGAGATAACACTAAAAAGATTAAGTCTTGAAATTTTTATGACATCCTTTAAATTAAGGAAATTAAAGATTAAAAGGGCTAAGTAATAAGACCTATTTTCCACAGATATAGGAAACTGGACCTTGGACTCAAAGGAAACTGGACCTTGGACTCAAGCCAGTTAGTTTTAATTTTAATGCCCCATGCTCTGAAATGCACAATATTATCTTTATTCTATGAGTATGTTCATTCTCATTTCTTCGTGCTATAATACACTTTCTTTTGTTAGGTTCTGGTGATGAAAGCAACATTTGCTTGTCTTCACTTGGTAAGAAGCTAAATGTTGGCAAGCCCTGTGCTTGTTTCCTCTCCCCTCCTATTCTTTAATTTTACTGACCCAGGAAATCCCAAAGTCTAGTAATTATTTCTCTAGATTTAAATGTCTGTAAAGGGCTAGATAGTAGATATTTTAAGTTTTGTAGGCCATATGGTATCTTTTGCAATTCAGTTCAGTTGCTCAGTCATGTCCAACTCTTTGTTACCCCATGGACTGCAGCACGCCAGGCCTCCCTGTCCATCACCAATTCCTGGAGTTGGCTCAAACTCACATCCATTGAGTCGGTGATGCCATCCAACCAGCTTATCCTCTGTTGCCCCCTTCTCCTCCCTCCATTAATCTTTCCCAGCATCAGGGTCTTTTCAAATGAGTCAGTTCTTCACATCAGGTGGCCAAAGTATTGGAGTTTCAGCTTCAGCATCAGTCCTTCCAATGAATATTCAGGACTGATTTCCTTTAGGATGGACTGGTTGGATCTCCTTGCAGTCTTTTGCAATTACTCAACTCTGTTACTGTAGTGTAAAGGCAGTCCCAGACAATGCCTAATCAAGTAAGTGTAGCTGCTTGTTAATGAACACAAATATAAATTTCATAAACTTTTCACGTGCCACAAAATACTATTATTCTTTTGATGTTTCAACTACTTAAAAATGCAACGACCATCCTTAGCTGTCAGACTGTATAGGAATAGGTGACTGGGCATTTGGCCCTTGGTCTGTAATTCTGTGACAGGAGACTGGACAAGCTGTTAGTTCATGAAAACAGGGAACATGACTTATCTTGACAATCTCCTTTCATGTAAACATATATATATATATGATTTAAAATCTATTTTCTAGAGCAAAGTCAGCAATACAAGAAAGAAGAAATGCATAAAGTTTTAAAGCCCAACTGAAAGCTGCACCAAGGAGATATAAACCCAGCACAAAGAAGTCCAGCTTCCTGCCTAGGTGGCCTTCATCAGGTGCACGTCCCAGCGGAATAGCTTTGCTGGGAGGGGTGGCTTCCAAATGGAGGACAGTAACTGGTCCACCCTGAGTTCAGGGGGACGAGGAACCTCCTGGTCCCATAAAGGAAATGTGAAAGATAGGAGAGTCAGGAATTCTAAGGGACTCACTTGTACAAAGTTGTGCAGGTAGGAACACATGTTGAGTTTGAAAGACAATGCATAAGTCATAGGCTGGGATTTGGGCTCAGGAAGAATTAAATATACATTTGCAAGCATGGCTAGAGGAGAGCTTAAGGAGGGCTAGAAATATGTATGTTACTATGGAGAGCAGAGGTTAAAAGGAATTGTCAGGAGCTATACCTAATGTATGGATGTTTTATTTAGTCTCTATAGAATTTTATAAATTCGAGGCAATCTTTCAAAATCCAGTTTCTCTTGAAAAATTAAAAGATCTGCCAGTACTAGCCCAACGTTCCTATGATCTTATAAGAATATGAATAACCCAGTATCCCACAGTTCCAATTCTTACTGACTCATTTCTGTCTCATTTCATTCATTTTTTAATACAACCCTATAGAAACTTCTCTCAGATCTTTGAAGCTATCATGCTGTCATTTGCCTCTGGGTGTTTACACACACACACACACACACACACACACACACACAGTCACTCATCATCCCTCTACAGCCCAACATCTCTTAGTTGTCCTTCAGAGCTAACATTAAATATGGCCTCTTCCAAGAAGCTTTCCATGATGTGCCAAGTCCGGGTGAGATATTTCTAGAGCATTCTGTATCTTTCTGTATCTTCATCCATTCACAGACATTTATTGAGAACCTACAGTGCCAAATACTGTTCTGGGTACTGGCAATATAAAAGTTTACAAAATTAAGTCTCAGTTCTCTTGGAGTTTAAATACTAGTAAAGGAGACAGGTACTAAGTTAATAAACAAGTAAATAAGTAGGAAGATAGTGACAGATGTTATGGGAAAAAATAGTGTAGGATAAGGGGGCTGAGTGCTCCTCCTGTAAAGTGTTTAGGGCAGGCCTCACTGACAAAGTGACATCTGAGCAAAAACCAGAAGAAAGGTGAGGGAACAACTCATGTGGATGTCCGGGAGAAGACTGTGCCAGGTGGACAGGATACAATCAAAAGCCCTGAGGCCCATGTGGCAAGTAATAGGTCCATAATCATCATCAAAACATGCTTTCAAGGAGGGATATGGAATGTTTTTGTGTTAAACTATACTCACTAGTGGGAGTTAATGTCACCTTTCTTGGTGGAGGTGGATTTATATTTTAATAGTAAACAAAACTTTTAATTGATAGAATAAATGATCTGTGGCACACTGAAATGAATCAGCAGAGCTCATGGAGACTGGAACGTGAAGACCTCATTACCTCTGAAAGGATGTCCTTGGGTAAAACAGATCTGACCTTGAGAAATCTGTCTGCAATGCAGGAGACTTGGGTTTGATCCCTGGGTCGGGAATATCCCCTGGAGAAGGGCATGGAAACCCACTTCAGTATTCTTGCCTGGAGAATCCCATGGACAATGGAGCCTGATAGGCTACAGTCCACGGGGTGACAAAGAGTTGGACACAACTGAGCGACTAACACTTTCACTTTTCACCTTGGGAAATTACTTGGCACAGGCTTAAATTCAAGCTGTAAAAAACTGAATGAGCTTCAGAATATTATTCAGTTCAGTTCAGTTCAGTTATTCAGTCGTGTCTGACTCTTTGCGACCCCATGAATCGCAGCACGCCAGGCCTCCCTGTTCATCACCAACTCCCGGAGTTCACTCAGACTCACGTCCATCGAGTCAGTGATGCCATCCAGCCATCTCATCCTCTGTCGTCCCCTTCTCCTCCTGCCCCCAATCCCTCCCAGCATCAGAGTCTTTTCCAATGAGTCAACTCTTCGCATGAGGTGGCCAAAATATTGGAGTTTCAGCTTTAGCCTCATTCCTTCCAAAGAAATCCCAGGGCTGATCTGCTTCAGAATGGACTGGTTGGATCTCCTTGCAGTCCAAGGGACTCTCAAGAGTCTTCTCCAACACCACAGTTCAAAAGCATCAATTCTTCGGCACTCAGCTTCCTTCACAGTCCAACTCTCACATCCATACATGACTACTGGAAAAACCATAGCCTTGACTAGATGGACCTTTGTTGGCAAAGTAATGTCTCTGCTTTTGAATATGCTATCTAGGTTGGTCATAACTTTTCTTCCAAGAAGTAAGTGTCTTTTAATTTCATGGCTGCAGTCACCATCTGCAGTGATTTTGGAGCCCAGAAAAATAAAGTCTGACACTGTTAATAATATTAGGCTGTACTTATTAATGTTTATACCAACACCCTACTTATTCAGCAGTTATTTATCTGGAAACTCCAACTAGACTGATCACAACAGGGAATGAAGAAGAAAAGAAAATGGTTCTCAGCAGCTAAAACAAATGTCACAAAACCCACATATTAAGTTCATGCCACACTCTACTAATCATGTCATGAAAAAGCTTCCCCCTGCTTCTCCAGAGCACTGCAGTCCAACCAGAAGAAATATACATGTATGTATGTGTGCATATGTGTGTGCTCATATACATATTGTTGTTGTTCAGTCACTAAGTTGTGTCTGACTCTCTGTGACCCCATGGACTGCAGCATACTAGGCATCCTTGCCTTCACCATCTTCTGGAGCTTGCTCAAACTCATGTCCACTGAGTCAGTGATGCCATACAACCATCTCATCCCCTGTTGTCCCCTTTTCCTCCCACCTTCAATCTTTCCCAGCATCAGGGTCTTTTCCAATGAGTCAGTTCTTCTCATCAGGTGGCCAAAGTACTGGAGTTTCAGCTTCAGCATCAGTCCTTCCAATGAATATTCAGTACTGATCTCCTTCAGAATGGACTGATTTGATCTCCTTGCTGTCCAAGGGACTCTTAAGAGTCTTCTCCAATACAAAAGTTCAAAAACATCAATGCTTAGGTGCTCAGCCTTTTTCATGGTCCAACTCTCACATCAATACAGGACTACTGGAAAAACCATAGTTTTGACTATATGGACCTTTCTAAGCCAAAGGATTTCTCTTCTTTTTAATATGCTGTTTAGGTTTGTTATGGGCTTCCCTCATAGTTCAGTTGGTAAAGAGTCCGCCTGCAATGAGGGAGACCTGGGTTTGATCCCTGGGTTGGGAAGATGCCCTGGAGAAGGGAAAGGCTACCCACTCCAGTATTCTGGTCTGGAGAATTCCATGGACTATACAGTCCATGGGGTCGCAAAGAGTCAGACACGACTGAGCAACTTTCACTTTCACTTTTAGGTTTGTTACAGCTTTCTTTCCAAGGAGCAAGTGTCTTTTTTAATTTCATGGCTGTGGTCATTGTTTTATTTATTTATATTGAATAATTACATATCCCAGATTTCTAACAAGCTTAGTTATCTAGAAGTAGCCATTCTAGAAGTTTTAAAGAAGGCTGCTGAAGTCAGGTACTTCGGCAGTGAAAAATAATGATACCTGTCAGTCTTATAATAATGATAGAGAAAGAAAAATATTAAAAGGCGGTGGCAAGAGTCTGGAGGGTTTATCAACATGGGCTGTTTAGTGACGGAACCAGCTCCATGAGGCTCCCAGCACCTGAGGAGGCCGGTGTTTGTGTTGCTAGGCCTTAGTTATTCAGTTCTCCTAGTGACAACCCTGATACAAGGAGGTGACGTCACATCGCGCTATGGAGAGTCTACTTTAGAGATTGGGGAAGAGTGCAAAACATTTTGGGACAATTTCTTCCTGGAATGATTGTAGAAAATCAGGAGCTTAAGTGGCAGGCTGCACTGATTCAATCAGCACGTATTCAGGACTGTTTACCACGTGTTCTAGTGGCAAAGAGACGGCATCTCACCCTGATGGAGCTCACACAGGAGCAGCAACACGGAGAAGGTGTTCAAAGCCAGATGACGGGATCAAATCGCCAAGTGCGGATCTAGGATGTGTGCTTTACATGGCGTGTACATGCTCAGCTAATGCTGGGTAGGAGGGCCATCATTAAGTTCCCCTATGTGCATCCTCAGGAGAGACTTTGTACAGGAAGCAAGACGTTCTTTAGTTGTGACAACATGCTCAGTTGCTTAGTTGTGTGCGTGCTCAGTTGCTCAGTCATGTCTGACTCTTTGCAACCCTGTGAACTGTAGCCCGCCAGACTCCTCTGTCCGTGGAATTTTCCAGGCAAGAATACTGGAGTGGATAGCTATTTCCTGCTCCAGGGGATCTTCCCAACTTAAGGATCAAACCTGCGTCTCCTGCACTGGCAGGCTGCTTCTTGTGACAACATGTATTACCTTCATATTCTGGTTTCATCCCTTCAAACGAAGCTCTTAATTAGTAGAACTTTGAAGTCAAGGTTCATTATCTGTTATCTTTTTATAAACAACTTCATCTCGTTTCCAGAGGTTATTTATAGTTTACCTAGAACAAAAGTCACCGATTGGTCACTCTATTTATGACAGCACATAATTATTGCGAGCAAGGCTTACATGATTTTTGTTTAATGCACAATTTCTCTCCTGTAATAAAGAACTTCCTACTTGTTTATCTTTGTAGAAGAAGTTGGGGACATCTTCTCCCTGCAACTGAGCTGGAGCAGAGTCTAATTCAGGACCTGCTGCAGGATGGACTGTATGAGACCCTGCCTATTCTCTTCACATTATATTTCAGTCACTCAGGTTCTGGGTTGGCTATTTTGCCATATAACTGTACTATTTTTTAACATGTATTATCGCCATGTGTCTGTATTATTATTTTGTAAAATATCATTACTTCAGGTGACTCACTTTTTAGCCTAAATTCATTTAGAAAGGACAATTTATATCACTGTCATAGCATCAACTGTCATAAATGGAAGCTACTAATAAAATAAATGCTCTGTTGCTTGCCAAAGCCTCTGAATCAAATGCCTGCTTTCACTTTATTGGCAAAAGAGATTAGCAGGAGTTTTAAAAAGCACGCTACCATCAAGCTGAGCCATTCTTCTTGATGGTCCCTGGAAAGATAGAAAAGGGAATACATCTCTCTTTGAGATTCAATATTGTTTAATTCAGCAGTCAGTGGCCCAGCTAAAATCATTTCACCTGCCACTGGTGAAATGCTTGGGAAACAAGGGAATTTTTCAAAGAAACAATGTCTGTTTAGCTTACCAAGGAAGAGGGCTGGGCGTTTCAGGGTTCTGTCTGTCCCACTAGGCTCAACACACAGGGAGTGGGTCATAAACCCCATAACTGCCAACTTGACAACCACAGCTGTATCCCTGCCTCGCCAGATATCCACAACATTGCATCTTTTGGTTGCAAAAATTTGGACACAGTAAAATGGCTGATCTCCTGGATAATAAAATCACCGTGCTGTGTCTGTTGACAGTGAACCAATAACCAACACCTCTTTTGTATTATAATGACATGAAAGTAGCAGTATAGCATTTCAAAGGGGATTAACTTTGGACCCACGTTCCAATATTTACTTAGCAACTTGCTCGTTTCATGACCTTACCCAGGTTATTTAATCTCTCTGGCTTGGCTTTCCTTGTCTGTAATATGGGTCTGATAAAATCTTTCTCTTAGAGATGTTATCAGGACTAATGAGGTATACATATATGATGGTTGTCACCCAGTAGGGTTGCAACAATATGGAGCTATGTTTAGGATACCAGATGGATAGGCTTCAAAGGCTCCAAGGCCCTATATAATAGCTGAGCAAGAAAAAATTATATCTGAAGAATTAGACAAAGTCAAAAAAGCATTTCTATGGATACAAATTAGAGATAAATCTTGAAGAAATTATGTAGGCATTTCAGATAAGAAATCCCGCTCAGCAGAACCTAAGGCAAGCCAGTTTGCATTTTTTTGTTTGTTTTTTACTGTCTTGCTTCGCCTTGCTGATTTCCTGAGTTCTCCCTTGGGCAGCAGGGGCGCAGTCCTGGTGTGGACCACCAGATGCAGTGCTCTGCCCATTTGTGTTTCAGGGATGTTTTTGCATACTTAAGAATTATTTTTAGATTTAAGGCTTTTAGTTGCTGACAAAGTCTTTCTTCTGATTAAATCAATATACCACTTTTGATTGTGTCTAGTTAGCTGAAAGGTCAATGAATCACACCCCGTGCACATTCTGGAAACAATTACACATTCAGACCTCAGTTCACACTGTCATAAAGTGAAGTTGATCAGTCGTGTCGGACTCTTTGCGACCCCATGGACTGTAGCCTACCAGGCTCCTCCATCCATGGGATTTTCCAGGCAAGGGCACTGGAGTGGGTTGCCATTGCCTTCTCCAGGGGATCTTCCCAACCCAGGGATAGAACCCAGGTCTCCCGTATCGCAGGCTGACATTTTACTGTCTGAGCCACTAGGGAAGCCTGTCAAAGTCAGCAGAAAACTCACACCTGGATCTCCCTCAACAGCGCTTTATGGTGATGCCCAAAATGCCTCCTGTAGGCACACTGACACAGCACTGTGATAGAGCCAGGAGAGCCGTTTCCCTTTTCACACTGTTCCATCCTTGATTTCATAAAGCAATTCTATTCCCGTAAATAAAATTAAAATTCACAGTTTACTTACAGTCCTCTCTAGAAGAACTCTAAGGTTTACCACACATAGGTAATGGCAAAATAAAGTGACTCTGGAAAATCATTTTGTAGACTAATTATAAACCTTACTGATTATATATTCTTCTCAAATACAATCAATATCTCTGCCTGAATCAATGCCAAATAGGATTAAAATTGGATTTATGTATATACATGGTGGGGAAAAATAACATAATAATCAACTGGCATTTAACATTGTTTTAAGTGAAATATAGTTGATTTACAATGTGATATTAGTTTCAGGTGTATAGCACAATGATTCAAAATTTTTACAGATTATATTCCATTTAAAGTTATTATAAAATAATAACTATACTTCCCTATGCTGCATAATGTAATCTTGTTGCTTATTTATTTTATATATGGTAGTTATTTATTTTACATATAGTAATTGTATCTCTTAATCCCATACCCTTATCTGGACCCTCATGCCTTCCCTCTCCTCTCTGGTAACCAGTGGTTTGTTTTCTATGTCTGTGACTCTGTTTATATTTTGTCATATATATTCATTTGTGCTATTTTTTTTTTTTTAGATCTGACATAAGTGATAATCTAGAGTATTTGTCCTTATCTGCCTAACTTATTTCACTAGGCATATTTCACATGGACCTCCAGGTCCATCCATGTTGTTGTAAATCACAGAATTTCATTCTCTTTTATGGTTGAATAGTATTCCGTTGCATATATATACCACATCTTCTTTATCCATTCATCTGTTGATGGACAATTGGGTTGCTTTCATATCTTGACATGCTACTTTGAACATTGGGGTGCCTATATCTTTTCAAATTAAGTGTTTTTTAGTTTTTTTTTTTTTTTTGGTCTATAAACCCAGAAGTAGGATTATTGAATCATATGGTAGTTCTATGTTGTTTTTCTGAGAAATCTCTATAATGCTTTCCATTGTGGCTGTACCAATTTACATTCCCACCAACAGTGTACAAAGGTTCCCTTTTCTCCACATTCTTTCCAGCATTTGTTATTTGTAGACTTTCTGATGTTTGGCAGGTGTGAGGTGATATCTCATTGTGGTTTTGATTTGTGTTTCTCTAATAAGGAAGAGGAACTAAAAAGCCTCTTGATGAAAGTGAAAGAGGAGAGTGAAAAAGTTGGCTTAAAGCTCAACATTCAGAAAACGAAGATCATGGCATCTGGTCCCATCACTTCATGGCAAATAGATGGGGAAACAGTGGAAACAGTGGCTGACTTTATTTTTGGGGGCTCCAAAATCACTGCAGATGGTGATTGCAGCCATGAAATTAAAAGATGCTTACTCCTTGGAAGAAAAGTTATGACCAACCTAGACAACATATTAAAAAGCAGAGACAATACTTTGCCAACAAAGATCCGTCTAGTCAAAGCTATGGTTTTTCCAGTAGTCATGTATGGATGTGAGAGTTGAACTGTGAATAAGGCTGAGAGCCAAAGAATTGATGCTTTTGAACTGTGTTGTTGGAGAAGACTCTTGAGAGTCCCTTGGACTGCAAGGAGATCCAACCAGTCCATTCTGAAGGAGATCAGCCCTGGGATTTCTTTGAAAGGAATGAGGCTAAAGCTGAAACTCCAATACTTTGGCCACCTCATGTGAAGAGTTGACTCATTGGAAATGACTCTGATGCTGGGAGGGATTGGGGGCAGGAGGAGAAAGGGACAACAGAGGATGAGATGGCTGGATGGCATCACTGACTCGATGGACGTGAGTCTGAGCGAACTCTGGGAGTTGGTGATGGACAGGGAGGCCTGGCGTGCTGTGATTCATGGGGTTGCAAAGTGTCAGTCATGACTGAGTGACTGAACTGAACCAAACTGAATGATCAACAATATTAAGCATCCTTTCATGTGCCTGTTAGCCATTTGAATGCCCTCATTGGAAAAATATCTGTTCGGGTCCTCTGTTCATTTTTCAATTGAGTTTTTTTAAAATATTGAGTTGTATAAACTTTTATATATATATATTTTGGATATTAATCCCTTACTGGTCATATCATTTGCAAATATTTTCTTTCATTCAGTAACTTGTCCTTCCAAACTGCCTTAATTACTGTGGCTTTGTAGTTTAGTCTAAAGTCGGGGAGCAAGTTACCTCCAGCTACATTCCTTTTTCTCAAGACTGCTTCAGCTATTCAGGGTTTTCTGTGATTCTATGTAAATTTTAGGATTATTCTAGTTTTGTGAAAAATGTAATGGGTATTTTGATAGAGATTGAATTAACTCTATAGATTGTTTTGGGTAGTATGGATATTTTAACAATAGTTATTCTTCCAATCCAGGATCATGAGATATCTTTTCATTTATTTGTATCATCTTCAATTTTCTTCATCAGTGTTTTATAGTTTTCACAGTACAGGTATTTCACCTTCTTACTTAAGTTTTCAACTGGCTTTTTAAAATAGCTGTTTCTGCTGTGTTTTGAGACTCAGAAACAATAACTTTGAGGCCCCATCTTTCATCATATTTTACAGGTCTATTTTTCTGCATTCTTTCTTGATTAAAATTAAAGTTTTGCTTTTTTTTAAACCTATAGCTGTTTGGGGGTCATGGTTGTTCACTGGCTGAAGTCATTCCTTAGCTACCTGGAATTTCTGTGACCTGATTTATAAAAATACATCATTTCCTCACTTTATTTCATTTATGTATTCACTCAACAGACATTTATTAAGAACTAGGCAGTGGTAAGCACTGAGTTAAATTTTTTAGGTAACACGTGGGCAGTAAGTGGTACACAGAGATATATGACTAGGTCCCTGCCTTTCAAGAGTTTGCAATCTAAGCTTATATAGATTTCATATAAGCACTAGAATGTATACCACATAAGTAAATAATAGATGTATTGAAGTACTGTGAGGAAAGAGTAGAAGAATCAGAAGAGAGGACACAGCTCAGATCTTAGAGGAAAGGTAGAATGTCAGAATGTAAAAAATATTATACAGAAGTATAGAAGGAGGGCATCCCAGCAGGAGAGAATTTTCTTAATATGAACTTTTTCAGTTTTGTCTGATTGAACCATCATTTCCAGAGCAACTGCTAAGGATAAGATACTTGGGACTCTGAGAGAGAAAAACATGAATGAAAAATTATACCAGAGCATAAAAATGACCAGTCCAGGAGGTTTAGCATCCAAATAATAGACAGATAGAAGTCCTATAAAGAGAGAACCAGTAATATTGATGGGACTGAAATGAGTTTCCAGATTGTCCTTCAGATTTCCTGATGGACATGAGTTTTCAGATTGAAAGATATATGTAATGCCCAGTACAATGGACACCAAGGTTCTTCACTGTGAAATTTCAGAATACTGGGGATAATTTTCAAAAGAAAATGTAAGACCTCCAGAAAGACAAAAGAACAAACAACAGGAATCATAAATAACTCTGAACTTCTTGACAAAACTTTTGCCAGTAGTATGACATTACAGCAATGTTTACAGTTTTCCAAGGAAAATTATTTTTTCCAACGTGAAATTATATATCCAATTAAATTCTTACTGAAATGTGAGGGTAGATCTGAGGTATTTTTAGATATATGCCCCTTTTCAGGACTACATTTTAAACAGTATTCTATAAACAAAAGGGGAAATAACAAGAAGAGAGAAGAGATAGAATCCAGGAAATTGGCTCCAACTTAGAAGGATGGTAAAGAGAACTTCTGATGAAGAAGGTGTCCCAGATGCATCAGGTACAAAGAAAGTCTTGTCCCAACAGGACAGACCAGGAGGACTCTGGAAGAACATCCCTAGGAAGATAAGACAGACAGATACATTGATACATTTGAACATAACAAGAGGAAAGGAGATTTAGATAAATCAGGGAGAATTTTGAGATGAACTGGTGAGAAACACATAGAAAACTAAGGAAAGAACTCACAGGACAGAGTGCAGAAGAAGGGGAAAGTCAATCATAGAAGAGAATATGCCTCAGAGGTGAAAAGACTTTTCGTAATCGAATCATGTAAACACTGAATAGGCGTTTAAGTAGGGTTGTGATATAACCTGTATAAAGAGACAAAAATTACTGTACATGGCTGGAGTGCAATGGTGGTTAAAGAAAATTAGATGCTTTTAAGCTAGATAATGCATAAAATGAAAAAAAAAACAAAAAATGGAAAATAAGGTAATTTAAAGATATGGAAATAAAATGAAGCTGAAATACTGAAAGATAAGAAGGTGGAGAAGCTGGAGATGGGAGAGACTCTTCATTTCATAATGAGCCCAGCAGAAAACAGGCAATCTAACTATGTGTATAACTTGATACAAATAAAGTGCCAGATATTTTTAAAGGTACTATTTTTCATCACAATTTACCCAGGAATCTAGGTCTAGAGCATGGTTGCATTTTTAAATGGCATTTGATCCAATTAATCAGCAAAGAGAAATGCTTTTGAGGGTCTCTGCTGGCCTACCTGTTTTGATCAGTGATATAATCCTTGTGTCCCTGTGTCTTTAGACCAGAATCCTTCTTTATGTGAACATGACAACCTGAACAAGCTCTAGATATTCTGAGTTTCTGGGTTTATCTTTCCAAAAGGGACTAACTGCACTAAGAGCTTCAAGAATTTAAACACTGTTAGAAGCACATCTGCTTTTTGCCTTTTCATACTGTTCATGGGGTTCTTGCAGCAAGGATACTGGCGCGATTTGCCATTCCCTCCTCCAGTGGACCACGTTTTGTCAGAACTCTCCACTATGACCCATCATTCTTGGGTGGCACTGCAAAGCATGGCTCATAGCTTCACTGATTTACACAAGCCTCTTCGCATGCATCGCTGATTCAGTGGACATGAATTTAAGCAAACTCTGGGAGACAGAGGAGGACAGAGAAGCCTGGCATGTTGCAGCCCATGGGATCACACAGAGTGGGACATGACTTAGCAACTGAACAACAGAAACATATCCAAACATTCCCAGCTTGTTCTGATCTTGAAAAGGCTAAACCATTTATAGTCCCAAGGATTCGTGTAAGGATGTCATGGTCAAGAGGGAGCAGGGAAACTGTTTCTAAGCACTATGCCTGGTACTTGGTGAAAGCATAATAAACATATGTTGCATGAGTGAATGAGTACACCAATACATGAATGAGTGAAATATAGCAAGCTCTTCTGAGAGAGCTGACAGGATGGTCTACATATGCCAGGGTAAAACTTTCACTTCTCCTTTAAATCCAGCAAGGGAAGGACTCAGGTGAAATTATAAGCCCAAGGGACATAATTAGAAACATTCTCTGCACAAATTTTGCATTCCATTTGGAATTAAACCTAGGCCTTGAAGATTGATAGCACCCCCACCCATTAATACACTCTGTAACATATCCAGCGGCACAAATAGAGCAATGGTTTTCAAAATGGTGTTCTTTACAGAGGCACCTTTATTTCATGAAAATACTCCAGACAGATGTCCCCAAACTGCTTCCTGGTCCCTTCTCTCCACTTAGTCAGGGTGACCCTGCTTTTACCATTTTTTACATATGAGAGTTCCATCCCACAGGACATCTCTACCAGTTCCAATGTCTGAAACCACCGATGCAGAAATGTGCTGCTCTAGCAGAGCAGCGTCCTACTTCTTGCGTATTTTCTAGAGAGGCTGGGACAGAAATGCAGTCTCACCACAGAGTGGACAGCATGGGAGCAGATTTAATTAGAACCTCAAAGAGATGTCGGCCCCTCAGCTGACACCTGGGTTTTATAATAAGTGTGTAAGTACCGGTGCACACACACACCTGATTAGGCACCCAGTGAGTACAGTACTTCCTTATTTATCAGCGAATAAATGTAACATTTATCATAAGTCCACATTGCTGTCTAAATGCACAAGACCTGATCAGATACAAGTACTTTGTACTTGTTCCCAAGAACATAGTAAAACTATTGCTCAGCTATTTTAAGTCCAAACTTGGGCAATTATAAGACTCTGCCTTACTCTATTTTCTCCCCTGAATGACATGGAAATTCCAAAGAGGGCTTGACAGGGTGTGCATGTGTGTGGTCAATAGGCATTCTCTATTCTCTGCTGGCATCAGCTATTTAAATTGTCTTACCTACCCTTTGGAAATTGGATGTTATGCCCATGACTTCTACTACTGCCTGAGATCCTAACATGGGTTCAAGCTTCTTAGAGTTCATTGGTGCTCTCAGCCACTTCCAAGCCCCCTTGGGGCTGCATACTTTGAGCTGTCACCACATGACTGGCAGCCTGAGAGAAACTCAAAGAGGTATCTTATGCCTTCTCATGTTTAGCTCATTTATTTCATTTCTCTCTTGCCACTGTATGGTGAAACACATACACAAGTCTTCTGCCACCGTGAATTCTCAGATGGAAATCTGGCTTCACTGCATTCTGTCCAGGTCTGTTATTTAGCCACCACACACCAGAATGATCAGTTGCTCTCATTGGCTATCTTTTCTAATTGGCCAATCTTTGTGCTATTCTGGTTGTTAAAAACCTAGAATGATGACTTTACTCTCAAATCTCTGAAATGACAGAAAGCTCCGTCACCTCTTTTCTCTCCTAGATGTTGGGACTGGAGCTGAAGTCTCATGTCCATATTCTGCTGTTGCTTTTTCTTCAAGGTAACTATTTCCCCCAGCCTCAGTTCAGTTCAGTTGCTCAGTCATGTCCGACTCTTTGCGACCCCATGGACTGCAGCACGCCAGGCCTCCCTGTCCATCACCAACTCCTGGAGTGTACTCAGACTCATGTCCATTGAGTGGGTGATGCCATCCAACCATCTCATCCTTTGTCATCCCCTTCTCCTCCCACCTTCAATCTTTCCCAGCATCAGGGTCTTTTCAAATGAGTCAGCTCTTCACATCAGGTGGCCAAAGTATTGGATTTTCAGTATCAGTCCTTCCAATGAATACCCAGGACTGATCCCTGAGCCTAGATAACCTTTATCTAGTCCCTAGGATAGGGCACTGTAACTCGTCCCCGGTTTCTTTCCATTCTATTGTTTACAGCACAAACTTTATGTCCAAACTCCTTTGGGGCTTGGCCTCTTGCAGCTCAAAGGAAACTTGAATATTAATACCCTTGTCTTTACAGATTACTCTCTTTGCAGTGAGGTTGAAGTTTTATTTTTAGAGATTCAAAACTAAGCATTGACTGCTTACTCTCTTTTTGTGTTCTTGGTATAAAACCCCACATCTTCTCTGAAGCAATGCTTGCTACTGACTGGACAGGACAGGACAGTAGTAGTGTTAGCTGCTCAGCTATGTCTGACTCTTTGTGACCCCATGGACTGTAGCCCTCCAGTCTCCTCTGTCCATGGAATTCTCCAGACAAGATACTAGAGTGGGTAGTCATTCCCTTCTCCAGGGGATTTCCCCAACTCAAGGATCGAACCTAGGTCTCCTGCACTGCAGGCAGATTCTTTACTGTCTGAGCCACCAGGGAAGCCCCAGTGAAGAGGTTGGACTCTGGCTAATATCTCAAAATTTGATCCTGCCACACCAGTAAAAGTGATGGGCCTATCTAGTCCTTTCTTTTTTTCAAATACAGAAGAAGGCCAAGAAATGAGAGAGAAGCAGCTGGCCCTGGTACCCTTCGAAGTCATGTTAACAGTAGAGACGTTTATAATGTAACTCAGGGTCATGAGTAAATGGTTCCTGCACCAAAGAGTCAAGTTAACAACAGAAGGATGGCTTTCTTATACAGATTCAATGAAGGGTTCTGGCAGGGAGGGAATCCGATGCTTTTTCAGACACAAAATTATTTTGCAATTCCAAATGGAATCCCAGCCCCCTGACATTGTACCCTGATATCACACACAATAATGAGACCTGGGTTCAGTTTTTCTCAGAACCCAGCATGTTTCTCTTCATTTTATGGAAACTGACTCATATACTACACATTCTGCTTATTAATTTAGAAAACAGGCTGTGACTAGACCTAGCTATGGAGAACCACGAAATACAACATAGGTGGAAGACTCACCCAGTGAAGGTGTAGAATCGAGAAGATCACAAAAGTGTGCCATCAGAAGCATCTCCGGACCTAGAACCTGGACATAGCCAGGTGGTTAGATTGCTAAACATTACCTTACACAGTAGAAGAGGCAGTGAAGTGACCTGGAAGCATAAAAGGAAGCAAGCCTGACCACTCTTTGCCCTGGGCCTCTCAGACTTGTCAGATTTCTCACCTGCTCAAGCTGCTGACCACTGCCTTGTCCCTGGGGGAAGAAGAGGAACACTTCTTGGTCAGAGGGATCCTAGTCAACACTGTCCTCATACCCTTTTGATGCTGGATACAGTTGTAAATAGAACTCATTGTTGCTTGTGAGTTCTCTGTCATTTTTGTTAAAAAAAAAACACAAAAACAAAACAAAGTGTATAATTGCTTTGCAATGTTGTGTTAGTTTCTGCGGTACAACAGTGTGAGTTGGCTCTATGTATAACACATGTCCCCTCCCTCTAGGTCTCCCTTCCACCCTCTGCACAGAGCTGAGCTCCTTGTGCTATGTAGCAGCTTCCCACTAGCGATCTAGTGGGGCTTCCCTCACAGCTCAGTCGGTAAAGAATCCGCCTGCAATGCAAGAGACCCAGGTTGAATTCCTGCGTCCAGAAGATCCCCGGGAGAAGGAAATGGCAACCCACTCCAGTATTCTTGCCTGGAGAATCCCATGGACAGAGGGGCCTGGCGGGCTACAGCCCATGGGGTCGCAAAGAGTCGGACACGACTGAGCGACTAAACCATCACCACCAATGTATATACATGAATGCTTCTCTCA